>NC_139762.1:101534876-102912460 GCF_965231275.1 Zosterops lateralis | reverse complement strand
CTGACTTTGTAAACCAAAAAATTTTCTGAAAGGTAAATCTGGCAAGAATAGCCACTAGAAATATTCTTAGAAATTTTTCAGGCATAAGTGGGATGAAATGAAATGTGCAGATGTGATAAAAGATGCTTTGGTTAAGCTCTGGGAAATCAAGTAAACAGAAGGAATACAACACACAGATTAAACAGTATAAATGAACACAAAGGTCTGGGAGCAAAAGCATTGCATTTTTTTCACAGCCTCATCTCTGCAGGTCTATAAAGTCCTGGGCTCTCTCTTGAAGCTGGAATGGGAATAAACAGCCTCCTGGTGAAATTCCCAGTGAAACGAGCCAGCAGCAGCAAACTTGGCAAATCAGTGCCTGCCAGCAATTCTCACACACAAGGAGAAGCAGCCTCTCTTCTCACTAGCTTCTACTTAGTTTTGAACTTGAGTTTCTCCTCCTTGGGATGCTGAAGGTCACAAAAGGTTCTCTTGTCCCCTGATTGGCTTCTGTACCATTCTCAAATCTTTCCACATCATCTTCTTCAGCCCATATCCCTCCATCATACCCCCATCAATTACAAGGTCACCAGACCAAGAATTGTGTGAACACAGAGTGAAGAGCTCAAAAATTCAAGTACTTCCACCTTTGCTCTGTCTGGATAACAAGATTATTAATTATCAAGTCAATTATTCTCATTGGCAAACATTTCAGTACAACATTTGGTATTTCTTATTGCAGAACAATAATAAGAAAGTTTTCCTTTATCATGATTAAACTCGTAAGCTGTAAAGTACTTTCAATAAGCAAACATTATCAAAGTGAAAAAATGCAAGCCTTTGTTATCACTTCAGCCACAAAATACATACTGAATGGTAACCACAGAACCACTGACTGGCTGAGGCTGGAGGGCACCTCTGGAGATCGCCTAGTCCACCCTCCCTTCTCCAGAAGCACCACCTAAAGCAGATTGGTCAGGATCATGCCCACTTGGGCTTTGAGTATCTCCATGGATGGAGACTCCACAGCCTGTGTACACCACCTCCATAGTGAATTATTGTTTTCTTCTGTTTAAATGGCATTTTGCTGTCTTTCACTTTGCGCTCCTTGTCTCTTGTTGTGAAAAATGTGTACCACTGACCACATTCTGGCTCTGTCTTCTTCACTCCTCCCATCAGATATTTACATACATTGCTAAGACCCTCCTGAGCCTTCTCTTCTCCAGGCTGAACACTTCCAGCTCTCAGCCTTTCCTCATAAAAGACGTACTCTAGGGCCTTCATTGTATCTGTGCCCCTTTGCTGAACTCTGTCCAGTGTGTTCATGTTTCCCTTGTACTGGGGAAACCAGAATCAGACTCAGCACTTCAAGACTGAGTAAAGGGGAAGGATAATCTCCCTCAAACCTGCTGGTAACATTGCCCAGGATGGCATCAGCCTTCTGTGCTGCCAGGGAACATCACTGGCTTCTGTTTACCTTTTTGCCTATCAGGACCCTTGAGTAATAAAAACCCTGCATTGCACCAACCTAGCTACCAAAGCCGTATGTTATTGTACTGTGTTACAACACAACCAGGGAAATGACATAGAAAATGAGCAACCAGCAACTTAAAACAAAGATATGATGCCAACTTCCATTTTCTACAGGTGCTAGTAAGACTCTAGGAAATTCCTTTGGGAGTCAGTAAAATAAACAAAAGAGATCAGGAAGACTTCAAATGTTATGTCCTTTCCCGGCTGGAAGTCAGTTATGCCAAAGGAAAATTTATCAGGATTCAGATCTGCTGCCTCCAAAGGACAAATTTTATTTCCGTGAAAGGCTGTAGGCTTGGCTGCCCCATGCCAGGAGACACCACCTCTCCAAAAGGTCTTCAAGCTGCTGTGGCTCTTGGTTTGGCAAACCTTCCCTGTCCCTAAAACACAGTCATTTGCAGTCTTCCTGCAGGCCATTTTGGCACCCACTCTGATAATGCATCCTGAGCCCCTTCTGATGCACCTCACCCTGAATGACCCACTTTCTCTTGTTGGGTAACCTTCAACCTACAGGACCATCTTTCCTAGCACTGTGCCAGCTAGAGCCATCTATGCTGAGGGCCTGTCAGTACTCAGGCTTCTTTCAGACAGAATTCAACCCTCTGTCTGACAGATTTCTCACTGGAGGGGCAATGCCATTCTGGGACAGGTAGCTCAACACAGCTGAGGTGCCTGTGTTCTCAGAGGGTTTCAAGGCATTGGCCAGGCAATGCCACAGCTGGCCTGATTGCATCTGCTCACTGCCCTGGCCACTGCCCTGCTCATGTCAGGGGCCTCTCCAGTCCCTTTGAACCAGCACAGCCATGATACTGGGATTCCTGTGTACCTCTCCAGGTGCTAAGGGGTTCAGTGTCTGATTACAGGGTAGAGTGTTGGTCTCAAGGCTCTATTTTTGCTCACCAGCAGATTACCCTCCTCTGACTGAGAGGGAAACAGGACGAGGAGCTGACGAGCAGCAAGCAGCCCTCTCTGCTTCCTAGAAATGAAAACTCTTGAAGCCTCCAAAGTGACACACTTTGGGGCGGTTCTGCTTTGGCATTCAACACTGCAGTCTCATGTGAGTGCAGAATGCTGAGCAAGGGCTGCTTGCAGCATGGAATCAATTACAGGAGATCACATTCAGACCAAATTTTGCAGTGCTAGGGAAAACACAAAGTGAGAACAGAGTTCCACAGCCAAACATCTATAACAGGATTCATTTTTGCCACCAATAACCCAACTCCACTACACAGTAACCGCAAGGTCAGGACAGCACTTCACTTCCCTTTCTGATCAGTCAAGGAGCACAGCAAGATGAAAATGCATCACAGCTGTGGACCTGGATTTTAAAAGAGAAGAGTTTGCATGTAACTTTCTGCACAAATACATATGCAAAAGACCTTGCTGTTTTCCTGGGAAAAGCCGCCAAGCTGCCAGTGAGCAATGTCACACCAGCACTAGCCTGGCATCCAACTCCATACAATTACTGTAATAACTCTGGTTAGGCAGGAGCGCTGGAATAAGGACAAACAGATCAGTGTCATGAAATCCCAGTATGAATAATTGGACTTGAACTGATGTTGAGGTTATCTGGTTCACATTCCTAATTAGCATTTGCTCTTTCCAATGGATCTCAACAATGCACTGTGCAAATGTGTGGGCTGGCTCTAGCCTTGCATGCTGTAATGTATTTTGGCATGTGGCTGTACTAGCCTCTTCCTTTTCCCCTCTTCCTTCTGGTGGGGAAGAATTAGCTAATTTTTTTTTCATTTCCAATGTTTCAATATTTTTTGATGAAAAAGATTTCAATTGTGTGCAGACAACTGATTTTATTTCATTTTACTGTTTCAATTTAAATTACTTTTTGCAATTTAATTTGGTTGATACTTTCATTTTCTACACTGCGTGGGCTGCATGGTAATCTCCTATGTGGAAACACAAGTAAAACACCTGCAAAAGTTAAAATGTACATGGCAACAAATAAGTTGCATACACAAGGGAAAGCTTCTCCATCCCCACATTGCAACTTCTGCAATTGTTCTTGCAACATAAACAAGTGAAAATGATTAACTGGTTGTCGGGAATACTTTGTACTCACCACAGAGAGCACTCTCTTAACAAAATTTCACCAGCTGAGTCTCTGAATTCCAGCCTCCTGACAAACAATTTCTCATTCTTTCCTCATGAACTATCCAATTTTACACAAAATATATGCCAAATTCCAGGAAAAAAAACCCCAATACTTCTGCAAATACTCACTACTTGCAAGCTAAAGTGAACCAAGTCTGCAAGATCACTCTTGCATCAAGAACCCCATTTCTGGGGGAGGGATATGAACATCACGCATATGTAATAAATTAATATGCATAGGCAAATATGTATATAATTTGATGCATACAATACGTGCATACAAACACATGTGAATTTGTAAGTGGATGTTTATTGTAGTTCCAAATGTAGAGAAGCCTGTGGCCACATCATGTTGCTTCTCCATCTACAGAAAGTCAATCAGAAATTCTAAACTCACACAGTTGTTCTGGTAAGGAGCACATTTTTATCTGTGAATGAAATAATAATCGACATGCCATGATATTTCCCATGTTTTTCCTGAAAAGAGTTTGAGCTGTTCAAGAACCAAAGAGCTGAACGGAGAAATTCTAGAACCTGATCACTGCACTTTAGGCCAGAAAATTTCCAAACATGGAGAACATGATTTTTGAACATCTTGACTGAAGCCAAGAGAAAGAAAGAACAATTTTTCTTCTCAAGATAAATAGAAAAAGTCATTCCAAAGAAGTTTAACTTCATTTCACTTCTACACATTTGTAATTTGCATTTTCAAAGGATTTGCTCTTTCCGTGTTTATACTTCTCCACAGGGAAAAGAAGATGAAGCAGAAAGGTGACAGAAGAGAAAACAAAACCCCTGGATTTCTTCAAATCTACAGTTTCTCAACTGAAGTTCCCAGCAGGAAGTTAAGTGAGGAGAGCCCAGAAAGAAAAACAGGATAGAGAATCTTTCCTGGAGTCTTAACTGGCTGAAAATCAGCAAGTTTTCCTCTGGTTTACTGAAGTAAATATCACATGTGCAATGTGTAGGATAAAAACATCTGTGAGCATAACATGACTTAACCACTGGAATTTAGGTCTCTAAATCCCCTGCTGTGCTTGCTGAAAATGGCGCTGGCAGATCCAGAAGCATCATCAACAGTTAATTCATCTGAAAGTTCAGTATGTTGCAAGTCATGTTCTAAGCATTCCATAAAAAAATTTCAAGCCATTTCTGCTAGGGAATAAAACCTTTGCTGAAGTTAACAGTGTAACACTATACACCAAAGACAAAAGTAGGATATACAGTGACAAAGCAAACAACAAATGCCCTACTCCCCTTTTCCACATAGGCCAACAACAACAAAAAAAAAAGCTTAAAAATAAAGTAAATTCACTCCTATTCCATTTTTATTCCAACTGCTTTGTTTCTTGCAAAAAGAAAATAAAAATCTGCATATGCAAAGTGTTATAAACCGATGGCTGGGTTGGAAATACCCTTAAAGATCATCTTATTTCAGCCCCCTTCCCATAAGCAGAGACGCCTTCCACTAAACCAGGTTGCTCAAAGTTTCATCCAACCTGGCCCTGAACACTTTCAGGCATGGGGCATCCACAACTACTCTGGGCAATCAGTGTCTCAGCACCCTCACAGTAAAAATTTCCTCCTATCCAATCTAAATATTTCCTCTTTTAGTCTAAAACAATTCCCCTTTGTCCTATCACTATCTGAGTAAAACGCCTCTTCCCCTCTTTTCTGTAAGCCCCCTTTAACTGCTGGAAGGCCACAATAAGGTTTCCCTGGATCCTCTTACAGGCTGAACAACCCCAACCTTCTCAGTCCTGTCTTTACAAGAGAGGTGTTCCAGCCCTCTGAGAAACTTTGTTGCCCTCCCCTGGATCAGGAGGAGACATAAATGTTCAAAGTATAACACGTAATCATTAATAATAAATGTTCATAAATGTATCCCTAGGATGGACAGAACGCTCTCACCCAGTTGGTAAGCAGTTGGCCAGCAAGCGTAGGAGATATTGAACAAGACATTTTTGCCAGCCTTTTGGGATGCAAAGGGAAAAAAGACACACTCCAAGAAAAGAAAGCATTCAAAGCAAAATACATTCATTTTTTGGTTCTCAAAAATGTTCCATACCTCAATGGTAAACTGTATTTAGATACATCCCAAGTCAAAATTCTAGATAATATCTACTGAACAAAATATTTAGTCACAAGTGGGGAGAACTAAGAATTAAGCAATTTCAGAAAGATTTTGCTGAATAAAAGCTATATTTGAGATGTTTTTTTCCATTATGAAGTTACTTCATGTACAGAAATACTTTTCTTAAAAGCTGTGTATCAATATAAGCTCTCCAACTGTTCTATTTCTTTATTAACTCCTTTATGTGTGAACCTTCATAAAACATCCCAGTAGGTGACTGATATACACTAATAGTTTGAAATAAAACCTGCAATAATATTTTGCATATATCTCTGTGCCTTTTAATTTAGAACACTATCTTATACTGCTCTGCACATATAAATGAATGCCACATAAGGAAACAGGGTAGATGAGAAGGTATTTTAACATACAGTGGTGATTGATCACTTTCTTTTTTCCCCCATTACAGTAGTACTATAATTCAGCTTTTTATTGATATTTATTGCAACACACCATATTGAAATGTATTACCACTCGTGAAAATAACCTTTTCTGTCAACCGGTAACCAAGCATTTAGATAAACAGATAAATACGTAACACTGCCTCTATGCTACAGTTACATACCTGCAGCAAATGTCAATGACATTGTATAATATGACATAGTTTTTATCAGGGGCAACCTTCTTAATGCCATTTGAGCTCGCAATCCTAAACAGCCAGCACTAATCTAAAAAAACCCAGAGGACTGCTAAATCCCAGTAAGAAGATTGGTGACCTAGTCCCGATTCTGGCATCAAACCAAATTAGGGTTTTTGCCTTCTACATCAGCAGCAGAGATCACACCAGCATTGGCCCCACACAAGCTCTAAGTGTACTAATGGGTGCTCTCGGGAAAATAGTGAGCAATCTGTTCATGACAACACAACTGCACTGGAGAAAAAATGAACACTCTGGAGCATGTTTTTATGTGTGGAAGCGTGAGAGCCATGTCTGCCCGTGCACAGTGGCTACAGAAACACCTGTCAAATGTGATGATTATCAAATGCATCCCAAGTGCATCAACAGAATGCATACCATATAAACTGAGGTCTGCTACCAGCTTACGAGCACTACCCTCTGATAAATGAATATAAAAGCAGCAGACACAATTTCTCAATTAGAAGTTCTGTACTCAGCACATTTATTAGCTTTATTCAGCATTTGCTAAATCATGACATAAAATAATAAACATTATTCCACTTATGAAGGCTTTTCAGCAGAGAAAGTAACTCCCTCACTCAGCTTTCTTGAGAGCAGATTGTTTGGGCTTGGATTTTAGCTAGACGTCCAGCTGATCCATTGGCTTAATGCCTCCTGATTGCACTGCTGCCTCCTGCAAGACGCTCTGAAGTAACTCAGGCAGTCTCTTGAGATTCACTACAGCAGTTGAAGCTTTCCAGTGGTGGCTATAAATATTTTCTTTATTCTACCTAAACTTGGACAAACTCAGCAAAGACTCATCTCTCCTCATCTCACATGCTAACTAACTGTGCTCAAGCCTAGTACCAATACAGCAAAGGGAACCAATCACCACCTGAAATATAAATAGTCCTTGGCACATATCAACAAAAAACGACCATAAACAGTTTGTTTATTTTCAGCTGAAAAAAGCTCTACTGTCAACATAGTCCGATTTACAGAGTAATCTTGCCATATGAATTTAAAAGCTACAGAGCTCTCTCTGACCTACATTGCCAGCCCAGAGTGAAGAAAAAAAAAATACACTGCAGAGAAAGATGCTCTTGAGGCAGAAGAGGGAGCAGGACAATTGGGCTTTTAGATTTGGGGTACTTTAGATGGTATTGCACCATCAAAGCTGGAGTTTTCATGAAAACTAACATATCCTGTTCTCAAGCTACATCCAAGCTTTATCCACTTCAGATCAAAACCATTTCTGCCAGAGTGAGATAAACCATGAGAGACAGACCTTGCTGCCTATCAACACTTTGCTTTGCAAGCAGATATTTTACCACCCAGCCCTGTCTATGATGTTCTGTTCACTGTATCAACAGACAAGGATAAGAAAACACAAAAGCAGCCCAGTGCTGCATGGGGCTCAGCTGGAAAAAAAAAAAAACAACTCCCAAATGAGGCATTAATATTTTCTTTGACATGCTAATATATTAAGAGGATGATAATAAAGTAAAGAATTACTTAGTTTGGGTCTGGAAATGGCAATTCTTAGCATAAACATGGGGACAGCACCTATAAATTGTAGAAATTTAAAAAACTAGAAACAGAGTTGATGATGAATTTAAACAGCTTGGTCGGGACTGGAACAAGCAGCAGGCACTTCAGTGACACAGAAACAGAGCAGGAAACATGTCAAAATGCAGGGAGGCTTGGCAGGAGTGTGCAGCAACATGAAAACCAGCAACTTCTCTGTTGGCTGGGCATGAGGTAGAGGGGGGAATGTACCCATTGTACAGAAATATCAGAAGACTTTGAGTGCCCATTTGGAAAAGGGAAAAGACAAAGCCTTTCAGCCACTCTTTTTGATTTATATTCCAGCAGTCATTAAAAAATACATGCAAAAGTGGGGTGCTGGCTGCACAAGGCACTCCAGTAAGAAGCTGGAGGCTCTCTAGGGCAAAGACCACCCCAGGAAATAAGCCAGGAGAAGACAAACATGAAGGGACTGATGCAGTCTTACCCTGGTGAGGCCATCAGCAAGGATGGCGACAAGGACAGGACTCCTGGAGCCAAGAGACTTCTATCAGTCTGGGGTGAAAGGCAGGTGAAAGATCATCCTCTCCTGGGCTCTTGCAAACAGATTAACCAGCAATGAACCATGCAGTGCCTCAGTTTGAGTGTGCATGACCAAACCCAGATTTTAAAAACTTTTCCAGATGAAGAACAAGCTCCTGCTGCCTGGCTCGTGTCCAACTGGTGCCCCAAGGGTAAGGAACTAAAGGCAATACTTCAGTATGAAGTTTTCAGCTAGCCATTTATTCCCAAAAATATGCAGTTGCAGAGCAGCTGAAAGTACTTGGCAAAGTAGGTGGACCCCTCATAACAGTTTTCAATGTTATGAAAAATGGCTGGCATGTCCAAGGTATCAAAATGAGTATTTTTGCCTGATAAACTCAACTTTTCATTGCACAAATAATTTTCAGAAACTATTAACAAAAGGCAATAGTTAAGAGGATTAAATGTAGAAAGCGTAGAGAAAATGTGTACAATTTTTTTTTAAGCTTCTGGCATTTGATTGTGACCATATCCTCTGCTGTGCAAAAATGTGTAATTTAAGGCCCTACCTGCTGTTCACTTGGTATGTCTAAAGGAGTGACTTAGTTTTAATTCTTAGTTCCTCATTCAGACTCTAAAATACTTTTGTATTAACTGGAGAAAATATCTGTCCAATCATTTAGATGTCTCCCTATCAAGGTTATAAGAGACCTTCTCCCTAAATACCACACAGCTTAGACACTGCCAGCCACAAAAAGTTGTGGAGGACCTGAGCCTCCCCTGGCAAGGCAGAAATGCTCCAGCCCCACTCCCTCAGTGTTTCGGCATTTCCAAAAGGCTTAGCTCAACCTGACTTGTTTTGATCTAGATTTCTTTAGCTTCAATAAAATAATAATAATAATCGTAATTACTAAAAAGGAGCACAAACATTTTTATTTTTGTTTTAATTAAACGAACTGAAGAAAAATCCCCTTTCTCCTCTCAGTCTCTCATTATGAACTGGATAACATTGGTGCTGATTTCCAGATCATTGTGGTTCTTGAATTAACAAGCATTTTAACTCATAAAAAGCAGCCCATGGTATTTAGAAAAAGTAAGTCAGAAGAGCTGTATATTAACTTTATTCTGCTGAAACATATTCAGGCAATACTCAGACTCCTACTGACATGTGTCAGGTAACATAGATCTTAAGTGAATCCCCTGGCTAATCCAAGTCAGCCCTAATTAGAGGGTCTGGGTACAGAAAACATGCTGTGTAACAGCGATGACGCCTCTCAACCCAGTCACTTTTCCTGAAATATATCCTCAGGAAGGAACAAAACCCAAAACAAAGGTCTTCATATTAAATTAAGTGAAATGTAAGCAATGAGTAGGTCAAAAGGAAAAGACTTATTAAAAAAAGTCCCTCTTGCATTCAGTAATCAGTTTCACATGTAAAGCCATTTGCAAGAGACTGTGTGGAATTCATTAAACAATTCAAATGTGCAGGGGGTAACCGAAACTGTATCCTTCAGAATGCAGAGTGCATCTTATTACAATGTTTCCTTCCTGACCTTAAAACCTCCCTCAAAACGGAGGAGAAATCTGATGTTATTAAACTCGCCCTGCAAAAGCGGTTTGCAGGTCCACACATGGAAACTCCCAGGGAAGGGTTAGCTTGGGCACTGCATGGGGAAGAGGACCATGGGGCCATGCATTCCTTCTCTATCACACAGAAACACAGGAGGATTTTTCCTCCAGAGGGAATCCTGCGGGTCAGGAAAAGCAGCACAGGCAGCCACTGCTCCCTTTCATTTCTGGCAGAGGTGGCAGTGCAGAAATAATTCTGCTTGTTCTCAACTCTTCAAAACTGTCTTCAGACAATCTTCAATGACTGATTTTTTAAGGAAGCATCCTGTATTCTCACTTTTTAACAGGAAAATGAGAAATTCATGCAAAATGAGATACTTCACCTATTAGAGAATCCATTTATTTCATGTCCATTTGCAAGAAGGATTATGAGCCCATACTTGTGTAGGGCAGAAAGGGACCAGTTCTCTCCAGTCTGCTTCGGTCCATGTTACAAATCCTGGTTTCAAACATACAAAAAGAAAACTTCTTGCTATTTCAACTCAATCATACTACTCTGATGTCCCTTGAGGATGTGGGTAAACCCATTAAGAAAGTGGGGTCTCCACCAGGGAGGAAGTCACCAGAGGTTTATTACAAAGGCGTAACAGTGGCTACAGCATGGGACACCAAACCACTGCCCAGGTTGCAGCGGCAGCATGACTGAGAAAACTGGAGTTAAAAAACACACAGATACAATGTATTTTTACCAGTCCCTTCCTACCTCAGCTGACCCCCACTGACACAGCAGTGGGGTTAACAGTAATACTTTGTGAGATGTTGTTTCTCCATGTGCTGTGCAGCTTATCTGGATCCTACGTCAAGTTGCTGTTTGATGTAGGGCTGCAGAGATGCCACAGACAGGCTGCCATGGAAACATTTGTTTTCATTGACTGGTGGCCTGCATGATAAGAAAGTCTGAGTGGTACAGGAATGACGAAAGAGTATAAATTACCATTGGCCTCAGACAGCTGAGCCTTTCAAAATTAAATCTAATTATTTTACCATTTATTTAGACAGATTATGTTACAGCTTTCTGCTCTCGCATTGTGAGTGACAGCATGTATATGTTTAGAGCAGAAACAAAGACAGATTCAAACTTGTTTTAGGAAGACACTAAATTGAGCTATGTGTAATGGAGAGCATGACAGCTTGTTCCACTTGCATCTTTTAATTAAAATGCAGTGGTCTAGATAACAGAAAATTGAGATGGGGCAGATAAGGACAAGAAGGGAAATAAATCCTAGAAAAAACATAATTGTACTACAGCATTTGAAAACTCCTACTTAGAGCTGAAGAAACCCAGAAATAAGTTATTTTTGCTTGTTTTCTTGAATCTTAGGGAAAACTTGAACTGGTGTGTTCATTGCCTTTTTTTAAGGGTATCTGAAAATAATTTGCAGTCTTGTATCTTGATTTTTCCTTAGCTCTTCAAACCAACAAATGCAAAGCATAGGTCTAGCTTGCCTAAAAGAGAAATCTTCAGCTACCACTTCGAAGTGCAGTTTTGGCCACAGCTCTGGCCTTGGATGCTTTGACAATCAACATTTCTGAGCCTGATGCTACTTGGAAGAGCATAATGAACAACCCAAGGAGAACCTCTGCCAGCAGGGGTGGACATTTAGGTGGAAACCACCACCCTGTGTCCCTCTGAAAGGATTGTATTGACTCGTGTGATCCAGCACCCCTCAGAAATCTCCAGGTTCTCCATGACATGGGAGAAACACACAGCCCGGAGGCTGTTTTTCTTGGCAGAGTACTGGGACAATGTCAATGTGCAAATGCCTCTTCTCCAAAAGCCAACAGCTTTCCCTTGGGAGGAGAAGCACATTAGGTGGCTATCCCACCTTGGAAAGGAAACCCCTCTCTGAAATAAGGCTGCCACTACCGCCTGCAGGCTTATGGACAAGAGCAGCATCGAGGGTACAGATGGTAACACTAGTGGTTTATGGTTTTGGAGAAGGATGAATGAACAGGTTGGGTTACCTCCTTAACCTGGTTTTGGCTTGTAATGTGTTACTGCATGAAAGACTTTCTGGGTCAGGACAGATAGAGCACACAGGCAGTAACACTGCAGGGCCTCAAGGGAAAGCTTTTACCTGGTATTTGCTTAAGATCCTTTCACTGAATGGAGACTACATTAGATGACCCCCTGTTAACCTCAGCTTTGAAGTTGGCTCCACTACACTTTCCCTCATACATCTCATACAACATGAAAAACCCCCAGTGTCACAAATACAAAGCACTGAATGTGAGAGAGACTGAAAGATATAGCAGCAGACAGTGAAGATGCTCAGCATTAAATATGGAATAATAAAGAGGGGCTTCTGAAACAAAGGACAGCAAGGGCATAATGGATTAACCAAACTGCCTCAGAAGTGCCTCAATGTGTGAGTACGTGCCACGCTGGCTGCCAGGTCATTAACGGGATGAACACATAATTGATAAGCTGCAGGTTGCGCTCTACTGGAGAGCAATAAGCTCCTTTAAATTACATTAATATTTAACATATATAAAAAGCATTTGTCATTTGCAAAGCACTTTATAGAGTAACTGATGGATTCTATAATGATCCCCTACTCCCAGACTAGGGAATGCAGTTGTGGAGGGATAAATACCTGGCCTGCATCCAAATCAAGATTCACTGATAGAGTTATTATTCTAGCTCAAAATTAGGTTTCTAAGTTTCTGGTCCTTCTAGATTACATTGCTTTGTAGCCCTCAGTAGATAGAAGCAGGATACACAGAGAGCTGAAAAAAGGAGCTGACAACACAGGATGACATTTCTGACTCATATCTAAAAACTGTCAGATCCCTACCTTGGGTCACTGTCCACTCTGAAAGATGCAGTTATGTTGAACATAAGGAATGGAAGTATTAAATAACTGATTGCCACGTTGTCTGTCCCTCTCTCTTTTCTTTTAAAGAATTAGTCTTGGGGAATTTACCAACCTCCATAATTTTTGGGTGTCTTAGTATACTTTATATTTTAGATAGACAGATAGATAGTTAGATATATAGATATAAATAGATATAGATATAGGTAGATATAGATATGAAAAAACTGAGATTAACTCACTTGCTTACAACATGGTGATAATAACATCAAGGGGGTGGGTTCAATCCCTGAATTGGCAATTCACTTAAGAGTTGGATTTAATGATCCTTGGGGATCCCTTCCAACTCATAATGTGACTCTGTGAAAACTACATGGCTTTGTGTGCTATTGACAGAGAAAAATACATAAATATAGATATATACATCTGCATGTACATATCTGCTTGTGCATATATTTCTTTTCCCCCATTTGATACAGTGGGTTCACTTGAAGGTGATCCTTAAAACATCAGCATTTTCCTGAAATATGATAGACTGTTTCTCATACAGCAGCAGTGAGTTTCTGTGTAACTGACACAGAACTTTATTACCCAAAACTTCTGTAGAACTTCACCTTCAGCCTCCTACATGATTTCCTGAGATGTCTCCTGAGACAGACCCTCAGTTTCCCTGCCCTACCAACTCCCTTTGTGAATACTTCTTTACTCCTCTGGAAAAAAAGCACAATGAAACTCACATCATTTATATTGGCTGGACTCAGCATCCTTTTGCTGTAGCTAGACTTTATGCACATAGGAGGTAGACTTCTTTTGGATCTGCCAAGAATTCCCATGGGCTGGAGTGGGCTGTGCCAAGGACACACCTGCAGTTGTATCAATAATACATACACCATACTGATAATACTACCTAGGAAGGATGCAAAGTCTGAATCCCACCCTTTAAGGTATGCAAATTTATGCACCACTCCAGCTGCACTCATTGCCTGAAATATTTGTTCCTCCTAACTAGCTTTGTTTCAATGCACCCCATGGTCTGCTCATCATCATCGCCTTACAGCTTTGTTATTTGAAAATTCATCCTTTTAGGAGCTCTATTCTCATCAATATTACATTCTGCCCGGGAAGCCTGATCATCTTAGAAGCAGATAAAATGATTACTGATGACAGTCAATACAACTTGAAAATATTTCAGCACTGTAAGTAGAAAAAATTCCTACAAGACTTATATTGGACATTATTCAAGAGCTATTCAGAACTTGCAAAGCAGAGAAATCTGAAAATCAATAAAACATGATGGCTTCCATATGCCAGCATTTTGACACTTCAAGAGAACACAAGTTTAGTGAAAGAGTGAAACTTCCTATAAAAAGTATTATTCACAGCATTTTTTTGCATAAGTGGAAATCTAACATAACATATCTCCCTTTCTGCTCCATCTTAGATTCCGATAAAGCTCAGCCTGCTAGACAAGATTTCCATAGAAATCTTATTTGGTAAGATTTGCTTGATTGTATTCCAAAAAGTGACTCACATTTTACAAGCGAGTGGCAAAAGCTGAAATGAGTTGACTCTTTCCATCAAAGCCGGTATGAGTCATTCCTCCAGCTTAGTGGTTCCCACATTATCCCTGAGTGACAAAACTGAGACTGCAGGTCAAGAAATGACCATTTAATAGTCATAAAGGATGTGTCCAGATAGCTAGTCCTAGACTGAAGGAAACAACATGGGACTTGGCCAGTGAAATCAAGATACTCAACCACATGGATGGCTAATTTGCTCTAAGAGTAGTAAAATACCAGATTCTATTTGCAGCTCACTCTTAGCATCACAGCATTTGACTCAAACTGTAATGCCAGGGTTAAATAAAAATTTAAATAAAAAGTCCAAAGCACTGAAAATGAGAGCAGATGAAGGACAAATGGGGTGACTGCAACGTGATTGTAAAGATGCCATGATTTGGCTCCCAGTCAGGTACTCCATTTCTCTGCCCTTTCTCCTTCTCCATTCTCCTGTGGATTTCCCTTTCAAGCCTGAAGACTATTTCATCTCTGCCTTTATACCCTCCTGCTCTCCCCAGGTGGGTGGCTTTTCTTCTCTGTGAAACTCTGCAGTTACCCAAAGGATGGTTGGCTTAGCCAGGCCCTCCAAGGCACATCCTTCCTCTGCAGCCACTGCTTGGTCAGGCTCAGCCTTGTCTTGTGTGCATGACCTTCTGACCTAAAAGTGGCAGTGGACCAGCCTGTCCACTGCCCAAAAATCACCTTGATGACAATGACTGAATGGAGAAAGAGTCCATCCTGAGATGCTGAATTTTCTCTGAGATGCTAAATGTGCTCACTTTTTGCTTTTCTGGGGCCTTCTGGAGTTGAAGGCAGCCTCTTAGCACGAGTCTGCCCACAGGTAAAGACTGACTTTTAAGTGCCAACAAAGCCCACCCCTCCCAAAAGCAGGCTCCTGTTGGAGTCCCAGCAGGGAAGGTAAGCTTCCTTACAGAAAAATCACAGCATCTTTTTGCCACTAAAATTCAGACACAGTTATGATTCACACACATCATGGAAAAACACACAAAACTCTCCATTCTCATTGCTATTTGTGCCTGACATTTTCCCGCTTGCCCAGGGTGTCTCTCATGCCCGCAGTAATCTCACAATAGTCAGAATTACTCTATGGACAATGACTCAATGGAAGACTCAACTCAGTAAAGTACCAAGGAAAAGAAAAGCCCAGTGAGATCAAAATCCTTCTTTGTTTATGGGCTTTGTTGCCCATACCTTGTTTTCTGCATTCTGCTGTGGCATGTGCAAACAGAAAATTAATCCAGAGCTCTGGCTGTTTCAGGGAGTGCTCAGAATCCCTCACCCAGCTCAAATCCATGCACCATCTTCAACAACCTCCAGAGAAAACAATGAAAGTATCTCTGTGCTTGGCACTGGTGAAATATCATGCCATTCATCCTTTTTCTTACATTAGAAATACAATTTTCACCATTTGCCTCCTGACAGGATGAAAAAAAAAAGATGACAAAAAGCCATTTACCTCTACTTCACACGCATATTCCGATCCATCTAGGAGCGTCACTTTGCATTGCATATTTTTCGGTTTCTTGACGATCTTTAGAGGAGACTTGGAAAGTTTGCTAGATGAAGATTTTTGAGAGAGCTTGTCGTCCTCTAGCTGCTGATATTCCAGCTGCTTTGCACTTGCAGTAGCAAACTCTTGTTCTTTCTCTGTGGCCTATAGAGAGAAAGAAAGGTACTTTTTGAAGTAAGATTAACCCATCATGCCCTGCAGTTCACTGTACATGCTGCACCCAAGCATTTAAGTGAGGTTTTTTGGGGGGCTTGGACAAGAAAGCCCCTGCTATAGGACAGAATCTACTGAAAAGATTTCCCATATTCCTTCCAGCCCTCCCTTCTCTCTCCAAAATGTACAGAACATCCATGAAGAAGGGGCATTCATGAAAGTATATTAAGCCTTCTACTTTTTCCACAGGTATAAAATCCCACTTGGTCTTCCTGCACTTGTTTTTCTGGTGTTTTGGAAATACTGAGTAATCAGTAAATTTTGATCAGTAAATCCTACACTTTCTTGATATTACTTTGAAGTCATATACCCATTAAATCATGGGATGTTTCCATGGTGTCCCACGGAATAGAAAAACACTATCAAATTTGTACTACTTTTGCTGTCAGTGGGAAAACAGTCCCTGAATGAGGGCATGGATTCCCCCTGAACAGTGTGAATTCGTAAGGGGATGCTGACATCCCTGGGAGAGTGAAAGGCTCCCCAGGCACCCAAGCAAAGGGTTAAGAAAACATGACAGAAGTGAGGGGCCAAACAACTTTAATGTGCAGCCAGCTGGCTAAATGGATAGGATGAGAGGATGAATTTTGCTCTCTGCTGAGGCCCTGTAAGTCTCTCAAGCTGGAGAGAAGTAGGTGCTATTTGAAAGAGAAATATGTGACAGGGAAGAGGGGCAAGAAGTAAACGACCATGGCTGCTTTTGCTCGGGTTTATCTGAGGGTCAGGTCGTTTGAAGTTACTGTCATGCAGCACAGCCCACAGTCCTCTCCACAGCACTAGGGTAAAGCCAGAACAGCTCTACAGCATTTCACCCTTCCTAGCAACAGCACTGTGCTGCAGTCATTACCCTTCTCATCAGTTATATCCCTGATAGACTCCAAACAAAACCTCAACAGGAGTGCAGTAATACGTCAGCTGAAGCTGGAGTTAAATAAAAACATCTTTCTGTTATCTCACTACAAGGCAAAAAAACCCAACCTGCTCTGGCTCTGAATTATTTCAGTGTAATAAGCAACAAGCATTAGTGGAAATATATTGTAAATTAATCCTGCATGTCTGTTTCCATTCCTTGTATATAATAAACCTTCATGAGAATGGAGCAAATCCATCCAAAGGCTTTAAGCTGCTTTGAGACCAGAACAATGTTGCATCATACAACCTGAAACAACAGTGTACTTCTAAATCATGGGGTACTGTTCTTGAGTGATTTCATAAAAACAAGTTTAAGTTTCTTCTCTGCCTTCTGACAATGGAGGAAAAGGACAATTTGGAGCTGGCTGTGATCCCTACAGTGTCAGCTCCCACCAAAGCCCAGCAAATTACAAAGAAGTGTTGCAAGACCTCACAGTCCTCCTTTCCCTGCAAGGAGGACACAGCAATGGCCTCCTGGGCTTTCCTGGATAGGGAAACTGGAAGAAAGTGGTGCTTAAAAGATAAAAAGGCTAGAGCTGCTTTCAAAATCTATTGCATCCCCTGGGCCATGAATGTTCTTCCTCAGGAGCAGCCATCTCTTCCCTCATGTAGCTCCAGCACAAGAGGACTTCCTCCTTCCAGCAGCTGGACACCAGCTCTGTGCCTGGATGTCAAGGTCCTTGCACACCTTGAAAACCAGTGGGAGATGAAGGCATAGTGTATGTAAGTAGATCAGCTGTTTGCTGAGCATTTAACACTAACAGCAGCTGTGATGAAGAGAGAGAGTACCCCTGGGCTCACAGCAAATCTTGATGCCAGCAAGCCTTCTACCACATCTGCAGCCAGCTGGCAAGTGGTTCGGCCTTGTGCAAGGAGAAATATACAAAACTGAAGATGCCTCCTGCCTGGGCCTTTGCACAGAGCTGCACTGCTGCTGGTGGGCAGAGGGGCTGTGATGACTTCTGTATGTTTTGTCAAAAAAATCTGCCAGGAAAGGTGCATGTGCACACATGTGGGTAAAAAAGGTAATTCCAGTGATGGGGAAAAAATGCACTGTTTTATCCAGTGGCTCATTACATTTCTCAAATGATTGTTAGCACTGTGCTCCAACAAAAACCAACCAACAAAATACCCCAGCATGGAACTTATCTGTTTCAAGAAAACAGAAAAGCAGTTTGAGGAAAAAGTCCACAACAAGGACATCCATCATCCATTTAAACCTTAGAACCATATTCAGCCATCAAGCAATTTATGTGAATCCCAATGGACTAGTCATTATTTTCCTTCATAAAGACACTCAGTATATCAAGACTACTGCAGAGTTTTAAATATTAAAAAAATATTACTGAGGTTATTTTGTTTGTTAAGGTTCCTATCTATATTAAGATCAGGGAAATGTGTCTAGGTTAAAATCATACAAAAGGTTTTCCTCTCATTTGTCTGGAGAACAAAACATGCCAAGAACTATTAGAGAAGATTCCCCCAAACTATACTGACATGTTCAGGCATTGAGGTACTTTCAGACTGTATTAAGTCTCTTCTTCCTAAAGAAACCTGACATCCTGGAATCTAGGAAAAAAGGAATGGCCAGTAAAAGATCCATGTACAGAGTGAATTATTCTGTACTCTGCAAGCATAGTTTCATTTTCTCTTAAATTCTTCTGCAAGGTATTTCTGCACTGTTTTTTGGGGTTTTTTTTTTAGTTTCTGTGCTCTGCTTTTGCAGTATTTTTTAAGTGTTGTGGACTAAATTCTAATGCAGAAAAAGTTGCTTCAGGATTTGCATTTTTTGAACATAATCTCTCTCAGGTATGACACAGTATATTCCAGTCCTTCTAATGCTGGATCTCCTCTCAAAGGATGCCTCTGAAGTCATAGGATTCAGCAGCAATGATTTTGAATGCATTGCAGCTTCTCATTGGGGTATGAAGTGATATTGCCACCCTTGCAAAGCTCATTAATCCCATCTACTTATGGTAGTTTCTCAGAAACTCTGGTGCCCAACCTTGTGTGACATCGCCTTCTCTTTTTCAAAGAGACAGGAAGGCAGGCAGAAAGTCAGGTTGCATTTTATCTGATAGGAAGGACTAATTTCTCTAATATCTGTTAATCTCAATATAAAAAGGTTATGCAGCTACATTAAAATGTTGGGGGGGGGGGCGGTTTATGTGCATAGGATGACAAAGAAAAGTTACTGTCGTGGATTGGTAACTTAAATCTTCCTTCCCAAGGTTCTCTCATACAAGCAAGAGCAAAAATCCACACCCTCACTACAACTATGGCAGCAAGAGAAAGAATAAGATCCTTCAGTTTTTGGCTTTTTAATGACACTATTGCAAAAACCTTTGTCTCTTAGTGCTGCATTTAAATGTTCCTTTCCTGGGATATAGACATTTAAGCCACACAAAATACACTGGGCCTTATCAGTGCAGTTGGATTTGGCAGTCTGCTTACAGTATGGACATTTGGATTCAGTCTGGCAATCTCAGCAGGAAGGTGTCACATATCCCTTTCACTAACCCACTTCTTCTATCTTACCGTCTACAGAAACCAGCTCACTGGTGATCTCTGGGAAAGAAAGGGATCATGAAGCACATGAGAGCATCCCACATCTCTAAACACACATGTTGTCTAAATTAGGTTTTTTGTGTATGTCTGGTTATTTTGGGGTTGGGATTATGTAGGGGTTTTTCTGTTGTTGCTGTTGTTTGTTTGTTTTACATTTTTAACATGAAAAGAAACTTGAAGTGGAAAGATTACTGAAGATGTCTGGAAAAACATCTATATAAATAATAATAATTATGCCTAAGACTGACAGAATTACACTTCTAATCAATGACCAGTTTATTTGACACCTATGTTTTTTGGACAAGCAGCTTTGCTTCTTTTCCCCAAACTAATTACAGGAAACTTCTGATCTATTTGAGAGATCAAAATTGCTTTACCAGCTTTGTCTACCCCAAGCAAGTAAAAGAACAGAAGCCCACTTCAAACAGCCAGAATTTTTAAAAGGGTGGAGAAGAGGAGGAGCTAGACTGGCTTACTCCACTCTCCAAAGGTAAATGTGATCAGATGAGGGTCATAACCTTATGGAGCTAAGGGAAGCAATTTGCAGGTACCTCATTACTTTTGTGTCACTTACCCATGAAGAAAAATGCCTGTTAATCCTATTGACTGGAAATTATTAATGGAAAGAAGAAAGCAGCTTCCACAAATTTAATAAGTACAACAATGAACTAAATGGAAAAGCATGCAATAGCTCTTCTGAACCTATTACATGAATAGCTCAAGTAATTATAATGCAGTCATTTCAGACCCATGAGAAACTTAAGGGACCACAGATTCTTCATGGCTCACACATCAGACAAGCAAGCATGAAATCAGTGTTCAGCAGGTGTCAAAAGAAATGAACTCTGAAAACATTTTCAGCTTCATAAAAACTGACACTGTTTGCTATCTAATGCAAACGCAAGGTCGAAGATGTTTCCTGCTTAGTTAATGAGACTGCCCTCCTATTTAAGCACTGGGGGCAGAAACACCTGCCGTGAATTTAAAAAACATTCTGCATGAGAACTGTATTTCTCTAAACATGAAAGACCAACCAGCCTAGACCTACAGCATTGCACCAAACACCCTTCCACGCGTACCTGAGTACACATTTGCACTCCTAACGTGCCAGGCTGGTTATTTCCCAGGAGCAGTGCCCAGCCAGTTGTGTGCAGTGAATGTGAGCACCGGGGCTGCCTTACCTGCTCCTTCCTCACCGGCGTGCTGTGCGCTGCCACCGCCGAGAACTGCTCGAGTGCTGTTTGCTGCTCCTCGCTCGGCTGCTGCTGTGGCTGCTGCTGCTGTGGCTGCTGCTGCTGGTCCTGTGGCTGGGTCTCTGCCGCCCCTTCCTGTGCAGGGCTCTCCTCCTGATCCTGCTCTTTATCCTTGGACTCGGAGTCTGATCCCGATTCTGTAGTCATGGTTGGTTATTCTGCAAGACAGGGTGAGCACACCTAACTGAGTACGATCTCGTAGCTGTGAATTAGTAAGCTAGGCATACAAAAAGAAGAAAGATCAGAAAGTTTTGGTCTTAATATCCTCAGGCTTTAAAACTTAAGTGCCTGTCACACTGGCCCAAACAGGATGTTTAGGAAAGCTTCCTTGGTGCAAAAGACTAGGTTTAAATGCATCCATACTCTTGGGAAAAAACATGTTGCCAAAAAAATTTATTCTACATAGTAATACACAGACATAATAGAACTTATATGCAAGTTAAATACAGAATACGTAGTTCATAATTCATAAAGAGAGAGTAACACATTGGGCCTTAAATCTAACAAAACCCAGTGTGGGTTTCTAAACCCCGTGGAAACTTGAAACATTAAATCTTTCGTCCTTTACACTGAAGTCAACTGGACCTGAGATCCTCAACATCTGCACTCCTTTTTGGAAATGTACTCAAGTACTTTTGATGCTTCCAAGCAATATATTAATAATTGAACTAGATGATCTTAGAGGTTTTTTCCAACCTAAAAGATTTTATGATTCGATGCATACTAGAAACATTCGAAATGGGTTCACCAGCATCAGTGCATACATACATTTGCCCCTAAACCCAGTTCTGTCCTTCCCACTTGAATTCATCTACACTTCTGTCATTTCTTTCTAACTGCTAGAGCATCTAAAAGAAAATATAAAGACTTCCATTAAGTCATTCTAAGTGTTAGATTTAAAATGAAGGGAATACAACTTTTATTGAATGTGAAAAGTCTGTTTGTACTTAACTTTGTCCAGTACTAAATCAAAATGAAAATATTAGCAATATTCATTCAAAATTTTAACTACTTCAATTAAATAGTTTTGTTGCAAATATGTGGTTGGCACCCAATTCTCAAACAAAATACTCGCAAACCTCAACTTTAAAAAAAACACTGTGCTTTTTTTATCAAAACAAGAATTTGAAAAAGCAGATTCTGCAGCAGTTCAGCAAAGGGAGTGTGCTTTTATGTTTGTTACTCATATGTTCTCAGACCTCACAAACTTATTCTTGAATAGTTTGCTACTAAGCAACTTGCAGGCAAACCAGTCTGCTGCAATCTATTTCTGTTAGTCATCAGGACATGATTTCTTTAACCTGGTAACCATGGCTACTGTGTAATTATAGGTGATTCCACAAAACATACATCTGCTAATTCACCTGCTAGCAAGTCACTATGAAATCCTAGCATACACTACAATGCTTACTAGTAGAAGCAAGTTTATTATAGAACATAAGAGAAGTACAGACCTTTCTCTTTTTCAGCACTTAAACGTTTGATAAGCTAAATTGACAGAAAATGTTTTAAACGAGGCCAATTACTATTTTCAAACTCATTTGTGTATTCTGCACTTCCAAGGCTAAGCTCTCCAGTGAATACATGTCTCTGCAGAGCAAAGCAAGTCACAGCATTCTGCCTGTGCTCAGCTCCTGCACTGTGTGAGGATGGGGGTGCATGTTCCCAGCCCCTGCCAGCCAAAACAGTGCCAGAGAGAAGCAGAACTAGAAAGCATACATGGCAGATTTATGCTTCAGGCCACATTTTCAAGGTACAAACATGTGACACACTTGTTTAGAAACACATCGTAAATTCTACACTCAAACTGGCACAACTGTATTAAAAAAATACTTTTTGAAATGTGTTATTTAACAAATTGTATTTGTTAAATACAAACCTACAAACAGCAATAATTAACTTGGGTCTGAAAATGTGATGGTGAGAAAGGCATTCATTTAATCAAACTTCAGCTATCCATTTCTGAGATGGTCACTTTAAATGCGGAGCAGAAAAACAGACGTTTCAGAGAGGGATTCATCTGACCTATTTTAAATTCCTGCTTTAAGCTGAGATAAATCACATACTAGAGCGACTTCAAGTTGCTGCAAAGGAAGCCTAAACAAGTTCCTCCAATGTAGATCACGTAAACCCATCCTCCATGTTCAATTCTCCTAAGCCATTCTTTTTTCTATGCTTTAAACATTAAATTGAACAACAAATGTTCAGTCTCAGAGTTTTGCTTTACCCATCTGTCAAATCAATGTGGAATAAACTATCCTTCATCTGACACTCATTATATTTGCCTTGCTTTAAAAGCACCCAGGTCTCCACAAATGTCTCAAGTTTGCCCCTGCTCGCCTCCACCCCACCCTGTTTTGTACAAGTGTTTGAGGACATGAAATGCAAATTAATCCAATAATTATTTCAATAAACTCAAACTATGTGTTCAGTTTTCTTTTCCAGAAACTATGAATTAGGAAGTTACCAAAACCTAATGTACAGCTACAAAAATCATTGCTCAAACAATACAGAAGAGCACGTATGACCAATACAAAGAGTAATGTATGTAGTAAGTTGTAATAATTTTTTCACCCTCTATATCAAAAGGGTATCCGTATTACTTAGAGAAGTGTAAATAAAAAGTAACTATCATACTTGCTGTTTAGAAAGAGGTATTACTCTCTATAGGATCAGACTGCCAGCCAATACTAAGCAAAAGTCTATCTTCTGCCAGCTGGTATCACCATGCCTCGGAAAGTCCATTTTTGCACTCTGTGTAGTTTCTTTCCTAATGAACATTTGTATCCTGTCTGTTTGCAAGCATGGAAACAGACATTTAAATTAGCCTCATAAACCACAATTTCGTGTAGCATGAAATGTAAACAAGTTTTACTTTTCCTGCCAGTTACAATCTCGAATCTCAGGGAATAACAAATGTGGTTTTTACATTCTTCTGGGACATTCCTGCATGAAGCGTAGCCTTACAGTACTGAGTTACTCTCTAGGAGTAACTAGTTTTCACTCTAGTTCCATGAGTTCTTGCTGGCTTTAAGAGTGCTTTATTAGAATACTTTGTGTTCTTTATCAAATCTTTCAGTGTAAGAGATTCCCTGGATACAATATTACTATCATTAGTCAGACAGCAGATGGATTTAATTAACCCGAGGTTGCCCATTTCCAAATGTCATTATTTCCCCATGTTTAATAACAAATACTGAGAACAAAAATATTCTTCTCACACTGTTCTCTTTCAGGTGTAAATAGAAGTGAAGCAAACACATTGCAAATCCCATTTCTCACAAACTCCTCAGATGAGACTATTGTTCAGATTTAGCTCCTTCCATCTAGCACAGGTTGAAAATACCTAAATTACAAGGCAAGAAACAACATCTCCCTCTCAGTGCAAACCAATCAGTTGTTTTGCTTTCCTCAGCAAACAGCTGTTTATCTGCATGAACTCTGACAACATTTCATTTGTTATAAGTACCATAACAATCCTCCTAGGAAGAGGTAATTTCACTTATTGAAAGAAATAACAGTAATCTTAAGAAATTTACCAACATAAATATTACTCTACCTTTGTTTGTATGCAGCAAACTTGACAGAATAGCTGGTAATGCCTAAACATTTATCAAGCACATAGCTGGCTGAGAATTCCTTATTCTCATTTGATTAGTCTATTTACTATTACTGGCTACGTACCAAAACCATGATTTTAATGTGAATTTCAGCACAGAAAGAAAGAAAACACTCAAGTTCCTTAAACTTTTTCTGTTGCCAGCACAGCCTCTATATCAAATTCCCCTTTTCAGTAAACAGAAAACAAAGCAATGAAGAGAAACTGGGAGCACTACCTTATACAAATGAGGTAATACTATGCAAGCCAGATGTGGTCTTGGATAGCTACGCTTTGGCTTACAATCCAGTATTCAAAGATTCCAAAAGATTAGCTGAGTCCAAACTTAACACAGATGCTGCCATCACTGGATAGTCTGAGGTGAATGTACGTTTAGCTGCAGAATGAAAATCAGAATGAAAATGAACCAAAACCATGTTGTCCTCTGTGTCACCTGGCCCCCTGGAGCAAGTGACAGCCCCAGTCTACTGTGTAACTTCATACATTCAAAAACTTGACACTCTACCTCTCATTTTCAGAGCACAGACCTTCTGGGCTGCATCTACAGAGCAACAAAATTCACAGCTAATTGACAGCAGAGCCCACAGTTTAATTAACGCTGCAGTCATTAATAAACCTTTATTTATATATAAATACACACTAGTGAAAATATCTTCTATATTAAGCAAACAGAAGTCACATTAGACAAGAAATTGCAAATTAATTCCGAATAAATTATGATGTAATGAGAAAACAAAATTGAAGCAAGTATAATTAAATGAACTATACATAGCCACTAACTATTTCCTGTAATGCACGGATTAATGATTTACATTTAAATGCTTCTTTGATCTAATTAATTTTCTTTGTAGAAAGTTCTCCTTCAATTACAGTAATTCTTGAAGATTGTTATAAATCTTTGCAAAGGTCCAAATTTGGAAATTATGTAACAAATTAATGATTCCATAGTTCAAAAATAATGTTCTGCATAATGAGAGACATATTTATCCAATAATGATGAGATGCTGATGAGAAGAACATATGGAGAACAATATTGCTGCAATGAGCAGTGACAGAAATGCCAATATATGTATCAAGAAAAGAAAACACATCAAAACGCCAACTTCTAAGCTTGAAATATAAACTGTTTCCATCCAACTGCCTGAACCTCAGCTCACTTCATTCCAGTTGGGTTCCTTTTTAGGAAAACAACCATTTTCTGTTGATCCTCTTTAATGTGGATGAGTTTCACCCTCACAAGCAGGAGGCACTCAAGCCACGAACGCCTGGCACAGGGTCCCCAAGAGTTAAAACCAGCTCTTTCTTGGCCCATCACCAGTGCCAGCAGCAAGTGGAAGCCTTGCAGAGGAGGCATTTCCCTGGCCTTACAGTTACTTCAGTGGATATCAACAAGCCAAAGCAACTGCAGAGATGTGTCCTGAATGGACATGGGTGGGACAAACTCAAAATGGGGCACTGGATGCCCCCTCCCAACCATGTGCTCCTGTCACCTTTCTCAAGCTGGCACCAGTGTGACTTCAGGAGCCTGGTGGCTCAGCTGGGAGGGCTGGACCTCCCCAGGATGGGGAGGGGGAAGCAACAGCCCTCCACTGGGCACTAATGGGTACCCCATCTGTCTCACATGGCTGTAAGGCTCCAGCCCAGAAAGTGCAACCCTTATGCTTCAATGCACAAACACACTGGCTGTTCTGAGAGTTCACTGTAGCATCTTAAATGTACACATATAACCACAAACCCATTGAAGTCAGCACATTAAAAAACAAAAAACAAACAAAAACAAACAAACAAACAAACAAAAAAACACAAACATGAAAATAAAGTCAGAAAAGTAATAACAAAAGAGATGAGGAAAACCAGTGGAGAAAGGTGCTAAGCATCTGGATGATGCCATCGTGCCAGCAGAGAGTGCTCCAGGCTAAATGACTTAACAGATGTGGTGGCAGAGGTCATGGGCCCAAGCACAGATGCAGGAGAGAGACTGCAGGAGGGCAGGGAGGTGTTAATCAGCAATAATAAAAAAAGCTGGTTGGAGGTGTTGCAAGATATAGCATGATTTAAAATATTTGTTTGGCCTTCTAGAAAGGTGCATGATACAGATTCCTTTAAAGTTTCTTGATGAAGATGAAAAGAAAACCAGAGGCAACATCTAAGGAAGGAGTAATGTAATCTGGAGGAGATGGAGAGGGCACCTTGAAACCACCACACACACCTTTCAAAGGGGACAAAAAGGGAACTGCAGACATGAATTACCTGTCAGGACCCAAAACTCCCTCACCCCAGGCACATATGCACCCCTCGGCAGCGCCAGCACAAAATGAAAATACAGCTGAGTGTTTCTGGAGAAACTTCACCTAGCAAGCCTGGGGACAGAAGCTGTCAGAAGCTTTGAAAGAACCTGGGAAGGGGAGGAATATATCAAAAAAAGATTGTGCACCAAAGCAGAACCAGAGACACAGTATTCAGGGATGAACATAAAAGGAGAAATGAAGACTAGGATGCCAAGTGACTTAGAATTAACCAAGAGATGTGGTAAACAATAACAAGAGACTCTCTATAAATACATTTGAAGGAAAACCTGGCCTGTTACAAAACATGAGAAAGGCTGAATTCTCTGGTGCCTCATTTCCCAGCAGCCGTCTGGGACCAAATAATGGGGGCATATTTCACTTGACACACAGGATGTGCAAGTTCAGGTTGAATGGAGTAGGGGAAGAACAGAGCAAACACATCAGTCAGCCAAGTGGTTTCAAGTCAGCAGGAGCACTGCAAGTGTCCCTAGAGTGCTTGGAGAGCCACCATCAATCATCTTTAAACCATTAATCACTGTATGCAGATGCCTGAGAGGCCAGGTAAGGTCTAAAAGAAATGAAAAGACCAAACACAGCACCCAGTCTTACAAAGGAAAACAGGAGCAGAAAAGCCAGAGTACTTCTAATACCAAAGTTACTGGAGCACACTGCTAAAGTATTTCTAATCTTGTAAAAATAATGAGATTAGGAACAAAATACAACAAATGACCAACATGAATGCATCAAAAAGTCATGTCAAACTAGAGTAATGCCTCTCTCGCTCTCTCTGACAGGGCATCTGTCCCAGCTGATAAAAAGGAAGTAGAGTAGTACAAATGATAGAGCCTATCTTTAGACAGGCTTTTAAAACAGCCCTATGTGACTTTCTCATGAGTGAACTGCAAAAATAGCTTACCAAAAAAAAAAAAAAAAAAAAAAAAAAAAAAAGGAAGTGCAGGGGGTAGAAAGGTGTACAAGTGATTAAAAAAAGCCAAACCCTAGCCTACCTGGCCTACAAAGTTAGCAGCACCATGATGACAACTTACTGCAATGGACAACTTACTGTGAAAACTTACTGATTTCAGGAATCACAGCTATTTGAGGGTCAGTGAAAGATGGGAGAGTGCCTGATCCATGCTCAGTATCACACTGATGAGGCTGGGATACACCACTGGCATCTTCACCTGACTTACAGAAGAGCAAAGCAGTCTGAAAGAAAACCATATATGTGCTGAATCTGACTACATTCCTGTAAGGGTAATGGCAGCAGTAGTGGGGACCTCAGAGTGAAAAGTGATGAGGAAGATGTGGGTTAGGCAGCAGGAATGAAGCAGCATGAGGGTCTGGTAGATTTTTGTGGGACATAATGCTGGAGGTGTTCTACCTTCTGCAGCATCAGGGAGATGTACACTGCATATTATTTAAGTTTAGGATTAATATTTTTTTTGAAAATATGCATTAAAGACTATCAACAGGGGAGTAGGAAGAACAATAGCAGCTTCAGAAAATCTGACCAGTGGAAAAACATTTAAGGAGCTGGATTTGTTTACTCTGGGAAAGGGAATAGAAAGATGGGCTGATAACAGCCTTGCAATACATTCAAGTTTCTTGCAGACAGAAAGTAATCAAGCATTTGCTAACAGTGGAGCAAGAACTTGATTGGCATCAAGTGGGATTTAGAGTAGACAGCACATCAACTATAATGACAGTCAAGAAGAGGTTATCTATAGCTGTGTGGAGTCATCATGGGGACACTTATGTACTGATGAAAAAGCAGCAAAAAAAAATTTTTGTTTGCAACTTCATAAAACATAAGATATTAAGCTTTTGTCTATTTCGCTACCCCTTCCACTTGGGTTGACAATCCTAAATTCACAAAATGCATATTCGCTTCTGTTTCAGAGCACTTGGATGCACAGGATAACATTGTTATCTCCTTTAATTTCTATGAGTCAATGAAATTACCTGGGTCTGTTTTGCTCTCTGAATGGGGGACTTCAGACAACAATAAAGCCCAGAATCACTGCCATTTCTGCTGCCCCATTTGTATGCAAGGTTTACGAAGAGTCTGACTGACCGGGTTCCCTGAAAACACCAGATCATCTTTTGGAGGTCATAACACCTAGAGCACCCCAAGGCTACCCTAATTTCTGAACAGGAGAAGAAAAATCAGGCCATCATAACATGTTTTGGATCATTTTTTCCTATCCTGCTGATCCAAGCAGTTTTCCCCAGGGGTAAACATAGATTTACCAGCGGAAGAAGGGAACTGCATTTTCCCACTAATTTCTCTGTTCAGATCTCCAAGCATGGAGAGTGCATGCTCTCTCCCTGCATCCAGAGTGAGGGCTGGCTCTGCCACCTTCATCCCCCACTGCCAGGGTTCATCCACCAGCTCCAAAAGCAGGATTGATTATAGCCACTGCCCACAACTCAGGCCAGCTCCTGCAGATGTCTGGAAGAGCTCACGTACACAAGCTGGCAAGCACACACCTCTCTGAAAGTGGTGGGTGTAACTACAGAAATGCTCAATTTAACCCAAACCTGACAGTTGTTTCATTCATTTAAAAAACCCCAAGTACCACCACAAAGAAAACCCAAAAGGTGGAAGCAGAACTGCTGAGAAACACAAAGAACTGCTGCTTTTAACAGACTTCAGCAAACTGTCTGCTCATGAAAAAGCTTTAATCTACACAAATACTGCATTGCAGGAAGGTAAAGGGAACCAGAAATAATACACAAATAACTTAGTAAATCTGTATAGTGAGAAACAACAGGGAATTACAGGAATGAGACAGATGTGAAGAGGAGGAGAAAGAAATGAAGAAAACCATAATGGAGAGTACAGCAACATCCCACAGATGTTGGTCATGAGAGAATTGCATAGAAACACACCCAACTTCACCCCTCATTTCCACATTTCACTGAAAAAGCCTTGGCAAAAAAACAAAACAAAACAAAACAAACAAAAAAAAAAAACCACCACAGCAAAACTGCTTGTAGTTTGATCACAACCAATTGATAAATATTTCCTTCAGAAACTAAAAAGGCAAGAAACAGCCCTCAATGGCACAGGGTGATTTTCTGCAAACAAGTGACTTTGATTACTTGGGTTACATTTACATGAGGTTTTGACCTTTCTAAATTGCTCTGGAGCCAAATGTTCATATGGGGCTCCCTGTGCACCACTGACTATTTAAAAGTTGTATTTAATGTCACAGAAGCTGAGTGTGCTTCAGGCATCACATCATTAAAGTTCATATTCTCTTATATTGAGCAGAAAATAGAACCAATTCAAACTTTAAAAAAAAAAAAAAAAAAAAAGAAGTTGCACGGGGTTGCTGACACATGGCAGGTGTGTGCTACATTATTACACTTCCCTCAGGCCAAAATACAGTAACACCTGTGAACAATATTTTTTGTTTCATACAGTACCTAAAGAGACTGTGCTCCAGTTCTCCCAAGCCGGTGACCTGCCTAACCTCACAGAAACAAGAGAATCAGACAGACAAGGTACAAATCAGAGTATCAAGCCCATCTTCCCCAAGGGCTTCTGACTCCCTCTGACCAGACATTTATCATTCCAGCTCAGGTGATGGAAGAGCCTATGAAGTAAAAGAAAATTTGAACTGTAGTTTAAAAATACCACCTCAACTTTTCTGATTTACCTTATTAACTAGAATCCAGCAATGAAACATCTTGGGTTTTGCTTTATTTTACTGAATAGTTCTTGAAAAAGTCCCAAAGGACTGCTCACTTATAAATTAAACCTTTCCTAGCTTATTACTTGCAAAGGCAACATAGCAGTATAATTTTTTTGTCTGGGTTTGTTTGGATTTTTTTTCAGTGGCTGGATATTTTCCTCCCATTTTTATGGTTTGGAGGGAATTCACTGTTACACTTTTTTTTAATCCAATGTGGTTCAGAGATGGAAGAAAGGAAGAGGGACATTTTGCAGCCAGTTGCCTGATGCCTCTTCCAGCTGGCCACAGGCATTTCCAGTGTCCACCACTGCTCCTTCCCAGCAAGACACAAATCAGCACTGCAGCTGCAAGCTCTGCTCCCAGCTCCCAGCCCTGGCACAGGCTCACAGGCACTGCTGCCCTGCAGCATGCTCAGCTTCAGCAGGTTTTCCATAAACCTCCTCCAGAAATGGGCATTTTAAAAGCAATTTTAAGGAGGTCATGCATGATTTCTTCACAATGGCAGACTTGGGTCATGCAAGGCAGGATGCTTGAGTAATGGCTTCCCCCACAATATCCCAGAGCAGTGCTTGCTCTCCATCACTAGGAGTTCCAGGTGTTCTTAGATGCTGGACTAAAATAGCTGAGAAAAATTCAGGCAGATGCAAAAGGAAGGAAGAAGTCACAGGCAGTGAAAAAAATGCAGAGGAATCACCCTGAATTCATGCTGGGTCCTACTTAAATAAAGGCAGCTCTGTGTGATGAGAGCCATGATGCTGAGGCCTGGGGATAAAAGTGCTCCTACTTCATCTTCCTCTTTTCCTTTTGTTCCTTCCTGTACTCACACTAATTTTACACCCCATGTTTCAACTTTTGAAGGCGCTAAATGGGTCTGATGCAGTAAGACTACTTGATAGTGAGGCACCCCAGTGTTTTTAGTCATGATAGCTTTTGTTTTTCTGAAATGGATTATTCATTTCATATTTACATTTTAATCTCCTGGCCATTTGTGTCAGTTTTATACTCCAGGTTACACTGTCACTGCAAAAACATTCTCCCAGCATCCTCTGAAAATGCAGTTCAACATTTTCCCCCACTCCAAAACTCAAATGCACATACTAGCAGTCAGCCCTAACCCCTCATAGACACCAGCTGTAAAATCACTTGTTGGATGCAAACCAAGATGTGAGGATGGTGTGGGAGCAGGGACTTCTAGGAACAAATTGGTCAGAGTGGAAATGCACGAACATCAAGTATATTTATGGTGAGTCCAGACATCTGTAGAGTGATCTCACTTAAAATCAGCCCGAAAGCAAGACCTAGTCACACTCTGATTGCAAGTTTTAGAACCATTTTAATTACATGTTTCCAAAGCACGGGAAGCCCATTCACACCTCCCAATGCACATTAGTTAAGTCCTGAGGGTCCTTTGCATGATCAGCTCTGTGAGGAATTAAGAGCAAGCTTTCTGTGTCTTCACATAACATCCCAGTAAAGCCAAAATCTTTCACCATCTGTGCAGCTATACCAAACTACAAGGATTTGCAGACCAGCATCCAATACAGCCTGACAAAGAAAATAGCTATCTTTAAAGAGGCTCTAACCCTTTTTACCTATTAAACCCTGAAATGCTCCACATACAGCTCCATAGTAATTACATTATATACTCTTGACCCAGTGTTATACTGGATTATGCTGTCTCTGAAGATGGATGTCACCAGATCTGGCAATTCCTCTGCAATGTGTATGACCTTCTTGGAGTTCAGACACATAGAAACGACAGCAGCTCAGAGAGGATAGAAGGGGTTGAGGCAATTGGGACAGATAGGTGGCCTAAAGTGTCCCCACAAGACAGCGGTCAGAAAAAAAAAACAAACAAACAAACTAGGGAGGAGGAGAAAATACAAAAGCAGAAAGTTGCAGAAATGCAACTTAATGCCAAAAAAAAAAAAAAAAAAAAAAAAAAAAAAAAAAAAAAGTAAGAGGGAACAGACAAACTTTTGCAGCAGAAAGGGGAAGAAAAGCTCTTTGCAGCTTGTAAATCACTAGGGTTTCAAGAAAGTAAATCACACATAAATCTAGGTTACTCAACAAAAAGTCAGCATTTAAGAGGATAATAATATATATATATTCTGTATCAAGTTGATAATTTGAGATGTGAAGGTAATCAAGCTAGATGTTGCAATTTCCAAACTCTGGAACAAATGACTTTAAAACCTAAATTATTTCCTTCTCCACATACTTTTCTTTAAACATATCTTTACTAAATGTTCGATGGTGTGTTTTTAAGGCTACAAACCACTAACTCTACCACTATAATCTACCTTAGTATAAGAGAGAATGCTACAATTCAGAAACAATATGAGAGACTTTGATACCGGACCCTATTTAGTGCGCTGAGTTTCAAACTTGTCGCATGTGCTAAGGAGGTTAAGTGCCCAAATCAGTGAAACAAGTCCATGGACAGTGGCTTTTGCCATCTTTCCTCCTGATGTTATGCAGGACCCTATGTAAGACACTCTGCCCAAGTGACAAAGGACTGTTGTGCATTGGAACTAATGATTATTTGTTATGCCAATCCATTTTCTTCAGTCTACCCTTCAGGTCACAGCATGTAAAATTCATTTACATTCCACACTATAGGGCAGTTTGGGTAGGAAAAACAAAAAGGTAACTGGGTAACTGTCTCACTCCTTACTGGAAAGATTTGCTCAAGAAGGTATTTATAATTTCAAAGTTTAACATATCCAACAACTTTGATACCTTAGTGCACAATTCAACCTTCTCAGGACCTAATAAACATGTAGGAAATACAGTTACTCCCTAGAGCATCATAAATGGTGACTCAACAACCACAAGTTTCTCCTAGAGTTATGTCTGATGCTAGATTAACAACAGAGTCACATTTCACCTCTCCTTCCCCTCTTCTGCTCACTCCGCAGTCTGTTTTCTGTGGGGACACAAAACTCCATGCCAATATTCACAGGGCCATTACATCTCAACTGAAAAATGAATGAGGTAATCCATCCCCTCCCTGGATGTCATGAATGCTCCAGGGAAGTGGTACCCTGCAGCTGGGCTCCAACCCATTCTGCTCTCTGTCACCTTCACTCTATGCATGTGTTTTACTGCAGCTGGGGCCACAGACACTTCATCCTCAAGGAATCGTTGCTTTAAAGGGTTGCAAAGAAGCAAGAAACCAACTAACTCTTCCCCCAGCTCCAGAATGGCATTAATTGTCCCTACAGCAGCAGCCACCACAATTTTTTTGAGAGATACAAAGCACCACCACAAAACAAGCACATCAGATACATACTGGATCTTAACTAGGGAGCCCGTCTTGCACGCTCACTTCAATGCTCCATGGTCCCCTTCCCAGCCCTCCTGTCTCAACTCTATCTGACATATTTATGTCACCTCTTACTAAAATCCCACAGTGCTGAAGTTTACATGTTCCCCATAGGCCATTTATTGCAATGGTTCCCTAGCCTTACTGTTTACGAAAATTTTCCCAAAACGTCTGACCTAATTCTTCCCACTGTAAATGTACTGAGTTCTCCTCACCCTGACAACAGTGGATGCATAGCATGGCTCTGCAGCTTGCAGACAGCTGCTGTTTGCCCCTCAGACCACTCTCTCCTCTGCCTCTTCTGGCAAGTCCTATTTTTAGTCCTCTCTCAGGCTCTTTCTTCTCTCCTCTGTTCTCTTTGCCATCAGTTCACCTCTTTCCAAAGCAATAGCATCCAAATCCTATTTCCAGCTGAAGATCAACTGTCCTTACTGATGGTGAACACTTGCAAGGACGGCTTAATGCCTGAAAACAATGCTTCTCTTCATACCTCCAGCTAGCAAAGAGTTCAATATTTTCACTATATTATGACAATTATCAACTTATTTTTAACCTTTGATTCATTCATAATCCCACACCGTTTTCTCCACACTCCTGCCTAAGGATCTCCCTAGTGTGTACAAACCACCTTAGCTACATTTTATTCAACAAAAAAATGAGGAAAAAGTCCCAGTTACTAGCTAGAAAATATTTGATTTTTTAAAAATGTTATACTAACAAAGTCTCTTCTCTTTTGTTGGGTATCATTCAAAAAATTAAAGCATTTATTGCCATACAAGATCTAGTTTCAGTGACAAGAGTGCACATGATTTATGTTAGAACAACTGCAGCCCCCTGTATCCAAAGTGCATTCATGCCACGACACTCTCATATTTATTAAAATATTAGGTAATACCAATTGGAAACATTTCCAATTTCACCCACACTTTCCATTCACTGACAAACGCACACCAGTTCCTTAACAGGTCTTGGGGGCATTAGAAATTTGGCCAGGCTGATCCCCAGCATGTTTGCTGTAATGGTTTCACAGGAGCTGAGAACACCTTCCAAACAAGGCAGGAACTCAACATTCCTGTCCACTTTCAAGATCCACAGGGCCATTAAGGCCACCTAAGTGGCATTGCTGGCAGTGTCACAACTTATTAATAAATTCAGAGCAACCTCACATCTGCTAGGAAAGGAAAGTCTAGTCTACCTCATTTTATGGTCTCTAGCTGAGTCAAGCACATTAAAATATGTATTACCTCTGTCTACCTGTCACTTCGTGTAACATGCTTAGGTGAACCCATGGCTGCAAGCCAGAGCCCAAACTGTTCCAATGCAAGCAGGGCTTTTGGGGAAGTTATTTGCAACAGAAGTGTCAGGTTCCTCTCAGTATGCTGGCAAATGTTTGCCTCAACCCTTACTGAACCAAAAGTTAAATGGTGAGGAAAGACTCCAATTTCAGGTTAATCTGGGCATCATAATAGGCTCACAAAATGAACTACATGCTCTGCCTCACCAATGAAAAAATGGAAAAATCGAGAGATTGAGACTGAATCCTTTAAACATGTATTTTAAGAACAATTTTGATACTGGTTTCTCAAGAGGGAACAAAACCCCAGCCTACATTACACTACTAAGGAGACTTTCTCTTCCTACCTTTGGTACTGACAGCAAAGGTGTCTTGGGGATGGTGAAGCCAAGAAAGGGCTGACAGGCCAATATAGGATACTGCCTCAACCAAGTGATAGACAATGGCTGGCACTCAGACAACTGAAAACTTGCAGAGAAGCTAGTTCAAGCTGGCTTAAGTGGATGCAAGTGTGGGCTTGGATATTCAGGAGTTCTTAAGAAGAAAAGCAGCTTGCAATATTTCAGGGTGGGGTTCTGAGACTTTCTTTTTTGTCTAATCCATTAGTAGTAAATAAGACCAGGAACATGGCAGGGTCATGTGTGCCCAGAACTGCATCTAAGCCTCAGAATTACAGCTGCAATTAATGGGTTTTCCAGGGGTGGGTGGGGGAGGGCGGGGGGAGGAGGGGAGAAGAATCAATTAGAAGAAAAAAACCCCAAAACTGAAACCACCCAGAAAACCACAGCAGCCTACAGATTGAGCAAGTTAGAGATTTCTTCTCTTGCTCAGATGCAGACACACAATCAAGGGCACAACTTCCAAAACACATACACATTCGAGGTTCTTCCCTGTTTCACCCCATTTATAATCTTTTACAGTCTAGTAAAAGATTTTGCCTTCAAAAAGACAAGGATTCTTTTTATTTCTTAATATTTCATCTGAAGTTCAGCACATCACTTGGCCTGCACTGACATAACCTTAAGTGACACAGGTTCAAGTATGCAGCTTCACCGCCCTTAAAGTGAGATGCATTTTATTAGGGTTTTTTCCTTTTTCCTCTTCCTCTGCTCACACTTCAGATGACAGGAAATGCCTGCTGTGAATTCTTGTAAAGAATTTTAAATAGCACATGAAGTGCTTTCTGTCCAACACCACACAGCTCCCTACGGACTGTAAGCTCTCCAAGAAGAGGTGTAAATACCTTTGTCCCTCCTCAGTGAGTGGGAAGTAACTGTGCCAGACTGGGAGCCCACAACCCCTATGTGCCACTGCACCCACCCAGCACCCACTCAAGCCAGCAAGGACAGAAGATACAGCCCCTTCACTGGACCACCCAGCTCCAGCTGTAACCAAAACTGGTAAGCATCCAAAAGCTTCCAATTTTTAATGGAGATTGTTCTGTTATTTTTCAAGCACCCAACTGTACCATGGCTATACACCACAGCCCCACATTCATTATGGTTGGTCACATGAAAGCAAGTGCAGATAGTCTGAATTATTTCCACAACAACCTCAGTGCTGTAACACCCAGAAGTCTCTATAGGACACAGTTTTGCAGCTTATTAAACTAAATACATATTTGTGCACTGCAAGTTTTAGTTGTCAAGGAAGATCATGTACAGCTATAAATCTATGAAATGCATTATAAATAAGATACATATTCAAGTAAGTTCAATTTTAATAGAGAAGATGATTCTCTGACTTTATTCCTCTAATACTGTGGCCATAGCCATCTGTAAGGTACAGCAGGTCTACTATTACGGCTGAACAGAAGGCAATTTTAAAACTCACATACAAGAAGGATAAATCCAAACTTCTCGAAGAGTAGAAACACCAACAAGCCATGAGTGCACATCTGTTTCAAACACTCTTCATAACAAAAAGACTGGATTTTTACGTTGGGTTTTGTGGGCTTGTTGGGTTTTATGGGCTTGTTGGGTTTTATTGGTTGCCTTTGGGAGTTAGTTTCTTGGGTCTGGGGGTCGGGAAAGGAGTTGATAATTTTTTTGGTGGGTTTTGTTTTTTCAAAAGATGGCTTATGTTATCATTCTCTGCCCTCTCAGAAGATGACATCTGGTTACTGCAGAAAGCAGTTTCTGTTAGAAAGCAGACTTGTTAAGTCATGTATGCACCTGGCAAGCTTAAGTATAGCACACATCCCTTCCAACTCCTCTTCATTCAAATAAAATTTATATAGTGAAAAACCTATTCCATAGAGGGGAAAAAAAAGCTATTTAGCTATTTTCAGAACAGTCTGAATATACTTGAATGAAAAAATCTAAACTGAGTACCTAGGAAAAAGACAGAACAGGAAAACTGATTCAGCCTTAGCACTGTGTTGGCTGTAACCATCCTTGCCTTTTGCACTGTTTCTAACCTCAGCAGTGGAGGTTTCTAACCTCTGCAACACAAGGTACAATGTGCCTGCAACCCCTACTCTCCGTGCCATGGGTTTTGTAACTTGTTTTAGTTCACAGGTCTTTGCGGGCACAGGCAGTGTGCTGTTCAGGACAAGAGCAAAGCCAGTGCAAGGCATGTGGATGTCAGGGCCTCAGCCCAAACATTTCATTGTATGGATCCCCTTCTCTCAGGCCAATTCCACTTTCCTAATGAGGATATCAGTACATGCTTCTCTCCCAGTCTATATTTATCCCTGGCCCAGATGCTGTTGTCCAACTGCAAACACAAGCTCCCCTGTGCTGAGGACTTTGAAACTGAAAGAAAGAATTTTTCCCCCTCTACATGTGCGAGATGGTCAAGTGAATTCACACAAACTGGTGCCACGTGCCAAAGCACAAAGGCTGGAGTTTTTTCAAAGCCAGCATATGTTTGTCCCTACGCTTATGTTGTATATGTTCTTTGCCTCACTGAAGCCTCTAGCAAACAGCTGTCATTAACATTCACCCCTTCTGCTAACACTTTCCTTAATCCCTAACTGACTTCCCAGCCTATAATTAAACTTTCCAGCTGCCACACTAAGAGATGGCACCAATATCCATCATTATTTCTAAGTAGTCCTTAAAAAGCTCTTTTTCCAATTTCCAAGACCATGGACTAGAACCAAAGCCTCTTACCCTTACAGGTTTTTGGCTAAAACCCTTCCATTCACTTACAAACTGTCTCATCTTTTACCAGGAAAATTAAACGGCCAAGTAGTATTATGTTAACAATTAAACTAATGCATTTTTATAGTGCCAATAGCTGGAATGCAAAGAGCTTGAAAACTGATGCATAAGCACTGCATGTGTTTACACATTTTGCATGGAAAATACACTAGAAAGAGCTGTATAACCAACAGCATTTACAAAGCTATTTGATTCAAGCCCAAAGTTTAAACAGGAGCCTGAATTAAAGTAACAAAAGGCCTAATATCTTACTTTAGATTGCAACAGTAAATTGGGGTTAGCACTTCAGTCTTGAAAATGTGTTTTTCACATCCACGTAAGAGATTACTTGCACAGCAGAGCTGGTTGACAACATTTCCATCTGGTACTACTCTTGCAGTGTTCAAGAGGACTTGATATTTTATAAGAAAATTACTGGCTTCACAGTTGAAAAAGGGAGAAGATGTCTGAAGCAAACACTGTATTTTTGGTAACATGAATTAACAAGACCCCGAGGAAGCTGAACAAAGCAGGTAAAGGCAGTGTAACACCCAGTGGACACACACAGCATGGGGGGTTCAGAAGACCCGTCACCCACAAGCCCTTCAGATGCAGTACAAGAAAACTCCCCTAAAGAGCCACAAAATGCTGTTATTTCTGTGAACCCCAAATGTCTGGAACACCTGCTGAGCCTCTGAGCCCACAAAGTTCCCCCAGACCAAACCTTAAGGCAGAAGAGACATGTACATCATCCTCAATCCCAGAGCTCTGCAACTGTGCACATCAAAATCCAGGAACCTGTTTCACCAAATACTATCTGTTATAGAGTAGGGCAACATCTGCTTGACTGCTGGAGCACCATCACTGAAAAGGGCAAGCAGGCTCATAGTGTGATTGGCAAGTGCCAGCTGGCAATCCTGACAGCCCCACAGCCTGTAGCCTGCAGATGAAGACTCGGAGATGTTTGGGATCAGCCACCTCGGTGTCTCCTTCAACATGTTCAGGAGTCACAGCATGCTTTGGTTTTGCCTTTTGCCTCACCTGGCAGAGTAAAATTGAGTGCCAAGATTCAGCCTTCATGTTTATGAAACTGAAGGCTGATTTTATAGGGGATGAGGCTGCAAACCTTGCTGGAAGTTATCAGCCATTTAAACAAAGTGGGGTACCTTCAGGAAAGGAATAGATTAGTTTCCCATGTTATACTGCTGCTTGAGGTTAACAATTTAAAATTAAGGTTTAAATGGATTTCAATAACTGTGCACGATTTACCAGCTACTGTAAGGCTACTTTGGTAGGCTACCAGATTAATCATTCAGGTTTTGTCAAGTCTAAAAGCATCACTTCTCAGCAAAGAGATCATGCCAGACAGGTGCAGAAATTCAAAGCCTGAACAGCTATGACTTGTTCCTAGCAGGAAGGCAAGAAAGATCAATATTTTAAGTGAAAATGGATACACTTTCAGTTCTCTAAACTATAGGTGAAACTTTTCTTCATCCTTACATTAAACATATAATTTTAAAGATAGATTTTGAAGAGTGCGTGTGACACTCTTTAGCTTCAAATACGTATGTGTTGAGAGGTTAGGAGAACATGAAAACAGCGTTTCATTGAAACCCGTTTGTCATTTTTAATCACAGGATAACTCTAGAAGAGGTGTGACTGATGCAATTTAAATTTTCACCTGACAAACTGAATTATTCATCTTGGCGGCGCCTACGACAAAAGACCAGGCAGAGCAGTCAGTCAGTCAGTCAGTCACCAGCCCCAGGAGCTACTACAGAACACCCTTGACAAGGGGAAGCCACATCTTGCAGCACCACAGGGTGATGTCCTGCTCCTTTCAGCACAACAGCCAGGAGGGCCCAGGACCTCGTCCTTGTCCCCACTGCTACCTCCTACCTTTTGTTTTCCAAAGCAGGGGAGGAACCTGGGCAGGTCCACTGAAAAGAAATGCCATGGCTTGCAAGGAAGGTGATAGAAAAGAAGCTGAGGCCTTTATCTGCACCTGGAAAGAGCTGTGTGCTGTACTTGTGGCTCTGACAGGGAGGACTAAAGAGTCTGAAGAGCTTTTTATTTACATCTGAATGAACTTTATTTTACTACTTCATTTGCCAGTGATGGAATCTGAGGGAATGGCCTGAAGTTGTGTCAGGGGAGGTTTTGGTTAGGTATTAGAAAAAGGTTCACCCAGAGGGTGGTTGGGCACTGGAACAGGCTCACCAGGGAAGTGGTCACAGCACTAAGCCTGACAGAGTTCAAGGAGTGTTTGGACAATATTCTTAGGGGCACATGGTGTGATGATTGGAGTGTCCTATGCAAGGCCAGGAATCAGACTTGAAAATCCTTCAAGGTCCATTCCAATTATTCAGTGAGTCTGAAATACTCCAAGTTCACACTGAGTTTTCAAGGAATTGTCTTTTTCTAATGGAATGCCCTTGTCATCATGCCTCACCACCCTAATCCTGGAAGATACCATGCATTTTGTAGAAGTGTTATCTTCAGCAATGCTATATATTACTCTTATGTCCCAATTTTGTACCTCTCTAGTATTAGTTATCAATAGTTTCCTCATTGCGTGTCCTACCAGAGTTGAGAAAGAAATAAAGTTCTAAAAATTTCCACCAAGTTAATAAAATAGGATTTCCATACATCACAACTTCAGAATAGTAGATTAAGAGTAGGCTATCCAAGGTCTTAAAATGAAGACCAAATGCCAGCAGAAAGCAGGATTTCTTGCTCGGGAACATGAAGATGTTGGGCTTAAACACGATTAGTCAAAGAGTAAATTCTGCTCAGCCCACATCTCCAGTATGTCTTTAAGTAGGAAATAATTCTGTTCACTATGTAAACTCTTATTCAGACTCTTGTTAATGTTTGCACTATCTCTTCTGAATTTCTGGACAGTTTCTTTCAGGCTCAGTAGCCAACATTTAATTAAGAAATATTTAACAACTAGTGTTTTTTAAACAACGTCACGTTTGCAGAAATAATTGCATATCACATCTACTTTACAAAATCAAAATACAGCCAGTGGAAACCAGATACAAAACACATGCCTTCAGCTGAGCCAGTTTTGTTTAGAAAATTAACAGACAATGTATTTCCTTGGCTGAGACCTTGATCTGTTTGCCAAATACTATCCTGCAGAGCTTTTTCTTCCTACAACAACATTCCAGGGACAGAGGACACTATCAAGGAAACACATTCACAGTTCTGCAGGTTAGGAACAATGATAACCTTGGCATGCCTTAAAAGAAAGGTGGAAAAGTATTTTCAGTAAAGTACATAATGCTCTATGTAGTTAAAGTGTCTGTTTTATCCTTTTATAACTGCTCAGAAGCCAGAGAGCAATGGGTATCTTCTTATGCAATTAGGAAGTTTTTAACATAATGTTTTGTTGCAACATCTTCTAGTGCAAGCCAGCATTTTTGAACTTAGGGAAAAAAAAAAAGGCACAGCAAGATTTCTTACAAATCTATGGAAATATCAAACACTCATATAGATTTCCACAGATTGGTTAAAAAAAGGAGGCATAAATACACTGACAGTGTTCTTCCAAGCAACATCATAGGACCAGAAGGTCACGGGGGGCATCTTTTTACACACCAGCTTTTAGACAGAAGAAACACTGGCTAGAGTTAGAAAGGGGCACTCCATATGATGGAAAATGCAGGACACTGGGAAACAGGAAAATAAATTGCAATAACCAAACTTCTACTGGCATGAGGCAAGGTGATTCAGAACAATAATGCATGGGGAAAATACATATGATTGTGTCTGCAAAGCAGATAGGTAAAAACAACACTGGAGCTTGAGAGGGAGGTAAAGCCAGTAAAGAGTTTGCTTTAATACAGAGATTTCTGCTACAGAAGCTTCTGGGATCCTTCTGGTCAGTGTAACCATTTTGTCCCTGTGGGTAACCCCAAAACCATGCAGTTTGCCCTGTAATGACAAGAGACATTTTATGTCCATTCCTACAGCACAGCAGTGGGAAGTTGGTAAAAATTTAAAAAGAAGGAACTTTTTTTTTATTCTTCAGCTCTGCATCCTTAATTCAATCACTGTCCCCTAGGGCTGAGAAAAGGACTGGCTTTTCTTCTCTGCATTATCATGTTGGCAGAGAAGCTACGCTGAAAAATATTCCTAGTTTATATATGATACAAGTGTAAGAAACAGTTTCAGGTTCACACAATGAAGAGTAAGCCAAGAAATCTAAGTCACAGAAGCAGCAGATGAGGGTAGAATACTTTCAAACCTTAACTATGAAATTCTGTGTGGTTGAGCTTCACAAGAACTGTGGTCAACGGGTAACAGATCAGAAATAACAACCTTAGCACCAACACTTAGAAGAGTAAGGTCAGCTTTTCAAGTATCCTTAGTTAAGCTTTCAGGTAATTTAGTTATATCAGCATTTCATCATCACAATACTTGTGTGGCATATTTAGTTTGTGCAAATAAAAGTAGGTATGTTGTTTATGCAGACAGAAAGCCTGGCTGAATATATTTAAATATATTGATGAAGGTAATGGGTGCTGTCTTTTCTCCCTGTTTTGGAGAACTGGTAAGGGCAGAAGCATTGTCTGCTGGCTCTGCTTCTCCAACCCAGGCACGAAGGGATTCTCGATATCAGGAGAGTGAGACAAATGATTATTCTCTGTTTCTTGAGAGTGTCATTAAATAGTGTGGCATGAGAAGTGGCAGTGGATGGTGGGTTTTATGTTTTATTTTTTCCAAAATATCTACTATCGCCCAATGAATAGATGATTATAATCCACAAATACAAGTAGTGGCACTGAGAGTGGGCCTGAACACAGAAAGCAAACCAGTGTCAATACCAGATCTAAGCTGGCATAGAGCCTGTGCCCAACCTCTGTTTGCTGCACTTAGCACACTACCCCTGCAAGTAACTGATGAAACCCCGACAGTGTGCTGGCACAGTATTAAAGGATCCTCCTAATTGCCATGCTTCAAATTCCAGCTCTAAGCCTGCTAAGAGAAAGTCTGCAAAACTCTTTAATAAATCATAGAAATCAGAGATAAAATTAGGTCATGTCACCCACGCCTCCTATCTGCACCGTGAGTTTGTTACCCATAGAGTGCTGCCGAGTACTCTGTCTCGACAACTCCTAAATGATTCAAGCACTGAGGTTTTTCCCAATTCCCCAGGCAGCCTCTTACACAGCCCAGTGAACATCACCTTCCATAGGCTTTTAACTGACCAGCCTCATCCTCTAAGTACCAATTTTGCCTCTGTCCCATTTTGTTCTGTTCCTATTTATATCTTTCTCCAACTGCCCCCAAATCTGCTCTTGATGCTACCTCAACCGCTATCCGGCAAAAATTGTTGCTCAGGAAACGTTCTTCTGCCTCTCCTGTAATACTGCTGTAGTGTGCTGCTATTTTTAGGAGAAAAAAGGAGGTGGTAAGGGAATGAAAGGCTGCCAGCTCCAGCTGTACAAGAATAATGCTCCAGTACAGTGGAAACTACATTACAGTGTTTTTCTTTAAGCACATATAATTGACCAAAACCTTGGTCTTCTGGAATGATCTAAATTGGAAAGACAGAAGAAATGAAAAAGACAAATTCCTAGGTCAAAAAACCCTTGTAATCTCACTTCACCTTTCAACCCCACAGCTAGGCTCCTCCTTCCAGGGTTGCTCTTGAGATTTTACAACATCACTTGCCCAGTGAGACACATAGTTAAAGTAGCCACATACTGCCATTATCCTAGAATAGTTTAGGTTGGAAGAGATGTTAAAATTCACCAAGTTCTAATGTCCCTGCCATAACCTTCCACTAGACCATGTTGCTTAAAGCCCCATTCAATCTTGAACACCTGGCCTTTGGCAATGCTTTCAGGCATATGGTGTGAATCTTGGGGTGTTCTGCAGAGGTCCAGGAGTTGGACTTTATGATTCTTGACAGGGCCCTTCCAACTCAGTATATTCTATGACTTTAAGGGATGAGGCATCCACAACTTCTCTAGAAAACCTGGCTATATCACCTTGCCCTATCACTACATGCTCATGTAAAAAGTCTCTCTATCTTTTCTGTAAGCCCCCTTTAATTGATGTGTCCCAGTGCAGTCTCCCCAGAGCTTCTCTGCTCCAGTCTGAACAACCCCAACACTTTTAGTCTGTCTTCACAGCAGAGGTGATCACATTCGTAACCCTCCTCTGTATCTGTTCCAACAGGTCTACACTTTCCTGTGCTGGGGACCCACAGGTAAGGTCTCCTGAGAGCAGAGTAGAGAACCACACCCCTCAGCTGGCTGGCCACACTGTTTTTGATGGAGCCCAGGATGCTGTTGGCTTTCTGGGCTGTGAGCATGCCTTGCTGAGTCATGTTGAGCTTCTCTTCCACAAACACCCCCAAGTACTTCTCCCCAAGGCTGCTCTCAATCCATCTCCCAGCCTGTATTTGAGCTTGGGTTTCTCCTGACCCATGTGCAGGGCCTAGCACTTGACCTTGTTGAACTTCAAGAGATTCACATGGGCCCACCTCTCAAGCCTCTCAAGAGGGTCAAGGTCCCTCTGAAGGCCATCCCTTCCCTCCAGCATGTCAGCCACACCAAACCGCCTGCTGGTGTCAGCAAACTGCACGGTCATTAAAAAATGATCAATTAAGAAACCTGCTTACAAGAAGCCACTGAGCCTTGGGCCAGCCCCTCAAGTAGAAGTGAGACCTGTGTTTTATGTGTCAAGACAAAGTGACATGCTGACCTCTAAAAAGGCAGCTGCACATTGCTCCCTAACCTCCCTGGCCAATGCCTGTGCCAGGTGCCCCACACAAAGGGCTCTGTGAAACCAGTGCCTGGACTATCAAGACTATCGGCCAAACTAAAAGACCCTGCTTTCCTGAGCACACAATTTTATACATTGCCCACTGTCTTTACCTTTATCAAACCCCGTATTTACTGATATGCAAGGTTAGGAACCATTACCAGGAACAAAGTAAAAGAACCAGATTTCTTGCTACAAATAATTCTCATAGGCAAGCAGTGATGTTTCTCTTTGTATACATGCATATGTCCATGTATGGATTCAAGTGCATCTTTGGGGCACCTTCAGCAATCCCACCATGCTGGGAGCAGAGGGGCTAAGCTCTGTTGGCTCAACGGTTGCTCTGATTACAATTAAAGTAATTAATTACAATTAAAGTAATTTAATTGAAAGAGAAAAGCAATAAATACAGATCATCTGGTGAAGTAATAATTTCCAGGGTCCTCAGAAAGATTACAGCTTCCTGACCTAAGCCACGATTTGGCTGGGTCAGGTTTAGATACATCCATCTAAACCAAACTGAGCCTTGCTTCACAGCCAGGCTTACCAATTCTGTGGGAAGACTGGCAGATTAAGATACTCCCCGATGTGAGTCAGGGTGCAAGAACAGGTCTCTCAGTTAGTATAAACATATGTTTCCTAGGTCTGGAAGAGCTGGGTTGTTTTTTTTCTTCTTCTCTCTTCTGTTCTTCACAGCCTGTTTACATTTGCTGGCTTATTAAACAAGATTTTATTTGCAGCCAGTGCATCCTAGGAAACCGGAGGTGTTACACACAATTGCCCTCAGATTCATAAGGACTAAACAAAGTAACCTCCACCAGCAGGGAGTCCTCCTGCTCCATTGCTACCAGCAGTGTCAGGCTCCCAGCTGCCACAAGCAGTGTCACCTCCTGCCACCAGGGAAAGGGCTGCTGCTGCACCCCAGCACATGGCTGTCTCCCAGGATTTACTCACCTCCTCCAGGGAGGTGGAGAGTGCTGTGACTGAGCCACTGCAAGGGATGGAGCTCTGAGGATGAGGAATAAGAAGGAATAATCCCAAATGAGGAGGAGGAGAAGTAGGGCAGGTACTTGGCCATTTTCTTGGGTGATGGGAAGAATGGAGAGTGCTAGAGTATCAGGTTCTAGCAGGGATTCTACCAAGGAGCCTAAAGACAGGGGAACCCAGCCAGTAATGCAGCCAGGGAAAGGGAACATGCTGGGGGAGTCAGGCTCCAACAGTCTGACTGGAGGAGCAGGACACAACTACAGAGCAGAAGAAAACCACAGGCATAAGTGTGCAGCTTTCCCTGGTTTGACATGGGCCAGGGCCAGGTGTTTTCCCTGCCTCTCTCCCATGAACATCCCACCGTTAATCAACAGGGCTCCAAACAAAAGCCCACTATGGTCAGCTCTTGCCACCTCAAATTATTCCTTCACTTGCTACCTGCTGCCCATCTGGGAACAGAATCCACCCCCTGTTTTGGGAAAAAGGCTGCTGTAAAAGCCAGGCAATGGCCACACACTATACCTTGGTAGTCCCAGTTTTAATATAGCCCAAAACTAGAATCATCAATTATTCTCTATTCCATGCAGGGGCTTTCTTGTCCCAAGTCTCACCTTGGGAGCAATGCTGTGACTGCTTCCTTCTGGTCCCATTTGCCAATAGACATCTGTTTCATACAAATACACACATGAGCAGGTATCCAAAATAGTATCCTGCTTTTTTCTCTTCTCATTCCCTTCCCCTTCCTGAAAATATAGAGTTTTTTATGTTCACATATGCTTTCCATTTATTCTAGCCCTCTATCCCTGACACATGCTCCGAGTCCCCAGTTTCCACATTCTTCTTTAACCCTCTAAACTGAAAGTCTTTTCTCAGTGGGATCAAACATCTGGTGGGTGATTCTCATGCAGATTTCAGTACTTCTTTTGTTTCTCAGCTTGCCAACAGATCAGTTTCGATAGACAGTAAAGCCACTGAAAAGGATTGTCTATCTGTGGCACAAAAAGTATTTCCAAGATCTATAAAGAAAAGGGTAAAAATTGAAGAGGTCTGTGTAGAAAAGTTCCCCCCCTCCCCCCCAATTTATTTTTTTTTCTGTGTACTTTTTAAACTTTCATTTATGTAACACTCTTTCATGTACTGCATCCCATAGGATGCAAATAGATTCATGATTTAATAGATTATAATTTCCTTTTTGCTTTTATCCACTTCATATAAGAACAGCCAGCTCTGCTGATACAAAAACCAAGTAAAATTTAAAGATTTCATTTTCCTCCAGGGACAAAAAGCTGACAATTACTCAAATTGCATTATATCCGTTACTCAGGAAGAGTACAGGAGATACTGATTTTGCTGTCTGTACAGCACACTGCCTCAGATTAACTCAGTTGTCCCAAATACTGACCCATTTCTGCTTTTCCAGAGGTACTCAGTTCTCAGCAATCCTCCTGAGCTTCCTCTGCACTGATGGTCATGGTGACAATGATTGTGAGTGGCAGGGGAGGGAGCAAAGGGCCTGTAGGTTTTCTCTTACTGAAGCCAAGAAAAGTGCTTATGCTCTTCTTTTCCACCACCTGGGCTCCTTTAAGAAATGGAGATCCTCCCAAAGAAAACAAACCTTTCTCTTTGGGTGTTTCAAGCCAGCTATTGAGAGAGGCAGTGCTATGTGTCCATATTCTCATTTAGACTTGGACCATTCCCCAGCCATTATAAATGGCTAACATTGGGGACTGAAAATTTAGAGAAACATGCTATAAAAGCTAGCTAATCTATCATTCTTCCAGTGGTTCATCACATTTAAAGACTCAAACTGCTTAGTGATGCCTATTTAAGTCTAGTTCTGGGTAACACTCTTATACTCTACAACTTTTGTACCAAATAAAAAAAATCCATCATCCAGAAAAAATGCTTTTTCAGTCTAATTTTCAGCTTAGTTGACAGCAATCGTATTTTTCAGTTATATGCATACATTTATACTCACTTGATTAGAGAGAAATTTTGTTTGAACAAAACACTTTGAACATTCAAACACTGCAGTCATAACATATTTCCTGTAAAAATGTGATAAATAAGATGCTAAACCACAAAATCCTAGGGCCATGCCATACACATCAAAAAACCACAATCCTGCAGATTCACAACAGCCCTCTCTGCATGGACCGACCCTTTGTTTTCCAAGCCCAACATATATTGAACATGCACGGAACACACACATATTCTCACTCAAGGATGTATTTTGATGATGACTAAGTCACATAGTTTCACACTTTTGTGTTGAAAATGCCGTAGCTGATGCTGATAAAGCTGATGCTTCTTCTCATGAGAGACAAGAAGTCTTTTATAACCACTTATAAATGGTTTGACGTTTCCCCCCAGACAACAAGCAGTCATTTACTGTTACATGAGATTTCCATGAAACAAGTCTGAATGTCACCCACCGTGAATAACACATTTAACACATTTCAAGAACTTTCTGTTAACTCAAGACCTGAAATACAAAGAAGTGACATTTTACATATTTTAAGGAAACAACCATGCATAACCCCCATGGAACTCACAACCATGTATCAAACAACAAATATAACAGACATAGGAGCGACCACGTTGCCTTGGGACAAATCTACTATCACCCACCCCTTCCTAGATTTCAAAGAAAAATCTCCGAATAACAATTCTTTCTTATCGAAGACTAAATATTTAGCAGGTTTCCACTACAGACAAGAACAGATTTCACCCTGATTAGATGAAAAATTACATAAGTTGTAGCTTCACCTTCACTTGCTCCTTCTCGGAAGAGAGAACAAAACCCCAACCCAAAGCAGCCCTCTCCAGCTTTGGTGCAGCTCTCCAGCAGTCAGGCACAGCCCTACCCAGGAGCAGCCGCCAAGGCTGAGGCGCAGGGGGAGGCTGGGGATGGGTGCCACACCCTGCGCCCCTCCTCCCCCGCTGCTCCTCCTCAAGGCAAAACCTGCCCACCGCAGCAGCGGCTCCCATGGGATGGGCTCCTGATGCGCATCCCGCCAGCTCCTCGCCCTGTGGGGAAGCCTTTGGGGAGAAAAGGCCGTCAGCTGCACCACTAACAGAGGGATGCGACTGCAGGCAATTAGTGAGGGGGGAGGCCGGGGCTGTTACTGGTCTGATTAAATAGAACCAGTGTATTTTTAATGTTTCCCGATGTGTTCGGTGTTCTCTGCTGCAGCAAGAATCACACTGTTCTCTGCAGTGTGCCAGCAGCTCAAGGAGCCTTCCTGTTCATGCAGTGCCACAAGGAGTAAACTTGCAGGAGCTCTCACCCCAATGCAGTGCTCTCAGGCTCTCTTCTCCTCCCTTGATTGCCATGCAGGTCTCATTCTCACACTAGAGCTGAAACTTTCCAACCCAAGGAGACCAGCACAGCAGTATTTGCCTATACTCTATTATGCATGTACACATTCAGAGGTGCAGCAAGACCAGTGAATTTAACAACATCAGTGATGCAGCATGATGATCTTGACCTTTTAATACTCTATGAAAGGACTCTTCTCCATAGATTTAGAGAAAAAGCATACATTCAATCACATCTGACCTTTATTGGTCCAAGCCTTATGTAGTTTGCTTATATTCTTATTTTTTATGGGATTTAATTATAGTTGCTTTCTTTATACAAACCTTTCAGCTTTCTATGGACAGAGACAATTGCTGACAACACTAAAAGTAAAACAAAAAGGTATCACAGCTCACCAGGCTGTAAAAGAACAGATGCACATGGGACACACCTAACCCGGAGATTTTTTTTCTTTTTTTGGCAAGCGGGCCTCTGACTTGGAATCATTTTGACAGAAAAGAACTCTAACATTGTCAGTAGTTTCCCTTCAACTTCGAAGCAACGAGCATGTTCAGCGGAGGAAACACTTTCCATCTCTGCCGCAAACAGGGGCACACGCCGGAGAACATCGGCGAGAGTAACAACCGCCTTGACCCAGCGCTCTCCTCCTCCAGCACAGCCCCAAGAGAAATTAAACCAAGGCAGCGCAAGGCCAGACGGGGATGCTTCGCTATTGCGATCGCCACAGGAGTGCGAGTTTTTAAGCTTCTCGCTACACGCGATGAAGTTTCGCCTTTGAATGAAAAATGGGACAACGGAAAAAGACAAAATCCTATTCCGCCCACCCGCCCCCGTCCCCCTGTGGCAGCCCAAGGGCGCGGGGCCGCACCCACGATGCGGGCGCACCGCCGGCCCCGCTCACCCGCGTCCTCTCGCTTCCCCTTTCCCCACAGACCTGGCCGAGCACCCGCACTTCCACACCGCGCTCCGGGGGGCAGGAGCAGGGATGGGGGAGAGCCAGGGGTTCCAGTGTCCGGGCCGCGCTCCTCAGCACCCGGGAGCCGCGGCGGGTCAGGCGGGCAGGGATCCCCCGGCGCGGGGCGGAGCGGAGCGGGGCAGCCCAGCCCAGCCCAGCCCAGCCCAGCCCAGCCCAGCCCAGCCCGGCCCGGCCCGGCCCGGCCCGCGGGGCCCTCGGTGCCGGCCAGGAGGGGCCGGCGGTGCCGCCACTGCAGCGGTCCGGGGCTGCGATGTGCTCCGTGCTAACCACACCCACCGCATTGCAGAAGCCACGGCCCGGGGCGGGGGGGTACGGGGTAACCCCCCACCCCAGGGCGAGCAGCGCAGCCCCGGCCGGGCCCGGCACCGCCCGCTGAGGTGTCCCGTCCCCAGGTGAGCGGGGACCGGCCAGGGGGGCTCGGGGTGCGCCCCACACGCCGCACGCCTTCCCCGCCCCCCTCCGCCGCCTACAGAAGTTTCCCACAGAAATGCGTATCGTCCTAAAAAAAAATAAATTAAAACTGCAATGGCCCTGCCACCCCCCGTCCCCCGGCGGAGCTGCGGCGGGAGCAGCCGAGCCCGTGTGTGTCCCCGCAGCCGCCCTGCGGGGGACACCGCTCGCTGCCCGCCCCGGCTCCCCCCGGCAGCCTGGCCTCCCGCACACGCCGCCCTCCCGGCTTAAAAATGGCTCCTAAGAATGATGTAAATATATATATACACATATATATTTATATACGTCTCTATACACACGCGCGCATATCTATAAATAAATAGGTATCTATTATTAAAAAGGGGGAGATGCGATCCGCTCCCCGGGCATACCCTCGGCTCCCCGCGGCGGGGAGGGCACGGCAGGCGGCGGGGCGGGCACCGCGGAGGCTCCTCGGAGCGGCGGTGGCGGTGGCGGGCGCGGGGCTGCTCCCGGCGCGGCGGCGGCCACGCGTCAGCAGCGGCAGCGCAGCCCGGCTCTGCCCAGAGCGAGCCTCCGCCGCTCCCCAGCAAATCAGGGCTGCTCAGGCTCCTCCGGAGAGAGGGAGGGGAAAAAAAAAAAAACAAAAAAAAAAAAAAACAAAAAAAAAAAAAAAAAAAAAAAAAAACACCCAATGGTACGCCGGAGAGAGCGGCAAAAACTGGATGCCAGCAGGTTTGTACAGGCAGCTCTCCCCGCCTGCCTCCTCCCTGGGCACGGCATAGAGCCCCCCGCCACCTCCGCCCAGCACAGGGATCCCCACCTGTGTCCAGAGGGATCTGGCCGTTTTTTGGCTCAGCTAAATGAATCCATCTATTTAGGGAGAGGAGTTTAGCTGCTGTAGTTAGAGGCAAAACCCCGCGATGGAGAAGCTCCCCGTTAACTTAAAAGCAGCAAGCTGTGAGCTGGCAAGGTCTGGCTTTGAGTTACACGTGGGGGGTTTGACTGGGGGGGAGGTACCAGCCTTTTCAATTCTAATTTTCGGTGACAAACTACATGTTTTTAAAATATGAATCGTATTTCCCTCAAGAAGATCACCAAAATGTAAAGAAATTATAAAAGATAGGTGCTGTTGCATATCAGCTCCTAGTCCTAAAGGAGTAATGTAAAACTGAAGATGACTTTCAAGTTTGTACTCCAGTACAAGCCACAACATGCCACATGTCAGAAAGAGAAAGCACCAAAAATTTATAGTACATACAAAAGCAGTTTGGGAGGGGATTAATCCAACTTGCACCATTCAGTGTGGTAAATACATAGCTCCTCTTAGAGCACAATACTGACTTTTCCCTTCTACACACATAGGAGTGACTGTTCTGTTTGAGACTCTGCTGCATCACCGTGCTCAGAGGCACGGCTCATTTGCTTCTCTGGGGAACCAGAAGCAGCTGAACTTGCTCTTTTCCAGCGGAGGAATTGACCACAGGAAAGGCAGTGATGGCTTGGATGCAGAAGAGCGACAGATCAACACAGCCTGATGCTGCACCTTCAATCCTGGTATGGCAAAGTGGAGAAATGAGGCTTATTCTCTCCTTGGGTAGGGAGACTCCCTAAACTTATGAGATCCAAATTATACTCAGGGCTCTGACATGAATCAAGGGGGAGAGGGAGGGGCAGGGAATAGATCTTTTAATTAGCATCATCTCTGGGGAATTTAAGAAGAGGAGGGTTTGACAGTAGGCAAAAGCATACTGTTTGTCAGACCTGCAAAACTGTGCTGTTCTGTATTCCATGTGGAATTGTAGCCAAACACACACCTCTTCACCTGCTACGCAAGAGTGCTGTTGAGCAGATCTGGCACACTGTAACATGCCGGAGAAGGAAAGAGAGTTCAAAAGGAAAATGCATGCCATCAACTAAGAGAGGGCATACCTTTGGTCATGCAGTTGAAATAACAAGACTTGTATACTCTTTTCCACCAGGAGCTCTGGAAGCCATCACAAATCACAAGGGAATGAACTTGACAGCTAAGACCCACATTAGAGTTAACAAGGTTTGATTTGAAAAAAAAACCTAAACAAACCCAAAAAAAAAAAAAAAAAAAAAAACCACAAAAAAAACAAAACAAAACAAAACAAAAAAACCACAAAAAAAAAAACCCCAAGAGGAAAGTAAGAAAAGTACTGAGCTGCTCTGAATCAATTTGAGTCTCAAAAGCAAGCTGGGAGACTTGAGAAATATTTGTGAAAAAAACAGTAAAAATTTACCAGCTCGACCTTTGGCAGCTCTTGCACTGCCCATTACAGAGGAAGGTGTTGACATCACTTTAAAGCAGACACATCACAGGAGTATCAGTGCTCCCCAGCCACCCATGTTGTCCTTGAGCAGCACTGCAGGCAGATTTGCCCCACAGTTACACTATTCTCTGTGATCCCTTTTGTGGATATTCTGCATACGTAATGGCATCTTTCATCTGAGGCTCTAGAAGGCTTCCAGCACATTGATTTAACCTCAAAGCATCAAGTGGTATTAACAGGCTGCTCCTGCAAATAGGAAATCTTCTCAACAGACTGAATGCAGCTGGTACCTCTGGGCTACCGATATGGGCCTAAGTTTCAGAGCTCTCAACACACACAGAAATGAATGTTTTTTCATTTACAAATGTTAATTTCTAATTCCAAAGTGGGTTTGTTGCCCAACTTGTCATGAGTTGTCAGAAGGAAGGTCCAAAGAAGTTTAGGTTTCCATGAATCAGCAGTTTTTAATTTTATTTTTTTTTTAATATTTTTTTCTGTAATTTATAGCAAGCCTGAATCCATACTCTTCTTACACAGATGAGAAATGTGAATAATCCTCCTGCACTTCACTGGAATTAATTCAGCGTCCATTTACACAAAAGGAAGACATTGGATGACGAGTCCAGGTAACATGAGAAGAGACAGATCTCCTGCCTTGCTATGGGACAATAATTTTATTTTTTCTATTTTCTTTTCCTTCTGGAGGTGGTGCTTCAGACCTAGATGTCAGGAGCAACTGGTTCCATTTGGGTTCCATTTATCTCAACTCCCAACACATCAGGCTTGGTGCCGCCCAAGGCAGTCACTTCTCACCTCCACATAAGGCCCTGCTGGCAACAAGTCATGCAGCCCCTGCTGACTGCCATGTAGGAGTTTTTAACTCCTACATTTTGCTTATTTTAAAACAGCACCAGCTTGGGCAGGATGCCACACCCTGGCCACTGCTCTGCAAGCACAGCCTTTGAACCCCCTGCACCCTGCTGCTCCAGACATGAGCTCCCTGTGTGCCACTACTCACGTAACATCTCTTCCTCTCCATTTCAGTGGCTGCAAAACACCTCTCCCAGCCGGTTCCTGCTACACCATCCCCTTTCCTCTTCTCGTGTCCAGTTTGGCCTATTCTTCCCCTCCCTCCATTAGCACCATACCTCTTGGCCAGGGATTTCCCAACCATTAATTCCTCCTCAGTGCATACAGGAGGAATAGATGGTTTCATTTTCCCTCCAAAGCAGTTTCCTTGCCCTTGTACCATATACACCTTCCTCGTATTTTCTCTGTTTTCTGTATTGAGATGGCAGGACTCAACAGTATGATCAAGAGTCAGAGTCACTCAGGAGAATGACACATAGCTAGCTGGGAAGGGGGTAAAATATAGGTGGAAAACTCTGCTTTCCATTCCCTTCTTTATCCATCCCGCCCTGTTGGGGTTCCATGTGTTCACCTCTTTGGTGAACACATGCAACTTCCTTGGGAAAGCCCTTCAAAGGGAGGAAGAAAAAGCCAGGGAAGAATAATAGCAAACACAGCCTCTGACATGAAACAGGTAAATTAGAGGTGGGGAAGGAAAAGGTGCCAACACACACACACACCCGTTCCCCATGGGGTTCCACTCAGAGGAAAACAGTTGTAAGGAAAACAGGCTGTGCAAAGCATTTGGCCACTACAAGGACTTTTTTTGTAGGGAAGAGGAATGGGGAGACACATGGTCTCTGCCAGGAAAAGATGAATAGGCAACCCTGGAAGAACAGGGACAAGGATTATTGCCCAGCTCTGGGAACTGATGCCTAAAACATTCTTGTGATTCCCTAATTGATTGGACATGGCATTCAAAATAGCACATAGCAGAAAAGCAAGACACAAAAATGCTATCAAACTCAGCAAAAAGCCATCTCAAGTCCAGCCAACAATGAATTAGCTGGGCACAGCACTTTGAAAAATGGCAAGTACTATAAAAGTACTAGCATTAATACAACATTATTAAGAAGATACTTCTTAGCAGACAGGAGCTTGGCACTATCTGTCTAGACGGGCAGATGGGTTTGGAGTCAAACTGATTTTTTTTTTTCTTTTTTTTTATTATTACCGTATCCACTTCCATTTATTAAAAGCAAACCATTCTATCCATGACTCATGCAGCCTCATTTTCTGCATGGCAATGAAACAAAATTCTCATCATTACTAATGATCATTGTGAACAGATGAAGGTAAGATTCAGAAATCAAACCAAATCTTCTATTTCTGTCTTCACTCACTACAAACATAATGCCAACTAATTAGTCAATATTACCATTGCCTTCAAACATGTAAGTAGTAAACCTTTAGCTGAGATATCTTTTAGTAGAACTCAGTGACACAGCAGGTCAGATTCATTCTTAACACTGGCTTACTGACCTCAGTGAAGAGGTTTATTTAGTCTGTTGTCTGTAACTCTCACTCTGCCAGTCACTGCCAAATCCACTCCATTTTAAGACTACTGAAGGAACTAGTAATTTAAGACTACTGAAGGAATCAGTAAATTTGGCCCCAGTGCTTTGCAACTGAAATCCTGCCTATTAATTATCCTGCAATTAATTCAGCACTGCCCTTTGCCACTTTCATATCTGTGGCTACTTTCTGACTGAGAGCATTAAGTGGATTATCAAGAACTACCTCCTGCTGCCATTCTCCAGCTCCCATTATGAATCAAAGATAGGCACATTTTATGGACACATGATGCTTTGGGAGGTAGCTGAGGCCGTGACCAAAACATACAAGAGTTAGCTTTCAGAGAGAATTATAAACTGAAGCTTTTAATCTCAGTTAAGGTTTTAATTTTTGATTTATTTTGTTCATTCATAGTTATTAATAAGGTTTAACTGTAGTCTGATTTAATATACACTGACTACAGGAAACCAACAACGCAATATGCAGTTAGTACAAATTTATTTTCATTTCAGTGAGTTCTTGAACAGGCCAACAATAAGGGAGGCAAGAACAACTCTCATTTTCCATTAGCAACTCTAGGACCACAAGCTTGCAACATGGCAACCATGTCTGAGTAGGTCAACACAGACTATTCTCCTTTACTGGGTTGCTTCCTTCATTCTTTTCCATACCATTAAACTCAGTCTTACATTTTAGTTATAAAACGAATTTTAGCTCTTCTATGTCTTTTCCTCTGATTCAGAGAAGGATTTAAGCTGAAGTTTACCTTCAACATAACCAAGAGTCTCACTGAGTCAAAGAAAAATCAATGCTCATATTTGTGGACTACTATCAGAAATAGAAATGCCATCCTGAATCACAACTGCCTTCTACAAATCCCATTTAAGATGCCTCTTCCTCATGACACCTATAATAAAACTACTCTCAGTGGCCAGGTTAATAGGCATAGCCCCCAACTGCTTTTATATCATTTGTCTTCCTTAGCTGCAAGATTTACCAGGGAGGGAAGGCACTTTAATGAGTGTTTGCATAGCACCCAACTCAGTTCAACTCCCATCTTAATGAAGGTTAATAGCAATTAAGGGAAGCAGTGGTGGGTTCTTTTTAAGAATACTATGAAAGTATATGTTTATCCTCATACTAAAATGTTATTGGGAGAAGGCCTGCTCAAAATAGAACACACTTATCCTTTATCTATATTGTCTTATATGCTAAAATGTCCCAGGTTGCTTTCTTCAATGGTTGAAGGATTACTTTAGGCTCAAGAATTCCTTACAATTAAAATATTTCTGACCTGGCATGTCTAAGCAAGAACTTTAGGTTCACTATCTTTCCTGTCATGCTATCCCTCTCCATTTTTATTCTCTCATAGTGACAGAAGGGTAGAAAAACCTGGATTTAACAACAATCAGTAAACACACTGAAAGAGGAAGGGCTGCTGCTTTCAATCTATCAAATGTACTTCTTGAAGAAAACAGCAACAAAGCAAAACCCTGATTTATGCACTGTAATTTCTCTGTCTCTAGTTAGAAAAGTGCACAATTGTTCCCAGTATGCTGCCTCATCCTGTTCTTACATCTTTCCTTGCACAAAACTTTATGGCAGAAGTGGCTGCTCTTCACAAAAGAAGGACCTGGGGCTGTGCCTGGTGGCTCCAAGCCCACCAAGCCAGATGTCATCCTTGTTCCTCGCAGCCTGTCCCTGGCCCAGTTTGCCACATTGTCCCAGTTAGACATTTGCAATACCAACAGGAGAAAGGTCTCCATCAATCCCACAATTTCCCAGCTGCTCCTTCCCACCTCCCTACTGCTCCTGCCCCTTTAACTAAGCCACTACAAATATTTATTAAGGCCATGGTAAGAAGCAGGCAAACTCTTTCAAGTTAGAACTGAAAATGGAAGAGAAACAATAAATCTGATCAATTCCTTACTGTGATTCCCTGTGAGATGTCATCAATACGAGACTGAGGAGTGGGTGGTGTGGTGTGTGTGACATGAACAGTGAAAATGACAGCAATATCACACCACTGCCTCTGTTGGGGGCTATGCCAGCCTGTGCTGGCATCAGATGATGATGTTGGGCATCAGCCTCTATTTATGTGAGCAACTGGTCGAAATTATACCCCTGTCCTTCAGCCCCCACCTGAGCAGGGTTCACGAGGACTGGCCCACCTCCAGCAAACAGCCTCTGCACACAGCCAGGAGCTTCTCCACCTGACGTTTATGGCTGCTCAGATGCTTTCAAAATGCATTAAAACATGATCTGATTCAGATTACAGTTTAAGTCTCACATTCAATTCATGGGACACTGCCAGTAAAAACGAAAGTAGTGAAGAGAGATTCATCTCTTCCTTCTGCTTCAACAGCTTACTCCTTCTGCAACTCACTCTCACTATCAGTACTCACAGAGGAAAATCAGAGGTTACTTACCAATCCAGGTTTTCTGTGTTTTTTCCTCAGCAAATATAGTGGCATACCTTAAAGTTGGGTGCCTTGCATGCACCTAACAAATTGTATATCAGGATAGAAAGTAGCAGAGGGTCACACTGCACTGTTTTCCTTCTAACTGAAATGCAGTCAATAGCTAACTGGACACAGACTTGCAAAACAACCCTGTGATATCTGTGTTGGGCTCTCTGAAGGGTAAATCCTCGTAATAGCATGAAAATGACACTGGTACAGTTGTGGGGTGGGGAAAGGCAACACCAAAACAAACCATCATCTTCAACTCACAGCTTTAAATGAAACAAATTTCACTCACCCAAAAAATGACAAATGGTATGTCTGTCCCCTAGGCACTGAAAAATAGCCAGAAAGGCATCTCAGCCTCTCACCTTTTGAAAAACTTTTTACACTTTCCAAATAATGAGTATCATGAACAGCCTCTCACAGTGCAAATGTTTAATTTATCACACATCCCTTGAAACAATAATTTTAGTACTGGGTTTACTTGGTCACCACTAGGCTCTGCTCCCAATCAGCCTGTGTGCAAACATCTGTCCAGCTGCTCCCACAGAAATGCATGCACAGCCCAAAGTTGCCAAGCAACATCCTCGATGCATTAAGCATCAGGCCAGTTCTCCTGCTTTAAAAAAGTTACTCAGAAAAATAGGCTGATGGGAATGCACAAGCTTACATAAGGATCCTGCATTTAGAAGAAGAGATGCTCTGCTGCTTTCCCAGAAAATTTTTGGATGCGCAATTTGTTCTTGGTAGAAAAGTAAATGTAGTAATTCCTGTCATCACCTTCAAAAAACCCCGAAAAACAACAACAAAAAACCAAACCAACAACAACTCCCTCCCCAAAACCCCCCAAAACAAAACAAAAATCCCACCCCCCAAAAAAACCCAAAAAACCCACAAACAAACACCCCTCCACCAAAAAAACCCCACAATTTGTCTGCTGAAGTTTCTAAGCCTTCTAAACTGAAATCTGAACAAATATTCAGGTTGAAAAATGTATTTCTGGGGTAAAACCACAGAAAGCACACACTGCCTTTCCATTCCTTACCCAAATCCAGGAATAAGCAAGCATTCCTGGTACCTTAGGGCTGACACAGCATCACTGGTGACAGTTAAAGTCAAGCACATGTCAGTGGTTTCAAATACACAATTAAAATAATATATTTACAAAGAGCCTGTGAACCGCAGCTTTCCAGGCTACAGTCTCCTCCATATTTGAATCAATTTTGCTGAAACTTCAGACAAATTATTTCCAGGGCCCTCTTTATCACACCAATCAGAGTAGCCGAGCACCTGCACTTTTCAGGGTTTTAATGTAGCTCCTCTCTCAAAACAAAGTAACAAACAGAAAAAGTGGGACTGGAATCTCTGTTTCAAGATAAAATCATGTCAATAGTATCAGGGTTTATAAACGGGGCTGGTCCTCAGTTTCCCAGCTTGCCTTCTCTACTCTGATGAGACGATGGTGATGGATTGCATCACTCTGCACTTTAGCATCTTGACCCATCTGCTTAGGATAAATTTCCAATTGCCATTGCACCTGTTAACATGCACTGTGAACAGTCCTTTCTCAACCAAAGTAACCAGACCTTGCTGATGCTTGAAGTGCCAGACAAGGACAATAAGGCTGGAAAAGGGTTATTTTCAGTTTAAGGCACTGTTTTCTCTTGACAAGTGAAAGACATAATGAAACCTATAAATATTTTCTCAAAGGAAAAACACAGTGGCATTGATACAAAGCGTTAGATTTACACCATATGCAGTGCACTGTTGTTGCCTTTGAAATTGCAAGAAAATTCTATAATTCAATTAGTTTGGAATAAAATGTCCCAAACCCCTCCAATTTTGACTTTGTTATTAAGTCCATTCCTGGAGGTTTGGGCCATTTTACTGCTATTTGTACAGCCACTATTCTATAGTCTAAGAATTATTTTTGGCAGAAGAAAGAAGTTACAAAGAAACACAAGAAAGCCAGATAAATGAACTCATAAAACAGCCTTCAGAGGGTTCAGATGACTTCAATGAGTTGCTCTCCTATCTTCCTTTCACATTTTGGGGAGAAAAATTGGAAAGATGAAAATGAAGTATGGGAAAGGTTGCATTCATAAGGTTTTATTACTGCTCCTTGTTCTCTACATTCCATCATTACCCCACCAAGCTCAGCGCTCTGAGTACCCCTCTGGATCTTTCTGCCAGGCAGGAAGGAGCATATGCCCTGGCTGTGTGCACGCTGACAGGCAGCACTGCTCACGCTGATCGTCTGTCACAACAAACGCTGTGATTAATCACACCGGACACCTGCCTGCTAGGGCCACACAGGGCTGGGCTCATGCCAAAACACAACACATCCCTTAGGGAGAGAGGCAGGCTCTGCTCCTCTAGACCATCCATCCTAGACCACCATGGCTACACCACCACCACTCGTCTTTATTTGTCATACCACTACACAGGGTGGATTTGAATGCTTAGCATCAAAGATGCTGTGAGAGTGTCTCGTGGTGCAGAGCCTCCATGTCTCTCCCTGTGCCAGCCACACTCTGCTTTGCATTAAGCAATACAAAGTCTTGCTTTATTTTCCTTTCTGGGGGATTCTGCCACGCTTTGAAGAAACCTGAAAGTGATTATACAGACGAATGATGAAATGTGAGCTCTTGTTCTCGTGTTCCACTCAAGCAAAAAGGCAGGAGATAGAGTGACTTATTCTTGGAGAACTCAGCCTTGAGTATCCACCACAATTGTGGTGAAGCATTTCTTGGGGTGCAAGAGTGCCAAACCCCTTCAGAGAGCAAGATCATTTTTGTATAGTATGCTGAAATTATCTTCAAAAAGAAATTGCTCTCATGTCATCAGTGAATTCCTCACTGGTAGATTTTCAGTTTGTTTTCCTTGCCCCTATTTTTAATCAGTAGGAAATAATGATAATAACAACAACAATAATAATAATAATTTTAAACCCTAACTTTTAATGAACCATTCTTGGAATAACATGACAGAAGGTCTAGCCTTTGAGAGAAATAAATTTTCTATATTCCACAACACGCATGAAATCCAATACTCTGACTTATGTCCACTATGATGATTAAAGGAAGGGCTTCTGAAGTTAAACTCACCAATGATGAATTTACAAAGTAAAGCAAAGCAAAATTTTGCTTTTCTGTAATTGACTGCGATCTCGAAATGCACGTGAATTATAAGATCTCTTGCAAAAGCTGCATCATCAATGTGGACATTTTACTCACTTACCCTCTTCAAAGCCTCTTTAAAGCTAAAATTATGTCCCCTATTATTTATCAATTTTACTTAGGCTAATAAAATAAAATTTTCACATTGCAACTTTGCAGACATCCCATTATGTGATGTGTCTAAAGTTTGTATAGAATTCATCAGTCAATGAAGGTAGCAAAGCAATGTTCACCAGGCAATTACAGCATCTGAAAAACTCACTATAAAACAGCAGTTACAATGCATTATGTACATGTAAACTGAGCTATTATGGTAAGATAATGTAGCATGTTACATCTTACTTTCTTATCTTTGAAGTCCTTAATACCCTCAGCTTCTCTACCGTGAACACAGTAACTACTCTTAACCATTTCTTGTTACCTCTTTCAGTGCCTGAAACCTATAAAACACTTGCATTGTGTAAGGAAAAAAATCCAGCTACTTTTTGCTTACTTACAAAAGAAAAAGAAAGCTATGAAATATAGAAACATTTTGGAAATGTCTACAGTAGTGTAAGACTTCCTGAGTTAAAGAATAAGGAATATTTTTGGTACAATTTACTTAGCCCACAGAAAGCAGTTATAGCTGTACTTAGGCATTCACAAATATTTAAGAGCTTTACATATGGGGAACAACTGTGCACAAAGATGTCACATTTGAAGAGGAGTGAGAAACAATAGCTACTTAAAACCATGCAGCCAGTGCTGAACTTGCACAAGCCCAGGGAGCACCTCCACCTTCTGGAAACCTGTAGTGGGAACTCATCTCCACAACCCCTGCACTCAAGATCAAAGAGGCTGGAGAGGTGAAGAACACAGCCAGTGTTCTGGGTACCTGAGCAAACACATGCCTGAGCATGACTCCAGAGGATACCAGGACCACATCGCAGGAAGACTACAAATAAAGTACTGGGATGTGATCAACCTGGTTTATTAAGAAGGACCAGCAATGTATCTGACCTGAGAAATCTAGGTTCTGTGGAATAGATAAGAATACTAACAAGTGGAGCAGACTAAAACCAGCTTCAATTTTTTACCAGATAAAGTATTTTGAAAGCATTGCAATGTAGCAATAATATAATTTTCAACTGCGTTGCATATTCTCTTTCACAAATTTCTAATGTTCCTATATTTGTTTCTATTCCAGGTTGTCTTTATATACATATATTTGGGGAAATAAAAATATACCAGGTCTTTTTGATAATTTCAATTCCCTCTTCTTCCTTTTACCCACATCTGTACATCTCCACTTTGATTAAGACTTATGGTTCCAAAGAGCAGTAAAGTAGCTTGAGGAAGGAAAGCTGAGTGTTGTAACAGCTACGCAAATAAGAAAATGAAACATGGAAAGGAGAGGTGGGATGAATCATGTTGAGTCATGTGACATTTCTTAAATCACAACAAAGAAAAGTTTTAAATTTTTTTTAGTTAATAATAGCATTGTGTATCTCAGACTCCTTAGTGGACAAGCCAATATTTGCAACTGCTCTTATCCAGGTTTCTTATACCTCTATAGACTATAATTTTCCTCACTTTTGGTAGTCCTCATTGTACTCTGATAAATTTTACTTTCTAGCATAGAAAAAAAATCAAACTAATCACAGTTATGGGAATGAGAAAAGAAAAAAAAACTACAAAAAAACACAAGACATTTTGTCCAAGCATTCACTATTTCACTGAGAATGCATCCACTTGTTCTAACACCTATTATGTTTTCTAGTAAGTGATTCTATGAGGTGCTATCCTCAAGTTATTCTAAGAAATAGAAGGATGTTAGGAAAAAATTCTTAACTGAAAAAGATGACAAGCACTGGAACAGGCTGTCCAGTGAAGCTGTAGAATCACCATCCCCGTAAGTCTTAAAAAAAAATTTAGATTTGGGACTTAGGGACATGGTTTAGTAGTGGATCTGGCAGAGCTGGGTTATTGGTTGGACTCGATGGTCATAGAGGTATTTTCCAACCTTAATGACTCTGTGATTTTCAAGACCAGAATCAGAACAAGCAGTTTGCTTAAACAAACAGGTTTCAAATCTGATTTGAAAGCTGCTCTGACTCCAAACACATTGATGAGAGAAAAGGAGGGGTCAGACAGAAGCAGCCCTGCTTCCTCCATACCATTTCCTAATGCATACTCTGCTCTCTGGCAGCAGCCAATAATTGTATCAGATTTCACAAGAGGGCTTCTCTGCCTGAACAGTTTGGTTGTTTATAAAACTAAGAATTAAGGCAGCATTATAAACCACACAAATAAGCCTCCTCTCTGCTTGTTTGCACACGGGTTACCCATCAGTGGTACTGACAGGCCTTATCTCAACACATTCTTTTCCAACCAAGCCACTGAGGAACAACAGAGACTTTCTAAACCACTGTTTGAAAATCTTATCATTCACTCAACAAGAGCCTTAAACAGACTATCAGGAGTCCCACAAGTACAGCACAGGTGGAAAAAAAAAAAAAAAGAAAAAGAAAAAAAAGTCTGTTCTATCCATACTATCTGCCACAGTAGCTTTGCATAAGCAAACATGACACTCTTCCCTGCAACAAAGAGGTCTAATCTGAACAGCTCAGTGGGTGAAGCCCTCACCATTGAAAGGGATGGGAAAACTCATCAGTTTAATGATCCAAGGGTGTCCCTGCCCTGTGCAGTCTGATACTCCTGCTGGCCAAGTCCAACAAAACCAACAGAAATATAGTGTCAGAGAGAAACACTGCATTCTCTGACCGCTCTGTTTCACAAATTAGACAAAGACAATTTTAGTAGCTGTACAGCTTTGACTCAATTCCTTTATTTGCATTTTACCCAAGAGTAGAAATGCTGTATTTGTGGAGAATTTTTTAAAATACTTTTTTTCCAAATAAATGAAAAGAGTACATTCATGAGAAACAGCTACATTATGCTTAGTAGTGAACTAATTATTACAAAATATACACTCATCCTAAAAGTATCCCAACCTATTATTTCATCCCATTTGATAATTCAATTTAAATGCAGACAATATTTGAAAATTACACAGACATACTTGCACGAAAAAAAGACAGAAACTGTGTTTAATATGGACAGTTAGTGCAATTAGAACAATTTCTCATCCACGTTGTGTGTGCAGTTGATTCTGTGTGCATCCCTCAGCATCAGCCCCACCCGACCCCCCTCCCTCCTGGCTCCTCCTGCAGCACAAGGAGGTCAGCTGCTTTTAATGCCGGAAATTTAGTGAAACAGCTTGGTTTGTTATTGCGTTGGAACTGGCTTTAGTCAGGGCAGCTCGCAGCTAAATGGCAGGCAGAACAAGCAAATTCAATTAAAATAGCTCTGAGGCAAAAAGGAGATGAGTGTATTAGGAAAATATAAATAGGATTTTAAATGGGTGCTACAAGAGTATGACCAGCCCACATCACAACTCTGTCTTTCCCTCTTTCATACCCATGTTTTTCTCTAACAATGAAACATATTTTTAAATAGGTTGCTTCATTTCACAACTTTATCTTATCTTGGCACGCAGCGAGCAGACACAGAAGAGCTGGGTTTCCACCAATCCTGCCACACCAATCCTTCTCTGTGGAGAACTTTCAAAACACATGGTCTGGAGTATCCCTCTTCCCCAAAGTTATTTTTTGTCCCCCACCCCAGAGAGAAGGCACACAGAGCATCTTTTCTGCACGGTGTCAGGCTGAGCACAGGCAGGGCATGAGCTGCCACCAGCCTCTGAGTGAGGAGGGGAAGAGCAGGGCACAACTCCCACAGCTCCAGGGCTGCTCTGCCAAGAACTTCAGAAATTAGCCTGAAAGTTATTCAGGCCAGCAGGAATGTGGCAAATATTCACAAATTCATGGGAATGACAACAGAATCCTTTCCCCTCCCCCCCGCCCTTGCTTTAAATCTTTGCAAGACACTGCTCCACGTGTGGCCAAGCAAGGGTAGTATAACATTTTCTTGGGCTCAACTCAGGATGAGAGTAGTTTGGGGCCTATTCTCTAGAGCTTTTTTTAATCCAGAGTCTTAGCAAAGAACTTCACCCATGAACGGTGCAGCCTCCCTAAGAGCCTTGTCTTCTGTACTAGGGTTCGTCCTCTGCAATTACTTAATGCAATTCCTTCCCTTCACCATTGCTTGTGGCACCATTTTTATTTCCCAGCTGCAGAAAACTATCCAGATAAGGGAGAATCAAACCCTTTTTAGTCTCACCAGATATCAGACAGTCCTACATCATACGGAAGAGCAGCAGGAGGAAAATTAACATTTTACATTCAACTACTTCTGTGTCTCTCAATAAGAGCCTCTCTTATTTTTTAATTTTTAAATCAACTGCATATGTGTTTGCATAACATCTACTCTATACCCTAATAAAAATTTGTTTTCAATGGGTCTCTGTTGCTATAATAACTGTGATGTGCAGCTACATCCTTCTGCACCAGCACTGGATCAGATACCAGAATTCATTCAGATTACCAATTCAGTTCTGTTTCTGCGATTCAAAAAGAAGTCATCAAAGCAATATTCAAGTAATGCACATTACACAACTTCAACCTCAAAGTTTTACTCTTCAGAGCTAACTAAAAACAGGCGTTTTCTGAACTAATGTGAGTCAAATAAAGTTGGTTTTGGTTGTTGTTTTGCTGTTATTTTTTTCCCTTTTTTTCTTTTCTTAGCATCAAAGTAACATGTCTTCAAGAACAAATATTTTATTCTCTCAAAATATGGCCAAATTTTCCCTGTGGTTTACATGATAGCCCTAATAATCAGAAAACTAATGAACTTGGGATGAAGACAGATCTCAGAGGACAATGAATAAAATCTTTTCTGTCCTTAGTATTATCTACTACTAGGGCCACCTCCTTTTTAAGAAAGATAAAATCTTTTTCTCCTGTATTTTCTTTTTTTTCCGCCTCACATCCAATTTATTACACAGTTTTAGTGACCCCTTTCAGATGTCAGTATGAAAACAACATTTTTTTTTTTCCCCCATTAATACACATAAAGACAACTTTATTAATTATTCTTTTGTAGCATCTCAACCCCAGGCAATGAAAAGAGCTAAAAGCACACTATAACATTTCCACATCAACAACAGGTAACCCTTGCTTTAGATGGCCAGGATTAAGACTAGAAACAGTACTAAAGTGAAATTATTTTGAAACTAAACCCCCTTTTCACAATGAATCCCAGCAATTTCACATTTCTTAGATGTAATTATGTTTATGTTGTGTCTAGAGCAAGTGTAACTTGGCAGGAGTGCAACACTCAGCAGACAGATATGGCAGCAGGAGAAAAGATAGCAACTCTAAAAATAAAGGCTCCAACAGTATCACAAGCAAGAGCCAAAATTCAAAAGAAATATGTATTCACTATCAGTGAGGTTAAAGAACCGTTGGAAACCCACGCAGCAGAACAGACCACAGCCTCTGAAAGACAACTTTACCTTTCCTTTAAGCAAACTGGACAACTTGGACTTCTCCTTTTACTTCAGTAATGCTGAGTAATGCTAGCAGACTGAGAAGCTTCAGAGCAATCGTTAGGATCAATGCTTACAGCAAAAAAAAAAATTGACAAAACTAATAGGAACACCAGAATACATTAGCATTATACAAGCCAATGCTTAGAAATGACAGAATTAAGTTGCCTTCTACTGATGTGCTATGTTCAACCTTCCTCTTTTTCTTTTTTTTTGGCCAGGAATGAACTGCTGCCTTATCCAGTGGAAAAGGTAAAGAGTATCTAAGGAATTGAGTCATGAAGACAGAGTTATCAATTTCCTCACTTGCTTTCCTGGGGTGCTTAACACTGATAAACGAGCACTGCAAGAATAGCCATCAATACTGATAATCGCCATCTTTCCAGCCACATTTTCTGCACAGGGGACTGAGCCACACACATTAATGTCAAATGCATCCATCAATTTGAGATGCCCAACTTGTGCCACCCAGGCAAGATCATTTACACCACGTGGTATCTTCTAGCACAATCCCAACACTTTTCAGCTGCAGCTCATTGCCTTTGTACTGAGTTTTTCAAACCTCAGAAAAGAGAAAATTCAGATAATTGACATAGCCTCACTAGGGAACTTCAGGGTAGTGGACAGGACTGAATGGATCAGTCCAGTCCAGCCTGCTACTTCATCACCCCCATGGCCTTGCCCTATTTATCACAGCCCTTCTGCAAAATATAAACAGGAGGTGGCCAGCTTCTGAGCACACCACTAAACAAGTCCTACCTAGGACAAAGCAAAGATATCACTCTCTAGTCCCTTCCCCTGGCCTGTTTCTGTCCTGCTTCCTTCTTTTCCCCCACTTTCTGATCTTCATCACACACTCTACTCTTGAGCTTCCCTTCCATACATCCCTAGTCTTACCAACTTGAATTCAAATGTGCAATACTTCACTCAGCAAGGCCTTGCCAAAAGCCATGCAGCCTGCCAAGCCAATAGGCTTTGCCTGAAAGCACAAGTACAACAGAACTTTTGAGAAAGAACACAAAAAAATCCTAATACAGGTAAAGCAATGTATTATCCTTTCATTCCTGAAAACAAGGTTAATATAATATTGGCTTGAAGAAAAACCCAAATCCCTTCTCTTCCCCTCCAGGTGAGGCATACACTCTTTTTGGATAAAACAGTTAGCTGAAGTATTTCAAATCAGGAGTAATTATGGGTTGAAAAACACTTTCCATGAGAAACAGCTGACTAGCAGTCTGATAAAAATCAAGAGAGTTCAAAAAGCATAGGATTTTAATTGAATCATTGAATAATTATGATTGGAAGAGGCCTCAAAATCATTAAGTCCTATATCTCCTTGCTGAAAGCAAGGTTAACTTCAAAGTTAGTTCAGACTGCTCAAGCGTTTGTTCTGTCAAGTTCTGAATATCTTCAAGGATGAAGACTGAATACTTTCTGGGCATTGTGTGCTGATATTTGATCATCTTTACCATGAAATTTGGTGTTTTACACCTAGCAGGAAATCCATCTGCTGCCGTACACTTTCAGGATGAGGCTGATCCACCTTATTTATAAACCATTCATAAGATTCCTCTTTGAATAATTTCTTCTCTGGGATACAAAAAGTCACCCTTTCCACCTCTCTTAGTCCTTCATTCTATTCTTCAGCCTCCTTGCTATCTAGATAAGCTTCATTCTGAAAATTAAATCCTTTCTGCCATGGGAGCAGGACCCAAAACTGGGCACAGGACTCAAGATATAACCTGTCTTTTGCTGACTGAGGAGGACTTCTCTTGACATTCCATCTGTGCTCGTTCTTAACCATGGACATAGTTTAGTGGAAGACTTGGCAGAGTTATGTTTATGGCTGGACTTAATAATCTACAGGATCTTTTCCAACCAAAATGATTTTATGGTCTGTGATTCTGTCTTTGCCCTTCACTGCTGACTTACATTCAGCTTGTTCACCAAAAGGACTCGTAGGTCCTTTCCTGCAGTCCCATTACTGAGGTAGCCATTCCCCAGCCAGTGTTTATTCCGTCCTAGGTGCAGTTCTCTGCAGTTTTCTTTGCTGAGCTTCACAGAGTTCCCTCTCGGTCCACTAGTGCAGTTTTTTCGTGGAAAAAACTCCAGTCCTTTGCATGGCACTGTAATGGTGAATGGGAATCACTTAGACTCACAGAGAGAAAAGTCTTTGGAGCATGAAGTCACCTGGGAGGGCTGCCCATCCAGACCTGGATCCTAGCACACCTATTAACAGCTCGTGTCCAAGCCTAGGATTGACACACTCCTGCTCAGTCAGGGAATCCCTCAGCGCTCACTGCTCTCAAAGGCAGCCCTATTAATGCAGGGCAAACTCTGCAGGTTCATGGAGCCTGCATTAGAAAAAGTCCCCCAAACCACCTCCCACAGAAGGAACAGGATATGTTTCTTCCATAATCACTTCTGGAAATATTAACTACGCTCATATGAAGGCCGACAAAAAAATCAACACAAACTAAGAAGTACTAAACCAGATGTGCAACAGGAAGAAATGATGGATCTTTTGGGGAACAAGATGAAGGATGTAGAATTGACAGGTTTCTTTTTCCCCTCTCCGAGAAGAGCACAAAGATGATGGATGATATTTTTTAAGGAACATATTGTTAAAAATGTTGGCAACATATTATCAACCTCTAGGGTCTACTCAATCAATTAAAATGTCTGTCTCTGAAAAAATCAAATTAATATTAGACACAAAAGTTGAAGAAAAAGCAGGAAGAGTGAGAAAGGAGTAGGTTTAGCTGATTCATCTATCTGAGATCCTTGTTTAATTATACTTTGCCCACAATGGAGAACAAATTGTTTCCCAAGTATAAAGTTCATGGAAGGTAAATCCATCCATCGTCACTGCAGCAATGTACTGATGGTAGGATGCTGTGTTCCTACAATATTTAATTGACCCAGCAAGTGATGTGACTGGCTTCTCCCAAGGTCTGTGTATGGCCCCACACCAAACAGTTGATGGTGATCTCAGCTGGGATGTAATCACCTCCCACAACAAGGGCATTGCAGTTGTACTGCTTGTCTGACAAAATACTTTAACAGTGTCCCTGCTGTGGTCAGCTTTACTTCCTCATCATCCTCTGCTCCTTCCCAAACTATTAAAGCACCATGTGCTACATTCCTAGGGGGTTTTTGGTGTGACTGCATTTGGTATCTCGCCCTCTGCTAGAGTGGTGTGAGGAGGGCTGCTACAACAGCACACGAATTTTGCTATTTGTACTTGGCACATGTTTCTACTGTGGAACAAAAATTAAAAGAGAAGTTACTGTTTGGCTAGCAGTTCAGCTCCTCTTGTGGTTACCAGATTGGATGTCAGGGTTAAAAACTAGATTCAAAAAACACAGATCTGATCCTCTCTGTTGGGAGTCATTTTCTCATCTGTCCCAAGCTGGCACGACTCCACATTGGCACTCTGGCTCCCAGTGCAAATGGGCTATAAACATGGTCTTTGCTTTATCTGCGAGGCTTGGGGTATCTTAAATTTGACAGTCACTGAATGAAACCATACTCTGAAGTTTAGAGGCAAATTATTGAACTGACTTGTTAAATTACATTTCATTAGCTGTAGGAACATTACAGTTTCAGCCTTTGTTATTTGAGCCTTCAATCTGATTTTCTCAAGACTCTTTCACTGCACAATTTTCTAAAGCAAATTATTCTGAAAGGTTGTGCAACTGGCATAAAGAGCAGCAATAGAGTAATGACTTTCTAAGCAATAGCCAAGGGTGGTGGGAATTAATTTTTTTAGAACAGCAAAACCAAAATTTTCTAAGGCTTCTCAGGTCAACATTTCTCAATGGCTTCATATTCTCAACCCAAAGGTGTGAATCCCAAGGAGCATGGCAATGTGAGAGCTTTGCACTCCTGTTTGTGAGGGCCCTCAGTGAGCTCACATTTGATATGCAACACAGCAAAAGAATTGCCAGCTGCCAGCAGAAAAGAAAAAGAACTGGAAAACAAAGTTTGAATTACTTTTGTAATTCATCAGCTAGGTATTAAGGAAAAGAAAATAAGAATGACTGATTCAAAGCCTGTAAGGAATTAGTAGGTTTAAATTTACCTCTGGAGAGAATGAAATCACATCTGGAGCTTATTAACTTTTTCCACAGAAGCAGGGCATATTCACTTGTGAAATCTTAAACAGCATGAAATGATAGACATTTAAAACAAAACTTTTAAAAAACAAATTCCAATAAAATATTTTGAAAATAATAGCTTTAGGCATCATAAGGACTGTGGTCCTACAAAAGTTATTGAAAAAATTTAACATAGTTTATTAACTTCCTAATATTATTCTACATATTCTCATACATGATCAGGTTTTGTTTTCCTCTGTACTTGAGAAGACATGACAGTTTTAAGCTACAGGTACTAAAACTGGCTGATGAACTTCAAGACCATGCTCTGAGCACAGCCTTAGGAAGTTTTCAGGAACAAGAAGAAATGCAGCCACCAAATCAACACATGATGTTTTGGATCACATTTCTTATTACCAAAGATCAGAAAGATTTGCATTTGCTTTTGGGTAGCTTCAGAGGATAACACAAAGAAACAGGCTCAGGTTTCAAAAGCACTATGCTTAGGGAACCTTATACAAGGGCTCTTTGCTGCCACAATCACACAGATGACATCAGAGGAGGTACTGAAGCTCCATCCCTGTGAACACCACTCAGAGAACATGCCACACAAAATCCCTTCAGCACCCTGAATCCTTCCTGCTTCAGGCTGCTATCTTTGCTGTGCTTGGGCACTACTGGAGCACAACGCTGAGGACACATGGGCTGTACCAGGATGCGGGATCACAATAGTTACAAATATCCTACAGGACCTGAGACAAGGTTTTCCATTCCTGAACCTTCAAAGCAAGTGAATGAAATCTGTGTTGAGGTGAAGCAGAGTCTCAAAAAAGCCAAACTAAATCTCAAGAACCTATCAAGGGCTTATTTGTCCTGGCTGATCTGCATTTACTCTGCCCGTCACTAACACCAGCAGCAAAATGAGGCATTTAGGTAGAATAAAAAATAATAATAAAAATGAAAACCAAGTCTGAAAACCTTTACTGTAATTTCTTGGGGAGGGAGTGGAGCAGGGGGAACCCCGAAACCTTAATTTCCCTCTCTAGTTTAAATTTGGTACAAAATACAGCAAAATAAAGTCCTGCCATATGGTAATGCAATCCCTACATCTCTAGCAGGTGCTTTCAAATAAGGAAAGAGTTTCATTTTATTTTTTGACACGTTAAGAAATTAGCTGGAAAGTTCTGTGGATTTCTCTTTGCAATAGGCTCAGAGCCAGCCCAGAAGTGTAGATTGGATCCTGGAAATGTTACTTAAAGACTGTTGTTTCACTCATTTGGCCAAGGGCCAAAAAGCCCACCTAAGACTAAAGAGAGAGAACAAAGGAACTCCATGCTTTTAGCTTTTTGAGGTGCAGTAGCAAGCAAGAAGTTTGTGCCGTTATTTTGCATTTTGTGTTATTTTCCATCTTTATTAAAACCCTTTTGATTTTTCAAGGCACCTGTGATCAGCCATCTCGCTCATTATTATAGCCACGTCCTGCCAGGTTGGACCCTCCGAGTGTGGGTTAAATCCATACTGCCCAATGAAGGAAATTCTTGGTGTAAATAAAAAATCTCTGTAAGCAGCAGGCAGCCCACAAGGTTCCCATCTACTTCAGGATGCCCCAGAGCAAGCCACAACTGGATTTGACCTCAGCTTGGTTTCACCTCATCCATTTTTGCAAATGTGTGTTTCTCACAAGTACTGTGGCTGAACACCAGAGGAAGGTTTTAGTGACTGCAGACAAGACATATCAGATGAAGCCATGAAATCATTGAAAATCCAGTTGAAAATATTTAAGGAAGCTAATGTTTGTGATTGACAGAGATGTCACTGTTGGATTTGGTGCACAGGAGGTTTGTACAGGCACCTGCTCTCTGCACAGACCCTAGAGCCCCATTTCAAAGCAGCTGCTGGATAAACAAAACGAAGCATTCGCAGTGTGCAGCCCCAAGGGCTGCCATGCCTTCAAAGATATTTCATCTGTGCTTCCTGCCACCAGAGAATGTCTCTGATTCACAGCAGGGAGGCCTCACTGAGCAGGCAAAAAACTCCTGTCGGGTCATCCACACTAAGTGAGAGGAGGAAAAGAGTAATTTTAAAATAGCATAGCCTAGAAATTTACCCAGGCTTCCTGAGCAGGGTTAAATTCTCCAGGAGGCTGGAGAATTATTTCACCTTGCCAAAACCATCTTTGTTCTTCTGAGTGCTTCTTAACCCACAAAGCGTGTAAAATATTCTAGTCTTATAAGCATGACAGAGTTCTCTATTAAAAAAAACAAAACCACAGCCTATGCCTTCCTCCCCCTGCAAAAAACCCACAAAACAAATCAAAACAAACCTAAATCAAACCTAGTAAAGAGCTCTGCCATTACTGAAAACAGATAAAACCCAACCCTACTCATCAGTAGCACCCATGTTATGAAAAGCTCAAAGCACTGAATTTTTATGCTATAAGGATGAAGGCTATAAGCTCAAGGTGATCCCTTTAGACATTTTATTCTCATTCCTCTTAGTGTGTTCAGTAAAAACACCACGTGTATTGTATAGGGCAAAATGTCAGTCCAGAAAATTCTACATGCAAGATGTGTGTAAACCAGATCCTCATCTAAGTCATTATATATAGTGTTGTAGTATATATAGTGGTGGGAACAACATTTGCATATAAGGAAATATAGTATTTTTACAAAGTACTTGGAAAAGAACTTGTAGTAACCAGCTGGCCAGCAGCAGAGCTGTTTCAAATTTACTTTAGGTTTTCAGCAATATTCACATTCCCACATTGTGAATTTGAAAGATGCAGAAACTTGAGAAACAAAATTTATTCACCTCTTAAAACAGAGCACAGAAAAAGTCCTGCACATAATCCACATTAGTGCATTAGTTCTTTTAATTCCTCACATCTCACAATCAATTTTATCTTATACTCTCACTTCCCTTTCCAAAGTTCCCAATACCAGGGATGGAACATGTATCAGTATCACAAAAAAATACCATTGCAACACACTTTCTTTGTAGAAGAAATAAAATTAAGAAAGCATATTTAACTTCTTCCCAAAGGATCAAGGATACCAGGCAGCAAAATCTGCTCACCAGAGCTGTCACAGGGGTAGAGGTTTCTGAGGATCTGCACCAAACCTGCAGAAATGCAAGAGCCTTTCCTGTAGCCAGCTGGTTGTCAAAGAGTGATGGATTACTTGCTCAGCCAAATTACAGGAACAACCAATTTTGAAGTGATTTGTTTGATTTTAAATCCTGATTGTGACTGAAAACAACCACCCTTAACATCATCCTGGTATCACTGTAAGAGACTTCATTAGGATCTGTGTTTCCATTAGATTAAAAAACATAATCAAACCCTCCAGTTGTGCCTGTGTAAAGAGCAATTGCACTTTGCCAGGACAAATTCTGAACCCAAGATTAAACCAGAGCCTCTATCCACCCTGACTGACAAAACAGAGTTTCACAACAGAAGTAGGAAGTAAAGAAAAGTCTCCATCTGGGTTGACCCAAAGGATGCTTTTCCTCCACTCCTGTGTAATAACATATCCATGTATACACAGACAGAGCACAGTATTGGAGAATATGACATTTTTTATTAGTTCTTAATGTTTTATTATCTGTCCATGCGGAGATAACCACAGATCACATCAAATGTGTAACGAGCCAAATTATTCTCTACTACTGTAAATCGGTGAAGGTCCATTGATCTCGTTACAGGAGAGCAATTTACACTTGCAAAGAGGGTGGAGGAATACTTCTAAATGAGGAAAGAGAACAAACCCCTTAATCACGGGAAACCTAATTAAGGAACAAAATGCACAGAGATCACTGCCCCCTTTTTTTTTTTTTTTTTTTTTTTCCCAGCTGAACCGCTATATTTATACCAACTATTCGCAATGAAGAGTTAAATAGTTTTTGAACAACTCAGTGTTTGCAGAGTTGAATAAAAGCAGTTTCCTTCCCCTGCAAAGCCACCAAAGCCTGGGACTCATTTGGCATTCCTAAAGCATTCCTCTCTCCATCCCATAGCAATGATAGTCAGGGCCATGACCACCAGGCACCCTACTCACCCTCTCCTCTGCAGCCATCACGGGTAACACTGCCAAATGCAATGCAGAAACCTGAGCAGCACCTCTGCTAATGTGATTGCCAAAGCATCTGGTGAACTCTGTGCACCTGTTTTATAAATTTGGGCCAGGGGGAAAGATTCAGGAGCAAACAAGATACCCAGATCTCTCTGCCATGCATCACCTTATAAAAATTGCTAAAAAAAGAAAGGAGGAACACTTAAAAAATCAAAATATCAGTAGACTTTTACGCTATGAACTGATGATTTGTTTACATTTCCTCTTGGCAAGCGATAATATATGTACAATTACTACAATGTAGGCTAGGTAGGAAAACACATTTCAACATAGAAACTGCTTGTAAGTGAATGAATTGATATATCAGAAAATTACTTATTGTTTGAATTCTCTATTAATAGTGTTCAAGCATGTTAATCTAAAGGTATACCATTTTTTAAATAGTATAATAAAGAACTATTCCTATTAAACCTGATTATTTAGTATATACAGTCTTACATGGAAACTTCCAAACCAGCTTGATAGAAATTACTTAGTTCTACTACACAGCATGAAATTGAAGGACAAAAGAACAAATCAAAATGGCTTCAACAGGTGTAATGCAGTTAATTTGGCAGAAGTAACATCTCACATATAATATTTAAAAAAAATGTTATACAGCTACTTTTGATTCCACATGCAGCTCAGAAAAAGGCTGAGAAGATGCTGAAGGAAGATCATTAACCACGGAGATTCTCTTCCAATGGTCCTCCCAGACAGTTGTCATTAAGAGAGAAAATTTTTTCTCTGCTGAGCAAGAGGCCACCAGAGCTGGGCAAGAGACATCACTCAGGATCCTATCAATCTCTGGGGATGGGATACTTGAAAAACTAACAGTACATTTTGTGGGATTTCTTGGTTTTTTTGAGGTTTTGGGTTTGTTTTTATTGATGTGTGCTGCTATAGTGTTTTTTCATCAACTGCTGCTGCTCTGACCAATAGGTTGTTCTGAACTGTTAATTTCTGAGACCCACAAAAGAAGACAGGATGTCTCTCAGCTCCATACCAGGTAGAACCTACCCCAAAGGGAAAGAGATTTACCTCTCATAAAGCTCTAGCAAAAAATAAATAATAATGCCAAAATAATAGTAATCATCATCACCGGACTCAAAGAACACCATCCCATATGGAGAAGTCATATGGAAGAAACTGCAAAGTCTGTGCAGAAAAGATCTCTCTCTGCTGAATAGAAGAAAGGATAATAGATCTCTCCATATAAAAGCCCAACCTCCTGCTGGTGGAAGTAAGGATGTTTGGATTTGATTAATAACTGCAAAATGCTTTTCTCTCCTTTACAAGAGCCTGTTAATAGTATATTATGTTCATTATCAGGAGGAGGTATGTCACTGTAGGAAGGAACAGCAGTTGCCTCTCTCCCAAATGCTGCTTCAAGGCAGAGATTGCAACTGAGGCATGGGACTGGAGCCAGAGCTGATTCCTGGGACACAGCAGGGCAGGCAGGAGAAGCCCATGGATGCCCAGCAAGCCTGTAATTAGCAGTCACTGCTCTTCTCTTAGTGTCATACAAAAGGGAGCTTTAAGAAAGATAAAAAGCTCGCAAGAGCCATTTATGAATTTGAGGTGCTGTTCTGAAAAATTGACAGCTAATAAAAGTCCTTTTCTGGCTATATTTTGTACAGGAACCAGGGGTAAAGCAGAATCTAGAGAACGGCAGCATGCAAGAGAAACTGTTTAATAGGTAAAAAGAAGACAAATAAATAGAAGATGAGAGGGCTACTCTGTATTTTATCAACTGACAGTCTGAAAGAAATGTCCAAGTGAAAGCTGAGTTATTGCAGAGAGAGGGAGAAAAGGAAATAGACCATGAACATGAGATAGTGATGGTAGGAAAGAGTTGAGAGAAGGATGCTCTTCTGCTAGACTGGCAGAGCTCCAAGACAAAACCATGACACCAGAGGAGGAGAGAATTAATTTATCCTGAAGAGTCAAAGTGGTTTTGCACTATCTGCCACACACACTCTGCAGCACATTTGTGTTATTCTGCTCAGTGTTGACATTAAAACCTGGGCTGTCTCCAGACTGCCATTTAACCATGGCTAGAAAGAAAATCTCCAGAACATAAAATCTCCTTAAGTATGAGCAAGGAGCAGCACATCCTAGGGAAGTGCAAGGGCAGAATGTTTCCACCAGCAGTAGTAATATATATTCCTTCAATCCACATGTAGCACATGTAGACCTTTATGTTGCTGGCCAAAACACAATCCCTAGTTCAAAACACAGTACCCCATGATGGATGAAAGAAGTGTTTATCTAACATGTTGTACGTGCAAAATGAAAATAAAAATAGTTAAGCTACTGGAATTCAGTGTATTCCTATTCAAAGGTACAGAAGATTTGGTATAATTGAAAAAAAAATTTATAGAATAAATATGATGAGCCAGAAAACTACTGATTCATTTGTGTCTGACATAAGAACAAATCTAACTGCATTAAAATGAAATAAATAAAGTTTATTCCAGTAAATATGAACATTTGGAAAGTACACATCAGTAGCTAAAACGTTAACTTTATTGCAATGATTTTCTTCTCCCCATGAGACACTGTGTGCATATCTAAGGTTGGCATCAGGCATTAATTATGGGCAGGGAACATTTTGTAGAGGTTAAAAACCAAAAGCTGCCTTTGGTGACCCCCCTAGATAGCAACAGCAAGCCAAATGGCTCCACTTCTGGGACACTTCCAAATCAGTTCTCAGCTTATAACCATAGGAAAATGCAAGGCTTTTAAAGGGAAACTCATTTTTCAAAACTTTAATGCAGTTCAAAAGATTTGTCCTGGTAAGTGATCCAAACAGAAAAGGGCTTTCCAATGCTGCTCCTGGGATCCTGAGCCTTGTGTTTCCATTCTGATCCCAGTCAGAAAGTTTCAGTGGGTCTGCAAGAGCTCTGCTTCAGCTTTAGGAGAGCCACAAAAACCAGAGGAGGAGAGAAATGAAAAGAGCTGGTAAATGCGAACATAGCATTTAAATTAGGAAAAGTGGGATACAAGGGAAGAACGGGAAACCATCCAGCCACTTGTGAGTCTGTGCAAAGAGAGTCAGCAGCCTCAGCAGCACAGCACCCCAAGCAGCTGCCCAGGGCCAGCAAAGGGGTGGTACAATGGGATAAGGTTGGCAGTGAGGTGGGATCCAAGTGGCACTGGGCTGAGACTATGGGCAGAGCCCTGCCAGAGCTCAAGGAGAGCTTGATGAGGGGCACCTGGGCTTCCTGCAGCATGACAGGAGGGCATGGAAGGACAGCAAGGGCTGGACACAGTGAGGAGGCACCAAGCACATCAGCAAGTGGAGTTCAGGAGCACTTAATCATGAAGAAAGGGGAAGATTCAAAGGAGACATCTGTATGCAGTGAGGAGGGAAAAGTGCATCTGAGTGTTGTAACAAAACAACAGGTCAGGAAAAACCACTGCAAGACTTACTTAGATGTGCTTTGGGAGAAGGGATTGCGTTTGTCAAAAAAAGGCTTCTAATTTCTGTCTCATTATTTCCTTTTTCTAATAGTAGAATAGGTGGTTTAAAATTCTTCTTTCCTATTTCAAGCAATAAGAATTTATTAGCAGCAATATTTCTCCAAGACAGCTTGGGACATAATCAGAGAATCACAAAATGGTTTGTGTTGGAAGGGACCTTAAAGATCATCTACTTCCAACCCTGCCTGCCATGGGCAGGGACACCTTCCACTAGACTAAGTTGCTCAAAATTTTATCCAACCTGGCCTTGAACACTTCCAGAAAAGGGCCATCAACAGCTTCTCTGGACAACCTGTTCCAGTGCTTCAACATCTTCACAGTAAAGAATTTCTAATAATCCAACAATTATAAATTCACTTAAGTATGTAAGAGGTCCTTTTGACATTAAGACCACTTACATACTCTGTCTTAAGCAAATGTGGAGTATGTGCTTGAACAGTGCTGAATTTAATTGTATGATGGCCTCTGCACGTTCTGCTTCATTTTCAGTCTGCAACCCTTCTTAATGCGCACACCCTTCTCTCACCTACCTTCTTGCCAGCAGGCTTCAAGCAACAGGGTTTTTCCAATTTTTATTTTTTTTTTTAAGCTGGAAATGTTGCAGCAAGCCATTTTAATAATATGCAGAGTTGTACCAGTGTAACATCAGCAACACTAAATTTTACATGCAAAGCAATCAAATTCCTACAACAAAATATGTATGAAGTTATCAGTCAGGCTGATCTGAGATGTAGTGCAGCCATAGGTTTTTCAAAGCATATTTCCTTTGTAAAAAGTTAAAGGACTATTTTCTCTCAACAATAAAATTACAGATATTAGGACTCAATAAAGGTCAGGAAGAAATGAAGTGATTCCCTCACACAAGAAGCCTTTTTGTTAGATTGCCATCAGATGATCTAAACCAATCAAAGCTTTCTTATACTTTTTTTCATCCAGATAAAAGAAATAGCAGTGTATTTCATAATGGGTGTCTAAGTTCTCATTTCCAAATATCCCAGAAGTGATGGTTTATTTCCTATTCAAAAATAAACACAATGAAATGCAGCAGGTAAAATAAACCCAACCAGGAAAGTTACCACTCTGGTGCAGTCTAGCATTGATTTGCTCCTGGGAGCTCTATAAATACATTTTGGTGACAATACCAGCCGAAATATCTCACTTGGTGGCATCATCATTTATCAATACTGCATTTTTCCTGCCCTGATTGAGCTATTTTGATGTAACAACACAATTGTTCTTGAAATATTCAAAACCTCTGATTATTGCACTTTTCTGAGAAGCATACTTTTTCTTTAAATTATTTCTCCTAGAATTGATAACATTTACATTTTCCTATGGAAGAAAAAGATTTGTCTTCATAGCTTCTCTTTGTATTTTGCTTTATTTTATCTTTTTCAACACTGAGCACAGCAAGAAAGAAATATTTGCATGCTAATGAAAATCAAATCATGAAAGCCATTAAATCAAACAAAAAGTAAAATCAACTCTGGAATTAATGAAACTACTCTTCTTCTTTTACAACCTTAATTCAACACTTTCTTTTACACACCAGTTGACTAGTTGTCAGCTCTTCCCTTAAACAAAGTTATCAAGAGAAGCAAGCTTTCATGAATTCAACATTGTATTGCGCATTCTAAAAAAATGTCATACTACTTTTTTGGGTTTTTTGTATGCTAGGACCTGTATGTTTTAATTGACAAATTTAGATCACATACCAGTTTTTCTAGGATTGGAAACTTTTAGGTTTGTGTTGCACCCTTATAACTTCTAGGCAAAGCAGAAATTTGAGAAGAAGGATAAAACCATTACAAATGCTATTGCATATTCCAGTTCGATCTAGTTTTATATTGCTATTTACACAGCAATAAGCTCCCAAAGAACTCCAGTTAACCTCATGCCTATGTTTTTAATGGAGAATATCTGCAAACCTGCTTGGTCTTTGACCGAAAGGGCCTTAGTGCAAGGGCAGGCAGTCTGGCATAGCAAACCAATAAAATCTGGATTACTTGTAACCTGCAAACTGTACTGCTGGCAGAGCAGCAACTTTTGGCCATTGCATTACAAAGTATCATTTTAGAAGGCACTCTGCTTGGGTTTTGCAACAAAATAAACCTTGAACGATTTTAATGGTGTGTATTCAGCTTCAATAATGCTATTTAAGACTAAATATTAAGTTGTGTAACTTCTACCTTCAAACCGGACAATTTCATTACTTTCCCCTATAAAAAGTGGCTTTAATAACTAAGCTTTTAAATTGTTTTCCCCATAATAAATAAATGACGTTAAAAGGCACTTGTCAGCACTGAAGATCTGGATCCAGTCCCAGAGTAGACATTAAAGACATAGATTAGATCAAGCCAAAAAAACACTTAAAGCGAAGGTTTTCCCTATTAGCTGTAGCAATTTTTAAATGAGATACAGTAATATGATTTTAATGCCAGGTGAATGAGGTCAGACAAAGAAGAAATGACGTCAGCAATAACAGGCAAATTTGTACCAATTTCATATCCACAAATTAGAGCAAGCTTTCATCCAGGAACGATTTATGTCTCTCTCAGCACAGAAGAAACCAGAAGCAAGACACTTCACAACATCAAACTTGTGAGAGCAGAGCTACAATATAATAATGTTCACTATTATTTCTTATGGGCACGTTAAGAAGGAGGATGGTAGCATCTCTTCCCCAACTAAAAAGAAAATTTAATGATAAAAGCAATTGTTTAGGCCATGAAACCAGTCTTCTCAATCTCAGGGCAATGAAGTTGCCTTCCCTATTTCTCTTCCTTCAGTTTAAATTAATGTCCTTTTACCAGCACATTTCTGGCTCATAAATTTCCAGTGTCACATGCTACCATGGCACAGACCCAAGAGGTTGTGCAGCTACCAAAGACATCAATCCCCAGCAGAGCAAGAAAGGAGTTCAAGTCAGGTAACCAAAGCCAATGCAAAGCTGTAGGTGCTAGCTGGGTCCAGCTCCCAGGCCAGCAGGCTCAAGTTTGTGTGGGGAAAAGGTACAAAAGTTCTTGAGAGGTGAACATACATCCACTGTGACACAGGTGCTGTGCCTGCCATGCTGAGGAACATTAACAGCCAGGACCTGATCACACCACGGTATGAAATGCTGACTGCAGAATGGTTTATGTTGGAAAAGACCTCCAAGACCATTGAGTCCAACTGTTAACCTACCACTGCCAAATCCACTGCTAAACCACATCCCAAAGTGCCATATTTACCTGCCTTAAAAATACCTCTGTCCTAAATAAAGGATCTTAACACTGTTAATCTGGTTAATTGATGTATTAGCGCATTTTCTCTCTCTCAAAATACACTACCCAACACATCTATTAGTTGATGCCAACTGTCTGCCCTTACTATTTACTTCCACAGTGCACTGAGTATTTGCTAACCTCTGCCCTAAAGAGAACAGGTAAATGACAAAGTATTTTATTCCTTAATTTTACTTGGATTTACCAAGTCTAAAATACGTAAGTGGTCTTAATAGTCAAATGCTTTCTTCTCCTCCTTGCAATCCTTTTATTTAAGCTTTCTTTTTCTTTCAGTTTAAATATATTAGGAGTAATTACTTATCTTCATGACCTGCAGTACTTCAAACCATGAATTATTTCTGCTCTTTCCCACTCCATCTTTATTTTAACACTTTACTTCTGTAACAATGCAAATTTGTTTGGAAATATCAGAAAGCTCCATACCCAATTTTCAGGCACCAGAACCACCTTTCCACAACCTCATGTTCTCAAGACTTTGCTTTCATTTTCAGTTCGGTCACAAATCCTGCAACAGCTCTCCAAGCACTGCAGAGCATCTCTCTTCTAGATTACCCTTAGTTTTGCCATTTTGCAGAAGAGAAGGACTCTCTGACATTTGCTCTGTTCCTTTATCTCTTTTATGATCAGCAGAGGGACTTGGTGAATGCAGCAACACTTACAAACTACCCCTGGTGCCGCCACCATGTTGCCTGCTGCCCAGACTTCCTTTTTTTTTAAAGTGACAAAAGGATTTAAGTGAAACGCAGATATTTCCAACATTTGTTTAGAAATTGAAGTATAGCCCCAGCTTCTACATAGGTAATTAATAAACACAAAGCCCACAAAATATGTAGTGATCTACTAGATCTGTAAGACCCAGAAGCTTCAAATGACACAAACATGTTTGCTTTCATTGTCCTTCACTTCCAGAAGAAGTGTGAAATTAAGTAACATGGAAAAGAAAACTGGATTTAACAATGTGGTATTTCAAAGTTTTTTAAAAATTCAACAGAAAATGCAATGTTGGTTTGGTTTTCTTTTTTTCCTACAGAAGATAGCATTTAATAGTAAAAGAAATCCAGGTGTCTATTCCAATTCTACCATCTCTTGTGAGGTTGAGAGACAAAGTTTCCACCTATGGGGAAGTTTGAAAAGTACACCAGCAGGTCAAAAGCTTTAAAAAAAAAAAAAAAAAAAAAAGGCAACAAAAGTAACAACAACAAATTATGAGTTTTCAAGGAAGTGTGTGTATGTATATGTACTTAAGCCCTCTGTCCAACTTCAGGCTCCCTTCCTTGGCTGTGTGAAACCAGCACATCCCAATACTGGGAGGCTCCAGGGCTTGGCAGGTGGTGCCCCATGCCCAGAGGGTTTCACCACCCACATCCCATTTCCCTGACTGTTCTCCATAACCATCACTCCCAACGCTTTCCCCAGCACCTCACCACAACAGGTCCCCATTCCACATGGCTAAGGGGCCATCTTCCCACTCCCTCCTGGCACCAGATATTTCCCATCAACTTTGGCCGCACTCAGCTCACAAGCGTCATCTGGAAAGCCCAGACCCCAAATATTTTACAGATGAAACAACAACAGGCTCTTTGCCAATGACTCAGGCCTGGATCCCAGCCCCTGCTTCACACTTCTCAGGCAACTGCCGGAAAATAAGCCAAGAGCTGTCTGGGGATTTGCATGGGGGATCTCCTGCACCTCACCAGGACAGGCAGCCCTGCAGCTGTCAATGTAAGCAATGCAAAGGCAGCACTCACAACCCCACCGTGTCTTTGAGTAATGGCAGAGGTCTGCAACATCCCCCTGCAGGCAGGGAGGGAGGGGCTGGTGGCTCAGCCGTGCAGTCACACTCAGCACAGTCATGGTGCCCACCTGCCTCTTTCTTCATCAGTCCCAAAGTGCTAGAAAGTGCTAGACTGCTCAGGGTAAAAGCTTCTTTAAGTGGCTCCAAATGTCCCTTTAAGGAGAGGTTGGAAAATCACAGCTGGACAAAACCCCACTGGACTAATAATTCAACAGTCCTCAGAGAGCCCAGGTCTTCCTCTCTGCAGGTTTACTGTTGTGCCCTCCTGACCAAAATTCTGAGTTCCTGCTTCTTCAGTATGGAGTGTAGTAAGTAAATATGCATTCAGTCTTAAGTATTTAAAATTTTCTCAAGTTGTTCCAGCTTCAAGAAAAAAAAATAATCTTATTCCTGTTCCTTGACTCTGTTTCATAGCACTTATTATCAGGGCACTGGAGATATGATAGATTAACTATCAAATACAATTCTATTTTAGTCAAAAACAGTTCAGAATGCAATATTCTGTTTAGTAAAAAAATTAAAGTAGAATTTGAGAGAGGGTTAAATATTACAATAGCTGAAATACTGAGAAAACGATAAAAATAAAGGTTGGAAACCCATATGCTTCTATATAGAAGCATTACATATTGGAAGATATTCTGTTGACTGGATATTAATACCCAATACACATTTCAAAATTCATTACTTCATAAAAGAACCCCACAATTAGTTTTCTAATTTTGATTTTATAGATGAACATGCTGGTTTCCAATATGCCACATCAAATAGTGTGAGAGGAACTAACCACAAAATACTCCATGATCACATCATTGCCATGCTGGTTTAATTTCTTTTTATCCATGTGCTATTTCATAAAAGAATTATTTTAGGTTCATGTGTGCATGTGTAAAACAGATGCAGTGTTTCAGGTTGCCATTCCTACACTAACTGTACTGGATAAAGTCTCACTAGATAATCATCAGTGAAAGCAATGCCTATCATAATTCCTCCTCTGTGTCCTTTAACCACACTGCAAGGGCGTTTGAGAAAAGGAACTGGAGTTTAATCTTTAAATTAAACACTAGATGGAGCCCACTTCCCAAGACTGAAAAATGAAAACTCTCCTTGCAGCAAACTCTTACGGCCTGTTGCAATATCTGGTCATGCATAAACATGACAGGACTCAAACAGCTGCAGTGACTGTCCTTAAAGCAAAAAGATATACTGTCCAGCAATTATATCTCTGCATAAAGGAACACTCTTCAATACCAGGCAACTGCAAAGGAATTTTTTATTCTACTACAGATATTACTTTGGTGTAAAATACCAACAATACTTAAAATAAATTAGGCACACGTGGATTTTTGTAAAACTATATGACAAACATAGTACTGGGTTGAGAGAACTATGGCTGGGTCTGACATCTCTTTATTTTTGACAATAAACTGCACTGATTCCAACTGTATGAAAATTTTGCACATGTAAATTAAAATTAAATAGGAAGAATCCTTTTTTAGTTGATTTGAAATAGCTCTAGCAAGAAGGCTCATTTGTGACATTTGATGAAGTGCCACCTCTCTCAAATGAAACATACCACACATTCAACGAGAGATAAGTGAGCTTTGGTGTTAAAAATAGGACGCAACAACACCAAACCTCAGCACAACTATTCTGGTGAGAAAGAAAAAGAAAAAAAAAAAAAAGAGAGACAAGTTGCCAAGATCCAAACAGAGCAGCCTCCTGGATACCGGATAAACCCATTTATCTCAGGCTCCACCACAAACAACTGCCAGTTCTGCAGTATTTTGGCCCCACAATGGAAAGGGCAGGCAGAAATTGCAGGCAAACAACCCTTGGCCTTTCCTTAGCTTGCTGAAGGACACACTCGCAGGAACAGCTGGAAGACAAGCAGACAATAAAGTTGTGCAAAGCCTCAGACCCGATTCCCAGCAATGCAATTCTGCTGACAGCCAAGCTATCACTGATTGCTTTAACCTTTGCTCAGTCCAGGCCACTGCCCTCACCTCATTCTTTTCCTAACAAACCTTCGGTAATAGCTTCATCGAGGTTAAGATAAGCACAAAGGTAGTTATCTTTACCACTGAAAACTACCTTTTGCTCATAGTGATCCATCCCGTTCAAACAGAATTACCCCCAGTAACCCAGCTTGCCTTAGGGCATTTTATAAACAGGATGGGAGGAGAGAAAAAGGGGAGTTATGACCTACCACGATCATAGATCCTAATGGCTATTTCCAGAAGGGAAAATAGAGTATCTGTGATGATCAGTGGAAGTTTTCATTTTCCCCAAAAGGCCATACTCACTCCTTATTTCTGTGGAAAGCCTACATAGAACATTTCCTCGGTCCCACATCCTTGTGGATCAAAGATGGTCTTTGGGTCTTGCAGATTACTGCTGGCATGCTCTAAAACCAAGCAAAGCTCTTCAAACATGAGACATGCTGGCAGGAGATGGTGGCTTGTACTCACTATCACACTGGCAAGTGACCGCTCGACCCCACAAAGAGCACACACAGGACAATGATCACATCTGTTTGTCAGAGCTGGGGCTTGTGAGCAAACATACTGCAGCCATAAAAGCCATGGGCTTTGCAGCTGTAGCAAGCATACAGCCACCTCAAACATTGACACTTCAGTCTGTGAACATCCTGGTTCAGTCCTATTACATTATGTTTGCCTTCCAGTGTATCTAATCTGGACACAGATCTGCTCTCAGATGGGAAGATTGATTTGTGTCTTGGTTTTATTTATTTTTTAAACAGTGGCTAAACATCTAATAGCAAGCACCTAACATTTCCTTTACAAGTAAATCTGAAAATAATTAGCAATTGTTTCACACTTGACCTAAAACCATCTGGGAGAACACACCCATGTACTTCCACAAGCTTCTGGTTCAATAAAACAGAGACTTTATTAGCAGGAAGAATATCTCACCAATCACACAAATTAAATGTCAGCAAAAGGAGGAGACAATCGAAGTACTAGTCACAGTTGTAGGTTTGACTAAATAGCAATGTTTAACTACTTCCTTATCACAATCTTCCTATACAACTATAATTTAGGAACCTTTGCCACTGTAATTTTCCCTGCTTCATTTTCTTTACGGCTATGCTTTTTATATGTCAGACGAAATACTTGTTCATCAGCACTATTATCCATGTAACAGCTGAAAATAACCAGCTTTGCGAAAAATATAGAGAAGAACAAATACAAAGGCTTTGCATATGTATAAAAGAAATTAAAAGAAAAGGCAAATCACCCAGTGTAGTATCTGATGCTGTAGGGAAGGTGGACACAAAGCCACTACAATTACACAAGTGTAACTCTGAAAACACTGTGCAGACACACAGAACAGAGTGGTTACAGACAAGGTAGAGTTAAGCCTAAAATCTGAAGCTTTCAGTTTCTCACAGCAATGGCTTTCAGTCTCAGAACATGAAAGGGATAAAACTCTGGCCTTGCTGGGATCTCATCCACTGAACACATCTCATCACAGCTGGGGCATGACTGGCAAGAATGATAGTTCACTAAGTATGTGGGTGGAAGCAGATGGAATAGTTGTTTAAAAATTGCAAAAATAAGCAAAAACTTTTAAAATCCCATTAGGAGTTACTAACTATTGCTTACCACATTCACCTGTATTGCCTCCAAACACAAAGAAGGAAAAGTCAGTCTGTGAGTTAAACTAATGCCCTTCCAGGAGAAAGAAAAATTGAGCAAAAAAACCAAAATGAGACATTTTCTGTTAGATTTCAAGTGTTTGCCAGACTAACCAGCTCCAATTTTGCAGGCCGTCTTCCTGAAAACACAGAGAAAAACACACTTGGAAAGTTGTGTAAACCATTAGCAGTGCTAATGGCATTGTGGTCATCTCTGAGACATCCACACTCCTCTTCACAGGTTCACCTATTTCATCCTGCAAGGTTGCATCAGTACCTTGACCACTTTTCTCCCCCTCTACAGAAGCACTGTTTGGCTTCATATAAACACCCATAAGCACCTACATCACTTTGAGCTGGCTCATGTTCAGTCTGATCAACCCACAGATTTTCATCTGCCTCCTATTTGCACTCCCACACAATTTTTGAAGGAATGCAAATAGCCATATATCAATCTCTAAAAAAAACCCTCCAACCAACTAAACAAAAAAATCCCTGAAAGATTGGAAGCCTTCTGCATTAAGAATTTACTTCTGAAATCTCTTCCCACAAGGTTAGTGGTGCGTTAACCAATACAAAGTCAGCTGATTATTTGCAAAATTTTAGAGATTAGTTGTACAGCTACCATTGGCATAAAACAAAGAGCTTCTTCAGAAGCAGAAAGTGTCAGGTTTTAATTGCTTTGCTCAATTAAAACCAAAAGCAATGAACCTTCACGGACAGCCCCACAAAGCACTTCAGAACAAGTCTGGCCAGATGCTACATCCCTTTGCATCTTAGAGCAGCCACCACCATGTTGCTGTTATCACAATACCCTCTGTGACCATGCCACTTAACTCTTCTGCCTTTACTCTTTTTCCCAGCATAAACATCCTTCTAAATTCAAGTGGTTTTTGACAGATCACAAATTAATTCAGGTTAGGAGGAACCTCATGAGGTCTCTGGTCCAGGCTTCTGCTCCAAGTAGGGCCAGCTGTGAGATCCAGCTCAGGGCTTTGTTCAGTCAGTCTCCAACAATGGAAACTGCACAGCCTCCCCAGGCAACCTGTGCCCCTACCCAGCTGTCTGTCCTCAGAGTGAAAACACTAACCTAACCAGTGTGAACTTCTCTCATTTCAACTTGTATCCACTGTCTCTTGGCCTTCCAACCACTGAGAAAAGCTTGCAATGATGTCACTCTTTCAGTGAAAAGAAAGCACTTCTTATACTTTTAGCTCTGCTATTTATCTGTTTATGCAAAGTACACTTAGCTCTGTGATTTAGATTGCTGTTTCAGATTTAAACTTTGCTAACAGCATTTGCCAAAAATTCAAATATAACCAAATCAGAGTGAAAGTGAAAAACAAATCTAAGAATAAAACTTGGGTGGAAAGCTCACCCATGTGATCACATCAAACTTTCCCTGATGTGCCATGGTGATGGCAGCACTTCAGCACTCATTACTGCACTTCCAGATATCGAAGAAGCATCTCTTTATATAGGTGCAACATGAGAGCCAATTATTCATGCAGATTACAAAATAGGCCAAAAAATCAAGACACATGCTGGAGCAAAGCTATGAGGAATGCGGTCTGCTGGTTTTCAGACTCAGAGTTTTGAGCAGTGTGTCCATCACATTAAATATGCATTGCTCCTGGGCCCAGAAGCTATTGCCCTCTTAGGCTCCTCAAGGCTCCTTAGCACACCAAAGGACAGCAATCCAAAGCAGCAGTCACCTTACAGACCTCACTGCTACTTAGTCACCAAACCACCATGTATTAGTCATGCAAAAGGCTTCTTAACCACACTCTTAAGCCATGCAGCTGAGGAGTAAAAGACATAACCAGAACTTAGAGTGAAGGTAAAGGCAGCAGTGCAACAAATGTTCATCCTGCCTGAAAGGTCACATGGTATGTGATTAATGCCATTATCCTCCAGGACTCTGGAAATTGCCCTGAGACAACAGCTTTCCAGCATAAGCTATAGATCAATAAAAAGGATTAAGCAGCAATACTTCAGAAATGCTCAAAAGTAAACTATCAGGCTTTATCTGAAATTTTCTCTAAATCTGTCCCTGATAAGATATCCTTAAGTTTGATGTCCACCTTTTAGTCTCAGGCTCTTTGCACCAGTGCAAAGAATGCAGGTGACGCAGACTGTGCACACTCAAGAGACTGGAAGTGAAGGAGGAGAGGAAGAGAGAGCCAATGTCAACCTTCTCCCCTCCCCCCCGAAGGGTGTGTACCAGCTAAACTCAGCCACAATCTGTCAGCGAGTAGCCAGTGCCAGCCCCAGGCTCACTCCCACGCCTTGCCCAGGACAGGGCCATCACCACACCGGGAGCACTCGCCTCATGCTGGGATAGGACAGGCAGCCAACTCCACTCCCAAATCACATTTGTCTTGTCCCTCAAAACTTAAGGCTGTACATAAGCGAGGTTGGCACCACACAAGTGAGAGGTGAAGCAAGTTGTTTTCCCTAATTAAACCTATTAGTAGTAACCAGTCACTCCTGCTAGGTCTAAATAGCTCAGAGATAAATCCCAAGGCTGCTAAGCCTCCTCATCTCAGTGCTCAGAGGCAGCTTTTTTACTCCTTCAGACAACACTGGGTAAATACTACCACCTCTAACCACACTCCTGGAGCAGATCTCCAGGTTGATATATTCAAAGCAAATGTTTTCCCTGCAGCTGTCCAGTCACCTTTATTGAAAGCCCAGAGTGCCAAAACCACCTCCTCAGGGAGCAACAGTGGATACCCCCAGAAGAATATTCTGCAAGTCAGCCATCTGTACACAAGGAAACAGTATGACCCTGACAGAGTTTTGTGCTTTTTTGATTTAAAAAAAGAAACCTCACCAGAGACTACTTGTGATGGAAAACCTTTTCATGGAAAATTCTTCTACAATATTTAATGCAAACACACCATCAACAGATCATCTCTTAAAAGTTAACACCACAAGCAAACACCAATATTAGGAACAGTAAAGAGAACGACACAGTGCTTCTCTAAAAAGTCATCCAATGAATTTATCATCTTCTGTCTGAACTATTTGCAGAAACAACTGAATAAGCCAGGAAAGAAAAATTAAAACGTTCTAAGCTGTTGCTTCACAGCATGTCTTACAGAAAAGTAATTTAAAAGTTATTACAGAGGCAATAACACTCAATCTCATAACATGACACTATTTCAAATTAATCCAGAGCATGTTAATTCCTTCACCTTTGCCAGTGATAAAACAGAATAAGGAAAAAAAAAACCCAACGAAAAAACCATTCCATCAAAATAATTTGAAATTTAGTAAGTTTTCCCTTTTGCATTGACAAAATAAACAGTGCAAAAGCAGTCTTATCTTTCATCAAGCACAACTTCCAATACATAACATTCTTGCTCTTTCTCCCAAACAATCAGAAGTAAGTGAAACTCAATTTTCAGACTCACCAAAATTATCCATATTCCAGGGGGCAGCCGTTCATCCCATTTGTGAAGTCCATGGTTTCAGCACAGTCATAGCCATCAGCAGGAAAATGAAGGGAAAAAAGAAGAAAAAAAAAAAAAACCTCTTGAGATTCAATGAACAGCACAACACTACTTCTTTCTGTTAAGTCTGCATTACAAAATGGTTTCAGGTAACTCATTAAATGGACTGACCATAAACAACTCCCCACTCTCCAATTTACTATAAAAAGAAGTAAAAGACAATGTCAATGTTAATAAAAGAATACTAATTACAGTCTAATAAAGATTTGTCAAGGCTGACCTCAGAATGAACATTTTGTGAGGAGGGAAAAATGTATTTTTAAGAAAAAATAAACCTTCCACTGTACTTCCCCCATCAGGCAGTAACAGGTGTCCAATATCACAAACAAAAAAAGGTATATTATTTTCTCTTATACTGCTGACATTTCGAAATCTTTGGTGAGGAGATGTAACATTTGGCAAGGAAGTAAGGCAAAGCCACCACAGCGACTGCTCAGTTTCAGAATCTTCAGTCAGGGATGGGGGATTGGTAATTTATTCTTTGCAATTAAGGGGGCCTGCAGCCTACCCCACAGCTGAGTATCTATGCACTGTTACACATCTGCAAACCATCAAGAACACCCAAGCTGAAACAACTTTTTTTTTCAATTTAGACTTTGAACAGTGTCTGAGTGACCAAACTCAGTGTGTGTCACTTCTCTCCTACTAATAAAAACCCAAGAAAGAATTTTGCAGCTTTCCCAGGCTCAGCATTGATTTCTTTTGGCAACTATTCCAAAACAGTCGACCAATATAGCGTTTGGGATTTTTTGCTTTTCTGTTTGGTTGAGGTTTTTTTCCATTATTATTCCTTTGGAGAGGAAATGCTTCAAAGAGATCGGTACAAAATGCCAATTGCTATGGGTTAACCTAAACAAACTGCATGTGTGTGTATGTAAGGGCAGACAAAGGCATGCTCTTCTTTTGACTAGAGAAATCAATTGCACATGCAAGTTCAGGAGGTGCACAAGGTCCTGAGCACAGACAAACAGGCGAGAAGCCTGCAGTGCAAGGAAAGGAGGCAGTGAAGGAAATGCTGTCATCATCTCCCAGCAGCTCTGTGACCATCAGACTGATCACCAGGCCAAGGCTGACAAGATGCTAAAAAGCCAAAGTGTATTGCAAAGTCTCTTCTAACAAATTGGGATATATCTTCTCAGTTCACATGTTTCAACCATCCAAATTCTACAAACCAACTGCTCTCAGAAATAGTCATCCTCACAACTCAGTGCTCCTCTGCTGGGTCCCAGCAAAGGGGCCTGATGCCAGAGCAGCATTTTCACTTCCATAAATCTCAAGGAAACTCGGGAGGGCAGTGAGCCACCAGCACAGCCCCTGATGTGGTTTCTATCTGATCTCTCCAGAAACTATGCCACATGAAGGCAAATTTATCTGTTGGTGTCAAAAAAGAAAATGAAAATTGCACAAGCAACTAATTTGCAGCTCCCCCCTACTAGATGGATAATGGCTGTTTAGTTACCTCCTCCTCAGCCTTCATGGCCCATTAATAAGACAGCACGAAAGGCTGCAGAAAAAGGAAGATGATTGCTCACATATTTACCACTTTGCTAAAAAACAACTTTTTTTTTTCTGCTGTTTTTGTAGGAGTCCTTTTACAGTAGGAGCCTTTCCAGTGCCTCTGTGTGAAGAATATTGGAGAGGAAAAGGAAAAGAGATTGCAAAAGATTTGCCTTCATTTCTGATTTCTCTTGTCAGTCTTGTGTACCCTAGTCCTTCCCCAGAGCTGCAACCATGCACCATTAATGTCAGTGTGACTGTAGTTACAGATTGCCCTCAAGATATTACCTGTCTTTTACCTCTGCAAGGGGAGCTGAGATTACTGGGAGAACATTTTTACTGGAGCAGACATGACTCCAAGGTACTCCCAAGGACTGTAAAAGCCACAGTCACCTGACTGGACACAGGACTTCATATTAAGGAAAATGAGATCATGATGGTGGCATGGAACAAGAGTAACATTAATGAATTTATCAGGATATGAGAGGTCACATGAAAGCAGATGTTGAGTAGGTGGGAATGGCGGGAAACGCAGTGTGCAAAAAGATAAGGAAGGAACAAAACAAAAATGCATGGATGACTCAGAGCTGGCAGAATTTGTGCAGGAGAGCTGCTGAACTGGTTTATTTAGAATGGGGAGGTGACAGGAGAGCAGCAAATACTGCAGATACACTTCTGACTGAAAAAAAGAGGTGGTTGTTGAAGTTTGACACATTATAAGGGGCAGATTTCCATTATCAGCTCAGGAGGTTTAGGGGGGAGGAAAGAAGTCACAATATGCCATAATGGGATGGATGAATGAATGACATGTAAATTGCCTTGAGCATTGCAGCAGCATCCACTGCCTATGCTACGTGCCAGTTGTTTGGGTCAGGGGGAGGAGAGATACATAAGAGCAAGACCACAGGGACATTCTACATTTCCCCTGTTCCTCTTCACATACTATTTTTGCATGACACTGGTTATAAAACTGAAAACATTAGTTCAGCTTCAGGCAGCAATTTTAGGGTCAATTGCTTCTTCACCAGACACTGAAATCACAATTTGTCAAGCATCAAATTAACTGTGAACGTTTTAGGGGACAGTGAACTTGAGTTATGCATTATTATTGGGTTCCCTTCCTCAAAAGCCTATCTTGTAATCCCTCTTGATATGGCAGGTGCCCTTTTTTTTGCTAGAATCACACTTTAAGATGAACTCTGCAATTACACTTCTTGCTTTTTGCTCCATCAACTCATTCCTGGCTGTTAGGCACTCTTGAAAGTACAGATCTCAAGTGGTGGAATACGCTCTCAAAACTATGTGAAGCGTTTTATCCATTTATCACAAGAGTGCATCAATATAGGTTTTCCAGCTGAAAGCATTTGAAAGTTTCCTGAAAACTTTTATAGTTCCGCTTGGACCCTCTCCTAACCCACAGACAGGATAAAAGACTTATCTGGCAACAGCATACCATGAAATGAGGAAGCAATAAGGCCTTAATGAGGTTAGCTGTCCAACAAAACCCCAATACCCAGGGCTGTGCACCTTTCCTAAATACTGTCAGTACAACACAGAACAATTATAAGCCTCGGTGCTGCAACTGATATCACTCTGTATCCAGCTGAAACAAACTGGTGTTTGAACATCATTCCAGTAGGCTAGGAGAGATGGAACCTAGTGGAAATTGAAAAGTCATTGATGGGAATGATGTGAGATTTGGATTTATTGTGTCACCTTCAGTAGCAATTCTAGGTCAGAATCAAACTTTTATATTTTACACTTTCATGCAAACATTAGAGAGTGAATATGAAAAATGTACTCTTTAAAATGGAAAACAAAAACAAAAAACAAAAAACAAAAAACAAAAAAAAAACACCAAAAACAAAAAACAAAACAAAACAAAAAAAAACCCAAAAAAACCAAAAAACCAACCAAACAAAAAAAACCCCTCCACACACACAAAAAAATAAACCAAAACCCAAGTCCAGATATATTCTGCAAATTCTATAGGTCTTCAGTAATTAAAATGAGAAGTCATATTTTGCACCCAAGTGGGATGCTCATAAATCTTTTGGACATATGTGAGTTAAGATGAAAAAAAAGAGATGAAATCAGTAGTGCTATGAAGATTTTACATGACAAAGTGATACATTACAAAGTTGAGTTTGGTTTGGGCCTCCATTTCAGGTCTACCTTGCCAGCCTGTTATCTTACCATTGAGGTGCTTGTGAAAGCTTACCATACCACAGGCCATGAGCAATACGGCTGAAAATTCCCACTTGCCTTCAGTAAAACAAAGGCAGCATTAAATGTCAGTAGTATCAAAATTTCCTCTTTATCCCTGAAATACAAAGCCCAAGTGGTCTTTGAGTGTCACCAAACGCAAGCTGTGCTATGTCCACCAGCAGTGAGGAAATTCAGGTCTTAGCAAGGTTTCATAGTTTCACCCAAGAACATGTCTGTGGAAAAGCTGTACACCTGTATACAAACACATACATAAACATAGCATATGTATGTAAACACAGATGCATACATGCATATGTATAAATGATGCATAATTGATATAAAGTGGCTCATCACCCAGCAGGTGGCACTCATACCCTGAGCTCCTGAGGCTGGGGCTCAGCTCTGCTCTACAGGAGGTACCATCCTCCTGAGAGGTGAAAACACCACGGGCACAAAAGCACTCACCACCCTTTTGCAAGGCCCAATGTGTCAAGTCCAGCATCTGGGCCAAAATCCCATTTAGCTTACTGGCCAGGGACCCCCTCCATTGATTCCCCCAATAGCTGCAAGACTCTCCCTTGACTGCTGCTGATTCTCAAGTACTCTTGCAACCTTTCCAGAGGAGCAGCATTATTGGGGACTGAAAGGGTTCTGGAATATTTTCCATATAGAAGCATCACATTATTATATGAAGAACAATAAAACTAAATGCAAAGCTTCCTTCAGACTTCATCACTTCTTTTCTCCATTTGACACACCCAACTAGCTTTCAATTAGTCCCTCTAATAATTTGGGCTTTTGAAGATCTTATGAATGATCAAATCAGAACTGGCAGAGGAAATGCTGTTTTCCTTTGATTAAAATTAAAGACTTATTTTCACCCTAGACTTAAGTGTAACTATCATATGTACATTCTTAATACACCTCCTTCTAAAGCTGAGTGGTGCTTCAACTTCAGTTGAGTGGGTTTGTTTTTAAAAAAATATTTTTCTTCCCAATTCAATATTCCACCCATCTCCCTTCCCTCTTTAAAAATACAATAAAATCAGTTTAGAAGCATCAATTTGAAAATATCAGCCCTTCGTGGAGCAGTGCTGTTCCCCGTTAAGAGAATGCTTCGCGTCAGATTGAGAGATACCTTTCCAAGGTCGTTTCATGTTCCAATGGGTTTGTTATGAAGTTGTGGAATGGCAGATAAGGTTGCATGAGATAGTAAAGTGCCTTCCTAAGCTAGTTCTGGGCAGTAATGTGCAACCAATATTTGAGCAAGGGACTTCAAGAAACTTCATATGCTGAAATAAATGCTGCTGCAGGAAGAACAGAAGTAGTACTGAGATAGTGATAATCTCTTTCCCAATTTAAAAAAAAAAAAAAAAGAAAATAAAAATAAAAAAGGGCCATTTTCTTGACAAGTTTGCACAAACTGCACACGTTTATGGCACTTGGCAAAGGTTGGGTGTTTCTAGGAACATTAGGGAGTATCTTTTCAGCAAGTTGCAATACCCAACCCTGTGTAATAATGAGGATTTGATGCTAAAAATTGCCTAATTCAGAATCAACAGTGATGCCTTCAAGTTACAAGAACAAAGATACAAGAGTAGCCCCGTATTAAGTACCAGGACTGGCAATTTACAAGGTTAAAAAAACGGGGGGAAAAAATACAAGGTGGATATCTAAGAACAGTTCTTTGAAAGTCTTGTAGTTATAAGTGTGAAGAATGATGAGCCAGTATTTTTAGATTGCTTCTAACAGATCCCAAAAATGGAGGAAACCATATAACAGTATCCTCTTAGCAAGCTTTTAATACTGCCTGAGCCTATCCCAAACTCTGAAAGAAGGTGAGCATCTGGCAGCACTTTGAATCGCCTGCCACCATTTCAGCCATCATACCAGGGACTAAATCCTGCCCTGGGAGTAACAGAGGAACATGCAAACTCTAGAGAGAAAGGGGGGGAAAAAAATCCTCCTCCCAAATGGTTAGCTACATCTTAACGTGGTTTAAAGCTTGAGGAAGGCTCACCCGTTTGGAATACAAAAATAAATACAAGTATCTGGCACCGAAACAGCCCTAACAAAAGGGTAGGGGAGCCTGAGGGGGTGTTTTTTCAAGTCCCAAATGAGCATTTTGGGGGCCCGACAGGAAAAAGATTAGAAAAATGGCCACCCAGCACTGAACTATGCACAAAATGCAGTTTCGGTGCTTCCAGTTCTGCATTGCACCCTGCGCTCCCAGCCCCCCGCATTCCCAGAGGCTCCCGAGGGCCCCCGGCTCCCCCAGGCCGCTGTCCAGGGCCGGGAACGGGGGGGCTGTGTCCCTGTATCCCCATATCCGCAACCGCCCCCGGGGCTCCATCGCTACTACTTGCCATTTTCCTGCCAGGATCACTTTCCTAATGAATTGCCGTTACTACACAAATGTAAATGTTGCCAGCTGAATAGTTTGGGGTTTATTTAAACATCCGAAAAGGTAGGGAAAAGGGGGGGGAGGGAGGTGGGGAACACCTCATTAATATCCACTATTAAACATTTTTAACGCCAAAGCAGCGCCGACCCCGCCGCCCGCAAATCCTTGCGGCTGTATCAGGACTGGCCCCAAGCCCCAAAAAGGGGTTTTAGCGCCCCACCAGCACCGACTGGGCTTACCAGGGGATGCTCCCCGGCCGCGCTCCGGTTTGCGCAGCCCCTCCGCGCCCCCTCCGCGCCCCCTCCGCCCGGAACTTTGCGGGCGCCGCCGCGTCCCAGCGCCCGGGCGGATGTTCCGCGGGAGATGCTGCGCTCCGCGGAGGGCAGAAAGGCGGGAAGGGCGGCGGAGGGGCAGCGTCCGGCCGTACCCCCCTGCGGCACTCCCGCACCGCACCGCGGGCAGCGAGTCCGCCTCGACACCGGAGCGGGGGCAAACCCCGCCCGGGGAGCCCCGGAACGACCCGCGGGGGAGACGAGCGGGGGCACGGGACGGCCAAGAGGAAAAACGCGGAGAGGAGGAGGGAAAGGGGCGAGGAGATGCCCCCGCGCCGCAGCTCCAGCCCTCCCTCCCTCCGTCCCTCCCCGCGGGGGCAGCGGCGCGGAGCGATGCGCAGCAGCAGCGCACCCCGCGGGGGCAGCGCACGGCCCTGGGCCCTCCCCGCTGACCTCAAGCCAAGGACAGCCCGGCGGTCCCGCAGCGCATCGCCCCCCGCGGGCCCCGCCGAGCGCGGCCAGGCCGGGCCGGCAGCGAGGGCGGCCGGGGAAGCGAGGGGAGCGGGGACTCCTCACCTGAGCCTGAGCCTGAGCCCGTCCCGGGAGCTGCTCGCCGCCGCCGCCGCGGGAGGGACGCGGTTCCCGCCTCTCTCCTCTAAGAACAGCCCCGGCCCGGCGAAGTTACGCGCCGTCGCGGAGCCGGGCTCCCACCTGCAGCGCCCGTCAGACTCCGGCAGCCGGCACGGCTCGGTTTGGCTCGGCTCGGCACCGCACGGCTCGGCTCGGCCCGTCCCCCTCCTCCCCATTGGAGCCGCCGCCGCCGCCCCGCCCCCGCCCGCCCGCCCGGAGCGCCCGCGATGGGCAGCGCTGCGGGACCTGCCTGCCCACCGAGCTGCCGGCCGGGCAGGTGAGGAGCCCTGCGAGCCATCGGCCCCTCGTACCACCCCATCACAGCCCCTTTTTTTTTTTTTTTTTTTTTTTTTTTTTTTTTTTTTTTTTTTTTTTTTTTTATTCTGGGGGAAGTAGGAAGATACTAAAAGCGGGTCCGTGAGGTTACTTTGATGCCTGTTTGGCTCGCTCGGAGCTCGGTGCCGCAGCAGGCGCTGAGAGGTTTTGGTGCAGGCGCTGCCGCCCGCTCTGAGCCCTCTGAACACGGTCACTAATGCTCCGAGCGGGCAGCGGCTGCTCAGGCAGGATGTCACAGGGTGAGTAGTCCGTGACAGATCCAGGGAAACCGCAAACTTGTGTGCAACAGCTAGAGGATAGGGCTTGTTTGGCTTCCCCACGGCTTCCCGAGCAATGCTGCCCGCAAAAAACCTCATCCTTTTAGTCTGCTCCCCTCAACCGCCCGCAGCAATTTCTGGCTTTTTTTTTTGTGTTGTTTTGTTTTTCTATTTAAATTATAGGTAGCCCCTTTACAAATGCACTGTAGACACAGCATTTGGGAGATGTGGGACAGAAACAAGAGTGCAGCTGCGCTGGCGGGAGTTTGAAAAAGCAGTTTCCAAATAGTGGAATTTCTCCCTTAGATTTGGGAGCAACCACTCTGAAATTCTGGGGACGTGAGGTTGCAGTTCCCGGGAACACAGCTGTCTCAGGAGGGGAAAGTTTCAGCCACATTTGAAGGTGATGGGAATAGCTATACAAAATTGAGAATTTCCTGGATTACAGTATACCTGGGAAGAACCAGAACCACTCTCAGCTGACTTGTCTTTGGCAAAATGGTAGCGAGGTGTCCTCCCAGCAAGCGGAAGACAGTTCCCAGACCGGGAGCTTTGGGTGTCATGCCTGAGTCATTAACACCAAGATTATACCTGACCCTGCCAAGGTCTGTAAATCACGCCGAGGCTGACTTATCCCCCGTGGGAGGCGGCCAGAATTGCTGCATTTAGAAAGCTTGCTGGCTACGTAGTGCCCAGCAAATCCCTCTGTTGGGCAGCAGGGAAGGCCGTCTCCCTTCCCGGCGGGAAGCGGCAGGGCAGGGAGGGCTGTGTCCCAAAGGCCACGGTGCAAGGCCCCGGTAGGAAGGGCTGTGGCGTCCCTTGGCCTGCGGCCAGCAGCCCCTGCTGGCACCTCTGCCTGAAGTTTGCCCACAGTGCAAATAATTGCTGAGATCCATCACATGGAGTCTTAAGAGTTCAAAGGATACCCGTGGGGCAGAGCTCTTTGGGAGGCGAGGCACGGTGTGCCAGCTGCCAGTGGCAAAGGTTGAAGTTCCAATGGGGAAAGTTTTGTTCAGCACATGAGATAATTTTCTGCGATAAGTTATGCTTAGGTCGGCTCAGCGAGAACATCCTGCTATTGAAGGGAGTTGTGTGGCAAGCAAATTTCCTTGGCGCTTGCATTTTTGTTTTTTTTTTGTTGTTGTTTCTTTTTTTTTTTTTTTTTTTAAACTGTGGATCTCTGTACAGCTATTGACTTTTACAGCTTTGCAAATTGATATGCAAGAGGTGTACAGGACGAGGTGAGTGAGTTGGGACATGACCCTGGCCGATGCATCAGCAGGAATCCAGTGATGTCAGCGGAGACACGGCTCCAGCTGGGAATGGTGAGGCCAGGCTGCCCAGCAGGAACACAGCTGTGAAGCAAGCAGTGAAGCTGTGAGCAGGAAAGTGGCTTTGTCATCCCACACACATTTCCACTGATTTTTGTGGAATGGGCTGACAGTGCATCCCACAGCATAAGGTGTTTCTTATCTCTGCTAAGGTCAAAGTGGGCTCTAGGAAGGAGCCACCTGTGTAGAACAAGTGCTATAAAGAGGGTCCTATGTTTGGGAAGGCTCCTGGGGTAAGCTGGTGCATTGCCAGGGTGGCAGCAGGTACCTGAGGCTTTAGGGGACCTGGCTTCAGGTAATTCCTGAGCGATCACCCAGCCCTGGGACAAAATGGCTGAGGCATATTTTGTTCTGCTGATGTGGGAAAAGGCCACGCCAGTCCCTGTCGGAGAGGCATTAATTAAAGGAACTAATGGCGAGTTCCTAAAATATCTATCGGAGTGATCAGGATGTCTGCTGAGAGAAATCTGACTTGCTGGGCTTCAAGTTGTGCCAAGTCATTGTGTTCATCAGGAAATGAGGGTGTTCTGGGGCAGGTAAAGCAGAAATAAATCACGCTGACCCTCCTCTGGTGCTTTCTGCTCCTATTTCCAAAGCCAGGTTTCAGGAGGTGGCTTACATACATTTGTTACAGCGTTACTTAATTGGATGTAACAGCTCTAAGGCTTTTTTTTTTTTTCTTATATTGTGGTTAATGCTTTTAGCACATTTCATGGGAGTCTCTCCTTACTAAAATTACCATCCTAAGCACCCCTTTCTGAAACTCCCCTGCCAAGTATTCCCTGCAAAGTCTGCATTAGAAGAATGTTAATCTGATTTAAAGTAACCTGACATGACAACTTGCGGTAATAGGTGATAAAAAGTTGAAACCTTGTGACAGAGAGGATGTTCCTCTCTGACCATGGTATGAACGCGGCTTGTCCCAGGGGCCTGGATCAGGAGAGCACAGAGCCTGTGAGCACAGGCTGATGAATGAAGGGAAGAATTTGCAGCATCACTCCAAAGAGCCATTTACACCAGAGAGCATCATTATTTCCACACATTTCAGCAGTTCCTAGTGTGGGCTGGCCTCATATATCCCAACTTTTATGGGCCCTCTGTATTATTGGTGTGGCAGTGGCGAGTTTTTTACTTTAAATGAACCCAATTAATAAGGCTTCATCTGCCACTGCTTATTAACACACTTCCAGGAGATCAAGTGGGAGAGGGGATGGTGGCAACTGAACTTCATACACTGAAGGAGAAGTCCAACATTTTCCTGAGATCTGTGCTCTGAGGGTGAGACCAGAGGTGCAGATTTGCAATTAAGTTAAGGTTCACATAAAAATGGCAATGAATGCTACAGTAATATACCATGCAGATGGTGTTTTCTTTGCATAAAGACCTTCCTGTGTCCCCAGCAGCACTGGCTATTGGCATCCTCTGGGCCATCTCAGGGGCATCCTGCAGACCTCCCACCATGGCACTGATCCTCACTGCTGTGCCATGGCAATATGTTCCTGAAAAGTATCATGGTGTGGCAACTCACCTGCTTACACCAAAATCTAAGAGCCCTTGTTCAAATGCTCTATTTCCAGTAAAGGAAACTCTACACCACAGAGGCAGCTTTGTCCCTGCCTGGTCATTTTAAATTGGAGTTTGTTAGAGGGACCAGGGCAGTGCTTGTTATAATTTGCCAGTCCCTGAGGATTGCTTTCAAATTGGAGACCATTATTACCTGAGATTAGAGCTATCCCCAGCTTTATTTTTATACCATCATCAGTGCACATGATGTTTAAAGACAAAAAGACAGGAAGAAGCAGCATCCCTTCCCCAGCTAATATACGGTTTGGTGACTGAAAGAGATTTATTGAAATCAATGTGCACTTTACCATCGATTTCTTTGTGCAGTGAGGCCTCCTTTAAAGCTTGTCAGCTTTTTCTTGTAAAGCTGAGATGAGACTAACCTGATGTATCAAGAGTGAGTAGTTTGAAGTGATACTTCTCTTTCTCTCATTCTCTCTCTCTTTTTCACTCTCCAGGCTTCTGAGACACCACAAATAACTTTTATTTAAAAATGTATTTATCACATTTACTGAAGGTGTCCAAACTGCCTAAAGAAATAAAAGCTGCATGCAAAATTCAATTTAGCATTGGCAAGGGACTTGACCAGATGAACTAACTGGTCGTTTATAGCTAGCTATGACTATAATTGCATGTCCACATCATGCTGTTTAAAATTTTAAATTCAACCCACACCATATTTTTGTTCAGTGAAAGGAATTTACTTTAGCATCATCATTTGCCCATGTCAGGAGACCAATTTTTCACTGCTGATAAGATAATGTCATTTTTTTGTTTTAAAATTGCAAATGAAAAAGCCATTTCTATGTCTGCTGAGCTTTTAGTTATTGATTGTCTCATTATTTAGCAAATAATTTCAATTAATTTTATAATAATAACAATCTGTAGTACATATCTATCAAATTGTACAGAAAAGACTTTAAATAAAGTATTGTGAATTATGGTCTTGTCATAATGTCATGAAATGCTGCTTTTTTAGCCTCCGTAGCTTGACCCCTAAAAGGAATAGCAATACATTATTTGACATTTTAAGTGGACTGACAGGCTTCTGCAATGAGGCGACCTGCTCAGTGGATGAAAGGAGAGCAGTGGACATTGTTTACCCTGAAACATTTCAAGGTAAGAAAGGCATTTGACATTATTTTCTGTAAGACCCTCATAAGTAAGTGTCGATATATAAGTTAGGTAAAAGGACAGTGAGGTGGACTGAAAACTGTCTGAATGACCAGGTCTAGAGTGTTGTGGTTAATGGCAGTAGGTCCAGTAAGGACAAGTCCCAAGCACACAAGGGCTCAGTGTGCTGATCAGCACCTTGTGACCTCTTCATTAATGATTGGGATGATGGGGCAGAATATGGCTTGGCAAATGAGACAAAACTGGGAGGAGTAGCAGATACACCAGAAGGTTTTGTGGCCATCCAGAGGGACCTTGACAGGTTAGAGAAATGAGCAGGTAGGAAGCTCATGCACCTCAATATAAAGAAATTGCAGTCTTGTAACTAGAGAGGATCAGCCCAAGCAGCAGTACAGGCTGGGGGTTGATCAGCTGGATCAACCTGGGGGTTCTGATGGGCCTGGAGGTTCTCATGTATGAGCAGCTGATCACCATCCAGCAATGTGACCCTCATTGCATTGCATTGCAAGTGGCCCTTGCTGCAAAGATGGCCAGTGGCACCTTGGGGCTGCATGACAAGGTGTGCAGCCAGCAGGCCAGGGGCAGTGATTTTTCCCCTCTGGTCGGCACTGGTGAGGCCACAGCTGGAGTGCTGGGTCCAGCTCTGGGCTCCCCAGTACAGGAAAGATACAGAAGTACTGCAGAGAGGTCCAGATAATGGCCCTAAAGATCATTAATGCATCTGAGTTTCTGAGGTGGCAGGAGAGGCTCAGGGAGCTGGGACTGCTCAGTCTGGTGAGGAGAAAGGGCATCTTGCATATGTATGTCAATACCTGATGGGAAGGAACAAAGATGAGACAGACAGGCCATCTTCAGTGATTCTCAGTGCCAGGACAAGAGGCAGCTGGCACAAATTAAATCACAAATAATTCCATCTGAACACAAAACCCCCATATTTTTTACAACGATGGCAGTCAAACACTGGCACAGGTTGCCCAGAGAAGTTGTGGAGTCTCCTTCCTTGAAAATATTTAAAAGCCATCTGGACAGGGCCTTGGGCAATCTGCTGTATGTGTCCCTACTTGAGCAGGGGGGTTGGACAAGGTGACCTCCAGAGGTCCTTTCCAACCTCAGCCACTCTGTGATTCTGTGAGTAATTCAGATACCGCACAGAGCACATTCTTCCTACTTCTCAATGAGAAAACAGCAAATGGCTCCACTGCAATTCCATTTTCTGACTTTGATGAACGGAAATATGTTACGCATCATTAACAACATGCTAGCATATTAAAACCATATTATGCTTGTAAAATAAAGAGCTTTTTTTCATCCATTGCCATCAAATTTATTTCTGAGTTAATCTGAAAAATTAAATAAGTCCACATGGATCTCCCAGTTAGTGCTGCCAAGTATGTATATTCTTTAGTTCGAAATGAAAATACTTGTATTCAAAGTTTAGGATGGAACACGTAAAGTCCCGTGTTTCAAATTAAAACAAACTAGATGATTTTCAATCAGAAAGCTGTGTCAAAGTGAAGGAGATGGCAGTATTGCAGATTGGCCATTCTGCCTTATAATGGCTCATCAGTCCAGGCCAAAAGTGCAGTAAAACCAGAGAAACATCTGTCCTTGGTCTGGTTGACGTAAATATGCAGGAGGCGTATTGTGTTTTTGGACAGAACTGGTGGCTGCCTTCAAGTGTGAAGTCTGGACAATCCCAGACCACACTGAAATGGAAGGGCATGCTGATCATCTTTCTTTTAGATGAAATGAAAGAGGAATTAAAGTCTCATTTATTTAGTGGTAATTGAAACAAGACAAGCCACCGCCCAAGGTGCAACACAATATAGGAAGGCTGGATTGGAAGCTCAGCCATGTGGCTGGAGGGATTTCGCTGGAAATTGGTTGCAAAATCAGGAAATGGGGCATTGATTTGGTTGAAGCTTTGCATTAGCTTGTGGGTAGAAAGAAGCACAAACCAAGCAGGCAACCAGACAGGCAGAGTATGTGTGTGGCCCCAGAAAGGTAGCCAAGAACAAATGACTTCTTTTTCTTTCCAACCCTGAAAAGCCCAGAAAAAGATCTCACAAACAGGAAGACAACTTCTAACTATCTGTGTTTCAGTGGAAAAAATATTTCTATTTTAACAAACAGATTTTCTCCAATTTGTAAAACAATGTCAACTTGAAGTAACCGTTGAACTCTATGAACTTTTGCTTCCTGCAAGGAGCAGCCTTATCTAACTGCAACACCATATAACCTACAGCACTTAAATCAGTCTTCCATAAAGCAGGCTGGAGTCCAATTCTGCTGTCAATTAGACCTCCTCTTACAAAACAGACTGAAAAAGATGTGTATTGCAGCCTTGGAGCAATTCAGCTTTTCCCATAAAGTTATGAAACCTTTCTTCCTTTAGGGATAAACAGTAAAGCAACATCTAATTTGTATGAATAACCCTTTCAGCTGCTTAAATACTTCCAGTCTGATGAATTTTTAAGCTGTTCTGATTTCTCTGAATGTATTAATCTTCCACACCTATTATTTTAGTGCAAACAGTGGATCATGCCATGCTACTATGTTTCACACTTCCTACTGCTCTTTTTTTAAGATTTGTGATTTGACATCTGTTTCAAAATGGTAAAATATCAGCCAACTGTCCTGTACATGGTTCTCCAGGTAAGTTTTTTTTGTCTGATGGTCTGTGGCATGGAAAAGTATTCACTTGCTGACAAAGCTGTTCAGTCTACTTATGGTTCTTGTTGAACTGAGAATTTGCAGAAATGCATAATGGTGCATGGACTACGGATTTTTCTGTGCCAACTCCATCTCTAAATGCAATGCCATTTGTGTACAGAGCTATCCAGATGTGTGTCACAGCTTGATTTCCTGAGGCTGTCTAGGGAAATGCTTCAAGAGAAGCACTGCTCTCTACCCCAGTGACATGAAAAATCCCTTCAGGATGCTATACAGTACCAAAGCAGCAAAGCCTCATTACATTTGCTTTTAATGTGTCCCTTTTCAGTTTGTTGAAAATCCATCCTTTCTTCTGATATGTTCATGAAGCTCACATAAAATGCTATTTGTCATGTCTGACTAAACCTTTTTTAATTTGATGGTGGAAATTATGTTTCTATACTCTTTGCTGGCTGTTTGTAATTTGGGCTTTTTCACTGATACAACAAAAATAGCTCCAATCTGAAGGTGAAAATTCTAGCCTGCTTTTCTGTGCCAACACTCACAGAAGAAGTCTAGCAACGCAGGGGGATACAAACATATGCCTTAATCCTCTGAATGAACAGGTGCCTCATAGTTAGACAGATGAATGCTTATTTGGAATATTATTTGGCATATCCACTATAGGCCACTGCCTCTTACCACCCCATTGCAATGCTGAGGGCTCATACCCAAAGCACAGCATGGCAGCTCTCCCATTTTCGTCTTCTCATGCACCTGGTTTGTGCCAAGGGCTAAGCTGGGAAGGGTACATGGCTCTCAGAAGCAGGAGGTAAGCTTTGACGTGTAGGGAGAGGGGAGGAGAGGTAGAAGGATTCAGGTCCTCAGGAGTTTGGGATGAGCCTACAGATTGAAATCTTACAAACATTTGCAAGCTGCAGATTCCCTGGATTTTTTGCTTGTCTGTTTGTTTGGTTTTTTCTTCTCTCTTGCTTTTCTTTCTTCCTTTTTTGTTTTTATTGACAATGTGCGGTAGTAGGTGGTTGTAATTGCACTTAGCTATAGCTGGGAATCAGAGCTAGTTCCAAGGCAGGTGCTGTGATTTGTGGGGTTTGCTCTGCTCTGCCGAGCCTGTGCTCTCCCTCTCACAGTTCCTGGTCACATCTCCCGCTGGGTGGCCCTCAGAGGACAGCCTCCAGCCAGATAGGCACTGCATCTGCTGGCATAGGTGGGCTAGGATGGATGTGGAGAGCCAGGTCCAGCTGTAGGTAAGGCTGGGTGTGTTATGATGTGAGCTGCCAGAAGCCTAAGAAGACATTAAGCAGAGCATGCTTGTGTAGCTGCCTTTCCACCATTTTCTTTTAAAGCTCTGTCTTTTATAGTTGAAAAAGTAAAGATGACAAGTGAACTGAAAACATTCTGAGGATCAGAAAATTTGTAAAGGTGCTTCCCATCAGCCTTTATATTATGGCTATGTCATTCTTCAATGACACTTAGAGTTACTACGACAGTTACTATTAAAACCATTTAGATTATTGTATGCGATTTAGCAGCATGGATCATGGATTGATTGCAAAAGAATCATTGCACATACTTAAGATTCATAATCTGCAAGGCATGTTATATGCAAAAATAAAAAAACAGTTCAAGCAGAACTGTCTAATGAACTTACGTGTGTTTTCAGACCACAATATTATCCCTCATTAGACTGTGGATTTCAGGTTCTCGAGAGGAATCATGACAGCTGAAAAAGTTATCACAAGACAAGTGGTACATATATCATTAAAAAATCCAGAAAATCAGTTCAGCCCTTTTACGGTAGTGACTGAAAGAGAGAAGATGGTAATTCCTTAGTGAGGTAATGTTTGTCTTGGGTGCGTATCAACATAAAATCTGATTTTAATCTAATTTTCAATTTTAACTAAAAGCATCAAAACTAATGATTAAAATAGTACCTCAAATAGACTTCTTACTTATTACAGTAAAAAAAAAGATTATTAACATTCATGAGGGCCCTACTTAAAAAACAAGACTTCAAATGAGCTGAAAGATCAGATTGATCCTGCAAACAATAGGTAATGCATTAAGAAATATAGAATAGCATCAATTAGACTCAATAACTACAAATACACTGACGTATTTAATTGCTTTTATACAATTTATTAACTCCACACACTAAAATCAAATGCACACAACTGCAAAGGCAGCAGAATGGATATGTCTAAATTCAGTAATTCTTTAACACCCTTAGCATCATTCTTAATCATATGAGTGGAGGAAAATAGCTTTTCATAATTGAGGGCCTAATTTTTCAAGTGTTACTGGAAAGACAATGAAGCCGTAAGCAAAGAATACAGCTTGTCCTCTTTGGAGTCTTGGCCCAACAGAAGGCAGCAATTAGCTTTAATTATGACTTCTAGCATGGATATTAATGTGGAGACTAGGCATAAAAATATTTCTAACTACACAGCCAAACTCTACTTGTAAATAGTGTGGGGTTTACAGGTGTAACTGGAGTGGTCATCACTCCAGGGAGACAACTGGAAAGAGCATATAAAGAGCAGAGGCTTCTATACTGGGATATTAGTAATGCAGGAAAGGTCATATGTTTTCTGATTTCTGAGTGTTACGTGTATGCAGACTACAGAATAAAAATGAATATACATTTCCATATATGTATTATTTTAGTGAAAGCCGTAACTTTTTCTATGAATTATTTATGGCATTCAGTCCCACTACACTATATCTTACACACATAATCTAGCAGGCTATCTTGCTTGCAGTGGTTAAGACTTGTTTCGTCACTCTGTTATTCACAAATGAATTTATACTCTAAAAATCTTTCCAAAATGCTTTTAACCACACCTGCCATCCCATGTCATACATACCATATGCCAGAGTCATGGCTAGTGTAAAGGGTTGTGTGGTGCTGATTTTGGTGGAGGCCCCATAGTCCTCCCTGGCAGGGAGCAGAGCCTGACTCCTGTGCAGGAAACTAGAAAGTCACTGAAAAGTGTAATCAGCAGTCTGGGAAGAAGATCAGCATGTGGTTTATGTGTCACCATTTCTCTGATAAGCCTGTGACACTTCAGAGGATGTATTGTGGTTTCAAAGGTAATATTAGAGTCAAGCTTGTCAGTTCATGTTTATTTCGTGACCTTTTATCTTGATAACAGAAACGTGCACATTTTTATGTTGTTTATGATTTTTTAATATGTTTTACATTCTTTTGATAACATTATGGGCAATTTTAATCCTCAAGCACCTTGCTCAGTAAAGCATCTAAAAGAATGAAATTACTTTTATATACAACCATTAAGTGCTCCCCTCTATTAGAACATTAGGGACTAGATTTCATGTCTACAATAAAGCTAATAAAGCAGGTTATTGGAACAGGATTTGAGATTTTAATTCAGATTTATAATAAACAGAAGGAAAATGGCTAATGTATACTGACTAGCAAAGTTTACTGTGATGTAAGATAAAGACTAAGAGAGAGTTCAAGCAGCTGAGGGGCTTTCCATCACAATGAAGATGAATTTGTGATGCTATGAGCTGTTGCAGCCTAAACAGGGTAATTTTTCCAAAGTCTTACACAGAAATTTTCCATTTATATTGCATTAAAGTATTCTATATCAATGTCAGAGATTTATAAGAATTGCATGATTATTCTGTCCATAATCTTTTTTAAAGTAAGTCACTACACAGAGAGAAAATCCTATGGAAGTACCTTCATTACCATGAAGTAAGAAGAATGTTGAAGTAAAAGTAAGTAGAACTTCAACTCCCCTACAAATTTTGTTGTTGCAGAAATGCGGGGGTTTTTTCTGAAAAATAAAAGTGGTCATGAATGAAATACAAAATTGCAAAAAAATCAGTGGCATTCCTTGGTAAAATCATTCCATTTATTAACAAGAGAGAAACATCCCAGAATTAAAGATTTGACAGTATAGACTCAATATTCTTAACTTTAGAATTCCATAATTAAAAACTGTAGATTTATAACCTCAGCCCTACAGATATATCTTTAGAAAATGGTATCAAAAGTCAAGACAATAAACTAGGATAATTTATTGTCCATTTTTATCTGCCCCTCGGTTTAACTATATTTTGGTCTAGAAAACATTACAATTTCAGAATTAAAAGAGTGCCTCAGAATTGTAGATATAATCTGTTTTATCTTGTTTCTAGGCAGAAAACCATCAGCAATTGCTCCTAAAGTGTTTCGAATTTTGTTCCAGTTGGTGACTGGCTGATGTGGCTGATGCAGACACTGATGGCTGGGTTCAGACTTGAGAGAGGTGAATATTGTGCTGTCAGACCCAAATGCAATTTCCCTCACTGTATTCCAGACCCAAACTAGGTCCCAGTAAATAATTAATCCCGTGGAAAACTCTAATAGCTCCAGGATGTGAGACATGGGTTTGGATGTCTCCAGTTTCCTTTGAACAATAATCCTTTAGGATTTAAGAGTAGCGGGAACTGCTTGGCACAACCAAATGCATCCTGCAGGCTGCAGATCATCTCCCATATGGGTGTGATAGGAGGGGCCACTTCTCAATTTCCACATTGGTATTTAGGACATGGAGAGATAAGGAATGTTTCCAAACACAGTGTGTGCTTCCTGTAAAATGGAAAACTTTATCTTCTCCGGTTATTAAGCTAACTGCACATCTGAGTAACCCTTACCAGGATGATGATGACTCTTGTGGTTGGTTCTTATCTTTTTTTCTTTTTTTCTGAAAAGAAATAGGGCTATTCTCACTAGTCTTGATTAATTCAACCGTGTAAAATGATAATAAAATAGCATTTGTTAAGAAAGAAAAATGAATTAGTAAAATAAAGAAAATACATCTGAATCCTCTTTACTAGCAGTTTAGGTGAATACTGTGAAGCACCCAAGAGGTTTCTGTTCCTTAGCTATTACAAATGCTACTGTTCATCTTTTCAAAATGGCTTTCTTTGAAAATTTTTCAGCAATTATTTAAGAACTATGTTTTTATAGAAGATTCCACCAGTGAACTTTGGTGCTGCTGTTAAACACAGACATGAGGTTTTTGGGGAATTTTTTTTTTTCAAAGACCAACAAATAGCCATTTCAATCCCTCATCTGTCCAGACATTATGTGCTTTTTCTTTTACTAAAGTCAACCTCATCCTGTTCTGCATTGCAGTTACCTGGGGTAGCTTTAGAGCTGCCTACAATCATCTCTGAGTGTATCCAGCTTTCAGGCTGGCAGAGGTTAATATGACTCAGCTACTTCCTAGCCAGCATTTTTTGCTCCTTGCAAAATAAATAATGCAGTAACCATATTAATTCCTCTAATTTCTACATTTAAGCAATTTTTTCCCCAGAATATGTTTTGTATTACATATTTTCTTTATATATTTATTCAAATGGAAAGAAAGACAATAGAGGGAAAAAAGAAGTCCCTTTTATAGTAGCTGAACAAAGTACAATTATGAGAACATACATGGGTAGAATAAAAAGTACATTCATTTTTAATTTTGATTAGTAGACCATTTGCAGGAAGAAATAATTTATTAGAGCAAAGCTATATCAGGTAAAAGATACTTTCTTGGTTAAAATTTTCTCCTGTTTTCAGTGAAAATTGTTTTCAAAGTGGAAACCTCATCATGTTCTTTATGCAAACTATCTGAGCCAAGGGAAGGACTTTCAAAAGAGTCTCCAAATATTTTTTCACTTTAGCACAGACCTCTACCATTGATTTGTTACTCTTTTTATGGATGAAAACCTTATTCAAGAATGAGAAATGTTTCTACTGAAATCACTTATCAAATAATAAGCCATTAGTGTGTTTTCTTTCTGGAAGGGATGATGCCAAGTAAATTACTTTCATTATAGGTCAAATATCACCACTACTAAGAGCCTTGGACATAGTTTTTAAATGCTTTGATGGATCTATATCAATGCACTTTCTACCACTGAGGACTTCTGAGATCTCAACTCATCAAAATGTATTTATTCAGCTCAGCTTGCCCGTTCAGCTCCAGTTCAGGCCTCTTCTTCACAGGAGAACTTCACTGAACAGTCAGAGGACACGGGAACAAAGAGAAGGGCTTTGTTTGTTTGTTTATAGTTTTCCTTTGTGAGATCCCCCAGGAGCAGGAAAGAAAATAGTTCACAGTCTGGTAAGATCAGAACAGCAGAAGAAGTATTTGCAGTATGGCACACAATAAAGCATTGCCTGCTTGGAAATACTGCACTTCCAGCCAGCACCATCCTGTGAGACTCATAGATGAGCTCCAGATCCCACCGCAGACTTGCTCCGGGAGCTAAGATTCCACTCACCTCTGGAGACTATTTGTCCCTAGTGAGGCTTAAGATCTGATCCACCACAGAATATCTGGTTATTTTTCTAATTTTTTCCTCTATGAATGGGTAGCTTTTTAAATAGTACTTTAAAATTTGGGTTGGTTTTCATTCCCACTGACAATCCTCATATCCAACCAAACTTTTATTTATTTTACAAGTCTGTTTTCTTTAATCTTGTCATGGAGCAGACCACTAATTCTCTCCTTCTGGATGGCTGCAATGAGACCACACACTCTCTGCTCTGAACATCAGCAGACTGGAAAGAGATGAAAAAGTATAACAAGAACAAAATACCGTTAGAAATCCAACACTGTTTCCATCTGAATTGTTCTCTTATGGTTCCTCACCAAGTTCCTCACCAGAGATCTTTGCTCTCTGTGGACTGGCTATAAATCTTTTTCTTTTTTTTTTCCATTGGTGTATCATTCCAAAACTGTTGGCAAAGCTGCGTCCAAAGAACTATCAATTAGCTCTTGGAGGTAGCCTAAAACAAGCAGTAGCCCACACTATACTTTTTGGTTGAGACACCAAGTTCAGAAGAGGAGATACTTAGCTGATCAACCTGAGTGAATAGAGGACCTCTTTGGAGTTGCAAACAAGGGCATTTTTGAAGTTATATGCCAGCTATATGGGAGATAAAGTCTCTATTCTAAAGTGCTCATTGATTAGTTGTTTCCAAAATCACAATTAGCATCTATTTGAAGTCTACAGTGGGTACCAGTGAAAACTGTGCCTTCCCTTTTTTAAGCAAATTGTTGAGCTGGAAAACTTTGGAACAACTACACAGACTGCACTGGTTTACATTGCAAAAGGAATTGCAACTTGAATCTCACCTAGAGATTATTCTGAGAGAACACTCATGTTTCCTGATTTGAAACTACTAAGTATTCAATTTGATTTTGGCAGCAGTGATACTATCTAAAGGACAGAGAGAATGTGGTTAGTACAGCTGCCTTGACATATGAAGCTCTCTTTTATCTTCCTGTCTAAGATGACATCATCAGGAAGACTTTTTTTGTAACCCACGTCTCACCTGAACCTCTGGAAAGAAAGCTATAGTTCAGAGACCTGGTTGTTCATTTTACTCCATTTTACAGTTCTTGGGGCAGTTGTTTATTCATCAATTGATGCAAGAGACACTGGAGAATCAGTCTAAAGTGTCATCAACTGCTGCCATCTCTGCAGTCCAGTGTAATTCACATTAAATATGTTTTGCCATCAGGAATTCAGATACAGCCTTTCTTGTCAGGACTACAACTCGAGCTCATAATCTTACCTCAAACCCATGATCTCAAGAGATAAATTCTATAATATATTTTAATCTTTTAAGGACACTGCCATCACTCAGAAAAGTGATGGCAGCCACTCAGAGAAGTACTAGCTTGCAATGCAAGATACCTATGGTGATCAGTGAGGACCCATGAGGATGAGCTCTCCATTCACAGATTCTTCAGGTTGCAATTCTTACTTTGGACACATTCCTCTGCCAGCAGCGAAAGTTAGTTGTCTGTGCCTTTCCGCAAGCAGCCTTGTCTTCTGCTTTCTGAATCTGTCTCTCCTATTGACCAATGTCATATTTGGGATCAGATCTGCTTAGGACAGATGTCAGCTTGTGTCATGGGCAGAATCATTTACTTACTGGCTGCAGACATGTTCAGGAGCTGTGTGGGAGCTCAGCCTGCTCCAGCCACAGGACTTGCTTTGGCGCATGAGCTGCTGTGCATGGGCACCCTTTGGGCAAGGCAGCAGAGAGAAAGGCCAGAATTGTGCACTTCCAGCCACAGGCTTTTCAAGGGAATCCAACTCTTCAGCAGCTCAGAGCCATACTATGGCAATTTTATATCAACCCATCTCTTAATCTCTTGATTTTTTCATGCATAAAATGTGCATTTCATGATAATAATTTCTGTCCATGCTTTGAGCATACAAACCCCAGGTCATTACAGGCTTGTTGCTGGAGATCTGTCAGTCTGTCAGTCTGATTTGGGTGCTGTAGAGGCTCATGGAGCAGACCACCTTGAATGCCATGACACATGCAGGACCACCAGGGGATCAAGCCCAGCCCACAGGTTTGTGAAACATAGGTCCTGATTGCCTAACCGAATCTCCTGTGAAGAGATGACCTCTTTGGTGGATGAGGGGAAGGCTATGGGTATTGTCTACCTAGATTTTTATAAAGCTTTTGACACTATTTCCTACAACATTCTTGTGAAGCAACTGACTTCCCATGGATTAAGATGGGTGTTCACACCTTTACCAGCTTCACTGCCCTTCTATCAAGACCAAGTTCTGGGTCCTGCAGCCCTTGCAGAACCACAGGCTGGAGGCAGTGGCTGGAAACCTGCCTGGGAGAAAAGGGCCTTGGGGAGCTGGTCAGCAGTGGCTGAACATGAGCCAGTGTGTGCTGAAGGCCAATGGCATCCTGGCCTGTGTCAGCAATAGTGTGGCCAGCAGGTCCAGGGCAGTGATTGTCCCCTTGTATTCAGCACTGGTGAGGCAGAACCTTGAACCCTGTATTCAGTCTGGGCCCCTCAGTTCAGGAGCGTCAATGAGGTGCTGGAGGTGTCCAGAGGAGGGCAATGAAGCTGATTAAGAGTCTGGAGCACAAGACCTGTGAAGAATGGCTGAGGGAGCTGGGAATGTTTAGCCTGGAGAAAAGGACCCTCACAAGAGACCTCATTCTTCTCTACAACTAATAGAAGGGAAGGTGTAATGAGGTGGTGGTCGGCCTCTTCTCCCAAATACCAATCAAAAGGAAAAGAACAATTGGCCTCAAGTTGTGCCAGGGGAGGTTTAGAAAAACTTCATCATGAAAAGGGTTGTCATGCATTAGAATAGGCTACCCAGGGAAGTGGTGGTCACCTCCTTGGAGGTGTTTAAAAGGTGTGTAAATGTGGCACTTGGGGACGTGATTTAGTGGTGGGCTTGGCAGTGCTGTATTAACAGTTGGACTCAATGACCTTGAATGTCTTTTCCAACCTTAATGATTCTATGATTCTGTCATGAGTAAGTCTGAAAGTTCAATTTTTATTTCAAACAACCATTGATTCAAGTGTATCAAACAAAGGTTCTTATCTTCAGCAGGGAAAAAAAAAAGAACAAGCTTTGGGTGAATAGTGAAATAAATCACGAGTTTATTTTCAACTTTTTAACAGCCATTTGCTCAATATGGCCTCTGGCACAGCATATGCAACAACCAGTGACAAGTGCTTGTACTGAGGAACCAGCAGCAACTACTCTTCTGACAAATATTTACTCTTACATGTTGCCTCATCTTTCTAGCCAACATGTTTGTTACCAGCTCCTCAACAAGCTGGAATGAAACTGTGTGAAATGCCATCAGATCCAGATGAATGGAATCATGAATATCTTACTGTGTCAAACCGAATGTAAAAAAGAATATTAAAATCAGTATTATATTCAATTAAATTAGTATTACTGCATGCAAAAGATTCCTTGCTGTCTTTGTTTCAACACCGGATTTTATTTAAATTTTGTTTACCTTTTAAGCTTTTCAAATGTATCCTAGGCTGTCAGATTGACAATGCTAAATAACTGTAGTAAAAATTGTAAGGAGGATCTGGAGGTTTTTGTGACTGGGCACAGGACAGGTGGTACATCTTGCACACAGTGAAAAATATGGGAGGTGATTTGGGAATGCAATAAGAGCATATTAGCTGGGTGTTTCTGTTAGAGTATTCAGTAGCAAAATATTTAATGATGCTGACATTTAAATTGTGATAATTAGATTTCCTAGTTAGCACCACATCGAGAAGAATGGGAACAGTTTATATACTGCTCAGAGCTATTATTTCAGACTGTCTACAAACTTGGATTGGCAAGAATGACCTGGTTCGCATTCTATTTATATATGAGTTTTATTCTGGCATTAATGAAAGCTTAGCTTTTGGATCACAGTCCTCTTCTATTATGTGGCTCTGTGAGGAAGGGAATCACAAAAGGCTTGCTTCCAGCCAAGCTTGGATTTCCTCTAGTGAGATAGTTGCACAAGGCACTACCTCTGTAAATACTGGTCTGCAAATATGGCCAGGACACCTCCCTTTCAAGGGAAGGGAGGTTATCTAGGTATCTTAGAAGGCACACTGGGCATTTGAACAAAGAACATCTGTTTTGCAGAAGGATTGTGGGAGAAGCAGAGTAAATGCTTGCCATTATTTCCTCTCCAAGAGTTTTGTCCCCTTGCTGGCAGAGGTTTGCTGCACCAGGCAGAGTGGAGAGCCACCCCCACCATGACACAGACTGAGAATCTCCATCTGACAGCCAGTTTTGCTGCCTTGCACAGTGACTGTGGGGCAGCAACCCACGTAAAAAAGCATCTTCTGCCAGCTGACTATTCCCCCCTCTAGAGTTTTTGCAACAAAACGTCTTTGGTGGATAGGTTGAGGAAAGAATCTACTTTCCTCTTCATTTTAAGGAATATTATGATAATCCTCTTCTTCTTCTCCAGTGGGCAGGGGACTGGCCCCACTATTAACCATTCTTTTGGCTCACTCGACAAATTAATTATTTCAGTTTAGATGTCCTTGTCACAGCTTTGTGGGAGGCAGCTTGTCTTCTGAAATGCTGGCTGGAGCCAGCTCACTCCACAGCCAGGTGAGGCTGTGCTCAAGTCAAAACCTTATATGCAGGGAGCTCATCACCTTGCTGTGGGGGCTCCTGCCAGCTGAAGAGGCAGAAATCCCTGCCTTCTTACTTGAAGGTAAGAAGGAGCCTTAAAGGAGCTGCATCTGAGCAAATGTCAAGGCTGAGGGAGGATCCATTTGTGAGAAAAGAGGGCTAGAGTAGGACTGCAGAGATAGAAAAAGTGCACATGGGATAAATATTGGGACACTGGGATGTGTGGTAGACATAGAGGGATGAATGGATGGATGGATGGATGGATGGATGGATGGATGGATGGATGGATAAACGACCAAATTATGTGCGTAAGAGCAAATTGAAGAGAGAGATCCATGGAGGCAGACAGTCTGTAGCTACTGGGATATTCTGCCCTCCAGGAAGCCAGGTTGATTCCAGGAGCACCTCCACCCTTCTGCTGTTGGTCGATATCTAAGAAATCCAATAAGAATGTGTGAATCTCACCTTCCCTCATTTCCAAATGGCTGGCTTGCAGTCTAGCACAACCCCCTGCTATTCCAGAAGCAAAAGTGATCAGGAAGCCAAGATTTATGGTGTTCTTGTGGGTAAAAACAATGCTGCTTCTAAAGTTCAAATGAGGCATGCCTGTTTTTTGAAGAAATCATTAAGCCCCCCAGAACAATTTCAAATGAACCTTTTTATGAAGGGGGAAAAAAGTAAAAAAGTACTTCAGAGCAAAGCACTCAAAATTTAAGAAAAGCGTGCAGAGTTAACAGAGACTCGGAACATTCTCCATGGGTGTACTCTCTGTAAGACAGAGTTTAATTAGGTGATCATGTTATATTTCATCCACAAGACCTTTGCCTGATCCCACACACAGGGCAATGAGTCTTCAAACTTTTTGCTGCTCTTGTAAAACACATTTCTGTAGCAGACATTGTGTTTTGCTCCACAGTAATTAAATGTATTTATAGAGTTGTAGTAGGTTAACAGGGGAACTATCTGGGGAAAAGCAGAAGGGAGGAATAACTTGATGAGTAACTAATCACTCATAAAATTCTTGTAGTGCCAGTTCCTATAGGGATTTCTGAATTTGTGAACTGCCTCATCTTCACTGTGGCTTTTTTTAATCTTTTTTTTTCTTTAAGTGAGCAACCTGGTCATTATTTACTTTGTGTGGTATATATGAATATAAGGGGTATAATTACACAGCAGCCTTCCCTTTGGAGGAGGCACTAAGATAGATGGCCTTTGGACCTGTATTACAGTTTATTTTCATGAAACTTTCTGGTTGTGAAGATTGCATAATTTTGGACCTGCTGTCAGATCTGGCCAGTGGCAAGTGTGTGAGATGAGACAGACTCCCCCAGCCCACATTCACACTCACACCCACAGTTACTCCATCACATGAGCACCCAAGACCCGTTTCTCCAGTCCAAATGGATTCATTCCCCATATGGCACCTTGCAGAAGTGTTTTCCCAGTGTGTACGGCTTTAGATTTGCTCAGAGAGGTTTGAGTCCCGCATTTGTGAAGGCTTATCCTGGAATCCTGGACAGGGAATGCCTGGCCACATAAAGAGCATTGGTGCTGCCAAGCCAAGTTTGCAACTGAGGGAGGCCCCAAAATGCATCCTGTGAATTCCTGCTGGGTGAGGATCACCAGCTGCACAGCCTTTAAAACCAAGTGCTCTGTTCAGTCAGAAGGAATACCTCTGACCTTACACATTCCCTCGAGCTTGGAGTGTCTGCAAACAGGCAATTTGCTCACAGTGTGGAAGCTTATCATCAGGCAACTAATTCAGCTTTCCTCCACTGGGATAATAAATTCTATTTACTTACCTGCTATCAGAAACGATAGTTGTTTAGAAAGAACGAAACAGAATATGATTGATTAGTTCTTTCTCCAGCTCCTTGTGGATCCAAGGTTATTTTTTTCATCCATCATGCCACATTAACACAAGCACGATTTCTTTCAAGGTAGCAGTGTGGCTATCATGGTAACAGAGCAGATTATTCAGTGACGTGTTCAGCAAGAGTAGCTGTTTTTCTCCCATCTTCACTGCAACATACATAGAAGATTTCTAAGGCTACTGTATGCTTACAGCTTTTTCTCCCAAATTTTATTTAGACAGGAAAACCTGCTGGTTTCTGTTTAAATTTCAGTGTCTAGAAATAAACTGCAATCCTCTGAACTAAAACAGGAGTTCAGATATATCTCTTTTCTAGATGAAAATAATTAAAGGAGAGCTATTATATTTATTTATTTACTTCCTTATGTTTTATGTGTATGGGTAAACAGTAAATTTTCTCTTCTGCTTTTACTGAAAAGTCTCTTACCAGGGCTTAGTTCCTCTCTTCTCCCCTGGGCATTCCCTTCATGGAGCTGCAGCTGGTCAAAATAGAGCCAACAGAGCTGCAGCCATGCTCTTGCTTATTTGCTTGCAATTAAAGTCTGTCAAGTCTGTCGTTGGTTTTACAATAGACAATGTGATTTCCCACTTGCAACAGGTGGTGGAGAAAATGCAGTCCAGACCAGCACTCTCCCAGCACAGCAGCTGTGACTCTATCTCCCCTGGGACATGCCATGAAAAAGTCAATACATATACAAGGCATGTATTTCTCCTAAAATCTGTGTGCTTGGACAGGGACAACTTGCACCTCCCTTGCTTTGGCTTCACCTGTTGTCCTCCAACTGTAATATTCACAGTCTACCATGAGTCTCTAAGCCAAGGCTCCCTCTGCCACTCAGCCTGGATCAGCACATCAGTGCTGAAGATGAAGGTAAACCCTCCTTCAGCAAGGTGGAAAAACTTGGTGGAAAAACAAACAAGTCTTAAGGGATGAGACTGCTGTGTGGACCATTACTTTTGCCAGTCAGATTCTGAAAGGGTAGCACCATCCTCCATGTTTTCTGCCTTTCTTTCCTGCCTTTGCTGCCCAAAAAACTCAGCAAACCCTAGCTCATGAACTAGGAAAATTGGGGAGATAAGGGAGGGAGGTAGGGAGGGTAGGGAAGGCATGCAGATGATCACAGGACAAATAGTCTAAGTGGTGCAGTCATATTCTCTCTTTCTAGAAACGCCAAATGTATGTTGTCTCTCTCTGTCTGGCACTCATGAAGATCTCATCTTGCCATTCCTGGTAGACAAGAGGCATTGTAGAAGAGTACTGACATTTGAACTTTTAAAGCATGTCCACACAGTGTGGGATTTCACATGGAGAAAGAAGACCTGTGGGGGTAGCTCTTGCCTTGAGTGATGGAGGATTATTTCTCTTTGTGGAGGAAAGGTGAGTGCATTATGCAAGAGTCCCATAAAAAAAAAAAAAAAAAAAAAAAAAAAAAAAAAAAAAAAAAAAAAAAAAAAAAAAGACTGTGAATGAACTTGATTAAAGCACTCTAAGGCCCAGCTCAGTTTTCAGCTAACAGTAAACTAACAGTACTAACAGTGAACTAACAGTAAAAACATTTTTTAGCAAATTTAATTTTAATAAAGTGAGAAGAGTGACAGGAGTCTGAAGGGAAAATTTGAGAAATGCAACTGAAAAGGAAACCTGCTGCTGCAGTGGCTTCATCACACCTTGCACTAATCCATTCCCCTCGCACTATTGAGGAGGGAGAGGAGGAGCCTTTGAGACCAGTGAATCAGCACTTGTGCACACCAAGACTAGCACTACCCAAAGTCATATAATGAATATTGGATAATAAGCATGGAACTGTCCAGGCTCTCCCTTCAACACAAGGTGCCAGAGCAAGCAGGGAGTCCCATGGACATGGGCTGTCAACCTTCAGCTGAATCCAGAGCACCAAGCTGGAGTATGGAGAAAGCCATGCACTCCCTTGGCAGGAAGCCAGGTGCTCCTGCTTTAACATCTGGTCCCCCTGGGGTTTTCCTTGGTATTCCAATGGCAAGCAACAGCAAGACTGCATTGGGTTTTCAGGACTGAGCCCTTAGTCCATCCCGCTTAATGAAATCAGCTCCTTGCAGCAAGAACAGTCCCTAAACCCAGGGAGATCCCCATGTCAAAGGGATTCCAGGGTATTACTCTGACATACTAAAGTAATTGGCTGAAATGGGAATGATGAAGGAGATGATGCCAAAGTGACTGTCAAGAATGCTGAATAAATATTGCAGAAAAGAAATGGCTTCACATAAACAGAATTATAGGCACTTCTGTTTGAAGATGTAAACATACATTTTCCAAATGAAGCTTTTATCATTGTCTTAAAAAAAAATCCTTTCCTTTATACCTATAAAAATATCAGAAGGTATTTGACTTGATACAAAACACTTTTAAATGCTGTCCCAATGTTATAATTTCTGAGCAGTTTGCACTGAAGATGTAATACCTTAGTGCTCTGAGCAACAGAAGACCACCAGAAATACTGGAATGATAGTGATCCTACTCTGAGGAAAAATTAGTCCTTAGCTTTTAGTAAAAACCTACTTTTCTCTTTGTTATTTATAATAACATTTCTAGTTCCAAGTTCTCATGCTGAGCAATGTGAATGAAATCAGCTTTGGTTTTGTTCCTGTTTTCTGTAAAGAGATGTGACCTGGGACCTCTGGTACTAATGGTGTTTCACATGTTTCTGAATCTGTGAGATTCAAAAATGTCCAGACATATCCTGATGATTACAAGTAGCTACAAAAATAAGGCTATGTCTACAAAATAATGACTTTTCTGAAATTACTCTCACAGATTTTAAACATTAATTTTGGAAAAAATGCCTTAGCAGAACTTTTTTTAAGTCAATTGACAGTACTAAATCTAGACACAAGCAGATATTAAATATGAATATTTCTATTATTTTAAGTAGAAGAGACTCTCCACCTACATCTGCATTTGGCCCCCAGTTACTAAAGTAATTGTGCATATTGAAAGATTAAGCCTTTTGGAAGCAGAAATAATTTTCTGCCCATTTATTCTAAACTGTTATATTTTTAATGAGGTCATTTGCTGGAGGGTTTTCGGACAAAATCCAGAGTATTTACAGATTGGCACAGATTGCCAAGAACAATTGCAGACAAAAATTAAATGTATGACTCTTTCATACAGGGAAAACTGAAATCTGTAAACTCATTTTAATTAAAAGTTCCTCAGTCTGGGAGATGTGTGATATATTCTGAATCTAATTAATGATTACCTTAATTCTATTAGATTTATTCATTCTTAAACAGTTCTCAAATATTGTTCTGTGCTGTTAAATCCAATGGACCTGATTCTCATGAACAGTAAGTTTCTTTCCCCTTCTAACAGCTCAAGAATCTCTGAAAGTGAGCAAAATTGACAAAAAGATTTTGCTGTTCTTTTTCATACTCCCATAATTTCAGAACAAATCCATTATAAGTGCAAATAAAGGTAGCTTTGCTTTGTAGAAGAGAACATATTCTGTGCATGGGATCCTTACATGTCTTCAGCAAAGCTTTGGCTTATGCACTGATTTAGCTGGGCAGATAAACACTCTCTACAAAGAGGAGCACTTGAAAGTTACGTTTACTATTCTAGCTTAGTTAGCATCTGCCAGCAGCTGAAGTGTCCTAAAACATTCCTTAGTCCTCCAAGAGATGAACTTGGAGGACTTAGGAACTTGTTCCATTATTTTATTTCTGTGCTAGTAACAGTGGTCTGAAATACAAAGGTTACTGACTCTCCAAAAATTCACACTTTAGTGTGACTATTCATGTTATGCCAGTTCAAGTCTATATTCACAACCTCATAAATGAGGGTCAATCTTGAGACAAAAGTAGACCCTCTTGACTACTTCTATCTGACTCTCCAGATTCTCATTTAATTTATATAAAGTGAGATTAAGCTCGGGCATTAAGGTTAATGGTGGAATCTTGACTGGAATAAGTTTAGTCCGGACACTCTCAGTGTCATCCCTATTATAACAACTGAATTCAAGGCTTTTTATTTTTCAATATCTGTCTGTACATCCCAAGATTTTCTTGAAGGGGAGCTTGAGTTCAGCTAGCAGGTTTAAATTGACATCTAGTTTGATGCTGATAATGTGTGTCTCCGCCTATGCACAAGTTGGGATGTTAATCAGTGATTTCAGTACCTAAAAATTCCTCTCAAATTGATTAACATGTTTCCAAACCCATTTTATGCCTTGCCTATTAACCAGATATGCTCCATTGTGGCCTGCTAACATCTTCAGTATGGAAAAGAAAACTGAAGGATGAAGAAAAGTAATGATGAGAGCTGTGTGCTGTTCTCTGTTAGCACGGGGGGGTTGATGAACCATCCATAGCTGTTTAAGAAGGCAGTATGGATAGAAGGATTGGCTCTGGTGCCTGTGCTGCATTGACTGGTAGAAAGTAAATCTTTGCTATTGCTTGCAGTGCAATGCCTAAGGCACAGTGCTGTATCATAATGGGGAATTAGAGCCAGACTATGAAAAGCCTTGTTGCCTGCAACTAATCTGCAGGATGACAGCATTTTAAAAAATGGATAAATGCTACCTGAGCAAAGGGGGGGAAACTGCAATATCAGAGAAGACACAGCATATTTCCCCGTCAGCAACAGAGGATATATCTCAGTGCTCAACACACTGGCTGTTGTAATCATACTCAGTACAGCATGTGATTGTTCTATGTGGTTGATTTGCTGTTATCTTTAATTAGACACAATTCTGTCTTTTTGAACATTAAATGAGTTTCGTTTAAGAATTCTAATTGTAAAAGTCTCTCAAATTAACAGAATGGAAAAAAAATGTTCATAATGAACTGAATTTTAGATTACAATAAGCTATTACAGGGAACAGAACAAATGTGTGCAGGGAAATGATTAAACTGCATGGAGTTCTCCATGCTGTACTGCATTCCCCTGCCTTCCCCATTTTGGTTACTCTTCTAGGCTCTTTCAAGCCCAGAGCTTTCTTCATCTACATTCACAGTCAGTTTGTTTTAGTGGAGACAATTCCTGAGCTTCAGCCTCCCAGTCAGGGGAAGGATATAAGCAGGCTCAGAATTTAGATCATAATTTTCAAAGGCTAGAGAGACTGGAAGATTTTCCGCCACTTAATATAGAAATGGGTGTAATCTTCCAGAAGAAATTTCACTCTCCCACGGCCTTCTCTTGAATCTTCTGTCAAAGGAAATGGGCTTATATATTGCTAAAATATCTGGAGCAGCTTTTGACACTTCAAAGCATCAATGTGCTCAGCACAACGTGGACTAGCTAACACTTCCAAAGTGACTGTACACTGAGGATCACACTGCTTTAGAGACAGACAAAATTCTTCCAAAACAGATGTCAAAACTGACACAGCAACCATTCTGCTGTGTACTCTGGCTGTCGCCTTTCTTAAACCTACCACAAGGCAACTATCAGCATACTTGCTATTCAATACATGTATTTGCAGCTCTTTCATGATACATTAGAAAACTACCTCTGCAAAGCCAAGAGGACATGTGAATGTAATTTCTTTTTCCTCAAAGTATTTGCTATGTTTTTTGAAAGGTTAACCCACCTTACTAAACTGTACAAACATTATTTCACTTTTATTGACACTCTTTTCAGACCATGAAATGACTTGAGTTTTAATCTACTTTTGTTTTTTCCTAATATTGAAGGGAAAAGACTAATTTAATAAGCTTCACACACAGAGATATTTCAAAAACATGTTTTCCAAAACTTATGAAGTTGTAAGGGGGAAAGGAAAATGGTGTATCACAAAGAAGGTGTTATTTGTGAGATAAATACAGTTTTGTTTACTGGGCTGGTATTAGTTTGTTGGGATCTTTTTATTCCAAGAGATGAGTAGAAACCATAGCACAGCTTTCATGCAGGAAAGGCTCCATGCTACATGTATTGAGAATAGTAAGGTTATATGGTCTGATTATCTTTTCCTAGGGGGGAAAAATTGCTTTTAAAATAGAATTCTGAAAGGATGATTTCATTCTCAGGATAATATTCTTTTCCCAAATACGATGCATTGCCCACTTCACTTCTCATGGGGTGTGAAAGGAGAAGGCGGAGCACCTAACAGGGCTGGCTGCTCACTGGAGCACTAATAAATGTTGTTGCATCCAGTCTGGTGCTACATAAAAGGAAAGTGTAGGCAGCAATTTGGTCAGGTCATTTTGCCAGATAATTTATACAACCAATTTTCCATACTGTGCCTAGGGGGAAATTAAAGGTCCCAACACTCCTGATCATCTCCGTGGGCCTAACTGCAGAAGTTGATTAAATACCACGATCACTGTGAGCAGCATGCCCAGCTGAATGAACTGGCTGGTGAAGTGAGGCTGGGGACCAGGTGCATGGCAGCCTCTGCTTTCAGCAGCTACAGGTCCTGTGAGGCGATTCCCCCAAGGCTGCATCCTCTCAGGGGAATGGGATGTCCATTCAATACGACCCCACAGTTCCACTTTTGTGGAAAACCAGGGTAGTGAGTGGAGGTCCTGCTTTCACAGGGGACCATGAAAGAGTGGTCAGGCACCACTCTTGATCAGGATGCTCCAATTAAATGCTCCAAACTCTGAAAAAAAATTAATAAATTCAGAAGTGTGGGACATAGTAATCTTGCTGGTAGAAACTTGCCTTGTAGAACTCATAATTCCACCCAGTACTTTTCTGGTGAGGGGTTAACTCAGGATCGATATGCTGCAAATGCTCCTTTCAAATTCAGTAACATATTTGAACATGTGTTTAGGTAAGACAGCTTTGCTCTGAGGAAGTGGATTTGACTATGTGCAGACTCTTGGGTTTCATGGTTCATGAAATTGGTTGACATAGCAAAATATTAAGGAACTCATACAAATTATACAGTCTATATAGATTAGAAAAATGGCACACTGTATTAGCTAGCGGTTGCTTCATACTTAAAAAGGAAAAAAATAAACCCTCAGCAGTTCAGGCAGCTCTATGGTAAGCCTACAAGGAATTCAACCTCTTGAAGATCAGGCTGGTCAGATTGACCAGAATAATAACTTAATTTCAAGTACAGCTAAGGAAATGAGGATTTTGTTGTTGAAGAAGCAATCCTATCAATGCTGAAATCTGCAGGCCCTTTGTTTTTTCCTCCCACCTTTTGGGCTTTGAGCTGACATTTGTGTATTACTAATCTTCAAACAGCAACAGCTGATCTTTATGATAAGGAGAAAGAGTGTCCCAGAGTAGCTGCCTATCAAAGGTTTCTGCTAAAGAGTCAGTGCCAAAATGATCAGCACTGTGAGGCCACAGCAGGAGTGTTGGATCCAGTTCTCAACTCCCCATTATAAGAGAGAAATAAACATACCAGAGACTCCAACAAAGTGCCATAAAGTTTAAGGAACTGAAAGATCTCTCCTTTGAGGAAAACTAAGAGAGCTGGGGCTCCTCAGCCTGGAGAAGACTCAACTCAGAGGAATGTCATTGATGTCTATAAACACCTGAGGGGATGGTGCCAGAAAGATGGAGTTGGGCTCTTTCCAGTCATGCTCAGTGACAGGACCAGAGGTAACCAGCACAAACACAGGAGGTTCCCTCTTAACAGCAGGAAACACTTCTACTGTGTAGGTGACTGAGCACTGACCCAGGTTTTCCAGAGAGGTTGTGGGTTTTTCAATCATTTGTGGAGTTTCAAAGGCCATTGGGGCATAGCCCTGGGTAACTGGCTTTGAGCATCCTTGCTTGAGCAGGGAGATCAAACCACAAGACTTTATGAGGTCATCCCCAAAATTTCTAGAATAGTCTTGGTTTACTCATATTGTACAGTAAATTTCAAAAAAAGAAAGAGGGAAAAAAAGGCAAAAGCCAATTCTTTTACTTCTATGTACTCTGTTGATTTGTGCTGTTTCATTAATATCAATAGCTTCAGGTGTCATGACAGACGATTAAATAAAATATGCATTTATCAATGTTATATTTGTATTTTACCTGAATAATTCCTTGCCAATGTCTAGCCAAAGCACTACATACCATCCACAAGACCTACCTCCATGGATAGTAGAAAACACCACATGTTGTAAGAAAGAAATGGAGTCCTATGTGTAGTAAATGCATCAATCTGAATCTTGTGTTGAATATGAAGATAATCGTATTTTCTAACAACTGCTTTACTGACTTGTTACAATTTTATGGCCAGATTCTCTTAAAAAAACGCTCTAACTAAAACTATCCTATAAATTTGAGATACTTCTGCAACTGTTAGCAAAGCTAGAACTTTCCCACCTTGTCATAAAAAAGGAAGTAATTTTTTTGGGGTTTTTTTTTAACCTAATAGCTTAAAGTTTCTCCTGCAGCCTGGAGCAAGTATTTTAAATATTGCTTCTTCCTTCAATTAATTAAGAATTCCATTTTAAATCTGCTGCATATATTTTCTTTTATTGCATTGTCACTTTTTGTTTTCCTCGTCTGGAATCTCTCATACTCCTGAGTACAGACATTAGGCCATACAGTCATCTTTTCTTCCTTCATTGGTTTAGATCTGTTGTGGATAGCTCAGGGTCCATTTTTGCCCAGGAGCATGTTCTTAGCAGTTTTTAAAAGCCGGACCTGTGTGTGTAATGGAAAACCCCAACACACTTGGACAGCTTGGGCTCTCTCCCCAAACATTAATCTTCATAGAAGTAGAAAAAGTTATATTTCTTAACAAGTGGGACATCACCACAAATACACAGAAAAATTACACAAATCTGAGAGCATAATGTATCCAAACCCAAAGGCATAATGACAGCTTGAACTCTTTAGCTGATGAGTGTTGCTAAGACTTGGTTATAAGCACATAACTTGGGAGATGTCTATCATATTGTTGCAGTGATTCCTGTTATCTTCACAATTAGTTTGAGGATTTGCCATAGTTGGACCACTAAGAGAGGGAGAAGAAGTGAAGAGCTACCAGGCTGTATCAGGTGAAGAGGAAAAAGGGGTAGAAAAGAGAATCATATAAAACACAATTTCTTAAAAGTTTTGGATAACTGAATATTTAAAAACATTATTTATATTGAACTCTGGGATAAAAATCAAGATAGAGCTGTCTGACAATAAAACTTAAATCCTTTTTTATATTCTGTTGATCAGTAGCAAAAAATAATTGAATTGATATAAGATACCAAATACATTTAACATAGAGATTGATTTTTTTAAAGTAGTCACTAGAACAATTTGTAAAACCTGAATTTTGAAACTATTATTTTTTAAAGTTAAGGGAGATATAAACATTTGCAATCTCTGTAAAAAGGTGGGTTTTTTTGATGCACTATCTCATTTTCTACAAAGTAAAAAGTTATAATATTGTACATGCTCTGCACATCATATTAGTTCTACTTTTATAAAATCTGCTGATTTTCTTCTGAGGCTTCTTTCATTTGTTCTTGGGACTCAAAGACTAAGCAAAGACTTTTTTAGTGGGAAATAAAACAATTTAGAGGCTTAATGGTCTGTCACTTGGAAGGAAAATTATCTAAATACAGGCAGCAGGTTTCACTGTAACCATTCCACTTTCAGCTCTTCCCATTACCCTAACCTTCTGTGCTGCAGTTAAAATAAATTAATAAGAATGTGAACATGGCTAAAGTGAGAATTTAACCTGGCTGTGTAAAGTAGATTTTATTAAAAAAGTTCTGTTAAGACAGACAGAAGTAATTTGGTTTCATCCTCCCCTGTTGTATTCAACTGGCTCTGAACCGCAGCCATTCAATTTGCATAGGAGCTTACATTACCAATAAATAGAACAAAAACATGGCATTAACAGCGGTTGGAAACTTGACTTCCTTGCCTGTAAAGGGAATGGGCATTTGCTCTCTACTTAAAATACATGGTAGTAATATAGGGAAATATTCCTCTTTTATTGTTGCAAGCAGTGCATGAGAACTAGTGAAGAAAATTTCTGTGTTTACCTTTTCTTTTCAGAAATCAAATCAGATGTGTGAAATTTAGCAAGAGAATGTTAAAGCTTCATTGTAAATTCAGTATATTTTTAGAGATGTGCTATCTGCTTTAAATCCTTTCTAATTTGGATCTGAGCAAACAAAATCTGCTGGCTGAGATAAATACCTATGTAGGATGGAGAAGATTTTGGCTGGGATATATGCAATCAAGCGTATTAAAAACCTTTAATAAAGCTTTGAAAACCTTTGCAGTGCTTTATCAACACATAATAAAATACATTTTTAGGATTCAATTTTCACTTAGGTTTCACAGATCAGAATTAAAAAAAAATATATTCCTCCCTTGAAAAATTGTGTATTTTGACATGGATACTGCCTGTATCCATGTTACCACTCTAATAGTCTTTCCCCAAAAATGCAGTGGGCTATGGAACTCCACAGCAAGGGCTGAGCAGATGGAGCCCACATGGGCATCTCTCCACAGCAAACACCACCCCAAAAAGTGACAAAGTGGTTCATGTGCCTTGTCATGGATGTTCAGATTTCACTGGATTTCCCATAGGGTGTCCTCCTCAGAGGCCTTTCCAGCAGGGTATGGGATTCCTACATGTCAGGGCCACGCCATGTGCACGCAGTCAGGGGCTGCCTGCCCAATGCAGATTATTTGGGCATCATCGGGCACCTGAAAGGATTTTGTCCATCTGAGCTTAGGCAGCTGAGTTTCATCCCAAGCCCCCTCTACATTCACAGGACTTAGTACCTAAATTCCTTCAAAAAACTAGGCCTCAGTATCTAAAATTTGGTGGTGGCATCAAATTCATTATGCTGCACCATACAGCAGAGTGTAAGGATATTCTGACAGCTATTTCTAAACCCACTGCAAAAAATTCACCAAATGTACATATTTTAAAGCTGGTTTTGTTAAACTCCAAAGCTCCCTCCTTGGCTTTACTGTAATCATTGTGGCTCATGTTAAAAGCTGTATGTTTGGCTACAGAGAAAAAATAAAGAATGATCAGAACACATAAAACACTGTGCTCTAACAGTGTTTCCTTTCTCTTGGGCTAGGTGTTTTTGGAAATCTTATCAGGTCACTGCAGGAGCATGGCTTCTCTAAGGCTTAAAGGCTTGTGTTACAAGTAGGGGAGAAAAAGAATGGCAGCATTATACACTCCCACCCATTCAACCAAATCAATCTGCTGTGTCAAGGGGTAATAAGTAACCCTCCTTTCTCCCTCTTCTCCCAACAGAACCCACTCTCCTGGGCAGTACCTTACTTTCTAAGTCACAGCCCTGTTGGGGTGGGAATCCCCACATATCTCCAGTGTCTGGTCTTGGGGTCATTCCAACCCTTCTGTGATTGCCTAGGGCAAAACAGCCCTCCAAAAGCAGAACCTGCTTGCTCTCTGCTACATACCACAGAGCAAAGAAAAGTGGAGTCAGCTTCCTTAAGACTTCCCTTCTGGTTCAATGAATCTTGCCCTGCTGTGAATCACCTCATATGCTTCCCTCAGGCACCTAGCCTCAAAAGAGGTCAGAGTCCAGCCTTCACTCCTGTATTAATCCTTTTCTTGGACTGGCTGGAAGTAGCTCTTTTCTCAGTGAGTGGCTTTAAATCATCTCCCTCGGTCCTTGGATTTCATTGTGGTCAGCATGTGTCTGGAATGAAGAATTGCAGCATCCCAGTTATAAGCACCCCAGGCATTTATTAGCTATAGTCCTAACAGCCTAATTCCAAGGTTTAATCATTAGATAGGTCTTCCTGTTAGAGATCAAACTTCAGTCTTAGGTCAAGTTAATGTTGTTTGTTTAATAAATGTTCCCCCATACCAAACCATGTACTGTCAGAACGTTAGTAATCACCCACCACACTGCTTGCCTTTTGCACCTCTTGAGTAAATTGGCTTCAGAAAATATCATAGCCAAGAAATGCTTTTTTTCCATTAGCTAAGATAAAAACTCACATACTAGAAGCTACAAGTCATCAGTAGGATGTAACAAATACCTGAACGAAATTTGTCTCTCTTGTGAATGAAACTCATCTCATTCATGTCAGAAGCAGTGTTGTGGTAGTAACACTATAAACCTTGTAAAAAGTTTTACATAATTACGATAGTCTTCCATTATGTTTTTGGGAGGAATACCAGAGCTCAGTGGTGGCAACATTTAATGCAGTGCTTTCCTTCTGTGTGAGTTTGGGGCATATGGAGGTTCTGCTTTGTGTACAAGAGCCCCATAGAAACCAAGCATTCTTCTAATTTTCTGAAGAGTCAAAAGGACAAAATTAAATGTCAGCATTTATCCCAATGTTAGGGATAAAGGTTACTGTAGGACAGTGCAGATAGCAACACTTCAGCCACCTGATATACAAAGACCAGATTTTCAAAAAATATTTGAAGTGACCCAGGAGTGCTGGAAAAATTTTGTCCTTACAGAGTTCAGTCTTGGACTCTTGGCAGCCAATATTCCTCACAATAGGAGGGAGATTTGCCAAGGAATTTTGGATCAGGTCTCTTCAGTTATTTGAGACTTTGAAATGTGTTTTTCAACCCATGGAGGAAAAAATAGAGAGAAATTAAAACTGTGACTCAGAAACATCCCTAGAAGGTGTAAATTAAAGGGTTAGAAGACATCTCACTTTTAAATGGTGTTCACATTCAATAGAAAAAAGCACCCCTTGATGTTGCACTGACTTTTTGATTTAGAGCTCAGTAATTAAAAGCAGCTATTTTTAAAATGGCTGTTTGTTAATCTAAGATGCTGTTACTTTACATTTCATTCCAGGCCACGCTTTTAAAAGTTTGTTCATAAAAGGTACCCCAAAAGGACTAGTTTTAAACCAAAAATCCTGTGAATATTTATCTTCTGGATTTAAGACGTGATGAATTTAAGAAGCTTAAGAAAATGCCAGCAAAAGTCCATCAGTGCTTTCTAGCACTGCAACTGATGCGATTTTAATCTGAAATTAATTTCTTTCAGAAGAGAGGGCTTGTATTGGAAATAGTACTCTCTCATTGCAGGTCCAAAGGAAGAGGGGAAAAAGTTGTCCCACGCTGGATCCTTCATGGCTGATCATCCCAGGGGAAGCAACTGGGTACTCTACATCCCCTGGAGGAAGAAAATCCCTAAGCCTTTATTTTTCATCCAATTGTATCAATATGAATGGTCATTAAGATTAGATTTGAGACTCGATGGTGGGTTTTTGTTACCCAAAAATGCAGTGACAGCTTGGCATTTCAGATCATCTGTGGAAAAGCATCACGAAGAGAAGTAGTACGGATTAGTAGCTTTTAACTTTTAGTGCCAGGGTTTATTGTGTGCAACTAAACTTGGGTATGTGAGATTATGAGTGTCTGATTATGGGATTTTAAAAGAAGACTTGATCCCTGTTTTCTGAGAATACTTTAACTGGTCTGTTTTGTCTTAATTCCAGGTTTTTTTCTTACTTTACTCCGCTTATTTGTAAGTACAACTTTTCCCTATTCTCATTCCTGTTTAATTGAGCTCTAATATTTTGAACCCTTCCTATTCTAGAAAGAAGCTTGAAAATGAGAGTGGTCTTTATTTCAAGTAAAATCCAAGTTACCAGGCACCTAGTTAATGTATCTTGCTCAAAAGTTCATGGTTACACCAACCTCTGGATCTGGAATCTGAAGAAAACTTCCACCTTCTCCAAACACATCACTAAAGGGGTGTTAGAGATCTGTTTTCACTGAATGTGGAGCACAGAATAGGTTCTGACCAAAGGTTTTCAGACAGTAAGAAGATTCCTTTCATGGAACAGGTCTGGAAACACACATGACCCTAGATTTTCTTGGTCTCATGGCTGTATTTGCAGGGTTTTTTTTTTTTTTGCTGAGTTTTGTATAGACTGCTGAGAAGTTACAGACATCAAGGGCTGCATTGTCCTCTCTGTCTGAACCTAAAGACTGTGGTAAAGATGGCACAGGACAGCGCTCCAGAGCAGGTTCCTCAGCTCTTTTTGATTTACCAGTGAAGAATCCAAACTTGCTGCTCTTGCAAATTCAAAGTTTTCCAGGGAGAAACCTCTGTGACCAGAGGATGCCAGGCTGGAACTTAAGTGATATTACTCTGCAAATATGTTTGCCAAAGGCAACATGAATGTAGGGACATCATTACATTTGGTCTGAGAACTTCAGTGAGCAAGCAGGACTTCATCCAGAAAAATTCTTATAGCTTGAATATTTGAGTTCTTGTGAGTCTATATTTTGTCGATCCTTGACAAATATCTTAACTCATTTGTAAACAAAAATGAGAAAAATATAACTTCAGAAGCATGTCAACACCTTCTGTTTTGTCATCAACTGTGATAAGGTTAACCTTGAATATTTTTGAATTTATTTGGTAAAGAAGAAAAATGACATCTGTTTTGTAACCTCACGTCTTCCTACACTTTCTGACAGCATGCAGCATTTTCACTGAACTGTAAGGTTTACTCATGAAAGCTGAGCTAATCAGAGGTGGCTATCCAAAGTTCAGTCAATAAATAGCTTGACTTTCTAGCTTGTAATAATGTAAAGGGATCAATAAGAACTATGAAGATTATTTTTCCATTTCCTTCTGCATCATGTTAAGCTAGCCATGAAGGACAGACTACTTCCCTTCTACCAGTTTTTTGTCCTTAGCTATTATGCTGCACCTGTTCAGGGCATAGAAAAAAGTGTAATGTAAATACTAGCATCTGAACATTTGCATTAAAGTTATACATTCCTAAACAATACCTGTTTATAGCCTTTGCATATTTACCATCAAATCAGAATGCTTGATTAAAAAAATATGTAATTTCAGTCTTTAGGATGCACATGATTTTTTTTTTTTTGTCACTCTTCTTGCAGAACTGGCTCCGTTATGAATATTTAGACCAAATCTCTGTCCTGAAAAATTAAGATCAATACTAAGAGCAAGCTTTTGTTTTCAACACAAGTACATGATTTCTACCTTAACAACATATAGCACAGCTTCAGTAATGTCAGCCCACATGAAGCTTGTGAAAAAGTAATCATGTCAGATTACTTTCTGGAAAAGGCTTTAGTAAATGACTGTACTGGAACAGTGAAGAAGTGTCCAGTTTGAATTGAATATCAATGTGGAGATTAAGCATTGACCAATGTGAAGTGAAGGGTATTTCTGAGGTAAAACAGAAAAAGCAAACGTCAGTAAAAAGAAATACAGTTACACACAATATAGATTGTCTGGAGAAAAAAGGTAAGAAGGATCCAGAAGAACCAAGTAAGTTGTAAGTGTTTACATAAACAACATTTATCTGCAAAACCGGTGGCTTTTAGTTTGGGATTTTTTTAAGGGTTAGTGAAAGCAAGTGTGTACTTTGGACCTATATCTCATCTGCAATTAGGGTTATTTGTGACCAGACATTTAATGCAATTTTAAACAGAAGAGTAAGACACAGGCCATAATCTGGAAGAACATATTTAATACTCATAAAGAGTTAAAAGTATTTTAATTGTCAGGATAGCTGAAATTCCAGGAAGGAGTCTAGGGAAATAAGCCAAAGTAATCTTGGAACAATTCTCTTTGAATATTCATTGAGGACAAAGAAGGTCTAAGAACAGGAAAAGTTCAGAATGCATCTCTGAAAAAGAAATTTGTGGAACAAACCAGAAAGCTTAACTTTAAGACTTAAGAAGAAACAAGTTAAACATGTAAAGCAGTTCTGGGGCTTTTTTGGTCTTGGCCATTTGCCCTCAGTGCTGAAGAGGTCTGTTATTGCAACTGAACATAATATTAGCTACAAATTTGGTGTAATGGGTAGTACAGTGCCACAATCCAATATTTCTGTTAATAAATTCCATGTCAGAGAAGGAACAAATGCCAATTTGTGGCACTCTGAAAAGGCTACCTCAAACTCTACACCTTTGAAAACAAGAGATAGCTGTCTGAAATTTCTAAAATTAATTTCAATGCATGAAACTTCAGGGGAGAGAGAGAGGAAATGAAAAAAAATAGAGTATATGAACCATGCAGCCAAATACTGTCACTACAGAAGCTGACCTAGCTCATACAGTTGATCCTTAACTACATCCATGCTGATGTTGTGATGCTACTTTAACAAAAACCAAACTTTTTGTATCCTTTAACCTAAGAATCATACCTAAGTTGTAAGAAGCAGGTTGGTAATTTTTTTTTTTACCACATGTGGTGCCTAGGATCAGTAGTCAATGCCCAGTGTCCAGTTCTGGAAGCCACTGAGTACAGAAAGCATTCCAAGGAGAGGAAAGATACCTGGGGAAAGCCAGTTTAAAACATCCAGTGTTGAAAGGATGAAGAGATTAGACATAGCTGAGAAAGACAAGAGAGAAGACACTATCATAACATGTAAAGGTCTTGCTATACAGATGTTCATCAGCAAATGTTCTGCATGTTTTTGTGGACTGTGACAGGAAATAACAGGCCCTGGTGTTTAGCATTTTCCAAGGATGGAGTCTGCTCAGACCTCCTGGGCAGCTTGCTCCAGAGTTTAACCACTGGGGTTTACAAAGGCTGCAGCATATTCTGTCACCCTGTAACGACATACTCTTAAATCTACCCAAATCTCCACTGTAACCACCCTCATCTGTGGTTGTAGACAGGAATTTAATCTTTTTGCTCTTTGCTTTTTAGGATTGAAATATCCAGTTCCTTCTCTCCTATTCTTGTGCTCCAGACATTTTCATGACATTCTCCAGCACATCTATGTATTTCTTGTACAGGGGAGACTGAAACTGGTCACAGCTCTCCAGATGTGGTCCCATAAGTGCCAAGAGGAAAGGAAGAAGCACATGCTCTCCCAATGCATATGTGTAGATGGTTCCCATTGCCATAACAGCACGTGGCTCACTCATGTTAAGCTTGTCTGTCAGGATTTCCAGGTCCCATCCAGCAGAGCTGCTCTACAACCAGTCAGCCCCCCCATGCATGTGATGGATTAACCCAGATACAAGACTCCATGCTTGTTTTTATTGAGCATCATGGGGTTGCTGTCAGTCCAGTGGTGTAGCTTGCAGAAGGTCCTCAGCTTAAGAGTCCTGCCTTTCAGTCCTTCAGCTACTTCACCTCAAATTTTGTATCACTCACCAATTTGCTAAAAGCACACTCCATCTTCTCATCCAAGATAACTGTTGCCTTTTTCTCAACCTCGAAATGAAACTCAAGATAATTTTAGTAAGGAGGTAATATAAAAGGGGATCTTTATTTGAAGGCCTCCAGAGGTAGTTATGGAAAGATGTCCACAAAAGCCCATGCCCCCAGGGGTGAGTACGTTTTTATAGGTTTTAGGAAATTAGCATAATTGATAAAAAGCACCAATTAGGACAAGTGGTGATGCAGTTCCCCCCCAAGAACTGGTCAAGCCCCTTGTCTGGAGTCCCCTCTTCAGCACTAGTTGTGCTTTGTCCATGAAAATGTATCTGGAAATGTTGTTCTCAGCCTTAGTTCCCAGGAAGAAGCAAGATGGGATAGGGACCTTGTACTGTTTGGGGCTTGGAGCTCTGGAAATTGTTTTGTCTTTCTGTTTGGGGAAAGGCCCTGGAAAACTATTGGGAAAACTTGCTACTAATAGAATAGGTGACAGAGTTACAAATGTATGTGTGAAGAATACAGAAAACATGTAAAAGAAAAAAAAGCAAAACCCAAAGGTCATCGTAACTAATAGAGATACAGTGTGATACCTGAGAAATACTACTTGTACACAGCTGCCTGGCCTTTCAATGACTGACTGTTACTGTGTTAGTCAAGAAAACCCAGCCAATTTTCTGTCTATCTGGGAGTGAATCCTCGCAGTTTGCCTACAAGTTTACTATGGAAGAACCTGTCAAAGTAAAAGCCAAAGTAAAGGTATGAAACATCCACTGTTCTCCCTTCATTGACAGGACCCCACATTTTTGCTGCAGAATGCCATCAGGTCAATTGGTTTCCATTTACTCATGACAAATCTGTGTTAGTTCTTTCCAAAATCTTTTTTCATACTTGGACAGAGCTTCTGTGAGGACCTGCTTTGTAATATTACTACTTATTGATGCGAGGCTGGCTAGGCTGTAGTTGTTTCTCCATTGTTTTTTTCTTTTTCTTTCTTTTTCTTTTTTGAAAATGGAAATAAGATTCCTCTTTTCCCAGTAATGAGAAACCTCTCCTGAACACTAAGAGCAATTTTGCATCACATGGACCAGCTCCTTCAGTTCCATCCTTAAATTCAATTCTCCCCTATCACGGTGGGGACATGTATGCTCTTTTCCCCTCCCTCAATTTTCTAAGCGCTGCTACTAAGAGCAGAAGCTGCAAGGTCTGAGATCAAACCTTGCTAACACAGAGTGATGAGAAAAGGACCTTGATAATCAAACCCTTGTTAACGCCCTTTGCCATTAGTTTGTCTGCTCCTAGACAGCAGTAAGTACCATATTCCTTGGTATTTCTTTTGCTGCCAAAGTACTTACAGAAGGCTGTCTTCTTAGCCTTCATATCTATGTGGTGTCAAATCCAGTTGTGCTTGGCCTTCCAAACTTTCTCCTTGAAATAATCTGGGTGGTAACTCTGTGTTGTCTGTTGATTGTCTGCCCCTGCCTCCAACTCTCGTGGCTTGAGCTCATTGGGAGATACACACTCAGCCAAGCTGGCACCCTGACCCATGTTCATTTTCTTGAGCACAGAAACAGAGCTTCCTTAGCCTTTAAGAAGGTTGCCTAGGAAGGTCAATCAGCTCTTTCAAGTTCCTCTGTCTTTCAAGGCAGTGTCCCTTGTGAGGCTGTAAGGCTTCTTTCAGGCACTCAGCTTTGCTCAGTTGCTGTACTTGATCAAATCCTGCAGCAATGGGGAGGTCCATACCTAGTTTGGGTGACTGCAACGAGGCTGATGGAAACCACTGTTGACATTTACTAGGAACTTCTATGAAAAATACCATTAAGTTACACAGGCCTGTATTTGACCATGCTGAGACAGGAAAAGCAATTCAAGCTTCAGCAGGAAACATGGAAGTGGCACTCCAGGAAATCCATAACATATATCCAGTGAAGCCAGAAAAACATTTTCTAAGATGCTCCCTGCTGATCTTCATCTCAATGCAAAGTCCCCAAATAAACTCTTCCCAAACTAGTTTGACATCTACTTGCCATTAATAAGTTTGATTTGCTCCTGTCTGCAGCAGAAAGACTTGCAATCTGTACATTATGTATGGTACACAGTGTGATGAGCAATATTAAGTGTACCCTTTTGTATGGCGTAGTGAACCTGATAAAAATAGAAGCAGACCAAAGCCTAAGGAAGGATTTCTTATTCTCCTACCATCAGATGAAGCTCTTCAGACCCATAATTTAAATGTTTGTCTCATTGTAGAGGTGCTAAAAAACGTGTCAAAAGACTTCAGCTAGTTAGTCTGCAATTTAGCTTGAAAAGTTTGTTTCTTCCCATTCTTCCTAGTTTTTGAATAAAGAGATAAGGGAAAACGCCTGCTTGCCATGGTAGGTACATGAGCTATAATTTGCAATGAAATATCATGAACTGTGCCATACTACAGAAGCTTTAATTAGAGTAATTAAAACACATTGTAACTTACCAGTGATTTTGCATTCAGTATATTTTAAACAGCTGAGCCCTGAAAAAACTGCAGTGATTTGCTCACCACCACACATCAATGGGTTTCTGCAGCTGTGGAATCACACTCAAATTGAGCTTGCACAGGCAGCCAAATTATTCTTTAGGAACTGGAGAAAATCAGAGAATGATATTCCTAGAGACAGACCATTAAAGAAAAGTTAACTATTAGATATCCTATGTGATTTTTGGCTCTTTGTACCCACATGGCAGACTTCAAGGGTCTTTTTTATTTCATATATGAATATATGAAGATTTCCCTCCAGTTAGCCAAAGCAAAGAAATATGCTCCAAAAGAATATGCTGTTAAGAGTACTCTGAGCAAGGAATCACAGTAGAGAGGAAAAGACACCAGGTATTACTGGCTGGCAGTTTCAAACCACCTGTTTGTTAAAGGATCATCTCAAAACACTGCAATTAGGAAATTAATATACTTTTGAGTGAAGGAACGAGGGCTAGGAAATTTTTTCCTAGCTGTTTCTTGGCAAATATATTAGCTTTGTATACATCCCCAGTGTATTTTATTGTGTAGGCCTTTACCACTTCCAGAAGCTAGAAAATATTTTTAAAAAATCTGTCATTCCTTGCACAGATGCTTAAATCAAGACCAGATCTGGGTAGGAGACATCTAATTTGATTGTGCTTTTACACATCCTGCACAAGTGCTTGGTGGGAAAACATGTAGGAAATTCAGCATCAACATCCCCACCCCTGCAACACACTCCATAGGGCACATTGCAATGGGTGGTTCGTGCTGTGCACCTGGTGTACCCCAAAGTCCAGGTTTGTGCCCAAAACCACGTGTTCTACACACAGAAATCCTTAAGCTTAGTCCACCAAGCATGTCCTATCCTGCATCTGCTGGTGGAGAACAATCAACCCTATCCCCAGTAGAGTGCAGTAAGAGAGACTGGAGAGTCACAGCTAACTTCCCATCTGCCATTAGTTGTTTCTGCAGGCCCACTGTGAGGACTGAGATGAATATTTGGGGATCACCTAAGTAAAAGTGTTGACATCATCCTGGCCAGAACCCATCAGGAGCTGATTTGGACAGAAAAATGGCAGCTCAGGCACCAGGTGAGGAAAAACCTAAAGAATTCCTTTGAGGAGAGACCAGTCTGTAAACAGAAGATTTTTACACTTCAAAGTTTAGTCAGGTTAACATCTCTGAGAGGAAATGTACACCACAGCATCTGTAAATGGTAGAGAAGGGTATCAAATCTTTAAAGGTCACGCAATCTCCACACAAAAGCAAGGGATTCCTATCAAAACAGTCTCCCTGGGCAAGGATAGTTCTGATATTTTTAAGACAGCACAACAAAACAGCTGATCATTATATTTTTCTAGAGGACACCCTGCATAGTTAATTTAAACTAAACCACAGAGAAATAGAAGCACTTTATTCCAACACTGTTCCTTTTTTTTTTTTAAATACCTGTCTGAAAATGTAATTGAGTCAGCTGTTCAAGTGACAGCATCAACAACAGGGAAAGGATGAGTCTTCACTGAGTGATTAAAATCTGAAGCAACCACTTTACATTACCATGAAAATATCTTACTGCAGATTTAGCCCAAAATGAAGAATATGTTTGTCATAGGACAAAAGAAGAATAAAATAAAAATAACTATTAATACAAGCCTTTGGAATATGGTTTTTTTTTTCTTGGGAGCGTTTGAAAATTGTTGGCTATTTCTGAATTACAGAAACTTGTCACAGGACATCACTACCTGTCACTGCCCACCAGGCTGTCCCTTCTTTCCTCTTGATACTGTGCATGCCTTCTGCCCATGCAGCAGGCACCAAACTTCATTAGTGTGCTCCTACAGAAGACAGGAGACCAATTAGCAGGGCTGTTACTGAACTAGGGGCACATATGAACCTTTGCTTACTTCAAATACCCATTTGTCTATAAAGTCAATAAAAAAATAATAAACTTCACAGAAATAATAGTCAAACTTCACAGAGCAATAATACTAATGAAAACACCTACCTGAATAACCACCCTTGATAGCACTCACAAGAAGTGATGCTTCTCACTTGCACAAAAAGCCATTACAGCTACAGCCTGTGTGTGGCTCCAGGGTGGTCAGGGTCCCCCCAATTTCCCCCAACAGGGAACCAGGGGAGGATGCCCTGGCTTGAGAGAGTGCTAGGGATAAGGTCATGCCAGTCACATTCCAAACAGTAGGAGCTTCATCTCAGGTCCATCAATGAGGGTCCAGTGTTTCCTTCCATAAGGATCTACTCCCATATGAAGCAGGAGCAGAAGATTTACTTCGCCATGTAGAGTTTATACCACCAGTCCCTGTGCTGAACATTACATGGGTCATCCAGTCTTTATCCCTTCTCTCTGGCAATGAATAAGGTGCTGAGGGATGGTGGTGCAGAGCCCGCCACAACCAGAGGGAAATCTAGTGAAGGGATGAGGACAAAAATACAACAACTCAATTGTGACCTGCAAATCAGCTGGCCCACAACTACAGATAAATTCTGTCAGTAACTGGACTTCCTTAGGAAAAGAAAATAACCTAATTTTCTGGACATATTGTGTAAGAAGATTTCAGGATCTTCCTGTTTTACTGGTCAATCCACCTTTCAGTTCATAGTAAACCTCAAAAGAAATGTTTTTCATAAAATACTTCTCAGCATTGTGTAAACACATTAGTTATTGTGACTGAATGACATCCAACATAATTTTTTATGATGAAAAAAAATCTAACATACTCAGGAGCAAGTTATCAGTAGAATTTTTAGTACAAAACTCAGAAGTCAGTAGTAGAAAAGGACATTTGGTTGTATCAGCAAGTTGTGCAGTACTTGCTTAAACTTTCTTGCTTTCTCAAAGGTCAGACTATTCTTCTAAGAATTTTTATCTAAAAACTTGCTGTTCATCCAATAATATTGCTTCTTAAGGGGCACATATTTAATAGTAGTCAATTTATTAATTTAAAAATGCTGGAAATGCCTCAGCTCGAATCAGTTGGATCCTTTCCTTCAAAAGAGCATGCTAGAGAAACCACATTGCCTACAAAGCTTTATCACACACACCTTAACTTCATTTCTAAATGCTACCAAGAGTGCCTTCTCAGCCAATTTCAAAGCACATACAGAGCAACAATAAAAAAAAAGAAAGTATGGTGAAGGAGAAGCTTTTATACAAGTAGGTCACAACAAGCCCTTACTCATTAACACTCATTAACAATTACTCATTAACAATTCCCTGAGATTGTCCAAGATCCTCAGGTATTCTGTGTAAGGACACAGGCCAAAGCAGTAAATCTATTGAGGAAATATTTGGTATTTCTACTATATCAGTGTTTGCCCTTCTGCCTTCCCAATTCTATCTGATAAGCAGTAACTTGTAGTAAGTAGTTTAGCTTCAGCTTAAAAACACTTTATTCATCACAGGTGCGGATGAGTCACACTCATGAGAAAGGCTTAGTCATGTGAATTGGATTTGGTATAAAAATCCATCCCAGAACTGCCTCTGTCCTATGTATAAGCAGTGAAAGTTTAAGTCAAAAGATTTGTCTTGTGTGATAGTTGTTGCTGGCTAAAGCACTTTAAAGGACTTCTATGTAAGCTGTTGGTATTGTTATTAGCAGGTAAGTAAATTAATAGATGGTGAAGTTTTACTTTGTAACTCTTTTTGTGGCTTTGCAGTTTGAAGAGCTGTATCTGGTTAAGCAAATGTGCTGTGCACTGAGAAATGGTGAGTTATGGCTTCTGCTGATGTGCTTGAAAATAGTTAAGGCTAATAGGACTTTGTGGGTTGGGAGAGAGGACAGGGGATGGTGTGGTCTGAGCTAATTTGATATAAGTGAGGGTAAAAATGTAGCTATTATAGGCAGAAAAATCTAATTGCTCAGCATGTTTGTATTGTGGCTTTTTATGATGGTTCTGTACTCCACCTTATGACTTAACCCTGGTTTGACTTCTAAGGGGAACTCCCTTTGAAATGTGCTCCTTGAGGTATAAAATTATTGTACTGCTGTCCATTAGTGTTGGCTTCTGTAGCAGGAGGTAGCAGTTTGCTATGAATTTGAGTTATGAATTGTTTATACATATCCTATTTTAAATCTCTGTTCTCAGATTTTTTTTTTTTTTGGCTGTGTCTATTTGTGATGTTAAAATGATTAGAAAACCAAGGAGAAGGAAAGCCCAAGTTTGTTTGTACTGAATCTTTATCATGTTCTTTAGGAGGGGACTGATCATGAAAATTATTTCTTTTTCCTCTACTTGAATTTTTTTAAATTTTATTTTACTAATGTCTGTCTTTGGAGCAAACTGACCTGAGGAATCAAATTGTCAATTAATGCATGTTTTTAGAAACCTGACCCTCTAAGGCAGAGCTATTTGGTGTGCTGAGAGATTTTGTTGGTTGCCCTTAATAGGCCTTCAAAGACAAGCAGCTTGAATAATAACCTAAATCTAAGGTGGTTACCAAGTGTCTATAGGCCTAATCAGCTGCCACCATTGGGAATAGCTAATGACAAAAGTGTCCCACTTCTTTGTGACTCGTGTATGTTATTTTTGTTTATGCTTTTAGTATTTGCTGTCATGATGCTCTTTGGAGAAACAGGACAGTAAAGTTTCTTTCAGCCTTAAGGTTGTCCTTTGGGTTTGGCATATGATTTTAATAACAATTTGAATAGGAGCTTGGTGTTTATTGGAGCAATGCCAGGCCAGTAGCTTTGAAGTGTAAATCTCCTGGGTTATTTTGCCCAAGTGCGGATGAGCCCTGGTAATGCAGGTCTGCCTAGCCCTGGGAGCACTTAGTAGTGTGCCTGAGGGATGGTAACCTGAGCTGAGAGCATTTCCTCAGCTCTGGAGGGATGGCTGGTGGCTCAACAACATTTCTGGGGGGCTCTGCTCAGGTAAGAAGGAATGAGAAGGGGTGCTCACTTTGCCCTTGTCCCCTGCTGACCACTGGCTGCCTGCTCTGTCTTGCTGCCCCAAGAGCCTGTCTGCGACTGCTCCTTTTCCCCTATGAAATAACTGTCTTAAATCCAATTTGCCTCTCTTCCACTTAGCTATGCAGGAAGTCTGCTGTGACTTCCTTTAGGCTTTCTGACTGCTTTAATAAGAGCATGGCCTTGGGAGATATCTTAATCTGGGAAGCCAAAAGGGGGATATTGTGAGGGGAGAATTGCTTCTGTAAGTTGCTTGCTCTGATCTGCAGAGTGGATTTGTTAGTCCTCTGCAGGCTGCTAACAGGGATAAATCCTTGCTGTTTTCTGTTAGATAATCTTTCCTTGCTTTTAGGATCATTTTAGTGCTGAAAGGAACTTAAAGGTATGAAGTGTAAAGGGTATCCACAGTTAAGGAGGGAGTGATCTGATTTATATTCTTATGTTGACACAAATCAGCATCCTGTATAAGTAAAATGCATGTTTAGGTTACAAAAATGTATGTATATACACACGCATACAGTGTGTGTATATATATGTATACAAGCTGTAACTAAAGATTCTTGTTGCCATAGTGTTTAATTCTAAAAAAAACAGCCCTCTCCCAACTCAGAGCTTTTTTTTTAGAGCTCCTTTATTAATCATTAGTTTTTGTGTTCTTTATTCTTTTTATTGATGTTGCATCTAATGGTGTCAGTCTGCCTTGAGATGTTAAGACAGACTATCAAAAGATAAATTTTCTGCAAGAGTTAATTCAAAGAGATGTATTATTCCTGCAGCTCTCTTCCATGTTTCCAAATATGATCTCATGAATTTAAATAGATCAACTACAGTTGATGTCTCTTCTTGATCTATTTGAATTGCTTCTGAAGCTACTGATCATATGCTTTTGTCTCCTTCGTGCTGGTGGCACAGCTGTCTGCTCATTCAAGGCCCAACTTCTGAGGTTCTGGGATTATTCTATGCCTCTAAACGGGCTCTAAAACTGCTGGCTCTCATAAGTAATCAATGCTAGCTCATTCTTGGCAAGGGTTTAATCCACACCACGGTTTTGATGGAATGGTTCAATTACTCTTTCTCTTAAATTTGATAGTCAGATGCAAAAGGAATAAAGGAGATGGGACAGTTTCCATAACTCTTAATGATATTGTGCCTTACTCTGCAATTAATAGTATTTATAGCTTTATGTACTCTCTCTTCTGCCTCCTTCTTGATACAGAAAGGTGAATTACTGCTTCCTAAAAATCCATAATAAAGACAAAATAACTCCTGCAAATACGTTCTTTATAGAATGTTTGAGCAGTTAATTAAGTGAAGCATGGTTTCTCTTTTCAGTGACTGAACAAAACTCAAAGCAGTTTCTAAAGAAAGTGTGAGCCTATATATCTGCTGAAGGTGCATTCCACAAATAAATTACGATTACTTATCTTGTAGCATTAGGTAATATTTTCTTTTCCTGTGAATGCTTCTGAGTAATAGCCTTGTTAGAACTTCTACAGAAACAAGCTTGACATTTCAAAAATCCCCATTTATTTGTTCCCTCGAGTATCTCATCTAGCAAGTGCTCTGCATTTTCTTTTCTGTTCCTGCTATTCTCTTGTGTGTTGGCATCACATTTGAAGTGCAGACAACTGACCTGCAAAAAAGCTGCCTTTTCTTTGAGCATCTCTGACCCACCTGAAAGTGCACAAGAGCACTTCAGCCACAGAAAATTATATCTCTATGTGCTGTGTTAATTTTGTTTGAATGTGAGGGTAGTAATTGCTTACAATAATTCTGACATGAGGCACAAGCCACAGTATGTAAATAATATTTGCATAATACATACCTAGAGCTGTTGTTCCTCATGGAGAGGACCCTAGCAAATTAAGATGGAAAAGTTATCTTTCAGGATTGCCATTTCTTTGAAGACTTAACAACAATCACAAAACATATCAAAGCAGTTAATTTGTTCCTGCTGTACTCAAGTGCCTGTGTGTGTCTTAATAGCTTCTTAATGGCTGCTTAAGAAATTCTGTGTCCAACAAACAAAGCTCTCAACACTTCATGGCGGATAATTGCCTATGAGTTTAGTTAATAGGGTTAATAGGCTGTAGTGAGAAGTTGGCTTTTTGCTATCACATTTGGGAATTCATTGTCAAAGACTTGTTACCTGGGATGTCCCAATGTATTTCTTTAAAAAAAATTCTTGAGTGATAGAAAGGGGAAAAGCTCTGCATTTACTGACCTTCAGCAACAGCAGATCACATTAAGTTGGATAACTAAGTACAGAGTTGAGCTCTGTCCAACATAATGTTTGCTCCTATAACTTGTAAGTCTGGGTAGATTGTGTAGTTTAATAAAACTTCATGCAGTACCAGATTAAATTTGTGCAGCAAACTTTCATTTCCTTGTGGCAGCTCGGTGTGGGGGCAGTCAGAGGTAACATTGAGCCTTGCCCTGCTGCAGGCTGTCTAGCCCATCCCAAGACTACTGGTGCAGATACCGTGGGTAGTCACTTCCTGCTGTACATGGAGGGATCATTCCAGCCCAATACATCCTGCTAAAAGAGAAACCAGGACGTTTGTCTTTTTTTAAAAACTTTTTTTTTTAAGATTACCAATCTAAGTACAGCTTTCACAGTGATAGCTGGGAGTATATTGCTCTCAGCTCTGTTGTTGTCATTGAAGAAAATGACTTTTATTACCCTCTAGGCAAAAGGGCATAAGCACCACAAGGAGGGTTTGGTGTAAGCATGTTACACTGTACCTTTTGTGGCATAGAGGCAGTAGTTCTTAACTCTCTTCATTGGGCATATTACAGTAATGCAGGTGAAAATGTCCTGTTACACTACTCTGCCCACACCTTTCTCACCTCACTAAAAAAACCCTAAACAAACAAAAAGAAAAAAATCCTCAATCCCTCTCAAAAACAACAACAAAAAACCCCCCACAAAAACAACAAAACAAGCCCCCAAATAACCAAAAAAATCCCCCAAAACCCCGAAACCAAGCCAGACTAAAACACAGGGAAAACTTTGAGAACTTCAAGAGTATCATCTTACTAGAGTGAATACAGGAAAATGCTTCAGGGATAAGTTTTCTTTGCACTCAAAATTTATTTTTTAATTTGAGAAGAAAATTTCTTGTTGACAGTCAAATATCTCTAACAGTTTTTGCTCTGCTAATTTTCTAGGCCACAAAGGCAATGTATAAATAGAAGTTGACAATTCATACTTGCATGATGGTGTAATAGTAATATGCTGTGTGGTTTCACTACAGTCCAGTGTGTTGTCACTATGTCTGGCTTCAATACAAAATTCAGATGAGCCATGTAGGATTATTGTGCTGCACAGGGCTATGTCTATAATGGAATGTGCTTCATTGGAGAATGCTGGAAACAGCCTCTCTTCTGGTGTTGGAGTATTAGATAGTGTCTTTGTGTCTAAATGTGGGGAGCATATGAATGTGAAATGTAAGAGGAGATTTGCCAACTGCTGATATCTTTCTGATTTCTCTCCCTCCATATGTCTTTCCACTGGCTGCCTCTTACGTCACAGTTTCCATCCCCCTGCTCAGATGCTTTTATATCATTTTTGGAAGAAGAATCTGTGTTCATCTGACAGAAGGCATGCATAATGTGAGCTACTTATTGAAATAGAAGCACTTTTTTGGACTGTACATATACACTGATTTTCTTGAGTTCTCCTTTGAGGGTACAGATAGGGAGGCTGGGAAAAGAAAAGCCCAAAACACATTACCTTTTCATGTCTGACTAGATCTGCAGTCCCTCAGTGCAGGGTGAACTGCAAGAGGAGCATGACGCTGCAGAAGTGTGTTTACATGGCAGAAAAAAAATCATTCCAGTTGTGACTCAACGGTTCATTCTATTTACATACACCAATACACAAGTTCATTTTTATTTAGCATGCTTAAAAATTTCCTAAGGAGGTGTGTGTGTAATACAGGTTTTAACTGAAAAAAATTCAGGTTTGCAGTTAGAAACATATGATATTTCTTGAACAGAAGTGTGGAAAGAACAGTTTGAAACAGTTCAGTAAAGAAGTGAAAGATATTTCTTTGCAAATTGACTATATAAGCGACCAAATTAAAACTCTTGTTTAAACACCAAAAGTGTAATTTTCACAATATTGTGAATTATGCATAACTGAAATACATAAATTTCCAGCTAATACGTTTCTGTTTATACAATAGCTGAAAACCCTATTTAGAGTGTAGTATAATATATCTATTATGTACTGTGTCAAAACCAGTGACTTACTAGTTCCTTTGGGCAGTTTTAGGTCTAGTAACTGAGTTCGAGATTAAAATAATTTCTTCTTTATTTCAAGGGCAGATGTTTTTTAAAGGATATTTGCAAATTTTTTTCCTAAAATGACCTCCAGCAAGTAAAAAGAAATAAGTTGAGATGGGTTTTTTTTGTGTGTGTGCGGGGGGGGCGGGGGGGAGGGGTTTTTTGGGTTTTTTTTGTAATGGTCTTGAGGGCTGCTTTCTCTGGTCCTTCAGGTATGCTCCTCAGGAGAGGAACATGCTGACCCTTAGCAGCTCTGTGCCTACCTCTAGCCCTGCTTGCAGCCCAGGCTGCTGTTGGTGAAGGAGAACTGGATATTCTGTGCTGGTCAGATATTCTCTTGCAGTGCTTTCTGCACGGCTGGCAGATCCCAAGGTATACAATTTTTTGCCTATATCCTTTGATCCTAAAGAATGTCTCCTTTCATTCTTCTTGTCTGAACAGTGTTTGTGTAATTGTCTGATTAGCAAGGCTTCAGGCAGGTGTGAACTGAGGATCTGACAGCGAGTGGCTTGAATGCTCAGGCAGGGTTTGGAAATATGTATATCAATCAAAACTTGAGGGCTTAGCTGTTCAGATACAGTGTTTTCTCTCTCCAAGGTTAGATACTCAGTCACTTAACATGGAGACTTCTTGTGTGCTTGTAGAATAATTTTTTTAATGGAACAAATAATCCATATTTGCTTTTCTAAGTGGATATGAGATACTTAAGAGGAGCCATTAATTTACTGGGTAAATCCTTTAGACTGCAGACAGTCACTGGCTGGATACTGCAGGAGACCATCATAAGCAGAAGCTGAGGTGATGTAATGCACTGCATTTTGGATTAAAGATTATCTCCTTAATTGATAGCTGCAAAGCAGACACTTAAACTATTCTGACTTGTGAAATATTGCTGAGATTATGGAATTTGTGTAAGTGCAATGAGAAATTGTGATAGAGTAAGGGGTCAATACCTGGACTATGCTGTCACAAACACACAGCTGCAGGCTTTGTAGATCTGATAGTGATAAACCCTGCCTTTGCATGCAAAAATTGCTTTCCAATAAAGACAGGAGCACTTGTGCAAGAGGTCCCTCTTGTGTAGTGTTCACTTGGTGTGTGGGTGCCTCAGAAGTGCTGGTGCCAAAGAGTGATGGGAGTGCCAGGTCTGGCTGAACTGGTGGCAGCTCAGGGTGTCCAAGTGTGGAGGACTTGACCTGAAGATTCTGCCTGAGTGAAGGGTTACCAGCACAGGGGTATTTGTTTTTCAAATCAGTCTCATTTTTAGCCCTTCCACCTGTCAGTTTAATGGGGGCTTTGGTGCTGCCTTTGTGAAGGAGTAATGGAATCAGGACATCCCTGCAATATGTGGTGGAGAACAGCTAATTGTTTGTAACATCATCCTTTTTAATTATAACTTCAGTCTCGGTATTTTAGTTCCTCATGTATCAGAAGTGATGAATTTTACCTTTTTAAAGAATGATGTTTGCTTGCATGAATGATATGCCTACCAAAAATCAAAGTAATCTCAAGTGTGTGCTGATTATCTTATGCAAATAATTTTAAGCTTATCTTGGGTAACATGCTTGTTTCATTTTAGGGAGCATAAAGATGCACTTTGAAATGCAGACTAACGTGGGCAGATGAATTATACCCTAACTGAGTTCTGCTTCTCCTTGTGGCTAAGGGGAAGAGGGGGCAGCAGGGCTTACAATTTAACCAGCTGACAGTGTACAGAGTATCTGCCTCTCTTACACCTAAAAGATTAGTAAAACATCCAAGGTAATTGCTGTTTAATAGCTGCTCAGAGATCCTCATAAAGAAAAGCAATGACTGGGACACATTTTATGGATGTATTGGTTTTTTTCTGCAATGTGAAAGTGGCACAATGATTGTATGGTTCTAGCCAGTGTAAAGAAACTTCCACAAAACCTCTTTAACACAATGTATAATGATTATAATTCGCAGGGGAGCATGTATTATTCGAGGGAGGATGGTTTATCTTGCATATCTAACACTTTTTCTAATTATAGTGCTTTAAACAATGGCTAATAAAGCAAGCTACGCACCATCATTGAAAAGCTAATAACTGCATTCCTCTTTAGAGGAGTGGTGGTGTCAGCTTTCGTTCTCCACCAGGCAGTGGTGGTCTCTGAGACACCACAGTCACTATTATATGCATACTGCATGCTAAATGCTGGAACTCTATCAATGTTCAGATAGGGTAATGGTGGATCATTAAATATAAGTCAAGCCTTTTTTATCTTTCATCTGTACTCTGGGAACAATTCTTTCAGTGTGGTCTGACAAAGTGTGGAATCCTAATGAGCCACTAAGGAAAAAGCAGCTGTGTAAAGCGTGTGTTGCTCCTATGAAGGGTGTTATTTCTGCCTCTAATATCTTTCCACCGAACATAAATATTGTTCATTTCAGAGCTCCCATTTCTCCTATTTTCGCCCTCCACCTTCCTTGGCTTCCCCTCTGTAGGTGAACAAACCCTTTAAATTTAGCCTTGGTAGGGAATTACTGGCCTACTGCTAAATAGCAGCTTGGAATACTGCTTTTGGAATGCTCATTGGTTACTTTGGTGACTAATCAGTGAAAAATAGACATCACCAAATACAGTATCAGTTTTGAGAGGTGCGAGTTGCCTGCTTTTACCACTTTTATACTGGGAAAATGGAGCTAATAAATGAACATGTCAAGAAACTCTGGAACTTCTGTGCCTCTTGATTAACTGTTAACGTTACACACAAATATGACAACTGAAGGATTTACTTCAGTCTAAAGGGTTTGAGTTTAGACTAAAGAAACATGTAGATACAGACCATGGAACACTGATGTTTTTTCACTCATTTGCTATTATGGGTTAATTAAGTGTGGCTCTATGTTCCCTCCCACCTTCACCCTTCCTCCTAGCCCTGCATTAAATCTCTAGCAAAAGGTACAATGAGACAGGACCAAATACATCTCAGTAAAACAGTTCTCTAGCTGAAACCATATTTTACAGATGATTTCTAATTGTACTTAAATTTGTTTCCTCTGTTCTTGGTACCATTTCTCATGAAATGAAACAAAATTTCCCACTTATGAAGGTACAATAAACTGGTAAGAGGGAGAAGCTCTGGCCCAATAATTTCTGTGTGCTTTGTCTTGATCTGACTTAATTTAAAAGTTTTAATTAATAGAAAATAAAATAGTTTTAATTGATAAGGAATAAAATGAACAGAGATTGTGGCATATTGTGATGACTTACAAGGATGCAACTTCATATAGAAATGTTGTTTCTAAGAGTATTTGTGGCAGGTTCCTTGACTTGTTTCTTCCTCTTCTCCTCCAACATTGTGGTAGCCGAATGCTGAAAAGGCATCTTAGCAGGAAAAACAGGTGTCTGAGTTGTCCAGTCTGCAAAGCATGCAATTATTTTGGGGGAATGGGAGAGGGAGAAACAAGGCCTGGTAACCATACAAATATAGCATAAGACTGAGGAAAGTAACTTTTATAATTGCAGCTTTCTGGCATGGCAGGATGCGGTGGATGTTTTAGGCATGGGTTGCCAGAGGGCAGTATTGCTTAGAGAAAAGACCTGGGTGCTGCCGGAAAGGTGCTTTGCTTCAAATGCCTTTTGCTTCATGTACATCAGATTACTTCAGTAAATTGTTAGCTTTATCAGGAAGAGAAACAGAGGGAGCACCAAAGGCCCAGGAAGCCATTCAGATCTTGGGCAAAACACAAGAAAAGAATTACTATGTGTGTGTCTATGCTTGACCAGGACCTGGTAAATCTTCCCTTTATCTCCAGCATTTTAAGCATTCTCTCTGGACCTGAGTTGCAACTCTGCCCGTCAAATACTGAACTGCATCTGCATCCTGCTCTCCTGCAACTGAGTGACAAGGGAGAGACTTTTGCAGAAAGCAAGGCCCATAAACACTTCTTTGGGCTTCCCAGACCAATGCCAGCTAACTTGCCTGTCACCGAGGAGTTTCTGACCTATCTGATGAAGCAGAAATGTGTAAATGCTCTTCTCATGGCTTATTTTCTGTGTAGAGTGGCTGTAAGCAGATTTGAACATCATCCTTCAGAGACACTGAGGCAATATTACTCAGTCAGCAGTTTTCTGCAGTCCTTCTATGGAGCACAAAATCTATTTCCGGGTAGAAGTGAATGTTGTCTGGCTTTCAGGGTTTCTGTGTAGTACGGGAGCTTAATACCGTCAATGCAATCAGCTGGACAGAGGGGAATTGCTCTGTACTAGAATTAAAATCTAGAGCAGCAGAGTTGAATTTTCTATTGTTATCCACATTGGGCATTGGATGTTTCTGAGATTGAGGAGGTGATAAGTATCAAACTGAGGTCTGAAGCAGCAAAGACAGATCTTTAGGCAAATGCTGCCTACCTCTTCATGGGACAGGTCAGCTTTCCTTCTGGATGTTCCTGAGCCCTTTTGTTTAAGGGTTAGGCACAGTTACTATCTGTTCCCAGCCTTTGGCATGGGACTGAGGGTGGGAGGAGCTTGTCTTTGGAACTTGTGAATTTGTTGTTTCAGAGCTGCTGGCTGGGATACAAGGGTCTGCATGAGCTCTGTCTGTCAAAAGACTGAAAATGGAATGGGCTATTTATTTGAAGAAAGAGCTTTCTTTGTGGTTAAATGTTTTGGATGCAGGTGGGAGGTCTTCCTGCTCTTTTTCAGGACGTCCTAAGGGCATATTTCTGTGCTATAGGGACAAGAACCTTTACTACTTTTATACACTGCAGTCTTCAGCTCTTGGCTGCCCTATTCGCACTGGACCGTGCTGTGGCTGGACAAGTATTTGGTGTTGTCACCTGGTCTAAATGGCCTGGCAGGGCTCAGAATAACAGTTGGGGGAGCAGGGGGCTCTCTGGGATGCTTCTGGCACTCAGGATCTCCAGCAACTTTTTATTTTATGCAGATGCCAAAGCGTTTGAAGGACCAAGATGCTGCCATTTCATTAACCTTTGATAAGTTTAGGTTGTATGATGTCAAGGCAAAAAAAAAAAAAAATCTGAGCTCTTAATTTTCAGCTGGATGACAGCCACACAATGGCTGCAAACACTCGCACTAGTGTGGGGATGGCTGGGTAACAGTTGCATCTCTAGGTCTTTTTAGGTGGTGGGATTATCTAATGAAAATTTAGTGGGAGACATAAATATATATGAAGCAATACAGGGTTAAGAGTGAAATACTACAAGGAAAGAACTGTGTAATATTGATGAGACTACCTTGATGCTTTGTATTGAAAACCATAAAAATAGTCCATTATCTTCTAAAGGGCACTGATGCTTCTTTCTATGTGATTCTTCTATACTCAACCTAAGCTGTTGCATTGTCTTTTCTAGGTTGATGACAGTCTGTGAAATCCCTACTGAAGGTTACTGTGCAGGCACAAATGCAAGAGAGACAATATGGTTTTAAATGGTACTTTGGGAGGGAAGCTTAAAAAAGCAAACGATGGATGTCCACCACCACGGCAGCTTGTTATAAGTTGTTACCTGTTTAAATAGTTTTTCACAGGGCAGCTTAGGCTGAGTGCAAGAGAGGTTTTTGTAAATTTCTCTTGTGCCTCAGCCGCACACTGCTAGTAAGACAAAGATTTCAGTGGGGTTTATGTTTCAGTGGCATGAATCCTGTCACTCTATGTGCATGAAACTTTCTGGCTCAACTACATGAATCTAAATACTTGTTTACAAAGAATTTAGATGCATTCTCTGAAGCTGACTGAACTATTGTTATAGGTACTTACCAAGGCTTGCACTGTTTTGAAGCTTAATTTACATGATGATTTCTGAAAAGGAAAAATGGCTTGCTTTCTCAAGTACCTGTACTGTGAGGAAGGCAGAGGAGTGTAATGGTGTCTCAGGAGCTGCTGTGCCATTCATTACAAGTGCTTAAAAAATGTGTGTGTTTTACAGCAATTACACAGTTGAAAGGGGTTTTCTGGGAGAGTTCAATATTGCTCTTTTCTTCTAGTTCCTCACTTGGACATTGAAGACATGAAAGCAAGGGCAGAGTTTGTTTTTGTCAAAGCAGATGTCAGAAAGATGTTTGAAAGTAAGTTTTGTTTTGTTTCAGGATGAAACATGTTGGATTGTGCCTTTATTAAGGATTATTGAGCTGATCAGAAATTCTTCATACCCCTGATTAAACTCTTCCAGAGGACAAAAATCTTATTTTGGAGTCAAGGCCCAAACATCATGGGTAATGTCTGATTTTATAGCTAGTTTATGACCACAGTGTTTTGCCTCCAGAGAGATAAGATGGGTCTACTTCCATAAGCACTTGGCCTCTTACATTTTAAAGATCTTTAGTAGTGTCTTTGTCTTTTGACTTGACGTATAGTCAAAAAAAATATTAAAGAATAATAGAATATAAGTAATATAGCTATCTGATTAGTGAAATTACATGTGAAATATATGCAAGGATTTGATTATCCTTTAAAAAACTGGTTCATTCTGTGGAACAAAGTGCCAGCATCAATTCTGGAAAGAACATAAACTACCCTTCATATGAATTCGACATGAGTTTCTTAAGCTTTTCATCATTACCCCACTAAAAACATAATTTGGGTTTGTTTTTGTGGTTTGTAATTTTTTAATAAGACTACCTTTGTCTTGGATTGCCCAACACTAAAACATGTAGGTTGTGTGTCAATTTTTTATGCTTTATCTATTTAGTTTTGACTTTTTTCATGGCTGTGGGTTTTGTGGGGGTGGGAAGGGATCTAGTTTTCCTGCAAAATTTGAACAAACATTTTGGTTGTCTTGGAGAGCAGATTTATAAAAAAATCTGCCTACTTCTTATAGCTTCAGGGGGAAAGAGTCCTCAGTATTGCCATGACTTACGAAGACTTAGTCAAGGCCAGTCATAACCTGCGATGTGAAATACTTTTCTCGTACAGATGAATTCTCTTTTGTCTGTAGAATTTATTTGCTGAGGCATCTTCTTTTAAAAGGGCTCTTTCTATTGAGTGCAATTGAGCTGCACTGACCAATTAAGAAATGTTCTTAGTTTTCTGGGCTTCTATAGAATTAACCTCTGAATTGAGAAGGGGGAAAAAATCCCTTTGCTCTTTCAGTACCTTCACTGCTTGTACCTAAATGGATGGGAAAAGCATCTCCCTCTGCAATATTACTGAAGAGGAAAAGGGAACGAGATAGGGTGAATGGAAGGTATTAAGACAAAAGAGGATGTGGCAGAAGTTTGCTGTGGAAAAAAATGAAATTTATACATGGGAAAGAAAAAAGTATTGTGTGCAGGTCTGATTAGATGGTAATATGCTGCAGTTACAGGAGAGCAGAGCTTCATGGGCAATCTTGTTCTGTATGTATTCAGCTCCTGAGTCTGGCTCAGGCTATGCTCAATCTCTGTAACTACCTCTAGGCAACACACCTGCAGTCCCTTGATAAGGCCTCTGTCTCTGTGGTGCTGCATGCTGTGAAATGGTGTACTCATGCTTTAAAGTGTGTGAGACCTAATCAGGGCAAGAGCAGAAGTCAAGACCACAGCATAGTGATTAGAAGCAGTAGTTCAATCTTCAGTCAGGCTCTACAGAGGTTTTAGATTGAGCTGTTTGACCAGGCTGAAGCTCCTCCATAATAAGTTCAACCATAGAGCTGAATCCAGACTGAACTATTGCAAGAAATATTTTTTTAAAAACTACTAGACTTTTTTCTCTTTTTTTTGCCCCCCAGTTCCATTTAAAAAGTACTTCAAGTGCCAAAGAAAGAAGAGGAGGATCTTGGAGAATCCCCAGCCTAGAAGAAGAAAGGTTTGGTCTTATAGGATGAAGGTGATAAAACGGGAGTTGTGCAGGAGTCAGCATCAAGAGGTTGTTGAGGTAGATGGAAGTCCAGAGGGAGTTCAACCTCAAGAGGTGGTCCAGGAACATGTTCAGGTGGATGAAAGCCCAGAAGGAACTCGGCAACTCAGCTCACCAGTACAGCTGGAGCAAGAAGACCAACCCTCAGCAGCACAGCTATTGCCCTCTGCTCAAGAGCCCCAGGGAGGGAATGATATCCATGTGCACCCGCAGAGGCAGCCAGTGCAAGGAGGCATGGCCCCAAACATGGGGCCACAAGCAACAGACCCAGGCTGGGAGTTCCCAAAAGTGACTGTCAAGGTGCAGCCCCAGAACACGAGCCAGGGGTGGAAATCCCCTGAGGTGACTGTACAGGTGCAGCCTCTGAGGCCAAGACCAAGATGGGAGGCCCCATCAGTGACTGTGCAGGTGCAGCTACAGCAGCAGGGCCCAGGGCCATCTTTCCCACAGGTAACTGTAGAGCTGCAGCCCCAGGAGTGGGGACAAGGCACTGCTGGCATCAAGGTCACGGTGCAGCTGCAGTTGGGCTGTGACCCAGGAGAGGTAACCCGCCTTCAGAACCAATGTGAGGGAGTGTTAGATAATGGACAGCAGTTGACTCCCCCAAAAAATCAGGGAGAGATGATGATGACATGTTCTGAATGTGAGAGAGAGCTTGCTGTGGTGGAGCTGCTGCCACAGAAGATTCTGAGCCAAAAACAGGATCAAGGAGGAGAAGTGGAAAAAGCCCAACAAGACAAGAGCCAAGAGGAAAGAGCTGGAGTGGCAGAGCTGCATAACATGCAGGCTGGAGAAAAGGCAGACCTGAATGGGATGGGGACAGAGGAACAGCTGCAGTACCAGAGTCAAGAGCAGGAAAAGGTAAAAGCAGACCTGCCTCTGCAAAAGGAAGACCAAAGAAGTACAGAGATGAGACAGGAGCAAGGTAATATCCAAGAAGGGCCCAGGGGGATTGTAGAAGACCAGAAGGAAGACCTAGGACGAGAACTGTCTAAGAGACTTCCAAGAGAGGCTCCAAATTATTTTGTTGCCATTCCAATAACAGACGATCAGGTACTTGAAGTAGCTGTTCTATTAAAAAAACTTAACGTAGGATTAATTTCTGGTCTTGATTGCAAGGGTTGTTAACAAGCTGAGAGTGATCGAATTATACCTGCTTACCCCAAGTGTTTTATTGGGTCTTGGGTGGACTGAACTTCCTCATAACAACCCTTAGGTGCTGTGCTTTATTTTGGTAGATAGAGCTGTGTTTATATACATCCATGTTTCAGCTACTGTTACGAAAAAAAATCACTTCCACGATTGCCACTGCCCTTGTAGGGTCTGAGGTGGTGTCTCATCACTAGTGTCTTCTATTCTGTAATCTTTTTTCAAACAAAAGGCCTGGCTTTCATCTTGTGTTGTCCCATCCTACATTTTCTTAGGACTGAATTCAGTGCAAGGATATTTGTTTGTTCATCTCTTTTTTCACTGAAGTTTGCAATGGAGAATGAGAATTTCCTTCTCTTCTGCAGAAGATTATAGAGAATTGATCTGGTTTTTTCCTTCTCCATCTTTTATCCAATAAACTTGCCCTGAGATCCTAGCTTGATGGTTAATTTCAAGAACACGTGTGCAGTCTATATGGTCATACTTCAAGGTGTGCTATATTCTGTGACTCCCATGTTTGAGCAGTGTTGGAAAAAGCAACAGATCATTTCACCTCTATAACATTAAACCAAAGTGCAGCAAACAGTGGAAATACAAATAGACATATTCTCTTCTAAAGGCTTTGTGGGGAACTTAAAACTTTCCAGTTACCACTATAAATGCTGCTTCTGAAATGTCATACAGTATTGCAGGGTTTGGTTGCTACAGGCCCTGTCTTATGATCCATGGAAGAAAATTCCAAAAATGATATGATAGCTGGAGAGGCAGATTTTACACTTTATTTACTAGTTAGGGGCTTCAAAAGAGTCTTACATAACCTCTGCACAACTCTTTGTACATGTAAAGAAAGTGGGAAGATATTGGCTCACCTTGAACTACTTATTCCCATTCTGCTGCTATGAGTTTTGAAGCTCACACAAAGCTTTCTGGAGAATATGGAAAGTCTCCTTTCCAAAGCAGCGCTGCCAGTGTCTTTATGGACATTTTTTTTTTTTTTTTAATCTTTAGCCTTTCACAAATAACTGTGACTTGCTGATGGCAATGTTTTGTTTGCAGCTGCAACATTTTTGCAGGTATGCAAAAGCAGACAGAGCTCTCACTTTTTCCCAGTATCTGCTGTTACCCCAAGGGAGCTTGCATGGGATTCTGTCCCAGCATTGTGAGGTGGGACTTGCCCCATGCCCTCTGTGTAGGGGCAGCAGATGACTATGCACTCAAATATATTATGAAGGGAAAGAACAGCCTTGAGATGCCAAGACAATGACCAGACTATTTCACCTGACAGAGACAGGCAGGGGAAAGTCTTAATTTGAATCAGAAACTACTGTGCCCAGCTAGCATGGGCAGAATGGAGCAACAGTATATAAATTGTGTAAATTATTGCTTATATTCTATATATTGGAATCTTTTCCTATAGATAAAATGTAAAAGGCAAAACCTGGGTATTAACCTGTATAAACAGAGTGAAAATACAACTTTTTACTATCAGCTTCCACTAGTATTTTATGGTGCATTTTCCAATGAACCAAATAGATATTGTTTGTTGCAATAGATAACTTAATTCTGTTTTTTCCCTAGCTTAAGCTTTCAAGCAGTATCTGGCATGACTATTTATGCTGCTGAAAGGCAATAATTAGGTAGGATTGATGTATCTGTTGTCCAGAATTCTTCCTTTTTTTTTTTCTCTCCAGTGTGACGAGCAGTTGTGGTACAGTAGTTTGCTTTGGCAGGCTTCTGAGTTTTTGTTTTTTTACCTAAGTTAAGTGTAAAAACACTTCTGCATGTGTTAGAGGGAGATGTCAAAGGTGCCTTCCTCTTGGTTGGCAATTATTTGCTCTGGCTTTGTCTTGAGCAGAATGATCTTTGAAGGTTATCTGGAGGATGGCCTCATATAACTTTAGTGATTCCTACATATGACTGGCTTTTGAGAGGTGAACAAAAGTGCAGAGCACATCAGGAAGATAAATGCCAGGAAGGGAAAAGAACTGTGTAAGCCGAAGACAATGTTGGCAGATGAACAAATGGGTATGAAGTGGGCAAAGAATAAATCTAAGCTGGAAACTGGAAAGTTTCCTGCCATCTGAGGAATGAGATCATGAAACAGCTTGAAGGGTCATGAATGCTTAACTTATTCTGCTATTTTAATGAGATTTGAGTATCTTAATATATGGCCTGGGACCACATCCTGTGCAGCCCAATGAATGTCTTTCCTTTCTTTTTCCTTTTCTTCTCTCTCTCAATTCTTCTCTTACAGATTTCCCTGCACTCACACATGCCCTGGTAATCTGGCAGCTCTGGCATCCCTGATTGGATGCTCTGCCCAAGACATTCCTAGTTTGTTTCCTCTGAAGTGCTATCCTTAAGGATGGAAGTGACATGAGACAGTCTTGTGTGAGGCCTTGAAAGAACACAGAGTACAGTACTGAAAGGTTGACATGTATATGCAAAGAGTGTGAGTAAAGATATAGAATGGTTTGAGTTGGAAGGGATATTAAAGGTCATCTAGTTTCAGCTCCCCTGCCATAGACAAAGACTCCTTTCACTAGGCCAAGTTGGTCATAGCTCCATTCAGCCTGGCAGTGAACACTTCCAGGAGTGGGTCATCCACAACCTCTGGGCAACCTGTTCCAGTACCTCACCACCCTAACAATAAATAATTCTCTCCTAATATCTAATCTAAACCTACTCTTTTCCAGTTTGAATCCACTTTTTCCTTGTCTGGTCACTCCAGGCTCTTGTAAGAAGTCCCTCTCCATCTTTCTTGTTGTTTTGCTTCAGGTCCTGAAAGACAGCAATTAGGTTACTCTGAAGCCTTTTCTTCTCCAGGCTGAGCAAACAGAATTGTCTCAGCTTTTCCTCACAGGAGAGATGCTCCATCCCTCTAGTAATTTTGGTGTATCTCCCCTGGACTCATCCCACCAGGTCCATGTCTTCTCTATGCTGGGACCCCAGAGCTCAATGCAGCACTGCAGGTGGGGTCTCACCAAGTGGAGTGGAGGGGTGGAATCACCTCCCTCAACACGCTGGCCAGATGTGAGTGTATACACGTGTAAGCACATATGTATGTGCATATATAATACTGTTTTGACAATTTGGGGTGCTTTTACCTCTGAAGCAGAAGTTCCTGACCTCACTGGCTATACATTTTGGTTGTCCAGTACTCTATAGACCTTGTTTATTACAGAAGAGTTTTAAAGATGCTGTTAGTGTTTTGGGAATAATTATTTTGCCTTAATTATTTGAGAACTCTCCAGATGGCAGGGCCTAGGGCTGTTGACATTTTTCTCCCTTTCAAGAGGACAAAGGAAAAGCCTTGTTCCAGTCCTGGTGGGTGCACAGCCTTTTATTTTTTTTTATTTGTGTCTAAGCAAAGCTCCAAGAGGCTGGAAACCAGGCTTGTACTGGATTGAATCTAAGGATGTTAGTCTCAGGCTTTCAGTACTCCATTTTAAGTGCCTCCTTCCTGCCCCTCACTTCCTGAAAACCCCCCAGCTATCCCATCAACTACACAGCATTTATAGAGAAGTTCTAAAGACTGATGCACCAAAAAAATCCAAAACAGTGTAGTGATAGGGTAGACTCTTTCCATGGGAGGAGGACCAGGAAGTTGAGAAGATAAGAAGAGGTAAAAAAAAAAAGACATTAACACTGCTCTGTGGTAGTTAAATATCTACATGAGAGAATTTCACTCTAACTCAGCTTCCCAGATGTCTAAGCCTCAAACTGGTTTGCAGAAGGATCTTCTTTTTTGAAGGATGTTTTTGGAAAGATTGAGTAAGGGAGAACAACAGGAGGCTCTTTTGTAGAAATACTGTTAAGACTTAGCCTAGTCTGTTGAGGCAAGCGTTGTAGTTTGTGTGGTCGGACAGCTTGATGGCTTGATTCCTGCTCAATGGTTTCACAATCTAAACATATGCTGTAAATAGCAGGCTGCAATAAATTGTGCTACAGTTTCAGTAGGAATTAACTTAATGTAAGAGTCACTGATGTATTTTTCACAGTGACAAATGTACCGTAAGGGTTGGTGAATTCAGAGAGTTTGTATCTTCAAATGGTTATTTTAATTGTGTGTGGCTTTTATCCTCATGTTTATTGGGAACTTGTTATGGTAATCTCTTCTCATTTGCACGTTGTGGGACTACTTACTGGGCTCCACAATGACTGCTAGGTTTTATAGAGAAAGATTGCAAAACAAGAGCATATTGACCCAGCTGTTTCGATCTGTGTAAGAATAAAAGGGAGCTCTAACATGTGTGAGCACCTATGTGTGTAAGGCAGAGTTTTCTCAGTAAAATAATCTGAAAATCTATAAGTGATTTCTCTGTAACTTGGGCTTCCATCAGATACTTAGGACCCATGTGAATGAATTCTTCTCTCTCCTGCCTGTTGCCATGACTGGCTTATAAATCTGAACAGCACATATTGAAAAAAAAAAAAATCTTTGGAGTCAATTGTGTAAAGGCACAGATAGATCCACAAGAGCCAGAAACTGGCCACACAGTTCTGAAAAACAGTAGCTGAGAAAACAGCATGTTTACCCAGTCAATCTACTTTGTTTGCTGCTACATTTTCCTTTTGGGAAGAGATATCAGTTTAATCTGTGATCAAACTTGTAATCAGAAAATGGCATAAGATTAATTATGGAAATGCTATTCAATTTCCACAGTCTATTAACAACTGACAACTGCATGAAGATCCTATTAATATTTACACAGTGCTGTGAGCTTTAATCTAACTTGCTTAGGGTCAGATTCACACCTACTTTAAGATCTATGGCTTCTGGTTCACAGGAGAGCTATGAATTTAGCCTGTAGGCTTTTAAAAGGAAAACAGAAAAATCAATTCCTGAAAAATTAGGTACAAAACTGAAAGTTGCCGTATGATAAACCTGAGGTGGGTTAGGGAGGAGAGGAAGGTGGCTTTGCAGATTCCTGTCTTAAACACTGAGTTGCATTTTTGGGTGTGTAAAGCTTTGGCATTCTGAATTTTTCCAGTAATCTGTAGGTATTCTAAAATGCAAATTTGTTTCTCTGTCTCCTGTTTACTCCACTGCAGATTTTGGACAGAATTGAAGATATTCAAGAACTTATATTCTCTAAAGAACCTGACCTGTCAAGAGCTCTTCTTCCTGTTCAAACTATGCACCTTACTATAATAGTAGCTCATCTGGGAACAGAAGAAGAAGTGAAGAAGTAAGAATCCTGCCAAATTCAAGAGCAGCTAATTTTTCTGTAAATGTGGTAGCCTTACTGCTGCTATTGTGAATCATTATGTTTTATTAGAGCCTACACACAATTTCTCTTAAACTTTTTTTGATCAGTTTCTGGCCTGCTTTCAGTACCTGTGGGGAATGATCTTTACAAAAGCTAGCTATGATGCATCAGAGATCGAAATTTTCTTATCTGCCATGGGGTGAAGAGAAAAGGCAGTGTGGCTGTAAATAGTATTACTGCTTTCTTACTGTGTTACTACCACAAATTAGCTCAACAGACGTAAGCTTCCCTGAGCTGCTGTCTTTTGAGAAACTGCAATTTTTCAGATCAGCCGTACTTTTATCAGCTGGAAAATGTTAGCTGTTAAGATATATTGCATTAAGAAGAAAACAACAACAACAAAAAAATCTGCCTAGTTCTTTCTCAAGCTGCTCTCCTGTTGAATTCAAGCTGTGGCCTGTCACCGGGGCCCTGTGAATTAAGACAGAGCTATTGACAGGTGACTAAGGAAAGCTACCCTGTTGTCAGGAAGACTAGAATTGATGGAAAGGTCAGAAAATAATGCCAGTCTGCTGCAGTTTTTCTCTAAGCCTTATCTGACTGTACCACACTGAGAAACCTGAAACTCCTTGACATAAGGAGGCAGAAAGGAAAGGCCCTTATGTGCCTGGGAAGGCATCATGTGCTAGAGGTGGGAACCTGGTGAGAACAGTCCAGGGGCCCTGGCACATACCAGCACAGGAATGAAAAACAGGCCTCAACACCATATGAGTGTCACACAGGATCTGCTTGGGTGTAAAGCAGAATGCCTAGCTGGAAAAGTGTCAAAAAACCATTTTAACTAGAAAAAACCTCTTCTGCCCATACAGGCAGCACCAGTTAAGCATGATTAAGATGCATATGACAGGCTTGTGTGTGCCTTATTTTAAAATTAACTGCTTTATTTTTCATTCCAGAGATTTTTTTTTTTTTTTGGGGGGGGGGGGGGGGGGGAATAGGAGTGTTATACGGGCTAAGGAGACATGCAGAAAGCAGTGTACAGTAATTTAGTAATAAAAGGCTGTGCCAGTGCTGCTGACTGGGCAGGCTGATGTCCAAGAGGATAGGAAGCCTGTTGAGAGCAGCAATCAAAATGGGAATCAATTGGTTAGGGAGGTGAGTGGAGCTAAGTAGTGTTAATGAACTTAAGAGTGGATGTGTGTCTGTAATGTAAAAATAATGGACATACCTAATGAAAAGCAGATCTACCTTGCCAAGTGTTTTTCATCCTGTACCTTATACCTACCTCCAAAGCTCTTCTAAATGAGGCTGTAGCTCAGAGGCTACTGCTCTGGCTGTCCTGTGAAAGAGATTGTCTTGAGCTTAGCTATTTCTGAAGCTAGTAGCACTGCTCATAAAGCTGGCCTAGCCCCTCACAGTGTGTACTATCAAATCTCAGGGCAGAAGCTGGAGCAGAACTTTTTACATTGACATAGGACAAGGAGGAATGGCTTCAAGATGGAAAAAAAAGCATAGATACTGGTAAGAAATTCTTTACTACAGTAAGGCCCTGAGCAGAGAGAAGTTGTGGATGGCTCATCCCTGGAAGTATTCAAGCAGTGCGGATGGGGCTTTGAGTAACCTGGTCTACTGGAAGATTTCTCTAGCCATGGCAGGAAGGTTAGAACTAGATGATATTTAAGGTCCCTTGCAACAGAAACCATTTGATGGGAGAACTTTTCTTAGCAGTATTTAATTTTCACTTAGATGTAATGAACTTACATGAAGGGCTAGATTGTTGGGCTACATGAAGGGCTAGTCATGCTTGTTAAGGTGGAAAAATCAAAATCCTCTGCAGAGAATTCACTCTTTCCAACTTCAGTCCTGTCCTTGCTATACCTTTATCTGCTGAGTCCCCATGGGTCTTGGAAAGAAGCTGCCATTATGGCATTAGAGCTGAAACAACTCCAATGTAGTAGTGAGGACTGTTCATGATGTTGGCTGAAGTGGCCTCTGCCTGCATTAAACCACTTTCCAAAGGGCATTAGTTTGTGCAATGTGGGTTTTACTGCCTGGTTTCTATTTAGATGTTACACAGGTCTAAGATTTCTAAAGAGTGGAATAAATGCAGTCAAAACTTGTTCTAAGTATAACGATAAAGTAAATGTGGATGCAGGAGGCCCAGTAACCTATGGAATGGTGTCCTGCAGTTCTTAGTCATACTGCATTTTGTTTGAAGTATGAAGCCTTAGTGGAAGGCTTCTGGTCAAACTCTGTTTGAAGACTGACAGGATTCCCCTTCCTGAGACACCAGGGCAAAGAAGGGCTTTTGTGTGCTTCACCAGGGCACTTCAGCAGGTATTAAGTTACTAGAATTCTTGGTGTCTACATTTAGAAATTTAATTGTTATACTTTTTCTGTGTCTTTAAGAAAGTTGTTTTAATTTGAAGTGTTAATGTCCTTGAATAATTCACTTTTTTGAGATTTCTTTGCACAGCAAAGTGCGTATCTAAACTTTATTAATGAGACGCAGAGCCGAGAACATAACCCTCAATTTGATATTTTGTTACCTACTCTGGAATAGGAGGATATTATGGAGAAAAATGCTAATTGTGCTTTAGGTGCGAATTTGTTTTAGTTTAAGAATAAAATTAGTCAACCAGTTGAAAATGACAGTGATAAAGTTTTAAACTATATGACACAAATCAGTTTTATCCCTCTTGAATCTTCAGTATCATGTATTCATAGCTTTTCTGGAATGTTAATAATTTGCTCACTTGACTAACAAAACTCACTTCTAATATATAAGCTAAGGTTGAAGTGAAAGGTGTAGTGTATTTGAAATCTTAACTGTTACAAAAGAATCAGCAATGAAATACAGTGTGCCTGTGATACCTCATAGTGCTGCAGAGTGGTCAAAATCAGGTATATTGGCTGGTATTAAAAATAAAACAATGTTTCCATATGTAAAAACCCTAATAACTTTCAGCATTTATATATTGATTATTTTTAAGGGCTGTTCTGGCACTGAAGCAAAGCAAGACTAAAGTGGAAGACATCTTGCAGGGTAAAGACCTTAATTTGACATTCCATGGCATTGGGAAGTTTAATAATCAAGTGCTATATGTGAAAATGTTGGAGGAAGACGAGAAAATGCTTAACAGAATTGCAGGTAAGTACAAAACCTCATCCTCTAGCACTTGTAATAAATCAGTTTGTAGAGTCTGTCAGCTCATGTAAGCACTGGCCCAAGCTGTTGTGCAAGACTATGATTTGTTGCCTTTCCTCTCATCTCTTCTTTTTCTTAATTGTTAAATATGAAGCCAACAACTGGCCTCCTGCAGAGCATTAGGCCTAAAATAGGTTGTCTATACTAATATGGGACAGGTGAGATGCACAGACCTTCATGTGAAGGTCACAGAGCAAGGCTAACTTAACCTGCCCTGCAGTTGGAATCTCACAGGCCTGAGGTGTGCACAGTGCTCAAAGTGACACCTCTAACTGAGGCTCTGTTCATTCTAATAATCTGAGATCCTATTGTTGGCCCCAGCTGAGCATGTAAGAACTTCTTTAAACTGGAGTATGCATTTTCATCATAAGTACCTCTGGGATGGGAAGTGACAAAAATCAGTATTTGTCTGCATATGTGTGTGTAGCAAAAGCAAATCAGTCTTTTGCTTCCACTGTAGAAGATGAAACAGAAGTGTAAGAATAGCCAGTCCTCTGCTCTAATTTCCCAAAGCAGTGATGTGTTTGAGATGTTCCATACCTTTTATCTGCTTACCTGCATCTGAGTACAGTTTTAGAAGGGCTTGGTGCTCTCTTCTTCCTCCCCACCCAGTTTTGCTGTTAGTACCTGCTTTAGCCTGCAATGCAGAACCTAATTTGTGTCCTGAGCTTCTGTTCCAACAGAAGAGAAATAATCAATACACATTATTTTTCCTTGCTATTTTCATACTAAGAAAAAGGGAAGCGTAGTTCAACTAATGCTTCTCAAAAAGGCATGGAATACAAAGACACAGAGTAAACTTCAAAGAATGATTCTCAGAGCAGTCTGTTTTTCTTTCTGTTGATGTTATTTCCGACCTCCTCCAGTTCTCAGCTTTGATAGAAAAGTTCTGCTCTTATCCTCTTGTTTATCTCTTAAGTAGTTGGTGTTATAGCTAGACAGGGGATGCCTTTTGTGAACAGCTTCTTTGCCTCAGCTATATAAAATTAGCCACTTCACTATCCATTACCTCTTGCTTGACTCTGGCCCCTGCTTCTCTTATTGCTCCATCCATCCCAAAGTAAATTTTGACTCAAAACAGCTGTGTTTCTGTTAAAAATACTCTGATGTCTGTACTTACTAGAATTATAACCTCCACAAACTTGCCCATGCACAAACTGCTTCTTCTCAAGACTTCAACTGGAAAGAATCTTGACTGGAAGATAACAAACCAGAAGGCAGATGATGCAATTTCCTATAAGATCATATTTGGTACGTGTCTGTCTACAACATATATACAATTCAGTGCCATTGAAATAAGGCACTGGTTGACTCTTTTGATGCCTGATTTGACTGTTTTGACAGCGCAGCCTTGGCTCTCTCCTCACTCTTGAAAAATACAGAAATTAGTACTTCACTCCATCTGAAAGTGACTGGTTTTCCCTCAACTCATTGTCTTGCTTAACTGTGAATTTTGTTCCCAGTGAGTCATACCATACAAGGTCAATCTTTATCATGCTATTTTATCACCATCAGAAGTGTTTAATTTTGGTTCTGCAGAATATGTGCTATGATGCTCTTTAAATATCATCTTGGGCCTGCATTAGCTGTAAAAGCCATTGCAAATAGTGGGTGGCAGATCTTTTGTGTTCTCTGCCTGGATAACCTGCATCTTCAGAGTTTAGGAAACCTTATATCTAGCTTCTGATCTGATCCCCTTAGTTAAACAGAGGAGACAAAATTTGATTGGAAGCCCTGGGAATATTCTGCCAGTACTTGTGTTTTTTTAATGCAATATGATTGTTCACTGATTGCCTGAAATAATTCCTTGACTGGGAGACAAGCTGCCAGTTTTCAAGCTGTTAACTCTGTTACCAATGATTTTGCTATTCAGAGAGTGGTAGCTTCCAGTGTTGTTCTAGTCTGCATAACTTCTGACCAATTCTAGAATGTAATGAGTCTGGGAATTATGCAAATACGTATCAAAGTCTATCCTTTCAATGACATCTCCAAAGAGATGGATTTTGTCTCCCCCTCTCTCAGCAAAACAGTTGAATTAATTGTTCTACAAGGAATAAGGAATTTTTTTCCTTACTTTTTAGTCAATAATTTGGGTCGTCATGAGCTAGGTATGAATTTTAAATGCTGTCTTTTTGAGCAGCATGATGGGCCAATGATTTGGCTGGCAAAGGTCAAGACACTCCTGTCAGCTGTCTTTGCTTCATCATGTCCTTATTGATAGTTTGTCAGCAAGTTTGAGTTCTGCCTGCTCTAATGAAGTGTTTTAGCCTGTGAAGTGTTCCTGGCATTACCCAGGTGACTGGCCCTCCATCTGCTTTTGGTCCTATATCACGGACTTCAGTTTCAAAGTGGAGAGTTAACCTATCTCTAGATCAATTAACTGTGATTAATCTGTAAATACTGAGCACTACTGGATTTATCTTGCTGCTAGTGACCTCATCTATTTCAGAGAAAAGATACTGCTTAAGATGTCTTGGAGTTTTTGTAGGATATTTTTCAAATGAGCTAGAGAAAGGAGTGTTTGGAAAATTAAGTGTCAACTTGGCATGGGCAGGACCCTCCATTCGGGAGCCTTCTTCCTATACTGGCTTCTTGAAGATGATTGCTGGCCTTGACCTTTCTTCCATCATCTGCTTTTCTGATGAAAATCTGCTTATGGTTATGCAGGTTCTTCCCCTTCTAGGAAGAACCCCTTCCTGCTGCTCTGTAGACTTAGTGCTGGCTGATAACCAAGAGGGGATGCTATGTTCAGATTTTCTTTATGTTAATATCTATCTGGTTTCTTTTATGCAGCTATGGTAGGTTATATGCTAGATGATGCATGGGGAAGGGGTTTTTTTCTAGAAGGAGCTTAAACACTTCTGCTGTGTTTATTCTCTGGGTCTTGCTGTTCTTTGACCAACTGATGTGGGAACAAAAAGGCTTAATATGCAGAAATTCTTCATGTTAATATGTTCTATTTGACAAAGTACCAGGGGTGCTTTAGGGGTTGTTTGATACCTAACCATAATCACCTAGGACCGTTTTCAGATGTCCTAAAGTATTTGCAGGGCTCACACTGGACCTACAGCCAGGCTGTACCTTCTGCAGCATCAGCTGGAGGCCAGGTGGACATCCTGTAGGGCATCTAAAAGGGCATTAGATGCTTATTTGGACAACTGGATCCTATTTTTTGTGTGTTCCAGATGGAAAATATAAAAAGCAGCTGCCTTGGCAAAGTGATCAGACAGCCCTAGCTGCTGGTCCTTCATAAATACTCTGAGAAGAAACATTTTGAACTATTAATTAGCTAAACTCTGAGCCTGAGACCTGGCCTTAGTAAAAAAGCATATGACAAACTAGTGAACACACATGTAGTTAAACTTCCTGATAGGTGGAAAAATAAAATGGAAGCATGGGGATTTCAAACAAGGCACTCATCAGGTATATAATATGCTATTTTTTACACAGTTTCAACCTTGAACCTTAAGTGCCTAAGCAACTAAGCAATAATGAAGATAGGTGTCAAGGCAGGGGAGATCTGACCAGAACAGCCACAAATGCTGCAGGTTTCCATTTTGAAATGTTGATTCCCCCCACTCCCCGCCTTTCTCTATACAATCAAGGTATAAAGATCTGTCAGTAAGAAAAAATGCTGAGGAGTATTCCAGCCAAGCCTTAAAGTGTAATTTTGTAATTACTTCTTACTTTTTAAGCACAACTGTTGAACAAGACATCATCTTCTGGTTTTGCCAGACTTGTAGGGATCTGCCTCATGCAAACCTTACCTTGCTATACTTGAAACTGCATCCCCAAAGTTCATGAAAACTAAAACAGTTCAGCTTTTAACCTGTCATTAAAATCCTTTGCTGAAAGGCCTTGAATATAAATCCTGAAGTTACAAGCAGGCACTTTTTTCTATAAAGGATAAAACCTTATGGCTTTATAAATATGACTGAAGTTTTTAAGCCAGTACCATCATAAACACTTTGTATCACATTTGTATCTGGGGAAGGAGTATTATGTTTGTGTGATGTTCCCTCCTGAATTACTTTAAGTGCTGTGGAGCTGTAGTAGTTTTGGGAATCTAGCCCAAAACTTTTTTTTTTTTTTTTTTTTCTGGAAGCACTTTGCTTTGCACATTGCTGTTTGTAATAAGTGGGGAGAATCTGTTCTGTCACAGACCCTAGATGTGGCCACTGGTGGTGGCTGCATCTGGTTCCTGGCAGGGCTGCCACAGACAGACAGATGCTTTCTTGAGCTCACCATTTGATAGGGGATTTGTGAATTCAGAAGAAATTGTGTTGTTTTGGATCTGGTCTCAGGTTTACAACTTCTGTCTGTGTGTCATGCAGAACTTTGGTTTTGAGTACTTTCCTCAATTTTTTTGTGTTGCCTATGATAGTGCAGCCACTGGTTACCTGGGGTATGTTTTAACTGTCTTACTCAAGACAGGGATAGTGGCTTTTTGTCTAACCTCCCTGTCAATATTTTTCTCTACCTCCCCACTGTTATTCATTTCTTTCTTATATTGTCTTTTTCCAGAAGCTGTGGAACAATGCTTTATTGAAATGAATCTCGACATTTCAGGAAGTAAGGACTTCAAACCACATCTGACTTTTCTGAAGCTCTCTAAAGCATCAAGGTTGAGAAGAAGGGTAAGTAAGTGGGTTTAAGAATATTTTCCTGGGATCAGTTCTAGTTATTACTTTTCTTTCAACTAGATCTTTGGGATCTAAACAATAAGCATTGCAACCACAAAACAATATAACTTCTCTTATTTAACAAAGCATGTATAGAGGCTTGTTAACACAGTTGTTTGTTCATATCTGACTGGAAGAAATGAGGTCTGATGCTAATACTGTGTATGGCTCTCGTAGAGTACAGACTGCTTTCCTTCCATTGTGGCTGGTCAAATCTGCACAAAAACAATGTCAAGCTATTTCCATAGGGCAGGATGGCTTCTGAGCAGTATTTGTCTTCTGAGTAATATTTACCTCAGAACAAGATTAATGTCATGTTGGAAGTCAGGCTGGTGCCTTGATTTACACTAGAAATTTGTGATGTGCTTTTCTAACCTTTACTGCAGCATTGTATGGGATTTATCACAAACAATTAAAGTAAAAAACAGCTCTGATTAGATTGCTCATTTCCCAGTGGAATACTGTCCTGCTTGTTTCCAGGAATAATACTTGTATTTATGAGGTCAATATATTGCAAACCTGAAACACTAGAGGAGCATGCAGAACAGAAAACAGAAAAAGCTGTAATAGCTAAAGAAATGACCTTGTTCAAGTACTTCATATTGACTCGATATTAGCCTTTTGTATACAAGATAAAATCAAAGTTGGCTAGGACTGATAGTTCTGTGCTGGAGGCTCTTTCTTTTATACTGCCTGTAGGGATTTTCATGAGCAGAGGCATCTGCAATGTCTAATGCAAAAGAAACTACACAGTAGGCACGTAGGAATTACTGTTGACTCTTGTCTGGAGTATTTTCACACTTCCTCTTAGTATGAAATTTAAAATTAAAAAATAGAATTGTAATTTCCTGCATGCTCTCTCTTTTTGATCTCTAGCACTAAATATAGCTTAATCTCGCATACCATGATTTATGTACGCCATCTCTTTGCGTGTATGTATATAAATATACATGTGTATAGGTCTTTTAAATGTTAGCATATCAAGTGGCATGTCAGTGGATGCAGTATTCCTGATGTGGCTCACCAGTGCTGAGCAGAGGGGAATTATCTCCATCAATCTGCTGGCAACATTCCTCCTAATGCAGCCCAGGATACCACTGGCTGCCTTTGTTGCAAGGACACACTACTGGCTTGTGGTCAATCTGGTGTCCACCAGGACCTCTAGGTCCTTTTTCTGCAAAACTCCTTCACAGTCAGCTGCCGGTCTGTACTCATGCCTGGGATCATTCCTCCCCCATGGGCTGACTTCTGAGCTTGTTCAGCCTCATGAAGTCCCTATCAGTCCATTTCTCCAGCCTATCTAGATACCTCTGGCTGGCAGTACCCTCTAGTGAATCAGGCATTTCTCCCAGTTTGTTATTAGTGACATTGCTGAGGGTGCACTCTGTCAAAATATCCAGGTCATTAATGAAGATGCTAAACAGTACTGGACCCAGTATTGGCCCCTTGAGTACATCTCCAGTTACCAGCCTCCAACTAGACTTTGTGCCACCAATCACTGACATATGGAACTGGCTGTTCAGCCAATTTTCAATCCACTTCGCTGTTCAGCCAGCCAATAATTCATCAGCCTTCTCTATGGAGATCTCACAGGAAATAGTGTCAAAAACCTTCCTGGACTTCAGCTAGACAATATTCACTGCTTTTCTCTTGTTTACCAAGCATCATTTGTTTCTGTGCGAAATGTTTCCACAATAAAACCTTTGCTCCTAAAAATATTATTTTACACACCAAGACTGTGAAACCGAAGTTGAGTAGGGCCAAATTTTAAGTTGGTTGTTAGGGGCATGTGAACTCTGTAAGCCCATTTACAACTCTCCCTGAGGTTAGTAAGGCTCAACCCTAGACATAAGACATAATCTCAAAGACCAAACTGGAAGATTAATTTGTGCTTTGAGACAAAGTTGACACTGTCAATTTAATGCATTTCTTTCAAAACATAACACGAATAAAAAGGAGGAAACTGATTATTTTATAGTATCCTATTCCTAAATACTGCAGGAGAGAAATCAGCCTTCTTAAACACTAGAAGATGCCAAAGTATGAATAAGACAAAATATCACTTAAGTTATTATGATGCCATCTACTGGCTGTAATTACTTTCTTTATACCATAAATAACTGTTTCCTTGTAGAAAGGGTGCTGTTTAAGTATTTCACACAGCTGAAGTGGTTCTTAGATGAAGCTTAAAAGATAATTGCTAAGGCAGTTTTTATTTTATATTTCAAGAACACTTTGTTAATGAGAGGTATGTGATGATATTGGTGTTGTAGCTGCAGACCTTGTTCTTATTTGTGGGGAAAGAGGAGCTGGTTCTCTTTAAAACCAATACAACTGTAAACTTTCACCTTGAGAAGTTGCACATCTTTAGCTTTGGTTGCTTGTCTAAATATCCCAAGAGGCTTGAGAGATCTTGGATTGTGTGCTTTTTATTCTGAATAGCTACCAAAGGAGCAGCAAGTACTATTTGAAGATCAGGCTCAAAATAGGCAGTGTGACCCTGGCATAAATAAAAAATATGGGTTCTTCAGGTGTTTTGACCTCTACCTTTCCAGTGAGCCAAAAGGGAACAGTTCACCTCTTAAGAGAATCCTTTTCATTACTTGTAGTAAGAGCCTTCTCTAGCACACAAAGGGTAACAGTGTGGGCTGTTACCCTTTAGTGCTGGGCACTGCCCAATCCCACTTCTGCCACAGCAAAGCTGTAGATCAAGTGCCTCTGTGCTAAAGTGGAAAATGTTTGTTCATTCACTTTTATGCTGCTTTAAAAGATTCACTTGGTGCAGTTCTGGAAATAGCTGTAGTCTGCCCTGGGTTGTGAGAGAGCAAATGTGTAGTTTAACAGGTATTAACAAGTCACACACTTGTATTAAAATATTTGGTGCTTTTTAATGGAAGGGCAGTCCTAATCCTGCCCTCTTCTGGCGGCTTGATAAGTTATCTTCAATGATGTGACCTTACTCAAGTTTCCGTTATCCTCCCAAATTACCCAGAAAACAGCCCATGTGCAGTGTGTCTCTGCATTTCAGCAGAACTTGAACCTCGTGGCATCTAGGTGACATGTAGCTCCTGGCTCCTGAACAGCCTGCCTCTGACTGACACATGGGTATTCCTGGGGCACAGAAAAAGTATGCTGTTGGTTTATTTAAACTTTCAAGTGTTTGTCACCTCAGGCAGAAGTGCCTAATGGTTTGATGTATTTGGTTGTGAAGCTATTTATACCCGCTTCTACCCAGCTGACACTGGCTGTTCTGGCTGTCCTCCCACAGTATCCATGCTGTGAACTGTATATATCCACCTGCTAATAAGTCTGTCATTATAAGAAAAAAAAAAAAAAGTCTTGTAAAAATACTTTGGTTTTTTTTTTTTTTTTTTTCTTCCCCTGGTGTCTGGGAGCAGGTCTAAACTGATTGAGAGTTCTTTGAGGCAATGTGCTGTAAGGAGCCCCTTGGAGCCTTATTAGCTCACATACTCATTAGGTTAGGAGAAGGTGGAGACTATTCTCTGTTGCTTAATGATTCATCTGTCCTTCATTACATCTCCATATGTGCCCCTAGCATATGTGTTTGCTATAGGCTAAATGCTTTGTGAGAGCCCCTTGTAAAAATTAGCAGCCTGTTGCTGTCTGAATTAAAGGTCCAGGGACCATGGAATTGTTGGGTTGCTCACCCATCCCTGGTGACACCTGTACAGGGCAGCTACTGTTGCTGTGTCCAAAATTGTTGAGGGGGAGAAGAGCAAAAAAAAATCACACTGAGGAACTGCTGGTTTTTGGTCTTGACAGTCATATAGTGGAATGATTTCTAAGCATATGCTTTGGTTATAGCAATAGAAATTACTTTTCTTAGTCTGAAAAGAATATGTCAACATTTGAAAACACATCTCTAGGAGTGTACCCTTTCATTTGTGTGTCGCAACTGTTGAAGCATCTGGCCATTGAGATACTGACAGTGCCTGGTATCTAAGAGCTGCTGAGGTTTTCTTTTTTTTTTTTTTTCTGGCTTGCTGAAATGAGCTTGTTTTCCTAGTAAGTCACTGAGCTAAATTTCTTTTGAATGCTAGTTTACTCACAGGGATGAAAGTGCATGAACTCTATTTCTAACCTGTCTTTAGCATACAATTTAATTACTATTGTGGTGTGTGAGCACCAACAAGAAGGGTTAATTTTTCAGTCTGTTAAAACAGCTGCAAGATGAAACTGAGTAAACTCTAGGTGAAATCAAGGCTCTTAAAGGCAATTCAGAATAATTATATATGGTGGCTGTGAACTTACCTGAAGTATCTATAATTAGATGTATATGTTTAAATAACAGTAGGTTGAATTGATCTGATTTTATATCTTCATGTGTTTATTTTTGAGGAGGGTGGGGTCGATGGAGGATTTGGCAAAAGCCAAATTTCCTATAACTTTAATTTTTAGTGGTTGGCTTTTCTCAGTATCAACTTAAATACTACCACATGAAGTTGATTAGCTATTATGCTAATCAGGGGTGAGGTGGGGTGGTGGAGTTTTCTTTGCTGGGTTTTGTTAAGATAATATTTGGCACACCTTCCTAAAGTGCATGTGTATTTATGCACAAACGTTATACATATAATGTCATATTGCTCTTTCAACAAATAGGGCTTCAGAAAAATTTGTACGGATCTGTATAAGGAATATGAGGACAGCCACTTTGGCACAGAGGTCTTCAGCCGAATTGATCTCTGTGCCATGCGTAAGAAGAAGCAGGAATCTGGTTACTATTACTGTGAGTGCTCAATCAATGTGGGCTCCAGTGGTAAGGAAGAGAGTAAAGAGCAAGAAATGCAGACAGAAGATGTGGGAGAAACAAGCAGTGAAGGCCTCCCAGACAATGTAGCAAAGGCTGAAATAGGAGCATCTGATGCAAGCTGTAAGCTTGCTTCAACAGTAGTAGCTGACTATAAACCATCTGAAAATGTTGCTGAGGCCTCAATTGCAATTAAAGAAAAAGAAATCAATGAGGCAAAGGGACAGCCTGAAGCTACAGATGGGACTTTTCCTACAGCTGGAGATATCTGCTCAAAGTCAGTACTTGGTCTGCTGCCAGCAAGTTCAGATGTGTTGAAAAGCTTGGAAATGGAACAAGAAAAAGCAAAGATAACAGATGGTAGCTTGCAAAAAACTGAAGCAACAGAATATGCACCTGATCAGGCAAGTTTGGGATAAAGTTGTTGCAGTCATTGGTGAACTTGGAGAGGATGGAGAAGGCAGACAGGTACAGTGGGGTTGAACTGCACTGGGCTGAGGTCAGAGGGGTGGGTACAGTGAATTCGTTTTTGCCAGCAAACAATCTCTTTCAGTCTGATTGAAAAAAAAGTAGAGCAAAATCTGAGGGGAACATCACTGAATATTATAATGGTGAAATGCCTGGCTTGAAATTTATACCATCAGTGTGTGTAAAGGTGTACTGCAAAGACAAGTGAGCTGTGGCTTACAGAGTCAGACCCTTCAGCAGTCACCCACTGATACAAATGCTGTTGCCAGACACCTCTGGTGCCCAAATGCACATAGCTACCTTGGCTAAGCTTCTTTCTGCCCTGGGCCTGTATCCTCAACTTCTCTCCTTTACCTGCCTGCCTTCTCTCTGATTACTGCGTAAAGAAACCTCTTCTTGCTTAATCCCTACATCTGCTCTCACTTGTGACTCCAAGCCATGATTGCACCAGGGTCATTCATTGCCTGTCTGTAACAGGTGGATGGTGTTGGATGTTAGCATGCTATTGTGAAGTACGTGCTTTCCTTTGACCTAGTAGCTACTTCATGAGAGAGTTATTTTGCCTGACTTATGGAAATAGCGTTTTTGGAAGCAAATGAGGTATAGCACTAAATACATTCCTCTGTTTTCCTCTTCATCTAACGAGTTGTCTCTATAAAACGCCCCGAGGAGGATACGAGAGACAAGAGCGCTTTTCTAGGCCGATGTTCTGGCTGGGGCTGACGTTTCCTGGCTTTGCCCTTTGCCGGCCGAGGCCCGAGCAGAGCTGTGCCCGCTGCCCCTCCAGCACAGGGCGGCATTCCCGGCGGAGCCTGGCGGCAGCGGCACCAGCAGATGGCACCGCTGGAGAGCCAGAGGCGCCGGGAAGGGACCGCCCGCATCCCGCCCGCGCATCCCTACAGCCACGGCAAAGAGACTCGCTCGGGCACTCGGAAAACGTCTTTCTTTATCTAATTGCCCACCGAAAAGGGGTACTTTTGTATTTTTAAAAGCTTTTTTTTTTTTTTTTTTTTTTTTTTTTTTTTTCTATGGGTAAAAAAATAAAGCGTGCATTCCAAAAAAGTGTGTGATCAAGAAGTAGCTCCTCCACACACACAGAGTGTAGTAGCATCAAGCATATGGTATTTTGCTTCCCTACAAGGTGTGGGAATGCACGTTTGGGCAGAATGGCCAGGATGCTCTCTGTTAAATTGACATCAGGCTGGTTTAAAACTTGTCAGCAAACTTTTGTAAGAACAAAGAGCTGTATTTATACAATTTTCACAGGGAGTGGGGGGAAACAACCCTCCCCAGCCAGCCAGTGTGCAGGAGGAAAGGAAAGGCTCTGAATTTAATGAACCTGCTTTGTACTCACACTGGGGTCTGTGTCAGATCCCTTGTGTCGCAGTGCTTGGCAGAGCATTTATTTTTATGTTCCTCCACTGAAGATTGTGGACTTTGAAAAGGCTGTCCCCAAATGGTCTTCTAAATGCAAATTCCAGAGTAGCTATTTCCAGCTTCTCTGGGGTCTTCAAAAGGCAGCTAAATTCTTAGAGGAAGACCATAACGCTTTGGGGGAGTACTTAAGAGTGACACCTCAGGGAGCATCTCTATATCAAGGCATTCTGGATTATTATTTTTTTTTTTCAGGAAAACTTGCTTCAAATATACACTGAGTCTCTTGGTTTGTTTTTAGTTTTTCTTTTCTAATTCAGGAAAGGATTAGCAGCATCATTCATTGTAAGAACTGAAGTGGATTCAATGGCCTAGGACCAAATACACTTTACAACATGCTGCATTTCTTCTTATTGAAAATGTTAATTATCTTTTTATAGACAGATGGCACTGGAGTGTAGCAAATGTGCGGTGAACCTGCACTCGTAAACATTTGGGGGTTTAGTGTGTACAGGTTCCAATTAAGTTTAACTCTGTTTTAGGGTTATTATAATGATAGTACGATAATTGATTTCACTTATCTTGGGAGTAGAATAACTTGTTTTGAGACATTGAGTTAAAATATATACCTAAGGTGCATCATTTTGATTAATCTTGACAATTCAGAAGAATTCAAACCTTTAAACCGAATATCTACCAAATTCACCTGTTTAGTCTCTAATGACAACCAAGCCAAAATAAGCTTCTGTAATGCTGTTCAAATAATAACATTTTTTCAGCTTTGTGGAGAATATAAAAGAAGTAATAAATAAGTCTTAAATTTTGTTGGTGCTCTACTTTAGCCAAAAGTTTTTGTTCCCTGTTATTTTTTTATTCAAATGAATTGGAATATTTTTGATTATTAGACTTATGAAGTAAAATAAGAGGGAGAGAGTTTCTGAAACAAATAAATCTTTAAACTGCTGAAGAAGATTGTCTTTATGACGGCTGTAGGGAAAATACACAGTGAATTCAGATCCAGAAGGTAGTTTGATTCACTCATTATGGTCCCTGAATTTGCTGTTCTTTCCCTATAACTTTTTTTCTCTTTATGGTCTCTAACATGCCTATTTTTCCTTTGAGTAATTGTCTTTATAAGCGCTAGAAGTTTATGTAGAAATGCAATCTACTACTATCTTGTAATTGAATTTAGTTGAATGTAACTTGAGTTATTGAAATAATGGTACAACATTGGGGTTGAAGAGAAATTGCAATAAATATTACCCACTGTGACTTTTTGTGTAATTATTCAGTGATGAATTGCACTGCAGTGATAAGTACTTCCCAAGCAAGTTTAGAGGAGGCTTTGACTACAGCATCTCCCTGTGTCTCATCTGCTTTTAACTGGATGTTTGTTAAACTAGCTATGCTAATAAACAGGATGCCAAAGCCAGTGGAAATAATGTTCTGTAAATACCTCATCATGAATACCATGGTCACTGTTAGGTGCTAAACATCAGATGGGCCAGTTTTTTTCCTGGATGTTATGTATTTTGCAGGTCAGATGCAATTAAACAAGAGCAGAATGTCTCTGTGTTAAAATAAATAAAAATTATATTGGTTAGTTCAGCTGGCTTTCCCTTTCTATACTCTTGTACTTTGTGCATATACAGGAGAAAGCAGATATCTTGTTTGCCTACATTTCATGTCAGGAAGATGTCAGCCTTCTCAGCTCTCACAGCAGAGCCAGCAGAAAGGTGGTGGCTTCAGGTGGGATTCCTACAATCATCCTGCCTGATCTTTCAACTAGGAGCAGGAAGTTTTAGGGGGATGAGTAGTAAACTGACCACCTTGAAACATTTTAATTTACTTTTCTTTTGCAGTTGTTAGCTACAGTTTTTTATGATGTAGTGTATTATTACCAAGGCAGAAGTCCTACATTCTTTCTTTGCATGCTAGTAAGAGGAGTTATCCCTTGATTGAAAACATTTACCAACGCTTGCTGTTGTTCCCCATAAACTCTTACGTAAAAAAAAAAACCAAAACAAACAAAAAAAACCAAACCAAAACAAACAAACAAACAAAAAACCCACAAACAAACAAACAAAAAACCCAAAAAAATCCCACAAACAAAAAACCCTTTTTCAAAACCTCTTCTTGGCAAAAAAACTTGAAGCAGTTTTTTGCACAGGCCCACACTCCTTGCAATGTTACCCTGACCCCCAGCTTCAGGCTTGGCCAGGAGCGAAGCTTGCTTATGGCACTCTGGAGATCAGAGAAATCTTTGGATTTTTCTCTGTTAGAAAATCTTTCATTCTTTTCTCATCATATTGTTTTGGAACTAAAAGTAGTTGTTTTTAATGAAAGACAAATTTGATAAGTATTCCTGTTGAAAAAGCTGTGTAATGGGAAATATTTAAGTGTTGGTAAGAAGTTTCTTTGTGGAAGTGTCTATTCAGAGTTAGAACCAGAAGGACATGTCTGGGGCCCTATAAATCCCAAGCAAGTTAGTGTAGTTGCATTCTACAGTTTTATTCTCAAAACCACTCCCAGATGGGCTTAAATCCAAGCACTGTGTAGGCTTAACACCTCTGAAGCTGGCTTCTGACCATGGGTTTTTGTCACTGATCTGCACAGCAGAAACATGAAGCAAGTCTTATAAAAAGAGTGTAAAAAAGACTATATATTAAATGACAGCATACTTTTCTGACCCATGAAAGAAAACTAATTAATTAAAAAAAAATTAAACTATTTAATGTCTATCCAGACCTTTTTCTTTTCTACTGTGACTGTTGATTTTCTAATAAGAAAAGTGCTCTTTAAGATCAGCAGAAAACATTAACAAATTCTTTTAGAAACTTTATTTGAAACTATTTTTATCCAGGTTGCAAGATATGGGGTGTCAGTGCTTGGATCAGAGGTGGAAAAAAAAATTCCATTTTTAAATTGGACATAGCACATAGATAATTCTGTCTTTGAAATGGAAAAAAACCCGGTAAATGCTGCCTGGCTGTTTGCTACCCTCTGAACCTTCAGTGTCTAAATGTGAAAAAGAGAGAGGAGCACCTGTATGAGATAGTAGTTTATATCCCTCTTTGCATTTATCCACTGGTAGGTGCCTACTTTCTCTGTTGAGTAAGAAAAAGATATTACTGAATAAGCATTAAATAGTGGCAAGCAAATGTGTTGGAGAGAGGTGATCACACTGAGTTTCTAATACACTTGTGAAATTTATGAGATGCTTGACTTGTCTTTTTCTGAGACAAAGAATGTGCTCAACTGCTTGTCAGTAGTGAACTGGAGTCAAAGATCTGCTGAGGGTTTTTCTTTTGATAAATTCCCTTTAGGTAGAGGGCTAAGCTTAGGATGCTCTGTGGTTCATAGGTGCTTTTCAGAACTGAGTTGACTTGAGGTTAAATCCTGCTCAGACTGGAGTGGAGGCAATGCCATCAGTGACACTGAGATCTTATCTAATGCTGCTGAGGCTGAGACCAAATCAACCCCCTAATTTCCTGCATGATAAAGGTTGTTATTGAGAGTTGCTGGGAATACTGTTTTCAATAAATTAAGTAGAGAAATGCAAAGATTCTTCTGTGCAATTAGATCTTTTTAAAGGCTTTGTATCAAAATACAGTATCCTGATGTGAGCATGCTGCCTCACAGAAGAATTAATTCTTCTATCTGTATAAAATCTTGATTCTTGAGTCTTATCTCAGGGGTGCTATCTCCTTATGTTAGGTGACCTGTGGGAAATCCAGCCTAAAAAGGGACCTTGGCCAGACAAGAAGGAGGCTGAGGGTGCTCTGGGAGATTTAGCAGTTCTGCTGACAAAAAAGATTTTATTCTCTCACCTTTAATTTATTGAAAAAGATCTTTTTACTCTTGACTTACTTTACAAAAACCCACTAAATAGCCTCCAAGTCTGATACTGAAATTATCTACTAATTTCACACATAGAGCACCCAGAAATGATTATTTGCAGAAATAATAAAATTATATTGAAATAAATGAAACACAATTGAAATAAAATTATATTGAAGCAATATAATTTCAGCCTGGATAATTGAAACCCTTTAGGTACTGTTATGAGACCCTTTACAAAGTGAATTATAAATAAATACATTATGATGTTAATATATTTTCAGTCATAATCCAAATAAATTGTGAGTTTTGCTTAAAGTAGAGTTTGCTAAGTTGATTCACTGCGGCATCACTAGACCACCTTTCTAGCACTGCTTTCCCCATAGCTGTTTATTTTCTATTCTAGTTTATTCTTCCTCCAATCCATTTATCCAGTTAGGCATGGGGTGCTACACTTCTGTCTTCCATGATGCTTCTGTACTTGACTGCATTTCCCAGCTGAAACCTTTTGATCAGCCTGTAGCTGCTGAGCAGGATGCCAAATGTCACCCCTTTGGGCTGGTAAAGGCTCTGGGCTAGCTCATTTTGGCAGCTGTTAGTCCGCTGCTTGTAAGCCCCTTTTGCTCTGGTTTGCAAATGGGGCATTGAGTCATCCTAAAATCTCTGAGCTGCTGTAATCTTGCTTGGAATAACTGAGGAAGTGTACTGCTGACTTACTGCAAATAGTGGAGCCAGCACAAAATGGGATTGCAGTAAAAGTAGCATCAAGTGTACATCAGGATCTCACAGAGCAGCACTTACATTTTCCTTTGCAGATGCTGGTTGTTTGAGATCAGACAGAAGGGCACAAGTTCTCCCTGTAGTCTCCAATTTACTCGGGTGACTCAGAGAAGCAGCAGCAAATTGCAGGATTTAGTGTCACAGGTTGTCTTGTGTCAGGCTGGCTCCAGCCTTGGACATATAAGCATATCAAGCGTATCAGCCATCGCTTTTCCATGCCCCATTCCTGGAGGTGTCCAATGCCAAGGTGGATGGGGCCCTGAGCAACCTGGTCTAGCAGAAGGTGTTCCTGCCCATGGCAAAAATGTTGAAACTGGATGTTCTTGAAAATCTCTTCTTTAAATCATTAAACCCTTTAACTATTCTATTCTTATGGAATGGTTCTTCCATGCTCCTTTTTCCTGAGGGTTCTGGGCTCCTCTGCAGGATGAGCTGCCACACCAAGGCTGCTGCTCTCACCAGTGCTCCTGCTCCTCACTCACTAAGGGAGGGTCTCTGTGTTCCAGCCTGCAACTGTAAGAAATGCTCCACCAGTCCCTGGAAGGAGAACACCCACTCAGGACACACAAGTCACAGTGATGTGGGGCCTGGAAAGAGAAAGATGGCACTAAGGATGTCCTTCCTTGGGAATAACTCCTGCCTTAAGTTGGGCCCTTTCCCACGTGCTTGACTTATGATGCGGTACTGACGGGAAGAGTTCCTCTCTCCTTTTGAGCAGCTTTCATGAGCTGCAGGTGTGCTCCTTGGCATTGTCTTCAGTAACAACTTGGGTTTTCTTCTTCTTCTTTTCTCATTTTAAATTTATTTTTTTTTTTTGGCAACTTGTAGCAGGTTCAATCTAACCTCCCATTTCAAGCAGCTCTGATTACCAGGTCTATGGTTTTAAATCCTTCTGCACTGAAATCAGCTATTTCCTCATTGCCATCCCCATCTATGACACCTGTTTTAGTCTGAGTGCATATGTTACCCCATGTGTTGCACCAGAACTTCAGTTTTTAGCATTTGGATGTTCTTTGGGCTATGTAGAAGTAATGTCTTTCTGATAAGCATAACCATGCTGATTTATTTATGTCATGTTGCTGCAGTTGATGCAGATTCAAGCATGTGTAACAATTGCTTACACTCTCTACCATAACAGAATTATTCAATTAAACAACAGCTGATTAAGTTGTAGCCCTTGACAGAGGAGAAACAGAGCAATTCTCAGGACTCTTCTTGATAGAATGAGACTTGCTAATGCTTCTGTATTTTAAGACAGTAAAACCAGTTCATTACTTACTATTTCAAAGTCATGAAAACTACACACTCCCTAGGCTGATCAAATACAGATTTTTCAAGAGAAGGCTCCGTACTGAATATTGCTTCTATTTACTATGTGTTATACAAATTGTCTATCATCTCATGTGGTTTGAAGTAAAACAAAAGAGATTAAGCATTCCAGCATCATAGTTGGGAATGTTTATCAGCATGTGTTTTAAATGGATATATTACTCACTTTGAATTGTCTGCTAACAGAAAACTTCTCCATCCGCCACACTTCCACATGTATTCTGTTTTTATGTTAAAAAAAGAAATGTCTTGTGAACATCTAAATATATTTAGGGAGGAATTTTTATTTTCCCTGCCCTTTATAAGCATTTCAACTGCTCATAGGAAACTCATTTTAAAATAATTTGAATAACTTATGCTTTAATTTTCTAATGTTTTGACATCTTGAATTTACAAAAGTATCTTGGAATGCATGAACTGAGGGTGTGAAATTTTCATTTCTAACAAGAAACTGAATTTTAGGATGGCAATTCTAAATAAAGGATCTGTTGTCAATCCAAACCTGATTCCTGTCTCCCACCATTTCTTCAGGCTGGGATTAAACAAGACACTTGTGTTCAGTTAATCAATTTTGCTGAAACACATATGTCTATTATTTTTATAGTGGCAGAGTTACCTGAGTATATCTGTCTAAATTGCAAGTGAGATTTATCTAGAGCTCTAGACTAAGCCAAGACATTCTGCATAACATTTTGTGAGGTACTTAGCTGCTGGCAGGTGTTGAACCATGACAGATACATACCTAATCTCTTCACTAGAAAACATTGCTGCTGAGAAATCTGTTGCCTATATGAGAATTCAGCTTCTTAGTGAATCATTAGGCAGCCTAAAACGTTTATTTGAGTAGAGGACTGCATTTCAATTTGCCAGTGAAATGCAGAGAGTTCTTATGGAGAGTGTCATGAGTGAAACCAGAGGCAGCCATAGGTGAAAGCAGCCAAGCACTACTCACCAGTCCTGGTAGAACTGCAACATCTTGTTCCTCTTTTTGCCCACATTTGACAACCCAAAACAGCAAGGACAAGTACAATAGAAACTCAGTGACTTGTTTCTTTGCTTGCCATCTTCAGTAGTGCCTTCTTGGTGGTATCAGAAAGGTTGCAACCTGCACATTTGTTAGCTTCTTTGGCTCTTTAGGTAACTCCTGGGGCTTGTTAGGTGCTGTGCTGGGAGATGACACACAAACAGGTGATGGCTAAAAGCTGCTGATCTTCCACAGCTCATCATGTAACCTTCTCCTCTCTTCCCAGATTGCCAGTGACATGCATGTACCAGCCAAATGGCTACTGAGACACAGCACTGCTGCAGCATTAGAAGCTCACTGATTCCACAACTATGCTACAGCTTCTGTTCAGGTTTTCCTCTCTGCATGCCAGAGGGGAGGCAGTATATCCCTGCAGAGAACATTGCTGGGAAGGCATCCTCACCTTTCCTTTGCATATTGGACCCAAGCAGTACTCTAAAGAGTGCAAGTGCTTCATTAAGGTGCCTGCACCAACTGTGGTTTAATGGTCTAAAAGAAACATTTCCTTCCACAGCTTGCTTGTGGTGAGAGATGATGAGAGATGCAGCTTCAGCACTTGTCCTTGTTTCAGCGCTGCTGCTCCAGACGCTGTACACATTGCAAAGACAGACACAAGGACAAGAACTGTTCTGTTTGCATTTTCAAGCCTTGAGGTAGCCTGTAGTGTGAATTACGTTAGCAGTGCCAGCAGTTTTAAGTTTCCAAACCCAAAGAGCTGCTACTATCATCATCTTATGCTGTGTTTCCATAATAAGGTAATCACCAGTGCCAGACTTGTTCTCATTTTAAGGTTTCCATTTGAAATAGAATACCATCAGATGTCTAGTGTCACTTGTGTCTTTAAATATACTGCAGGGTATAATTGTGTTACAATTGTGTAATATTGAGTGTGATGAGTCTCAAAGACAGTGAACTAAACACTTCAGTATCTCACATGCAGAAAGAGGCTCTGTTAAAGCTGAAGGATGGATCTCCTATTGGAAGACGAGTGTTCAAGGCTCTGTTCCACAGCAGGCTACTTGCATGGTTTGGAAACATCACTCAGAGGCAGATACTTGCATGCTGTCATCATTGCATACTGGTGCCTATAATTGCCTCCATTTAAAGAAAATAAAAATCTGGGCTTTGCACGCTTTGTCTATGGCTTGTTTTCACAGAGGCAGATAGTCATGCTCTGTACTCAAGGCCTGATAGAGAGAAGTACATTAAGGGGTCATCTGATACTAATTTAATGGGGACTCTATAAGCATTTTAAATAGTAGTTTCTATTAGGCTCTGAGACCAAACTGCATTTCCTTAAAATGGGTTTTGATGTAAAGTCAGTGAATTAAAAATATGCTATACTCTTCAGTGAGACCTAAAGTATATGCCAGGAATGAGGGAGGAAGGCTAGTCTATGATGTTGCAGAAGTATCATATTATCTCATTAGGGATTTATCCTTATGGAGCTGACTCTGATGACTTAATGTGCCTTTGCAGGTAGTTTCATGTGAGATCTTGCCACAGGTTTCTGTGCTCCTCCAAAGTGTGACGGGAGCTGCACTGCACCCTGTACCAAGCCACCTTTCTGCAAAATCTTTAGCAGCTCCAAGTCTTGCCAGAACTGACAGTCATGTTCTGAAGTCCTGCTCCTTTAGATCTGGCTGATTTAGCTTTTGGCAACAAAATGGGAGCTGTATGGTATCATCTCAGCCTGCTCTCAAGCAGGTCAGGCAGGATCATGCCAAATCTTATGAGTGATGAACAAAATGCAGTCTGAGGCTGTGTGATGGTATTAAATCATCTGATGTGATGGTGAAATGGGAACACTGAACATTCACTTTTTACTTGCCATTTTTTACTTCAGCTACAAAGTTTAGCACAGAACAGGCTGCTTATTTGAAATCAAACCATCTCTACCCATTTTTTACCCTCCAGTCTGGGAGTATCAGCTATGTTTCTTCAGCAGAACCAAACTTGTCATATGCTCAGATAACTCTGCTACCTTAGAAATAATAGAACTGTGTTTCAGCAAAATTGATAAAGTGAACACAAGCTTTTTTTGTAATCCCAGCCTGGAGAAATGGTGGGAGACAAAAAGGGAAAAAAGAAAAATTAATACTCAGAAATCATAGACTGAAACTTCTTTGTGCAGAGGAAGGTGAAGGAAGCCTCACAGACTGAGTTATTAACAGTGATTTTTGACATTTGTTTAGTTTGCATCTCTTCTCATACTGTCCCCAAATAAGTTTTCTATCTCATTGCAATGTAATTTAAAAAGAATAACAATGAATACAAGCTCCTTTAAAAGTAGTATTTTGGCTTCACTCCTTCTATCAAACTAAAATGTAGACAAAAGACAAACTAGTGGAAAAACACATGCCTCTATTTTCTGAATTGTCCTGCAATCCAGCCAGATCCTTTCTAGCAGCATAATTCCCCCATCCAAACTTCAATGCCATTTTACCTGATTGTGTTGTGCCTTTGTCAGATCTCCAGGGTTTCCTTCTGTCTCTATGTTTAGACTGAAAGCTAAATGGTAGAAGAAAATTTCTAGTGTGCTCACTTAGACTTTTCTGGTTTGGAGCTTCTAGAAATGGTAAATAGAAATTCTGACTTCTAAAATGAAACAATAATGGCATATTCTTCCATGAAAGATCTTTTTCCTGTGGCTGTGATAATCTATTTATCCTCTAAGATTGTGCCTGCATATGCTGTGGATCTTGTTCACTGTTTGTAAGACTAAACTTACAATCAGTAACTAAGTGACCTGGCTAAAGCATTACATTATTGCTAATGACAGTCTTGGAGAGGAGATAGAGAAACCTTTTTTTTTTGTTCCCTAGAATTAAAAATGCCCCCCTCCCCTAATCTATACTTTTATTCACTACTAAGATTTTACTAATCAGCTAGCAGTGAGCATTGTATTTTGTGTGGGTTTTGTACAGAAAGAAAAACTGTTAAGAATTATCAAAGGCTGTTCTTCCAAATGAAATGCAGTAAGATTTATCATTCTGTCACCTCCTTTACTTGTAATAAAAACTACTGTTTAATTGAAGTCATATTGCTACTTCTGCATAAATTGTTTTGGCTGTTATGAAAATTGCAGCAATCCATAACATCTGTATTTCAGACTACAGACCCAAAACTATGTCAACAGTTACCTTCGATGTTTTTAAGTGCACTATTGCTCACTGTTCGACAGCATCAGTCCTTGAAAAGGCTCTTAAAAATGTATCTAAACAATACAGGTTAATAAATCTGGGCTATTCTTTTGCAGTAGATCCACTGATATGTCAGTTCAGTTGGGGAGTTCAGTAAATCAGTCTAGACAAGCAAGCCAGGTTAATGCAAGGATTCTAAATACTTTGCTAGCCAGTGAAAACTGAGCCAGAACTGGGTTACAGTATGATCACGTCAGCAGCTTCTCCAGAGTCCTGAGGATTTTGTAACAAACAGCAGCACGACTGAAGTACAATTAGGGCATTTGCCTGTCCTCACACTGGTCCAAACAGCATCTACACTCATAATGAACGTACACAGCCTCCCCTCCTAGGTTTGGGGGTATTCTAAGGGTTCAGGCAGAAATTAACTTTCCTCTGGAAATTTTATGTAAATATCATAGCACTTCTATAGTAAGAAACCCAAATCAAACCAAAGCCCACATTCCTAAACCAAAACCTGTATTTTTCATAGCAAAAATGTATGGCTAACTATGCCATCTTAACATATCTCCAGGGATATCTCTTCTCAAATACAGGGACTAATGATTCTTTATTAATAAACATTAACAATTTTTCTAAATTATTTCATTTGAATTAATTAATTGCTTCTTAATAAACATATGTGACAGCCCATCTCTTCCTGCAACATGCAGGCAGCTGTACACTGGCAAGTAGAGGCAGTTCCTGGTGCTTGACAAGGACAGTGGAGGAAGCACTAGGTGGCAGGACACAAGAGAGGAAGGCTAGAAGGAAGAGACTGGATTAGAGGAAAATGCAGAAGCATCCTGTGACAGGATGTGCAAATGATGACCAACAGGCAGCCTGGCAGTCCTGAGAAACAACAGGGCCAGCTCAGAGGGACTGAAGAGCCAGTCAAAGGACAAACCCCATCTCCCCCACTGCCTCTTGGGTATCACCAGGAAAGGTTCAGCTCTTTAGCAGCTGCTTGTACTAACAGCAATCACAGATGGTACACAGGGGTTGAATCTCTCAGTCGTTTTCTAACATTGAGGTGTTGGACTAACTTGCGTAGCTTGAATTTTAAACAAAGGTTTCTGACTCTGACTCCACCCCTGCACAATTTGCTCAACAAATAGTTCTAAGTAATAAATCTGCAAAAATAATGACTTGCAAAGACAGAGAGGCAGCTTTCTCTGCTTAGTAATTTATATGCTAGAAAATCACTTCTTGCTGCTGTTATTAAAAAATCCAGCTCGACTGACAAAAGTTCATGTTTCACATCTTTTTTTGCAATACAGGAACAAGCTATAATTTTACTTAATAAACACAAACTGTTATAATTTTGTCATTCAAAAGACTTTGCAGTAAATTAATCAGCAGAATAATTACTAGCCTGCTGTGATTTAAATCAATCTAAAGAGTAACCAAAAGCTTTTTAAAGTTGCCTTTTTTTTTTCCCCAGAGCACACTTCAGATGACAGAATAAATATTTACTAAGAACATTTTAAAAAGCATGTTTCCCCCTCTCAGAATAAAAGAACCCCCTGTCAGATCTTCATGAAGATTCCACGCCCCGGTAAGTAGCACAAAACTTGCCTTTTCCCTTGCACCTCCATGGAAGGTTTTAGCATGGAAAGTAAAAAAACAGGATGTCTTCAGCGCTGTCAATAACTGGAATCTGCATCAGTGCCAGGTATGCCATGTATCTCATAGATCTTGCTGGAAGTCAAGGAGAAAGAGCAGAAGCACATGCCCATGGACAACTGAAAGGAAAGATCCATGCAAATGCCAGCACCAGCTGAGCCACCTGCTCACCACTTCCTGCGGTGCCTAATCCAACCCCATGCCAATCCAGGCACTTTTACAACAGATTTCTTCCAGGTGTGTGCTAGCAGTTTAACAGCAAAAAAACCCACAGTGATGTTCATACTGTCAGTGCACTGGTTGCCACTGACAGGAGGAAAGACATTGCCACCTGGATGTCTCTCGCTCAAGAGAACAAGCACAAGCACCTTCTGCTTCTCCAGTTTCAAAACTCTCACATGGCAAATTATTCTTTTTTTTCTTTTCTTCTTTTCCTTTACATTAGCCTTATTTGTTACAGAATTTTTCAGTCTTACTAAATGCAATTATACTTAGTGATAGTTATAGTCCATGTTGCAATGTACTGTAATGTAAGTAAATATGTAGCTAAGCACTTTAAAACATGGAACCACAAGAAAAATTTTAATTGCAACAGAAAGATTTCTGTCTGCCTACACGTTGTGTTTGTTTAATGTCAATTTCTCTTCCCATAGTAGAGAAACATCACATCCAGATTTAAAATCAGAAGTATTGACAAAATCTACTGAGTGCATAAAGCTGTTTTGACAAAACACGAGTGCCTGCCATGCTGCAGCTACGAAAACGAAACAGCTCATCAATTTACCAAAACTCTGCCTACAGACAAGGTAGGCTTCAGGAAACCTGATGCTTTTCTCACGCAGGAAAAAATCCTCATCATGCTGAACTCAGTGAGAAACTGCTGCTGACTTCAGCACAGTCAACTGCTACAGGATTGACAGGGCTATCATTTTGCTTTTAAATTAAGCTTAGGCACATGCATTCATGAATATGAACTGCAACAGCAGAAAGGCTTAATGCAACAGTTATAAGGGAATTGAAAAATCCAGAAAGAAGATGATGCAGTTCAATATTAATCTCACAAAAAACCTAATCTGAAGAGAAGATCAAACATTTAAAGGTTGTTTTTTTCCCTTAGCATGTCAAAATCTCACATTTCTTAGGTTGTCTGTCACAGAGTACTGTCAGAAATGGAAACAGAATCTGCTGGTTGAATTATGATGTGGTTGCTCAAGGACTGAACCGGTATTTATTTTGAAATTACATATAAAATTATTAATTACCTCCTTAAAAGTATAAGCAAGCCTTTGGCTTCATAGCATTTCTATAATCTTTCACAGTATAAAATGAAACAGTTTGCGATATCCGTAATTACTTACCAAAATAAAGAAATTTTTTTGTAAGTTTTTGTTTGTAAATATTTTATTAAAAAACATCTTTTAATGCTATTAGTTAATACATGTGTAATAATACTTAAAGTATCATGTAGTAATATGCATTTTGGATTCAGGAATGTAATGGTTTTAACTAAATCGTCAGAGCTCTGTTCTGCTCCAGTCTCTTCTAAACTGTCATTTTTTTTCCTGGAATTTAAACAAACTCATTCTTTGTCAAGGTACGTCATCCTTAAGGCCTTGCAAACGTTTTAGTAATTGAACCAAAACAAAGAGAGAGCTCAGCTTTCTTTCTGAAGACCACGTTGCTTTCAAGCTTAAAAAGGTACCTGCAGCTTTCAAGCAGTTAGTGGCAAATCAGCAAGAAAGAAATCAGAGGAGAAGAAGGGGCACTTAAAAATCAAAACAGTAAAGTGCACAGCTATACCATCCAAAATTGTATTAATCTGATCCAAAGAACTTGCTGGACTGTGGATATTTAATACAATTTGGCTTGCATGAAACATACAATCACAATTAGACAAAAAGGACTTTCTTTTTTCTTCCTGAAGTCATCTACAGGATCTATGGAATTCAATTTTCAAGGGTAACATAGTGCAGCTCTTTGGATATCGATTGGTTTCCTAAGTCCACAAGGAGATGAAGAAGCAGGGAAGGTGTAGAGGGATGCAAGGTGTCCTCTTGCCGTCTCTGTTTTATTTAGATGCCCGTACTCTCCAGTTCCCCATCCTCCAGCCCTAATGCAGCATGTGACCTTGAAATCATAAAGAGTTTCTCTTTATTAGTGTACTGTCTTTGAGTTTGCTGGGATTGCTCCCCTGTTTGTTCTCTGCTGGTAGCCTTGAGGGGGTCCATTTGCTCAGCTGGTTCCTCCTCACAGTCCTGAATTTTACTGGCTGCGGTGTTGGCAACTGACTCCAAGGAGGTGCCTGCCTCCTCCAAGTGGCTATAGCCCTTATTGCTGCTGGAAGGCTCAGACTGGGAGCTCTGGGAGTCTGTCCTGGTGATGACAGGAGAAGCTGAAGGGGGTGATCCCCCGAGATTTAGAGATTTGGAGTAGTTAGGAGATGCCTTTACCAAGAGGCTGGATTCCAGGACCCTCCTGACCGCTGGTGACCGAGGTGGCTCAGGGGAAAGGGGACGCCTGGCATCAGGCAAGCAGCTGGTGCTCTGCCGCCTGAGAACCAGCTTGTGCCTCCTTGTCCCACAGGCTCCCTTGATGTGGCTGCTGCTGAGGTCGGTTAGGCTCAGTTCAAACTCCCCCCGTGGGATCTCCTGGGCTCCCCGCTCACCAGGTGGTCTCTGCCAGCCTCCCCCTCCACTGCTGGTCCCCAGGGGCAGGAGGGTGAAGGTGCTCAGCGAAGAGCCGACGATGGAGCTGGCCGTGCTGCACCGCTCACAGCTCCCCGGTGGGCTGCAGGGTGGGCTGGTGACAGGGCGGCCAGCACGCTCCTGGCAGATGCTGTACACAGCCTCAGCCAGGCTGGGGGGCTGTGGTGGGCTGCAGAAGGAGGAACGCTGCGGTGAGGACACCAGATCCGGTGGAGAAAGGGAGACACCCAGTCCTGGTGGCCAGGAGCTCTTGGCCAGCATGGCTGCAGCACCCAGGCCTTCCCCACCAGGCTTTAGCTCCAGACCCCGGGACTGCACGTAGTTGACAAAGCCATTGAGAGGGGCTGAGGCCGGGGTGCCTCCATCCTTGGCCCGCAGGCTGTGGGCATCAATGACGGTGGAGTAGAGGTCACGTAGGTTGATGATCTTGGTCTTCTTGTCACGGTTCTCGTGCAACACCGCATTGGCGCAGATGAAGAGGAAGATGCCGATGCCCATGATCAGAGGGCCCAGCACCTTCAGCTTGTCCGAATGCAAGTAGCTGGAGAAAAGACGGAAAAGGAAACCCGCTGAGGCCTGGGGGGATGAGGAAGTAGGGGTGGACCCACCAGTAGTAGCAGTGGTGGAGGTGTTGGCTCCAGGGGCTGACTCCAGGTGGATCCCTGCTTGCACCCTTTCCTGACTCTGGGAGCGGTTCGTGTGGGTGCCACCCTGTGGTGCTGGGTGCTGGCCCTTGCCCAAGCTGCTTTCTCTGTAAACCTGGCTGGGCTTTGGCCAGTAGCCCACCACAGCCAAGGCGATGCCCACCAGCAGTACCAGGATGCCACAGAGGGCAATGAACCCTGAGAGGGAGCACAGCTTGAGCTTGCCTTTCACCACCACCACGTCATTCTTGCGCTTCTTTTTGGCCTTGCGTTTGCGTTTGGGGAGTTGGCTTTGGGGTTTCAAGGGGTCCTGTTTCCGGGCTGAGATCCTCAGGAGGCCTCCAGTGGCAATCATGGCTGGCTACCAGCGCACTGCCCTCCACGGCCACTCCAGCTCCTGCAGTGAAGGGAGAAGAGAAAACTATGAGAACCAAAGACAGACCTGCAGCACGAGAGATGTCTCTTTTTTTGATGGACTTTCCTCTATCAAAGTCCTGGTAATTAAAACTCCGTACAAGTGGGATAGAGGTTGACACCAACAGGCAGATCTCCCTTGCCCACACAGCTCCTGTGTGTGAGAAAGAAACAGGCATCAAAAGAGCCACGTGTCCCACTACTTGCTAAACAACTAATTAATTACTTTATACTCCAGGTAAATGACAGACCTAGTAGTATCCACTAGAGTAAACAAAAAAAAGGATCTTGCTCATTTCAGAAGGAGTTTGCTAAGCACAGACCTCAGAGGATGCCAAGCCCCACTCCCTAATACGTTCTGGGGTTACAGTGCACACTGACTGTGGTTAATGATGTCATGCAGGATTTGAGGGGATGGGAGCAATAAAAGCAGGAAGGCAGTATATTTGATCTATAGATACCATTTGTTTCATTACACTACTTACACATTACTGGAGGGAGTGTTAAACATATTACTTGTCTTGCTTAAATGAGTGGGAAAGGAATACTGTGAAGTGCACAAAGGAAACATTTAAACATGGAAAGTGGTGCCTTGTGAAAGTTTTTTCTAAGGCATTTGCACTTGATCTGCAATATTAGAATTCCCCTATTAAAATTCATCTCGCCTGCGGTCCAGAGGCATCTCTAGTTTGGGAACATGTGCGGTGTTCCAGGTAACTGTTATGTAACACTGACAAATTCCAACACCCTCCCCCTGCCCTCAGAAAGGGGAGATGGCTGGAGGTAAGGGATGGCAGGTCAAATCCTATTAGAGGAGAATGAAACCCCATGAGTCACCCGGGGAAACCCTAAGGAGTGCTTGCAGGGGAACTGTCAGAGCACTAAACACTGAGCATTTGTGGCTTTTGTCTTAGTGGACCATCAGAAGTCATCCCTCTGTTCTCATGATACGAGCTAAACAACACAGTGTGTAGGAGCATTTCTGCACTGTGCAATTCTTTTTGGAACCTATTTCTACCTAGAAGCAGGATCCCCTCCCCCTTCCTCTTTCTGAGTATCCTATTATTTTTTTGTGATGGGGCAAAAGATGACATCACTGAATATAATACCACTCACAAAGTTCAATTAATTGCACTGAAAGGCGATTAAGCAAGCATCTAAAAAAGCCCCTCTTGCTCCTCTTTGAGTGTTCAGCCTTTAAATTTCATCTTTTTTTCTCTTCTAATGTCTGTTCTGCCACATATGCAGTAATATTGTGTTCCATTTACTGTTTGTATTTTCCCCAGAAAAATGAAGAGATGGGTGTTGTCAGCAAGGACGTTGTTAAATTACTCTCCGAGGTACCGCACGCTCAAAACAAAGAGCAGAGATTTCTCTTTCCTATCGCTGAACTGTTTATTAAAACCAGAAAAAAACAACAACAACAACAAACCGGATCGCATTTTGTTGATGCGAAAGTGTAATCATCAGGGCAGGCTTTGCTGTAATTGCCGATTCTTTTATCTCATTTTGCGCTGCCCCACCAGCCAGCTGCCCGTCTCCTCTCCCCGGCGATAACAGATGGTCACCGGCTCCGAGGGACGCTCCCAGCCCGGCACTCACTTTGGGCGATGGCGAGAGCGGCGCTCGGGGGGCGAAGGAGGGCACGGCCGGGCCAGGGGCCACCGCAGCGGCCGCAGGGCCATGAAACCGCCCGGAGGGAGCCGGGGCTGGAGCCACATCCCACACCAACCCGCCGCCACCCTCCATCCGGCCCCGGCCGCCGGACCCGCGAGCACCGCGACATTGCCCAGTAAAGCCCGAACACCGCTGTAACACCGCTGTAACACCGCCAACAGCGCCCGGCTGAACTCCTTCCCCGGGCTCGCACACGGGACCCACCGGGCTCCGGGACCGGCCCCTGTGGCGCCGCCGCTCCCGCCGCTCCCGGGGCCGGGGAACAGCGCCCAGCCCCGCACGGACGGGGGGTGCCGCGGTCACTTACCGAGGAGGGCCGGGGAGAAGTCCGGGCGGGAAGCGGGCGAGCCGCCGCGGGGAAGAAACTTTGCAGCCCGAGCGAGCATCCCCGCCCCGCCGCCGCTCACTCACGGCCCCGGGCGGACGGGCGGCGGGGCCGGGACGAGCGCCGGGGGCTCCTCGGGCCCCGCCGCGGGCGGCCGCCTCCTCAGGCAGCTCGGCGGGAGCGCTGCCCCCTCGCCGCGCCGCATCCTCCCCGCCGCGGGGCCGCCCCCCGCAGCAGCAGCAGCAGCGCGCCCGCCCGCCCTCCCGGCGGAGCCGCCTGTGCCGCCTGTGCCGGTGCCGCCGCTGCGGGCGGAGCGCTGCCCGCCGGACCCGGCGCCGTTGCCAAGCGACGGGAGCCGTGACACAGGGAAATTGCGGCAGGGCGGCCGCCGCCCCCGCCACCTGCGCACCTGCGCCCGCCGCCGCCACCGCGCCCCGCACCGCCCGGCCCCGCCCCGAGCGCCGCCACAGCCCCCGCGCTCCTTCCCGCCGCCCTCAGGCGCTTCGCCTCGGGGAGTTCCCCTCTGCCCCGCCAGTTTGCCGAAATGCTCGGGGGGAAAGTCAAGAACCAGGTGAGAAGGCGAAACAAGAGGTTGAAGAAGAAAGTGGCGGCTGAGATCCATCAGTGGTGCCGCCCAGAATCTCTCCGTTTCAGGAGAGAATGGGAAACAATGTTCTCTCTTAAGCTACTTTTTGAACAGTGATTAAATTGAAACTGTCACCTCAGTGAGACATAATCGAAGGTGTCCCGTCACACTCCTGCGCTTATTCTTAGGAGGAGATTGCCGCTGATTGCTTTAGGCAAGTCTTATCAGAGGTGCACTATGATCTAGAAAAATGTATCTAGGGCAGGTCTTTCAGAATATGCAGAAAAATCCTGTTGGCTTGGGGCTGCTCCTGAATGTACACAGGAGGGTTTACTGGGGTGGATAGACTGAAAACCTGGAGTTTTGTACCTTAGAGTTTTCTTGGAGTTTTACCTCACCTGAGCAAAAACCAGCTTTCTTCTACCTCTGCGTGACCTCTTGTGTGGAAGATTGTGGGTAAAACAGCCTGGCAGAAAGCAAAGGGCAATAATGAAAATACTTATCAAATGATGTTTTTTAAAATATGGGTTCCAACACAGATTGGGAAAATTGTCAGAGAGGTTATGCATATTCAATTAAATTGTATGTATTCCAGCCTCAACAATTCTGCATTTCTATTTTCACCCAGACCATGCTATTTCGTGTCTTTCACTCCAACCATCAGTGCCTGGTTTGAGACCAAACAAATCCTAAAGCTGCACATATGCATTTTAATGTCATTTGCAGTTTGTCTCAGCAAAATCACTTGGGACATATTTTTTTAGTACATATATAACTTTTGGTTATGCAACAGGCTTGAAATTTAAGATTTATTATTTAAGAACTTCTTTTAAGTATGTGCTTTGAACCCAAGTCTTCTGACATTCAGTAATTTGCTTTGTGTTCAGCACAGGCTATCAGAGGAAACCAAACATATCACATCTGTTTCCACTGGAGACCTGTATCACATCAATAATGCAGCATCACCAGACTCTCCCTGAAAGACTCCTATGTAAGAGGGAGAGGAAGAACAAGACTGATTTTTTAAAGGGCAAAGAACTCTTTTCCCTATCTGAGTCATATTTTCTATTTCTGTCAAACTCAACCATTCTATTTAGCTATCTTCTTTATACAACAGCCCTTTTTTGCCATATTTTCATTGCTAAAGTTTTGAGTGACTGGGCTATCATCACATTCACAGTTTTCAAATAACTCTTAGCAAAATGTGTTGTAGGTGAGGCCAAATCCTGGAAAACAAGAAATATGTTCCTGGATGAAAAGCTTCTGAAGGTGTTGTTCTGTGGCAGCTATCAATGTAATCTTAATTTGCTCTACGTGTTAAGAACCAGTTGTACGATGGGAGGCTGAATTCCTCACAGCAAACTACTTTGCCAAGTTATGTATGCCTACCTATCCTACAGATTCTTCTTGTTGGAAAAAGGCTTTGGGGGCTTTAATGAAGCACTTATTTTATTTTTAGGTGATATGGATTTTTATGTTCCCAGAAGTGGAGTGGTTGCAAAAGGCAGCTTCCCTAATGGTCTGGTTTACTGGTTGCCTGAGTGAATTTGTAACTCTGTGTTTGCACTGACTACTGAGTACTGCTGGCAGGCTCTGCCCCTACCTTACTTGTATAACTTTCTACATGATGTTGTGCACTTATCATTAAACTGTGGTGAATGTAAATAATTATTAGGAATTGCAAAAAGTGTATTTGAGCGGGGGTTTTTTCTCCCTTCTCCCTTCTCCCTTCTCATTTTTCTTTTCTCCATTCTCCTACCTTCCCCATCTCTGTTTTTATTTTCCTTTTCTTTTTCTCTCCTCTCCTCTCCTCTCCTCTCCTCTCCTCTCCTCTCCTCTCCTCTCCTCTCCTCTCCTCTCCTCTCCTCTCCTCTCCTCTCCTCTCCTCTCCTCTCCTCTCCTCTCCTCTCCTCTCCTCTCCTCTCCTCTCCTCCTACCCTCCCCTCCCCAAATTTTAAAGCATACACTTGATTTGGTAGGTTGTTTGTGCATAAGATGATATCCTTTATCTGGTCCTTGTCAGGACATGCTTCAGTACATCAGTACTGCCATCAGTTTTAGTATATCCACTTGAATATGTTCCATCCCGGGCTGGCCAGGCACCCAGGAGATGTGTAGCCAAGTTAATATATCTCATCTCTCAGCAGGCTCAAGGTCCAAAAGCAATTCAAAAGACAACCTAAAGTACTTGGTGTACTTCTCTGGAATGCTCTCTGGATTCCAGACACAGACCTGCAGTTCCCAGAGTAGAGATCCAACAAAACAAAATCAGAGAAAGGCCCTTACTTGTATAAGTGCAATCTGAACACCAGATAAAAACAATAAATATGGAAAGGATACTTAGCATAATATTAACAGTATAAGAGAGACATTTTGCACAGGTTTCAGATTTTCCCCTGTAACTTTCCTTTAAAATATCTCAGTCATGGAGTAACAGAAGTACAGAGTGGTCATTGCTACCTTAACTTACACCCTGCTAGGAGAACGAGTTCCAGTCATAACAGTAGCTCTAGCCTGAAAGTCCCTTTTTAAGTTACAAGTAATAGCTTATTTAGCTATTTTAATTAGCTAATTTATTACACTAATAAAAACAAGATCTGATATGCATTTTTCTACATATGCTTCACAGTATATTATGCTAAATGCCAAGATTTCCCAAGTCTTTTATTGCTGGAATTCATAGCTTCATCTTATTTAATAGCTGGGAAACTTGTAAGAGCATCACTTCAAGTCTGGCCACCGGTCTCAGAGGGGTGAGTGGTTTGGGTTTTTTTTTCCTAATCTTAGCCATATTCTTTATTTGTTTGCTTGTTTCCCATGGCAGTAGAAATTCTGATATTGGTGGAGACTCTGGTATAATTATTGATGATTTGATAACAAATGCAGAGGAAAAGAGCAACATTGAGAATGAACCATGAGAAATCATTCTCATTGAAAAAAATATGTGTTTTAATTCCTTACAAACCTACCTTAAACACAGTGAATCTGCATTGTGTATTAGATTCATCCAGCATATTTGACATATGGTACAATCAGAGTCAACTTTTCTTTTCATTGTGTAGCAAGTTTAGGTCTAGATAATCTGCTGAGAGTGAATGGCAATTTGCATGTATGCTCTTCTTTCAAAATTAATTATAGCAGACATACACATTGCTGGAAACCTTTTCTTGGGTATTACATAGCCATGAAATCTGGTAATTGAAAGGTAAAGGAAATGAATGTTTTCAGATGAACAAACTTTTTCACAAAAACCGAAAAAACAATGAAAGGAACTACTTTTTACTAGCTAATCTTACTCTAGTTCTTACTGTCATTCCCCATTAAAAGATTTTTTTTTTTTTTAATTTTTTAGGCATTAGTTACACTAACCACTTTATAAATATATGTATTTTTAAACTGATGTCTGGTGAAAGACTTGAAGCTGGAGGAGACAGAATGTGAATCGCTCCCGGGTTAGTTGTGACATATTGCAGAAAGCCTGTGGTGGTCGCACCCGGAGCTTATGAACTGTGCTCAGGGGCAGATGTCACTCACTTTCTTTTAGATGTTCTGTGCTTGACTTCTCAGCTGGTTTAAAAAGAAGCTGGAGCTATTCAGCCATGTTATTTGCCTTCACTTTTGATTTGTTGATACAAGAAAACTGCAAGCAACTGCAAAAAAACTGTGTGTGTTATTTATGGACTAAACCACATAAAAGTTAATCAGGAAAATTTCCCTGGACAGGAGGAGCAGTGCAGTATTTCCCCCAAATAATTGAAATTACTTCTTTTCTAAATGTGGGGTTTTTTTTCAGGTCATTCTCCTACTGCTTCTCTTGCTGCTGTATGATACAAGCTCTTTCAGATGGAGGCCATCCCAAAGCTACTTGACCCTGGCTCCAATGAGGTATGTGTGTACAATTGTTTCATACTTAGAATCTTCTTATGTTTTGAACATTTTTTGTTGTTTAATTGAAAATCCACAGCAAATTATGTGAGTTTGTATTTTGTAAGGCGAGTTCATAAAATATCTTATCTTCTAGCCTTCAAAACAGTATTTGGAGTCACTGGGAGAGCACTACTCTATGAGAAATAATGCCAAAGAATATTGGACAGGGGGTTGAAAATCTAAGTATGCTACATGCACGCCAAAACACTTGTTTGTATGAAGGGATGAAGGGAACATAAGAATGAACCAATAACCTCTGGCTGATCCTGTCCTTTTTTCATCTAGGACAGTAGGAGTTAGAGGTTTTTAGCCTTGGTAATTTAAAATTGTATATGTTCAAAAATAAACCTGATAACAGCATTTTTGCAACTATGTGCAAAGGTTTTTTTCATCAAGGAGAAAGATGCTCCTGCCTGTTGTCTGCATTGCTCATTGCAAGTCCCAACATCAGAGTCCTGGCAATATGAAAACAGCTCAAAGAAGAAGTGATTGGGGGGAAAGGTGAGCAGTTTGCCTCCTCCATGTGGGGATAAGGACATCCCTGCAGTAGAGTTAGTCCATCCAGTCCATGAGCTGGGTTCTTCAACCACAAGGAACCACCATCACACAGATCCTGACTATTTTACAGGTATTCTACAATTTCAGTTATAGCAATGTTTTTCCCTGTTTCTTGGGGATGCACCTGCTGCTTCCCAGCATTTTCTCAGGCTGCTGGAGAGCAGGGCTGCCTTTTCATTATACAGAATTCACAATGCCAGTGTCAGCTGGGGAAATTCCTGACTGGTCTGGTGACACACTGGAAGAAAGCAAGCAATCATAATCACATTTGGAATTAATATTAAAATGACTTGCAGTAATCTGCATGAAAGCACCATCTATCAGTCAGGAGAATGAAACACTGATTACATCCTTTCTTTTTTAAGCAGAGGTTTTCTCAAACCAGCACTCCCCACATACTTACATACTTGTGCAGTTTGGTAGGTGTTTTGCCCTACATTATTAAGGCATTAACTTAGCATTTATTAAATTGAAACTATCACAATATCTTTTTTGTATGCTGTCAAGAGAGATTAACCCAAATTTTTGACCTGGTTTTTTTTTTTTGTTTTTGTTTTGACGTTTCCCTTCCTCCATGACCTGCAAGCAGTTTTTACTCTATGCTAGATTTTTCATCATCACTGTGGAGAGACAATAAAGTAACATAGAAATATCCAATAAAAATAGTTGTTAGGGTCTATTTTTAGGGTCAGTTTGCTCCAATGAATTGTGATTGTCCTTTAAGATTCATTGCTGTCAGTATCAGAGTAATACAAGATCTGCTCAAAACTCAAGGTCAAATTCAAGGTTTAATGGCACATGGGAACATGAAGGAACACAAAAATTTAGGACTCTGTTGTAGGAATCCTTGTGTTGCCAGAAGAAGGTTACCTTGTTTCTGCCAGCTCTTCTGCAGAAAGAGAGTGTAAAGTCAATAGCATATCTTAGAGCACTTCTTAAACGTGAAATGTACTGTTACCTATTAGCACAGGTGTGAACAGCCTAGGGGTTTCCTGTGTGATTAGAGTTAAACCCTTCCCAGGCTAAGGGTGGCACAAAAGTGAACTGTGGAGTTCTTTGAGCTCCTCCATGCTCTAAGTCCCAAGGGCCTGGGTCAGCATGCTGATACATTTTCTCTTCAGTTACACTTAAGTTTTGTTTTGAATTATTATATTTGTCAAAAGTAGAAAGGTTTTTTTTCATAAATAACACTGAAATTGCCCTTAAGTTGTAGCATGGTGATTTAACAGTGATCAGTAGGTGTTAAGTCCTAAAAGTAGACAGGAAAAAAAGCTCCTATTCAGAACTAGAGCTTGAATTCTGTAATTATACAACACTGAGGGACTCAGATTGTATCCTTGCTTATTAAATATAATTCATAGAATTTTACATGGATGACTTGATTATTATTCTTTTGGTATACATGACACAGGTCGTACCTCTGCTTTTATTTTGAATGTTAGTCTTGCAACATTCAGTTATGTTAGTCAAACGACCAGCATGACACTAATTGTTCTCAAAGAAATTTATAACTTTAAAGGTTTCAAATTTTATAATTCAAATAAAGTACAGCTTGGTAATGCTTTTCTGAATTGATACAAGCAAGCTGAATTTACAGAATGTAGTAGTTCTACAGGAAACATAGTGGTTTTGCCCAAACCAGGGAATATTCATAGCAGAAAGCCTATAGAAATCTTCTTTTCTTTAATCTAAGAAACATTACCATGAGAAAGTGAAACAAAATAAATGAAAAAGAGCTAGCAATTCATCTATGCTTGCTGTTACTTTTGCTTTCATTATGACAACTCTCCCCAAATTGAAAGGGAAAAAGCAAGGGTACCTTTCAATTACACAGGCTAAAATAATGTTGCTGGTTTTGGTCTTTTCAGTGCTCCCACTGGGGTAGGTTATGACCTAGTTAATCTATATATCTGAAGAAAAGACAATTGACTTGCCATAAAATTTCAGCAGGGATACTGAAAGGAGAATCTGGCCTGCAAGTACTGGGAGGTTATGTATGTGAATAAAGCAACAAGGCTTTGGCCCCAGCTGTCAAGCACTAGCTGTATTGCTCATGCAGCAAGGTAGGAGGAGCATTGGGAGCTTCTATGGGTTTGAGTGTTCCTGAAAAACACAGGTGTTCCATGAAGAAGCAAAATGTATGCCTTATCTTGTGATGCAGAACATGGCTGACATTCAGTCTTTTCTGTATATCTAGTTATTTTTAGAGAGCTATTTGGTTGAATTTTGTTTATAGATAATAATAGTACTGATTAGGTAATTTTAACTAAAGCACTCACTCACTCAAAAAGACAGAACCTGAAATAACATTTAGTTTCCCTGAAATTTATTTGTGATTACATCTGGCTATTGAACAGAAGGGTGGGAAGGGCCTTTTTACATTCTTTTCTCTCTTTGCTGGTTTGAATATTTTGTGTGTGAAATGAAGCTTGTCATGCATGTGAGTTAAAAACCCTCAATACCTCAATTTATTATGTGTTCTTTTTTGGTGAATGCTTATTACCCATGCATAGCCTGGAGACAAGGATCACAGATGTATTAAGAACTTTCATTTAGCTTTTAACTAACTGATCAGTGTGGAAGAAAATATTACACTGGTATTTTCAAGTAACACCTACAGGTATAAAAGAGTACAGGGCAAAACAATTAATTGTATCTATCAGAGCTTCTGATGATGTCTCAACCACAGTCAGAGCACTTACATTCTTCATTACTTTTGCCTTTCTTAGGTGTCCCTACCACAAAAGGCTGTGAATATTCCTGTCTGAAATATAACATATTCCTTCTCAAGTGTGTGAAATTTATCTCACCTAACTTTGGAAGGCTATGACATGCATACATCACTTCCAGAATAATGACAGATCTGGTCTACCTTTGGATTGGCAGTTTGAGGGGAGTGGATTTCTGCAATTACTTGTTTCTTCCTGGTGATGATAGAATAACTTAAAGTTAGGTTTTGATGTTGCAGATTTTCACAATTCTGACTTTTCCCTCTGCCTATCTGTACTGTTTACATTACTTCCTCTGGGGCCTTTTTGCATAACGTAAGAGTTCAGCAAAGCACTAGATCTCAGGGTTATGTTCAACAGATTTCTATTCTGCACCTCATAATGCTTTTGACATCCTAATATCTAGTTCTTTACACCACTCAGTGACTTCATGCACCTCTATTTTACTCATGGATCCTTGAGGGGATTCTGCATCTGTCTTTCAGCTTGGCTATCTTTTCTCCCTCTACTCAAAAATTTTATTTAGTTCTGATTAGAAATTTGACTGATAGATGTGCTAAAGTATAGAAAAAAATTTGAGGGAGAAGAATGGATAAGATAAACATTTCAGGAGAATGGCAGGTTGTTTCATTTCACTGGGTAAGAATTTGAGAACAGCAAGTAACTCCTGAGTGGATCACCTTGTAAGAGGAGACTTAAAAAACAAGAAATAGTTGCAGAACATTTGGGAATGGAAAGACATGTCCTTGAAGTTGTATGAAGTTGAAGCCTTTTAGCACTCATGCAAGAATGAAAGGTGCTTTACTTACAGGGAAAAGTGGTTTGCCTGTCCTCTGAAACTCTGCTGCCCTTATTTATAGGCACTATGCCTGAGGTTGGTAAAGCCTGGAAGAGATTGTAGATGAGCCTATGTGTAAGATCAAGCATAGCCTTACTCAAAAAGATGTGATTGTGGAAGCTTTTCATGGAGAAAGCAGGGATTATTCTGAATTGAGTTAGGAGTACCAAATGTTAGGTGTGTCCTACAGATACTCACTCTAATTCTGGCATTCCTCCCATTATTCTGGTTACTTATCCAGTCAGAGTCTTCCTTCCACCATTAGCCACATGCTGCTGAGTTGCCAGAGTTAATTTCCTAACTATAAAACAGTAAAAAGAAGGTGCATAAGGTTCATTTTAGCAGTAGAGGTGCAGACAGTATTATTCTTTCTTGGTTGGGACAAGCAACATACTGGGGACTCAAATACACACAGAGATTATAAAATGTTTACAGTATACTGGCTAACTGAGGAGTAAAAAGAAAACAAAATATCCTAAAAGATCAGGCATGGCCAGTTAAAGAGCATGTTATAGGACTTATCAAGCATGACACAAGTCACATTCCCCTCATCTGAAATGGAACATAACACAGTGAACATGACCTCGGGGTGATTAAAATTCAAGTAATGCATTTAAACCCAAAGACCAGTGAATGAGAGCTTTAATCCTAACTTTTTTATCTTTAAATTTTGGTATTTACATGACTCCATGCCTGTCTTTTCTCAACATGAAGGTAGATGATATCAAAGTAAGCACAAGAAGAAAGAATCTATTATTTTGCTTAAAGGAGAACTTATTTCTTGGGACTTCATTGTTACAGGATCTACATCTTGAGCACCATCTCCTAGAGACAGGCTGGTTCCCAAGGCTCCCATGATTGCAATTTCCCTAGAGCTATCCCATAGCACAGAGGGCAATGTTGGTTTGCAGCAAATACTATTATTTGGTCCCAGTATATCAAGAAAACCTGCTGTTCCTCATTCTGAATACAGACATAAAACTCTGATTCCTTTTCTGTTCCCTCTTTGGTTGATGCTTCTCTGTCTCAAATGTCTCATAGTGGAGAGGCTTAGTTTTTGGGTTTGGTTTTTGGTTAATTTTGGTGTTTTGGGGTTTTTTATTCCATTTTCACTTTTTAAAAAGTTTCTCACTACTAATGGTGGGAAAAGTCTTACTAAAAATATGAGACGTGTCAAATGGGATCAAGTAGAAACCTGATCCTCTGAGTTCAGTGTTGTCTTTCTCATAAAAGCCAGAAGAGTAAAACTGTTCAGTGGTCTTGTTTCCCCGATGCCTCCAAATACTAAAAAGGTAAATAATCAGCAATCTGAAAACAAGTGAACTAAAAAATGTCTTAAATAACATGAATTCCTTTTTTTGCTAGAATACTCATATTAACTTAAAATTTTCAATAAAACATCACTTTGAAATTGTCAAAGGGACATACTTGTCTAAACCTGAATAATTATTTTTTAAAAAAATATTGCTTAATAGTTTGGGTTTTTTTTAATAGTTTATTGCATTAACTGAATAACTAACCCCCATCCTCAAACTGCTAATTCAGGTGATGAGGCCCTATATTTACCCTGTCTCAGACATTGCCCTGTGAGGGACTAAGGCAAAGATGCAGAGGAATTGTCTGAGGAAACTGAAGGGTCATGAAAGGAATTGATGCTCTCATGTGAAGTCTAGGTGGAGTCATACCTAACAGCTCACAAACAGTTAGGTTTCCAATTAATTTAATCGAAATACAGAATAATGGAGCAAGGGCAATTTGAGTAGACTTTCTGATGGATTCTGGAAATGGGAATGTACCAGTTCATTAAACATAGCTATGTTGCAAGAAAATTAAGTGGATTTGGGTTCTTTATCAGTGGAATTAAAGACAAATGTCTTTCCTGTGTGTTGTTTGAGACAAAAGGGATGCAAAAATACTATCTGAGCAAGGAAAACACATTAGAGAGCATTAAACTATGTGGAGACAAGGTACTGTGATGAATTTCTATCCTCCAGAGCCTTGTGCATATATTTCATAGTTAGTGATAAAATAAATGGCATGCTTAGCATTTATGGAAAAGTAATCTGGGAAACCAGTGGAATAGATAAGCTATTTCTTTTATCATCTTTTCACTAATTGATGTGAAAAATCAGAGAATGGATTTTGTTCCTAGTTATACATGTGTAAGTCCTCAGAAGTACCTCAATGAATTGATGAAATTGATGTAAACAGAAAGTGACTTTTTTATTTCATACAAGTGAAACTCAAAACCTGTATGCTTTTAGTTTACTTATTATAGCGTCTGCTTTTGAATTTTATTTTACTTAGATGATATCTTAAAATGTCACATGTGGCTCTAATCACTCTAAACTCTTGCCTGGGATGAAAAAAATTTAAACATGAACTGAACTGAACTGAGGTTATGCTATAATGAATAGTAGATGAAATTAACCTCTGTGTGGGCTATAATTACCCAAATGTGTGGAAACTTTGAAGCAGAATTTTTAGGAGAAATTAGACGGTGGAATTTGTGTCTCTCATCTAACAGTTCCTGGGCATTGCATAAAGCCTTTCCACCCCTTGATCCATCTGCAGAAAGTCCAGGGAGATCCATGCTGTGATGAGACTCAGTGTTGCATGGTCCTGGTAGACAACAGTCATCCCAAATCTTCTGCCGCTCTAGCGTGGAGGTAAAGTTTATTTTAACATGGGCTGTGATGCTGGAAGTGTTGTCAGTGAAGTTGCAGACAGTTTGTGACATGGGAAGTGATGAGTTTTGAGTTTGTTTTTCACAGATAATCAAATCAGTTCAGTGCATCAGCATGAAGAATTTCATATATAGATATAAAGAGCATATCACATAACTGGCAACTTCTAATCCCACTCTCACACTTGTCTAGAGGTGTTGCTGGTAGCTCCCACTCATAGAAAAAAATCCAACATTTCATATGTATTTCACATGAAAAAGAACTACAGACATGAAGCAGAAGTTGACTGGGATTACAGTCTAATTTTAAGTAGTTTCTCCACAAGACAAACTGCAAATTCTACTGATAAACAGACATATAATGCCAATAGAAAGCTGCTGTGAAGATGTTCTGGGATTTGTCTAATAAACTGTAGCTGGGATTTGTCCTAGTAAACTAGGAAAAACTAAATGTAAGGGAAAAAATTGTTTAATCTTTCATGAGAAATGTCAAAATACTTTCTTAAAATACTGTCTCAAAAAATAGAGAGCATGACCATTTTTTTCTAATGCCTTTTTTCTTTAAATCTGAGATGTAAAAATTGATTAAAGTGATTGGTTTGGAAAGTGGCTAAAGTTTATAGTGAGCCAATGTTTACACTTTTTAAAAAAAACCATAATTTGTATCTCCAAGACATATACCCCCTCTAGGCTAGTCTCTTCTGAAGAAAATATGACTTTCTATGTTGCTGATAAGCATGGGTCAAACTTCTCTTGAATCCATGAACTAAAACACTTATTTGCAGCATCCAACTTAAACATAAGAACCAATAACCACTTAAGTAAAGGGGTTTTATCTGGGTATTTTTCATATTTGCTTTTGTGGGACAAGAAGAAGAAATAGAATGTGCCTCAAAGTAGCATAAAATGAGCAATCAAAGCCAAGGGACACAATCTGAATAAACCCTGGGACTATGATCCTGAAGTGAATGCAAGACTATACAACATAGCCTTAGAATTAATGTCTGCTGGAAAATGGTCTGGAAAGAAGGAAAAAGTGCTAGTTTCCTTCTTTCAAATACCTGTTTCATGTTTTCCAATATAATTGCTGGAGGACAAAGTCTGTTTGCTTGTTCAAGGGGAGGACTTATTATTTTGAGGAAAGGAAAACACAAGAGGTGGCACAGAGCCTTTAGGCTAACATGGTACTCTACTGAAGATGCTGTAACAATGTGAGATTTTATTACTGAATTTGGACCATTCAGAATTAGGAACATGATATTTAACTTATATATATTCTGTGGTTCTTTCAATAGAATTGGCAAAACTCATTCATCTTCAGAAGCTGATGGGAATGTAATTACTGCCCCAGCTCTGAAATTATCCTTCCAGCTTGTGCCTTTCTGTGGCTATTTGCCCTAAACACAAGAGAGTAATTAATACATTAATGTAATTACATTATTGCAAATGACTGTGGGACCCATTTCTTAAAAGTATGGGTGAGTCAAAGTTAAGAAGCCTGGAGCTGATGTAAATATAATTTAATCTTTGAAAAATAATGCATGGTGTAAACATTCAAGTTCTGACCTTGAATAAAAGGTTATCTCCTAAGGCAGGGCTTTTTAAATCCGAACAACTTTTACTGACACTGGCATTTTAATAAGATTGGATTTTGCTTGTGGAAACTAATAAACATATGACAACAATGACCCTGCCATCAATATATCAGATATGACACCTACTGATATATGTGAGGGACACTGGTAAAAGGACAATATGCCAGTCTGAAAATCTATTTGCCTTTCAATCCATTTGTATTATTCTGTTTGGCTGTTTCAAGTGATGACAAACTGAGCCTTTTCAGAGCTGAATAAGTATTCTATGGAATGATTCCTTTTTAACAAATTATAACTCAAATTTTGCGCTTGGCTGAAAATGAGTAATTAATCATGGTGGTCATTTGTCACAGGCTCTGTAACTCTGAAGAAAAAAAATTTCATAGTCAAAGGGGCCTGGAATTTGCTCATACATGTTAGCTGTTTCCACTTACTTTTTTTGACAATGTTACTGACCTTTCTTTCTTTTTTTTTCTTTTTTAAGTAGCAAAGAGCAGTGGGAATCCAATGGCTATGAGTGAGGCAGGTCATGAACTCTGTGCTTTCAAAATGTACTGTAATAGTGAAAAAAAAAAAAGCTCAAACCTAACTCTTTTTTCTCTCTGTGGTGTGACAAAGTGTTTGAAAATGTGGTGAGAAAGAGCCATGGAAGTGGGCACTTGTAGTTAAAAGAAGTGTTTGATTTACTATAAATAATTGTTCCAACATTTAGCTTTTTTTGAAGATCTCAATTAAATGTTATTCCCAATTTGGTAAATATTTTCAGGAGCTTGTTATTATGAGCTAGAAAGGAATTGAAAAAAGGGATGAAAAAGACGTGTGTCTTACATGAAGTCTTGACAATAACTTTCTTTTGCCTTCCTGCTCAAATGCTTTTCAAAAGCACATTGGGAAAAGCTGCAGTGTAGAGAATAAAGACTTACCTGGTATTCTGATGAAGGGAAGAGGAAACAACTGCTTTTGATTCAGATCTCTCACAATTTAGTTGCACTCACCGCTGCACTGTGTCAAATACAAATTTACTTTGTTGTAAAAGAGAGAAGGCTTAGACCCAAAACTTGGGTGTTTTGGAAACCAGCAGCAGACTAAGTTGCTACAAAAACCAGATGCTGAAACACTGAGAGCTTAGAGCCTATTCTTTTTTGAGCTGACCTCTTTGTTACAAAGCAAGAATGCTCAAAAGCTGCTTTTCACTTGTTCTTTTTTCCTAGGCTCAGTTTTGTTACACAGAAGAATACCTGAATTTGTAAGAAATGCACTTTCTAGTGTGGAATCCTTGCCTGCACTTAACATGGACCCTGCTGAAAGTGAAGCAATGAGGCTTCAATTGCACCATAATCCTGTGGATTTTGGCCATTCCTTTCCAGGAGAAAAACATGAGAATGTGATGTTAATTCTGATGTAATTTGTAGATTTTTTTTTACTACATGGGTAAAGAAAGAACTTGTGCTTGCCTTTTTAAAAAAATATTATTAAAATGCATTGAGATGTGGAAAGTTTTATCCATTTTTTAAACTTTTTTGGCAGCTATATTTTAATATTTTTGAATTTTCATTTAGTTAGAAATGACATTTCTATTGTCAGACAATATGTAACCATACCTAAATTATTATTTTTACTGCTCCAGTACTAAATTTGGCCTAACCCATTTAAGTCATTTTTAGAGACAGATTTGCATTTGAGCTGATTATGTGAATGCCAAGTTTCAGCCTACAATGACTGAAAACAGCTGAATAGTGAAATAGTGAGTGACACTGTTCATAAAGGAAACAGCTCCTGACCCTCAGTGACAGCTCTGTGAATATGATGGGACAATCATCCTAGGATTGTTCACAGTTATTACTATGTAGGTTCTTAATTTGTTGCTATCCTCCATCATCAGAGCATGTTCTGTAACTCACATTTTTAGAGTGCTGAATTTTATTTCTGTCTGTTTCCTCTGAGTGGTACCTTGTGAAGGGCCCCAATATTCATAATATCACTTGCATTTATTTTCATATGGCCACACTCTGCCTTTGAGTGTAGCCTTCAGACTACAATGATGCTGCAATTTTTTGTGCCACACCAAGGGTAGCCCCAGGAAATCAGGTTCTTCAGACAGTCCATTAAAGCACAGCTTGTCTTGTTTTTCCCTTTATCTGGATAGTAACTTGCAATTAGCTAGTGTAGCAATGAGTTTGGCCAGTCCTTAAATCATTTCTGCTGTGCTGAGTGCATGTGTGTGTGCATATACACAGTGAAGGTGAGTGAGACAAGTGCCAGTGCCTTACAATAAATTCATTACTGAAAGTGTATGTCACTCCTCACTCCTTTGTTTCCCCCCTCTTCATTTCTTAACTCTCTCTCCTGCTTTACAGATTCTCATTCACTCCTATGGAAGTAAGTCTGAGGTCTGGAGCAGGCAGACCCACAGTCACTGTGTTCCCCTCAGTATCTCATACCCTGGCTCTAATTTACTGGGAGCAATGCACAGTTTTGTCTCGGGAAGTCTGATGAAAAGCTCCAGTCCTGGTATATTAGTCCAAAGGGCAAAGTGTGAGTGTCATCAACATGTTTCATGGATTGCATAATATATAATCTATAGATTATAATCTATAATCATTTTTTCTTGAAGAACACCAAGATAATTTTTAGTATTTGAAGCATTTTTAGCCTCTACTTGAAAAAATCAACCAACCAAACAGCAAAACGTAGAAAAAAGAAAACAGAAATAGAAAGAAGCATTTTGTGGGATACCTCTATTATTTCTCTAAACCAGATCCTGAATTTTAAACCTAGATATTCCATTACCCATCCATATGTACAACAGAACAACAGATTCAAAACATATAATTTTGAAAAACTTCACATAAAAATACACTAATTAATCCATAACTCTGGGTGTGTGTAATTTAGTCCTCTTTGTCAGTGGAAGGGGGTAAGGAGCCATAGAGAAGGAAGGGTCTCTGCTTTTTCTACAGTGTGGAGTGTAGATCTGGTACTCAGTGCATTATATAAAAAGGAGTGGGGGGAGGAACTTTGTAGAAAATAATTAGCTTCACCCAGGAGTTTTCCCTATCTTTTTAGGTCCCCTTGGTTTTAGGTCTCACAACAACACATGGATTTGTTTTTGAGGGACAACCACCCAAAAAACGAACCCCAACCAAACTAAACCAACAACCAACCCAAAATATATCTTTGTGTGTGATCTTTATTAGTGACTGCCTTTTTTTCTTTTTTCTTAGTGTCTAAATTCAGAGTTTTTAGCACCATTCTTTGTTTTTCTGAGGTTATAGCAAGTTTCTTGCAAAGAAATCTGTCACACTGGCATCTGTGGGTGAATGGGATGGAACAGTCTTAAGAGTACTTGAACAATTGGTTCTGCTGTAACTTTTACAAAGCCTTTGGTTTAGACTTGTTAGACATTTTGTGCCTCAGATTTTATACACTGTTTGAAGTGCCTCTTTATACATTATTCATGTTCCCATCAGCACAATATTGAATTTTGGCATCCTTCCAAGGACTGGTAACATTCAGTTCCAAAATGAGACTGAAAAGGAAAGGAGGGGACAAAAAGATCATATTTCTTATTTTTCACTGAAATTTATCTGACCACTGACCTACTTTATATTCTTGAATATTATGAGAGATAAAAGTGGATTGATGAAATAATTTCTACAGATATCTGAGGGAAAGTGAAATTAAATGGAGGAATACAATCTTAAAGAGATTGGGACAAATTTACCATTGGGATTATCCCATCTACAGGTAATATAGAATTTATTGTAGTTTTCTTATAGCAGAAACTGAACATGTAAATTTTTATCAGTAGAAAGGTGCTATGACCTTTCAAACACTGAGGCTTGGGCAAAGATCAGATGGAGTTTGAGAAGTTGACATTTTAATACTGGCACGACCCCTGTAAGCATAGCTTTATTACACTCCTTCAGGAGCTTCTGCCTAAAACCATGGATGCAGTAAATTCTAGTGTTGATAGAAAGCTGTCTTATCTTCAAGGATAAATCATGAAGGAATGTTGGTACCATGAGGACAGCATTGGCAGGGCTCAGACTTCACCAGTAGAGAACACCTCCTCCTGCAGCTTTGTCAGACAGGATGCCTCAGAGCATGGTATTCCTCTAGCTTGTGCTAGCTCTGTAAGAAATGCCTCTACACCTATATTTGTCAAAATGTCAGTGGAAGGTAACGGATCTTGTTAAAGTAGGTACAAGTTAACTTCACACTCTTGTCTTGGTCTGTTTGAATTGCCTGCTATGGAGAATATACCTGTGACTTTTCATGACATTTAGCAAAACAACAAGATGAAATAATTTCTTGGACTTCATTTGAGTGAGAAGCCAACCAAATGTGCACTCAAACCAAGAACTACATGGGCAACCCCAAATATCAACAGCCACACTGATGACCTCTGTGCCAGCACCTAAGATGGATGATTTCAGAGATGGCTCCTCAATAAGTCATCTAACTCATCGCTGCCTTCCAATGCATAACTCTCCTGTTTGGGACCTAGGAGCAAGCATTTTTAGACAAAAATCATCACCTGGTTTAATCAAAAGTGGCAACTGTTACATTTATGTTGGTAAACTAGAATAACTACACTTTTAAAAAAATTACAATTACCACTGCAATCAATTGCAGAAAGAACCAACATAATTATAAATTATTTTTTTCCTCAGTAATGCTGAGTTGGGATCGAAAGATAACTGTTGTTTGCAGAGTAGGAAATTCTTGGCAATTACATTTTTAGGCACCTTCTGCTATATCAAAGACATTGTAGACACTGTAGAACACACAGGATAAAAATCTGTTTCATCCTCATTAGGGATTATTTCTCCATTAATAATCTCCATTGCACTTAGCAAGAGGAGACCAGGTACCTTAAATTCAAGTTCTTTACTGTGACCAAGCATGCATGGAGGAGCAACACCCTAGGCACTTAGATGGATGAATAGGTCCGAATATTCCATATGATCATTCTCTCATTCGCTGTTAAGCCCATGTGCAAGTGCCATGCTGAGCAAGGCCTTCTGAAAGCTTCACTCTGTGTAGTATCCTTGACTTCAATATTGTTGCCACCATTTTCAGGACATTTTTCTTTTTAGTTTGTCTTTTTAACCTTCAGAATTTGTCTTTTCTTCAGGCTCTTAGGGAAGACTGGGTTGAGAGATGAACAGCCTTCAACTTATTTTTTCTCATGATAAGTATTGAATATTTATGTGCTGAATTGTGATGAGCTGTCCTTTCTATATTGCGTATTACTGGGTATTTTAATTCATGAGATGGAATTCAGAGCAGAGAGGTGCTTCTGAATGTTTTTATAGCTCTAAATAAATAAATAAATGAGGTGGACAAGTTTTTGTCTTCTCATCTGTGTCTTCAGCAAGTGCATTTCTTTACTCTTTATTTCGTTCTGCAGGACCAAGCTACCTCAGTGACAGACACCATGTGAAGCAAAAGAAACAACGTCACCATCTTATTGGCATTCTCTCTTTTGAGAGAAGAATAGAACACTTTCTCATTTGTTTTCTTTGTGAGTCTGGAATATAAATAGTTTCACCAGAGTTGTGCAGGCAATATTTCTAAGCTGTCCTCACAATAATTACTAAAAAGTTCTCCCTCTGGCTTCCGCACATCCTGTATTCTTCCCATCATGTGAGTATGAGAAAGCATCTTAAAAATGTGTAACAACAAGAATTTTACCTTTTGATTTTTATCTTCCCCCACTCCCAAGCTGTTGTGTTTTTCACTAACCTCACATACTTGCTTTTTGCCAAAAAAACCCAAAAAAAATGAAAAACAAACCAAAGAAAAATTGAAGAAATGTTCAGAAAGTATGAAAAGTTTAAACTTTCCAGTATAAATACAACATGCAATAAAGGCTTTAAATATCAGCATAATAATAATGAACATTTCAGCTTCCTTCTGTGAAAACACATAAACCTGGAACAGGATTAAAGTCATGTACTATTGATAATGTTTATGAGTTGACCAAGTGAATTTGGGGTGAAAAATGTATGATTCCTCTGGCTTTCTTTTATGATTGTGTGCTGTAAACTCCCTTTTCCTTTTTCAATCCCTTTCTTTCATATTTCCTTTTTGTCTGTGAAAAGGACAGGAGAAGAATACGAAAAGTGATAATTTAGTTTTTAATACCTTAAAAATGGCCATTTTTTTCTTTATTAAAAAATCAGTCTGGTCAGGATTAATTCTTAAGATATCTGAGAACAGAAGTAAAAGTAACTGTGACTAAGGCCCTCTGAGCTCCTTGTGCAGTTTTGAGTATACCATATTGTTTGCCTGATGCCTCCATTCTAATGCACCCAGACTGCTGAGAAGCACAGAGGTTGTGTGATAGGCAGCATATTCTTGTTTGAAAAGTTCTTCTGAGCTCCCAAGGTAGAAAGGTCTACAGCAGCAGGGAATATTTCTTAAGGTTATGTGCAAGTAAACATAGGAGACAACTTTTCTAGCAGACTAGAAAATAAGAAATTAGGGTTCATTCCCTCAGTTGCTTAACCACAGCTTTGCTTCTCACTTTTTCAACAAATACAGAACAATGAAAAGATTATTCTATCACAGTGAACTCTGAGCTTTCATGCCAAATGTTCTTTATTCATGTATTTTTGTAGGCAGAAAGTGAAGGAATATTGTGCTTTGGGGGAGAGCAGACTCTCTGTGCTTCACACTGCTGGAAATCCTACTGTTGCAGTTACATCTTTCTATGCCATGAGTCACAGGGTTCCCTTTAACAGGGCATGGTGTGGAGAACAGCAGATCCTGGGAATTGCCATATGAAAGCTGCTCATTAGAAATTACCATTCTACTGCAAACACTAAAATCCACCAATGCATATCTAGTTGTCCATCCAGCTTAATACCTCTGAAAAAAAAAAAGTTGGAGCTTTTTTCCAGTATTTTCTACACCTTAGTTATCTACAGAAAGAGATCTAATGATCTAATTTTAAAACCTGTCTGCCAGTGCACTGAGCAACAGGCAGTATTTCTTGCTTGATTTTTTTTTTTTTTTAATGAGCATGTGGAATGGGATGCAGCATGACCAATAAGTCGTTTCATCCAAGTAAAGGTGGATCACTGGATAGGGCTGCCATAGCTAGGGCCTTACTGGACAGGTCACTGTTTTGTCAAGAACAGTATCTAGAAGAGAATTGAGTATTGCCTGATGTCATTGTGTTAGGAACTTAGAGATAGAACTTATAGCCAGAGTAATTTGCTATGGAAAGTAAAAAACAGTGCTATTTAAGTATTTAAAGACGTCTTGTGGACAACAGCGTACAATAATGTCGGAGACAAAAATACTTTTGGAGGTCATAGGGAAGCAAATGTGTAAGTGTGGCTGAGGTGGCAGAGTGAGGTAATATGAAGTTCCAGCTATATGAGTGTTTCTTTCTTTAACAATTCTTAGTTTTATTTAAGAGACTTAGAAGGATAGTGAGCTCCTGGGTGTATAGTTAAACATTAAGGAACACATTTCTTCAAGAAGAAACTAAGTACCCAAAGGTGTACTATATGTAAGATTAGCCTGCCCTGGTTTTGTGCCAGCCTGTCGTTTCATTGAGTTTAAAGAATTTGGTTTAGACATAGTTTGGTACCTCTATAGGTCACAAGTTGCTAGGGAGAAAGATTTTTAATGAGCTAAACACTGCCTGGAGTTGAGATACTGCAATTTTAGGGTTTTAAATGGCTCTGCCACCGAGAAATCTAAAATACTGCACAAATAAAGAGAAACAGAAAGGTCATTTTCTCTGGCTCATGTCTTGGGAAGAGTCTCTATATGGCTCTTTCTTCCAGTTCCTCTCCTTTACCAGCATTTGTTTTCTCAGAGGATGTCCTCTGTTTTACATTTATTTTCTAACATTTAATAGTCAGTCTAAGTGAAATAAGAAAGCAATGGTTTTGCAATAGCGTAATTTGGGAAAAGTTGAAAGCAAAACAGAAATGTGGAAAATACAGCCCCTTCAAGACCAAAATGTGTGAAGAAAGTCTGTTAAAAATTAACACAGAAGTGTTTGAGCAGGAGGGAAAGAAGGATGTTGCTGATTTAGGGATCAATTCTGAACAGAATGTGGCCATCTTGAAGAGGTGGAGGTTCAACAGATTTTAGAGAAGGGGAATTAAAGGAATATTTTTACTTGATTTATGTTGCTGCTAAGAACCAATTGAAGTGCAGGGGAACATCTATATTTCAGCTAGAGAAATGAAGGATGCAGAAGGAATGACTGAGTCAGCCCACTGTTTGCTCAACCTGGTGTGGAGGAAATACGAGCTCTGAATGATAACTTGTAGACATCAGTGACAAAGTAACATAATATAAATGAGCCTGAAAAATAGTAAGAACAAATATATAATTCTATAGTACTACTAAGGATCTTTCAATTAAGAATCCTTTCATCCAGGCTGGCCAGGATCCCACACACTCACACGAGGAGGAGGAATGAGGTGCCCAGGGTCCAGGAGCCTTTGCCAGTTGCATGGCAGGTGTTAGCAGAGCCCTCACCAATAGATGAAATCTGGAGACACATCCTTAAGGAAGGCTAACTCCAGAGACACTGTTCTCTGCTCTTTCTATTGTAGGAGTGAAGGTGGATCTCAGTGCAGGCAGGAGCTGTTCTCAGGCCATACTGGGCCACTCACAGACTGCCTTTCTTTCATGGGCAGAGAGGCAGGGCATCCCCACGGTGTTTGGGTTTTCTGTGTTTAAGCAAATGTAGCACCTATTTGGGCAGAGACAGAGGAGGGTAGATGTCTGGGAGTACTCATTTTGAAGCTGTTGACACTTGAGGTTGCCGTGGGTACAGCTGCATAGGATGTGGGCTCCTTGCCTTAGATTCTCTGCTTTTCCTGAGCTCAGGAAAGAGAAGGGAGGGGAGGCAGGGCCAGAGAGTGAATCAGATGCCTGAAATTAGCTGCTGTGAAACCTTTTCTCATTTAATACCAATCTCAAAGGCCAGACTGCAGTTACAAGAAAGGCAATAATAGTCAGGATTAAACTCTTGTGTAGTCTGTCTGGGCTTCAAATCTCCAAGAAAATGCTCAACGCTGCTAACACCCTGCCTCCTATCTCCACAGAGCAGTAGGTACGTAAGTCTCCTGGTACCAAGTGTGTGCAGCACTGGATACTTAGTCATGAGGGGGAACAAGGCTGACAGCAGAGGTTGGTGCCTGCAGAGAGAAAACATTTACCAGCTGATGCTTCAAACAGCAGCTGCAGCATCCTCAGATTCACCAGCTCCCACTCAAAGACCTTGCCTGAATTGATTCAGTATGCAGGAGGAAGGCCACGTGCAGCCTGTTCTAAGCAGAGAAACATCTGGCCGTGGGTATGAAAAAAGTCTACCCCACTGGGACCAACAAAGGTAAAGGGGTGTGGGATGGGAACAGAGTCTTTCCAGTGCTAGTGATGTCCATAAACCCTTTGCAGAGGAAGGAAAGCAGTGAGAAATGCTGCTTTTGGGAATGGGAGAGGCTGAAACACAGATCAGTAATAATGCATTGGAAACTGAGGATAAACAAGGCCTGCTGCCTCCTCATTCAAGAGATGAGAGACCCAGGCTTGCACTGGGGAGGGGCATCTGTACTGGAACCAGGCAGACTGAGCTGGGATCCCATTATTGGGTTGCCGCAACTTTGGCTTTACCATGTGTATCTGGTAAGGACACTATTGCTTGGCATTGGCTTTTGTATGGATAGAACTTCTGAATGTCTTTCCAAAACATACTATAACAAAATATGCTATGTTCTCTACAAGATATTTGTAGGTTTAAGTATATATGTATTTCCTGTATTTATATGTATGCTTTCCTGTATTTATATGTTGCATGAGTATATATAGGTGGGGGAAAGAAGAAATACCTGACTTATGGGTAAAATACAGGTCTGTGGTCAAGCACTTGTTCTGAATAATGAAGAGATTCAGAATAGAAAAGGGCAGTATTTTTTAGTGACTGAGATGGACCTTTATAATTTTAAAAGAATCTTTATACTGTATTATTTGTCCGTTATTTTCCAGAAGCGTATACATGATATATGGCTGAATGCCACAAACAGTTTCCTTAAGGAAACATTTTCTAGTTGTCAATAAACAGGCAGTGTAGCTGAGAAGAGGATTGCATCACACTTTCTCCAGATTTCCTAGCTGGCAGTCTGTGCTCACCTCCCAGTGGCCCTCTGCTCTGCTGCTCTGGCAGTGTTTAATGTTCAGTTGGAGAGACAAAAGAGGATTGTCCTTTCAGAATGTACATACATCAGCCCTGACTGAAAGAGAAATACAGCAGGAAACACTGATTCCAAATTGCTGTTTAAAGTGTTGGACTTCTTCTGAAATGCAGACAAAACAGAAATAAAACACAATCTAAAAGCAGTGATTTTTGTTCAAGCAGAGAAAGGACTCCCTTTTCGCACCTTTTTTAAGGCATTAACTATATCCAAGGAGCAGTTGAAATGGGGTGAGAATAAAATGGTATTTCTGATGTAAACCACTAAGCTTTGCTAGTAATAACTACTCCTTTAGATACTGGTTTCTGCTGTACTGGAATTTGGGAGGTAAAAAGGGTTTCTTATTCTCAGTGGTAAATCTGCTGGGCTAAATCTGAAGCTAAAAGCTCCAAAATCTCCAGGCAAAGCTTGCCAAGTCTAAAGGATCCTACTAAACGTATGTCATCTGGAGGCTGATACATGAGCTACTGCTCATATACTGCACAGAATTATGCCAGCCCCTTATGCAAGGCCCTCCACACAGGACACTGGGATTTTGTGGCTGAGAAGTGGGTCTGGGTCTGCTCCACTCTGTGGTGTGGGGAGAATGATTATTGCACACTAGATGGGCAGTACTGTGTATTGCACATGACATGCTTGCTCACTGGGTTTTTTTCTTCCTACCTAGCCTGTCAGTAATCAGAGACCAGAACTTGCATGGCACAGTTTCTGCACTAATATCACTTGATGCATTAGACAGATCTAAAAATGAAGCACCTGCTGTGCTGCTTCCCAGACATTCTTTTATTATACTTCTTGAGTGATAGCAGATATAGATGATACCCCAAACTACCAACATCTCTTTGGGTTTAGTGCCAATATTTAATGCCATAAAAATGAGAAGATATAGCTCTTATCTATACTTAGAAAAGCCTTTTTGAGGATGCAACATGATGTCCAATTCTAGCAGAGACATATCCAGGGCTGCCATCTGCCACACTGAGCCTATGCCTTTCTGATTTTGATCCAATGCCAATGAAATCTAGCATACAGAAAGCTGAGGTAAAGAGTCCAAAACAATCAAGAGAACATGAAGATCACAGAGGGAAATTGATGCCTCATTCATACATCAGTAGGGATCTATCCACTAGCAAAGGGCTTAAAAGAAAGATCAGAAGAAGGAGACCAGAAAAAATATGGTGACTGCATGACAAAAGAAATGCTACAGTGTTGGTATTCCTGAAGCACTTCACCCACCCTTTTTGCTTAGAGTAGGCAACAATGACCTTATCTCACAGAACTGGTATGAGCAGTGGTTGGCTTTTTAATGTTGCTTTATTTAACTCACTAATGAATCAACATACAAACATAGACTTGTATGTGCAGAAGGTATGGACTTTAAAATTAAACTATTTTCAGAGAATGCCAAAAAATAGAGATGCAACTGCTCATGCTGAGGTGCTAAGCATCTGATCAGCTCAGGAATCACAGTGCCCTGGATGGAGCTGGATGCAGTCTCTGGTATGTGGGCATCACTGGTGCCACTTTCTTCTCCCCCATAGCACAGAATAATCAACAACAGATCACTTATTTCAAGCTGGAAAGGCAGCTGTAGGTGGTTCTTTGTGAGAGCTAAGGGCAGAACGGAAGAACAAAAGAAATGTTATATTGTTCAGCCCACAAACAGGATACTTCCTCATATAGCTGCAACTGCTCAGGTCTCTGTAGGCTATTTTCTGAGGATTTCTAGTTTGTTGTGGTGTTGTACAGGGTTTGTCTGGATTTGGCTATTTATGCAGTACTTGCCTGGCTTCTTTTTACACCCATATATGTTTTTTCAAAGCCACAGTAGGAAGGAGTTCCACATGTACTATACATTTGCATGAAGAATTACTTCTGTTTGCTGTTTTTGAACCCAGCTCTTGCTTTTTTGGTCTTAGTTCTGGTGTTGGAAGTGACAGTAAGTGACTAGTCTTTGCCCACCTTCTTTATGTTGCTAAGGATTTCTTGGACCTTTACTCTAAACCCCTAAAATGCCTCTTTTCCATAATGAACAGTTCCAGACTCTTCCTCTTACTGAAGCTTTTCCTGCTTTTATTTATCTCCGTGGGTTTTCTATGAACCATATATGTCCTTTTGCAAATGAGGAGAGTAGAACTGAACACTATATTCAAAGCATTGGCAAAACAGATTTATACTGCAGCATGATGATTTTTGCTTTGTTCTCCATTCTCTTCCTGATAATTCCAAACATTTGTCGTTTTGCTCTTTCCACAGCTATAGAACAGTAACATGATGCTTTTTGTGAACTTATATGAAATATAACATAACAAATATTTCATAACATGAAATTTTGTTCACAAGTGGTAATAGTCAGTGCAAAGCTCATAATTTTTGTGTGAAGTGAAAATTGGTTTTCGTCATGTGCATCACTTTACATTTATCCACACTAAATTTCATCTATCAAATTATTATCCAGCTGCTTGGCCCCTTAAAGCAAGAAAAAGTCAATATGGCTCTTTTTGTTCTTAGTGCCTTGGATATTTGTGTATTATCTGCAGATTTTGTTATCTCCTCGCTCATCATCTTCTCAAGGTGAAAAAGTTTGAGTATCTTAAACAGTTTCAGCATCATTCCATGCAGAATTTGACTAGTGATTGCACTGAGAAATGACCATTAATTTATCTTTTCATTTTTGTATGCAGCTTTATTTTTTTGTGCATGCTTACTTTCTTTTTCTTTGATAAAAGAGTTTTAAGAAGCCTCTTGGAAATCCAGTTGTATTGAGTTGATAATTTTCAGCTACCCATTTAACCCTCTTCTTGCACCTTTAAGAAACCATGCTGACTACTCTCAAATGAGGCACCCTCAGTAGATAACATGTCTCTGATGAATCCTTTCGCCCTTAACATGGCTGATGCTGTGCTTCTGTAAGTGACTCATTTTTGACAGGCAATTATTTTAGCTAGGCTCCCATTTCCTGTTCTCAACAATAGCTCAAGAATGAGCATGCATCAGCTCTTGGAAGCTGGCCACGGCAATCTCGTGGGGAGCTGTCATGTCAAATCCACCACTACATTTGTTGTGAAAGTCTTGGAGACATTGTTCAGCTGATTTACCCTGATGAGCATCCACAATGTCCATAGTGCTCTGTCTGTGTGTGTGCATGCACCCTGTTGCAGCAGCCTGTTTGCCCCACGGAGTATCAGCTTCCACAGTGGCAAGGCACCCACCTGCATGCACCTTAGCAAATTGTTAACTACTAGCATGGTGCCTCAGTACCTCATACTGATGAGGACCTCTTCTATCAGTTTTCAATTTCTGTAGTAACCACTGCGTGCACTTACAGGGCAATCCACTGGGGCTGCTGGTAAAATTGTTTTCATACTAGCACAGAAAACATCAAGTTAGCACACCTCAGAGCCTGCAGGAAACTGTTCTAACTCCACTAAAGAGCAAGCAGCTCTATGATATTTCTAGATACAGTGTCTGTCATTAAACAAGAAAGACCTCTTTCTACTTGAAGGTACACTGGTGTGGTATGTGGAGATTAAGGCACAAATCAGCTGTGCCTCTGCCTGCCTCAGGGGCTTCAATCTCTCTCACACCTTCCAAACACCTACCAGATTTAATCTTAGGATATTGTTTTTCACCATTAGAAGACTGAAAAGCAAGAATTATTTGCATATAAAATAAGTTGCCTTATTGTGGATGTTGAGTACTAATCTGACTCCATATATTTTCATGTACACGTTCCAGAGCAAGGACACAGTCACAGGGCTACTCCAGAGAGGTTGCACACAGACTGCCTCTTCCTCAGAGTGATCCCCTAGATTTTCTCTACATCTTTCTGGATGAAACCAGATGACATTTCCTTCTCTGCCACAGGCTAGGCATGCCCTTATGGAAAGAATGTGTACAGGCAAAATTCAAACACCTATAAACAAAGAGTGCTCCTTGAGAACCAATAGATGCATGGAGGAGCACAGATCAAAAGTGAGTGGTAGATTTGCTCAAGAAGGAGAGAGCCCTAGCTGCAGGTAACCTTGGGGATGGTTCAAGAAGACCCTTTGAGGAAAAGAGTCCAGCTGCTGGACAGTGTCTCTTGACAAATCCCAATCCATAGCTTCCTTTGAAATGCTGTAGCAATGCTTCCAAATGACTGCTTACTGCTTCTCAGAGTTGCTGCTATGACTGTGGATAGTAGAAAGCACTTTTTCCCATAACTTACCTAAAGTGAAAGGAGGCCCTGGCTAGATCATTGTAATTGGCTGCTGTTCTTTGCCATGGAAGCTTGTGTTGGTGTGGCCCCTCCTGATAGGTGACAGAAATCCCTCTGTGTGATTAAACAGATGGGTCATTTCAAAAAATTGTGAGAAGAGCAAGCAGGACTCTGAGGCAAAAAACCCCCAAAAACAACAAACAACAACAAAACAACCAAAACCCAAAATAAAACAAAAACAAACAAACAAACAAACAAAAACAAAAACAAAACCACCCCACACCTAACAAGCAAACAAACAAATTGTACACAGGTGCTGGTGTTCAAACACTTCTAAAGCTAAATAAGATCTACCATCTGAACGTGGGAGGCTTCCTTTGGGGCAGCCTCTTCCTTTGATCAGTTGTTAAGAAGGGCACAGGGGCTTGAGTTGTTGGAATTGTTGGGACCTGCATGAGATATGTGTTTCTGGGTGGGGGGATGTAGGGATGTGATATGAAACTCCTTCAAAAGGGTATCTCTTGGGTAAGAATCATTTGGACTAGGTGTGGATGTAGATAGTGATCTCCATTGTGTTGTTGCACCTGGACCTCTTGCTTGTAGCTGTTTCAGTGGGATTGCTCTCAGGACATCCCAGGTGTAGCTTGAAGGAGTAAGCTGTGTGGAGGGACATAATGGTGGCATATGAGAAATCTAACAAAGACAGCTTTAAACTAAAAGACCCAAAAGACAATCTTCGGGCCTGTCTTGTGCTGGATACTTTTGGATAAGGAGTTTCTTCAGGGGCAATGAGAGAGAAGAAGGTGATTTAAAATTACGTTTTGCTTGTAATCACAAGCCTTTGATGTTCTTGGGGAGCTACCTCTTATCTCCAAAATTCCACATTAAAATAATAAAAAATTCAAAAGAACCTATGCTTCTACAGGCCAACAGTTTCTTCAGTGTAATCTGAATACAATTGTTTTGTGCAAATGCTCCTGGCTGGGTCTCAGTCTTCGGTGAAAAAAAATCTACATGGTCATGTGTTTGGAGGTGTCAGTTTCCATCTATCTTCCAGGCTGGGAAGTTCTTGTGTGGCAAAAATGGTAACCAGTACAAAGAAAAAGGGGAATTAAGAAACCATGAGGAGACGTGCTTTATTTATTACATATGAAATAAAATTTAAAATTTCACACTTTTCCAAGCACAGACAATTCTCACTTTGATTATTTTTAAAGTGCTGAGTTATCCTGCTTTTTACAGTGTGTAAGTGAAAACTCCTCACAGTCCAGACGGAAAAAACATCTGAGTATTGCTCTGCTTTGCTGATAAAAACATTTGAAACATATTTATGAATACTATTTTACTATCAACAAGCTGAGGATTTTTCTCACAAATGTTTGAAATAGTTTTCTGGTAGATCACTGCTTTCACAACAATGCTTCAAATCTTAGAAGGGTTCATGAAAGAACACAAGCATTTAGATTCGTGGGCCTACACTGTTTTTAGCTCATGTTCATCAGAATCTCTTTAACATACAAATTTTTTTCTTAGTTGATGTAAGTGACCCAACCTGAAAGATAAAATCTGACTTATTCTTCAGGTTCAGAGGATTGCCAAAATGTGTACACAAATACATGCACATATTTGTAAGCCTGAAGCTCTTTTGTATAAAACCTATGTTAGGGATTTTTTTAAGTGTTGGATCAGATTGAACACATCTTTTTCACCATTCCACTGGATCTGTGTGCTGAACCATAGCTATTCCAAGTCCATATCTACCTCATAGTGTATTAAGAGACATTTTCTGAAAGATATCAGCAAGATTAATATAAGTGATTTGGGCAATAAATACACCTACGTGTCTGTTCTTCCAATACAAATCTCGTAACATAGACAATCTAATTTCAGAGTTCTCCAAATACACATTTAGTACTAATATACACAATCTAAGTTCAGAGACTTCAGCAGCTGAGTCAGATTTATAGTGGAATACATTTCACTGACTGGGAGCTTGGACACCTGACTTAACTTAGTTACACCTATTTTTAGATGACTAGAGATTCTGGATAAATGCTCCTTCTAATATTTTCTGGTATTTTATCTTCTACACCTGCTTGTCAACTCAGACCTTTTTTATTTCTTTTTTAAAATTTGATTTTCAAATCTGATGCAAAGTCTTCCTTAGGTTTGATTTGTCTGAATGTAATTTTCTTTCTTTCTTTCTTTCTTTCTTCTTTCTTTCTTTCTTTCTTTCTTTCTTTCTTTCTTTCTTTCTTTCTTTCTTTCTTTCTTTCTTTCTTTCTTCTCTTTTCTTTTCTTTTCTTTTCTTTTCTTTCTTTCTTCTCTTTCTTCTCTTTCTCTCTCTCTCTCTCTCTCTTTCCTCTTATATCAATTTTATTGTACTCCTTTAAAAGCACGATCTGCTTTTCTTTCTCGTTTTTAGGATCTTGTTTCCTTCATTATCCAATAGGATTCTTCATGTGCCAATAGAGCATCCAATGCTGCTCTTCATATCTATTTACTGATGGTGGCCAAATGCCTAGATAAAGGGATTTAGTAAATACTTGCTTGATTCCATTATCACAGCATATAATCACATTCTACTAGTGAGGCTTTCTATGCAAGTAAACTGTGAAGCTATTAACAACACTCCCTTCCACCATATTTTTCGTTGCCCAGCCTGTGCCAATTCAAATACTGCAAGGTGAAAGAAGACACTCTTTCTCCTGCTGTGATTCTTGAGTCAGATTGAATATTTGTCAACACAACATTCTCAGTTTTTAGTATGTGCTAATGAGAGTAATATATGTCCCGAGAGATTTCCCTTCTACTTAGTGCATTTTTGTTCTTTATCCTGGTGCATTGTCTCTGTGATGAACTAAATAGCTTTCATAAATACTAATAACTATTATATTTACCATATGTTTAAATCAACAGGTAGAATATTTTCCCATTAACCTGTTAATAAGTTATATTGAAATAAGGGGATTTTTATGATTTACAGTGAAGGACATTTTTTCATTAATTACTATGTAAAGATATACATGTAACAATATACTTGGCAGATAAAGAGCAAAGAACCCTTTAGTAGATACAGTACATTGCAAAAAATATATTATAATTAATAGACATGCATAAGACACTTTTTAGAAACCAGGTCAGGTAATTCAATGCAGTGTACAAAAGCAGGCTTTCATGGCTAAAAGAGCTTCAAACTAAATTTTACATAATGTTGGACTAGTTCATACTAAATTATGAAAATGGACTAGATTATAAACCAAAATCTTCATTGGGTTTTTTTATTTGTATATATATATATATATATATATACACACATATGTAAGTTAAGCTAGGTCTTACTGTAGGAGATTGTGACCAATAAATACCTTTGCAATTCTCTTCTGCAAAGTCCCAATCCCTGCCTCTGTTCACATAAATAATTGTTAGCAGCTTTATGTATTTAGAATTTAGGCATTTTAAGGGTATTTACTCTTACAAAGTGGAATGTAAACAAAAGGCAGTAAAAATGAAATCTCAACAAATCTAACAAATGTTTTCTCAAGCATCACCCTGGAGCACCACATTGAAACCATTTACTTTACTCCATGCCAGTCTTTCATGTCTCATTCTCTTCTCTGTAATTGCCTCTTTGCTTCTGAAATTCTTGCCTGCCACTGACACTGGATTAAGCAAGGGCTCTCCAAATACACTCAGGGATTACTGCATCTATGTATTTGATGCTCGCTCTGAATTTAAAGAAAGGCTTTGTAAAAAGGGGGTTTCTTCTTTTAGTCTGAATTTTATTTTTCTATTATAATCCATTATTAACTTCTTCCATCTTACGTGGCCAGTTGAGTGGGGGTCTAAACAACCTGGTGTAGTGAAAGGTGCCCCTGCCCATGGCATGGGCTTGGAACCAGATGATCTTTAAGGGCCCTTCCAACCCAAATCATTCTATGATTCTATGATTGTATACAGCAGCAGCCATTTAGATGCAGAAGAGGAAAATGCCTCGGAATTAACCTTTTAAAATATTTATGAATAGAAATGCAGGTGGTACACTAATGCGTTTATAATTCCATTTGAAAATTTTTTGTATTGACACAGAAATGTCTTGTTTCTTATGAAAAGAGAGGATTTGCTACCTATGAAAAAGAACGGATATTTAGATTAGAACAAGTCAGCTAAAACACATTACTCATGGAAACTTCTTTCCCTGGCAATATTGCAAATATTCCTCCAAGTAACTACTTTAGCAATCAGATCCATTGGAAAGTAACAATGTGAGATAATGACTAGTGTAACTAGACAATGGGGGGAAAAGGAATTCCCTTTTAAATTATCTGTTTAATAATTTCTATTTCCAGATTGCTTAAGGACAGAAGGAAACTAAATTTGTTACATGCACAAAATAATTTCTATGCTAACTATAACATTTGTAAACCATGTACAAATGGGAGTCACAGTAGGTACTTAGAATATTGTAATAATATTGTTACATCACTTTTCTAGGGCTAGCTAAGAAAGGAAAAACCTGGTGTGCCTTTTATTTCTTTACTTCTATCTGCCAGTGTCACACAGTGCAGTTCTAAAGGTAGTGGAAGAGCTCCTGTTTGGATTTGCCCTTTGATAAATAGAAGTTTGTTAAATCTACACCAAATTTATATTGCAATTAGAAAAGAAAATACCGTAAATTTAAGAGTTGCCTTTCTAAAGAGGAGAAAATGAATTGTTGTTCCTTAATGAAAATGCTGAATTATAAACACTCTCAGTCATGATAGATGTAAACACACAGGCAGAATTGATGTTTCAAGTGTCTTTCTCCTGGTGTGAAACCACTTTAATCACTTTCAAAGTTTCATTAATTTTAATATATTTTTAATTAGTTCAGTAAACTTGTAAGCATGATGAAGAGATATCAATCAAGCTTCTTAATTTTAAGTATTAATATCCACTGTCATCAAGGCATCAAGGCCTTGCAATCAGTTAAAATGTTGCTTTTGGGGGAATTTACTGACTGAGTATAACTCTGAAAAATTCATGTATTTTGCTCAATCAAAGGAGGCAATATTATTTGAATCTCAGAAACAAATTACTCTTTTCAACAGCACACTGGAATTGCATCCCACATATTCCACTTTCGTTGGTGAAGAAAAGAGCCATCAGGGAAGGCAATGCCTCAGATAAAATTATCATATTCTGCTATGATAAATCAATAAACTTGAAAGAGGAGGGAGAAATAGAAGTTGAGAGTTGACATATAATGTAAATACATCCCATAACATTACTGGATTAGATACTCTAAATGAAATACTGAAATTTAGCTGCTTTTAATACTCCTAGCTCCTAATGCTTTTATGACAGAAAGATTTTGCTACTCTTTAAGAGATACAAGGGGGAAAATAGAAAATCAAGAATTTTATTCCTTAATGACATCAAATAGCTAAAGACTACTGTGATGATGCTTCATAATTTATTGCTGATGCAGGGTTACTTCTTTAGAGGTTTAAGGACATATCTTTGTGGAACACCACACAGGTCTTTTAAGAATATACCTCTAGGCAAGAATACGTTTCCCCTTATAGTCTTCAATGCTCCTGTTTGTGGACTTCAACATTAGTTATTCTTGAACGAATTTCCTTACAAATATTGACAAAAGGGCACAGACCTTTAATTATGTAACGATGGACCCCAACCAAACTGAGCCAAACCTAATTTTAAATTTCCTAGTGGACATTCAGACTAAAGAGTGCTACGGCACTGTAAATATATTTTCATTTTGGATCAGTATATTTGCTAGGGTATATTCCTCCCTAATTACATCAGAGAAACACAGTGGTGTAGGAGTGCCTCTTCTTCAAGCCTAAAAGCTTATGCAATAAAAATTGTTAGTGGATCTTTGCAGCTGAAGTGCTTTGGCATCTGAATGTGCTGTATTCCTCCTTCTGCTAGCAATTACAGGATGCTTCACAAGGGATGCCAGGCTTTATGCAGTGTTCTTTATTTGTGGTAAATTAGGGAGATGTTCTGGAGCGCTGAGGTTGCTGAATATATTTTCCAAATGCCAGGTGAATGCAGTTACCATTTTATAGGTGAACAACTAGAACTATCTAATTGTGCTTTGAGTGTATACATCCACAGCAGTCCAAATTGCACCAGCAGTAGAGCTGCTATTTATACAGGTGGTAATAACACTACAGAAAATACCACCCACCTGGGAATAGGAGACTGTAGTAAAAGTCCTTATTTATCTTCCTGTCAAAATACTCTAAGGCTAAATTTACAAAAGGATAATGTTTATATTAACAGTGGAAAAAACTACCTGTGTTCTTTTCACACATGGAAAATGGTCTGTGAATGTTTTTTTAATCTGTGCAAAGGAAAATCACCACAAAAATACAATGTACTGGATTGTGAGGAAAGCTAATAAACAAGCATAGATTGGAGGCCTGAGGAACGGGTTATAGAAGATCAAGGTTAAAATTCACTTAATAAGGATGTCTATTCTCTACCCATTCATTAATACCTACTCTGACCTGTAATAGAATGGTAGCATGTTTTAGCATCCAGCTACAAGTGGATATATTGGTTTGGCACAGCCTGGTTTTTGGTGGCAGGGTGGATACAAGATATCTCCTGTGAGAAGCTGCTGGTTCTTCCCACTATATCCAGCAGATCCGATCCTTGATGGCTCTGAAGATGGACATGCTGCTGGCCAAAACTGGGCCAATGAGAGAGGTTGGTAACGCCTCTGTGATGACATGTGTAAGAAGAGAATCAAAACAAAGTCACTGGGTTTTGATTGTTGTCAGAGGATAGGAGGAGGTGAGAACATGTGAGGGAAAACAACATGGAGACACCAGGGTCATTGGAGAAGGAGGGGCAGGAGCTGCTCCAGGTGCCAGAGCTGAGATTCCCCTGCAGGCCATGGTGAGACCTGGGAGGAAGCAGCTGTGCCCCTGCAGCCCATGGGGATCCACAGGGGATGCAGAGATCCACCCACAGCCCATGGGAATCCATGGGGGATGCGGAGATCCACCCACAGCCTGTGGGGATCCAAGGGAGATGCAGAGATCCACCCACAGCCCATGGGACAGGTGCCCATGCTGAAGCAGTGGATGCCTGGAGGAGGCTGTGATCCCATGGAAGTGTGGTGCAGAGAGAAGGCCCTGCTCCCAGGCTGGAGCAGCCTGTCCTTGGAGGACTGCACCCCGTGGGAAGAGACCCATGTCACAGCAGTTTTGGGAGGGCTCTGTGGCCGTGGGAGGGACTCATATTTGCAGCAGGTGCAGTTTGGCTGCTGCTCGTGAGGGTGGACCCACTCCAGAGAAGTTCACAGAGAACTGTCTCCTGTGGGAGAGACCCCACGGCCTCACAGGGGAAGGACTCCTCTCCCAGAGCAGGGGAAGAAAACCTCGGTGATGAACCGACCCAAAAACCTCCCTGCCCTGTCCCCTGCTCTGTTGGTGGGAAGGAGGCAGGGGCTGGGGGTGTGGAAATGTGTTTTAAGGGCTTATTTTACTTCTCATTATCCTCCTTCAATTCTATTAGTAACAAATTTCACTTTGCAAGCTTAAGCTGAATCTGCTTTGCCCTTGAAATATTTCTCTCAGTCCTTATCTCACTCATGGTCTTCATTAATTATTTTTTTTCCCCTTTTCCCTCCTCTGCCCAGCTGTAGCAGGGGATGGGTCTTGGGGGGTGGGAGGGAGCGAGTGACACTGGTGGGTGCCTGGCACTGGGACAGTGTCAAACCACAACACCACATGTGTTGACAGCACATGACCTCACTGAGGGTGGTAGGAACCAGTATGACTCTGTTGAGTCCTGCTGAGGTACCACACCAGTCAGTGCATGCTACCAAACGTGTCTGTGTTTCCCAAGGGGCTGAGGACACCGAACGAGCTGTGGTCTTGCAGGGTGTAGTGGCTTGTGTGCGCTGCCACGAAGTCCCAGCTCGATGCTGCTGAGACCCAGGGGACGCAGAAGTTTCTGCACAGTGCTCCTGGGAACTCCCAGAGCAAGAGTGAGTGCAGGCAGAAGCCTGCAGGGATCTCTCCACTCTCTAAACATAGCCTAGATCGATGGGCATTCCCATTGAACTACAATACCAAAACACTGTTTAGTTGGCTTAAGATGAGAAATGCTGCAGCCATAATGATCTGATTATATTATCCCACATCGACTTCTAGGGGGAAGAGAGAGATAATGCCACTTGTTACAGCTGGGAAATGCAGTCAAGCTTACAGACAAGTGAGCCATATACTTTCAGGTAGATAGATATGTTTTGGCAAAACCTGGAACTTAAAAAAACCTCTACAGACTTGGCTAGTAGAACTGATCTCTTAAGAAATTCTTCAATTCCTCAAAAGTTTTTAGCTGTTTGTTGATATAGTTGTATGATTAATAGGACTTTCCAAACCGTTCACTTCAATTTGCCTCACTTCACCACAGAAAAAACTACTATATACTGGTGTTTCATATAAGATAGCACAGTCCCCACCATTTCAACTCACACAACTCTCTTGTGTAGGTCTTCAAGAATCTTCAAGAGTAAATTTAGCATTAACATCTTTATAATTGGAAAGGCTGAGGGGAACCAGTGGAGCTTATCCATCAAAGTATACAATGAATGTTTCTTCTAACACCTATTATACTTTCTAAGTGGGCTATTATGGTTTTTATAACTTCACTGATAGAATTTATTTTCTCATAAGTGGTTTTGAGTTAAGATGGAAATAGAAGTTAAGATGGTAAATGTAGTACTTTTACACTAAACACACGTGATTGTTTTGGCTTAGAGCCCAAGAAGAATGAAGAATTTTCTCTGCTATAAGCTTCAGCTTTAGACTTTTTCAAAGTCTTAACACTTACCAAAGAGCTAAGGACACGTTTTCTCTCTCCTTCTATCTGTTTTGAGTTCTATTGCTTTTTTATGTACTCTCCTATGGCTTCTAATGTCTCTAAATAGTTTAATTCTGGAAATGGGATTAAGTGCAATATGCACAGATGGCTAAAGTAGAGGCTTGGTCAGGAGATTTGTCATTAAAAACAACTGTATTTTGCCTTGGCTATTGCAATCACTGGATCTAAACCTTGCCCAGGGAAAACTAAGGGTACTTAAAGGCCTTCCTGACCAGATTGTTACAGGCATGTGAATGTAGTTCATTCATGGATAGAAGTACAACTCAGGACACCTAAATTTCTTTCCAGTTCTTGCCAGCTAACAGTGGACTCTCAGCCTCCTCAAGGCTGTTACATTTGTCATACCTGGATGACCCACCCTGGTGCCCATAAAAAACATATAGGAGAGAGAAGGTCTAGTTTAATAAATGGTGTTACCTCAAGGCAAGGGTTATGGAACTGAAGTTTGAGAGGGAGTCAGTCATTGACACTGTAAGTTGTTTTAAATTTGAACATTTTAAATTAATTTGTTTATGGCCAAATTCTGGTTTAATGTTTAGGATTTAGAAGTGACTACTTCATGATAGGGTTGATAAAGCATTTTAGCAGATACAGGATGAGCCACTGATACATGGGAGTGGAATCAAACATGGCAAAGCAACTTGTGTGGAGGGATCCTGACGGCAGGAGCAGGAGCAGTGTGCAGTGTTGTTCCTGGTGCCTTTGCAGGAGTGAGGTCTGGAGGAGAAGGTGCTAATGAGAAACAGTTGGCACACCAGTCCTTCGTCTACCAAATGTGTGCCTGTCCTGTAGTGCCCCTGCACCCTGGCAGCATCAGCAGGCCTGTGGCAGATGTAGGCAGTCTGAGCAAGTGCCAGTGTAAGTGCAATGAAGGCTCATTTTACAAAGTGCTAAATGTCACCTCACTTGTTAAAAACAGAGGGGATAGAGTTTGATGTCCTGCATAACATCCCAGCCTTGGCCTAGGCCTTGACAAACCAGGAGTTCAGGTTATAACTGAGATGATCCAAATACTTGGCATCGTAAAGGTCTCTATGCATCAAAGAGAAACCCCCCGGCTGTATTTGTCACAGAACATATATTCTGAAGAGGGCAATGATTCACAGTGGGCTTCTTCAAGTGACCACAATTTGTACTAAATACCTTGGTTCTGGTGACAGTGCAAATTTCTGACTTGGATCAGCCACAGATTTTACTTATCAGCATATGCTTCCTTGATGTGTTTCTTGCAAAAGATTTTGCTACGTGCCTTTTTTCATGTGTAAGTACTGATTATATTACATGCTCAGGCCAAAATTTGCAATTACTTCCCTGACTTACATAGTTTTATGCAGTTTATATTCCTCCTCTCAATTCGCTTTTGTAGATAGCCACATTTCAGTCAGGTTTATCACAAATGCTTAAGCCTAATGTGCATTAGTAGGATATCATCACAAGGTGTGTTCATGTGCATGAGTTACATTGGGAGCAGTAGTGGTATTGGCACCATCTCATGTGTATCTTCTTTACACTTCTGTACATGGATTTGCAGAATATAAGCTTAATATTTGCAACATGTTGCATATTGCACGGCAAAGGGAGGGCTTCTCAACTTGTATTTGTCATCAAGGACAATGTCTTGGTAGGTGGCTTCATTCATCCTTCACGGAACAGATGAAGAATTCAAAAATAACTTACAAATGTTAGATTTTACAGTTTACGTTGCTTTGTCCAAATTATAATGAACAAGAAAGTAGCACTGGGAGGGACGGATCAGGAGAAGTTCAAGAGAAAGCAGGAAAAGAGTCCAGTCTACTTTTCCCCAGTTCTCAGAGTGTGATGATTTTCCCTCTCTAAATGTCTGTGGCAGATTTTTAGGCACTAAGTGTTAATGCAGGTACAGACTCTTCTATTAGCTGGTAACATTGGGACACAGGGCTCTGACCTAATAGCATTCAGGCACCAAGACACTTCAGAAGAGCAAGTGAGTAAATTGAAATCCTCATGATCCATGGTGAAACTAAAACTCAGTGTCTGTCAGGTCAGGTAGCCCGTGGTGAAGGCTGTTACTCAGGGTTTCGGCATTACCCCAGAAATAGAGGTGCTTGTACCCAATTTTTCACCCTCTTGTTAGCAGCAGGAGAGGGACTTTTACTGCTGAGCACAGAACACTTCCCCTTTTCTCTCTTTATGTCTGAAGAGCCCTGCACAGAGGGCTTTTCTTGGGATAACAGAATCAATGCTGGTAATGCTTTTAAGAAATTTTAAGATGAGCTGACTACTCATACAAGCTAGTTTAAAGGCAACTTGGTTATATCTGCACAATTTCAAGTATCTGCAGTGTAGACATCTTTACAGATATGCCAGTTCTCTTGGCTAAAGCCACATTGGAACATACTGCTTACCATATTATGATACAATTACAGTGGGTAGACCTATATTGGCACTAAAATAGTATAAAATAAGATTAGAATGTTTTTAGTTTATGTCTGAATAAAAACTGCGACCAGAAATCCTGCTGCAGAGTTTATATCACAGGCAGAGGTACATAATGATCTGTGAATATTCTTCTACTTTATGCCCTGTAAATTCTTTCCTTCTGGCAGAACTCACTGAATGGCTCTTATACTGTGTGGTGGTATTTGCTTCTGTGTAAGTAGCGGCATTCTGTTCAATCATTTCCTGGAGAAGGCAGCTTTACCTAACCCTTGTCTGCTTCCTTCACCTCCAGGCCTGTCTGCTTCATCATCAGTTTATCTCCCAGCTGGATAGAGATTCTTATGTTTCTTGCTAATGATTACTAACTTTGCATTTAAAAACTATTGGCTTCCTGCAATGCCCAGAGGATCCTAGTGTAAAGAAGAGTGGTAGTTAAAATAGCCTAAGGGTGATGAAATCCATTTCCCTCATTTGGTATTGCCTCCTACTCATTCAATTTTGGTCTTTATTGCAATGAGTAGAAAGAATAAAGTAGACCCCTCTGGACTTCTGAAATTTCCTTTGCGAAGTAACTTCTCAGTAAGAGATAGATCAAAAGACAACTTTGGCACTGAAGTGCAGACTAGAAAAAAAGAAAAGGTCTCAGGGCTCTAAGACTGCTGGTGCCTAAAGGCAGGTGCCCAGCTCCAGAAGAAGAATTTGCAGCATCACTCACTATCTGCTCCTGTACCAAAACTTGGGATCTACAACAAGCACTGAACTGAGACAAGACATCCTGTGGCTAGGAAATGGTTGTGAGAGGCTCTACCCTCATGGGCGCCTTTGAGAGACTTGGATTTAGATATTTGCCCTCTACTTCAGGATTAACTGGCTTTGGACAACTGCTTTCTTTTGAAATGCTTGTGTCCAGCCCCCATGGAGTCTGTCAGGGCAGGGTCTGGCATGGTAGCCAGTGCCTGTCCCACCAGCAAGGCCAGGAGCAGGGCAACTGTGAGACCTTGGGGCAGCCCCAACCCCAGGCTTCAGTCACCTCCCTGGAAACATGTGGACTCAGTTTGGAGCATCCCGTGGCCAGGCATGGAGATTCACCTTGCTGTGGTGTTGCAGGGGCAGGCCCTGACAGCCCTGGGGGGCTGAAATGTGGTCCTGGCCTGTGGCAGGGTAGGAATAACACAAAGAGGGGGGAGCAGGGACAGGCAGGGCTGACAGTATGTCAGGGCCATGGTGGTGTGATATTCTGCACCCACCTTTTGTGTGGTGCCAGGCACTGAGAACATTCCCTGAAGGAGAAGGTACGGTCTCCAACCCTTTCCACCCAGAAGGGTTTCCATTCATCCCTCCCTTATTACTGATGATTCCCGTGTGTTTCAGCAATGCCAGACCTTTTTATCTTCCACAATACAAAACCCAGTGAAAGGTGGCCAGCTCTTCATGTGGGAACTACTGTATCCAAGTCAGGCTTATGGAGCCCAGCCTAGTGTTGAATCTGGGAGGTTGTCTTGCCAGTACGGGTCTCTGCAACTTTGCCCACTGTAATTTCAGCACCAGTTACTGTAAGTGTGTGCACGTATTTCTGTCCTTTCATGGAAAATGTGAAATTTACACTGTTATATCTCATTACTTTAGAATAAACTCTATGTGAAAATTTCCATTTTATTGATCTTTTGTTTGCATCTCTTTAAATGTCTGCTTTAGTGTGAATACCAGCATATTAAAACCATGGATGACATTGAAAATCAAAATCTCTTCAGTTTGATAAAGGAAGCTGATTTAAATTAAAGAACATTTTCGAAGTCATTGTTCAAATTTTTCTTATAGAGAAGTATATGAGCCAGTAATATCATAAAAACTCCCCTACTTGCTAGTTCTAAAGGATCTGTGAAGGAAATAAAAACTCTAGTGAGTTTAGAACAACCCCTTTCAATTTAGCATTGAAAATGATAGAGGATCTCAAAACACTGGAACTTTTAAATAAGTCCACTCTGAACCTGTATTGTGAATGTAAAAAAAACTAAAGGAGGACTTCAAATGGCAGACCACATAATTAATTTAATTGAAACCATTTTGATTGCATGTGAAAATGAAAAATATGTGTAAGTAAAATGCTTATTCATATACATGTCTCAAGTGATTAATAATTTCTTTAGAGATGGGAGTAAAAAGATTAAGGAGCAAAAGACACAACAGGGGAAATTCTGATTATATATTAAGGTACGTTTTTTTGGCTGTGATATTGTCAGATATTGTACCAGATTTCCCATAGACTATCTATCCTTGGAGATATTCATGACTGTAATGAAAAATTCCCTGATTCCTCTAGATTGGCTCAGATTTGAGCATTATGTGAGTTAGTTGATACCCAGAAGACCATTGGAACTTGCATCATTCTATGAGTCGGTAAGATTCAGAGGATTGCATATGCAATCCTCTGAAAAACAGGGTTAGTGGGAAAAATTCTCTATCAAGTTTTGGTCTATGGTCTTTCATTGTACAGCATACATTACTTAAAAGAAAATTTCAGCAAAACAACAATTCCAATTAAAATTCATCCTGGTGACACATAATTGATTGCTACTAAAAAAAAGTTATATAGGTCCTGTAGACGCCCTTTTTAATAAGGGCTTTAAAGCAATATAGAGCTGAAGAACTACATATTCTGCAAACAGCTCTCCCCAGGACCATTATCTCTGTGTGAACTGTTGCATACAGGTGTCATTCCTGGAAAATGAAGGTAAGACATTTTCTGGGCAGAATTAAAAGGACCAAAGATAACATTAAAAAAATATGGCTTTTACTTCTCATACCTGAGGAGCTAAATGAATGAGATGAGTCCACTGGTGTGAGTGGAGGAGGCACAATCCAGGCTGAAACCTTTGGTGATGATGAAAGCTGTGATGCTTTCATAAAGCATCAGCTGTGATTATTGGAATCTTTAAGGGATCTTTAATCACTTCGCTTGGTGAAACAAGGTGTTGTGGTCTTTAGCCTGTCCTTGAATTCACCTGATTCTGCAAGCGGATTTAAATTGCATATTGCAAAAGTGACAGGAACTTGGAAATGGTCAGAAGAGAAAATGTATCAGTAAATTACCTAGTGGCAGTCTTCCCTGGCTCATTTGAACTGTTCCTGCCCTCTTTCTTCAGAGTCAGTCTTAAAGTTGTTGTCATTACCTAATGGCTGGAAGATCTGATGCCTCTGCTATTATTATTAACATATTTGATAGCCATCCCGCTGAGAAATGGCATGGGGGGGGGAATTATTTTTGACAGTAAACCAAAAATCCTATCCATGAAAAAAACCCTGAATTAAAAACATTATAGCAAAGAGGAGGTATGTGGTATATTTTGTATAGCCTCAACCTGCTAAATTTTCCAGCTAAATTTTGCTGGGTTTTTAAGGTTTATATTTGTATTTATGTAGTTCTCCCCCTTGCTACTACTGGAGGTAAACAATAATGCATATACTTTGCTTATCTGAGTCCTAGACAAACACAGGAGTGGTCTACCACACTGTTTAAGGATGAATGGAAGGTCTGAGGAAGAGTGGAGCTCTGTCAGGGCTGTCAGGGAGGCAGATGGCTGTGCTCCCTCAGAAAGCAAATTCTGGAAAAGAAATGAGGGCTGGAGAGGGTATTTCACTTCCACAAAAAATTGCTCTTCCTGGAAATGTTCAACCATTTTGAAGCCCTGCCATGTGGCCTGTCCCAGCAAAAGATTGCTAGCTATTCGGTATTTTCTCCAAGATTATGGAAGATTTCAATTTTTTTTAATAGCAATAGTAGTGTGCCATATAAGACTCTGCTTGAAATTAACTGATGAATGCTCTAATCCCTGTAGAAACAGAACTTTTAAATAAAGGAAAGCATCATAGAACCAAGAAAACACTTGATGTAATAAGAAGTAATTATTTTGAGATTCATGAGAGTAGAAAGACTTATTAGTCAGGAGAGAGACCATGCCAGAATCACAGAAGGAAACCAGAGAGGAAATAGCAAAAACACAGCAATTATCTCTCAAACAATTTTAGGTAAAGTCCATATGTTTTATGAGATGTGGTGTATACAGAAGCTGCAGGATAGAGGTTTAAAAAAAGACTGGTTGATTTTCATTAAAGTTGCAGTAGTAGCTTAGATTTCCTGTTGAATCACAATCTTTGTGTCTTTTAACACAGCTGATCGATTAGACCATGATATAGCATAAAAATATGTCAGAGATACATCAGCCTTGTGGATTTTATAACTTCAGCTGACAGAAACAACATGTATGCATTTATACTTTAATTAGAAGGGGAAAATCACATCAAGTACAGGGAGCTATGCCAATTTACATTAGAAGAGGAATTAATCCTTAATATTTTGGATAATCACGCTTGAATGCAAATTTATAAATATTTTTAGCACTCTGTAATACAGTTGCATTGTTGCATACAGTAAATTAAATAAACAAGTAATGTAATTCAAAGCCTATTATGAGGGCTTGTATCCTGGTAACTGGGTCTGAAAATAAAAGGCAGCTATTATGCAAATGTAACACACCCTTGAATTAATTACATATTTTAGATGATTAATATAACCCATATTTTTGTTGGTTGCTCCACTCTTTTTTGTTTCTATTAATAATCAGAAAGGTTTATATTATGAACATGCTTGACGGTCACTTGACTTACCCTAATGTACTGCATGATGTCCACAAAGATGTCTCAAGCCTGTGTACATAGAGGTAAAAAGGCAAAATGAATTCCTGGGTTCTTGCAGTCTTATGTTTTACTTGAATGCAATGATTATGCACCGTTAATACAGATTTTTTCCACATTGACCTTTTTAGCATGTAAATAAATCATCTCCATGCACAGAGCAATCAACAGGAGACAGGGTGATTGATTCAGGGGATATTCACTTGAAAACTTAAAGTAAATGGTTTTATGATAAGGTTTGCAGACATAGCATGGTCCAATCTAGTGTGCAGGATGTGTTCATGAAGCATGCAGTTGCAGTGCTGTAGTCTCTGCCTACCCATCATGTCTATAGCCAAATGGGTATTCACTGTTTCTGTGGTTGTTAGAGCATTTCTATTTGAAAAGACAAGCAGTAAAGGCAGATGACTAACAGTCCAAACTAGATAATAAATAAATGCCTCAGATTTATGGACTGTGTCATAACTGATGAGCTGTGATCATTTTATAAACCAGATATTTCCATGATGAAGGACAGAAATAACGCAAACATAGGAATTCTTTGTCATAATTTATTGCAAAAAATGTCTCCTAGCATCCAGATCCCTGGATTCTTGGAGTCATGAAACTTTTACTTCTCCTACAGAAGACAGGCTTAAATTTTTATAAATGTGGTTTGCACATCAAGGAGGCAGATTCAATTTCAGCTGGTTTATTATTATGGGGTAGGACAGAAAAAATGTCACCTAATTTTTTTTAGAGTCCCAATTTTCTTTCCCCTATGAATTCTTGCCTCTGATCATTTTGAGAACATTTGGGATCAGTGGGTTCCACTGCTGGAGAACATACTTGTGAGGATAAGAGTGTGTGCAGAGAAAAGGTCCTGCATGTATTTTAGGGGAACAAGGAGAAACCATAACAGAAACATCCAAGTTCCTGTTATTTGCTGATCACAAATATCAGCTCTGAAAAGAACAAAGGCATTGCATATCAAAAGGAGGTCCTGTTTTTCAATTGCTAGAGTTCCAAACCTTTTCAGTATTTGCTCTGGATGGCAGCTACCAATGCTGCTGTTGTCAATCAGTTCTCTTGTTGGAGCCCAGGTTTCTGTCAGAAACATCACCTGAAGGTGACACAAAGGTCTGTCCTCTATGCTGGCAAAGTGCAGCTGTTGCTAGACATACAAGATAAAATAATTGTGTTTGTTCTTCCTGGTAAGGTGAAGGGAAATCCTTGTAATGGTAAGTGTCCTGTCTGCTGGGACATCATGGTGTCAGGCTCTGACCTTGCACATGAAAGACTTTGCATTTCTGCCAGCAATGATGCACTGAAGGCAACATGGCTTTTCATTTTTTGCTGCTAACGCCTTATGCCTCTTGTCTTGTCAGGAATAAAAATGGCAAGTTTGATTTCATCATGTAGTGCTAAAGAAAACAAAGGACTATTCATAAAAGTGCAGTCACAAATGGATTTGAATGCAAAAGCCTTTAATATATTTTATTTTAGTTTGTTAATAATTGTATGGTGAACCCTTCTCTGAAATTAGAAAGACGATATATAATATGCCGCCTTGCATTTAATTAGAACATTTTATAATACCGCTTGTATGAATGAATAGCTTTGGACAAAATACAGTTGAGTTGTTCTTAATTTGGTCACTGGAGAACTGCCATTTTTTTTCTCACTTACAACAATAGAAAGAGTGAGAAAAAATATTACAAAAGTGGCTGGCCCAGAATCTCAGCTATCACTAAGCAGCTCTCAGAACAGCCTGGGAATGACAGTGTGTGGGCATATAAATATAGACTTTTCACTCCTGTGGATGTCTGTGTCAGGATGGTTCTCCATATTTTCCAACCTCTATTTTTCTTGCAGCAGTTAGGAAATGTTTAAGTCCATCAAAATACTGAAAAAAGTGAAGGCAAGAAAACTGGACTGAACTAAAACAAAATGAAAATAGTGGGGTTTTTTTAAGCATTGGCAAATAGGCTGTGAATTTTTTATGCTTATCTAGGACAATGAGTACCTGTAATGAGCTTGCCTGTGTATTTTGTATCGTTTACAAAGGAACACTGTACTAAACTGAAAGCAGCAAAACCAAAAATATCCAGAAAAAAAGCACTGTATGGTATGTGAGACAAATCCTTCGTACTGTAGCAAGATGCACGGTAAAGTCAGAGAGAAATTATCCCACATGTATTGTGTACTCTTAAAAGGTATAGAATAGCAAGATAATACAGGTTTCTAAATTAAAGTCCTCTAAATTAGCTGTGTTGAAATGCATTAAACTAAATGAACCCTTCATGATAAATATTATTTCTTATGGCAGAATGTTTCTAAGCAGAATAAAGAATCCTTTCCCTGAAGGGACCAGTTCTGGTCTTCAGTATCAAAAGACACTATGCACATCTAAAGGCAGACCTTGGCAGCTTTTATAGTCACAAAGGACTGTGTAGCTTTGGGACATGGTGCTGACAATGCTAATGTTGCCAACATAACTAATAAAGTGCCTGTTTTCAGCATTTTCTAGGATTACTGTGCTCTTTGAGACCTGCAGGTGTTGTGTTCCTTTAATTTTTTCAGAAACTCAGTTAATCCCATGTCTAATCTCACATGCACAGAAGCAGCAAAATGGCTGAAAAAGAAATTGCATAATGCCACAGTCTTTGCCAGAGATAAGCACCCTAGTTCTCTCTGTTGTGCTGACTTGATGCCAATGTTACTTCCAAACTTCAGTGTAATTCCGTCTACCTGAAATATTAGTTTGGCAGAATAAATGAGCAGGTCCAAGGGGGGATGTTTGCAGGAACTTCGTGCATTTGCTGTATTATTCTTACATTGAAAGTGTGTAGTCTGCTTCAAGCATGACCCCTCCAAGAACTAGGTAAGCTGGAAATGTCTCACCTGAGCAGCACAAAGTGTGTTTACCATTGGACACAGGTAATGCTCTCATCTCAAATAACTCCAAGCAAACCATTATAACTGGCTAAACCAGTGTTTCTTTTACTGGGAACTCTATTTCAAATTATTTACTCAGAAACAGAAAGCCTTTCTAATGAAGGAAAAAAAAATGACGTTACACTGAGGCATTACCTGGAAGAATGTGTCGAGTTTACTAGGAAAAAGGGAGTTAAAGTGCATCGGTAATCCCAGGACAGTGAATGAAACAGGCTGCTGTTCTGGTTAGCAGTCTTCTCTGAAAAAAATCACTTTGCTGCTTCTTCTCATTGTTAGAATTTGGGCACTGAAATGAACACTAAAAACAGTCTGTAGCCCTTCTCCCTCCTGTTTTGGAAAAATACTTGGTGAATCATTAAACAGAATATTTCATTCCTTTACCCTTGAGAAGTTGAATATTTGTAAGAAGCCAAGACTGGGATATGTTGTAGATCTAAGCAATTTTATGTTACCTTGTTATTTTTATGGAGTTAAATGCCATTTCAAAAATGCAAGAAAGAAAATAACCACTATGGGTGAGTAATCTGTTTTAGAAGAAGAAAGAATAAGAAGAAAAAGGAAGAAGAAAAAAGGAAGAAAAAAGAAGAAGGAGAAGGAGAAGAAGAAGGAGGAGAAGGAAGAGGAAGGGAAGGACTCATCAGACATACATTGAATATCCTACAGTTGTCCAAAATCATTGGGAGAAAAATTTTTCTTGAGCAAGTCACAAAAAGTGACTTGTATGAATGAGTAGCTTTAAGCCTTATCTAACCATCCTACTGCCACACTGCTAGGCTGCCAGCAATATAAATATTGGTCTTCATCCCATTGTCTCATACTGACTGGATAACAGTTATTTTGTCTTATCAAGCTGGCATGAATGCAAGATGCTAGCCATGTTATCTTATGCTGTTTTTCACTTCAACCAACCTTTAAATTTCTCTCACCTTTTAGAATTCAAAAAGTAGGAAGAAATAAATAACTCTAATGAACTAAGTTTTTTTAAAATGACTGTAAACTTTTCCCAAATTTTGCAAGCAAAGGACAAAAATCGTGCATGACCTCTCTGTGTGATTACTTCCATATTAATAAGATACAACATGAAAATTATTGTAATCTTTTCAGATAGCTTCTGACCCTTGAATACACAGAATGTTGCCAACAGCAAGAGCTGTCAATGCAAATGTTAATGCTACCTATTGAATAGCACTAAGAAGCAGAAGACTGTTTATAGCTTTTGAGAAAGCATGTGAACAGAGTTTGAAGATAAAAGAACAGTCCCAGGATCTGGAAAAAAACACCCATTAATCTGTAACAGTGCGTGGGAGGTCTAAATGAAGAAGTGTTGGATGGACTCAGATGCTCACATGTGCACCCTGTCTAGTAGCACAGCATAAATAAAAAGGTATCAAAATTGCTGTATTCAGGTCTGTCTGTCAGCACTGGAATTATCTTTTTGACTGAGGGCCATATGAATCACCATGCTAGATCATGACAAGTGTTAATCTAATTCCATGCTTCTAGAGGTGACTAGCCCATCTGGCTGGCCATAATCCCCCTTCTAACCCTCCTGGTTGTAGCTTTAAAGGTCTGTTCACACTTGTATGATTAAAAAGAAAATCTATTTTTTTTTTTTAATGTAAAGCACATGTTTTGCTGGAACTATAATTTTCTTGGATATGAGCAGTACTGAGAGGAGAAAGCAGGCATGCAAAGAAAGAAGTAATCCCTTTATGGAACAAATTGGAGTTAGTTAGTAATTTTTATGATTCTTGAACATGTGATTAAATGCACAGTATTAGGTCAATATTGCAGCATATGTCATGTGTTATATGACATTTGTGAATGAATCGGAAGTGGCGTGCACTGAAATTTGAAGCTAAAAACCGTTTTGCACACATGATTTTTAACTGTATAATAAACTCTTCAAGACAAGTTGTTTAACACCAACTTAAGTATTGCCTTGGAAATTGTGTTCTCTTTTGATTCTTTTTTTCCTCCTTTGGACTTTTGCATACTTGATCCATGTCTTCAGATCACCTTGAGCCTTGTCATGCATTGCTCTGTTTATATGCCATAACTCAAAACGGTGTTCTGGGTTTCTGAAGTCAGTTGACACAGCTTTTGTAAATTTTCATTTCAGTACAAAATGAATCTGTTTCCAAAACATGGGGGTTTTTCACAGCTGTGTAAACAGAGAACTTAAGAGAAGCTTATATCCCATTTCCAACTTGGCTGTAACTGCTGATATCTGTATTGAGTTGTTGTGTTGACATACAGGCTAATATTAAAAAACCCATAAAATTGCTAGTTTCCTGTTCAGCAGAATGAAGCAACATGATTTGAAAATTCCATCACCAGAAAAGCTAGCCAAATTAACAGTGCTACAGTGTCTCAAAGCTTCAAAGCATTAATAAAAATAGTATTTGTGTTAACACCCTATAGTCAGCAACCTCATATTCCCATAATGGGTTTTGCAGTGGACCTGAAGATTAGTGGTCTTGCCTGGAAGTCAAGAGCTTTGGATTTCATTATGTCTTACTCTGCATTTTCGAGATTCTCTTGGGTAAATCACTTTTTCTGTGTGCTTTGGTTTCCCATCCATGAAACGACCTTTGTGGAACACTGTGAAGTCAGTTGTTTCCCAGGGCGATGCAGCCCTGTGTTATCAGAGCAGCAAGTAAAGTTCTCCGACATCCATTCCTGGCTTCCTGTAAATGGGATGTGAGGGCTGAAAACATCGACAGCTGGTGAATACCACACACAACTCTTCACACACAGCTGTGGTGTTCTGTTGAAGCCAGTCACTAGAAGTCTATACCAAGTCTGGTGTTCGATCTTGTCAACACCTACAAATAAAGACTTGCAGCCCAAACAGTTTCATCTGGAGGAAGAAAAAAAGATTAAAAAAAAGAAATAAAAAAAAGAAGGAAGTATTTGCTCACAGAGTTTCTCTTTAAGTAAATGTCAGACAAGTCAACATGTCAGACATGTCTCTCAGGTACTTTCAGTTTCACTGGGGCACACAAGCTCATCTGTATCTGAGAAATGAAAATTTGACTGTGAAGGACCATGTAGTATTTGCTGTAGCTGGTGGCCAAAAGGAAGAGAAAAACTTGTCTTGAAATAAACTTCATTGTGGGTTTATGAATTTTTGATGATTTTTTAAACCTTCATATTTGTGCTGGGTTATTATGAGAAAAGGTAGTTAGAGGTGTGGTATCAGGTTAGGATGTTGAAGAACTGGACGGTTTTAAATTTTTCACTACTTTGACCATAATTTTTGTTATAGATTCTCGCTCCATGCCTCAGTTTACTAAATAAGATTTGTAATCCTGATTTGCTTGGAATGTCAGATCTAAAGGTTAAAAATAACAGGATAGAAGATCTGCATGTTATTGCTCTTTTATAAACACTAAGATAATAATAATAATAATAATAATAATAATGATGAAAGGTATTTTAAGTACATTCCTTCCCTTGTACTATCCAATGAAAAAGGTTTAGCTTTGAAACAAAACATAACAAACCCAAAACCCCAACAAAACTACCCTGTTCTGTTCATTTGAATACAGAGATCTCTATTTTCATTGATTTGTTAAAACCAAAATCTATAACATGCCTGGCCCATGCTTAAGAAGATAAAACCTCACAAATATTGTAAAGAAATTGGTAAAATAATCTGGTAGACATACTTCAAATGAAGGTCAAATACCCTTTTGTTTAGCAGAAGCAAATGAATAGGACTTCAGATAAAGGCTGAGGGGTAGATGGTTGACTTAATTTCACCAAGAGATAAATTTTCAAATGTGGTCAAAACAGTATTTGGGTTTCCTTGAAGAAATTAACTCGGAGGAGATTTTATATAGCACGGCAGGATGTAGCTTGGAGGGAGAGATCTTGAGGGAGAGACCCAAAAGAAGAACTAAGGAAGTAAAAGTAATTTTAGAGGAGATATTGAGAGTTCATTTTATAGGGTTATCTGATATGCAAGTTTTGGATCATTTTCAATACTTCCTTTAGAATTTTTCTAGATTTACCACACACAGTTGGTAGCTTAAATCTGATTGCTTAGTTTTCTCATTTAAAGCTGTTTTTTCTCTACAGAAACTAAAGCTGTGACAGAAACAAAATTGGCATTCAGCTTTTCAGTAAGTAAAGGCATCTGCAATCCATAAAGGTAGCAGTGCCAATATTGGCATCTGCCTTGTTTCTAGTCTCACAGCTCTGCTGTTGAGAGCAGGGTGCATTACAGCCTTGATCTCTGACACAAAAATTGCTCCATTCCCTGGAAGAAAGGTTTGTGCTGTTATGGTGCCAGTTTTTATTGGCAGGCTGCTGGTGTCAAAAGGCACACAAAATGAACAACTAGTATGAGTTCCTCAGGAAGCCCGTAGGAAGTGTCTGTGACTTGAGGGTCTTGTTAGCTCTGCCACAGCAGAGGCACTGTCTGTGACATTTTCAGCTATAACTGCACACATTCACAGGTGCATCACAGCATTCACTTCTAACAACTTCTCTTGTTATTAGGTTGCAACAAGATGAGAGGTGTCAGCTTTTGTATTCTAATTACATAGAGCTGCTTGAAAGGAAGAAACACCCCACAAAGTCTAGTAAAATTGAAGTAGTAGTCAAAATTTTGAACAGTATGATTTTTCTCCTTGATACTCCATTTCCAATCCTCATCTTTTTTTCTGTCCCTAATGGTTTTGCTCTCTGAGATTGGGCATGGTATGTGTGATTTAAAAATCTCTGGATTGCTACTGATGCATTTTAATTTAATGTTTATAAACCACCTGGCATCATTATCACATTGCTTGGTATGATGGTTTGAATGAAGTCCATGTGCTTGTTTCTTTCCAAAAGGATCCTCATGAGTTTAATGCAGCTGGAAGACAAAGAATGTCTTACACATCAGTGGGGCTTATATATTCTGTGTGTCTGAATCAGAAGGTACTGTGCAAGGAATTACGTGTTAAAAGCAAATATTTCATGTAAAATTGGTTGAATAATCTATTCTGAAACTTGTAGTTTTAGGCTATCAAAACCGCTGGATGTTGCAATCTTTGAGCAGCTGTCTTCATTGCAAGATTTGTCTCTTCTACTCATTTGTCCTTCTGAAATGCCTGCAGCAGTGATGACCAAGTAAAAGAAGACTGCCCTATTTAGTCACATTCTCTCCCTTGTCAACTCTCTTCAGTATTTCCTCTTACACCCAATATTGTATCCTCCATGACAGCTTGTCTATGTACAAGCTCTCCTTTTGTGAAATATCCTTCTAATTTTTCCCCTTATTTTTTCCTAATCTCTTTTACTACTAAATTTGCAAAGTTACAAGTTAGTGTGAAGATGCATCAGCTTAAGCTTAAGAGTAGGAGCAACTGGAAAACACTAGGGAGTCTTACATTCCTGAGAATATTTGGAATATGCAGGTAGCTCTCCTGTGCACAAGCTGTTTTGTGTCAGTGGCTGCATGCACTCTATAGAGATGTGAGTTTTGGGAATGCACAAGGACTCTCTTGTGAATCAGTATTGACAATGATCTCTGTGACATATTGAGCTCCTTCACAGAGTGAACTAATCTACAAATCTTAATTGTCCTTGCAGCAAAAAGAAGAGTCTACTCAGAGTGAATCATTTGTGCCTGCTCAGACACGGTCAGACCACATCACTGTAAAGGTGGGAACAAAATGTGGAGGTGGCTGCAAGGAAAGTGCTCCATAATCACAACTTAATGCTTAGAGTCCTCTGAAGATTTTTTATTTTACCTTTCCTCCAATCAATAACATAGCTGAAGGTGTTCCATCAAGTAAGAAATATGAATGATCAGGCAATTCAATATCTCCCTAGCCTTGAACCTTAGCTTGAATTTACAGCAAAGTCCTGCTATCATGTACCATGATACAAGCATGTGGGAATGCAAAGATTGTTGGATGAAAGGTTAAAGCAAAAATAAGGGAATTTTTTGAGAAGGGAGATAATTTTGCATCTTATATTGGTTTTTCAGTGAAATTTTCTGCAGGACTGAACTGATATTTTCAAGGATTTCTTTTTGACTAAATTAAATATTTAAAAAAACAGTGGATATATTTTGCTCTATGATTCAGGTACTTTAAGTATGTTTATGACATACCGTACAACAGCGATTGAATGATTGAATTCAGCTACCTTCTTAGCTAAATAAAAAAAAAAAAAAATTCAATTCCTTCAGAGAAAAAAAGATACTCAGTTGTATCTTCTTAATACACCTGCTTTAAAAATCAAATTGCTTTTGATATATTTTGTAAAGCAATAATAAAACTCCATGTTGTACTAATTCTGTGCAGAGAATTATTTTTCTTGAAGGATCAGTAGTATTATCTACATATATTGGGTATCTGAAGTAAAAGGTTGTCCAGGGAAGTAAGGAAATCTAATACTGGGAATTCAAGCCTGACGTTTTTTAAGAACTTTGGGTACTGCAGACATTTTCATTAGGTCTTGAAGAATTTCAGCAACAAAGGGAAAAAAAAAAAACAGAACAACCCCTAAAAAGTTTCTCTTTTGTTAAAATTGACATGGGGGGGGGGGGGGGGGGGAGGGGTATTTTATCTTTTTTTCTACATAATAAATATGCTTTCTGACAAGTTCTTGAGCTGTATAACCTTACTAATCTTTGCCTCTTACAAGTATACAATGCAAGCACGATTTTTAAGAAACCTGCTAGATAACCAACATGGCCATAGGGTGTTGTAGATGCAGCTTTGCACTGGTGCTGATGGTGAGAACATAGTCTAAACCACAGAAATATGTACTGGTTACTGATCTTGTCATTATATATTTTCATTAACAGTAGAGGTGCAGACTAAAAGAAGTATACTCTTAGAGTGCAATTTCTCAGAAAACTGACACTGGAAGTGGTTTAAGTATCTTCAAATATTATTTTATATAAGAAATCCTACCGTCCTCCAACAGCATACTAAATTCTCCTTCCAGATTACCTGCCTGTGTTCTGATGATGTCCCTGGTCTTGAGCCCTCTAAGGATATTCTTCTGTGCACAGTGCCCTGGTTCACGTATTGCCATACAAATAGTAACATAGACTAAAAATAAATTGAGGACCAACATAAAATTGTTCCTGAATTCTGAGAGAAAAAACTCACGAAACAATGGATACATGTAGCTGAATAGAGGGCTTAAACATGAAAACTGGGTGGTTCAGGATCTTCTCTTCAGGGAATTTCATTTTTATGATGGTCTGAGTCAGATGTAGCTTGATCTTGACAGGAATCTTTTGCTTTTTGAAATTGCTTTGGTAGTCTACATAAAAATCCTAATGCACACTGAATGTCACGGAACAGATGACACTTGCTGAGCATATCAGGAGTAAAGATGAAAGACTGGACAAAGCCAAATGCAGCTGACACTTGAACATGACTGCTGGAGACAGCTCATCTTTTTGTCTGTGTAGCAGAAAGAGGATCTCACCTGGCAGTAGATCTGAACTCAAATAAATACCAATTCAGACTCATAAAGCTTCCTTCACCGAGGCAGGCCACAAGGCACATTGACAGGGCAATTCAAAGCATTCCAAGTGCACCTAGCTGTGCTGAAAATGTTCTGATCAGAACTAGGAGACTGCTGGGGGTGGGAGTACCAAATTACTCAGTTCTCACACAAGTCCAGTGATTGAAAGGGAGTATCTAAACCTTTCCATTTAGAAAACACACTTCACCTTTGAATGTTCTTTCTTCAAAGGAGAAAATGATAACATTATCTTCTATGTGTTTTAAATTTCATTTTAAAAACTCTAAAATTCTTTCTTTATCCATTATCTTTAGGTTTCTCTATAGTTACTTAAAGTGTAAAACCCTCCTGATGGAGACATAGAATAATAATTCACCTTCAATTTTGTTGAATGTCTCATTGTTCTTGGATAACGAAGCAGACAGAAAGATACAGTGGGAAAATTTCAGATCTACCTTTTCCGTAACTTTGAATTTTATCAAACATATTTCTGCTCTGTTACATTCCAGGATATCAGTTAACAAAAGAAATTCCTATGAAAACACTGAGAGTTTTTAGAGCATATTTGGATTTAACTTGAAATAATTCAGGATTTAATTTTTTAATGCTACCAAATGGGGGTTTTAGAGGTTTAGGTAATATCAGATATTACTGTAGCATTCATAAAGATTCTTTACTGTAGCATTCATAAAGATTCTTTATTTCAAAGTTAATTTTCAACTCCTATTTCGAGTTTCAAACATGCTGTGTGGAGGTTCAAGTGGAGTCCAGTGTAGTTCCACAGGCTGTTGTGTGTTCCCTGAGCTGTGAAGTGCTGGACAACCTATAAAATGCAATCCGACAGCCTTCTGCTTACAGCCCTCCGCACCCAATCCTGTTTGCACACCTTGATGTTTTTGCATCGGACATCAATGATCTTATATTTGGGCTATGACTGCTCCGCAACCAGCTGGGAAGCCTCTTATCCTTCATTTTGATGTCACATCTCATCACAGCAGTAAAGGTTTATGTCCAGTTGTGGCATCCCTGTGTTCCTTGAGGGGAAGGGAGGTATTCCATCACATCAGTTACACTCCTCACCGCTGCCCCTCAGCATCATCCAGCCTGGTGTCTCCCCCTTGCCTTAGGTTAAATGGAAAATTAAACCTATTTGTTCTTCCTATGACAAGGATGAGCCTAAGTGGACAATCAGGGTCAATGGAAGAAAACAATCTTTTTTAAGAATTCCACTGAACTTCCATAATGCTGATATAGAATTTTTCTCAAACACAAACATTTATACAAATGAAATCAAAGAAATTAGTAATCTTAAAGAGGGACTCATAATACTGTTCACATTAGCACATTGCAGTGCACTTTTTCTTCATCACAGCTATTTTGGGAACAAAAACTTTTTACTTGTTTCAGACAGAAGTTAGTTTTCTGTACTGTTTTTTCAATGGGACAACTGGAGGGTAAGTTGCTACTTAACTGACTTCTTTTTCTATCTCAAAGACTCATTTCATTATTTTACTAAGTGCTGTGCTTCAAGGCCATTTGTATTTGAGATGAACGTTGCAGTATTGGTCCTTTTCCAAACTTTAAACATGATTGCAGTTTTTGACTGCTGTGATTTAAAGTTCTTTTCCTGCAGAAAAACTTGAAGTTATAAAACCCTGAATAAAGACTCTTAGTATCTTAATAAGACAGAATGCAACACACTCACAAGTTCCACAGAAGATTGTAAAAAAAGATATATTCCTTAGAAAACTGGAAAGAAAACAAAACAAAACAAAACCAACCATCCTTAAAGAAGTAGCACTATATTTTCTTTGGAAAGGAGTCTCAAGATAAGCCCCTAACAAAAAATGAGCTAGTTCCAAACATTGGCCTCTCCAGAAGACTCCGGCAGAACAAATATCCTTTATATCTCTGAATTGTTATTGTACATAAACCTAAATTCTCCCTGGAAACAGAAGCCTTAATTCACTTAAGGAAGTGATTCCTTAAGGAGTATGGCCAGGCCAGAGTATAAAAGTATTGCCCTATCACCTCTCTGACTTTGTATCACATTCAGAGTTTTTAAGAGAGTATTTTCATTTTCTTTTAGGGAGCAGTGCCACATGGCCTCACACTCTTCTTTCCATATTCTTGAGATAGGACTCAGCATATAGCATATCTCCTTTGTGTAGCTCTCTTTGCTACCTTGCCCTTTCCATCTTCTGACAGCACGTTGGGAATGGAACTAAAGACTTTTCTTACTCTTCTTTCATCTTCGTGCAAACTCCTCTGCTCATCACAATTCCACCATGTTTCTCTGTGCCCCGTCAGAGCAGAGGGACCAGCTCTCTCTTTCCAACCTGATTTTATCCCCATGTATTTCTTACAGCTTCTGAGTGTAGAATGGAGAAGGAGCCAGCCCAGTGCAGCATCCTCACTTCTTGTCTGTACTATAAACTTTTCAAGGCAGGCTTTTTAACCAGAAATATTTTGAACATTGTTGTGCTTATTTCACATGTTGACCAGAAGGATGGAGCTGGATTTTGGGTGTTGAAGCCCTGCTGATAGTAATATAATTAGATTATTTCAAAGTTTTACGTATTTAGGAAAGCTTTTGCCAATAAATTCCAATAGAGTATTGGAATCTGCTGAGAATTACGAATCTACAAATAAAGGAAGATGGTGAAAGACACAAAGTACACACTTTTACAAAGAAAAAGCAAGATCAGATTCATGGTAATCTAAATAATTCAGGTCCGTTTTTTCAGACAATTGATTTACAGCCCCACATTTTTTTATTCCTTTTTTCTCAAAAACAATAAATATTCTAAACAGGAGATTTATAATAACTTGCTAGGCCATCTGGAATGTGATTTGCTCATGTACAAGATTGCCAAACTGCTCATTTACATAAATGAACCAGTTGAGCAACAGTCTGTCTAAAAAAAAGATCACTTTTTTTTGTTTGTTTTGTTTTACTACCATCAGATCATCTTGGAAAAGAAAAATGCCCCAGAAGTTCTAGAAAGACAAACAACTGTCAAATACAAAGAAATTTTCCAGATAGAGAAAGAAAGAAAGAACAAAAAATTAAGAGAAAACTAGTTCACTTTAGGCAATGAGTTTCTGTTTTTCTGAAGCACATTTAAAGAAAGATTTTTTAAATGGAATTTGAGTAGAAAAGAAATATGTAAGAGAATGTTTGAAGAAAAATGAGCATTTCTATTGTTATAGTTTGAGGTTAATGCCACAATACATCAGTATGCCACTGTCATTAAATAGTGCTCCAGATCTTCTCCTGGCTCTGATCCCAGCAATTAAAGTGATACTAGAATGAAATAGACAGATGATGTGCCAGAATTCTGACTGGCTTTTAAAAGGGAGGAATTGTGCCCTTTGGTAAATGACACTGATTGTAATCTCATGAAGAGCCAGAAATCAGAGAGCCTTGTGACATAGCTGAGACCATCTGAACCCTGAGGAAATATTTAAAGGGAAATTAAAATGCAACATGTAGTACTTCAGGTCTAAGCAAAGCCATGTTGGAGTCCAAGACATCCCCTTAGATGACCTGGGACCCGAGGAAGGGAACTTGAGTCCTGGACAGGGGGGTGTGGAGCCAGTCCAGGGGGCTCGGAGACCTTGGCACAGAGCCCAGGAGAACACTGGGTTTGATTTTAGTCCATGGGAGAGGCTTCTGACACAGAGAGAGGTATTGCAAACTACCAGGAAGTGAAAACAGTAGTTTAGCACAGTAGAAGATGCAAAATTCAGTAGTTTTAGGTTCATAGAATAGAGGTAAATGGGGGGCAAAATGGTGGAATCTGGGTAGTAACTCGTGTTCTTCTCCTTCTTCCTTGTCCTCCATCTTTTGGGGTGGTGATGACACAAGGTAGTAAGAGTGGATTGGGTCAAAGTAGAAATCACCCTTTTAGTGTGAGCACTAGGCTTGGTACAAAATAGTAAATAACCTACACGTAACTATCTGTATAAATGTAAGGTGATGCCCCATCGGTGGGCAGTAACCTCATGTCTCAGCCACTGTCTGGACCTTGGCTGGGAGTGAAGAAAAATTCTGAGATATCAAATAATAAGCAACTCGAGAAACCTGAAACAGAACCTTGAAGACTCCACTTTTTTATACCAACGCGACTCGGGGCTTTTAGAGGGTCAAGGACTTTAAACAACTTTAATCTCGGGTGAGGAAACCCTCCCTGAGAAAGCCCCACACTCCTGGGTATTTGGCTTACAGAGGAAGAAAGCTTTCTAATATGACATATACAGGTTTGTTGGATGAGAAAATTTGGGCAGAATTCTGTATACTTTTGGACTCATCTTGCCCTCAGCCCTCTGAAAAATAGAAAAGGAATAAGATAGGAACCAAGTAAAGAGTATGAGCATTTCAAGTGAGAAACTGCTGACATTTCTCCCAAGCCCATATAGGATGCAATATCATAAACACTCATGATCATCTTGAATTATAGATGGTGTTTTTATTTTATATAAACCTATTTATGTAAAGTACAACAACCCCCATCATGCACTTGCCATCCCACAAAATCAGACAGTCCTTCAGTTTTAAAAAGTCATTTAGCAGCAAAAAAAGAGTCAGCCAAAACCTAGCTGGGATTTAACATAACTGTTCTGTTGCTGTTTTAGTTTTGTCAGATCAGGGATCCCAAACAAACAGAATCAAGCTGTTGTTGTCATCACTGTATTTTTTTCATGAGAAAGTATCCTTTGAGATAAGAAGCTGACAGGTAAAATTACTTAGTATATCGCCAGAAATCTTCCCTTTTTTTTTTCTTCTATAACCCTCAATTATGAAGTGATGAATGCTTGCATAAGACACAGTACATTCACTTCATTTTCCAAGACTAAATTTAAGTCTCTTGGCTTGTAATATTTCACAAAGTCTGACACTTTCTTTTCAGCAAGTAGGTTAATAATCACACAATAAAGTAATTTTTTATTATAAAGATATGATAATATATTGCTTTTTCATGGAAATTGTAAATGTCTATAGCATCTCTTCACTGACAGTTATAAAAGAACACTGGGCACATGCTAATTGATTCATTTCAGATTAAATCATATTTATCTCATTTAGGTTAGATGAAAAGGGAACTGATGTTGGTTCAGTTCATTACAGAAAATGAAATTCACAACATGTAAAGTTAAGTATCTACTTTAAAAACTGTTTTTATTTTTATTTATAGAGAGATTGAGTATCACAGTTATTAAATTAATGGTTTCAAGGCAGTGATTAATAAATTGCTGGTTTCATTATACTGCTTAAGTACTAATAAGTTTCTGAGACTTTTGCAGGTCTTCTCTAAAACCTTGTCCAAATTCATGATATGTTAGCATGCCATGAATCTGATGATTTCTTACTGGAAAAGCCATAAATAAACTAAAGAACTTCTGGCCCCCTGGGTGTTCTGGCTCTCTGCAGAGGTGAAAAGTTCCTCAGGAAGCCATCAGCAGGAGGAAAAGAATAATTTCAGGAAGTTCATCCTGGTTACAGAAAAAAGAATCTGAGATCTTGCTTAAAATTGCATGACGCCTTCTGCACACAGAGTTTCCCCTAAAGCACATGTCCCATTCCTGGGGATGACTGACATGAGCAATATGTCAAGGATATCGTTATGTTTGATCTTGTCATTCAAATATGATAGATGTTTTTCTGATAAATAATTTTCTGCCCTTAAAATGTCATCTTGGAGGACTCTCCAAACTATTAAAATTATCAGATCTCAGCAAGAGGAAACAACAACAACAACAACAAAAGCTATTTGCAAGACAATTGTTTGTGAGGTTACAACATTTTAAACTATTTTTACTGACAGTTTTTTTATGCTTCTTGAGATGACCACTTGCTGTATCTTTATGTATGCACAGCTCTGTTTTGCTAAATTGTCACTTGCTCTGCCCTCGGATTATGGAAATCAAATGGCACTTCTCCATCTGTTGTAAATTACTATTTGTAGAACTTTGGATGCACCACTATAATAACAACATATAATTACCTCACTTTGTGCAGATTAAGATTATTATGCACTGTAACATAATATCAGTGTCCCTAATAATTATAATGTATGGAATTGTTTATGTTTGAGTCTTCAGCAGTTTGCCTGTGAAAGACAGGGCCTGCCTTTTGCTGTTTGTGTGTTCAAGTCATGGGTTGTTGCCCTTGTTTAATAAGTAAGAAGATTGTGGATGTTCTTATCTAGATAACTTCTAAATAGCTTCAGAAGGTTTCACTGTCTCAACTGCTCAGTGAAGCCTTGTTACAAAAACTGCACAGCAGATGCAACCTCTGAGTGAACCCTACCCTGTGATCACTTTGTTCCTACTGAGAGAACAGACTTTGAAAAAACCATGTCCTGTGGTGGGACCTCATCCAGGGAATGGTCATAGAGAACTTGGAAGTAACTTTTCACTCAGAATTAAGAGGCTCTTGAAAACCCACAAGGAAGGGAAGGGGATATGTTTTGTAGTCACTGCATAGAGCCCACCACTGGTAAAAGTGTGAAGAACTCCCTGAAAATCTGTCACATAGAAATTACTTATTATTATGCACTGTAAGTAAGCGCTATGTGTAACAGTTATGCAAATGTGTCTAAGAGCAATAGGACAGTCATGCGATGTTTCCAAAGGTTTACAGAGGAATTCCAAGCAGGAAAAAAGAAAAGGCAAATGTCTATCATCTGCAGATCTGAAATTCATATAAGCGAAAATTCCAGGCTTCAAAAAAATTAATTAGCTACCTCGTACTCAGCTAGGAGGTGAAAAAAATTACCATTTTAAATTTAGGACTGCTGTATTGATAGCTTATAATATACATTTTTGAAATGTTTTCCAAATTATTTTCCTTAAGTACCGACCATAGCCTGTGTATAAAAATGCACAAGAGTCTGATTGTCTGCATTTACCTGTACAGTTAATACAATTATTAAATCCATTATGTCAGTTTGCAATGGATAGAGGACTAATGACTAGTATATGTTGATAATTCTTCTTCCAAACAGAGGTTTATATGCACATTTTGTCTTATGACTAGAAAGCAAGCCAATGCAGTTAACAATTTTAATCCTCTCTGTATTAAAATAGCAGAAAAGCAATTAACAGCTTTTCTGATTATTTTGCTCACATAAAATGTTCCCTTGCATACAGTTTTGTATTTGAGTCAAGATGTCCAGTAGAGAATACTGGGAAGATCCTTAGCTGGTATAAATTACAGTAACTTTACTGATTTCTTGCCTTTTTTTATGAGTTGAAGTATTACAAAAATTTTTCTGCCATGTCTGTTGTGCAGAACTGTAGAGCCATGCTGATATCTTTGCCTGAATTGTCTGTTCAGAAGCTTCCTAGTTTATCTCAAGGTTAGTGGTGAGGGACTGTAACTTTTTTTATTATTTCCATAGGAAGTGAAGAGGACAGTTCTTTCTTCATCCAGAATAATAAAGATGAATGAGAAAATTTAACTAAAACCCCATGAAAGCTGACACATTTAATTTGCATTTTAAGGGAAATGTAGTGCTGCTTTTGATAGTGCAATCATTTAAGAATGTGCTTAACTTACAAATTAATCAAACCTGAGAATGTGGCAGAGTTTATATACATGTTTAAATGCCTCACTCAATCAGAAATCTCATCCTCACCATATAGTTTGTCAAGTAATGTGATAAATCTAGCTTTCTTTTGTTTAGAAATCGCATAAAGCCAGGTTTGGATTTATATAACTGTATTTATTATTAATATACACTTACTGAATTCTTCATACAACTATGCTATTATACAACATATATATGATGTTGTATACAATGTTAAACAACATTATTCTAGGTCTGAATTTCCTGCTTTGGATATATATTGTCTCAACCCTTGTGACAGCTTTTTGATTACCAGAAAAAATTTATGTTGGAATACTGAAGAGCTGAAGACTACCCATTTTACACTCTCTCTCTCTCCCCCCACTCTCCCTCTCTCTCTCCCTATATATATATATATATATTCCTTTTCTTCCCTTTCTTTCTCCTCTGCTGTTGTGCTGCTCATCCTAATCATTGATACATCAAGGTATGGATTCAGTTTAGAGCCAAACGAGATGATGCAGACTCAGTCTGTAATCAAATCCACACTACCCACTGCTGTTTTATTATTAAATGTTATTTCCACCTTCATTTTCATGCATAATGTAGCTAGAAATGTTAACACATTTTATTTATCTTAATACAAGATGAGAGCTCTGCAAAAGTTTGGAATTCTCTGCACAAAAGACTACTTGGAATTACTGAACTTTGGCAGAATTTGAGGGAGTTGATAAGCTTTCTGCAAATAAACACTGTCTTCCTTTTGGTGGAAATAATGAAGCATGAAAGTATCAGGGTCCATTTAACTATCCTGGCAAGTCTTCTTTCTTAGTAGGGAATATGTTCTGCTACACTTTTCAAATTTATGAATAATTTTCTCTTAGACAAAAACTGACAAGCCAAGTCCTGTGAGTTCAAATGGCTAATGACCTTGATATGGGACTTAAAAGAAATCTTAGGGCCCTTGGTCATATATCCTTTTTTTAAAAACATGTTTGTAATCTTACCAATATACTTTAGCTAGTCCTGAGGAATGCAAGACATGATGAGGTAAGATGCCTCAATGCCTGAGGATGAATTTGGTAGTGAGGAGATGTGCTCTGCCATGGGCTTTGGAGCAGGGATTTAGATGCCTAAAAGCAGTCGTCTGCTGCCAGTTCTGATCTCCTGGCCTCCAGCTGCTGATGCAGAAGAGCACAGGTTTCCTGTGGGTTCTGTGTCATCATTGGCTATCTGGTGGACTTGTTTTGAACATAGTAGAGTCACTACATACACGCATGAGACATCCCAAACCTCTCCTTCCATGTGACTTGAGCAATTATAATAAGTCATACAGGGAGGTCATTGTTTAACGGGCTTGCAAAAACCAAAAGCTGTCTGACTCCATGGTACTGCTAAGAAATGCTTCAACAATATTAAATACATCTTTGGATATCTTTGGACACCCAAGTATTCCTTTAAAAATGGAACTTGCTCTGCATGTAGGTATTTATAAGATGCAAGGAAGCAGGGGCAGAGGAATGAACCCAGGCTAGTCCTTCTTTTACAAGGGGATGTTGTAAGAGTTAGGTTCTCTAGGAAATAGAGCAGGAAAAACATTTTCAAAATAAACTTTCAAAAATCTTACTTTCTACTATGTCTCAATTAAAGCAGTTCCAGTAAGGGCCTCAATTACTTCAGAAATTGTGACTGGAAAGAATATTTTTTTCTTCAACGTGCAGAGAAGAGAGAGATTCCTGGTCTATGCTCATTAATCTCTATCAATTCAAGAAGCAGCTGAGGAAGTATTTTCAAATGTTTTGTAATATTTAAAGTAACTTGTGTAGAAAGTGTGGTGTTTTTCTTCCTTCATATAAAGAGCAATGTGTTTTGCCTTTGTGACTTTCATCGTGATTGCCCTAGATTTCTGTTATAGAAGTGAAAGGAATGATTCATGTTCTCTCCCTTTAATTTAAGCAACATGGTATTTGGCCTTAATTATTCTCTTAAATATGTTAAAAAAGAATATGTTTAGAGTTTGATAAAATTTCATATTATGATAGGCTGTAGCAGCAAAACAAAGCCAGAATTACGTAGAGCATGACCTTTCCTTGTATGATGTCTCCTTGTATAAAAATAAGTCTCATCAGACTGTGATTTGGATGCCAAGCCAAAGGATGGTAACTGCAATTAGAGGCTTAAAATGGCAAGATGAAATATCCTTATGTTAAATCTAAAATGAAGCCTTAAAAAATCAGGAAAATGTTTGATTTTTTTCCCCACTTTATTTATATAGTAACCAACCAACTTACTTCTTGTTATTTGTCAGTTCTGCAGCATCTTGTATTATGGAAATATCCTCATTAGTAGTATTCTGAGTAAAATAATTGGGATATTATGAATTTTTATTATCTTCTTTAGGACCAGGCAAATGACTGCTGTGCATTTAAAATGTACAGGGAAAACATGCACACACAAAGAAGCACTTTAAGACTTGTTTATATGGGAGGTTTGAAAATCTGGGAGAAATGCATCATCTTGTTTGCTGCAAGATTTTGAGGGAAAGTAGAGCAGAGAATACAGTTTCATTAATCCTGTGTTGGCACAGATTGTTTCAGTTTCATACCATTTCTATGTCATAATACACTTTATTATGCATTGGTATCTTGAGTATTTTTTCGGTAGCTGCTCAATTATTTTCTGGTTTGCAATGAATTTGCTGACAGAGCTTTAACAATTCAAGCTTAATTAAATTCAAATGCATGAATAGTATTATTCTAACAATATGGATAGTCATTTCAAGAATAAGTTTAGGCATTTGCCTTGGAGTAAAGCATGACTAATACCTGTAAGCTAGCAGTGGAAAAAAATAGAGTTAAAAATCTTTTTGACCATGACTGGAGAGAACAAAAATCCTGTAATCTCAGAAAGAGCCCTCTGAAAGGATACTGCAAACATAGTTTAAGATATAAAAAGTTCCATAACAAGTACAATGTTTTGGAAGTAAATGGTAAAATACAAAGAAGAAAGGGAAATGTCTCCTAATGAACTAAAAACTTTCCAAAGCAGTGATACAAAAACCCTTTCCACCTCCCAAAGAGAGGGAGATGCATTTTCAAACAATGCATTGAGACTTAACTGAGCAATTTTTACTGACTTTAAAGGGATGTCACATGGCTACATTTCTGAGCACAACTTTGAAAATCTGCCCCATAATGTGATGTAGTAATTATTGAAAACTTCTAAAAAGGAATCTGGTTTTTTTTTATTTTTCCCTTGGATGAAACATTGAGACAGTTTAGATATCTATTCCTCCTATATCTTTCATATGAAAGTGTTTAAAGTGATTTCTCTCCGTGAACAGGCCCACCCATCAAATAACATATGCAATTTTACCAGTATCCAATTGTACTCTGTTTCTTCATTTCAGTTGCCCTGGAATCTCCTTTTCCTCCTTCCCAGCCTCCAGTCTGCCTTCTGAACAAAACATATCCACAGAGAAGATGAGAATAAGAGCATTCTTCCCAGTATGGTGTATCCATTGATCCGTAGATCCTTCACCCAATTTCTCCACTTGCCACCTTTGTAACCACATAATTGGCATATAAAGGTCAGGGCAAAGTGATACACTTTCTGATTTCTCCCTTTCTTGCCTCTTCCTTCTCTTTCCCATTCCTTGTTACCAAGGTCATTTTAAAATTAAGTATCTTCCTCGTTGCTTGTTATCTGGAGTATCAGGAAAGTAAAATAGGATTTTACATTACATACAAGATTGTCTCACCTGTGGGTTGGCTATAAATGGAAGAAGAAAAGTCTTTAAAAAAGGAACTCTGTCAGGAGGCTGAGACCAAAAAGACTCATTATGACAACTCTGCTTCCTTTTGAGAAATAGACAATAAGTTTAGAAGCAATCAAATACTGCCAATGGAAGATCTCCCATTATTTTAATCTGTTGAAAAATCATTTTCTTATGCAAAATTATTCTGCTTCTTTTTTCGAGACTGTCACTCTCATGATTATAATTCCCCAAGTCAATGTCTGTTATTTATATCCACACTTTACTCCTGCTGAAAAGGCAAAAGCTCAGATATCTATTCAGTGTTTTCTGGAGACAGAAAGCGAACTGAAAGAACAAAATCAGGAGTTTCAGTAAGGGGGTTTATTTAAAGTAAAATTAATTTTCTGTAGAAGCTTGATATAATTTCCCCCAGTATGTAAGCAAGGCTCTCTGGTCAAACCTAAGGACGACAGAATTTTGTGAGTATAATTTCTATTTAAATTTTAATGAGTACATGTATATTAATTTTTAGGATATTCTTCTTAAGGCTTTGTAGGGTTAGACTTTTCATTTCACTGTTGGAAAGCCAGAGTATGTCAGACAGGCACGTGCAAATCAACCCAGCTAGGTTTGTCGAGCAAGTGAAGTTCTGGTGTAACTCAATATCCTACCATTTGGAAACCAAAATATCATGCCCAAGTGGGTTCAATCCAGCATGCTGTACCTCATATCCACTCTCCTTATTCTTCATCTTCCTTCTTGCTTCTCTTTCTTTTGGCACCAGAGGTGGAGTGACAGATAATCAGAAGATGAAGATGCACAGCATCTGCTGGTATTTCACACCCTGTTGGCCACCTGGCCCAGAATATGTTCTTGTTCACATGGCTAAGGGCTTCTGTAAAATGCTAACTGGTGAAACCAGCCTATATTGAGTACCTGATACTGCATTCTGCCCTTCTGCTGATTGTTACGGCTTAAATAGATGGTAGTTTTAGGAAAAAAAACAACGGAAAACAACCAAATCCAATTTTTCTCAACAGAGAGAAAAATTTGAAGATAAAGGAAAAAGGACAAACAATATATCAGTCATTAAATCATTTTCATCAGACAAAATATTTCTTTTACGTTTTTACATAATTTCAATAATGCGAAGCTAAAGACCAAATTCATTTTAGGCAAATGTGACAGGAATTTAGAGTGATCTTTATTCTTGTGCAGCAAAGAAGAAAAATGGACTGCTTTGTTATGTTGACCCTAATTCTAGTTTGGATCAGACATGTGCATAGTGCTAAATTTCCTAATGCAGCTGAAATCTAAATACTTAGGTCCCCTTTCTGGTCGCAGACCTTGGAACCAACCCAATGTGGCTGGCAACTTTTGCTTCTTAGTTTGTGCTCCAGATGTTTCTTGTTGTACCTGCACATTGCATTTGCATGGTAAGGTTTTAGTTCAGGGGGAGCTACAGAGGTGGTTTCTATAAGAGGATGCTGGAGGCTTTCCCTATGTCTGACACAGCCAGGACAGACCTGTCATTGGCCAAGCCCATTAGTGATGGTGGCAGCACCTCTAAGATAACAGATTGCTCTGTTAGGAGGGAAAAAACTGTGTGACAGAGAGAGAGATAAGAGTGGAAAAATGCAAAAGAAACAACTCTGCAGACACCAAGGTCAGTGGATAAGGAGGTGGAGGTCCAGGTGCTGGAGCAGAGATACCCTGCAGCTTGTGGTGCAAACCATGGGGAAGCTGCTATGTCCCTGCAGCCTATGGAGATCCAGAGAGGAGCAGGAGCACCTGTCACCTGTAGAGGATCCCATGCTGCAACATGCGGATGCCTGAAAGAAGGCTGTGACCCTGTGGGAAGCTGGCACTGGAGCAAGGTCTTGGCAGGACCTGTGGCCCCGTGGAGCAAGAAACCCATGTAGGAGCAGGTTTACTGACAGGACTTGTGACCCTGTCAAGGACCTGTGGTGGAGCAGTGTGTTCCTGAAAGACTGTGTCCTTTGGGAAGAGCCGGCTCCATGAAGAGCCATAGCCCATGGGAAGGACTCATATTGGAAAAACTGATGGAGAGAGGTCCCTTGTGGGAGAGACCCCATGATGAGCAAGGGAAGAATGCAAGGAATCCTCTCACTTGAGGAGGAGGGAGTGGAAAAGAAAACATGGGATGAACGGATCACAGCTCTTAATCCCCATCCCTCTGTGCTGCTGGGATAGGGATGGGGAGTTAAGGCATTTGTGAGCGAAGATAAATCCAGGAAGAAGGGATTTTCTGTACGGGAAAAATCAATGTGCAGTATTCATTAAATGAAATATACAAATTTTAAGCAAATTAAACTTTGGCACTGAGCTGTTAGAGTTAAGACTGAATTGCAGACTAATGCAGCTCTCTGCCATTGCTCCCTCCATTTCTGTATATTTCATTTCTTTGGTGGCAGTGTTCTATGACTGATTCCTACCTAAGGGCAATCAAAAAAAAAAAAAAAAAAAAAAAAAAGGTACCTTTTTTCCTGAATATAAAGAGATAGCTAAACTCAAATTTTCCCATTATAAGAAAAGAAATAGTGTCTCTTTTCAGAGCAGCTTTATAGACAAAACTACAGCATGCTGTAAGATTCAATACAACACAGGAAGTGTGAAAGTCCATCCAATTCCTTTTCCTAAAGAAATTAATTCTAATCTGCCCCAGTCACGATCCTACTTTTACCTATGTCTTAGTGCAGTCAGAACAGATCCAGTAGCAGAAGGCTCAAAAATTCCTTTCTCAGTCTTAAGCTATTCTGGGATTAAATCACACTGTCTTTATAGGGGTAAGCTCTTGTTCTCAGAGATAATTCTTAAGTGCTCCTATATGTCTGCCACATGTGATTAAGGCTTATTGAAACAAATGAGGATTGAGCTATTTTTCTTGTAATTGTTATTGGTGCTTTAATCCTTTTTTATTTAATGGTCATACCACCCTTTTCAGGAGTTCTTCCATTTGTGTGAAATAACCTGAATTTTGAATGGCTCATGCAGGATGCCACGGGATATTTGGAAGAGATGCTGGTTCTGCTGCATTCCATAGCAAATCACTAATTACTTTCAAAGAAACTAAAATTAAAAATCATAGATATTTTTTGACACACAACTCTTGCACCAAGCAAACCTTGTGTAGGCTCCATGAAAACTCTTCACACTGGTGCATTGCTTCACCTTGTCTGAAAGAAGAATATATCCTTCTGCCAAGTTCATTGATATCAGAAGTAAATATGCAGTGCAGCTTTAACATGCTGGTATTCGTTTTACTGACAGTAAAACTTGAGGAAAGCTTTATCTCTATTTACACCCTTCTCGAAGTGAATACCAAATTCTCAACCTGGAATTTTTTGTTATTGTTTTGGTGAGAGGAGTTGTGTGATTTTCTTTTATTAATTATCTGTTTTCAAGACCACAGTCTGATTTGTATTTTGCTACTTCCATCTCAGAACTATTTTGTGGAATCTCATCAAATACATTGCTGAAGTCAGCTATACTTAGGTACCTTTGTATTATATCCAAAAATCTTGAGTTTGTATCTCTGAGTGAGATTAATTTGAACTGACCAGCTTTAGGTTTGACAAGTGCTAATGTACTTAAACAACCTATCTGCTTTAATGATCAACATCCTGGTTTCAAAACCAGGAGTATCAGTTTCAGTTTCAAATTTGCCAAATTTTTTGTTGTCGTTGTTGTTATTTGTTTGGGGATTTTGGGGCTTGTTTTGTTTTGTTTTGTTTCGTTTTTTTGTATGGGCAAAAATAAATTCAATGTATTCAATTTAAACTTGAAACTATGACATGCAGATTTCAAACCAGCATTCATAAGTCATATGTACTAACTAAACTACATTTTATTATATGCTCTTGTTTCTAAAGCTTATTAGTATCAGTGACTTCTCATTGACAGGAAGAAATCAACAATTTATTTTTAAATAACCACATCCTAAATTGCAGTTCATAGAGCTGCTTCTCATGTTAGCTTCCACAGATTGGTTTTACAGGGAAAAACACAGCAGAGCTGTACTAGGCTTTGTTTGAGGAAGAACTGCTCTCCTCTGCTTAGATGCAGTGTTTCCCTATGAGCTCGCCCACATCCATCAAGCCTAATTTGGTCCATTTTATGCAAGCAAGGAAAAAAAAAATAAGGAAAAGAAAAAAGAAAAAAAGAACCAAAAAACCAATAGATAAAAAAAAAAAAAAAAAAAGGAGGACTGCATACAGTCCTAGCTATCCAGAAGGCGAATCAGCTGGAGCTGGAGAGCAGTAACAGTGTGCCAGCTTCTGAGCCCAACTGAGTCTGACAACAAATCCCCGCGGGACTGAGGGAGTCTGTCACTGGTAATGACATAGAGCTATTGGCAGCAGAGGTAGCTTTAAGGTGCCTCCTACCTTCCTAGTTACAGCAGGTCTGCTGCTGAAAGCACTGAGAATCTTGCACATTAGCTATTATGCAAAATTCAGGGTGTAAGTTAGCAACTTCAGCAGTCATGTTAATTTGGTTTGCACTTAGGAAATTCTGCGGTTCCCCATGCACAAGTGTTAAGAGTTTTGGGGGTTTTTACAAACGTTAGGACTGATTAAAGTTTTGGTTTCTGATTATGATTATGATGTGTCATAGCAATTAAATGCAAAATAAGGATGCATAAATCATATGCTACAATAAACCTGTCTCAATGACAGACATCACATGTCAGTACAGAGATTTGGAGACAGACAAATCAGTTGTCAAACATGTTAATTGCAATGCTCTCTGAAAATTACTACCTCCATCACCAGAAATAGGAGAATGTATCCTGTAGCTGAATAAATAGCATATTTATGTGTTTGTAGATAAGCCATTTTAATTCATTTTGGGATCAGCACAGAAAAATCCTGAGCTGTGTTCTACTGGTTATGTCTAACTCCCTAGAGGATCATAGGAACAGAAGCTATTTTTATTCTTTTCTAAATGAATAAATGCTTGTTCTTCAAAAAAGAGTGTATTTGGCTTGCTTAGTTTATAAAAAATAAATTTATTAAATATAACTAGGTATCTAAATTGCAGTGAAAACAACAAACTCTGATTTTGGCAACTTCAAAGTTCAGCATACAAAAACACCTGCCATAGTTCTGCAAAATAGCTCCTGTCAGTCTTTGGTGATTGAATAGACCATGATCCCAAAACCACCAAACTCAGAAGGGCAACTTGCCATGATCTTGGAGTGCAGTGCAAGCCATGGGGTGATCCCACTCCCTCTTGAACTAACTTCAAGGTCTAAATTAAGCCTTGTTCATGAGTACCAGGTGCACCGGTCTTGATCATAAAGACAAGTTGTAAGGATGAGCATTACTTTAAACACGACATTTCTTTAAGTGGCTTGTCTAGCTGAGAAAGGCTATGGAAATTGTGTGCTGCAGAAAAGACAACAAAGAAAAAGTAAACAGAACTAGAGCAAAACACAACTATAGTAATTGCTTATATCCAGGGTGGCAGAACAGAAGCTGGGTATTATTAATGTTTTAAATTAATTTCTTCTTGCCTCAGCCTAAGACACAAGATTTTAACCTCAGCTCACCTAATTCCAGGGGAAGGTGAGACAAAGGAGAAAATGGGAAGCAGAATATCAGAAGGAATATGAAATAACAAAAAAAATTTTATTAGATACAGATACGTATGTGAATACTATAGTTGCCTAGTGCAAATACACAAGTATGTTAACCAATTGCAATGCATTGGTTAACCTTTAATCACCTTTAATGATTTCATAGGAAAAATATTTTATTCTTCCATAAATCTCTCAGTTAAATAAAAAAATAAAAAATCCTAGACTGTGAAAAAAACAATTAAGAAAATATTTATAGATTTTCAGTTTAGTGAGAAGATCTGAAGTGATTCATATTCCTTCCTTTTCCTGCTCTCCACTCAGCAGTCTTCCTTCTTCAACCTGCTGGGTGAAAGCCTGTGGCTCAGTTCCTCCTGCTCCTTTCCAACAGTCTGTACCATAGGAATCACATTCTTTTGATGGCACTTTTAAAATAATCTTCCTAAAAGGATTGATAAGAACTGTACTGGAATAAGGGTAATCACCTGATTCAGTTCCTGCAAAACCATACTGAAAATACAAGGGGAGTTTCCACATGCAGTTGTGTCACAGCACATGAAAGTGGCTCCTTTTCTCTCTATTCCTCTCTGGAATACATCTAAGGAGGCAGGAGATAAACCCTTCCCTGTAGCTGCATGATACCTGGCTGTAGCTGTGCAATGATGTGAAAGCCTCCAACACCTCAATCTTTCTGAAGACCTGAGATACTGCTGTGGACCTGAAGATAATACTGCTGTTTGGAAAGGGTGAATCAGCCTCCCAGTGTGAATGCTTACTGTTTAATGAAAGCTTACACATCTCTAAGCATGTTCAACTCCAGGACTGAATCCAGTGATGAAAAAGTAGGCTTCTCATGTAATTATTGCTTTGCAGTGTGATGTATCCTGCCTTCTGTTGCCTGTCTAGAGCAGACTATTTTTTCTGCAAAATAAAATTTCAACTGCTGTTATGAATTTTTGGCATGTTCACAGGACTTTCTGTGAACAATATGACATTGGTAATGTTATTTATGCAAGTTGCCCATCTAAACTCAAAACACCCTGGCACCCATTCCTATACCAAAGTCCCAATCAATATGTGAACAGGCTGAGTGCCATCTGAAAACATAGACATGAATGTAGGCAGCCAACACATCCTTTTTTATGATCATATGGGTGCTTGGGGCAGGAGTGCCAGCAGACAGTCTAGCAGAGTGCTGCTTAGACTCAGAAACACATCCGTTCTCTTTTGAATTTAAACTTTTTTTTTTTCCATTTTAAGTTCTACTTGACTATTCTTATGTCTCTTTTAAAATATCAATATGCTGAAAAGCACATCATATTTGCTGTTACAATGCACAGATTTTTCCTAGAAGAAAATACTTTCTAAGAGAGAAGTTCTAATAGTAAATATTTTTGCTTCTTGGCCAACAATTTCAAAGGTAAAAAGTTTCAAGCAGTTTTTAAATAGTCCTGAAGAAAATGTCAGTGGGTCCTGTTATGTGTGATATGACACAGGAAATAGTGTATTCGTTCTGACTTGGCATCATATCACATCAGGGACTCATGCAAGCCCAGCTACAGACAGATGTGGAATCACTTACTCCATGCAGGCTAAACCTATTTCTGGCCTCTTCTGAGCTGGAAATGATTAGAAAGGATTAGGTCTTGACACAGTAGTCTGACCTCCTTCTGTAGGGTATTACAGTGATTCTTTGTACCAAAATAAAATTCTTAACTGCTCTTTGAATCTATTTCATCTCTAGGACAAAATGACTTGGTGTGTAATGAATTCCTTGGTTTGGCTACACCCATACTGGGTGATAAACTATTTTCACTTGGTTTAAATTTTGAGTATTCTATTTTTTCATGCATTAGGAAATAAAGACTTATCTCTCTTAAAATATTCTGAAAGTTGCTTCAGTTCTATCAAGTTATTCTTCCCTGAATGCTATTTGCTTCTTTATTATGCATACCTTATACATTATTCTAGACAAGAATAACAGAAAACCTACATCTAATATAATTATATTTTTCATACTGCTTATAGCTCTGTTCCTTATAATTCTTGTTTTGTACCTGGAATTGCACAGTGAATAGAGGTCTCCATTTTATTGACTACAATGACATACAAGATCATTGATTTTAATGTAAATTCCTTTAAACTGCATGAATGCTTAATTCCTCTCCCCCTCTTCCCTCAGACACTAAACATTATACATATATACTGGTCCTAAAGTGCATTTTGCCATTATAGCAACATGTTTGAGCCTTTCTCAGTCTGTTACCCGATGACAACCATCCCTAGCAACATGGAACACCTTGGAAGTCAAAAGAAACTTGGTATCTGAGTATCTTTTACACAGGGGGACATGCTTTACCTCTAGGAAAATGCTCAAAGTGTCACAGAACATAGAGGAGAGGTGCAATATTTCTTCTCAAAACAATGTTAATCGAATCAATCATCTCACACAGGCATTCTGCTATACTGGTTTTTGTTCCTGTATCAGCCAGGTACAGGTATAACAACTTCTTTTCTCCTGCACTTGAATGAATAAGAAAGATTATAAAAATATAGAAAACCCCCCATTTGCTATCTGTTAGTGTTTTGGAGCAGCAACTTTGATTAGATACTTCAAATTTTGGATAAAAAATAAGCCATTTTTGTTCATGTGTTTCAGAGCTCTGAATATATTAACTCCAGGACTGGTAGTTTATTGCTGCCTCTTGAGATATGTGCAAAAATTATTCCTTTGACACTCGTCCTTGTTTCTCATTACTTTTCTTAAAAAAAAAAAATTAAAAATGAAAGGACAAGAAAACCATTGCTTCTCAGCAATATGCCTGATTACTGCTTGATTGAATATTCCATTGAGCCAGTCTTTTCTTTTACAAGATTTCTATTTCTGTTATACCACAAAGTATGAAACAGCTGATTGAATGCTATTTAGAGATTTTGGAATTAGGATCTGAAATATTTAAATTCAGAACAAAATTCTAAGTTTAAGAAATTCCAGGACTGACCTATAAATATCCTGAGTACTGGGATTCACCTTTCTCACAATATAAAACCTAGTAATAATATAAATGTATGTGCATATATATGTTTGTGAAAGTTTAAGGGTCTAAGGTCTAATTTTGTCATTCAGCCTTGATAATGCTGGTGTCAAGGGAAGATATCTCATAACTTCATTAACCCAACTCGTGATTATCTGCAATATTTGCAAAAACTAAATAAATCATAAAGTGTTATTGTAATGCCTAAAGATAATTAACTAGATATGATTTGGTCACTTTTGTTCCTAGTGCTTGGGCACATGACTAAACCACATGGTATTACAGCTGATTGCGTATGAAATCTGTCAGCCTTGTGTATTCTTAAAGTAATTTCCAGGATGTTAAATGTGATTTTAAGAACTTTTCTTTAACCTGTTCTTCTGTCATCAGTTTACAATTAAGGAAAATTAACTCTTGGTTTTAGATTTATTCTGCTTCTTTTTATGCAGAGGTGAATGTAGAAAAAATGCCTGTGAAATTCTTAAGAAAGGATATTACTTAGGAGAGGATTACTATATAATTTATTTTTTAAAACAAAACAGCTACCTTTTGATTCTTATTGAAAATCTTGTATGAACACTAGCAGGAACTAATATATCAAGCTAAATTCTGTTTTGAAAGCACAGACTCTCAGCTTTTGATTTCTAGTTAAGTTTTTGATGAACACAAACCCCTTTCCTGGAGTTTTCCAGCTCTTTTTGGACCTAAAGCCCCAAGAATGTTTTGGGAAGCCCAGGAGGGCACAGGGTATATGAAAGGATATAGAATAAAGGGTATCTCTGTGTTAAATTCTGCATTGAAAATAAAATTTTAAATGATTCCCAATTCTAACCATGCTGGAGAGGGAGAAAGTAAGTGGGAGAGTCAAAGGTAATTTTCTCCTGTTTGAGATATCTGAGTTGGGATATCAGGCTGATATCTTTCATCCTTAATTCACTGTGCAAGATGGTATGCCGGAGTAAAACCAGTTTCTGCTGCCTGTACCAACAGTGCTAACTTTGCTAGTATCCCATCTTGTTTTTTCATAAAGTGTCTTAACTGCCAGCATTGCAAACAAGCTCTCCTGGCTGGAAAAACTGAGCAACAAATGCCTTCTGTCACTTCAGTGTATTCCAGATCCTTCCTTCTCCACAGCCATGCCCAGCCTCAACCCAGCTGCAGTAAATATCCTTGAGCTGACCCCATGCCTGCTTATATGACATGCAGAATTGGTCGCTTCAAGAAAGGGTTTTATGCCTGGAAAGAGCTTGCAGCTTTGGGCCTCAGCTGGTGGAACTAAATGCTGAAGTGCTATGAAGGGTGACTTATTCCCAGCCAGCCAGCTATTGGGTGTCTCCAAGGTTTCTGACACATGAGCAAATCTTGTTGCAGTAGTTTAAGGCATTATCATCCCCAGCTGTCAGCTCGGCTGTTCTGCTGGAGGTTACCACTTCTATAGCAGCATTTTAGCCTAGCATTTTGCTCAAACTCAGTTTCAGTGGGAAATTAAACTAAAATAATGTATTCTCTACCAGAGGGTCAAAAGTACAATCAGCTATAGCCTCCTCCAAAGCAAGAACTCTCCTGATTTAACCATAACAACTTGAGATTAAAGGGGTCTCAAAAACTAGTTGAGTCACTCATGAATACTTTCAAATATCCTTTCTATCAAATTCAAGCCATTTTTATTATTAAAAATTATCCTACATACCTTTCTTCATGCCAACCTGAAAGATAAAACCAATAGTATTAAGAAGAATTCAAATAGTTTACAATATCCTATTTAAAAATCTATTTTGCTGCTTATGGCTTTGCCATGCTTGGAAATGTTTAATCTGAAATTCTCCACCATCTAAGCCTGCATTTTCTTAATTTTTTTTTTAATGAAAATTACTCAATTTTCCTGAAAAATTAGACAAAATAAAGAAACATTTTGTTTGAAAATGTTACAGAATAAGTTAGTTTTGTCAGCACAAATGTCCTTTTAGGACACAAATTTTTGAGCAGAAATGTAGCAGAAAGAAATGTAACAAGAAGTGGAAGACATCAGCATGTCTTTTGGGCCCAGGAAATTAATTTTAGAAAAAATTCAGATCTTAGTGTGGGTTTGCTTGAGTAAAGCAGCCAAATCCATTGAAATCATCTTTTCTGGAGATCACCATACTTTCAACTTTCTGCTTTTGTTTGCTCACCAAAACTTCTGGACTACTCTCAGCAGCTTACAGCTCTTTTTTTTGGGCAGTACTATGCAGGGGCCTTCACAAACCTCTGACTGTGTGATAGGTGGCTGGATCTGGATGACCTCTAAGGTCCCTTCTCACCTAACCATTCTGTGATTGCACAGCCTCAGGCTGTAGGAATAAAGAAGGTGTCTAAAATAGCTGATGCATATCATTCAGTGCACACAAAGATTTTCAAGAGAGGAGGACATATCAGAGTCCCAAGGGGTCCTGTAAGACTGAACTACTGGTACCCAAAAAATCATGGACCACTGGATATACACAGGAGTGTACTCTCCCAGTGGTACGACAGAAATTTCTGAACCAAATAAATTTCTGGACCAAGATAATGTACATTGATTGATCAATTTAACGGTCTTTTGAGTCCCTGTAAATTTTTGTCCTCTGCTATCTTCCATTATAGTGAGTACTCTGCTTGAACAGTGTGCTGTTTGAAGAAGATTTTCCTTTGCTTTGACCCTTTTATCTGCTAATTTCTTGTGATGGCTCTTAGTTTTGTATCATGAGAAGCAATGTCATTCCTGTTTGTGTGCTCTCCAAGATGCTCATGATACCATAGACATCTGTTACAGTTCACTTGGGGTATGTTTGTCAAGACTGAAGATTCCCACTCTATAGAATCTCTCTCCATCTAGCTGTGGAGACCCTTGTAAGTCTTCTCTTGACTTTACTGTTGTATAACATCCTTTCCTGGCATGGGGCAGGAGAGGGGAATACAAAACCAATTCAATATGAAAGTACATCACCAGTTCACAATGCCATATTGTGAACTTTGTCTGTTGTCTATTGTTGTCTTTGTCTGTCACATTGTCTGTTCTCTCTTTTCTCCTCTTTTCTCCTCTTGCTGTTTTATCCAACATTGATAGTTTGGAGGGTTTTGTTTGCTTGTTTGTTGGTTGGGTTTTTTTGTCATTGTTATTTACTTCTGACCTGAAACCTTGAACTGGTGAAGTTAATCTAAAGATTCTTCTCTGAGGTTGGCAGCCAATCTAGAGACTGCCAGTTAAATATTGTTAGAAATACTTTTCCTCATGTACAATTCTTTAACTTTATAGTAAATAAATATCACCCACACTGCATTGCTCAGTTACCCAACAACCTAGCAACCACCAGTATTTCTTCTCAGTTGTATTTTTTTTACCGTGTTGAATAATTTGATATCAACATCAAAACTTATGTATTTTCTATCAAGTCCCTCTTATGAAATCCTTATAGCTACAGGCTGTGCAGCAGTAGCAGTTTCTTGAGTGACTGCTTTTTCAGAAAATGGGAAGATGTAGAGTGAATGAGCTGCGAGTTTGTCAAGAAAAAGAGAAAAAAAATTCAAGTGTCATGGTACATGTACTTTTAGGGAAGAACATTTGCTTGGCTTTGCCTGACACTTGATGATTTTCTTTTAAGGTGGCAGACGCAGAGAGACATTAATCTTGTGTAGACTTAATTATCGATAGTAAATATATATATAATTTTATATAACAGCTAAGTCAGTTGTGTTTTTACAGTGTGCTGCAAAAATCTCCTTGCAGACTGATGATCTAAGGATTTCTCTGTTGGTTAGCCTGCTTACTCACTGGCTCTTGAAGCACTGGAGTTGCACTAATATTTGCAGTAAAACTGTTGATGCTTGGAGACATAAGGCTGGGTTTCCCCTTCCCCCACATGTGAAGAAAACAGTCTGATGAAAAGAATAAACTCTTTTTTCTCTGAGCAATCTGATCACTACTTTATTGCATGCTGGAAAGGTCAAGGGAGTGTTTGTGAATTCTTCTGCTATAATTTAAAATAAATATTGTAGCTCAAAGTAATGAGCAAAGTAATGTACATTCGAAGTAATTTCCATGCATTGTAGAATTTGTTAAAAAGTAGCATATTCAGAATCCATTTGAAGATTTGTATTTCATCTTCTGTAGTGTACTTATTCATGGAGATAAGTAGTGTTTAGATTACAGGAATGTTTCAGCCTGTGGCTATTTTGCTTGGGACCCAATAGGTGTGTTTCCAGCACTTCAAGGTATCTGATAACGAATCTATCCTTGCAAACAGAATTGCAAGGATATTTTCTTCCTGTTTCCATTATTTAAGGATGAAGGATTTTCTAAAAATGCCAGAGGAAGCCAAAGGCAGCACGTGTCACACACTTCTCTTTTGCTTAACACAGCATGCCACTGACAAAGCTCAAACACTTGATGCAGCATTTGAAAAGGGAGTTAGGTCCAAAAGCTGTCCTTAGCTGAGAGAACAGACCTTTCTTTGGGTCACTGCTTCAGGCAGAGGCATGGCCACAGCAGCTGGTGTGTATGTGGATACCCACACTGTTTGCCAGCTCACTTCTGGCACAGTTTTGTCCTGGGTCAACTGGTGTGCTCCAGACAACATCTGGGCATGCCTGGGGCATAGCAGAGGGAAAGGAATTGTCTCCATAGCCCACCTGAATGAGGGAACGTCAGAAATACATCTGAACACATGCTGTGCTGCACCAGCTGTGATTCACCAGTGCTGTGCTCAATTCTCCTGGTTACTGAAACTCCCCAGAGATGACTCCCCACTGCTTCAGTCTCAGCTGGAGTTCAAGATGTCCCTTATGTGCCTGAGAATATTTGCAAAACAGCTTTTTGTTTTCACACTCACCCTTTTAAGAGGTGAGAAAAATCTCTTGAAAAACAATGCATAACCTTTAATGAAAGACGTTCTACATTGTTCGACTGGTCCTGCTTTTCATACTCTTGCTAATGCAAATATCACACTTTGTATGCTGCAAGATTACTGCAGTTGTATAAGTACAGAAATACCAGAGAAGTGCCATCTGTGATGCTGAGAATCGAAATGTACAGTGTTTATTCAGCTATGAAGAGTTTATTTTGCAAATACACATCTGAATATTTGTAGAATAAACTATGTACAGAGTGTTTCATTTTGCCAGAGTTATGTTGCATATCTAATGCCTTTCCTTTCACTTCCCTGTTTTGCTCATTCTTAAAGACACAGAATGGGACAATTTGGCTTCCCAGTGGAAACCATTTCCCTTCTTAGAAGATTTACAGGGCTGTGGACTTCTTCAGATATTCCTTCTTATCCATGTGTGCTTTCCAAACTAGAAGACCTCAAGGATTTCCAAGTTAATTTTTTTTTTTGCCACTTCTCTTTATGCTGGATCAGATGTGCTTCTGCAAAAGAATTGTGGTGCTGTACTGTAGTAAAAGTGAGGTTTATACTTGTACCAAGCCCATGAATAATAAAAAATAAATAAAAACTAATTCTGGAAATCCAAGCAGTTTTTCATGTTTCCTTGGCAAAATGTTTCTTTTTGAAGGTACACCTCTGGTAAACTGGGGTAATAACATTTCCTAGAACACAGCCTGATATTAGAAAAGCATTTAGAAATATTTTTCCCCTTATTAATTTCTAGGACTTGTGAGTTGTCATGTTTTTGTGGAGGGAGAGGGAGGGAAGTGGAGAGTAGCTTATGTCTGTCCTCTGCAAGTCAGAGGAAGCTAAAATCCAGTGCTATACAGGCAGTTCAATAGTTTGATGAATTAGGCCTAGAGATTAAAAGAAACAATTGTGGCTGTCTATTGTTAGACATTCAAACAAAAAATCTGCAAAACTGCTGAGCAACCTTTATTATTTTACTGGGTTTATAGATTCCCACTGTTGAGAAATCAGAATATTTCTGTTTAGGGGAATGATTTACATTAGGTCATTCTGAACCTTGGTATGAAGGGTCTTTCCTTAGATATTTCATAAGAATGACAAAGAAAAAACAAATTTAGATAGCCTTATATGAATAAGCATAATATCAACATATTGTATGAAGATCAACACAGTTTTGATATTTATGCTGTAGGTTTTGGTGGGGGTTTTTTTTGTTTGTTTGTTGGGTTTTTTTGGGGTTTTTTTTTGCATAGATAAAATTTCATCTTTTTGACCTGAGCAACAATTCTCTCCAGGGATTAAATAGATTTTATAGAGGGATTTTGTACAAAATTTATTTTCTAAATTAGCTGAATTTCAGTGTACATCTCTCCTGCTGTTTCTAGCTTTGGAATTTTGAGGCTGTAGTGATGTGAAATTGGTGGTATTGTATAATTCTCAAAAATGGTTGTTTCAGAAGATCTTTTTCTGCCTTTGTTGTTATTCCCTCTTTCCTCTTTATGTAGAAATAATTTCCAGCAGGTCTGTCACTATCAGCTCTGGAAACCCAGGACAGTCTTGTCTTTAGCCCTGAACCACTCATTTTTTCAGATAACTGTTCTAGAATGTGTCACCCTTGCCTCTATTTGTTAATTAATTATATGCTAATGAACTGCCTTTCTTTTATTCTTTTGGAAACAGCACATCCACATAATTTCTGATTTAATTATCTTCAAGTAGATTACATAAGTGCCGGGAAGTATGCTGCAGGATCAGTCAAAAAGAAAATAAACAAAATAAATCAGGCAAAATAAAAAAATCTGGATACAAAAAAGAAATTCAAGCATTGCAACTGGGGAAAAATGCAAAATCTTTGGTAGTCAAGATGCAATATTTTTCTTCTGCTCTTCTATCAGGCTTTTTAGCTCCATAGGTGCTTCCTATTTTTTCTTTGACCCATCTTTAGGTTTTTTAACCCTTTAACACATTTTGTGACATTCAAAAATGCTGTAGTTCCTTCTCTTTTTTTCTACTCACAGTAGGAAAAAGGTAGTTTAGTAATTTTATGGCTCACTGACTGTTAATTCAAGCAAAACCCTAATGTTTCATGTGCTGAAGAGGTTTGTGCTGAAGAGGTTTGTGGCATTGTCCTTTTTTTTCTCAGAGTGGGGGAAATGAATCAATAACATAAATATACTTCTTATTGAACCCCCATTTGAATTTAATGCTGATACTTTATTGATTTATTTTGCATCTAAAGCAAACTGAAACAGAGCAAAACAAAAAAATATATTGCCTTTTTTGTGTCAGGCCTTTTAAAAGTACAATTTGCAATGAGCTTTTTGTCCTAAATGACATCCAAATCTGAAAATATAATACCTAAATCCCAACCATACAAATGAAAAAGGAGAAAGTGAATAGAGCTTGTGGTGTTGTTTTTCCTGCCTACTGTCTAGAACTAGTGGAATTTGGATATTGAAACATGAGGAACTCATATCTTTCAGTAGACTTTCTCCTTAAAGAAAAACCCACAGTGTTGGGACTTTTTGTATCAAAACATGGTACTTATTTAGGACTGACAGCAAAAGCTCTAACTGGTCCCAAGTGAGTGGAAAGTTTGACCTGAAGTAAGACAAAATCTATTGAGAAACAGATGGAAGATAGGAATATAATATCCCTGTAGTTCAGAGGAGGAACTCTCTGGCAATATTATCTCCAGATTAAGTAGTGAGATGAATCAGTTCTTGATGGACAAAAAGCATGCATAGAGCAACAGCTGCTTGTGCAATATTCCCTTGTAATATTGCTTCTTGTGCAATATTCCCAAGTAAGATTTCAGACTGTCTAAGGGGGAATGTGTGAGAGGTGTCTTCGTTAATTTTCATTGCAGAGATTTGCAATCAAAGTTAGTCATTAATGTGATACATGGAGTTCATATGAATCAGTTATTTAAAAAACTGTAAATTTATACTGATTAGATAAAATTCATTCTATAAAAGTCAGATATAAGCATCTCACCTGCTGTGAACAAAAAATTAATCAGGCCTTACTTCTTTTCTTGCAATTTAAATCAGGAGGCAATAGGTTTTCACTTTTCAGATTTTGTTCAAGGAAAAAAAATAAAAAAAGAAATTAGATTTTTTTTTTCTCAATTTGAAAGCTAAAGACTATCCTACATGTTCACAAATCAGTCAAGTTTTCCCCTTAGAATTGCATTTCTTTTTAGGCTGCCCTGATAATATTGCTTGGACAGGGTAAAATGAGGTATAGCAGAACAAGGAATAGCACAAATAATACAGCACCTGTTCCATTCTATCTTTTTAAACTTTTTTAATGGGCATTTTGAGGATACTAGTCCTCTGTCATTTAACAGCTGTGTAACATGGAGGGTAAAATCAGCAATTGTTAAACTACATCTTTAAGCTCACTTAAACAGTGTACACTGAGGCCCACAGAATTCAGCTCAGAAAATGGGATACTATTGTAAAGTACAGTAGAAACAGAAAATAATGAAGGTGCTTAAGGATGATGTTCTTCTAGGAAAGAACATTAGTTTGATATGCTGTTTTAGCTTAATTTAGTGCTCCAAGGAACAGAGAAATTGTCTTGTCTTTGTTACATTGCCTAGATGATCTGGACAAACTGAATAAAAATCACTTGGGTACCAACAGGGCAACATAAGGGGAAAACAGATGTCTAAATTAATATGAGTGAATGAAAGTATTTCTACCTGGTCCAATTAGCTCTTTGAGAAGCTAGGCTTTTTCTCATCTGTCTTGCTGTTCAGTTATAGTCTAAGGATATTTATTTAATTTAACTTTACTCACTTTAGTAAACAGAAAATACAGGAAAAGAGCTTATTCCATCTTTAAAACAGGTAAAGGGTGGCTATTTCCCCTCTTACAAGGGAAATCAAGATTTCCAAGCCAGCTAAGTGATCCCTTGCTTATTGCTTATTCATTCCCATATTTGACCACATAGAGTTCCCACACTGGATATCCTATGACCCTGAGAGACCTGAGGCAGCTTGAATTGTATTTGGCATTGGCAGCAGCAGCTAATGCAGCACCAGATCCAAACTGATGCTCCTGCTTTTCCACAACAGCTTTGGTGGCTGTTCCTGACCTTATGGCCAAACAGAGCATCCCTCACTCAGAGAGTAGGAAGAGATTTAAAGGAATGACTCCTGACTTTTTAGACATCCATGACATTAGCCTTGTATCACAGGTTTGCTCCAACTTGCTTGTTGGACCTATTCTGCCCTGCAGCTACAGCCACAGACAGGAATTAAAGGAGAAACATTGACTCTGTGGTACAGAGCAAGGATCCCATGGCTTGAGCAAAGGCCTCTCTTTCTGGGGTTGTATATGAAATTTTCATGAAAAAGTTATTGAATAAAAGAACGAGTCATGAAGTGAAATGCATGTCTGGGGAGCAGAAAGTATGCTTGAGAGTCCCAAACAGTCAGGCCACTAAAACCCATCCTGTCTGAAGTGTTTTAACCAATGTATGGAAAAAGGGCAACCCTCTTCTGGTCATATCTAAAATGACTCTGAGGCATTCCTTTGTACCAAAAATACAAGAGGGGTGGCTGAGTGAATTGATTTCTAGTTACAAATCTACTCAAGCATAGGAACCTAAGGTGTATTTAAAGGCCACCAAGGCATATGTCTAAGACAGGGAATTAATTTTAAGTATATTCTCCTTTATGGCATATGCTACCAACCAAACTATTTGTTCTTCAGGCAGTTGTCAGTCCCAGGCAGTCTCTGGGGCCTGCATTTTTCCATTTCTTATGAAATTAACTGAGGCATCTAAATAAAATTGTTTGTTGTTTTTGGTGGGGGTTTTTTTTGTTGTTTTTTTTTTTTTCATCCGGTACTTTTCCTTCTGTTTCATTAATTTACAAAATTTCCTTCTCTTCTTGTCAGGTGCTTTATTCTGTGAGAGACTTGCAGTAGAGAATTAATGTCATAGAATGTGTGAAGAATTAATGTGGATCTGCTACTACAATGGTATTTTCCACATAAACTCTGTGACAGCACTGTAAAATGCAACACAGGAGTCTGAAATAACTGTGAAATTGTCTAGAAATTTAAGGGTCACATTAGCTGCCAAAAAATATGCTTATGCAAAACAATGGTACTGGATAGAGTGAAATATTGCCAAATAGGAGAGAATATCTCTTAAGAAGCTGAACAGAATTTGTGACCTGCATCAGATAATGATGCCTTATGAATGGAAAGTATATGAACTCTGTACAAAGTAGCCTTGAACAGAGAGTGCAGTTTTTTGGCAGATACTCATCTGATCATAAGTCATCATTATTGAGCTCACAAGGGCACTCTCCAAAAGAATTAATGTACTCCTGCCATGATTCAGGAGAAAATTGAGTGAGAAGTGCAAAGATGACGTTACATCTCTGTTTGGTATAGGTATGATTGAACCCACCTCTGGTGTATGATACTGCTGTCATCAGTTCAGGTCTGGTGTCTCCAGGTCAGGATGCATGTTAATAGGGCAGAGTGGGTGCAGAGCAGCCTGTAATTAGAAGCCTGGAAATGTGCTGCACAGTAAAACGCTTGAGAAGTTGCCAAAGGGAAGGTTAATGGGGTTTTTGACCAAAGCTGATGAGTATTGAAGTAGAGGAGTGAAACTTCTGCATGTACCTGAGCCTAGGAGACAAATAAAACACTAAAAGACAAATGGTTCCAGTGGCTCAAACTGCAGTTCTCAAGTTGGATTTAGAAAACATTTTGAAGACAGGAATGGCTCAGCCCCTGACAAGTCAAAAGGTAATGTGAGGAGAAGGAGGAATCAAAAACTAGTGAGAGTTCACTGGTAGAGAAGTGGGCTGTTACTAGAAAGGTTTAAATTCTTTAGATTTCTGTCTCCCTACATTTAGTACCACATTAAGTACTACATTAAGGAAAGTCAGTGTTTCTATGGATGTGAAGAGAATGTAGTTTGAGAAATACGACTGCAAAGGCTGACAAGACAGGGTGATGGCACAGATATCTTTTGGCCTTCTAACTTATGCATTGCCTTCCTCATGCTGGCTTGTGTAATACTTCAATTTTTGTTTGTATAGTGGTTATTCAATCTATTAATAAAAATGCAACACTCAAGAGAATTAAATGGAAAATATTTTTGAGAGCTCTTTTCCATAAATTTGAGATCCACCTAGTTATTCATTTAATGATAACTTTAAAGGGCATTTTACAAGCATATTAATTTCTGATTTTAAAGCAGAAACCTATAAGATAACCTGCTTCTCACCCAAAAGTTAATTTCTCCTCAAGTTACATTGTAACATTGAGCAATTTCTCATCTGCCCTATGAAAGATCTCATAAATCATGACAGGTTTTTTTTCAAATCAACACGTGCACCAAGGGCCTAAATCACTATTTCAGGTATGGCAATACATAACTTTAATTTCAAAAGTACTCGATGCTCAGAAACTCCCAGTGGCCTCTGTGTAAGCTCTCACTATTTTCCTGAGTGTTTTAGAATAAGGTCACTTTTCAGATTCAATGATATTGAAGAAGCCCAGTTTGTATCTTCAAGTCCTAAATATTTTGGATCAGTTCTTATTCATTATATCTTACATTATTCATGTATCTCACTCGTATAGTTACAACACAGAAGTTTTGGCCAATTGTTTTTTGGTTTTGGGGGGGATATTTTTTGCTATGTCACAATAAAATATTAGTTTTTAATTTTAAAAAGAAGTCTTAATATTGTAAAATTATAGAGAAGCCAAAAGAATAATTGACTGTGAAAATAGCTACAAAGTAGGTCATATGGCCGAAAGCAAATCCTCTGTTCTGCTATCATACTCTTACAGAAGCGCCAGTAGTATTAAGGGTATTTTAAAAATTACAAAAGCAAGAAAATTTTAGGTTAAATGATGACTTGCAAAAGTGCTTAGTATCCACAAATCTGACTCAAGTCATAAGAGCTCCAAGCACTTAACACTGCTGAAAATCAAGGAAAATGCTATTATTGCTTTTAGCTTATTCTAATTTTTCTTTATAATGCAAGGATTTCTGACAATGAGAACTTGTGATTTCTGGTGACACACAGAGGATGAAGTCCCCAAGTTTTACAAGGAATGCCACCAATAACTTTTGTTGAGACTGGTGTGAAGGTCTTGTTCCATGCCCTCATCTCACAGCTCTGCAGAAATCTTGGCAGCCCATTCATGGGATTGCACTGGTCTGGGCAAAGCAGAGGCGTTGGAAACCTTGAACTGAATGAAATGCATCCTGAAAGGGCTTCCCACTCTTCAAAGAGGAAAGGCAAATACTTAAATGAAATGACTAAAGATGCCTAGCATAAATCTCTTACTGATTATAGGAAAAAAAAAAAAAAAAAAAAAATATATATATATATATATATATATATATATATATATATATACAAATAGTGCTCCTCAGTCTTTTCCTTCTTGACCCTGTTCCTCTGAGCTTCTGTCTGTTAAAAACATTGTAATATATTGCTGCTACCATCTGTTCATTTGGTAAAATTGTCAGCTATGAATCTAAGACAATTCAGCTGTAAAAAAAGAGAATTATTTCTTTCCCGAGAGTAATAGGAAGTTTGACACCATTTGAATGATACCTGAAAGAATAGCCAATAACATGGGAATGAGGAAAGAGAACAGACTCATATCCAGAGATGAGGATCGTCCAGGTTTTTATATTGAAAATTCCTATAATATGTTAGATGTGTGGAAAAGCTTAGGTGTTTCTAAGTCACTCTGAAAACAATTCATTCTGGTCCTAATTATTTTCTTGGTGTTTTTGTTTTTCCCCCTAAACAACCATGAGAAAAGCATCTGCTTTTCCATTCTCACACCTTGCCACTGCAACAGTAAAATAGGATCAGCATTGTTGACAAGGCCATGTCACATATTAATTTGGTTTTTTAAAAAAATTTTGTGCATGAGCTATACTAAATGCCAAGTGCTGGATTGTTATGAACTAAAAAGTGACATATCTCACAGGAACATTTGAACACTTTTCAAAATATTGTTTTGAATGGGAGAATAATTAGAGACAAGTTTAGTTTTTCTAACTGAAGGGAGAAAAAAAATGTGCAGAAAACTCATTTTACCTGCCACCCTTGGAACACAGGAATCAGTCATTATTGTCTCAGAGGAGCACATTTAATTCTTAAACAGCACAGTCAGGACTGCCATGAACCAGCAGGAGATGTAGGATTACATTTAGCTGAACTTTGATAAGACTTGAAAAATATGTGGAAATTCAGTGTGTTTTCACAGTATTAGGTGGACTGTTTGTAACCCCTTGGTATTGCCTGACTGAAAGCAGTGATGGAGAACAGCTGGGCACATCTGAACAATAAAAAGTAGTCATCTAAATGCACCATAATACTACTTTTCCTCTCTGTAGAAGATGTTGGAACTTCTTTAGTAACTACAGCAAAATATAGATCCTTATTTATCTCCTGATCCCAGGAGGAGCAGGAGCATGTGTAATTGTTAGACTGCCTTCTGTGCTAGAAGATGACTTCAGCAGAAGCTTTAAATGCTCAGCACTCTCAGTTTCAAGCCATTAGCATTCATCTCCCTCAAGGGAATATGGAATTATTACTCATACATGAAATGAGACACTGCTGAGGTTAGCAGCCCTTATAGCTCTTTCCAGCTTAGTGTCAAAATGAGTGAGTGACACCAAAATGTGTTTTCAAACTAGATTAAGAGAGTGCTTGAAGGGGGCTGTGCAAGGCAAAGTGACAACTGTCCTTCCTGGCAGCTTTTGGGCTGCTGATACTGCCCTACCTGCAAATGGCTCCTCTCCTGTGTTATGCTCCTACTTAATCTGACAACACAGGATGAAAGGGTGCAAAGGCAACCTCAGAAACTCTTGTGAAAGGGAACTAACTCCTTGTTCAGCCTGGATCTGGGATGTGACATTAGGTTTGAAATGGTGGCTGTCAAATCCAAAGGGTCTTGTTCAGAGTCAATGTTCAGTGTTGCAGGGTTACCATAGGGTTGTGAGTTTAGATTGGTGGGGACACTTGAACCTATTTTTATAGGAGATAGTCCCATATTTAGAGAAGAATTAAAGCCAGACTGGGTTAGGCTGTCACCTGACAGTAATAAAGTGCCTCAGCTGAAGCTGAGGTTCTTGGGATACTAAAGCAAGATGAGAGAAACTGATAACTTAGGGGAGTGACTTTCAAAAGGGTATTTGGACATAGCAAGCTAAGGGTGCTTATGCTGTGCTATTCCAAAGCTTGTGCTGCTACACCTTCACTACTCTTAATATATTCCAGAATTAAGGCTATGTCGTTCTATCCATATTATAAGCATAATTTAATCTCTTAAGGGGTAACATGGTATCAAAAAACTGCCCACACAGAGGCCACAATGAAATCATGAAGACTGCCACTTGTCTCAGTAAGAAATGCCATTCTAAGCACAGAAATGATTCTTGAGTGTATATTACTGCCATTACAACAAAAAGGGAGGAATTTTAATTAAATGGCATGCACTATTTAAGTTTCCAGCTTCTGAGCTTGGTAAAACCTGTACCCCAGAGCACACTGTGCTTTCCCTGAGCTCCTTGTCTCACCATCACATCACAGCAACAGCCCAGCACAGTCCAAAAAGTTCAGGTACTTTTCCTTTCCTTTGCTCACTCTGTAGAAGGCAGGCAGCTTGCACTGCTGTGTTGAGGTATGCAGAGTATTACTCGATCATTATTTTTCCTTTTATTTTTTAGGCAAATCATTTAGTCAATATTGCAATGTTGCAATGTATTAAACAAATATTTTAAGACTATAAAATCAAAACTAGCTAACAGAAACATTTTCTTACTTTCTCTTCTTTACCTTCCCAAGACATCAACTATAGGATGAGTAGATCTTTGCTATTGGCAGTAAACCAGCAGTAAATCAGTATAATTCCTAAGAGCTGTGGTGAACTTTCTATCTAGGCTGAATTACTGAAGACTAAAACAATACATACAACAATTAATTTTTTCCTTTATAACGTGTGATCAGGCCACTGAATTCACTTGTATTTCCACTCATTCCTGGAAATGAACTGATAATAATGTTGAGAATACTGTACTTTATGCTTATCTATAAAAAGAGGAAGAAATTAATTCCACAGTCTGGAATTCATTTTCACATGAGATCATGGAAGAATTTATAATATTCTATAGAAAATTATTTTGTGCCATTTCCATGGCTGTCTAATCTGAAATCACACAAATCATGCTTAATGAACTACAGGAAAGTGAAGCAACTGGATTGTAGTGCAACACAGAGGTGAAATGGTGAAGGAAACAGTAATCATATAAATAATAGATGAAATTGCTTTAAGTGCAAGAGAAGAGTGATACAGTATGTGCCCCTCAAGGCCACTGTAACTATGGCAACAATGATGCATGTACTGTCTTCATTGCAGATCAGCCACATAAATATCTAAGAGATGGACCATACATGGTCTGTACTTTTATTGTAGCCATTCTCCAGTTGACTTTTTATTGTTAAGCAGTCTTCTTGTCTTGTCTTTACATTTTTAGAATGTTTGCAATGCCTCCAAAGAGAAGTTCCATCTCAGTAAGTCACGACCATTTTCCATGAGACAAGGAGAATATGAATGTGTGTGTGCTTGGGAACTGGAGGTGGTCACCAGCCCTGGCAACTTTCAAGCTCCCTGCTTTTGAGGCTCAGGTTTATTAGACTCACCTCTTTTGGAGAAAACTGCTGTAGGCAATATTCTAGGTTGATGTATATATTTCATATCACTTAGACTACAACTTAGAGAGGGAGGATTATTTTGTATATTCTCTAACTGTCTGGTACTAGCTTTGGTTGCAATTAGGGATGATTATATGAAATTTGTCAGGACACATAATTTTCAGTTGCCTCAGAACAGACTGACCTGTTTATACTGCAGATAGATAAAGCTCTTTAAACCTTCAGTGTGCATGCCAGGAACCACAGAGGCATGAGGCTCAGAAGAATTCACACCATGTGTTAATTCTCTGCATCTCATAATCAAAACTTCTTTTATGTATCTATCCCTTCTCCTTGTTTACAAGAATACTGCTTGTTTTAGCCATTGAACAGTGCAGTTAGGTCCCCATCCTGCTGATACTGCCATTGCTGCCAGAACATAAATTATGTCCACTTTATAAATGCCAGTTTTTTCACTTTTCTTTGAATATGGATAAATAGCTAGCAATCCTTAAAGGTCAATTCATATTCGGAATTGCTGAACTTAATTACAGGAATGAATTTTGAAAGGGCATTGTTCATCACCCTGTGACACACTGTGTCACACTCCATTATTTACATTGCAGACAATGATTTCTTGTCCCTTTTTGGTCTACCTGTATTTTATAAATGAGAAGTTCCTTTTGTAGTTCACAGAACATCTAAAAAATGTGTATCATGTGTATTCAATCTGTCTCCTAAACTGTAAAACCAGAAAATTTTTCATTCTTTTGAAAGCTTATATTGCTTTTGCAGTACTATCACTGTCTGAAAACATGGTTTAAAACAGAAACTTATCTGTCTGAAGAAAGGCAAATAAAGACAAAAATACACAAATATGACATAGATCTGTGGGGTTTGTATTTGAGAATATCTGTATTCCCTAAACATATAGTCTTCTAGAACTGTTTAGGGCCACCTGGTCCCAGTAAGTGGAAAAATTGGAAAAAAAATGGAGAGTTGTTTTGTGATAAACTCCATAGATGTCCTTCCCCAGTGAAATCCTAGATAAGAATCTGCTGTCTTGGAAGGATGTATTGATCACTACTGTCCTCTGAACTGCTGCTGCTGTATTTTCTGGCTTGGGAGACTGTACCCTTGTGAAGTGGTTTCTTAGCAGCAGGTGATCCACTAAGTCTGTCCTCTGCCATTACTCAGTGGAAAAGTGCCTTTACGTAGCAGAAGAGATCCACAGGTACTGCTGAGTCCAACAGATGGAATGACAGGATTTGGTATTATTACAACCACTACACCAGTTGAGCCTCCAGTTATCTGTTTTATGTTCATGGTTTCTGACATCCCAAGTGGATGACAGTATTTAGTCATAAAATGCTCACATAAATAATTCAGCTGGATTTGGAATGGTTCACACTGTAGCAACATAAAGTCAATTTGCAGGCTTTTTCATGTGCAATAAAATCCATCCCAAAACTGAGCAAACCTCAAGCCTCATCTTCCCAAAAATATGAATTTAATTTAACAAGCCTAGTTTTGTCTAAAAGAAAATGTAAGTATGTTTTCAGCACTTGAAATTTTACAAACCATTTCTTGCTACACTGCATAAACCAAGTCGATGACCCAGAACAGAATATTAGCATTTAATTGGCTATTTTTCCTCTAACATTTGCTGTTATGCACTTCTTTTTTTTTTTTTCCTCCTCTTTTCAAAGCCCTAGGTACTGAAATGTGTGGGAGAGGTTTGAGATAAGAAGTTTTCTCATGCGATTGATCAGCACAATTTCCTGTGCCTCAGAAGTGCCTGAGTGTCACAAGGCAGCAGCAGCCTAGCAACTACCCACATTTTCCAGTGCCTCACTCTGGACTGGCAGTGCATCGAGTTGCTCTTCTACACTCCACATAATTAGAACATCTTTTCTCTGGATGTCTTTAATGAGTACAATGTCACCTTACAAGTTTACCTGAGCAACAGGCATTTCAAATGAAACATTTGATGACACATAGCTCTCATTTGTGCACTCTGCTCTCTGTTTTCACTAAATACCCAGCTGGGTATTTGTTCCCTGCTCTGCTACATAGTGCATGAGATAAGCACCCCTCACAACTGTTTTGGTAGGGTTTAAATTGATCAATGAAATCAACACATGATTTATTATTATGCAACCATTTAACAAGGGATCTCATCAGCAAAAATAAACTAAAAGACATAGAAAAGGATGTATTTGTCACAAGGGCTACTGCTACAAATATCCATTATTTTTAGGCAGCTGTCTCACATTTCTCAGTTATTCATTGTGTATAGAGACAAATTACACTGAAATATGTTATTGTTAGAGTAGTTACTCCTTTTTGGCAAGTGACATTTTATACATTGTATAAAATAATATCATCCTTTTGATACAATACACAGAGCAGGACAGGAAGAAAATTAAAGAAAATAATATGGCAAATATTTATAGAAAATTGTTTGAACAGGAAAATTGGAATTCAGAGCAAGTTTCCAATGCTTGTTTTTGTCTTGATATTTCAGTCCCATACTCATTATTCCATCTATTTTCATGAAAAGGAAAAAACACCCTGTGTAGGGAGACCTGTTACATGGAGGCAAATTGAATTTCTGTATGTTTCTATCAGTGGACAATTATGGATGCTTGTGAAAGCAGGAGTATAATGTTCTGCTTGGAAAACCACTCTAGAGATAGCACAAGTGGATGGAAGTTGATATTACAGAGCTTCATTTCTGCTCCAACCATCTCTGTGAAAGCCTAATATACACTAAACCAAATGATAAATACAGAATGTCTTCCTTAATATCAAATCTTGATTAAATCATAAGAAAAGAGACCTTGGAAGTGTATTTAATACTGCTGAGTATATTCACTGAAAGCACTATGTGGAACCAGGTTTGGATACCATACAATACAGATCCAGATATTATCTTGCTTTGATGTATTTATAGATGACTAAATTCTCAAGGAGGTAGTTTTAGGCATATGTCTTAAACTTTTCAATGATGTAGGGAAAACATTTTCAAATACAAATGCATTCATACTATGTTTATGGTTCCTGATAAAATTGTTATGGATATGCAGTTTTTATACACTATATTGACATGCTGCCATTCTGCTTGCTCTCTTCTAAGCTTCCCAAGACTATACTTCAGGGGAATAACAGAATGGTAAAGGTACCCTGAAGTGGCAGAAGCTGCTATGAAAGTTTTATTGCTAAGCCTAGAATCATTTTTGTTTTAAACAAAATGGGGAGGGGAAAATCAATCTGTCTCCTAGTCATAATGAGTAATAATTTTTCAGATTTTTGTTGCAGTTGAAATGCAGCTTTGTTAGCTCAATGAAATGGTAGTAAGGATTATGAACTAATCCTTTTTGATGAAAATGAGAAATATGCAATAGCATAATCATTCCATTTTAACAGTTAGACATAACAGCTGCCAAATACACACTGTTGAGAAAGAAAGGAGAAAAGGGGCACTCTCAGCTTGTCCACTTTATGAACACAGGTCAGAGACAGCTACAGCCTCAGTGGAGTTGCTCCTTGGAGTGCTTGATGAACTGAGAAATTAGTTTTATTACTTTGGAGTACTCATCTTTAAAGAACACCTCAACATCCCTGATCATTTTTACATCTGCATCAATCAATGTTGCAGTGAAATATTTATATTTCAAGCAAAACATTTATGCAGAACGACTAATGTTAATCCGAACTGTATTTCAAATACTGCTACCTGTAAGGCAGTATTGCAGGGGGAGAAGTCTCCTGCAGCAGTGTGGTTTTAGAGAACAGATTTAGGACAACACCAAGAGCATAGTATGGATACTTACAATACCAATATTAGATCACAATTTCTGGCATATTTAAATAAAATTGCCTCATCATGTGTTTAAATCTGAAGGCAACCACATTGCTCTCACCAGGACTCCTTTGTTGTCCTACACCACCAGCTGACACTATACTAATTCAAAGTCCCTTCTTCCCTAGCCCTTGGTGATCTCATGCATCTTGTTTTGTGGTTTTTTTGGAGGTGTGCATTTGTGTTGGTCAGCTCTTCTTTTCATTGTTCTGCCTCAGATTAATTTCACTGGTTTTCATCAGATTAATCTCAACTAGCTCTGGGTTAATGTGCAGTAAAATCCATCCGAAAAGAATATAAAAGCTATGGGTGAGCTGGCCCCCAGTACTCTTTTCTGAGTCAATAGTGAAGAACAGGATAGTTTGAATATGTCTACATGGCCTGGTTTTGGTGTCTGTATTAGGATGGAATGCATCAGAAGTATTTCTTTGCTCTGAATCCATGGGGAAGCGATACGACTATAATGAGCTATAATTCATATACAGATGTCTACACTATAGATAAACATACTTGATCAGAACAATTACACTCTTTGAGTGCTTTGGTCAGAACAATAAAAGCAAAAATTCCAAACCAAAACCAACAAAAATTCATACTGCATATCTCATGTAATATTAAAATTCCAGATTTGGTAGGATGTTTGGAAACACAATCACACTTCTGAGTTCATTTAATTTTCAGGCCTTCATCTTAAATCAACTAAGTAAACAGTAAATTTTTATGGCACAATGAGGTTGTACATGCACCCTGGGATTAAAATCTCTTGAGTTAATGAGGTATTTGGTGGATATGAAAGAAGTTTCTTTAAAGATCTCTAGGTTAAACAATTTAAGCCTCTTATATGATCAAGGATTTAATGCCAGCTTGCCAATCAATAGCACTTCTGCTCCTATCCAGAGTATAAGTTGAAGAAGAGTTCACTCACTCCACTTGGTTGTCTTATAAGAGGAAGAAATTCCTGTTGTGAACAGCACCTTGTTCTGGTGGTAACAAATAGGACACCATATGCCGCTTTACATATTTTTAATTATGAAAAAATAGCACAGTGACAAATTTAAGAAAGAAAATATATGCTCAGAAGGAAAAGAAAGAAAAGCCATATCTGCTGCCATTTTATCTGTTTCAGTTGTCTGGCAAAGCAAACCTACTGCCTGAATCTCTTTGCAAGGTTTTGCCCATGTCCCGGTGTGGCACCAATGGCACGAGCAGCCTCTCCTTTGTTGTGTGCTGGTGCTGAGAGGAGCACTGGGACAGACCAGTCCTGGATGGGGATATTGCTCTGGGCACTCTAAAGGCACAGAGGTAGCTGGAGAGGCAGCTGCCTGGAAACTGCAGGGCCCTTCTCCCCTTCTCTTGCAATTACTTTTGTATTCAAACACCTCCTTTCAGGGTTACTTTGAAAGTCAAACCTGAATGCACAGGTCAGTTAAAACTCTGATCAGGCAAAACACTCAAGTGCACCAGTCCTATTATATTTACCTGTGTCTTTTTTATCTCTGCAGGGGATGATTTTATCAGATCTGCACCAACAACCAGCTTGCAAACTTTCATCCAGATCACTCAGTTGAAAAAAATAACAACAAACCTCAACTACTTCTCATTTGGAGGGAGTGAAAAAATTAGCCCAAAATTCATTATTTGATGTTTATTGACAGAAGACTCTGTGTGTGTGAAAAAAAAAGAAGAAAACGAATCATCATTACCTTAAAATTATTTTTACAAAATGAACAGTTTCTTCTGTCCCCTCACCTTTGCTTTGCAGATATTTATCCTGCATTACATGCCTGCACAACTAACAGAAATAAAATTTAGACTCATTATCTTCTGAGGTGGAACTAAATCACTGTAGCAGCACTAATCTAAATGAACACCATGGGGCAAACAGCAGTGAGTCAGCAGACCTTTTGCTGCAGCAGATTTTTCTTTGTAAGCATAATACAGTTTTCAGGATGAAAGTGTAAAAATTTGTTCAGACTGCAAGGCACATAGATTCTCAAATTCAGGTTAGGAAACTTAAAACAGATACCATGTATCCACAAAGCTTTCCCAAATGATTTCACATTTAGAAGCTACAGGACAATGGCATGTAGGCAAAAAAGCTAGTTTGTTGAATTAAACACTTATTGTTGCCCCCTACGTTGCGTCTAAATTGTTTGAATAATTTGACTGACATTGATGGCACACAGAAAAAAAATCCAGTTTTCCTAGAACACTAGGAAAAGTGGAAATAGTCTTTCTTTCTAGCCATGGGATATATTTTTGTCATGACATAAAGGTGTAAAATACAGTCTTCCAGCACTATACTCTGGCTATACACTATACTCTGGTTATACACTATACTGTGGCTATACACTATACTTTTATACAGATAAAACTTGAGATTATGGGCTTTTTATTCATTACACATATAAAAGTTAAATTAACACACTCTCATGAAACTACAAAGCTCTATTGGTGAATAATTTTTAAGAAGCTTGTTCAATAGCTAAAAGAATAAAATGGTTTACACCTGCAAATATTAAGAGAAATTCTGTCATATGGTACATGGAATTAATTTATCAGTATTAGGAATAATAATGTTGGCTAATACTAAAAAAAAAAAAAATTCATTATATCCATATATTTATGCAAATTTTTCATCCTTCCCTTTCTAGGCACAAAAGGACTGGGATGTTGGGGACCTATGCTGCAAAAGGGAGAACATTCTCCTTTGATTCGATACAAACATGCAGCAAGTCTCTGGGACTGCTCTTTGAAGAAAATGGTGATAAATTTCAACCCTGCAACATAAACTGTGGATTAACTGAATTAAATAGATTTAGGCTACCCTGACTGAAGACACTTCCTTGAATTCTCTAAATAATGACAGGGCTCAGCTGCTTCCAAGACCAAGCTCTGAAGCAAAGTTTGATCTTAGAGACAGGACCAAAATATTTGTCATGACCTTCAGTGCTTTTTCTCTACTCTGAGCACTGTTTAAACTTTCAGTTCAATAATGAGCATGGAGGTTTATGCAGGGAACCAAGAATTCATTTTTGATTTCAGGAACCTGAAGTCTTATTGATTAAATGAAAACAAATGATGAAATTTCATAAAAAGTTTGGAGTAATGAGGAAGAAGGCATTGAATGAGATCAGTTCTTTCATGTCATAACACGTTCTCTTTTTTCAGTCCTATAAACAGGGAATGGTGGTTGTATGCCTGTTGAACACAAGTTAGAGATGGTCTACTTTAAGTCGATTTTTTATCACTGTTTTTAATTTTATGGGATTCAAGAAACAACATTCAAAATATTTACTGATCTATGACAGAAGTATTAACACTGTCAAACTCATGAAATCCGATTAATCTAACAGAGATTGTATGAGTGTTTTAGAACTGTTTGGGTTTTTTTAAACTCTGGAAACTGGAGGTTATCTTTAGAAAGATGTTATTATCAACAGATTTTTCTTGTCTTATTAAAATGAGAATTAGTTTCCCCTCTAATTTTTTTTAATATCACCTCTGTCTATTGCTTCACCCATAACACTGTAGTGACATTCTTAGGAAGAAATTTTAATTGTTTTGAATTATGTTTTTAATTGCTTTGTTTAAGCCCATTGCATTGGTCTGTGGAAAATGTCAGATGTCTTTCCCAAATACCCACACCAAGAGGATTGCCACTCAGTCCCACTGTTTTCATCAACAGTCTTGAGCCTTTCCAAATTAAGATCAAAATCTGACATTCCATAACATGCTTCAAGAGTATTACAGAAACATGAGATGACAGTGTTGTGGCCACAGCTCTTGGAGGATGGGCCTTATGTGTCCATAGTTTTAACAAGGATGATGTGATTTCCACCATTATAACTTGTTACAAAAATTATTTTATGATGGTATTAACCCCTACGGGGAGAATCTTCCTGTTAGAATCTTCCATACTAACATGTTAAAATTTAATTGTGTTTATACTAATCAGTGTAATAGCCAGTTTTAAACTGCCATATACAATTTCAGTGGTACAGAATGTTTACAGTCAAGAAGAACAGTGTTTAGCTGATTTCAAACCCAGCACCAAGACCAAATCACATCAGTCAGTGCTTCTATAAACATGACAAAACTCAGCCTACAGATGTACAAACTTACTCTTTATTTCAGTAGCAGATGCATAAATGAATCTGGAGGTGGAATATGTTTGACAAGAGCTTGGCTGGTGTTAGGAGTTGGACTTCTATGATTTTCTATGATGGTTGTGGGTGTCTTCTACCTCAGGATGTTCGGTGATAATATAAGCCATTATTGCTTCTATGGATGTGAAGCTGGGGAATTTACTATTGCTTCTATATCAGCATGAAGTTTTTGTCAACATTTGTCATGTGTGTGAGTCCAGGCCTCCATCTTTATGATTTCTGGTGCAGTTTGGAGGCCCTGGCCCTGCAGCTGCTCAGACCACAGCTCCTGGGTGCTCTCTCGAAGGAGACTGGGGCCAGTTTGGATCCTGATGAACAAGGTTGCTAATTTAAGGCAAATGGGAACTAATTTTACTATCTAAGGAAGAGTCACAGAAGAGGCTTAGTACAGTTGGATACATGGAGAAGACACAGGAAGGACTGTGCTGCCGAGAACTCCTGAGACATGTCCTAGTGTGGGAGGAGGGTTTTAAGAGGAAACTGAGCTGGGCTCTTCCCAAATTGAAGACAGTGACTGGATCCCCAGAGGGGTATCCAGGCAGCATGGATTCCATGTGATGCAGCAGCTTGCAAAAGGACAAAACATCTGCAGAATCACTCCACAGCCAGGGGTAACCATAAGGATGCAGCCCAGCTGTGAGCAGGAGGCAGAATTTTCCTTCAGGAAATGCATAAAGTGCAAGCTGGCTGAATTGCGGTTGCTCCGGAAACCGTCCTTTGAGTATCTTCACTCCTGTATGTGTAATTTCTCAATCATAACATTACAGTAATAATGTTCTGGGTTTTAATATCCCCTCTTAGAGCCAAAAGAGAAAAGGGAAGGCAGAAGTACAGCTGATTGCAGATTGAAATAAGTGAACATACATTTACCTGAATATATAATATTGTAATAACATTAACAAGCACTGCATTAACCTTCATTTGAAGGACTGATTAAAATAATTGCAATTGCATGTATTTGATGGTACGGGTGTCTAACCAGATTTTTAAAAATGTCTTCTGTTTTGCCTTGGGGTTAAGATCCATATAAAATCCACTCATGAGCCTTGAAAAACAGCAACAGTAAAATGGTGTGACCATGAAGTATTTTAAGGGACACTTCTAAATCCTGTTTAAGAATAAATGCAAGTTTATAAACCAAGCTATTTAAAAGGGCATAAATGTTGTTTTTAAACTAATTCATAGCTTTTTTTTTTTTTTCACTCCTATAAGATAAAAGCGATTTCCTTCTGTATGTCTTGTAGCTTTCACGGTGTTTTGTTGTCTGAAGTAACTTCTTGTAAGCAAAATAAGGCTAGTGGGTTGTCCTTTTTCCCCACACAGAAGGAAACAGCACTGGCATCAAAATGACGAAGAAATAATCATCAAAAGCTGCATGAGATTTATATATAATTTTTTTAGAGTTGTCAGAGGGGATAAAGCTTCTGTTGGAAGCAAAGCAAGGAAATATTCAGAGGGGATAAATATCCATGGAAACATGTGTCCCTGAAGGGAGTGAAGGCAGAAGGCAAAGACACAGGGCATGTACAGTTGGATAAATTTGTTCGTTGGTATTTGGGAGGGATGATTTCTGGTTTTGAAGAAACAAAGGAGAACGTTTGAGAAATAAAAAGCTCTTATTGCAGGAGCAGAAGTTCAGACTTTGGATGACGGATTGGGTGAGTGACAAATTAGTTGAGAGAGTTAGAAAAGCATTAAAGTATCTAGTAAAGAGGAGACAACAGAGCAACCACCACACCATAGTATCTGATTTCTCATAGATCCAAGCAGTGAGGGCCACAGAAATTACAGCTGTACTTGTAGCATTTTGATGCCAAGGGCATAGATACTAATCAAGGTGTTTTAGAGATTCTATGAACTGATGAAATATTATGGGATCAGTGTTTGTGGATGCAAATTCAGTGATACATTTTTATTTTTTTTCTGATTAGAGTTTATGGATAGTGATTGTAGTTTATTCTATAAGAATAAAATTGAAGGAAAAGTATTTATTGAGTCAAACTCATGGACAATTCAGAATTACGTGGCCCAGATGCTTGTACATTACAGCTCTGATTAGTAAAAATTAAAGACTAGAGAGCTGTGGGCGTCTGTTAGAGATTCCCCCATCTCAAGGCAGATTACAAGAGCACAAACCAATTGAACATCCACACGTAACACTTGAGACAAGAAATGTGTTCTTGTGGATGGCAGCTTTGCTGTGCCATGGTGGAATGTCAGGCTGACCCAGAGGACCCTGATGATCCACTCACAGAAAAGGCCCCCAGCCCTTACAGACTTACTGCTTATGTACAGCACTCTGTGTGATGAGGGAGCCCAAAGCAGGGGAATCCCAACAAGAGGCATTCCGTTTGTGCCATAAGCTGGGGGGTGTTTCTGATAAAATATTTAATAGAGAGATATTTTACTATGCTAAAGGTTTACAACACTTTTGGCATCCAACTGTTTTATCTGAATATACATGGACTGATATCCTGAATGACACATTTGGATGCTGTAAAAAACCTTTACAAACTGTTCTTTGTACTGCTCATGTAATGATGATGAATCACATTTCTAGAGATTTCTCTCCCTCTTTTTCACTTTCATGGATGCAGTAGTGTAGAGGTAATTTGAACAAGTGGTCTTTTTTCCACTCAGACATTTCAAACTGTGTATAACAATAAAAGCAAAGAGGAAGGCTGTTTGGGTTTTCATTGCACACTGCAGTGTGCTGAGAAATAGTCATTTCAAGGACAGGTAAACATAAAGAAATAAAGCAAATCTGCTGATGCTTTGCTTCTGGTGACAGAAGTTTGGCTTTCCTGGTGTGCAGAGACCAAATATTTAGCTTTTATGTCTTTTAAGGCTTGAAATCTCATACAATTTAAAGCTCAGATTTGACTCTGACATGTATTTGTTTGTTTAGTGAGGAAAACCTTGTCATATAATCTCTAGACTGCAGAAGAATATGTAGTAGTACAGCTCCATATACGTATCACTTTAGGTGATTCAGTTAAGGCAAATTATCATGTCTAATGACTATTTGGAAAGACTGATTATTTTCATTGTTTTGGAAACAGTTGTTTGTTTGGAGTTTTTTACAAGGCTCAATAAATATATTTATTTAACCTTATTGGATCTTTATATTAGTGGAAATATATCTCTAGCCTTTTTTTACCTGGATATTTGTATCCAATATGACCTTGTCAAGAGCTTTCCCTATCTTGACCTGAGCACTGTGTTCTATCCTGGAGCTCTCAGCACGTTCAAGAGAACCTAAATCCTAGTAAAAACTTTATTTTGTTTGCAGGTATGAGCTTGCAGTGACATGTGTCCATGTTTCAAAGCACTAGTATTTGATAGCCAAGTAGTACCTAAGCAATCATGTATTTTTGTCTTTAGGGGAGGTATTCTTCTTTAACATAAGTGTCTAAGTCTCTCTTCCCACTGCAGTTGTCAAAATTCTTATGTCAAGACCCCACTTCTGCTGCTTTAGGCATGCTTGGTGAGATTCATTTAATCTAATTTTAATATCTTCAAATCTATGTGTTTATATTCTGCTTTCCGCTGGGATAGTGCTCATTTTCTTCCTAGTAGCTATGGTACAGTGCTATGTTTGAGATTTAGGATGAGAATAAGCTTGATAACACATTGATGCCTTAGTTGCTGCTGAGCACTACTTCACATTAAATCATGGACTTTGCAGCTTCTTGATCCCTGCCAGCAAGAAGGCTGGAGAGGAGCAAGTAGCTGGGAGGGGACAAAGCCTGGACAGTTGACCCCAACAGAGCAAAGGGACACTCCATACCATACAGCATCACAGTCAAAAATAAACTGGAGGGAAAGCTGGCAGGAGGCCACCGCTCTGGAACTGACTGGTACTGGTAGGCAAGTAGTGAGCAATTGTTTTTCATTTGCATCACTTGTTTTCCTTGGGGTTTATTTCTCTCTTTTTGTTACTTTCATTAATATTGTTGTTATTTTTCCATTATTAAACTGTCTTTATCACAATCTACTAGTTTTCCTACTTTTATTCTCCCAATTCTATCCCTTGCTTCCCAGGGGAGAATGAGTGAGTGGCTGTGTGGTGCTCAGTTGCCAGCTGGGATTAAACCACGATTTCCATCCATTCTAAATATTTGTCTCAGCTAAGTAGCACTGAAGGTGCACATTTCTTTCCATTCTCTGTTACAAGACTTGAGACAATTAGTTGTAATGTGTAACCTTTGATTCCTTATTTTACACTAAATGGAGATGAATCCCAACCTCTACTTTCACACACTCCATTTCCTGAGCAGCTGATTGTTTTAGGTCACTGTGTGGCTGTGTTCACTGCACCATTTGTAATCTTCTGGCTCTTGATTATAGAGAGATTGCACTGCAATTGCAAGCCACTGCACCAGCCTGAGGAGCCTAAAAACACCTTTTTGATGAAGTACTCTAGAGAGCACTCAGAGCCTGCACCACCACAGGGCTTCAAGGTGCTCTGTGTAGTGACATCTCAGGTGACAGAAGCAGTACTGTTACCTTAGCACAGTGCTGCATCCATGCAGGCAGGGATTAAGCTGTGTCCTGCTCCAGGCTGGTATCAAGGATATGTTCCTCCCAGTTCTGAAGCAGATTCTATTGCCCATGTCTCTGAGCTCTATGCACTGGTCTACATGGTGTAGATTGGATTTGTGCTTTATTCTGCTGTCCCTTCAGTCCTAATAAATCACAACACAAAAGTCAATGGATATACCAAATCACATTCTATCCCCAAAAAGTAACTTCATAGTTCCTCATGCTGCATGTTGCCACTAATTCCTCAGGAGTTATTCCATTCCTGACTTACATTGTTGAAAATAGAATCTGTCTGCAGATGAGTGGGGGTGTAAATGGAACTGCTGCAGTTGATGGCATTTTTAACTCACTCGCATGTACATATTTATGCTTCATGACAGTTTTTCAACAATAAACAATATGTGTTAATGACATAATAACTGTAAGCAAGCATGGAAGAGTCCATTTACCTTGCCATTGTTTCTTTATATGGGTCACATATTTTTTAGCCACGAGTTTTTCTCTGCAATACAAGCATTTATTGGATCCCCAAATACATCAGGTTGCATTGTGACTTCATTCATAAATAAAACTTGCTGTTGCGGGGTGAGTTTATTTAAGGAGGCAGGAGGGAGGCCTTGTTATTACGATTTTGACTTGTTAAACCTTCTGATAGGTGTATTTATGTTTCCAGGACAAAGCTTGAGTTTAGTTTAGGCACCAAACTGAGATCCTAATACTTATGAGGAAAAAGTTTTTCATCCAGAGAGGGGCTGAGCACTGGAACAGGCTTCCCAGGGAAGTGGTGACAGCACCAAGCCTGACAGAGTTCAAGAAGCATTTGGACAATGCTCTCAAACACAAGGTGTGCTCTTGGAGTGTCCCAGGCAGGGTCAGGAGCTGGACTCGATGATCCTGATGGGTCCCTTCAAATTATGATTCTATGATTCTTTGTAAGGGTAGGTAAATGGAAATGTTTTTCATTATTGAATTTGATGTTTCCAAAAGAAGCAAAACTTTAAAGACTTTTGATTCAGAACCATCAAAATTCTCATTTCAATTCTTTCTGCTCCCCTGATATCTCGACTGGAATGTTTGCATTAGATATTAATGTAGTAAAATCCAATTTGAAACATTTAAAAAATTAATGTAAAAGTAAGCATATTTGATACTATCAGAACAAAGCAAGAAAATAGCTTTAAGTTATTTTGTTTACACTTTGAGCATAACTGGCTCAGATGGCTCAGAATCAGGAAATTATTTTAATAAAACTGCCCCTTCTGACAGAAAATTAAGGTTGTTATTTCCCCTATTCATATGCTTTTTCACAGAATTTTTAATATTGTTCTTTATATTTTCTATTACAAAATAAGAGACATTCTGCTACCATTGGTCTTTGATTCTAATCAGGTATTGATGTTTCAGTCTAGAAATTTATTTGTCATGATTTTAGTGTTTTTCTTGCCATTTTTGATACAATCAATCATTTTAACTTCTGAAAAACCTACTTCGTTGCAAGATACATGGAAAAGGTGAAAGAAAAGGAAATCAAAAAGGAAATAGAAATGATGTGTCTCTCTGTATAATGACTTTTTTTTGTTCATATAACGCAGTACTAAACCCTATCTCGGTAGAATAGGGAAGATAGTCTACTTGATTAGTATCACTGGAATGTGGGGAAAAAGCAGGTGACAGCTTCCTATTTATCCACTGTGCAAGAAATCTTATGGTACAGCATGGCTAAAAGAGCAATCTTTCTTCCAGGATTAAAATCAAAGTATGTCATCTCTCCCTGATGATATAAGATTCCCAAGCAGGACTTCTGAAACAAGAAGCCATGAAGGTGAGCCATAATGTTTCTAGGTTTTACATTTATTTGTTGTGGAATATCATTATTAATGACAAAGTGGCACCATTTTACTCAAGGGGTACCATGAGTAAAAATTCTTTTTTATTCACTGTGAAGATTTAAGATCAATTCCCATGGTTACCAAGCTGTGATTTGAAACAGTTGTGAAAATTCAGCCAATTCAGTTTCACAGTTGGAAATGGCTAGCAGAAAGCTAAATGTGTCTTGACCCAAAATGAGGCATATCAATGAGAAATAACCTGTGACAGAATGTCAGAAGAGACACCATAAAATTACCATTTTCCTTTAGTTTTGCAAGCAGAAGGTGAACTATTTAGACTGGAAAGAAGAGAGACTGGTTTTAGAATTCTTAAAGAATTAATTGTAGCATAATGAGCACAGGACTTCTTTGTTTTTTTGCTGAAGTGCTGTTTTTGAATAGGTAGTTCTGAGACCCTGTAGCTAAGTTTATGAAAAAAAATCAGATTATTTTTTTCTCTTTTGCTAGAGCTTAGACACCTTGGAATGAAGGCTGATATGCTGGTTTTCAAACAAATTGCATACCCATATAAAATATAGTTTTACAGTACTCCAAAAATGAAACCATAAAAAAGTGATTGCTTGGTGGTTTGTGGTTTTTTTTTTTTGTTTTTTTTTTTTTTTTTTTTTTTTTTTTTTTTTTTTTTTCTGTAGAGATTTACAGTTGATTTGCCTCCCTGGCAGGCTGCAGGGACAGTGGAAGCAACACACTCCAGAAGGGAGTAAGGTAAGGCAGCTATGCAAGGAGGTTTACAGAACTTCAGTTTCCACAGTGAGGATTTAGTGTGTCCCAGCAAGCAAAGCTAAGAGGAAGGTGTGTGGCATGGTGGCACTTTGGCAGTGAATAGAAAGTCTGTAAGACCACCTAGTTTGGGGCTGAGTAGTAGTTTAAGCTTGCATTGTTGGAAGAGACTCACCCAGCTCCATAGCTCCACTCAGTGCCAAACCCAGGACAGTGGTCCCCACTGATCATTCCATGAAGGTATGACAGGGTGATGCAAAATATTGCATAGACAATTTGAGCATTGTTGGAAAATAAGAGGCGTTTTTAACTCTGAAGCTGGGTTTTGGAGGAGCTCTTAGAATCATAGAATCACAAAAACACAGAATTATTTGTGTTGGAAGGGACATTTAAAAGTCACCTATTCAAATCCCGTTGCCATGAGCAGGGGTATCTTCAACTAGACCAGATTGTTCGGAATAATGTCTAACCTGACCTTGAAAGTTTCTGGGGATGGGGCTCCAACAACCTCTTTTTGTTTTATTGTCTCCATTTTGTGAAATTTCTACTCACAATGGCAGTTCTTTCAAGAAAAAAAAAAAGCATAAATATAAATAACCATAGCATCTTAGGCATTAAATAATAAATTTATATAAAAACTTAGTTGATTGAGCCAATCTTTCTTTTCCAGTGGAAAGCTTCTGAAATATATGGGGTTTACAAGAGTTAAGGTAGGAAAGAAGCATACCTGGATTATAAATTTCAGCGCAAGTTTTCTTTACGTTTCTCTGAGCCCATGCTAGAATACCTCTCCAGATTCTGGAATGTGCAGCATTTTTCTTTGATTTAGTTATACTAAAAAAATTCAATTTCTGATTTATAGCTGTTGGTTTTGTTGCTAATGCAGAAAGAGCAGACTGTTCTTTCTGTTTCCATAGCTTTGGTGATTCTGCAGTGCTGACAATACTATCAGGCTTTCTGTCTGGCAGTGAAGGCAGCAGCTGTGACAAGGGCTCTGAGGAAGACAAAATGCTGAGTGTGAAATGTAATTTTTTTAGAGATCATTTTAGTGATTTGCTCCAAAGAACACTAGGTTTATTTTTTTTGTACTTCCTTTTAGCCTGGGAGATAAATCTTTAATTTTTATGTTTAAACCAGAAGGTATAGAAATTATACTTATCTATATAATCATATACAGAAACTAGAAAATATAGGAAGTATAAAAATCTGGGACCAATATACTTAGGAAATAAGAAGAGCCTACATCCTACATGGCTCCTTATAAGATAAGTAAGAAGAGCCTAGATGTGACTGCCAAGTTCTGAAGACAATCAAAGTTAATCAGCAAAGCTGAGAAGCACTTGGTGAACCTCTGTGACAGTATGGCATGGTTCACCCATATCTAAGATTAACTGCCAGTAAGGATTATGTCTGCCACAGAAAATATGTGTTCTCTACAGATTTCATTTTATGTTCTAAGGTTCTTACACTAGCATGATGGAGCTACTTTGGAAGATTACAAATATTTAATTCTGCTTTTTGATGGAATTCATACATTAGTATCCCATTTTTAATTATTTCTGGGGGGGAGGGGGTCCTCTTTTTTAGCCTATAATTATGTAAGCAAAACCCTGTGAAACAGAGGAGGAGGGTGAGTGAAAGTGTGCAAGGGACATGATGCTGAGAGTGGTTGGACTGCAGAGCAAAGTGGAAAATTTCCTGAGTGATAAGTCTGAAGAGACAAGATTACAATTAACAAAGTTTATAGATAAAATACTCTTTCCTATCATTTATTAAAGAAGGCCATAGGAAAGGTTTACACACAAGGACATCAAGACAGTGCTGATCAGTTATAGGCTTTAAACACATACTTTGGTTTGTGGGCAGCTCATCAAGGAAGAGCTGTAAAATAGGTCTGGGAGGGAATAAACATCCCCTTGTGTTTCTGTTCTGAAGAGCAGCCTCAAAACCTGAGTGAGAGGAGGACGATGTGCCCAAGGGCACTATGAGGATTTGGCCATGCTGAGGGTAGTAGTGCCCTGCTACATGTCACGCACAAAGGTGGGGAGGGGTGGAATGTGGGCAGAGCAGAAAATTTGCATTAGCAGAATTGCAGACGAATACCAGAAGGCTGAGACCAACTCAAGGGGAAGGGAAAACTCACTGCCAATTTGCAGAGTCTAGGGATGTGCTCAGGGCAGCGAGCTCAGCTCCTCTGCAGAGGACACAGTCCTGTGGTGTACTGGAAATGATGCATCCGTTCAATAAATGACACTAATGAGAACTGAGGGGAGGCCATCCAGTACCTCTCAGCTGGCCAGATCTGATTAGGGAGTTGTGAGGAGGCTCTAGCTGGGAAGTTTTTTAGCAAAGATGGGCTGACTCAAAAAAAAAAAATCAGTGAACAAGTGAAAAGCTATTGAGGTCAGCACTTACAATAATAAGGAGGCTTTTAATTTATTTTATTGTCATCAGTCCTATATTTGCTGGCAAAACTCTGGACTACCTGTGATGAAAGTTTTAATTTATTTCAGTAGGCTTAGGACATCATCTTTATATTCTTGTTTCCACTGGTGTATGAAATCCTGACAAGAAAAATAGATGCCCTTCTGTCATTAATAAAAAACAGCCCTATTGTGATATAATGTCCTAAAAGCACATGATATTGTGTTTGCTTGTAAAGTGTCAGATAAAAGTGTTTTTCATTTGTGTTGATTTGAATGCCCAGGAATACAAATCCCCACTCTCAGAGGCAATCTACCTTCCATGCTTTATGACAATGAAAGTAGATTGATTTTTGTACAGTCAAGGTTTCATGTATTCCTTAGCAAGGGTGATGCTTGCCATCTGTTCTAGGACAGAGTCAGAGCCTCTGGGGCTGGCACAACATGCCTCAACTAAATACTCTAAGAGATGGTGGAAACAGCCCTCATTTTATTTGATCAAGGAATGGACTTATAGAACCCACCAGCTACAGCCACAAGATTCTGCTTTCTTCTAGAAATTTCAAAACTAAGCCTGTTTTTCCGAGAATTTTAGAAGAATGTACCTCGCCAAGGGGGTGGCTGGGCACTGGAACAGACTCCCCAGGGAAATGATCACAGCACCAAGCCTGACAGAGTTCAAGAAGCATTTGGATAACGCTCTCAGGCACATGATGTGATTATTGGGATGTTGTGTGCAGAGCCAGTAGCTGGACTTGATGATCCTTGTGAGTCCCTTCCAACTCGGTTTATTCTGCGATTCTGTGATTTTGTGAAGCTGAGTAGTGCATTTAACTGAGAGTAGCACAGCTGTGAATATGCAATGGGAATGGGATGGAAGAGGCCAAAAGCAGCGTAAAGCTGTTTAATTAGGCAGCATCTGACGATAGGCTAAAGCATTTCCTACAGTCTCAAAAAGAGTGGTCTTTTACATACTGGGGTATTTCCACTAGATAAGCATCAAGGTCGTTGCATCTTCACTTAAGAGAATCTGAAATTTGTCAGGTGCAGAAGAAGAGAGAAGGTAAATATTTCAAAGGAGAAGAATGCACACTTTTAAAACAGTATATGAGTACTGGAGAAGGATATTAAGTTATAATAGGGCCGTTTTTCATTAATGACAAAAGTGCATCTATTTTTTCTTGTCAGGATTTCATACACCAGTGGAAACGAGAAAATAAAGACAACATCCTGAGTCTACTGAAATAAATTAAAACACTTCCAGTTGTTTAATGGGGCCATTTTTTTCTCATTAGTAATTTTATCAGCGGAAAAGTATATTGAGAGAGAGGCCAAGATTGTGGTGCCAATAGTCCTTATTTGACCTGAGGCACATAGACAAAAATGCTAGCTAGTCACTAAATGAAGAGGTGAGAAACCTTACTATAGCTTAACGTCCCCCATAGTGAATTCCTTATTGTGGGCAATGAGAAAGTCCTCACTCTTGGGTTAACCACCAAGGAAAGTGTTCTATATCACTAAGTTCCAGGGCAGAAATCCTTGCCCAAATAGCCCAAATAAGATCACCTTTTTTTTTTTTTTTTTTTTTTTTTTTTGTCCTGAAACACAGCAATGTTGAATAATAATGACTGTGTCTAATTTTAAAGTTGTTTCCTGTATTGAACCACTGAATTCTGAATTAACAGAGCAAAGGACTGGTTTGGACTCCTCACTCTGAGCTGTTCTTGACTTCTATGCAATTTGGAGTTTTCTGGAGATGATGTTTTCAAATCTGAAGAAAAATTGCTCCAAGTGGGTGCAGCCTTGATAGTTAAGACAGTCAGTCCCTCCTTATGCATTCTGCATGATTCTACACAGTTTAACAGTGCTTAATATAGAAGTGAAAAAGTTTAAATGCAATAGAAAGTCTAGGTAAGACTGAACTGGATGGATGTCAGTATTACTGAACAGCCATCATCAGGAAGCCTTCCCCCCTTCTGTATCCATGTGAGCAGCAGAAATAGTTATAGTCAAGTAATGCTGTTACAAAAGGAGGTTTTAAAAGGGAAGCTCTCTGTCAGGAAAAGCCCCCACGTCTTCCATTTCTCCCAGACAAGTAATTTTTCCTTCTTTCATAGATACTGGAGAAAAATTCCACAGCTGTTTCTTTCCTCAGAGGCTTGTCCACTACTCTCCTGCTGGGATGAACCCTTCTGCTTTGGCTTCAGCAGTGCTGTGGCTGTGAACCGTGATAATTTTACCAGATGTTTATGTCCTGTCACTGAGATAAAAGACTTGAATCTTTCCCAGCCATTTCTCTTCCTAATTTGCTGAGGAAAAACTGGTTCTCACAGGCATTGTAATATTCAAGCTAAACTCTGTTTATATAAGGTAATGTAAAAGTAAGATATAGGTAGTGGATCTCAGTAGGCAAATAAAGGCGTCTGAAAAACATAACTTTGAGAAACTATGTCCTCTTAAGACTGCTGCAAATAACGGGGGTTGCAAAAATATTCTGCCAGGCCAGCTGACTTTGACTTACATTTCTCTCTTTCTTGCCATTTTCTTTCTTGTTTCTTTTCTCAATAAGATTTTAAAAAATTGAGATTATACTTTATATTTGACACAGATCATATATCTGTACCATTGCCTGCATTCCTGATAAAGCATGTTGCTTTCAGTGCTGAAGTTACATAAGAAAGCAAAGCTCCCTGTACTCAATTCAGTAGCTGAACCCTTCTCATGATGCAGAACTCTTCCCCCTCTTGTCTGAGTGTTGTTGAGGATCCCTTTGGATAAGGAAAAATGCCAGATTACTTCTTAAAGAAATCTCTAGATCAAATTTGACATATGTAGGACACCAAAGCCTGTCTCTGATGTGTGCCTCTGTCTCTCTTTCTGTGAATGAGAAACACTTGTCCCTGGTTCTTTTTCAGTTCATGCTTCTCACTTATAAGGATGTCTTATGTTTCTACCTTTACAGGCATTATTATGCAAGGCTGTATTTAAAAAACACATGACTTTTGTTGTGGAAGTGATTAGGAGATTTCACAGTCTGATCCCAAGTCAATCTTGACTTCACTTTCACAAATTTGAAACCAAGCCTGGGTTATAGTACAGACGGCAGCCTTGACATATATAATTGCATTTTTAATTAACTTTTAGAGCATTGAGCAATTAAGGTACCATCTTGAGAAGAACATTCAAAATATCTTATTTATATTTATGTATGAGAAATATCTTGGTTACAATTAAGTATGATTCACAAGTCTCTTACATAATACTATATTTAATGGTAAGTTCAGCTGGCTCATTCTTCAAGTTCACTGGAAATACATATGGGATTTCAATATAGTATTATAGTCACTTGGAGAGGCTCCCTAAAGTCATCAGCAGCTCTCTGACTTAGTCAATTAATACAGGTTAAATAATAAATTTTGTTAACTTCCCCCGTCATCTCATAAAGAGAACCCAGAAAAACAGGATAATAAAAATGACAGCTTTTTTCTTTCTAGTTGCCTCTTCCTAATTTCAAGTCTAATCAAACCCAACTATTTAAAGACTTACTGAAAACACAGAATAAATTTGAAGATGCACAGATTCTTAAAATTTCACTTTTAAAATAGATTGGTTTATTACTACTTTCATATTAATGAAATCTTCAAAGTGATGTTTGTTCTGATTCCTTATCTATTGTTTACTGACTAAACAAGATCACTTCTTTGATGGATAATCCATATGGTCACTTTTAGCCTTTAAAATTTATATATTAACTTCTTAGAGAGTGTAAGTAGACTTGTATTTAATCTGTTTTTGAAATCAGGCTCATCCTGAAAATTATTGCAAATATAGCTATCTGGGGAGAAGAATTCAAATAAGAACAACAAGCAAAACCAGTCAGACTATTAAGAAGAATGTAGGTGTTTCCATCAATAAAAGGAGAATAAGAAATACAGAAAATATTTTTGCAGCATGATCATATTGTACAAGGGAAACTCAAATATGCCTGCCATGTGTCATTATAGAGTAAAGGAGATTCCACTCCCCTCTTTCATGGTGTAATATCCTTTGATATCATTTAAAAATCAGCTTATTTGCTAAAAAAATTGTGGCTTATCTACAAATAAATCATTATGTATATAAACCACACTGAATCTTAAAAAAAAGGTTTCAAGAAACATCAGGCACTAAATGTATTTTTTGTAACTCTGTTTCAGTTCCCTTTGTTTCCTGTCTACTTTTTAACTTCAGATATTTCTAGCATTAGGCTAAAGTTTATATGACATTTTTCTGGTCATTTGCTGGGTTACCAGTTTGGAAAGTGGTTGTTGTTTTCAACAGAATTATTTCCTTTACTAACCCACCAGTACATTTAAGTGATAAAAATTTGTAAGAAATCTGTGGTTTGTGCTAAAATTGTAATGGGTGTAATCACAGCATAATCAAGGTAGGTTTCTGTACATACATAAACACAGTTGGCTCTACTTATATTTTTGGCCAATAACTTTTATATTTTGATCACAATGAAAATGTTAACAACTATCCCCAATTCTCTTGAAAGGCAAGGAAATCTTATTCCCATTGTTGCAGAAATGAAAAGATAAATACAGAGACAATAACATGAAATGGTAATTTGAGTTCTTTCCATCCTCATAATTTTCATCAGCCCCATGTTATTAATGTTTTAGAATAAAAAATAATATAGTGGAAAAATAAAAATATTATTACTTTTAAAATAAAATATTAATATATAAAAACTTCAAACAGGAAAAAGACAATTCAGGTTCCAACATCTGTATTCAACAGATTCATGAGCAACAAGCCACGCACCCAGGGAAGGTACAATAGCTGCTCTTTAAGGGAAAATGAACCATTGGTGACAACTTATCCTAGTGCTTTAAGCTATACCAGACTTAGAACTCTGTAATACTACAAAAAAATTTAATATGAGGTTGAAAATACCAGTATGAAATTAGAGACGAAAAAAGTGTACAGGCACCAAGAACTTTGCAAAAGAAGATTTAGTTTTTAATCAAACCAGGCAATCAATGTAAATATTATGACAGAGCATGATGAAATGCCTGAAAATTAATGTTGGAGTTTGGCTTAATAGTTGGGCCAAAGATGCATAAAGATGTAGAATTAATTTCCTGAAATATCCTTTCGAGATGTCTGAGCATTAAGTTATTTATTGATAAAAGAAAGTTTGATACACCAGAAATATTATTGGAAGACTTAGTTGGGACTTGTCTAACTTTGCACACTTAAAAGTTACTTGGCTTGACTAAAAGCCTTATAAGGTTCTTATTGAGAAAAAGAGTCACCTCCAAGACATAATATAGCATATGATTTGGTCATTAGTTTCAGGATAAAATTAATTCTTGTGTGGAAGTGTTGCTTTCTCTCTTCACTGATTAAGGAGGGATCCTTGTTGGACAGTACTTTCTGAACTAGAATCCCATTAAATGATTTTTCTGGGTTTTTTAGGAGAATATCCATGTTTGAAATGGTCCTGTTTGGTCCTGAGCATGTTCTTCCCTTCCCTTCCCTTCCCTTCCCTTCCCTTCCCTTCCCTTCCCTTCCCTTCCCTTCCCTTCCCTTCCCTTCCCTTCCCTTCCCTTCCCTTCCCTTCCCTCCCTCTACATGAGGATTTTTTGTTTTTCTTTCTTTTGTTTTGTTGGGTTTTTTTGGTTAAACATTGAAAAACTGGAAAACATTTTTATATGGCTTTGTCTCTTCTTGGGAGACACTTCAAATTTCTTCTTGTTGAATGTAATTTGAATCAAAAGCATGAAACATCAGAACTTTATCCCGAGACAGCCTTGACATTCACATTTGCTTTGGATATTTTAATTGTAACAGTCAGGAAAATAAATAAATAAATAAATAAATAAATAAATAAATATTTTTTAAAAGAGGGCTTTTTGCATCTCTTTGTTGATGGCACCAAATATTATCTATCTACTGAAACACCCATCAGTTCATTTAATTTATTGCATCATTATGTGATGATTATCTACAATATAATTGAAAATCATGGCAATATTTTCATCCTTCAGGAAAGAAATAAACAATTACAAGCTTGATTTTACTGTGGTAGCTATTGATTTTTTATTATTACTTGCTTGGGTAAAACTACATGGACCATAAACACCCAGACCAGAAGCTGAGAAAACTATGCCTTAAGAGATAAATCCTGCTGCAAAATATGTAGTAGTCAACAACATAGGAAAGAAAGGTTTGCTATTGTGCTCTACTTAGTTTGTCATAGGTGTACTTAATAAAGTATATGAAGCAGCCCAGTCCACACTTTTAAAGCTTTTGTTTCATTTTATTATTTGGCAGTTTAGCAACTTTCAAAAAGCTGGAATTGGTATCTATTTTTTAAAAGAAATTTTCAATTTATGTTATTTCTGGTGCACTTTTTTTTTTTTTTTTTTTTTTTTTTTTTTTTTTTTTTTTTTTTTTCTTTATAACTGTTAAAAAATGAAAGGAAAGAGAAAGGAATTTTTCTTTTGAGGGACTTCAGGGCATGGTAAGGAACCAAGGCTGGAACAATTTGTGAAGAGCTGGAGCCCATGGGAAGGACTCACACTGGGGAAGTTCATGGAATGCTGTCACCTGTGGGAGGGACCCCACGCTGGAGCAGGGGAGGAGTGTGAGAGATCCTCCCCCTGAAGGGGAAGGAGTGGCAGAGGCAATGTGTGATGACCTGATCACAACCTCTGTTCCCCACAAGCTGCAGGAAAGGAGGAGGAGAACACTGGGAGTCAAACTGAGCCAGGGAAAAAGAAGGGGGAAGTGGTTTAAGATTTATTTTATATTTCTCATTATCCAGTGCTGGTTTGATTGGTAATAAATTAAATTAATTTCCCAAAGCCTGTTTTGCCTGTGGCAGTAATTGATGGATGATGTCTCCCTTCACTTATCTCAGTCCAAGTTCTTTTCAATATATTTTCTCTCCCCTTTCTGGCTGAGGAGGAGAATGACAGAGTAGCTTTGGTGGTTAACCCACACAAACATGCTTGAGCTAATCAAAATATTTCAGGCTCCATTAAATCCACCAATATTTTACACAGGATCGGACATTTCCATGGTTGAAGGCAATTCAGAATGTTTATGGTCTTTAAATACTAGACCTGGCACAAAATGTGGATCATTTCTGAAATATCTTATAAGCAAAATATATATATAAGCTTCCCAGGTAATGAGGGTTAAAATTCAAACCCAGAATTTTAATCTTCCCAAAGACATGTTTTAGAAATATACGCATTTTTTGCTCCATTAAAATAACATTTTTAACAAATACACACCTAAAAATAGTAGATGGCACGTTTCATTATAATAGATTGATAGTTTTTACAGCCAGACTTTGGCAAAAGTCAACAAAGTTAAAAAACTATTAGAAAATGCATACATTTCTACCAACAGAAATACAAGCAAACCCATTTTTTTTAGTAGACCATGCATAAATGCAGTTTAGCAGGTAAGTAATTTGCATTTTAATCAGCCCGTATTTACACATTTACCTGATTCAGTGGTTTTGGGAAAAGTTGAAAGCTTCTTAACCAGGTATTTTTTCCTGATGAAGAATTATTCTCTTTTAAGTAACTGTGTGGTTAGGAAATTGTAACACAAGTGAATGTCGGCCTAGGTTTCCAGCTTAAATTCCTGTCCTGGATAGATGCCAGATTCTTAATAGCTATTCTGTGTTTTTCCTTGGCACATGGTGGTTCATCTAGGGAAATTGCTGTTCCTCATCTCTCCTCTCAGATACTGTGGGATGGTATCTTCTGTAAACAGAGAGATCATTTCCCTAATGTTCACCAAAATCACACACTTCTAAAGTGATGGTGATAGTCCATTCATTTAGGAACAAGACTGGATATAGACACATCTCACTGAGCTGCATAACATTATTTATTTCAGAGTTTAGTGTTGTTTTTCCATTCAAAGTCCTTTCACGTCAGGGCAGAGGCAATCTTAATTCTCTATTTATGCAAAGATCAAACTTAGCATTTACAAAAAGAACACAAACACAAAGAAGTACAAACCAAGAAACAATTCCCACTACCCTCGGACACACCTCAAGAAAAACCCCAAATTGGCAAAGCCACTAAAATATAGCACACTTGTGTTACTTAGGATTGACTTGGTAGACAACATCAGTACACACATGCAATGCAACTGGCTATGTATTTGCACACAGCTGGCCTTGCAAGAGGGCTCAAAGAAAAGACACATCTTGAGTAACTTCTCAATGTTACCCTATCTCAGATGTCTTACCTCAAGTCATTAATAACATTTTTCCAAGGTGTTTTGGCATATCCTACTGACTATGTTTGCAATGTGCCTTGCATTCTTCCCCAGTCAACTATGGTAGCCTTTCTTCAATTTCTGTTTTTCTGAGTTTGGACCTTTATGGTCTAGTCCTGGAATATAATAGTTTATTTTCCTTCTTCCACTAAATCCATGTGCCATCTTCCTTTATGCTAAATATATTTTAAAGTCTCTTGCCTGAAGTTTTACAGAGAATTTCACTCCAAACTGATGAGAAAAAGCTTTCTTCTAATAAATATTATTGGACTTTTCTTGTGCTAATTGCAAGGACCAGTTGAAGTAAAAATAATTGAGAATGGTTTTAAGTTTTACGGAGTCATATAAATGCCTCTCTGAGATAAGAGTATGGAAGTTATGTAACCCAAGCTCTGGCTCAGAGAACAATTAACTGCCCAAGAAAAAAAAGTTTCGTGTATGCCATTAAGTATCCAAAGTTATTATATGGAAAAATAAAATTAAAGTTCAGAACCTCTTCAAAAATGAGGCTTTTGATGTGCCAACATACTGAATTTTATATTTAGAAAATGACAAAATTTATTTTCTTTACCTGTAATATTTATTTTAAAGCAAAATCTTGTTTTAATTTTTCTGAAATCAACAGAGATCCTGAGAATACAATATTTCTTCTTCAGGTGTTATATAAAGGAAAACCTCAAATTTTCAATTTAAAAATGCTAATTGTAGTATGGAGTTACATTTTACAATGTAGAACTCCTATTAAAAGGTAAATGTTTTGAAAGTAGAGTTCAAAACAAATGTTTTGAAAGAAATGGGTTTTTATGGTAAAATTTTATACAATCAGTTTAGATAGAAATAGCAGAAATATTCTTCATTAATTCTTCACTTTCTATTTCATTTTGTCTGACAGATTTTCACTTTCATTAATTACTAGGGAGACAGAACTCATAGATAATGACAATCTGTCTTAAAACTAGAAGCTCCACATTTAATCAAAATTGTCTTGTTGCATGGATTGCTCCTTTTTTAAATTTAATTTTCGGTTGGGTTTTTCTGTTGGTTTTGGGATTTTTTGGGTTTTTTTTGGGTTTGTGGTGGTTTTTGTTGTTGTTTTTGTTTTGTTTTGTTTTCTGAAGGATTCTATGTAGATAGCTGGAAAAGTTAGAATATCTGTCCCATTTCCTCATAGACAAATATAGCTAAGGGTGTTTTATTAAAATATGTTATAGTTGGACCAGGTAAGTGTTTCCTACAAATTACTTAAGAATTTGGCAACGATAGTAGCAGATGTTAGCTACCACATCAATGAGTTAATTCCTACTAACTGCCATAAATTTGAAATCCAGCCTCCATTAGTAATATGCTGCCATAGTTCCCTGATAAACAGGAACTCAAACTTGAAAGACTCAAATCTTAAATATGATAAGACTGACATTGATTCAATTGGCCTAATATTTAACTAGACCATGCTTTCACTAAAATTATTCAGTGAATTTTTGCAGTTCTCTTCTTATGCTATATGTAGAAAAGAAGGACTTACATTTTCTGTTAATGGATCTATAAATTTGTTTTTCTTTCTACCGAGTACTAAGAACATACTGAATAATTCAGATAATTGCAGTAAAATATAAAGTATATTCAAACTGGGCTACAAGAGAAAAATGGCAACATTGTGTACCTAAAAATGTTAATCCTTTATATGGTATTTCTCAAGCAGAGGACAATCCAAGGTTCTTGGTGGAAAACTACAATGTGCTATTTATAACTAAGATAGGAAATTTTTAAATTACCAGAAGCTAAATATTAAACAATATGTTTTATTTATTGAAAATTAATCACAAAAGCTTTTTGTATTTTTTTTTTATTTTATACATGAACATTTTCACAATTTTATGCTCTTTTAAATTTTATTTTTTTAAAATCCTTGGACTGAAAAATCTTCTGCAGAGTTTTCCTATTGCTACAGCTACAGATGCTCCTGATTTCTAATGTGTGTATAGAGAGAGGGCCAAAAACTGTCTGCTAGTGCTTATAGGAATTTCTAAATTACCATCTATCCAATATTCTGAAACATAATTCCCAATTAAAACAGATACACATTCTGCTTTTGGGAGATTGGTATACCTCCACTTAGCTACGAGATCTGAAAGTTAGTTTTGATTTATTGTTCTGTTAACGTGTTTAAAAACAGATTGTCTGCTTCCAGAAAGGAGGGATCTAAATATCTGCATTACTGTGTTTTGTGCAAGCCAGCTCAGGACTCTTTTCTGCAAATGCTCTCCACATACTGTTTCTTTAGCCACCTTTGCTGAAAATGTTTTGCATGAGGAAATGCATCATGGCATGTAATTGCCTATATTCCTTTAGTAAAAAGATATTTCCAAAGAAGAGACCAGAAAAATAATCATAACTAGAACTTTTCAGAAATTCCTGCAAATTGAATGGTGACACTGCTTGGAATAAAATGTGACCTAGTATGCACTGAATTGAAGTATAACTTCCATTTGATTTTGTTATAAATGCAATAGCAAAATCGGATTAATATAAAAAACAATTTATTAATAAAACAATCCCAATCACCAACAAAGAGAAAAACCGCAAATAGGACGGGCAGCGCAGTGCTGGGTGGACAGGGGTCTGCACCCTAAGGTACAGATTCTCCCAAATCCACATGGAGCAGACTGCAGCTTGGGGTTTTATAGGGTTTTTCGTGTCCCAAGGCAAAACAGGTGTGGGGCATAGTCCAAAAAATAGTCCAAATACATCTTTGAATAGATTTCCTGGATTCGTCAAACTTTGCAAATTGTATTCCGAGAAGGTTCTTTTCACATGGGGTTCGGGCTCGCCGGTCCACGATTACATCGATGTGTAGTCTCTGGCGAGGAATTCCTCTCCGTTCGGGGTATGATGCTGATTCTTACCTTGGTTGGCCAGTTTTTTGTCCATCTTGATGGCCCCTGTCCTGCTCTTTGTCTCAGGCTGAGAAGCGGTTTCTGTATGGGCAGCTCCCTGACTTGGGAAGAATTTTTAAACAGACTATACCTTTTTACATTTTTATATCAACACCAATCTAACATATATTTCTATATTTTTCATCACGAATTTTTACCCCAATGTCACATTTATCGCAATTTGGTTTGGAATGTGTGTGTGTGTGGCTCAACCCAAAGTTAACAAAACTAACTGCTAATGTTTACAACAAAACATGGGAAAAGAGTTCCTTAATAAGCAACTCCCCTCCCTCGTGCTGTGTAGGTGCAAGTAGGTGGGGTTGATAAGACAAAGTCCGAGAGTGAACTGTCTCTCACCTTCATATTGTTCGTCCTTCCAGCTGTAGTTCCTTGTCCTGTATTTGCTTTGCCTTCAATTTGCTGCAGTTCATGAGGACATAAATTATATTGACCATCTCATAGACTATTATTTTATTGTGAGCTGCTTTTCTTTCTCATGAAAGGCTGTTAAATGCTTATATGAACTTTATTATTCTTTGTATCTTTAGGAAGTTCAGCGAAGAATTCATATTCTGAACATAGCAGAGGCAAGATTTGTCAGGATATATTGTTTATTTTATGAGATCATCTGTTGCAGCTGAAGAAAAGCCTGGCCACTTTCTGGTTCATAAAACCTCCCACTGTGCTGCTGGTCTGAAAGAGTATCAGTAACTCTCATAAAAAGTTTGGGTTTGGCTCCCTGCAAACATCAACACTTAATTATGTAGCTCATCATGGCTCCTCCACTACACTCTGAATACTAATTAAAAGGCTGAAAATTGAAAGCTTTGTGCTAGGCTTTTAAGGTGAAAAGATGAAAACAAAAGCAAGTTTGACCCTTCCTTGACAGGGCAGGAAGGATGGAGGTGGGCACAGTCAATCCTTTGAGCATCTGTGTCAGGTTGGGTGCAGGACAGGCACCACTGGATTGAATCTCATGGTAGAGACTCAGACTGTGCTGCTTTCCATGGAAATTCAGATCATCAAAAAGTGCAAAATCTGCCACAAATTGTGTGATGGAGAATGTGCCCTCCCCCAAAATAGGAACAAGGAGGAATTTTTCCAGCTGTCCTTTCCCTCCCTCTTATAGCACACAGCCCACACATTCATTTCTAATTTTCAGTCACAACTCCTGAACGCAGTATAAATTTACAGCTATTGAATATCGTTTAAAGATAGTCAATAGTTTACTCAGAAAACATTTAACTGCTTTTCTCCCACAGCTAGCAAACAATGACCTTTCCATTCTCAACTCAAATGATGCGCAAAGGAATGACTACACAAATGGGACCACTGTCAAAAACCTGAAGTTAATTCAGAGCTCAGTGTCTGAACTATTCAGTACCATTGACTGAGCCTAATCCTCATGTGTTACAGTACAAATCTCTAAAATACAACAAATAGTGGTTTCTAGATAGGGGTAGCAGAACAGGGCAAGCATGTATTTATTTTGCAAGTAATTGGAATTTGGCAACAAAAAATGCATTTTTAGTACAATTGCAAAGTTTTCAGAGGGAAAGAAAGATGATCCTTGTCTTCTTCTTTATGAAGGGCAAGAATTGAACTCTTTTGGTCCCAACTACACCTTTGCATTAGAAAGGATCCCAGCACTTTGTCCATGCATATTGAAGTCTCATAAAAGTATGCATCACAGAAAAGTAGGATATCTTACTGCCCCCATCTCACTGTCAAATAACTTTGTTTACATGCTAATTCCCTCCTCAGGGATATGCCTCAGTGGCATGTCTTTTGGCTAATTAAGGTCTGAAAATTCAACTTCCTGCTCTGCACCTTAAATCCATAAATGATAGTGAGGGTGAAATTTATGCTCTTGTGTATATCCCTGTACCTCATGATGTGTCCCATGCATTAACCTTCAAAGAATTGTACAGTAATGGTTCAGGGTACTTTAAACACTTATGAGTGATCTCTTCTAACTTCATTAATGACTCTAATAATTACATAGTTAATCATGTCATAGTAAAAGCTGAAAAAATAGATAAGAAACCACAGCTCCTCTTTTCAGAATTTCAGTCCTGTTTTTAGTTTCACTGTGAAGACACAGTAGGATTTTTTAAAAAAATCAATTATATGCAAGTCTGCAAGTTTCTTTTGGCCTTTGTAGAGGAAGACAATTGCTTTTTATGAAAAGACCTAGATATTTGTTTCAGCATCTCAGTCTATAATGCTGAGATTTATGCCTATTTGGAAGCTCTTTCATGGCTTTATTTCCAGCACATTCCAGCAAAAAATAGAGCAAAAACCACCATCATCTTTGGAGAACTATAATTCAAATGAAGAAGTACAGGATTAAGCTTAGCATGAATGGGTTGGACAAGGAGCCCCAGTCCTGGTACAGAGAGAACACAGACCAGACGAAGAGAACGATTTGTACCTCATGCATGAAGAGAAGCATTTATACCTCATCTTACAACAGGTTCAAGCAAGAGATGACATTTGCCACACTCTCCAGACCTGATCTGCATTTGAGAAGACTCATGGAAACAGGGGGGAAGTACCATCTGTGAACTCACATGAAGAGCCATCAAGTGAATTCATGTTAAGTCCTTGCCACCTATGATGTAAAATACTGAGCACACCCTATGTCTTTCCTCATGCCTATATGGAAAAATATGGAAAACAGGGAGCCTACAAGTTTTGTTTGTGTTGCCAGGCTGCCCAAAGAGTAACTGGATTGCTACCACTGTCTTCTCTTTTCTCAAAGCAGTAATCACTGACAGCCTTAAAAATGCTCCTTTTCAGATCAAAGTATTTACAGTAAATATAAAAAATTCATAAATATCTATGCCTTTGCTGCTCGGGGCTTATCCTGAGCAGGGATTTCTCTGCAGTATTACCTCTGGGTGCCCATGTTAGTCACTTCTGTGGCTGGTGGTCATTGAACCAGAGCCCATGCAAAAGTATGAGAAAGCACCTTTGTTTAGTAGAAATTCAAGCTCCAGGTTCTAGGGGGTAAATAACACGCTGGTTAGATAACAGAATCATATAACCACAGATTATCTCAAATTGGAAGGAACCTGTAAGGATCTCAAACTTCCAGCTCCTCAAACGACCAAAACCAGCCATATGAGTAAGTACCAGTGAGATACCCCTTGAACTCTGGTAGGTTTGGTGTTAGTCCTCTAGTAATCTGTTCTAGTGACTGACCATCTAGTCAAGAACCTTTTCCTGATGTCTAGCCCAGTAGTGCTTCATCCCTACTGTGGGTCACCAGGGAGAGATCAGCACCTGTCCTTCTGCTGCCCTGCTTAAGGAGGTTACAGACTGTGATAAGCTTTCAGCTCAGCTTTCTCGTCTCAAGGAGAATAAGCCAAGTGACTTCAGTCACTACTCCCAAGTTTTGTACTCAGGGCCTTTCATTGTCTTGGTCACCCTTCTCCAGACAAACTGGAATTTGATGTCTTCTTGTACTTAGGTGTCCAAAACTGTCCAAAACAATTTTCAAGGTGAGGCTTCACTGGTGCAGAGCAGAACAGGACAATCCCCTCCCTTGATCAGCTGGTGATGCTGTTCCTGATGCTCCGCAGTACAGGGTTGGCCCTTTTCTCAGCCAGACCACTGCTGACTCATATTCAACTTGCCATCAAACTCTTTGACAGATCTCTTTCTTTGGAGCTGCTCTTCAGCCTCTCATCCCCCAGCCTGTATGTATAAGCAAGATTACCATATCCCAGGTGCAGAATCCAACACCTTCCCCTGGTAAAATTCTTATTTTCCTGTTTTATATTTTATTATTACTCTTATTATATTTTGGTATTAATATTAGTCAAAAATCAGGCCAGTTACAAGGAAGATGATCTTCATTTCAAAGGCAAAGCAAATGCTTGCTTCATGACAGGAAACATATACTTATTTTACTGTGAGCTGGAACTACTTGTTTAACTAACTCTCTAGAAGGTCATTGCTTGGATAAATGTGCCCTATCTGAATCTACTTTCTCAGAAATCAGATAGCCCAGTGCAACTCGCTCTTAAGAGACAAGAAAAGGAACGCTAAATTAAGTGAATAATAGTGGGTTTACGAGGTGATCTGATTACTTTTGGAAGTCCTGATGAAAATTTACCTGAAAATACTTCTGAAAATCTTACAAGCTCCATCAGTGTTTCTGGTGCATTTTATACATTTCTAAGTACTTTGAATTTCTGATTTTCAATAGATAACTGCATCTGATGATAACTGAAATCAGAATGAAGGTTTTCTGATTTATATCAGAAACTCCACAAAATTACTTGGTGCTGTTATCTTGCAGGTATCATTTATGCATTTCCAACTTCTGTAGGTGAAAAATAGCTTTCCTATTGCCTTACAGACTTTGGAATAATTCACTCTGAAGGGAAAAAGGACCTCACACATTTCTTGTGTGCCCATCTCATTCTGGTTGCACTTTCTAGGGAGCATGTGAAAACTACTGAGTAAAAGATCAGATGTAACAACCAGTTATTTTAAGCCATTCTTTTAGCTTAGAAAATACTTTGCTTCTCTCAGAAGTTTGAGATGTGTCTTTTAGTATCTTAAAATGCCTAAACATACACATACATATGAATATTATAAATGTATTATTAATATTTAACAAATATTAGAAAAATGAAAAAAGTGACATATAAAATTTTGACAAGGAGCTTATACACAAGAACCATCTCTAGTTTTCAATTCATCAGACTGTATATTTGAAACATAACTTTTACTTGATTGTGCTGGTATATAAAAACATCACATAAAATAGAGAGTGAAAGCAAGGAAATTCAACTCTATGCTTTCAAGATTCTTTTAAAAATCTAAACAAGCAGTTCAAAAATCATAAAATCAGAACACTTGAGAGAAATTACCTTGATTTTACCATTAAATGGTTGCTTTATAATAAGCTTATCCATTTCCTCAAAGCAGAGGCTGATGCTCTCCTTGTATTGTCATTCAACGCAGTTTTGAGTGTGGATTCTAATGGGAACATTTGAGCATGGAAAGAAGGCTTGTCAAAACAGATACAAAGACATTTTCGGAGACAATTTAGAACAGTGAATACTTGACTTTTGCTCTATTTGGTTCAAAACACAGTAAGCAAAACCTTCAGAGTTTATTGACATTATCAGATAATCTAAAATATGCTTATACTAATTACCTGCTTTGAGTAGGTTTGTTTTGTATTGTGCCTCATAAAATGAAACACATTTCTTAACATTCGGAGAGGTCACAGAAATGAATTATCTGGAAATACAAATTAGTGTTTCTGTGCCTCCACTTTCCAGTTTGCCTTTTCAATGGAAAGAGGACAGTCCCTAACCCTTGTTACCAGCTCTCTCCATGGAGATAGGCAACCTGTGAGAAGATCTTGTGCAAGTTCTTTGTATTCCAGTTGCAGAAGCAGGGGAAGATTCCATTTCTAAAATCCTCTGAGGTACATGGATGAAAGTTCTTTTTACCATTAGTGCTTCTACTCTTCAAGAGTCCCACTGTTTATGAGTGAAGAGTATTTAGATGAAGAAACAAGCCAAAGTATACTGCCAGTTGAATACACAGTCTCTTCCTTTAATATTTTTATAAGAAAATTATTCTGTATTGGTGATTACATATGCAGTGTGCTGAATTGTGAAGTATTCCCAAGAATGCAAAGCTAGGGTGCATTAAAATTGTTTTGCTTCAGTTGAAAATACTCTTAATTCAATAGAAAGGGCATCAAACATAAATTATTTTGATAGAATGTATTGTGCTGGGAAAGAAGACTACACCAAGGAAGGAACATTGATGTGTGTAAAATTAAATTGTCATTCTTCCTGGCATAAATGTTATTTCTCTTGGGAACAAACCTCTATCAATGTACTTAATAGTTACAACCTCTACCAGATAATCATGTTATTGTCTGATTGAAATAGGCAGAGATATAAGACAACATTCTCCTTTGTTTCATAAGCTAAGTGAAAATTCTATTAGAGCATCTAAACTGGACTCCCTTTATTTTAATCCCTAAAATTAATTTGACTGTCTTCAGGCCAATTCTTCCATTTTATGTAGCTCCTATTTCTTTAAGTTGTAGTAATTCATTCTTTTCTTCTAGTTGCTTCTTTTCTAAGTATCATTTGTATTAGCATGGGGAAAAGAGGAGTCTTGAAAGCCAAATCCCACCTCATTTCAGTAGTTTTTAGTAGAAATTCCCTGGCAATTCTCATTGTACTGTTTCTAAATTCTACACAATGCTTGGGATTTGTTTCTTTGTTCTCAGATATTTGAATTTCTCTGCTTCTCCTTTTTCTCTTCTACATTTACCATTTTATTTTTCTATTCTACTTTATCTTTCTCAAACCCTTTTTAGTGCAGTGTACTGAGCCTGCTTTCAAAATGAGGCAGAGGGTGAGTGACTCATTTATCTCAAAGGTGGAGTCCCATATCACCTGTAGCTTCAGGGAGATGTCATGCTGTCCTGAAAGGAGCCAAAATGCTGCTTTCATTGCCCCTAGACACCCATAGTCCCTCAAGAGAATTAAAGGCATCCTAGATATGCACCTTCAGCTGTCAGGAAAGGCCATGGGAATAGTACATCTAGGGGAACCTTTTGATCATGAAAAGTGTTATGGCTGATTATCCTAGAACACACAGAGTTGTTGAGAGGAGACTCAGCAGTCCCATCAAAGGAAAGGATCAAAGGAGGACAAATAGACATATTTAACATAAGGGCTGATCATCAGGGGAAGCTTACTTTTGAACAAAATTTGGGGATTATGTTGTCAAGCCTGCTTTTACTAAATACCATAGAAAATATTTAGCCGGCTTCCTCTGGGGAAACTGGGAGAATGTAAAGTATTTTTAAAAATTCCATCTTTGTTGAGAGAAAATTATACACTAAGCAAATTATTATTTTCATTGTCTGTCATTGAGGATTCCCCAGAGGCACTGAAGTCTTAAATGGCAACTTGTTTGAATGAGCTCTGCTGCACTGACTGTGAAAAGCACCAAAACCCATTTGAACCATTATCTGGCTATCACAAGGACATTTATAAAACAGATCATCATTTGAATCTTGACTCAGTATTTAAATACTAACTTTGTTCATAAAATCACTTTTTTTTTTTTTTCAAAAGAAAGTGCAAATTAAAAGAGGGAAAGACGTAACCAGAGTAAATTGTATTAAGGCAGCAGTTACCATTTGATGTCTTAAGCAATTACAGGTGAAACAGAGTCTCAGAGAGGCATGGAAATATTTAAGTGGAGGCTTCCTCAAAGGATCCAAAAATGAAAGAATGAACTCTATAATTACTCATCAAATAAGGATTTAACATGAATTTTTCAGATGCCTTTTTTTCATCAATGCAAACAACCCAAACTTCTCAGAGGCATGCTGGTCTCACAGTCCTCTAATTGTCTCAGAAATGTGTGGGCAAAAAGCATTTCTGCTCAGCAGAAGCCTTTATAATTTCACATAAATACAGCATGAAGTTGAACACATGTTTTTGCCTTATCACCTGCAATACTTTGTTTCTGAGACACAAACTCTCTGCTCAGGTATTGCAAATACCTTTTTCCACATAAACCACCACAGCAGTACTAAGTGTGATTGCAATTCATCACTTATTATAACAATGACACTGATCAATCTTTTTGCAAAATAACTAGAAGAGTGCATTTTTTAGAGGGAAAATCATCATTGGCAGACCAGGTAGGTGACCAATACATCAATCCTGAAAAATTTGGTAAGGGAGAGTGTGGAACATATCCTTCAGTCAATCTTTGTGGCATAGAATAATCCATTTGCTTCCTGCCATCAGAAGGTTTTCCTCTTGCTTTGCCTGTCTCATTAAATATTGAAACATTCTTCTGAGCAGTAGAAATATTGGGAACCCTCTGTCTTGGTCTGCTTGAAGATTATTGATATAGGATGTGCAGAACATTTTTTTTGTGTAATTTATGGGTTTGATTTTCTCACACACCATCTTCTGCACAGAGGGGTAGGGGTCAAACTGAATTGTCAGCTGTCTCTTAAGCTGCAGGTTTAGGTTTAAAGAGGCATAAAACTGTTTAGAGAAGGTCATTCTGACCAAGGAATCAATTCAAGTTACAGAGATTACTGAAACTCCAAGACACAGAACTTTGACAGAAAATGTATGCAAGGATATGGAATTCTAGCAATCAGTAATTTTTTTGCCTTTTTTTCAACTTTTATCCCCTTCCTTTCAGAAAAATCTGGAAAAGCATGGTCAGTCAGATAAGAAACATCTCTTCTTGAGAGTTTCAGTAGAAAACACTGATTGTTTTTCAGTGTAAATTTAAGATGAAAACCAGTCAATTGTTCATTTTTGTAGCATATTTTGAAAGGTCCTGTATTTTGCTTTGCTTTAGACGAGGCAAAATTATTCTACCATCTTTACAGGAGAAATCAGGCAGACTTAGGTTTAATGAAGGCCTTTGTTATAGGCAAAGTTTTCTCATGTAAGAAGCTGTGTCCCATAGTTGGTCATAAGGCAGGATTTCTGGTCACATGCTAAGAGCATGTACTTATAATATTGCATGTAACACTCTTATTGCTCAGATTTCCCGTGCCATTACTCTGATGAATTTGATTACACAGCTTGATTTTCACAAAGGCTTGGTAAACTGATAGTAAGCTTTGTACACTAGATTTTTCCTGCATTCAGCTTCAGGCCGTGCACTAACTTGCCACACAAAATCAGATTTAATTTAAGGAATAAGAAAAGATTATCCTTCTTCACTAGTTTTCATTTTTGAAAACAAGAATTCAAGTAAGTGTAGAGAAAGAAAGGCAGTAGGTTTTGTTGGTTCCCCATGGCACTCTTCCAAAATAAATATATTTTTAGGATACAAATACTACATTAAAATGAAAGATCATCATACATCTAAATTTTGACTGAATTAAGACCAAAGATTTCATACCCTACGAAACACAAGTATGAAATTTTGAGTAGAGGATAAAATACCCTAACTATTTCTAACTGATGTCTTCATGGTTGAGAAAAAAAGAACTTGATTCAAGCCCACAGACACTACCTTAAAATGCATTTTATTCAGCATTTTCACAAACACCATTTTGTGTGAAGCCAATAAAAATATTTTACAACTTTATTAATAAAGGCAAGTGTCACATGTTTAAAACCCATCTTTGAAAATACATTGATATCCAAACCAGAAGAAATTAATTCAAAGTTTCAAAACCCCTAAAAATAGAAATTTGTTGAATTTTGGGGTTACTACAAATATTTTTAAGATAAAGGAAACCATAAAAATAGCACAAGTTTCTCAGTTTACTGAATTATGGTGAAAATTCAAACCAGAACTTTAGTAATGTCTTCAGACAAGTAGATAATTGTGAAAACTTTCTGAAGCCCATTTTTAACTTAACATGGGGGTTTTCTTAGAACGTTCTGGTTTTCATTGCACCTAACACAGCATAATTGTCTATTGAGTATGCAGAGTTTCTTACATCACAGACTATGTTGTTGCCATGTGCATATAATAAATCCATATGACCAAATGATCAGGATGATAATGAAATCCTCATCTAGACAGGATGCTACTTTTCTCAGCAGCAGCTATTCTTATAAACTACTACAGCTAATGAATGGAACTGCCAAACTGGATGTCCTTGACCTTTAAAGGGTAAGAGTAAGGACATTTTGATAAAAAGCACCACTTTTCAAATTAAATAGGATACTTCAAATAATAGGCACATAAAATCAACAATAACTTTTGCAAGTTGGCTAGTAACTTTTCAGAGATATTAGCAAGACTCTTTTCCATATTTAGATCGCCTCACATATATCTGAAAAGTATGTCTGAAGCCAGTGCTTAACTTATATAAAAAACCTAAATAGGAAAAAATAAAGTGTCGGAATGATGAAACCAATCAATTTTTAAATCCTTTTACTCCCTGTCAGTGTGTTCAGACATGGGTGATTAGTTTATACAAATTTTCCCTGAATCCAGAGCTGATAGCAAATGTTATTCTTGGCCAGTGTGATTGCTGATATGAAAAGATTTACTCTTATCTTCTCAAGATGGTCATGGTTCTCCTTTGAAATATCACTTCTGCCTTGTGTAAAGGCAGTCTTGAGGAAAGCAATGTGTCCTCCCCAAAACCTCTGTGCCAGCCCTCCTCTCCTCTTGTGGCTCTGTTGCCCATGTGTTTGCATCTGAGACTATCCAGATTTTTTATTCTGATGCGAGAGATTGCATTGTGAATTTCACTGGAAAACATCACACAGCCTCTGAGAGAGTATTAAGTGTTCTGCCTGGACTATTTTGCATTGATTTTCTGATTTATTTAAGAATAGGAGAGACTTCATTTTCTCAGACTTGGCTGGAATTATACTCTGTGTCACACAGCATTTCCAGGACAAAGAGCTTTAATCCACTAAGAAAGGGTTATTTTATTTTATCTAGAAATGCCAGTGCTGATAGCCATATTCAAGAAGCATTCAGATTTTCCTTTGTTATTATCTGTTTACTAGGAAATGCACTAGCAAAAAGCACCTTTGAGCTGTGTTGTGCCATCAACCTTCTGAAGCACTTTGAAAGTACATTGAAATCAACAGGGAGTCCTATTTAATAGGCAGTTGTACTGCCTTGAGATATTTGCTAAGAGCCATACTGTTTTCTGGAATGAGATAAGCAAGAGAAAAGAAATTGGCACATAATTAGAAAATATAGTTCTTTCCATACACTTTGTTCAAACTACAGCACTCCTTAAAGCAGTGGATGGAGTTTTTTTCAGGTAAGCACAGAGGAATAATCAGGAAAATAAGGGGACCTTGAATGACTCTCCTCATAGCACATGAGCAGCTTCTAGAAATGCTGTTTTGTTTTTAATCAGGAAGCGAAGGGCTGGCAGCTGGCTGCCCTGGGCTATAATTCAGCAGAGCACTTCAGCATGTAAGCAAATGGGACTTCAGCTGGTCCTCAAGGTGCTGACTCAGCAAAGCCTTCCCCTTGCCCTCAGCAAAGCTCTGCCTCTCCACAGGAGATAGATGGTTCCTGCAGTGCCTGCACTCCTCGTGCCCTCCAGCCCATTGTCCCCCAGGAAATGGCTGAAAGGTAGGCCCTTCTTTCACAGACTCATAATGGAAGTGGACAGAAAGGAAGGACACAGAGAGACTGAAGCTTCTTGCCAAGTCCACAGAAAGCAACATTGAATAGTAAACTTGCCAAGATGCCAGGCAGCAGTACAAAGGCTGCACCACTTTCTCTCCCTCACTTTGTTTGACCTGAACAAGGGCTTGGTTATTCCTGTCCTTAACTCTCCAGCCAAGCAGGAGGGTCGGAAGGGTTTGCCAAAAACTTTGTGTTGACCAGAATATTCTATATGTTATGGAGAAGCACAGGGAGATTACATTTCCTTATGTGCAACTAAAGATAAGAGAAAACTTCTCAGTGTCTTCTGAAATGTGAGTAAAGACTTGGCTTCTTGTAAACAGAGGAGGATTTTGTTAGAACTTTCCTGCCCTGGAAGACAGACACAAAGAGAAGGACATTTAATGCTCTGAAATGAATACATAATTTGAACATCAGGCTGGAGAACCTTCTGTGGAGTGAAACAGCCCAAATGGAATCTTTACAGAGAAAGAATCATACCATATATGATTTATAAAATGTATGGAAACTAAATGTTTCCAACATGGCTAGTGATACTGTGCATCAGTTCAAAAGTACTTTGGAACCTAGGTTGAGGATTTCCAGAGCTGAGACCTCTGAGTTTAGGGGCTTTATCCAAAAAGAGATGTGTCCTTGATATTTGCACATCTAGGTGCCAGAAATCAGTACAGTTCACAGGGCTGAGCTAGGCACTTTGTCCTCTATGTACTAAATGGGAATGGTACATGGAATTGGACTGTGGAGCACACCTCTGGAAATGGCTATGATGAACAAGGGCATGAAGAGACAGTGTTAGGACTGAAACTGTCCATGGGTGTAGAAATTTCTGAAAATTCATTTTGTCTTTCTTTCTGATTGTCCCAATTACTATGACAACAGATTATTAGAATGCAAAATGGAATGAAATATTACCCATTAGAGATGTGTTTGCAATATAACCTGCAATGCACATGACAAGCTTAGGGAATGAGCTCAGGGAAACTGAAGCATATTTTATACCAGTTTTCACACAGTATGGCTTCCTTTGAATTCTGACATATTTGGTAATATTGTAATGGACAGCAAACCAGATTTGTCTTGATGTTCAGATTAAAGCTAAGACTCAATTATTCACTCACTAAAAATGGGAAAATCATAGTAGAAAATAAGATGGAATAATACCTCTCAGAATTCTCAACTGTCAAAATTATTTTTTTATAAATTTTAAAAATTAAATTTGTCAATTGATAACATATTTTGAACATTTAAAATAGTAATGGTGTCATGCATTATAAGTTACTTGTGAGAAATGAAAGTTCATTTGTCCTTATAAAATGAATTGCAAACAGCACATCTTGGACTAAAGGCCAAAACTTTAATCTCCATCCCACAGTTAAGTTTATTTATAGGAATAATTAATGCCAGATCTAATAGGTAGTTAGCTAAATGTCATTCTTTCTATGACTTTCATTGCAAAATGAGAAATTCTTTGGTCCCACAGCATGGTATCTCTGTATAATATTTCAAACCTCCAAAATGCTATTAATATTGATTCTTTGTATATTAATCATAGTTTTTTTAAAAATGGCAGTTTTAGTAATAACTGTAAAATAAGTGAATGTACTAGACTCTGAAGGTAGATTTCTTCCTCCTCTCAACATAATAAATCATCTTTTATAGCCCTATGTTCCTGTCCTGCCGGTAGAAGGGATATGACCAAAGTAGAGCCTTGGTCAACACTGTCCCCTCTGAGTTTTATTTATTGGTAACTACAACAGGGATTTAATGAGTGTGAAAATTTCCTGTCTTTGTGAGGAGCCAGTGAGAAAAGCAGAGCAAACAACACAAACAGAGAAAAATCTCTGAGGAAAAGAGTAGGCTCTCGGTAAGGGTGGTTTTGCTACCAGCCCTGAAAAAAAAATAATAAAGTGCTTGTTCAGTATAATTAGGGAGGTCTTTTGGGTGATCGTTTTTCAGTCCATAACTCATGAAGTACATTATCTGGTAGGATTGGTAGTTGGTTAGACTGTAGCATTATAACTTCATGATCAGGCATTTAAATTACAGGGTTCTGTTTTGTTCCATGACTGGATGATTGAAGTTTTACGATCAGGACCAGAAAGCCATTAAATTGACTCTTTAATGGGGAGGGAGTGTTGTAGCTTGTAAAGAAGAAGAGACACAGGTGGGCAACTAGATGTTGTTATAATTACTAGGGAAAATACATTATTTTAAAACAATCTGGGTAAAGTCAGATTCAATTTTCTCTATAGTTACAGACAGCTAAAGGACCGCTGTTGACAGGCAGCATTCATGTTGTCTGTAAAGCTCTGCACTGGGTGATTTTATGTGGGCTGTTTTAGAATTACACAAGTTACATTACAATGGGTAAAATAAATGAATCCTACCAAAGAAGCCAGTCTTTTTTCTTCAGTGAACTGCATTAATGTGGTTAATAGTCTCTTGGATCTAGAAGAATACTTTTCTGGAGACCAATTCCCCATTCAGTATGGGTTTTTAAAATGCCTTGAAGATATTTTCTGTTTTCCCAAATGCAAGAGGTGTACACCATCCCCTCCATTAATGATCACACACACAGCTTGCTAGAGTGCAAAGTGCAAAGCTCAATTCCAGCTAGGAAGGAGCTGCTTTCTCATTCAGCTTATTGTCTGTATACCAGCCACTCCAGAAGGCTTCTCACTGATGTGTTAAATTACCTGTCCAATACGGAATAATACCAGTTTTCTCCTGAATGCCTTTGGGCACAGTCAGCAACACACACAGGCACATTTTCCTTCCTGTAAGATGTAGAGAACGTCTGGGATGCCTTTGTAAATTCTTAATTGTGAATATATCGTAACAAATCTTTGGGGATCTTTGGCTCTCAGATGTGCTCCTTAGTTTTGCCCCACGTCAGAGTCTTGCTGGTTATCTCTGATTCAAAAGATCAATTATCTCTCTCCTGGACTCAGGCTGAGAGCTCTCAACTTGGCACTAGTGTCTTCTGTGGGGACACATTTGGAAGAAATAATGATTTGTTTAGAAGAAATAAAAATTTGCCTTAAAAATGTTTTTCTGAGTCAGGTTGTTCATCACAAAAATTTCCACCGTTATAAGGTTAAGTTCTCATGGTTAAGTCAAGTTTGGTATAAATTTTTGCGGTGTAGATTTTATTATGTTTCTTTCAATATTTATCACAAGCCAGAATAATTAAAATGTGTGATCAACCCCTTACAGTCCTCAAAAATGAAAAAATGCCATTTTTGTTCTGCAGTGCCTTGAGTCTCCTGAGATGTTATCACTGTGTACCTATTCCAGGAAGTCTAAACCAGGCCTTGAAAATCATTATTTTATTCCTATTTTTAACTAATATGAGGTAGGAAAAAAGAAAACAACAAAGTCTGAAGTCATGGAGATCTGTAAAGCTTCTCAAAACAACATTGTTGATTACTTTATTAGAAGAACAGAACAGAATTGTGGTGGTTAGAGGAATTCTGTACCAATGTTACTCCTCTGAGAGTTATTGAATGCCTCAGAAAATCAGAATCAACAATGCACTGAGGTATTAGCTAACTAACCCCAGATCAATTTTCTTCTTACTGAGAACTCTTGTAAACAAAGTTGTTCAGGAATGTTTTAAATAGGAACAAACTATGGAAATAGAAATATAGAGGCTCAGGTTTTGGTAGGAAGAAGTTATCATTTCCCCAGGAAAGAAGGAAGTTTGGAGATACTATGATTATAACAATTACATATTATAACATTAAAACCAATAAAATGTTTATTAAAAACTCGAGAGTAAAAATAGGGCAAAATTAATATGTCTTGGAATTTATAAATGCAGTACAGCTAAAAACGTGGCCAAATACAGGAAAAAATCCATGTCAGAAGAAGCAAGGATAATTATTTTAAAGTTACATCAAGAATGAAGAATGGTAAAATTATTCATAAACAGTGTAAAAAGCCTACATGTCCAATAAATGTTTCTGCTCTTTATTTGAAAAATAACAGAGTTGTGTGATTTGTTTTCAGGGGAAGACTATACACATTTCAATTTTATAGTATCCAAGAGACATGTGATTCATGTCTATCCAGAGATAGATATCTTAAATAACAGCCCGTTCTGATAAATTGAATCCAATCTCTCTGAGATAATCTTTGTTCTTTTAATATATCATGGAAATTCAAACAGAAGGAGAATAATTCCCTTGAATTTGAAAAGAGCGAGGGCCTGAAGAACTCTCAACTGAAATTAAAGGGAGAACATTGGAGTTTGGTAGAAGCAGTAGCTAACAACAAAACCAAAACATAACAGCACAGCAGACATAAGTCATCCAAGAAAATTTTTTAAGACTAAGCCCTATTTCCATTCTTTGAGGTTAGAAAGTCAGGTAGTAGAAACAGCGTAATAAACTTCAGTAAATCTGGTGTGACCATAAGAACGTTATCAGTCCAGACCATAAAACTCATGTTAAATGGATAATGAAGAGTCCAGTTCAGAGCTATTGCCAGTGGGTATTTGCCTTGAAACTGGGGTAATTAGGATCAGGCTGACATTGAGTGTTTTCATCAGTGAAGGTGTCAGCAATAAACATTGCACAAAATGTGAGTGTAAATGCAACAAGGACTCATGAAAGATCAGTGTGAGATTCATCACACATAAGGATGGGGACGAGAGATTTTAAGCTGAGAGAAATGTGAAAATCTCCAAAAGTAGCAGGTACCTGTAGAAGGGGGGATGGTACACTCCTCAATAAATTATCCAGGAGTCCAAGGGAGAAAGAAAGCAACCCAGTTATTGATAGAGGATGTGCTACAAGAGTTGAACAGAGCTCCTGGATGAACAGGCAAGGGACTAACTTCTAAGAGTAGTAGGAGAGAGATAATGTTGTTGGAGACTGACACAGAGGATTAGTAAGAGCTCCCTGTAGAATTCTGATGTGCGCATGTAATAAATGCTTTGTAGGGAAAACATTGGGAATAAATTTTGGAATATAAATGAGATAAAGAAAAAATTGGGCTAAAAATACAGATATAAGATAGCAGATAACCTAAACAATTGCTGAATGCAGAATGCCAAATTGTTGCTTGCATTATTTGATTTATAGAACTTGACAAAAATTCCCTGTGAAATACAGCAAGGTGGTTCTTGGCTTTGCAAACACATTTTCTATAACATGACGACAGCCAGTGTGAATTCCCCAGGCTAAGAATGGAGAAAAGCTAACATTTTCTGTTACTTATTTTTAACTGCCACGTTATTAAAAAGAACTGAAACAGCTTCAGGACTGATGTCAGGAATGCAGAACTCAGTGCCTGTTGAAATCAACACAAACATTCCTAATTCTTACCTGTCTCCAGCTATTGTGGTGCAGACTTAATATCAGTGAGTTCCAGGTCCATAAGAGGAGCTTCTAGATGATATTGTAATGCACAAAACAACTAGTAATAATAATGAACTATAACCCCTGGAGTACTTCTTTGGAAAATTAACTGTGATTTTCCTGCCTTCAATACTTCAAATTCCAATTTAAATTCATCAGAGGGGAATGAGATTGGTGTGAAATCAAGTTTGTTCTTATTTTCATACCTGGTGAACAATATCTGCAGTAAATAAACACACAGCAACACATAGTTCAGTGTAATTGGACATTTTCTGTCTTAATAAGATTCATAGGACAAGAAAAAATGCCCAGGGACAACTACTTCTCCAATACTTTTTCAATTTATTTTTTTTACCTAACATATGTAGAATCTCTCCTCAGGAATGCATCTCTTCAACAGAGAGAGTGATCTAGTCTTTGTATTCCAGACACTCAAGTCTAGAAATCATTCACTGTAGAAGCTGCTTTCCATAGTGCCTTTTTTTTTTATAGCCATTCTTTAAGAGTTATGGATGATTTTGTTTCTAAGTGAAGGGGGAAAAATAAAGGGAATAAGAGTTTTATATCTCATTAGTGAACAGACTATTTCTTTAATTAGCCTTTTCTTAATTTCTATGGCACATCTCTAGTTTAGATGTTTTTTTATCTCTGTGTTTATCTGGGTACATTTAACTAGATGGCCCAAATAGTGATTGTGTAATGAGCTATGTAATTGATTTAGGATATGTACTTAATAGCAGGCAGGTGGTTGAGGTAACCTATTATTACTGCAGGATTAGATTTCAGTAATGTGTTCCTTGTCCTATTTTTTTTCCCAAGAGAACAATGGCTTGAGTAGCTGCTTGAGTAACTGCTCTCACAGATGCTTCTCATGTATCTGGAGGAACTGGGCTCAGTTAATACTTTGAGTATGTCCAAAGACATTTGGTGTAAAAATGAACCAAAGCATTATGCCTTAGCATTTTGCACAGTAATTACCCAAACTGAATAATTTAAAATGCTCCATAGCTTGATTTAAAATATGAATGATAAGCAGCTTGGGTAAAATTACTTGGGGAAATATGGCTGCTATGACCAAGGCATTCCTTAGTCTGTAAGTCTGATTATATGATTGTGTGCCTAAGGTTACTTGCAGCAGGGAGAGTCCTCAAACTGAGGTCTTTACTTGTCTATTGCCTGCAACAGTAAAAATTCCTGAGGGTTTTTTTTTCTGCTTTAATTCCTCTCTCTGCTTCAGCTTCAACTTTCAAAACCTCTGCCCCTCTGTATTGCCTGAAATCTCAGCTTCATACCTCTGTGTCCACCCACATAGGATTTTGTGCTCAGAAGGCTGCTGAATATCAGATTATCTATAACATTCAAAGTAGAAGATTGATTCCATGCTCTTCTGCTTCAAAGGAATAAAGTAAATCTGGACTTAGGAAAAAAACCCCTAATATGCAAAAATATTTTCATACATTTTATACCACTTAATTTGCAATAGTGTTTACTAATGAAATAAGCACGTAAGTCTTTCTCTCTTTTTAGTCCACTAGAGATGAGCAGACTTGATTATGCAGACACATATGCTTATCTTCTCTGATTTTCCAGGAAACTATGTTAAAAATGCTGGAAGCTAGAAGTGCTCCAGCTAGAAGCTAAAGCATTGAAGTGATGTGATTGCTAAAATAACTTACACTGTAAGAAAGATTTAATGTTTTCTTTCCAGACCTAACTGCAGCATGTTCCTATCATCATGATTTTTACTATATTTTAATAATTAATAGACTAATATAAAATTGAAATATTAGATAGGAGGCTATAATAATATTACAGATAGCAGTAATGTCAGGTATTAGCTCAAAAAGGCTGAGAAATATCCCATTTTGAATAAAGATCATTCTTGAAGTACAAGTCCACAGCTTAGATCTTCTTTTACTACTTTTATCACAATCAGCTTGAAGTGTTCTGGTAAGTAGATGGCTGAGATACAGGATTATTGTCCCACATTCAGCCTGCCACATATGGTATTATATTGCCTGCTCCATCAGACATCTCATTAATGGTCTGGTCTGACTATCTCCATGGTAACAGAGGGAAAAAGAAAAGCCATTTCTCCAGCAGCACTGCCCGGCAGTGTTAGGTAACAGCCACCTTTGGTTCAGTGTGAGCACTGTGGCAGCCAGCACAAAACCTTCACCACTCCTCTCAGATCCTCCTCTCCCCCTGCAGTTGTAGGAGCACCCAGCAGTATTCCCTGTGACTAAAGTAGTAGCTTCTGACAACTCATTTAAGGAGCCTCGATGCTGTAACTCTAATTTTTGTGGGCATGTCTATAAGATAATCACAACTCTCTGTTTGCACTGACTGCAGCTCTGTGCACCTGTCACAGAACTTGCCCCTGAGCAGCTCCAGCCTGCCCAGAAGCACTCAGGAGCCTGCTGTGAGTGGCAGCATGAGATCTCCTCAGGCATGCTGCCTCTTGGCACTGCTCTGCTGCACCACAGAGCATCCTCTTGAGCTGGGCTCTCTTCAGCCCTTGAACAGCATTTCCTCTTCCCCTCTCACTGATGACAACTGAGGACTGTAGCCAAAAACCTATTCATTTTGCTGAGAAGGTTTTAACCTCCTCCAGAGATTTTCAGATCGATCACAACTGTTTCCTTCTATAGCCCATCATCTGGGATGCTTTGCAGAAAATTTGTCTTCATATTTTGGGCTCGCTACCCTACTATTTCTAAACTCTAAAAGAATTTACATCAGCAACCCCACTGCATAGGTCTGGCTTGTGGCTAATGCTGGAATATTGTTTATGTTTATTGTAACTTATAAAAACATAAGTAGTTTTTTAAATTACAGTCTTTTAACTGCACATATTCAATAAAAACATTGGAAGCAGCTGAGAAATCTTACTAAAAATAGCTTCAATTTTTAACAAAGGAAACCAAGTCATTGTTTACCACTATTCTGCTGTCTTGATTATGCGCCGTCATTAACACAGTAACTGCAAGTCTGCAATTAAATAATTGGATCTGAAAATTTTAATCCCCTCTTGCAAACAAATTAACAAAACAAAAAAAAAAAAAAAAAAAAAAAAAGGAATTCCAACTTCTGAAGAGATTTCTACATAAAAAAAATCTGTTGGTATGGATATACTTTGTGTTGGGACTTTAAGTGAAACTCAGCAACATTGAGTTATGTTTATAGGGAAACCAGCTGGTACAAATTTGCCTTTAAATATCTGTTGCTCATTTCTACTTTCACCTCTGCAGATGTGCACACACATGCATTTGTATATAAATTAGTAATTGCCATTAACATAGAACTTCACTACCCTGTATCCCTAGGTATAATATCTGGATATCATATATACCATACAAAACCCCATGTAGTTCAGATGTAAAAGAGTTTGGGCAAACATATGTTGGCTAACTCATTTTTATACTCACCAGGTGATGGTAGAAACTCCTCTGTTACCCTGGTTATTGTATCTGCAGAGCCCATAAATGTGACATGTCTTAGGCTTCTTTGGGTCTTGGGAGCTGTAAATACTAGTGACTTGTCAAAATTCAGAATTACATTGTAAATGCAAAAGCCAGGTTATGAAAACCCTTTCGATATCTATAACCCTGGAAATAAAGATGCAGAATACTCAACTTTTTTTCGTATTATCTAACCTGAATCTTTCTTTCTGCAGTTTCTCCCCTTTACTGCTCATTCTGTACTGTAAGGGTATCTCTTCACGGAAGACTTGTGTGCCTATGTGCCTATGAATATGATCACTGGCTTTTGTTGTTTGGGGTTTTCCCTGCATATAAACTGCTGCAGGCTGTTCACACTATTCAGTTTGTCTTAGTAATTCAGGCTTTCTGACTTCTGGGAAATTCCCTACTCAGTAGCTCTGCAGAGTATTCTATAGCAGTGCCAGTCAGTTAAAATGGTGCTGAATAAGATTATGCTCCAGTGAGATTTTTCTTTCAATTTCTTATAGTCTTTCTTCAATTTGTAACCTTTTCAAATTAGCTGGCTTTTTTTTTCCCTGGTCTAGTTGATTAATGGTATGTAACACTTAACCTAGGATGGCTAGTATTTTTGCTTTGTATTTATTCTATCCCTTGTGACAGTGATCATCACTACTCAAGACTTCCACATGGATTTCTCTTCCATAAAACAACTGGGAAAATTCTGCAGCTGGAATAAGAGAATATCATGAGATCATGTCAGAAATTTTGAGTTTTTATTATGAAGGATGGTCATTAGCTACCATAAAGGAAGATACAATTCACTGTTTTTGTAATACTTTTAACAGGATTAAAGTTCATGTCATCTGTGATGTCAATTTTCTGAATTTTTCGCATCTTTTTATATATATATATATATGTATACATACACACACACACATATATATATATGTCATGTCATTGTATTACAGTGTGTTCCCAGAAAGCCTACTTATTTTAGAAGCCTGTGACAGAGTGAATACAATCAAAGAGTACATCTAGTAAGAAGCTGGATTTGAAGTGTCATTTTTCACAAGCCGAAGAAAGTCACTGCATACACCTTGTGCCTCCACTTGTGTAAATGTTACTCTGTCCTCCGCTTTTCTTCAGATAAGGAATCTGAAATAAAGCCACAGAAGGTGACCTGAAAATAGATTTATTTTAATCCAAACTGTAGGTAACTATAAATTGGACATTCCAGTAATCCAAACTTAAAAGGGTTTTAATATCGTTTGCTTAAGCCTTCATCTTTTCCATCTCACCACAAAGTTTTTGCCTGTAACTCTTCAACCCCACCCTGAGCTGCCAAATGCCTGCCTGCAATGCTCTTACAAGTCATCTAGACCCTTTAAAAATCAGTAGGACTCATCTGAGTGGAAACTCTATCACAGCCTGTGCTAAACAACTGATTTCTGGTGATGCCCATAAGACAGCAGAACATCCTGAAGAGTTAGCAGACTGTTGACGGGATTCCTGAGCTGAAGCTCCCACTGTACCCGCTCCTGTGCTTTTCTTGCAACTAATCACGCACCAGGAAACACCAAGGGGTTCTGGGAGACATAGATTCAGCTTGTGCCAGTCTCAGAAATTTCATGAGTAATTAATGTCATCAGCTGGTACTAACTGAGAGCAGGAGGACAGTATGGTTAGAATCCCCATGTCTATTGCAAACATTTTTGGTTGAAGCTATGCTTAAGTCTTAATTATAGGTAATCCTGAAGGACTTTTAGGGGTTTAAAACTGCAAGTTTTAACTAAATTAAGTTTAATTATTTTTGTCAGATTTTTGTCAGCTGGGGAAATCCATGAAAGCATCCCACAGTATTTTATATTGACTGTTGTGGAACATTTGCCCATTATTTAAAAAATGGCTCTCAGGGTTGATTACTTGCCAGGATCTGGCCCTACCAAATAGAATGGCAAAACACCCATTCAACCCAGGTAGGATTTTACCATCAAGTGAAGAGGGGAGAGCTCTGTACTTCTCAGATTTAGGGACCGATGGATCTTTTTAAACCAAATTTTCAGTTAATATTTGTCATGTCAAAGAACCTGAATGTGACTATGCTTATATATATTTTAAAATGTCATCAGTGCTAGGAAATCCAGCAATGATTATTGCTTCTCATAAAGCACCTTGACATTTGTTGTACTTTAGAAAGTAATAAAACAGAAGAATCTACTGATTTCTATGATGTGGGTTATTAGAATAATGACCTGTATATAACCTGTAACAAGCCAGTGTTTTGACAGTTATGGTAAGCTGTCCCAGTGAACAACATATCCTGGAGCTGTGCGTAGTGACATGACATACAATTTTAATTATATGTCAACATTTTAGGACAGGAAGTATTTTTCTTGCATTTACAGATTTTACCAACCACAGAATAGCTGAGTTTGAAAATCACCACTGGTTATGATCTAATGCTACTGCCCCTCTCAGAGAATGGTCAGTGAGAGCAGATGGCTCAGGATCATATCCATCTGGGTTTTGAATATCTCCAAGGTTGGACACTCTTTCTGGGAAATCCTCACAATAAAACAAAAATTAAAAATAAGAATACTAAAAAAATCATAAGGTATATTTACATGGAATTTTATGTATTTCCATTAGTGCTCATTGTCTCTTGTTCTGACACCAAACACCACTGAGAAGAATCTAGCTCCAGCTCCTCTATTCTTTGCATCAGGCATTGATACACATCGATAAAATCCCTTGACTGATCCTTCTCCTCACCTCCCAGGCTGAAGTGTCCCAATTCCCTCAACCTCTATGTAGGAGGGATGCTTCTGTCCTTTAATCATTTTTCTGGCCCTTTGCCTGATGCTTTTCAGTAGCTTCATGTCTGCCTTTTGCTGGGGAGCCTGCAAATGGAGTACTGCAATGAAGTACTAAGGGTGCAATTAGCATGTTGTGTCTAGTAGGCATTGACATCACTTTCAGATGTAACAACTTGTGTGCTGCAGTGCTGATGATCTCAGTGCCACGATCAAGCCCTAGGGTTGAGGGAGATTTACCAACAAACCGTGAGCAGCCAAGATACAGTTTCTTGTAAAAAAAATAAAAATGCTAGATGACAGCTAAGCTAGGTGTTGTTTATATGAATCAAATAGGATTGTCTTTGTGATAGCAAATCATCAGATTGTCATCAAGGAGACAAAATGTGACTTGCACTCCACAAAACCAAAATGACACAATGTAGGAGAGTGACATTCCAGACTGAATTGGCAGGGACTTGCTGTCATTTCCATCTCTTTGCATCTCCCTGGATTGAGTTAGTTATTCTTAGCCATCTCACACAGATTGGTATCTCCCAGGAAGACAATTCAACAACCTGCCTTGCCAGCCTTATCTAGTTACTTTTTGTTTGTTTGTTTCAGTGTAAATTCATTACAGATTGTTTTCTTTGAATTATTCTTCTTCAGCTTTTCTGAATAATTTTTGTACTTTATTAATGCCATCTTCATTCCTGACTTTGTATTCTTCTTCTTCTCTTCTTTAAAACTCTTCAAAGAAAACATTACTTTCCTTTTTAATTTTTTTCCCAACCACTGCTTTCATAATTTTCATCATTCAGCAAATTGTGGGAGACTTTCTGTACTGCGTAAGGTTGCTACTTGATGGCAGCACAAGGAAATCAAGTGATCTTTTGTGATCAAGTTGCTTCCAGGCTCTGCTATGCTGAGCAGAAGAAAAACACACCATCAGACTGGTTAAGCAAGACGTGATGGTCAAAATGCCAACCCTCATCTAAGCATAGTGTGCACTATTAACCCAGAGTAAACCTGAAAACTCACTCACACCTGGGGTGATGGTGACATGGAAAATCTGCTGGAAACATTTTTCCTTGTCCTCTCCACTCTCTGAAGGAGAAGAGGTGGCATGTGGGAAATTTTGCTTATGCCTGGGAATTGTTACTGCTCTTTGAGAAACACCAGTGTAGAGTACTTCTTTTGTACAGCCCCATGACGCTTAAAATGCTAATGGGGTGGGTTTCAACCAGGTTATCGAACTGCACCTGAGATACAAACTGTTTTTCACTTCTAGAAAACTGCAATTTCCTTCTTTCCCAAGGAACTGGGTTCCCTGGCATACAGCCAGTCAGGTTGGGCTGGCACTTAGGAGCAATAAAATCTTAATCCAGCATGACTAAATCCTTGATTGTTCATTTCTCATAGCCCTGGGCAAAATCAAATAGAAGTTTTCACACAAGATATTTTCTTTCCTTCATATCAGAATGTGACTACAAAGATGGTATTGACTTCTCACTTTCTATGTAATAGGCTTCGCTGCACTTTACTAACGTTATCTCTGGCTGTTAGAGTATATTCTCAGTAGAGCCTGTAGGAGAACACAGGGATTCTGAAATTTGTCCATGTTCACAAATAACTGTGTTTAAATCTACATGATGCTCCTTAAAGAAAATAACTGTGTGAGCCTTACCTCTCCAGTCTCCAAAAACTGAAATAAGAGAAACAAAAGTTGCATTTTCTGTCAGGAAAAAATATGTTTGTTTGTGTTTGAGTACTGTTTACATGGTAAGAGCTTATGCATTGGGGGTGTGAAGGAACAAAGGTGGTGAGGAGGCTACTTCCTCTAAATTGTGAAAACCTTGGACCTTGGTTTAACACAGCCTCCAGAAAGCCGGTGCCACCTTGCAGGATAAAAAAGTGTGTATTTAATCAAGCAGTTACCTAACCAACTCTTTGTATGAGAACATTGATGGTAAACTGCAGAGCAATTTGCACTAATTTAGACAGACTCTGGGCAAGCAGTAGGACTAAAAATTGTTTCCAATATTCCTTTATTGCTGCTCTGGCCTTCTCAACAAGAAGAAAACCTGAACCAACAATATTTCATGGGATCTAACATCTGAAGACACTAGGAAAGAAATATTAATTTTTACATTTTAACTTGTTTGATAAAATTTTAAACTTAAGGGGTTCTGGAATAACAGTGGGAGACCGAACCCCTTTTTTCCTCTAAATATTCTTCCTATTGAAAAGAGTTGTTGAGGAGACATCAATGTTACTCCATATACCGTTACAGAAAATAAACATGAGATCTTGTATTCATTTTCTCCTGAAAACCTCAGTTTAAATAATTTATTTTCTTTAAAACAGAAGTCAAAACAATGTTCATTTTCCTACCTACAAATATAGGACAGATAAGAATCCAAAAATAGGTTGTCCTCAAAGAAATGTGTTCTGCATAATTGCTTACCTGAACAGTGGCAGGTAAACCTACTCTATCACTACTGCAGCTGGTCAGAAGTGGTAAAGATCTTAAAGTTTGGAAACTTTATTGAAATTTAAAGCAAAATTTTAAAATTAATCTGTGAATTAGAGCACTGTCTGCAATCTATTTTTATAGCATACATCCAGAGTGTTTAATTAAAACACTGTTGCAAGAGTCATATAACCAATGAAAAGCATCTATTGCAAACTAATGCACTTGGATGCAGTGATTTATTAACCAATCATAATGAAATTATCAAATCAATGTAAGGAATTCTATAGCTTGAGACCTTTATAAAATAATCACTGTGTTTTAGTCAGGCTGCTGAGAAAAAAAAATTCTTTTTAAGCCTCTTAAAAATTTCAGCTACAGTGCCTAGTGAAGATTTGATACTTCATGTACATCTGCAGATACCAGAAAGGGCTGGTTCAGCCCAGAGGACCTCAGGGTGCTGCACTTTAGAACACTCAACTTCCAGCTGTCCCAATGCTTGGCAGAATACTCAATGTCTAAATCAGCTCATGTGTTTCTGTGCAAGTGACAATACCAGTGCGGTGACTAGAGAGCTTTGTAGGGATCATATCAAATACTGACTATGTTGAAAATCTCAATTACCATCAGCATCCTCCCTCCCTTTTCTGTCCTGCTGGGAAGCATCTCCTCTGCTTTACAAAAGTAATTCTTGTGGTCCTAGGTTCTTCTGTACTGTATTAAAGAAATATTTCAAGTTAAGGACTGAGCATGGAAAACTGAGTTGCTGCTTTTCACAGTTGCTGCATGATTCATTGGTGGGAAAGCAGGGAGCTTGTTCATCCACAGCTACATCCTGCGGCTTTGTATTAATGTAAGACAAAATTATATCAGAACCTGGTATCACAGGGGGCCTACTGGATCTGCAGGACATCAGACTAAGATACACCTCATGCTATTCATATTCCTTGTGCAGCCTAAATCAGGTCATTTGAACAGATTCTAATCTTGTTAATGGTAACCACAGCATAAACAGTCATTTCAGACAAATGGGTATCACAGCAAAGTAAATAGGCAGGGTGCTGCTAATAGTAACTGCTAGTCTGTGTTACGGATGCAAAACCTCTTGCATATATTAGCAACATTTACCTTTTACAAGAAAAATTGTAATATTAATACTGCAAGCTCATTCAGGAGACCTGCATTACAAACATTTTTAGAGCATGTGTTTGAAGTAAGAAACAAAAAAAAAGTGATTCATAATTTTCACATAAGTGAAAAAAAATATTTTTTGGTGCCTTGATCTTGTTTAAGTGCATTCTTTTACATTTTCTAGCTTTTGAAAATGAAATATTTCATCATTTTCAATAGAAGATGCTAGCCATATCGGTGTCCAAAAAAAAGCCGATGACAAATGCCAGTGTTTTAAAGCTCTTGAAAACATTTATATTTTTCAGGTTAAACACTGTTATCAGTGTATCAAATCCAAGTATGTTACAGGGAGCCAGCCTCCATCTCTTCTCATGGCCTCTCTGTCCCCATGAAGTGTTTGCAAACCTCGTACAAATCCCTCATACTGAAATAACCACATGCAATTCAGCTTCAGCCATGTAGGCGCCCAAGCTTGTGCCCAGTCACACACTGAGGGAACCATTTGTGCTGCACATTTTCCAACTGTCCTTCAGGAGCAAGGAGACATACAGACAGGTTGGGAAGGGGTGAAAGGGCAACCTTCACAGGGGCCTGGACCAGCTCAAGACATGGGCCCATGGGAATCTCATGAGGCTTAGTCAGACCTAGTTCAAGGTGCTGCACCCGCGTTGGGGCAACCCCCTGTACCAACACAGGCTGGGGGAGGAACAGATCCAGAGCAGCCCTGGGGAGAAAGACTTGGGGGTGCTGCTGAGTCAGAAGATGATGCTGGAAATGAGCTGGCTTACAGTCCAGAAAGAGAATTGTATCCTGGGCTGCATCAAAGGCAGTGTGGCCAGCAGGGCAAGCGAGGGGATTCTGCCCCTCTGCTCCACTATGGTGAGACCCCACCTGCAGAGCTGCATCCAGCTCTGGAGTTCCCAGCAAGGGAAGGACATGGACCTGCTGGAGCAAGTCCACAGAAGGCCACCAAGATGATTAGAGGGTTGGAGCACCCCTCCTACCAGGAAAGGCTGAGAGAATTGCATTGTTCAGCCTGGAAAAGAGAAGGCCTAGGAGTGCTGCTTTTCAATACCTGAAGGGAGCCTAAAAGAAAGATGGAAAGAGACATTTTATAAGAGCACAGAGTGACAGGACAAGGGGGAATGTATTCAAACTGAAAGAGAGTAGATTTATATTAGACACTAGGAAAGAATTATTTACTGGGAGGGTGGCAAGTCACTGGAAGAGGTTCCCCAGAAAAGGTGTGGATTCCCCATCACTGGAATTATTCAAGACCAGGTTGGATGGAGCTCTGAGCAACTCAGTCTAGTGGAAGATGTCCCTGCCCACGGCAGGGGGTTTGGAACGAGGTCACCTTTGAGGTCCCTTCCAACCCAAACCATTCTGTGATCCTGTTATTCTACCAGTCTCCTTAATGGACCTCCACACAAGTGCTAAATAGTGGAGGGGAGGAGATGGGAAGCAGGTGGGAAGGGTTAGTTGTTTGCTGCCTGTGCTGTGGAAAAGATTTACTCTACTGGAGAAGTGATAACTCAGATATGAATACAAAACTTAAGCCTTTATCTGAGGACTGGATACATAGGATTTTATTTAAGGTTCTACCTAAGAGCACAGTCTACCTCTGTTTAGTTGTATATGACCTTAAATGTGTTGTCTCATTTTCATCCCAACCCTCAGTGATTTTCCTCTTGAATTTCATTCTTTGTTCTTTCCAGAAATGCAATAAATACTCCAACTTAATGCATTAAATATGAAAAGACTTACTGAGAGGACCCAATTTATAAATTATTCAAGAGCCCTTATGGTGGAAAGCATTTATTTCAAAACATTTATTATTAATTTTGCAGTTTAGGATGAAGTTCTTATAAGGCAGTCATTTATTAAATATTGACTTCCATTCAGGCCACCAGATAAGTTTATCTGTAAGATAGCACCTATAACCAAAGAGGAGCAAAACACCAAAATGTTCCAGTGACTGATTTAGGTAATGAATAGAAAGTGCTTATTTTCCTAAGGTAGTACCAAACACAACCAAAGCATTTACTTGAGAAAACAAACATTGGGCACTGTATCACTAAGGGAAAGAATGGCTTCAGAGTTAGAACAAGTGGAATTAAATTGAATAGAAGAAATTGAATTAAATTCAAAAAATTTGGCAAAATGTTATAAATATTAATCAAACTAAAGTATGCTAATAAAGAACATGTCATCTTGGAAAAAAAAAAAAAAAAAACCAAATTATTTTGCGGACAAACATTTCATCATTGGAACCAAAACTAGTACTACTGCCTTATGAAAGCAAGAGCATAATTTTGAAAGCTGTACACAACAGTGCTGTGCCAATGCTGGTGAGTTAGCTCCTTCCTACCAGCCAGCTCTTTCTAGGCTGAGGAGATAGTAATTTACTCAGAGTGAAAAAGTCACACAGGTATCATTTTGTGATAGACTGCAAACAAATAATAGTGAAGAACTAACACAATAATTACTTTTTTTCTCACTTCTTTTAATAATTTAATGTTATTCTGTTTGGTGTTGTATCAAAAGAATTAGAAGGTAATCTTATTCCAGAAATGGACAACTGAGGTCAGGCTGTATGGAGGTGTATGTAGCTTGATGGGATCTTCAACAGCATACTAAATTAATCCTGATTTCCTAAAATCAAAAAAGCACAGCTAATTGTCATTGCTGTGTAACAAAGCATCATAATTAAAGTTAACTACATTAATACCAAGATGAAAGAAAATACATGGCAATACAAACCTGTGAATCACTTAGATGTGGCTGCTGATGGACCTATGTGAGGTGATCTGAATCCTTATAACCTTCCCACCTGATGCTAGTCATTCTCTGGGATTGCTGTTCCTGTGAGCCAGAAAGGAAAAGGCAGATCCATGAAGGAGGCTACCACAAGTGTTTTCCTTCAATCAGTTCCACAACTGTCAGGATGGGCTGAAGGATTTGGTAGAGAGGGAAATTCTTTGCAGCAGTGGTGTCATGCAAGTGAGGGGCACAGAGGGAGGATGCTGAGGGACACAGAGCAGCACATCCAAAGTACTAGTCTAGATGTGATTCAACACCATACATAAAATACTGGTGAAATCACTGTCAGAACTATTTTAAGACTTTCTACTCCACAATCATCCTGAAGTTCTGAGCATTGCTGTGCTTCCTGATATTGTTTAAATTTTGATTTATCTCCTCGGAGTCTATCGTGACCACATCTTTGATTTTTAAAGTGTTTTTTCCTTTCATTGTGCTGTGAGAACGTAAGTTTGATTAGATGTGGTGTCATGAGCACTGCAGTGATCAAATCAGTTAGTCAAGACTAAAATAAAAAGCATTTTACATACAGTAAGAAAAATACTTAATTTCTTTTTAGCTTTTCTATTTAGTTAGCAGCAAAGCTTAGGCATGAGGGTGAAAAATCGAAGGCGACAATATTAATGCTGAAATAATAGACTCCACTCTGATGTCATTTGCATTCACAGGAATTAAGGGTGCTTTATGCTGCTACCCCATATCACAAATCCAGATAATTCTGAAGCAACCATCATGGATTTACAATAGCATAAATGAAATATGGGCCTTAATAGCTTACATTCCCACTCAGCACTCATTGTCCACATGCATATTTCATGACCATCACTACCAGCTCATCAGCCACTTTGCCATTTGTGAGGATCTACTGAGCTGTATATTTCTAACCTAAATCACTTTTCAGTCTACTGTAGAAGGCTGATTGAAGACAAAGCAGGTGTCTCTATGAAGAAGTGTCTAGTGTCAAAAGAAGAGCTGTGTGCTCAGCTTGAAGATCCTTCTGTGATGAAAGGATATACTTTCAACCTGTGACTGTCATGTCAGCAGCTGCAGCACATCTTTAGATGTTTGCCTGTGTCAGTAAAAACACATTCAGTTTTCAACAATCCACCTCCTCTCATGTTCTGGGGGAGAGTAGTATTTAAAATATAATGAGGATCTAACTCAACAAAAAGAGAGGTATTGAAAGGTGTTGTTTTATCCTAAGTGACAAATCTCTTGCTATTTATCAAACAGCTCCCAGTGCTATGGCAGCGCTGGATTGAACTCCCCTGCCCAATTAAAAGATCTAGCACTTACCTCACACTGGGTTCATCAGTACTGAACCTGCACTGTTGGAAGTGACAGCACTTAGGGAACTGTAAAATTGATCCAGCTGAGATGATAATACACCCACTTCCTTTTCACAACTCTTTTTTCTGATTCAGCTAAAACTAACTTTTGACGTGTGTGTGTAATGCAGGATGAAGAGATATTCCAGAGATTTGGAAGCTGTAAAATGCAGGAAGCTGTAGAAAAAACAAACACTTGGTTTAAGAAGCCTAAATCCCATGGCTAAATGTTGTTATTCACAGTTAGAAATTACTAATTAAGATGTCAGCAATCCACTAAGAAACTGTCCAGCTGTGAAATCCATCATTAGCAGAGTTAGAAATGAAGGCATCTTGAGTAGCCTCTAGCTGAGGTGACACCCATATGGTTCAAGTGCCCAGAGGAAATGCTGGCAAACAGGAGCAAGTACAGGGCTACACTTCTCATTTTCATGCTTTAGTGATCCAACTGAGTCTTTGGTATTATTGCAACATTTTTGAAAGATAAGGCATTTTCAATTACTTAGTTTTTGAAAAATATTTATTTAGGTTTGCAGACAATTTTGTTTCTAAATAGTCCTTTTAAAGTTTTGTAAGTCAGATCTGAGTCAAATTTGGAAGAAATCTATCCTTTCTCCTCTATTTATCTCCACAGGAAATGTTTCTGAGGGAACAACAAATTAGAAGTTGGAGATGTTGATCCATGAATATGTTTCAGAATTTACCCTGTTTGGAACAAGAAAAGAAAGATTTTGGCTCCATGGAGCTGCAAAAATGCTGCTTGACAAAGAACTATCTGATGTAGGCTAACAAGAATAAATCATGAAGTGGATGTGAGAGGAACCACAGATGCAGGATAGGTACTTACCTAAGCACAAGAAGAAAACGCAGTAGCCTTCAGTCTTCTCAAACACATTGAGAAAGCAGGATGCTGGCATTATTGTTCATGAACACTTTCTCTAGAAAGGTGAGGTTGAAGGGAAGGGTACCCTTACAGTCTTTGTTGTGATAAGTTATTGATTGTTACAATAATTGCAGATGACTTTTCACTGCAAGATGGTGAAAATGGGCTTGTTCATAAATGCATGACTGTCTCCTGACCATGAAAGTGTTTGTGCATTTTTGAGGGGAGACATTCTGCAGGATTCCTTGGGGCTCTCCATTCCTCTTCCTACAGTCACGCTGGAAAACTCATCCAAATACTTTGGTGGAAAAGAAGTTAAAGGGAATCCTTACAAATGTGGTGATCATATGAAACATTAAAAAAACCAAGGAAAGTCTGTGGGAAAGGAGACCAGACAAATGTGAACAGTCTGTAGCTCACTTCTGTAGCTGTGAGGGACTCTGTATACACTCAGATCCAGATGAAGGGAAATGTGTTATTCAGGCTGGGAGCACACCTCTGCCCCAATGCAGACTTCTACTTACATGGAGGAATTATCCAGTAGCCTCAAAGTAATCAAAGGAACCCTGGCTCTTTGGCCAAGAAATATGTTTGAAGTGCATGTGGCTAACTTAAAGTTTATATGCATCCCTATCAGTCTTTCCTATCTGAGTTTTCAAGACTCTTAAAATAGTAAGGAAGAAAATAGGAGTCTCAGAAACAAAGTAAGAATTATGGGTTTGGGACAGTTCCAATTCTAAACTTATTTTGTCACAGGATTTTTTAACTTGTGTAGATTTTTTTTTAAATGTGCCATTTCAGTTTTTTAACAACTTGCTCCACAGGAATATTTAAGAATATTAGATCCTTGAAAATTTTCAAATATGCTCGATCCTATGAGATTATAATAGGAATATTTATACTGTCGTTTGTGGAACATTTATGCATGAGGAATGGGTTTGGGTTTTATATTTTTCCAGTACTAATATCTGATCAATGCAAGCATTTACTTTATCTTCCCTTGGGTTAAGAGATTTGGCGCTTCCTGTTGATATTCCCATATTGAAAGTGGAGTACTCCATGGGAGTGTGAAATGACAGCAGTAAGGGAACAATAGTCTTCTCCAGTGAAGATTTTAAAACGGAAGCTCAGCTGGTGTCTCTAAACTGATCCCAAAATAAGACATAATCTCATTTACTGTGCATCTTATCAGTAACTCTCATTTACCAGTTCTTTTCTCTACCAAAAACTTTGTGAAAATAAAGTTATGGAAAGAAAGGTCTTTCATTTTTAATTAAAATGATATGCAATTATGCTTGAAATCTTGCTTTCTCTTTCTTTTTTCTTTTGCATGCTGTATGCAGAGCACTGTGAAATAAAATAAAATATGGTGTGCCTAGACTTCTACAAAAGAATTTCCTTCAGAACTGTCTAAACCCAATTTGCTATGTCTCTTTGCCTGCAGCAAGAATATCAACACATACTGTAAATCTTTCTGGTTCTCTCATTTCCTTTGGCTGTTTAAACTGCTTTGAGACAGTGAGTAGCAAACATAAAATATGTTATTGCATTGTGTATGTGTCTGCAATTGTGATGTTTCTCTAAATGAAAAAGATTATACTTTTTAACTTTGTTTCTTTGTTCCTTTGTAAACAATTTCTATTCCATGAGAGAAAACTTTATGCCAGTTACAGTCACACATTCTACAGCCTGAAAACATTTATTTCTTTAGTTAGTTGAAAAATACATTTTTTCTTAACTGATGCAGCGTTCCAGCCTGCCCAGCCTGCAGGTCCTCCCATGAATGCCAAGGTGGGGGTGCTGGGTCCAGCCAATGCAGTCCTTGCTTTCAACAGGCAGGTCTGTCTCCCTCATTTAAAGAATAAAGTTACTCACTCCCAAACTGAGCTTCTCCCCACAGGCAATGAAGAGGAAACTACTGACTATGGATAGCCATCTTCTAGATTTCTATAGTTAAGGGGGTAAACCACATCCAAAATATTAAATTTTGCCCCAGTAACTAGGGAAGGAAAACTAAGTTTACTTCACACTGATTAGAAGTGTGAGGCTGACTCTTGACTAGTCCTAGTTTTTGTCTGGGCACCACAAAGCCAAGTTGCCATTAGTTCTGCAGTTCATTCCCAGGCCCTAGACTGGTGTATTGCTAATAATCATTAGCTCAATGGAGCTAATTTATTTTTTTAAAACGTTTTTTATCATTCTTTTTTTAAACATTTGGTTTCTTCAGTTTCTTCTCCTTTCTCTTTATCTTTATTCCCTGATTTTAGGACATTAATTGGATAATTTTGCCACAATTTGTTTGTTTTCCTTGCCCCTCATTTCATCTCAGTCATTTTGGTTGCAGTCATCCCCTTTCCAAATATTTTGATTTTTTTCAATTACAATTTTTTTGATCATATCTCCTTTCTAGAGTGTTTGTTAGACTTTGTTCTCTGATTCCAAGATTTCATTCCCTTTCCTAAAAGTAAGAGTTTTCTTTTTTATTTTTAACATTTAATTTCTTTAGTTTCTTCTCCTCTCTCTTTTTTTACCTTTCTTTCATGATTTTAGAATTTTAACAGGTGTAATTTTGGCAAGTTTGGTCCATTTCACTGCCCCTCTTTTCATCTCAATCTATTTGGTTGTAGTAACTCCATTTCAGATTTTTTCTGGATTTTTTAAACTGCATTTTATTTGATCATATCTCCTTTCCAGAGCTTTTGTTAGACTTTGTTCTCTGATTTCAAGATTTCCTGAAAAGAAGAGTTTCCTTTCAGGAAAGGGAATGAAATCTTGTGATTTCAATGAGGATTAATTGGGCAAGCTTCTGTCCATTTCCTTACATTTGTCATGTCATGTCCTGCACTTCAGTACCATGACCTGTGGAATTATTTCCAGATGCAAAGTGGCCTGATTAAAAATAGTACAGACCCTTCTCAAAAGGCAATATTGATTCTAGGTAATATCTAGTGAAAACTACATTACGCTTTCCTTCTGCTGCTCTAGTTATCTCTCCAGCACCACTCATCAAACATTTAATCCTTAGGCAATCTCCCTTGCTTTTATGCCATAGTTTCTCATCATGTCACACACATTTTGATTTTCACACTGTGAAAATAAGCCCAAGTTACTGACAAGCTGACATTCACCCCTGCTTCTAAAAAAGATTTGGGATAGGGAGCATGAAACATTCACATTTATTTTCAGATCACTGCTACAGATTCGATACTGGACACATAAAATTTAGATCTTACCTATTCTGTCCACTTCTTGTCTCTAATATATTTTTCTTGTCAGTATTGCTTTCCATCAAGATTGTGATTACTGATCATACTCATGAATACAAGCAGTTTTTTTCCCCAGAATAACATATTTCAGGGTCTTTATTGCAAATCTAAAACTTTCTTACTTGTATTGAACACTTTCAACTAAAGATGAATACCAGGAGTGCCTCATGCATGGACCCTGTAAGAAAATTACATCAAAAATAATAACTTCAACCCAGAGCCCTGGATATAGATGGTTTCTAGGAAACTGTGTAGAGATGGAGGTCAAAGAAATCATTCTCACCACATCCGGTATTCTCTGCAGGAGACTTCTAAATGAGTTGGGTTTTGGGGAAGGGGAGGACAATATAAGTTGGGAGCCTCCTATAGCATTGGTCACAGCCTGTCCTCACCTCCATCCTTCCACTGGATGTCACCACGCTGGTGACACATTTGCTGCTGTGTGTGCTGGTGGTGGCAAGAAAGGACAACCTTCCAGGTCTTCTGCCACTGGGCTGTCACAAGAGCTGACAGGGTAACTTGCTGTCAAACCCAGTGTTTACCTATATGCCAAGGTAGAGGTATCCCTTGCCATCAGCTTTTGAGTGTCTGCTAAGGATGAATTTAGCATGGGGGACCACAAAGGTACAAATACAGTGTCATGATGGCAGAGACAGATCCCAGAACTCTTCTGGGTAGAGGCCAGTCTGGACTTCATTCTCCAGACTAAATATCTTATTGAAGAAGTAAACATAAACATCAGTTTTTCCAGTTGTAGAATTAGAGGATTCAAGTTAATTCAAGATGTTATCATGCTTCAGCACTGAATAATCAAGCCATATCAAGAGGATAGTTGTATCTGACGAAACTGATGAAAGATTGCTTATGGGTTCAAATGAGATATAAAACTAGTAGGTCAGTAGGGTTTTCTCATTGGCACATTAATAGACCCATTTTACCTTTCCTAAATTACAAAGTATGAACAGCTTTGAGTTAGGGGGGGGAAAAAGACAATGGGAAATCATGTGCATTTCATTGTTCTGTTCAACAACCAGGATTTTTAATTACATAAAAGACTCATCAAGTATTAGCAATCAAATGTAGACTTTATATAGCACAACAAAATAGAATGAGTAATCTGAAGCCTTTCCAGACTAATAAGAATAACTACTCTATGGATCAAAGGATGATTGAATATTCTCCGGTATCTTCCCTGGTTTCAACTGTTTAATCCAAGTACCTTCTTCAAATGAGAAAATCTGTTTTATATGAAAAAAGCTCATGTTTATTAACACAAAAATCAGAGCATTAAAGCAACTGCTAGACAGGAATTTGCATAACTAAAAACTGCATAACTGTTTCATAATTTTCTCTGATGGAAGATGATTTTTTTTTATTTATATCTTTTTTTCCCCTTGATATTTTTCCTTTTTCATTGCAATCCCCCAAAATTTAACACAGCTCACTAGGGACAGCTGCCTGGTCTCAGCCCATGCAGCTCTCTTTTTGTGTATTTAATTTGCCTCAGAAGAGCAATTAGCTATATGTATGGCTTTTTATCTGTACTTTTTTTAATCTGGAAACTACCTAATTGATGCAATATATAAAACATACAGTGTCATGCAAGGTACCTGTAAGACAAGATACTGACAAAGCCCTCATGTTTAAGAAAAAAATTATTTCTCATTAATCTAAATGAGGAATATATACATATTTGTAAAAGAAGAGGTTTATTTATTTTATGATTTTATTCATTATTGCATTCAAATGAGTAAACATAACAATTAAAACAACAAGTGATATTAAAAATATATATCTGTTGGATGATTCACCATAAGAAATAAATTTTCATTATTTTGAATAATATTAGCCATAGGATAGTGATGAGAATACCATCTTGTGATATATACATGTAATCTTATAGTCATCATAAAACATATATCTTAAAAATGTCTCCTCTTATGGAATATAATTCATTTTAGTCCTAGTATTTAACAGAAAATTGACATGACATAATTTTTTTTTAAACCCTGGACATACAGATATAAAGATGACAATGTGAAAAAATGCTGGGCTTGTATTAGCTCTAATATAATTTTTGGCTTGGAGTGGGAATAATAGATCTTAGATTTCTTTTTATTGGGCTAAATATTCAGCTTGCACAAAACAAATCACCTCAGTGATTGAATCCTCAAATAATCCAATTTTCAATCAAATGTTTTGAATTGCATCTTAGCCTTGTGACCTCATTATCAAAAGGCATGTTCATGTGCAACATAGTGCTGATCTTCATTTTTCTCTCTCTGTCACTCTTCTCTTTTTTTCCTTTCCTGAAATGGTAAATATTTTATCCCCTTTCAGTTTCTAAGTGAATAGTTAGTCTTGGGTAACTGGCAGTAGGGTTTTGTATGTGCTTATCTGCTTTCTGCTACTTTTACTTCTCTCACTGTTCTGCTATGAAGTATGGTTAGTGTCAGTCACAAGATCACTTTGATCCCTTTGAAGCAAAAGACTTGAGCTATTTGTACTGACAGATAACGCATGAATACGTAGCTACTATAGCATACATCATATTATTGACAAGGTAAACTAAAGGTTAAAAACACTTGCACTTAATTTTCCTGCTAAGACTATAAAATCTCTAGTATTTGAGGATCTAATTTGCAAGGGCACGAATGCTGGTGAGAGACAGTCTCTCTACAGGGTAGCAAGAAGTTTTTCATCCTCTCCAGACACCAAGCTGCACAGAACCAGCAGCTGTTGATGCTGAACTTTTAAAGAACACAATGCATTTAAAGGAACAGAAGTGAAACTTCTGCACTGAAATCAATACCACCTTGAAAGGATTCAGAATATCTGCTGGAACAAAAGAAAACCATCCACAGGGATAACAAAGTGGTCCTCAGTAAAGCAAACCATTGAAAGCAAACGGAAAGAGTGATTTAATATTAAAACATGGTCTCTTTATATTGTGAAAGGATAAATAATTAAGCTCTTTTTAAATAGCTGGACTCTAATTAGAAAGAAATTTAAAATCTGCTCTAGGATTTAGTACAAATGCAGACAGGCAATGCATGGCTGTAGATTTCAGGATGCTGTTTCAGCCTATTTTTTCTGATCTCAGCCAAAGGAAGAGAACATGAGAATGTGCCTGTGATAAACCTACTGTGTTTATGGATTTCTGCGCCCAAGAGGGCGGGTGAGAGTGGGAGGCAGCTGCAACAAAACCAAAAGCATTTCATTTTTTTTCTGAGAATTAAGAGTGTGTTCCAAAGGACGGCAATTTAAACTGGATTTCAGCCCTTGTAGTCCCCAGAAATCCTTAAATTTGAATTGAAAGAGGCACATAGAATCCATAACAAAATGCTATTGCACTATGGGTGGAGCAAAGTTGTTTGGAAAGCACTGATGTGAGTAGCTTTTAATATCCCATTTCCAATCTTCAGTAATCTAATTCAAACTGACTGCAGCCGTATTTAATAACCACACTTTAAAAAAATCATAGTGAATTAATTGTTTTAAACTTTTATTCACCTTCTGTTAGTGCCAAACCTGTCCTCTTGTCTCTGACTGGAATTTAAATAGGTGGCAGTCTTTGTGTACCTCAATGTCCCTCCAATTCTCTTTTTTCCATTTAACACAGCCCTAAATTCTTAAATGTTTGGAAAATATATGAAATGCTTAAGTCTCTACATTATTCAATACTGATTGCCCCCTGCTGCATGTCCTTTCTAGAATGACCTCACTATACTGAGGTGACCAGAAGTGCTCATGGAGTATTAAATATATCCTCATTAAAGGGTATAAATGTCCAACTACTATTGCTTTACGTGTATATCACACTATGGGTCAAATCAGCTTTTGGCTGCATGCATGGACTTCACTGACCTAGTATTTGTGCATGCATAATTTGGCTGACTATGTCTAGAGAGGATGTAGTCTAAGTATTTATCTTTTTATTTTTTATATGGAAATTAGGGTGGGAAAGGCTCCAGAGCAATATATCTTCTGTTGTGGAAAAGGTTTTTTTGTCCTTACTATGACATAAATGAAAAACACTGCAATATTTATTAGTGCAATTTTTAGGATGGGCTGGAACAAAGTGGAAATGCTGCTTTAGGGCTCCCTGAGAAATAATGACAATGATTTTTTTCTTGACATTCACCATGAAACTCCCAATCTAAAAGCAATGTAACATGCTGCTTCTAGTGGTGATCTGTCTTTTCCCTCTTTAAACCTCATTCTCACATAGGCAGCATTTTAAAATTTCTTTCTTTCCACATCAACTCCTTTAATCCATCTATCTTCATAATACTTCCTGTTGCTCTCTTCTACACTCCTGTCAGTATCTTTCTGTTTTGGGGTGCTTTGAACTGAACACAACTCTTGCAGATGAGATCACAGCAAGGCTTCAGAGAAAGAAATTATTATTGCACTTGGATGTTACATGATGAGACCCTTCACAGGTAGAAATTTTAATCCTTACTAGCCATTTCAGCTTTATACCAGATTTTATTTCAGAGTTTGTGTGCAGATTTCATGGTACTAGAATTACCCATCTGTTGTGGAATCAGGGCTATTGTGCACTGCAGGATATTGTTTGTTAGATTGTAGAGCCTGAGCAAAGTCTAATTGGATGCACCTAGAATGTGAACTGGCACCTAACTTAACCCTACAGTTTACTCCTAAGTCCTTAGCTGCCCACACAGTGTAGCTGTGAAGAAGTGCTTTTGTGAAGGAATATTTTGTGAAGGAGTACAGTGCATTTCCCAGGATTTTGCTTTGTCTACAGGTCCCTTCCAACCAGGCCATTCTGACTGATTCACTTCAAGGTCCCACTTGAGCAATATAACAAAAAAGACAACCGTGTTTGGCTCCTCCTGCCCCTTCCACTTCAGGCTTTGCTCTCCCAGGTGCTCTGTTGATGGCATGCCATGCTTCAGGGTATGTCAGGCATACCCTCAGGTTTCCATCTTCCAGTCAAGCTCTTCTCCTGCACATCCCTAAGTCACATGTTTTCCTAATTCCTGCTTTGGTATATATTTGCATTTTCCATCCTGGACGTGATTCTGGTGTATAACCAAGCAGGAGATGATATATAGATTTAGTCCATTCAGTAGATATCATCTTTTCATCATCATTTTAGTTCTTTCTTCAGCTATGCCAAAAGACCTAAAGAATATTCCATGTTCTGAAAGGCAATAAAAGCATACTGAAAAGACTGAATGGTTAAGAATCCACACAGCAGAAAGCAGCATACTTTCAACTTCCCACTTATTTGCTTGCAGGCCTGCTATTTTGAGAGCTGATAGTCCACAAGGAACAGTCACAAACAGATGCAAAACATACAAAGATCTGTGTTCAAAGTCAAGATTTGTGATCATCCTATGTTCTGCATGATTATTATCTTACATTTTAAACTAAGTTATGTATAAGCTACATGGAATATATAATATCTCTCTTAATTAAAAATCGTTACTAAAAACTGACACAGTCATCAGCCATACACAGTTAAACTCTGTTTTTTCTTACCAGTATCCAAACTAAATACTATAGAGAAATTTTTCAAATCACAAACAAGAAGATGAGGGGGAAATGTCTGCACACACTTAAATAATCTCCTTCTTAATTTATCAAAAATATTTTTTCAGTTTAAAAATCATGAAATAAAAACACAAATCCAATGCAAACCTTGTAAAGGGTTTTCTGTCTGAAGAGATAAAAAGCATGTCTAGATTTCCCACCAAGCACAAGTACTACTCTACTACCCAGACAATTGAATAGAAAAAGATTTGAATGGCCACCACTGCTTTCCCTCCTTTAAAGTTATACTCTTTCATATCTTGGTAAGCATGATTTGAAGAACTGAGAGAGCAGCAAATCAAAACAGCAACAAAAACAACAGGAAAAAAGGGAAAAAGAAAAAGCCCATGGCATAGAAATCAATTACTGAGAAAATCACAGTAAATAAATTTCAGCAGAAATGATGTCAGGTATCAAATAAGAGGAAAACATGTTCCTCCAGGCAGCAGAATGTATATTGTTTTTATCCAAACCCAGCAGTGGCAATTCTGTAGCTGAAGATTTGTGGCTCAAATTCTGCAGCACAAATCAAAACAGAACCTTCTAAAACCATCCATAGAAATGATGTAGACTCAAAGTAAGTATCAAGAATATCATCCAAGTGTGAGCCATAGCAAATAGACCAGTATTCAGTGACTCGCACTGAGGGTGAAGCCAGCTTTGTAAAAGGCTGCAACATCTCCTTTTTTTACCACCTGTTTTCCCTAGATATTGCAGAGCTGGTAGCAAAGCCAATTTTTTTTTTCCAAGCTCAGGGCTCCCTTCCTGCTGCTGACGATTGCTGGGATAGAAGCAAGAAACATCCAGGTAACCTCAGAAAGTGAACTCATTTTTAAAGCACCTAAATCCTTTGAAGGGGACCCAGGAAAGGCCAGGAGCTTTCTCTCCTGCTTTTCTTCTTAGTAGCCAGGCATGTACCAGATATAATGTGTTCTAGCAGAGAATGAAATATTTCTCATACTGGATGGAACAACACACTGAAGTCTCAGCATCATGGACTTTGTGTCTGTACCACATTCAATTTCAGAAATAGAACAAGTAGTTCCTTACATTTAAAAAAAAGAATACACTGGAAAAGCAAAACTGAATGGTTCATGTGTGACATGAATGTACCCAGAAAAAATAGTAAGAAAAAGATGAGATTGGTAATAATATTTTTTCCTACTCATTACTGCTGATCTAGTACATTATTTTGCATATAAATTTCATTTCTAATTTAAGAGAAGATATGATGGTGTGAAGGGGCAAAAAAATATGAAAATAACATGTTAAGTCTACCATTTTTATTCAGTTAGCAAATTTTCAGGGAACACACATAACTTGTATGAAATTTGTTTCCTTTTCTTAAAAGATTTTTTAATAATAAATAAAACATGCCCACTCTGTGGATTATTTAGTATCCTGTAATTTCTTATTGTGGCTGCGATTTTGTACTCAGGTCTAGTGACTAGCATTGTTTCTTTCCTGTAACTAACCTTTATAAACTGCAATTGGCATTCACTCAAATAAAATTTGTTTACTCACCAAAAAAGTCTTTTTGTGAATAAGAAAAAATCTTGAGTGTTAGCTATCACAAATCTTGATTTGCTCAAAAGCTTCAAAAACCAAACAAAAAAACCCAAACAAAATATTAAAATGGGATGCAAACATAGTAAAAAATCTTTTGATTAGAAATTATTTCCTTTTTATTCATCTTTATTCCTTTTTTTATTCAGTTTTATTATATGACTACCCAGTGATTGTACCCATGAACTTTGTCAGTTTGAAACAGTTGTATAACAAAAATTGTTTCTTCTTTTCTGCAACTTACTTAAAATATACAATTTTATATTTTACAAATATAAAATTCTTGTATATTTTACAAATATACAATTTTATATTTTACAAATATTGTAGTGATACCTTAACTTTTGTAACACCACCTTTTTCCCATGTTTCTGTACGTCTCTAACCCTTGTCAGAGAAATTCATGCAGTGATATAAAGTAGCACCTGACTAGCTTTGATCTTGTGTGGGATGAGTTTCTCTTTATTTAGAATTAGTGCAGGAAACAGCTATTCAGACTGAAAATTGCACAGGTTAGGTGGGCAGCACAGAAAAAGTGTCTAAAATAGCTCAAATACAGAAATACAGGGCCATAAAATGTCTTAAAACTTCATCCTCAAGCAAACACTGAAATCCTAAAATTCATATTTAATTTTCACAGACAAGATCTTCATGTTTCATGTTTGTCTAGTCTCTGCTGTCCCAGTGCCTCATGAACTTGAAAATGAAGGACTAAGCAAATCCACATACTCCAGTAAAAGGCACTAAGTGGAAGCCCATGACCACAGGAGTCTGTGGGAGGAGGTCTTGAAGTCTTCAGAATGTAAAAGACAAAAGAGCATTATGCTTTTCAATAAAATGAAAGCAATATCTATATATAGACTGACTGATATTGGAAACACTCAACAGTTTCTGGAAACTGATAATACTATCTAACCACAAGCTACTGGTACAGCCACATTTTTTAAAAAAAATTATTCTTATGTCTTTGTCTGCTCTCCATTCTTGTTTTTTAATATACCCATTTGTAATATCCTGTACATTTATATGCCAGATAGAAGATTATTTTCCTGTGGTTCCTAATCACATGGTATAGCATGAAGGATAGAGTCTCATTAAGGATCAGCTTTCTTAAAAGATTCTGTTCATAGGTAATTCTGCTTAATATAAATTTTATGGCATAGCAGGGTTCTGTTCCTCATCTTTTATTGCCAGGAGAACACAATAATATGAATAATATTCTATTACATTTGTACAGTATCTTCCATCTGAGGTTTTTCAAAGCATTAGTGGAAAATATTTAGCATGCAGTAGGTCTGTGAGGAGCCTTCTGATTTTCAGTCTTATCTCTGCACAGTTGAACCCATCTTTGCCATTTGTCCTGTAAACTCTTGAAGTTCATTATCACCAGCTAAAAATAGCTCATCATACACCTCAGTTCATGTAAACAGATCAAATTATGTCAAACTCACAGATTTCAGGTCGGTTTCTGCCAACAGTGTGGTTGACTTAATAATTCTCCAGGCTGCAGTTTTTATAATCCAAAGAGACTTTTGCTGCTTATGAATATGTCCAGAAAGGATCCAATTCCCTTCTCCCATTATCCCTCCTATCCCCTCTTTCAGTATTTGTTTCATTTTTAGAATTTTTTTTATGATCTGTGAAAGGGAGAAGTGACCAAGATCAGCTTTAACTTCAGGAGCAGGAAGGAGTAGTCTATGCTTGTCTTCTTTGGCACAGAAACACAGAATAATTTACGCAGTAAGAGTCCTTGGGTCCAAGGTCCTGCTTAAAGAAAGTCCTACCCATGGCCTTGCCAGCTGAGTTCTGAATATTTCCAAGGATGCATGTTCCACATCTTCTCTGGAGAACCTGCTGTTGGAATTAACCCCTCCCTTTGTGAGGACATTTTTTCTTATCTGTAATTTGAGCTGACCATACATGGGGCAGCACTGCTCTGATGAGTCCCTGTCTCACTGCTACCAGGACCTGTTGCTGATTCCTGCTCATCATGCACCTGTCAGATCCCCATGTTCTTCCCAGCCTGCACAGGAGCTGCATGGGTCATTCTCCTGCAGATGCAGAGATCTGTTTGCTCTTGTTGAGCTGAATAAGATTGCTGCCAGCCTATCATTCCTTACAGTTTTAGAACTGGATTGTAATTATTCTTTATTATTTTACCAGTCCTACCATTGCTAAACCTGAGATCAGGCAAAGTGGGTAGAGAATACTAAAATTAATGACAAACGCTGCTTTCATTTTCTCCTATCCTCTGTATTTTTTAATGAATGGGTATTCTAACTTTAGGAAACTGTGGGCAAAACACAGCTCACTACCACTGCTTGTGAGGGAAATGCTGCTCCTATACTGGCAGAGCTGAAGAGCTCCCTGCAATACGGCAATGGCAGGGATGCTCCTCAGGAGGGAAAGATTAGACACCCAGAGCTCAGGCTTTACCTTCAGCCTTCTTGTTTCTCAGATGTAGTTACAACACACATCTGCTCAACTGTGCATGGGGACAAGCGATTAGGTGAAGTAATCCTCTCCTGAAGCACTGTGGATATTTCACTTAGTTAGGCTTTGAAAAGGGGAAGATGACAAACCAAACCCATTCTGTCTCTCTCAGATGTGATGTCCCACGTTCTTCACAGACAGCACATCCAATCCTGATTACAGGTTTTTTTAGCATAAGTATAAATGAATCTGCTCCTTCCACTGGAACAAAATGATTTTGCTGTTTTTATTCTCCCCTAGGGAAAAAAGCCTGTTTCAGTTGTATTGGGTATCAAAAATATCATCAAAACATAATCTGAAAGAGTATGTAATTATTTTTTCATTTCAGATCAGTCTTTGACAGACATGCCTGAAGGCAAAATATATTCATATCCCTAACAACCTTCCAGAGGCTGAAGTCTATAAACAGATTATACAATGTGCAAATTGCTACTTCAACGAATCAGGAAGCCCTAAAATAAATCTCTGAAAAGTAAAGTAACTAAATTAAACTCTGAAGAGTGAACACATTCTGTAGCACCCGAAACTGGATGGCCATTTAATAGATCTCTTTTTAATTGCATTCATTTTGTTAAAGGAAATATTTCAAAATTAACAAAATCTGGATTGGTTCTTCTAAATGCTGCACCGAGGTCAAACCAAATACACTGACTTACTTCTAGAGACCATGAAAATGCAACCATGTCATGAGGCTAAGAAATGGGAACTTAGATATCACCATACAATGCATATCCTGCATCCACTCTTGAATTACACAGGAGCTTGGGGACAAATTGTTTTGGAAATAACCAAAACTCCATCGCCTAAAACTGAGTTATGTCTTCTGTAGTAGCATCTCCTTTGGGGTTTATTCCTGCAAGTTTTGCTACAGCAGAAATATTCCAGATTACTCAGTGAAATCTCTGGAAGGGATTGTCAGAGTTCAAAGTTGAGACTTTTTTCAGAACAAAAAACTGGGTGCTCGGAAGAATCTGGTTAAAACTAGCCAGTGAATCATAATGTAAAAAAAATGCAGAGGGAATATATTTCATGTTGGCATCTGGCTGTCCTCAGGGACACACTGACGGCCTTAACTGTCCAAAAAGAAAAGTTAAATAATCTATTCTTAGAATTTAGTGCAAGGACACAACCATGCAATATTTTCATTTTCCCCTTTAGTTTGTCCAGATCCACTTATCTGAGAAACTGATAGTGGTGCTGAAAAAGGAAGAAAAACAAAGTGAATCCAAAGGGAGATAAGTCCTCTCTTTCTTCATTAATCTTAATTGTAACCACCTAGCACTGGACTGCATTTCCCAGGGAGGAGATGATGCAGCTGGGGAGTGCAAGTCCTCCCTGTGCTTTCAGGATCCAGGGCAGCCCCCTCACCAGCCCATGTGTGCCCCTCTGCTGGTCTGCATCATGAACCTGGGTTGGTGTATACCCACAACACAGTAAAACCGCTTTGTTTCATGGACTGATAAGACAGGGATTTATTATGTGGCTGAAAGTAAAAGAAAATACCTGTGTCTTTCTTCGGACCAAGTAATGGAAGTATGTATGTCAAGTTCGTAGCTGATTCACCAAGTGATTCAGCACAGAATTTAGCACAGAAAAAAAATACTATGTCATGGCATGACCATTACAAGTATTTACCAAAGGAAAAATAAAACTCAAAGTAGGAGACTGATTTCATTACATTTGGAAATACTTTTGATCCAACAAAACGCATTATTTGTTCAATTAATGCTATACTAAGGGAAGTTAACAGATTATCACCAGAATGCTTAAATCTCTACATCTGCTGTTTGTCTATGGATGAGACAGCAGGTATTAATACTTTTCTTATTATGTGATCATCTACTATCCACATTTTGTAATGGAAGAACACAGCAGTATCTAAGTGGGGAGTTTTCTATTAGAAGCAATGCCTCTTTTAATTACTGCTGTGTAACAGTGAATCAAAACACAGCAATAATCCAAAATACCAAAATTAAATCTTAGGCTGCATCTGCACAAACTGAAGCACAACCATGTGTGCTTTCTCACATGTTATCAAAATATGTACTTAAACATTTTAATAGAATTGTGTTCTCCTGTAAGTGGGAATACATTTTGCCAGTTATGCTAGCAAAGCTTAAAGCATTTAAAGCAGTAGCATTTCTTCAAGATTTAGCATGCATGACTCTCAGTTAATGCTCCCTAGGTAGTTTAAAAAACTGAATTATCTATTTATGTTTAAATTCTGAAACGTGTTTCATTTAGGCTGATAGTACAAAGTCTTACTGAAGCTTTTTAATTCATTTCAGCTTTAGCAAATATTCTCCACAGTATTTCAGCTGAAGGCCTTCCTGTTTGTCTTAATTTACTGTGAATAAATTTGTTTCTACAATTAGCACATGGGCCCCTAAAGCCAGAAATACCCTAAATTAGTGGTACAGTGCATTTTGGGATGTAACTTAATTACTAAATCTAAGCACTAGAACTGTTAACCAGAAGCTTATTATAAGCACTAGTCTACTTGCAAGACCGTACTGAAACTTCCCAATGGAAATAAGATAGTCTTAACATGTTTGACTAATGAAACCTACTTCAAGCAATGTGAGGCATTATGTAACTTTCAAAAATTTAGGAGATAAAACAGTTTCCATTTTGTGAAAAATCCTTTTATATAAGCCTGTTGAAGCATATGTGCCAATTAAAAGTACTAGGCCTGTCATTTTAAACTCATCCAGACAAGCCCAGAACCTTTTGTTGCTACAGTTGTGGCTATTTGTGGGAGCAAGCAAGAAATGCCTTGAGTGTTTCGAGTTGTCCTCAGCCTGCAAATGTGCAGATCAACAAATATTCTGCGGTGCATTCTCACTTATGTGGAAAACATGAGCAGAATTGGGTTACAGGAAAGCACATTTATCCGGTGTGAACTGCAGAAAATCTGTCTCCTGTGCTCAAAGGCAGTTGTCTTCCACAAAGCCATGGAGAGAAATTTACAGTGCTGTTGCACGAGACCAAACAACTCAGCTTATATTCCTTTTAAGTGTCACAAAGCAGTGACAACAACAAGGGAAAGATATTTGTTAAAGCAACTTGCTGTTTAGGCTTTTGGCTATTGCAGCATGTCTCATGATAAATGAATTTCTTCTTTGAGAGGACACAGGGATGTATCCACTGCCAGCTTTGGGGTGAAGACTAAAGCAGTTTGTGAAATCCTTAGCACTTGCCTTTCCTTGACTTTTGCCACCATGCCAGCATTTCGACATCACAGACAACCTAATTTTTTTTCATGATCGCATAATCTAAATCAAGAGTTTATTTTCTTCAGTTGTAATGAGATCTCCATATATGGTTCCAGCTCCAGGCAGGGCACCATCTGCAGCACTGATTGTTAAGCAAACATTGCCACATTAGTCACTAGACAGGTACAAAATGAATGCTATCAAAGTGTAAAAAACCATTGAGCAACAGATTAGTAGGAAAAACAGTCCTCTGAAGTGCATGCCACCTAGAACTGGAGCCCTTATCATTTTATTAATCTGAATTTGTTCAAAGATTTTCATTATACTTTTTTCATGTTGCTCTTCAGCATTTTTAGTAGAGGTTTGTAACACTCATCTTTGCCATCTTTTTTATTCTGAGCCATCTATTTTTTAGGAGCAGATTCAAGATGTGTATAATTCCTGTATCCATTTTTTCAAGACAATGACACCTTCACTATTTTCCATTCCATGTTATAGTCTAGATATTCTATCGATTTCTTCACTTTCTTAGTGGATGGCACACATTAACTAGCATCTTTTATTAACTTCTCCAAAATTATGTCAATTATTTCCTCTGTTGGTTGTAATTAACTTTTAATGAGGTGATGTGTATGAGTAATTCAAAAGAACACTGCAACACAAGCATTCACTTGTGCACTGTTCACTCACAGTTTTGTTATCTCCCACTGAAATTTTAGAGATGTTTCCTGGATTTTTGTAACAAGTATGTATTTGTCAGCCATAAATTTGTCACCTAACAAATAACTTCTTTTTCAAAACATGGGAAATTACACAAAGCCGGATGAAATATATTAAATATAACACTTGCTTCCAAAAGGAGGCTTGTGTCAGTCCAATATTTAGAGTGGTTGGAACAGATTATATGGTTATATGGTTAGATAGTAAGGTGTGTACAATTTCATGTGCAATTTCAATTTTTTCATGAAGAGCCATACCAAAGAAAATTTAAAATGTTCCAGGCAAAATAGAAAAACCACAACAAAGAAAGAATTCTTCTTAAATCTGAAAATACCAGATTACAAGCCCTATCCCCACCGCAAGGTATTTCAAAGTCATGTTGATGTGTGCATGGAACACATTTTAAATAAATTAATTTTTTGTTCAAAATGTATTTCAACAGTTTAACTAGCCATTCTTTTCTGTGCAGAAGAATGACCTTTTCTAAATATTCTGATTTTCTTTTCATACAGATAATCTTAAAGGGTTTGGCTGGAGGAACAGGCCAGGGTTGGGGTGATCTTGTTTTCAGGCATGGAGCTCAGATCAAAATATTTTTGAGATGCTTTTTAATGTTGAGATTTATTGTTTCAAAGTTTTGATTTTTTATTACCAGTGCTGCTTTTTCTCTTATTCCATGACCACTCATTTCTTCAGTCACCTCATCCAAAGAATGTTACCTTCCTCTGAATCTTTCTTTTACTGTCCGAGATTTCTTCTGATTCCTGATACACTAAGCAATGCAATGTCAATTGGTTTTCTCTCTTTGCCCATAATGCTGTTCAGAAGTCTTCCTTAGAGTTTCTAATTTGCTGTTAATTTTATTTTACTGTGAATATAGTACTAAAATAATCACGTTGTCAGAACATAGTGTAATGTCCTATACATTATACATCTATAATGATCCCTCTAATGGTCCAGGCTTGAAGTGGAATAATTTTTAGACTAATCACCTCATCAAAGCATCATAAGGGAAACCTCAAGTGGTCTCCATAGCCTTGAACTTAGAACATTGTACGAATCTAAATCTCACAATTGACCTTCTAATGTCTCTGTAGCAGAAGCCTCAACAACCTTCAATTCAAATAATGTTGCCATCTCATGTTCATCTATGTCCCATATCATCAAGGGCTACACAAATTTTCACTGATTCTCTCCCAAGACAATTGCTGCCATGTGATCACCACTTTCATGAGAGCAGGGAGTGCTTGAAAGCAACAAAGACAACCATTCTCCAAGGCATCGAAGTGAATGTCTACACAATGCTGGGGAATTTTTAAACTGAAAAATTTTGCTCTATGCACATTCAGCTAACACACCTTGACCTTCAGTTCTTACATTGTGACTGGGGAAATGCTTAGCTGGTTAATATGATTCCAAACTGTTTTGATAATGTTTGTGTCTGATTTATTACTTAATTTAGATTTTATGTCAGTTAGAATGAAATATGTCTTTGCTTTGAGAGATACGGGACAAACTGGTTTTGAAGTTTCAGCCTTAAATCTAAACTTCCTAGTTTGCTTGGTCATCACCAAAACAACATGTAAAATTTTTATTGTGACAGGAGATGCAATACTTATATGTAATACAAATATTGTGATGATCTGGAAAGGATTGTCATATAATTATATATTACAAAATATTATCTGGAGCATCCTTGAACAGATATAAAACTTGTTGAGGACAATGAAAACCTTGCAATGCAGAAGGAAAGAAAATTTTTGTCTCATTCAAGGAATGAAGTTTGAAAAAACCTTTCAGTAGATTCAGCTTTCTTTGAAAGTACAATTCTGCTCAAATTAAAGCAAGGTAGTGACCAAAAGTAGTGCCCATTTATCCACTTTCCAATCAAATTTCTTCCAAATCTATGCTCTCTAAAACCCTCAGAAGAAATGTATGGATAAGTTTTACATTGGCAAAAATTTTCAGGCAATAAAGGGGTTTGTGTACTCTAAAACCTGAGAACCTGTAAATACAAGTGAAGAAATACAAGAATAATTTCATCATTCATTTATAAAAAATATTATCCTTGCCTTTCTTACCCCAGCAGCAGTCAGAAAAAAGGCAGGCTTTTAAGACTTAAAAATGGTTTCTTTTTGTCAGCTCTAACTAGCAATGAAGCATTTGCTATGGATTCACAATATTAAAATGCAGGAGAAGATGCACTACTCTCCAGTCTGCCCTTGTGTCTAAATGAGTCTGTCAAAGAAGTATACTGAAATATAGCATTAATATAAGGGACAAAGCAAAAGTAATAACTATTTCTGATAATTCCTGTATAATTCAGCAAACAAAGCACAACAGTGACACAGCATTTTGAGGGTGGTAAAATCACACAGATAATGTTTTTATTCATGGATCAAATAGATTATCACATAAACAAATAAAAATAAAGTAGAAATAAGGCCACACTTCACATGTGATTTTAATTTATTTTTCTTCCAAACCCACAAAAAGCAAATATATCAGAAAAAAGATAGTATATAATGTCCTTTTATTGAAATTGTAGCGCTTAAAAGCCAGCTTTCTTAGAAGAACATGAATATTAATACACAAAGAATAAAATTCTTAAAAATGGCAAAGACAAAGAGAGACTCTACAAAAATGTCCACTAAATGTCATGGTTTCCTAAATGGTCTTAACTCTCCTTTATAGATATCTTTAAATATGTATAATCCTTATTTATTTTTAACTCTTCTTTCTTTGTAAGTATCTTCCTTCTAGTAAAATTGTGAGCCCTGATTCTGGCTACTGACAGAGGTTTTTTTACAAGGAAAGATCTGGTTAATATTTTCATTTAAGGATTTTTGAGCAAAGCCCTCTTTGCAAGGTAAAGGCAGAGGTTTAATATTTCCAGGTCACAAAATATCCTGAGTTGATAGGGACCCACAAGATTCGTCAAGCTTAACTTCCAGCAGGTAGAACAATATCTTTTGGTAGTCTCAGAAGACCACACATACCATACATCTAAAGATAAAAAACAATGAAAAAATGCATTTAAAAGTTAATTTGTTATATTAATTAAATATTATAATTTTAATACGTAATTTGACTAGTTCATTTTCATTTAATCTATTAATGTTTTTATAATTCTATCCTTAAGAGTGAAATCTTTTTCTTTCCTTTAATTTCAAATGATATTTTCCTTTCTCATTAATTGCAGTCTTTCTTCCTCTTCTCTACTGCTGCCCAGATGTCAATTAAACATTTCTTTTCACAACTTACAAATCCCTATAGCTCCTTGGTGTTAAGTATTAAAGCCTAGGTCTGGCTCAGGCAGAATATTTTCACTATGCTTTTTCTTTTAAGTCTTCAGTTGTAGGGTCTGAGAGAAAAAAAATTATTTTTCATTTCTTCTCTGAAGAACATGTCCTTCTTTAATCATGTCTCAGAGAGAATCCACAAGATTCTAGGTACCATCGCCTACTCACCGACATGTTTCCTAATCTATATTCTCTCAAAAGCTGTAGAAACCGGATTTCTCATAAAACAGATATTTTACTTAATTCTTCTTTAACTGCCCAGCCTGACCATTAGGCCTAGACCTGTGGACCATTTACCTGCAATTCTCCTTTTCAACATTTAAAACCTCAGTGTTCTAATATGCCAATACTTATCCATTTGTTCCCTAAACAACTCTCTGGACATTGACTATGTTTTCTTGTATTAGTCAACAAAAAGCACATCAAAACTTTGCTTCCTGGAACCTCCTGCAGCAAAAATAGTATCTCCAGGACCTCTTGTGTATTTGCTTGTTATCAATCTCCTGATAGAAGAGAAGGAGAAGAAGAGATGCAAGCAGATGACAAAAATAGGAATTATATCAAATAATTCATTGACATTTTCATTCTTGCAGTTGATTGAGTTCTTGATTCAAGGAAGACACTTTGACCTACTCTATTTATAGACATTCAGAGTTCTAGCAATTAGTACAGTCACGTCTCTGCACACTGTTAAGATTCCTTGTAAAATGATGATATTCTTCATAATATGTCTGAATCATTTTTATCCTCCTCTCAAGCCCTACTTTGACAACCATAACTTCTTGATAAGTCTCTGAAGTTCTGCTGATATGGTTTTCTTTGATGAAAGTAAGAAAGCATGGATGGATTTTGATCCAAATATTTTTAAGACACTGGAGGTTCCAGTGTTAAAAAAAAAATACACTTCATTTGAAGACTATATGTAATGAAAGACTTGTTTTAATAAAAGCAAATATTTTAATGTATCAGCACTGTGTGACTTACTTTCTAAGTGTATGCATTTGTAATCTGTTGAAGCATTACTGTCTACCTGGGATCACTTGGCTATTTAAAATTAAACAGTGCTCTGGATTGAAAATCTGCAGAAACATCCAAACAAGCAGGAAAATTCCATCTTTGAAAACTGTTAACGTGAGGCTTTTGGATCAGGTGCACCATGAAAATTCTTATTCTCACCAATTCAAGAATACAAACCAAAGATATAGAAGTTAAATTTAGCACTAACTAAAGGTCAAAAGACCTCAAAAATATTCTTTTTCCTTTTTTAAAAAAGACCTTTTTAGTAACATTTCCTGTTTTTAAAAAATGAAAAATTCTGGTGATATCATGTGTTTAGTGTTCAAGTTATTTTGGCTCCTGAGTTGCAATACCATTTGTTCAAAAAGAGATAAAACTCTTCAAGGCAAATGCAGCATGTAACAAGCTCTGTTATTATCACAGGGGGAAATATGAAAGGAAAACTGCAGCTAATGTAGACTTCTGGGAAATAAAACACGGTGTAATGGTAAATCTAATACAGCTTCTGAGTTTGTGTCAGCAAGGCGGTAAGGTGACTTGATGATGTTGAATATAAACTAAGGCACGTCTGGTAGATGTTAATGATGGTGAAGTGCATACTTGAGAGACATATGCTTTCCAACTTCCCTTTGAATGTATTAGATTCCTGAGGCAATGCATCAACCATGACCTTGGAAGTTTTCCTGAAACTCCTGAAACTCCACATCACGAGTTCTGGGAAAAAAAGGGGGAGAGGCATCTCTCAAGCTCCAAAACGAAATCTATTTTTGATTTCTCATGCTCTCCCCAATAAATGATTCAATCTGATGAAAATAAAATTTCAGAGTTTGACAGTACAGATGGGTCAGATGATGCTTGTCTTCCTTCACCTTGCAACTCAATCTTCTACCAAGTGAAAATCCTGAAGGTAAAAGTTGTATGTTTTGCATAGATTTGCATATTTAAATTTAAATGTATAGCTCTTCAAAGGATGTCCATATATGTCATGTTACCACATATAAATTAAAGAAAACAAACTTGTCAATTGAGTTGGGAAAAGGTGGGACTAAGAGTTACATGGGTATTAGAAGTCACTGCTTAGACCTTTACGACGTGAAGTAATCTGGTACATCTAAAATATTTCTGAAGGAAATATAAAAATTTGCAACATACAAGAGTATGCAGTGTGAATAATTGCTGCATAATTAAGAGCTTGCAATCGTGCTCCCAGCAATGACTGATTGTAAAAAAAAGCACATCATTTCAGTAAAAAATTGAATAAGAACAGCAGAGAAGTTAGGTGAAACATCTGACCTTATAGGAGGCACATTCCAATTCTGATTTTGTGTGTGATTGTTCAGTAACTCATGGTCCCAAGAAGTTTTATCCTGTGCCTTAAGTGGGTAGAAGACTTGCCTTTAACAAAACCCAGGTGAGTTCCTGAGCTGCAGCAGCCCCCAGGCAGACCACTGAGGTCCTGTACTGGTTCCAGGGCCACTGGGCTCACAATGCTCCTGTGACTGGCTCCTCATGTTCTTCAGGGACTTCAGCACATAAATAAACAAATTAAACCAACTCTAACTTGCAGGACCCAAAAGGCCCAGTTCTCTGGGAGCTGACAACTTAAAGGATCAGACCCTTAGCAATGAACCTGATTGTCCCAGGTAAGAGTTGTTCTAAAATTAACAGGGGTAAGGCACAAACTAGCGCTTGGAATGAAGTGGTGTAGTTAGGAAGACTGGCTAAAAATCAAACTTTCATAAACAAGCAGAGAGACAGATGTCAGTGAAGTAAGCAAAATCTTACACAACACAGATGTCCACTAAAATTACTATTACTGTCGCTCTGGGTGCAAGCATGTTACATGTAAAGATCACGAGGAGGCACTTTTATAAAGGTCTAGTCTGAAAAATAAATTATTCAAATGACTTGGCAAGCCCAAAATAGTGATTTTTGATGTGTAAAGAAAGCAGTTGTAGATTAAGTCTAGATTTTAAAACCAGTCAATGAGGATTGTCTTAATTTACAGCCAGAGATCTCGTTACCTTCCTCTCATTGGAATTCTGATGTTTCAATTCTGCCATGCCTCTAACTCCAGATAAAAGTACCACCACCAAAGCAATTGTTGGAGAATCAGGCCTCAGATATTCAGAATAAGTAATGATTGACTTCTTAATTCAAGAAAAAGGGATTCATTTAATGAATGCAACTGCTGAACATTTTTTTAATAACCTTGCCCTCTAACATGTAGAATTTTGAACATTTTAAGCAGATCCCTAAAAATCCTTGTCTCTTCCTTGGAATGACTTTTGCTTTTGTATACATTTCTGAGGACGTTATTAGATAGAAGTAGGGCACCATTTTCCCCAGGGATAAAGGAAATTTTCCCCTTCCTCCTTTACAGAATAAAGCTGTTTACGCAGAGGAAATGGATGCATCGTTTTTCTAAGAACAAGCTGCCGTGCCCACTTAGCAATCTTAATCTAGGGAGAATGAATGCTGCTTCTATGCAGCAAAGATTCCTTATCTTCTGTTGTAAGAGCAGGAAGGTGCAGCTTTGTCTCCAAGGCTCAACAGAGGCTGCTCACCATCAGTGCTGCTGCTTTCCCCAACCTGCTGTTACATTTGTCACCCCCTGCTCCAGCTGCAGTGACTGACCACCAAGCAGGAGGCCCACTCTGAGGAAAGTGTCTGAAACTTACATTATTTGCCAATAAAGACAGTCTGTCTGCCTCCAATTCCCTGTGGTTTGTGGGCTTTACTGACTTTGTGGCAGCTCACTGCCTGTTTCGTTATTACAGTTTGTGAGTCACCCTTAGTAGGAATTAGGAAGTGACTATGTCTTTTCGCTTACTTGGGACAGAAGCTTATGTGACATTTGCATCCTCCAGATTTAGCATCAAACCCTCAAAATAGTCTCTGAAATTTATTTGGGCTCATTTCACCCCAATCTAAGAATGTAATCAGCTGACCTATTTTATATTTAGATGAGATGAAACTCTGCCCAGAAATGCCTATTTTTCTCTGCTGAGTACAAAAGGTATCTACAAAACAAGCTCAGATCTGAACAGCTGTACTATAGAGAGCTAAATTTGTTAAATTCCATACAGTGTCAGGACAGGCACAGTCTTATGTGGGATTTACTCATGATGGCTTGTCTGTTTGAGGAAAATTATTTTGAAAGAGAAAGTGTTTCTAGATAGTCCTTGTAATTAGCAAAGTAATAACACGGTTCAGTTTAGGAAAGAAATTTTAGACTTGTGCTTAAACAATGCCTAAGGCTGAGATAACCAGTTCTGGGAATGGAACACGTAACACTGCTTAAGGCAACTCAGCTTGTTACCATTAGGTGTATAGGACTGATATATTAGGATTCACAACAGCCAGCAGACTCCAAGTTAGGATCCCTAACAACTCAGAGGAAATGATGGAACAAGCCAAATCTGAAGTGTCCTGTAGAAGATTATTGGCTTATTTTGTTGTTTCAGCTAAGTCCCTCCCTTGAGAATGTAAATTTACACAATTTGTGAAGTAATAAGGCACAAGACAGTTAGACGCAGTAGACAGAACTTTGGCTGACTCTGACAATACAAAGTGGGCCACAGGTATCACTTGCATATGTAAAAACTGCCATTATTTGGGGACAGAGGTTATCCCACCAGCCTGCAAGGGAGACCCAAGAAACTGGCTCAAATACTAGAGGCAAAAGGAAAACAGCTCATGAGCTTTGAGAGGTGAGGTCTGTAAGATAGACAGATGTTGTGTTTCTTAGCAGTACAAAGGATTGCTCAACCTGAAGGTGCTGAGGGGCAGGACTGAAATGTTCCCTCAGTCTCAGGAAGCAGTTTGTTTCAGATTTAATTTACTTAGGAGGTTTTCAGTGAAGGCCAGAGCTAATGTCAACATTAAATATGGAGGAGTTTGTGCATGTATATAAAGGCCATGCAAAGGCAGACTGGGTAGCATAGGTCTCGTCTGGGCTCTCAGCAAAGCATCTGTGTGTATATGACTGGGGATACAGTAATCCATGAAGGAAGGATGATGCCCAGCCATCCACTAATGTCACTTATTAACTACTCTTAAAAAGCAAATATAGTTTACACAAAGGGCTAGCAATATTATGCTGTATTAGTGCCCTTCAAGAGGGACAGATTTGAGATAATTTTGCTGGCTCCTCATTTCATGGAGAATTGCTATTTGACAGAGGACATGACTCCCTCACCCTTTTACTGCTTGCTCTGCCAGCTGAGACTCAGCCTGATGTTAAGCTCAAACAATTTCTACATCAGATATGTTGTCCTCAGCAGTAGTAGTAAAGAAAAATTGATGTGAATTCATAGCCAAAACAGAAAAATTAACTTGTTGATGCTAGGCTTTATTCTAGCAACAACAACAACCATTTGCCTGAAAAAAATCACATTTCTTAAACTTTCGTCCATGTGGAGGAAGAACTGAAATAACTTGTGTTTCACACAATGTGATAAAAATAATTTTCAAATTAAAAAAAAAAACAAAAACAAACCCAAAGGAGCCAGAAGCATGTTACAGTGAAGTCTGGCAACTACAGAGAAAACAGGCTTTTTAAAATAACTCAGTCTCTGAAGTGTTTGCTGTCAAAAATATAAATAGAGTAGTAGAGATGACTAAAAAGACAAAGGAAAATTTAAGAAAAAGTATTAGCCGTTATGATGGGTAACTACAGCACTCCTTAGAAAGAAAGAGAAAAAGATTAGGAGACTGTGTAGGAGAATGAAGGTATAAATGCCAACCATTAGCAAACTATCACTTCTCCTGGTGGAGTAAATTCAATTCAATGACTTCAAGGTAGTGGGAATTTTCTAAACACCATTTCCACCTGAAAAGTTACTCCTGTGAAGCAGTGTATTAGAAACACAAAATCATACCAATAAATGTCTCAAATAACGATAGAAAAAACCAATCCCTTCAGGTTCCCTGGGATCAGCAGATCCCTGCCATGTGGTGAAATCCATTTCTGCAAGGACCTTGAACCCAAGTGCTGACATCAACTTTTAAATGTACATCAGAAAATGTAATTACTGCATTCCCTCTGGCAGTCAGAAGGACTTCTTTAAAAAAAAAGTTGATGGTTGCTATTTTATTGTCCTAAAAAAACTCTTATTGAAGCACAGCATGACGTCAGCCTGGCGCAAAAAAAAAAAAAAAGTAAAATATTAAATACGTAATTTTTCCAAGGTGCCATTTCCTGGTTTAGATGAAGCAGTGGCCAGTGCAAGGTATTGTCTCTATGTTGCTACTTTTGAAAACAGGTGTCAAGGTGCCACAGAGGATGGCAGGCTGGACAGGACAACCAATTTGCTACCAAGGCTGAACTGCTGGATCTGTATGGAAAGCCACAAATCTTTGGTCCTCAACACTCAAGTCCTCAAAAGCACACGTGAAACACATACATTTAGTGGCCTTGATGCCCGTCACACCAATCACGTGCAAATGGCAGACCAAGAGTCTACTTGAAATAGTAATTTAAGTTAGAGAGGATGATAAAGTTGTTATTAAAATATGGACAGAAGGTATGTTTAGGAAACTGGAAGGAGCAGAGGAGTGGTGGAAGTGTTTAGGTGCCATGGTAGGAGCAATTTCATCAAACAAAGAAATCGCCCTGAGAATAATTGTGCTATTTGAATACCAATAGTTCTCTCCAAAGGCATCTATCAGAGACAGCAAAACTTGCTCTTGTTCCTTTTCTGATATTTGAAGTATCTCATGAAAATCACACTTGCATTCTGAAACATAAATTAATCTGCAACTAAATGTGCAGAAAACTTTTACTGAGCTACAAGATCTTTAGAACTGAAATAAATAAATATTGTCATATGGGCAGTTTAAGCTACCATAAAAACAAAATAAGCTTTATTGTTTTAAAAGAAATATATTACCCTGTTTTTACTGTTGAGCAGCAGGGGTTACTTTAATCCAGTGTTTTTAGTTACTAAACATTAAAAAGCCTTATCTTGAGGAAATTGCAGTGCATAAAATCATTCCTTTTGCAGCACACTTCTTAACTCAGCCTGAGTTAAGAATTGTTTCCCTTAAAACTACTGTAATTATCACCATGTTCTGCTTGTTGCCTATGTGGCTGCTGTTCCCTTACAAGAGGCACTCAGGTACTCTTGTCTTTAAGACGCCACGTTTCCAACTTGCCTTTGGAGACAGCTTTCATATGTTTCCAGAAGAACATGTTTCTAAAACAGGATCATTAGTTGCAAAATGGATTTACAGTGATGGACACTTCAGTGAGGATGACCAGGTGTTGATATGCACAGAAACATATCTGTCTTGTTATAGGATTCTTGGACTTGCTCAAAGAGTTTTGCTTAGATTTCATTGTACTTATTTTTTCTTTATATTTTAGTTCACAAAATGTGTCTTGTGAACTTTTACGTAAAATGCTGTTTATACGAAAACATGTTGTACATTTGCAGCTTCTAAACAAAAAAGTGGAGATTTTTTTTAATGACAAATTTACTCATTCAGTTCCAATATCAGCGTGTCAAACTGACTTTATTTTTTTTTTGTCATCTCATTGATATATATTGTGATGAATTTTAACTCTGAATCTTAACTGACACAATCTACAGCCTATCTCTTTGATGGCTTGAAATAAGCACAGTGATAAACCAATAGCTTATAGAATGACTATCTAAGAGAGACTTCTCTCACTTTATTTCAACCCTTTAAAGGTTAGTCAAAGCTTACAGTTCAATCTAGCTTTAATAGCAGTGAAAACCTCCAGAGGACAAGGACTTGAAGCAGCAGAGATAAGAAAGCTGAGATGTTCAATGTTTATTGACAAAACCTAGATGCCTAATATTGTCTTGAATTGAACAATCTAGGAGTCTAACTTTTAGATAGTTGAAGTTCAATTAAGGTACTTAGTCTATTAATGACATAAAAGTTGGGATAGCATCTAGCTTATATTCCCAGAGCTGTATTGATTCATGAATGCACACAAGACCCAATAAAGGAATGCTATACTTAATTCAATCACTAATGAATTTACAAGTGTGAATAAACATGTTGTCTTCTTGGCTGAATAAACTACTTCTAATTTTACATAATTATTTTTTCAGCATACTTTCACACTGCTTTTGCAGCAGAACTGTTCCAAATTAAGTGACATTTGCTCTTATTTGTACTGGTCTAAGTCAGCTGCATAATCTGCATATTAATGATAACTCTGGAATGTGCTCTTTGGTTAACCAAAGAAGAAAATTAAAGAGTAATCTTGAACATCACAGGTAGCACTGATAGGACACATAATCTAGACAATAGGACTAGAGCATTGAGACTAAATTAAGCTTGATGACATGACAATAGATAATTTTTAACAAATAAATATCACTGAATTTATTCATACCTTTTTTAAACTCAAATGATTGGAAACTACTTTATATTCTCATATAGTTCAATACTATTAAAATAGTGATACTTTTTGAACCACTAAACTCAAGATTTAAATCTGGGAGACCATCTTTAAATTGTGCTGCTAGCTCTCCATGATTTTTTATATTTTTTCCATCTTAGTCTTCATGGACTGTCCTTGAAAATATCCTGCTTTCCATTTCATGCATACCAACCATTTTAGCTGTTCTGTTGTAAATAAATTTCTCTTTATATATCTTCTCCTCTCTGTTGTCCTTTTGTCCAGCATATACACTGAGCCAAGTCTTTATAGTTATTTAAGTGGAAGTCAGCAGAATAATTTCTGATTTATTATTGTGGCTACATAAATTTTGTTGAATCAAAGACAATAGATAACATGCTGCAAATACATAAAAGATAACTGTCAAATGTGGAATTCATTTCCCACCTCTATAAGCAACTAGAATGAATATATGTAAATTAGGATGAGAGGAAAGCTGCTGTAGAAGTGCTTATGCCTCTTTTATACCTTAATAGGTGTTTAGCTGACTTTCTCACATGTAGGTGCCTACATTAAACACTAGAGGTATTATGACACCCACTACTCGTTCTTCTATTTCTTTTCATCTCTGTTGTTGCTTCGCTGAGTCTTTTTTTAAAGAATGTCAGAGACTAAGGACCTCACAATTCATCGTATTTTGTTTTCCCTTTTCTAGCTCAGACTTACATCCCTGCATTTCACTTGGTAGGAAAAACAAATAGGACATTTTCTGGAGATCTAACTAACTAATGCCTCCAACAGGTAATTATGATAATACGTAATAATGAATTATACTGGTTGCATAATTTCAAATCGGGTATTAGATGTGTCTACATTCATAGATCTCACTCTCTTTTATTAGATGTTGCTGCAATATTTTGTGTTTTAATTTTACAAATATTGTTATTGAGTACTTAGTTGCCAATTTTTTTAGCTATATAAATATTTGAAGGGAGTACTAACCACAGCACACTCATCTGTTCCAATTCCATTCTTTTCCTAGTCCCCTGATACGGTAATTTCATGGATTTATAGTAACGAGGACTTGTTCTCAAATATGCATTGCTTTTTTTTTTTTTTTTTCTGGTTTTCTTGGTTTTTTTTCTGCTTGCTGACTAATATTCTGGTTTCATTTAGGTTCCTTTGGGATAGTTGTTTTTCTTTGAAATTTGGTACTGCAGTGAAACTAAAGATTCAGTAACAATGTTTTTTGGGCTTAATGGGATGTTTTGGGAGCAGGTACAATTAGGTTATAAAAGCACTGCAGCATCCTGCTTACTCCTTAACCTTCTTTTGAAAAGTCTTGCAGGGGGTGCTGCATGGTTTGACAGGGTCTGCTCCTGTAGCACTGTTCCTTTCACAGCAGCTCTCTAAGGATCCCTCTGCCCTCCAGAAGTTCTCATTTTTCCTGTTTTTTTCCTCCACTCCCAAGGTATCAATTATGCTTTGCTGTATTGCTGAGAGATTTGCAGGAATCAAATTAAAAGTCAGATATGAAGTACATGAGAAGCACGTTTGCATCCAGTGGAAACAGATGAACAGGACATTATACAAACCCAAGGGCAGAAGAAATGCATTTCATGATGCCATCTGCTAATTTCTCACTTAAAGCTCTTACTGCAGTGATTGCTGATACAGAAGTGCTGAAACAGTCATTAAGTCTTGAATCCTTTTTCAAACAATTATCATAGAATCATGGAATCTTTCAAGTACTGTTAATTGCCTACCATTGTTATTTTACATAGTAATAAGACTACAACCATTATTTTCTTCATTGTTAATCATGGATGTGAAGAAGAAACACATATACATGTTTATACAATCACTATTGTTATTCAAATATCTGATAAGTGAGAATGACATCTCAATGATGGTAATTTCTGTAAGGGCTGTCTCTCCCATTTATCCACTCATTTTGTTTCGTACATTTTCATTATACATTTCAGGGCATATTATACATACTGTTTTGATAGTAGAAAATGCCTTAAAAAATTATTTTGTGTTTCTTTCCCCCAGAAGCCAGAAAGCAATCAAGTAATTTATAAGATGATGAAAAGTTTTAAGAAAAAAATTGGCACCCCCCACATTAGCAACCAGGAAAATAAAGATGAATCACTTAACAAGTTGCTTAGAAAAAGATCAACCAAAAAAACTCACTTGAGTGAATACAAAGAAATGTCTGACAGCATACAGGAGTGTACTGTCATTTTGGACAAGCAGATACATTATTTTCTTAGTGCACTGCAGAGAATGAATTATCCAGTTGCAGCCCTCCAAAGACTGAATTGGGAGCTGAGGCATTAATTACAGTCATTGTAGACAAATGACAGTATACTTCTCCTGTGGTGAGATGACAAAATCGAAGCAAATTATTGGTCTGGCATACCTATTGAAATGCTAGAGTTTATTGAAGTTTTTAAGCTTGAGGCTTTCTGGACATACCTAAATTGCCCAGATCTGACACGCTGATTTCACTTTTGAGAAGTAAGTTATCATGTTCACTCTGTGACAAACAGAACTCAAGTGGAAAGTGTCACTGGGGGTCTGTGCAGAGACAGAGAATCAAAAATGGACAGAATATTTTGGCAGACTATCAAACTGAGATCTAAAGGGCAAATGAGCACACTGACTAAACCTCTCTTTTTGCAAAGGTAAGAATATGCTGCAATTAACTGGGAGAATTCTTTCTATGATTCTCCCAGCAAGATTCTAAGTGAGTTGAAACAGTTATCCTCATCCATGCAAAATCAACCTAGTTACTTGATGTGGGCAAGAAAGACAAATGCTGAGGAGAATGTAGCCATTTTAGTTGGCAATTCAAAATATGAGTAACACTTCAGCAGATCCATTTCATACTATAGCTAAAGAATGTAATGCTGTATGCACAAATGTGGATTTGGGCTGAAATATAGCAAGGTTACTTGTTGGAGAAAAAAAATTAAAGAAAGTAAATACATTTGCTAAAAGATTCCATAGCAAAATGGAGTCTCTGAACATCTTGAATAAAATACCTCATTCCTTTTGAAGACCAATGTATAATTCTGGAGGGCAACAGAAATAAAACTAACCAAAGCATTCAATTATTCATGAGAAACCTTCTGACCTTGATTCAAGTCTCTTTCCAATCTACTAGAATTCTTCCTTCCTTGTGTTCTGCCAGGTCCCCTCTTCTGAGCTGCAGTCTGCTTCTTCTGGACTTGCTATAGCCATGTGGCAATTCTTGACTCTTCTCCAAGCTCCATACATCACTGTACAATCAATCTCTGTGATTTCAATGAAAATTTCAAATGCCGGAATATCCTCATTTATTGGTACAGACAGTCTTGAAAAACTTGCTGTCCCAAAGTATGCTTTTAGTATTTATACACAGAACTAGACCAGTATTCACTGTCTGAGTCCTGAATTGTGGGTGGAGGACCCATCCACAATTTTGGAAATAGAATGTCCCACACCCCACAGCTGTTCATCACAATCAGCCTTATAGTTTATAGGCATATTTTAGGTTAGGATCTAGCTAACCCTTTCTTGGCTACCTTCCACTGAAGCAAGATCCAGCACAATTTTTTGAGATTCACTGAGTGCTGAAATAGTGTCCATTGTTGCATTATGTAAAGATTTTGTATTGAACTCAAGTGTTTGAATCTATATTAAGGCATGTTTAGAACATATAGTTATGGTGAAACATTGCATAACTGTACAATGTGCATGTTTTAAAGAGTTATTCCATAAATATGGGAAAGGTTTCTCCATATTTGTCAACCTGGAAAAATCCCACTCCTTTTTGTGAGCCTACCTGAAGACATATGGGAATTCTATATATAGCTTGGACATGGAGACAATTTAACTAGGACCTGCTGAAGTGAACAGGATTATTTCCCTTGTTCTGTTCTTAAAAGAGATTTTTGATCAGACCTTTATTTCGTTCACAGCAGTAGCCTCAGTCTAGTCCCCTTGGTGTTCACTGGACATAATCATTATCAGCAAGGGATATAAACTAGTTCTGCTTTACAACCTATACTTAAACACATTCACGTCTTTTATCTTGTGTCCTACTTTATGTAATTATTTATTCAACTAAATAGCTCATTCTCTTCTCAGTCTCCCTTATGCCTTTCTTTACTTTCCCCAGGTAATTACCTCCTGGAAGAACAGCCCTACCTGAGGGTATAGGAAAAAATAAAATGTATGTTAGGATTGTTCCTCACACTAATATAGGAATTCAAAGACATGTGCTACAGAAAGAAAAACAGTTACATGAGCATTGATTACAGCATGTGCTATATTCTTTAAGGCTTACAGAGTACAGTAGCTGATACATGGAATTTTTTCAAAATCGAATTTATAAAATTTGTGTTCACTGTTCCCTGGGAAGAAAGGCTCTAAAAAACTACATTCATAAACCTTTCACAAAAACAAAATGTCCAATTTGGATCCTTTTTTTTTTATGAGGGGTTTTTTTTTCTTTTACTGATTATTGCTTGGTATTCCAAGAAGAAGTATCATCTCTCCTATACAACTGCATCAGTTTTTCAGCTGGGTTAGCTGAGTTTTGACTCAATCCATCAGGCGCAGACTAATTTAACATTCTTTTTTCCCATTGACTAATGAATATCACTGCACATGTCTGCAATTACTGTTTACTCAGCAAGAGAAATGTCTTTCCTTTGAACAGCCTTACAGGATAAAAAACAGCATCTTCTGTCCTGTTATCTGGGTCAAAGTATCCGTGAGACTCACAACTGCCTCCACACTGCTTTGTGATGGGCCAGGAATGATTCTCTCTCACTATTCACTGGAGAAGCCCATATTCTGTAAACCCTGAAAGTGCTGCTTTCAGGCTCTATTGTGGCTTCCCTTCTTGGTTCACAGGAAGGCTGGCAGAATGAATACAGAAAGAAGAGAAACCTATTTTAAATAGGAAAGTACATATACAGGTGTTAATCACATAACTAGATGAAGTATGGATTGAAAACCAACTGCAGCCGTTTGAATTCAGCAAAGTCAGACTTATTCATCTTCTTTCGTTTGTTGTTGTTGTTGTTGTTTTTGAGGAAGCTATGCCATAATTTAGTAACAGAAAGAAAAATCACTAAGAATAGTTAACATGATGACAGTAGTAACAGTGCTTTTTTTTTTTTAATTTATGTATTTGTTTTAGTTTGGGCATAGCTAGTACGAAAAAAGAAATGAAGCATAGAATTACATTTTTCAGTTAAGAGAGGAACTGTTTTGTTATTACAGTAAAATGTAACAAATGCATTTTTGAAAGGCCATTGTTAAATTAACTAGACATTTTTTAGAATAACTGAATTTTGAGTTATATAATAATGGAACTTAAATGCATTTGACCTTGGTTTTTCAGCAATATCTCTGTCAGGTTTTAGTACAAGAAATATACTAATGGGTTTAACTTTTTACTTGTAAGAGAAAGTGTGCATTTCTCCCTCATTTGTTAGGGATGAGTTTTCACACAACTCCTGTGCTGTGTATTCATGTCAGGGACAGAAGAGGTGCAAAACCAGTGTCACAAGAACCAGTTTTCTGTAGCTTAGCCAGGCTCCTTTGGCAGATATGTTACTCCTCCTCTAGTAATCCCGGAATATTTAAAGCTGCAAAAAGAAACTTCTAAAGTAATTCCTCTGTCTTTTAGTACAAGATGCTTTACCCGACTAAGCAGACTTCTTAGGGGAACAAGAAAGTTATATAAATATAGCTGGTACTAAAGCGAGAAATTTGCCATAATCTGTAAAGTGAAAGATAAAATTCAATCTTCATTAAAAGCAATGGAAAGAGGCATGTTGATTTCAAAAGAGTTTGGATTGCATGTATAGGTAAAAAGCAAGGACCCTGTAGAATCTGTTGCTACATCTTAAAAACATACGCTACTTATTATTCATTCTGTCATGGGAAATGCAAAGTGTGTTCAGGTCTTTTCATCAGTATATCAGTCACCAAATGTGTAGGAGTAATGTTAAAAATCAGTTCCTAACAGACATGAAAACACCGTAATAGGATAACAAGATAAACTGATGCTTCTTCATGATGGCACTTAATGATTCCAAGAATTTGAATGTAACACAGTCAAGGTGGTTTTGGCAAGAAAAAATGATGAACAGTGGACAAAATGTACTGCTAACTTATCACAAACTGCTATGCAGGGTTTCTTTTCATTTTCTACAGATTTGTATAATACAGAAAATAAACATGATGAAATGTTTGAAATCAGAATATTTCCCAAGCCTCATGACATATTGTTCTATCTAACAATAACACAGTAACATTCTGTACACAATGTTACATACAGACATTTAACAAAGAAAATATGCTTTTAGATTAGTTTCTGTCCCTCAGGATTTGTAGAGATGCAAAAACACATTAAATGTATGTCTTGGGCCTAAATGCCATCCATGAAAGACTACACCATTTTTCAAGTTAATTCTTTGTTCTAGAATTCTTTTTTCCTTCCATTCATGCTGTAAAACACAACAACACTGATTCTAATATTTTGTTTCTGAACAGCTGTGTGTAAAATTTAAGTGCAGAACGGAGAATGCATCCAGGGGCTAGAAATGGTGTTGTACTTCAAAGTCTTTTATAGATATTGTACACTTTGAAAAACTCAACTCCTTTTAATTTTTTAGCCAGTCAAATTTGTTATAGGATACCATCTCCTCTTTTCCTTCAGAGCTGTAATATGTTAATATTACATAGACTTTTCACCTATAAGGTTTTGAGATCTTGAAAATGCTCTTACAAATAATACCTGTAAAGGGGATGCTGGAAGTAATTTTACCTCAGTATTCTTGGGGAGTTCACTAAGCTACAAGTTGCAGAACATAGCTGTTCTCAGTTTATAATATGTCCCGAAATTCTTTCAATCTTTTGGGGATTTTTAGGGTAAAAAAAATCTGGAGAAATACTGCTTTTAATCACTGCCTTCCTGCATATATAATCAACAGTGTATGCTGAGATGCTTGTGGGCTCCTTCACATGCAGCCCTAGAGGTGAAGCAGAGAAAAGAGCTATTCCCAGTGCAGAAGTCTTTCTGACCCTTTGCATTTGTCCAGAGCTAGAGATAAGTGTGTTCCTTGTTTGAAGGAGAGTGGAGATTCAGGTTCCTCTTTGCCTCTTAGAGAGAGGCTCAGAACTGAAGGGCTTCTCCTCTAGTACCAGCTATCAGCAAGGTGCTTTTCTTCCAGACATGCCTTGCTTCACAGGGCCCCATGCTTATGGGGCACAGCATTAATGCCCCTAGATGGGCAGGAAAATGCCAGGAGAGCTACTGCCTACGTAAAGAGATAGCTCAGGATAAACTATTTCATTCACACTATTTAATATATGCAGAAATAGCCCAGGACAGAAAAGTTGAGTGTGATACACATGCCAAGAAGGGATTATGTGGGACCTTCTTGCTCTAGAGCCAACCTCATGGCATGGGACAATTCAACACAGCACACAACTTTGTCTGCCCTTGTATCAGGGGAATTCAGTTTAAAGAAAGTCTCACCAAGTTGTGCAGTTCCTCATCCAAGCACAAACCAGGATTAACCATACCTGTGTATATTAGTGTCTGCAGAGAGGGTGTCAAGAGGATAGAGCCAAGCTCTTCTCAATGTCGTGCAATAGGACAGGAGGCAATGGGCATGAATTGGAACACAGGAAGTTCCATCTCAACATCAGGAAGAGCTTCGTTACTTTGAAGAAGACTGAGCACTGGTACAGGTTTGCCAGAGAGTTTGTGGAGTTTCCTTCTCTAGAGACACTGAGAAAATATCTGGACACAATCCTGAGCAATGTGCTCTGGGGGATCCTGCTTGACCAGATCAGTTGGACTGAATGACTTCCAGCAGTCCCTTCCAACCCTGACCCTTTCTGCATTTATGTGATTCATGTGCTCAGTTTTGCTCCAGACATGCTCTAGACACGTGCAGTAGGGATTCTCCAATATTTTTTCCTGCCTTTACTTATGGTTGACTCAAGCACTGCTTCTTTTCACAGTGTCTGGCTCGTGGTGCAGACAGAAGGCTGCCCAGCAGCAACCCTTGCAACCACTTTAATGTACACTTCTCATCAGCTTCATGCTTTATTCAAACATCCAGCAAAGAAGATGAAAGAAAACACAGACCACAATGATTCACACAGATTATAAAATGTCTGCTCTATAATCAGTGGAAAACAATTTGCCTGCCTCATCAACGACATTACTCTCATTTATGCAGAAAAATAAACTGCATGAAAAATTAGTTTCAACCTTGGCAACATCTACTTCTACTTACAATAGAGCAGTAACTGGAAATGAAAAAGGTATAGCTGCCTACAATCTAAAGGCATATATGTATGTTGCATTCCTGAGCATCACCTGATTTCCCCTGAACAGTGAGACTTGCTAGAGAAGGCTGTGGGGAAGAAAAAGAGAGACATAAATTACATGGTATGTCGTTCTTGTGACATAAAGCACCAGCCACTCTAAACTAAGAGAAAGAAACTTTTTTGTAATGGAAAGTGGATGGTGTTATATTTTGTATTTAAAATACCATGGAAGTTTATGAACTCATAATCAACATTACACCAAGAGGTATGCGCTTTATGAGGTGCTCTTTTACACTGTGTTCCCACACACTGACTGCCAAGAGGCAAGCAGAAATGTGGCAGATAGGGCCATGCATTTGTTTTATGTTCTACCTAAGGGTGGGGGAAATGAAAACTCTCTTTAAATTCTTGAAATATTTGCATCTTAAGAAAGTCATCCTGGAAGAGGTCTTCTTTTATGTACAATAGAAAAATAACCCCTTTACATAGAACTCTGCCTTGACCTATAAAAAACACCAAACAAGATTTTGCTGTCAGCATTGTATAACTTTAAAAAAAGTTTCTTGCTCTGTTAGAGCTGGAATTTTTGTTAAAATCTTGGGAAGTTCAAAACCTACCTTATATCCATGTGTAAGAAATTAAATTTATCAGAAGGAAGCAAAATGGAGGAGGAAACCTATCCAATTACCATCAGTGACGAGTGCTAATACATTTTTTTAAAGCCACACACATTTTATTATATTGGGGAAAATTGATATATTCCACACAGGACAATCAAGAAGTTATTCACAGACAAGCTGACAGCACTAAGTTTTTGTTCATTTCTTTGGAATGAGAAAATAATTATCTATCACTTGTTCATTGTTTTCCATCTGTATGAAAATAAGAAGATTACAAACACATTTAATGTCTCTGATTTTCTGTAGTATCTCCTTCCACTGATTTTTCAGTGGAGATAAAAAATGGAACCTATTCCATTATTGTATCTTAGTATCAGATTAAATAATAATGCAAATGTTTCTGCTATTCATTTATCAGTATTCAAGTCAGCTAAGTTAATGGGTAAGTGATGGGTTTTTTATCATTCAGTCTACATTTGTAGATATGTCACTTGCTCAGAGGACAAAAACTAAACCTGTTTGCAAATCTTTCTATACAATTTTCATACGGAGTAATATTTCCGTAGTTACTCTGAAAGCTGAAGAGTATTTTTATTTTTGCCCAACCTTCTTGTGGAGCTGTCCAGCTGACCTCGTTACAGCAGAGAGAATTTGGTAGAAATATCTGGAGTTTTCCATGTTTGCTGTATGTTGACTACTGTATTAGCTTTCAATTAAATTTCTGCTAGATTTTAGGTGTATGACAGTTCAGCACCTACTTTACTACTTCAAGAGAGACAATTTTCTTAACTATCAAATGTAAATAATTTAATAAAATATCCTCAGAAGTCACTTCTGGAATGTAAATAAGTTAAATAAATATTTAATTGCAACAGTTTGAAAAATGAAACCAAACTTTTTGCTACTTTTCTGAAATAGAAAAGATTTTTCCATTGGTTCCAATAGGTTTTAAATTGAGATTTCCACATAACTTCTGAATTCAGAAGTCTTTGTAATTTTACAGTTACTGTTGACTCGAAGGAAACTACATCTTTCCCAACATGGTATAATTTTAAATTCAAAAAAATTCTTAAACAAAATTAAAAAGTGTTTTTATAGATACATTAATAGCAAAAAGGAGTGGAAAGGAAAACCTCCACTCTTTATTGGATGGGGGGACCAGGAATATAGCCACCAGAGTCAAGGAAAAGGCTGAGGTAGTTAATGTCTTTTTTGCCTCATTCTTTAATAGTAAGACTGGTTATTCTCAGGGCAACTGGACTTCTGAGCTGGTAGACAGGGATGGGGAGCAGAATGACACTCCTGAAATCTAGGAGGAGGTAGTTAGTGACCTGCAGTGCCACTTAGATGCTCACAGATCTACAGGATCAGGTGAGATTCATCCTAGGGGATGAAGAGGGAGCTAGTGGAAGAGCTTGTTAAGCTGCTTTCCATTTATCATCAACCCTGGCTATATGGGGAGATCCCAGATGGCTGAAAATTGGCCAGTGTGGCGCCCACCTATGAGAAGGGCTGGATGGAGGATTTGGGGAACTACAGGCCTAGAAGCCTGACATAGTGCCCAACAAGGTTATGGAACGGATTTTGATCTTGAAGGTCTCTTCCAACCTTGAAGATTCTATGATTCCATGATTCCAATCTATAAAAAGTTTGGAATTTCTATATAGACTTTTTCATTTGATTTTTGTAGCTTACTCAAATCAAGTTGCAAGGAGCCTAAGACACGAAAAAGATTTGAAAAGAATGTTTAAAAAATGTTTCCTTCATGAATTCCAAGATTATGGAAGGTGCTCTCCCTCTTTGCCCATTAAACAAGATTTTGAGCATAGCTCCTGTCGGAGTCTAGGGCATCCCTCTGGGCACCCTGGAAGGTCACAGACCTCAGTAGAGAGGTCTGAGACCTGAGAAAGAGGGTTTGGGGTCTGTGCAGGAGGGTTTGCCTGGCACAGAGCCCAGGAAGACACTAAAATCTTTGATTTTAGTCCATGAGAAAAACTTCCAACACAGAGAGCAATTACAAGTCACGAATGTGTGACAGACAGTAGTGTAGCTAATCACTGGGTGAAAAATTTGGAAGTTTTGGGGTTTTTAGGTGCAGGGGAACAAGACGGAGGAATTAGGGTGTTGCCCTGAGTTCGTCTCCTTCTTCCTCATCCTCCATCTTCTGCAGTGACAGTGACACAAAGTAGTTTGAGTGGATTGGGTCAAAATAGAAATGACTCTTCTAGTATAGATACTAGGCATTGGTATGAAATGGTAAATAAGAGACACGTAGTTATCTGTATAAGAGGTAGTGACCTCCCATCACAGGAGGAGTCACATCATGTCCGAGCTGCTGTGAACACCTTGGCCAGACTCAAAGAACTTGTAAGATAAGAAATAATAAACACACGAGAAGACTCTGCTTTATTCTCATGCAGATTTAAAGCCTTCAGAGGACAGAGGGCAAAAAGATCCACCAGAACCACCACCTGAATCTTGGGTGAGAAAAACATAACCCAAGAAGCTCCTACAGAATGCTGTATATTCCCTCTATCAGAAATGGGTCAATAGCTTCTGGCAAATATTTAACTTGTGTTTTAATTTGTATATATCTCTCAAATGCTGTTTGGAAATAAACATAGTCTCTTCCTAATGTGAGGCAGTAATTTTATAGTTCACATAAGCTGTCTTCTCTCAGACTGCTCTGTGTCAACTGCAGTGGAAAAAAAAAGTGGTTTAGATTGAGAAGGAATATTTTAGATAATACCAATATTAGACTTTCAGGAATACTTTCTTTCACCATACCTTTTCATCTTGATGCACTGCTGGTTTCCTCAACCTGTGTGACCTAAGAGCATTCAAGGAGGGGTCCGTAATGGGCTGGCAGATATTTTCATCCTTATGGTGGATACCACTGAAGTGTGAGTGCATCTCTCCTGTTAATATGAATATCAGGCTGCAATTCTCCATAATGAAAGAAGTGAATTATCAGGGATTTTTTCTAAATATTCAAGTGTGCTTATCATTAGATGTGGCTTCCTGACAAGGTTGACTTCTCCCTTGCTGGCAAGGGGACCTTGCAAATTTGGCATGGTCTACCATAGAGACCAGTGGGAGGGCCCCTCATGGAAATTTCCTGCACTTAATAAAGGGACTGAAGGGTCCCTACATCTCTAGTTCTAGACTGAACTTGAAAAATTCAGCTTGACAGACCATGGGATCCCTACCCTGGTGAAGATTTAGTTTACCAGCATTTGTCCATTTACAAATGTGGTAAAGATATTGCACCAGATAGGAAATTTGGATTTTTTCTGGCAAGTCTGTTCATGAAAACTAATAAATATGTATTAGAAATTATAGATGAACCAGACCAATTTATGAAGAAATTTTGTATGGATGTTAGTCACCAGATTATATTGTCATCAAAGAGAAAAAATTAGAAGAAAATTAAACAGAAGATAATATTATAAAAAATATCTTTCCCCCCCAAATTATGTGACTTTCACTAGAGATGCATAGGACTTACTTTCCAAAAAGCCATTTGCTCTTTTGAGCATGTCTGTTTAACACAGCTCTGTGCTTTTGAGGCAGCACTTTCCAAATGACACATAATTACTATGCATCCAGGTAAAATAGTTAACGAACTCGCATTTTCACATTAAATAATATGAGCAAGAAATTGTGAAACATGTAGGATTACATATTTTTTGCTTTAATTATATTAATGTCATTAAAATATTTTTATCATCATTATCAGATTCCTTTTCAGAATGTGATGTGACATTCTTTTCACCTCACCCTGCATGCTCCAAGAAGTGAGGTCAGTGGGAGTACAGTATGACTAACTTAAAAACGTGAAACTTTAGCACAGAAATGAGGTCAAAGTTTCAAGAAATTACTTTGGGAAGTGTCTTTTGCTCTCAGTTGGGTTTAGATATAAACAGGGATAAGTCAAGATGTCTCACATTTAAAGTGCAAAGTTAGATAAAAGGAGCCCCCAGGTGAGGGGTAAAGGACTACATTTTGTATTTTGATAGCTTAGACTAATCTCACATTGAGTGACTTCCATTAAAATAGAAAGATTTTCTCAGGATATCTCATGGAAAGATTGTTCCCATTTGTTAGAGAGAGAAGAAATTCAAACTGGGCAACAGTGCTGGAGACACCCTTCAAACAATATTTCATTATTCTCCTTCAATGTATTAAAGAGGAACCAAGACTAAATCAAGAAAAATGTTAAAGGACAATTTACAGCAGGAAAAAGACTTCATGATTATAGCACCTGTCTGCAGGTAGACAACATAATTGCATCTTTAGGAAACCTAACACAATTTAACTATTGTCATATTTAATATTTGTTCCTAATAGGAAAAAAGTAAGTGTATCCATGCATATTAATGAACCTCATAATAGGAAAACAGAAATAACTTGAATAACATTGCACATTATCAGTGTAAATTTTTGTTAGTTTTGTAAATTTTGAAAGAATGCACAACATACATTTATATGATTTGCTTCTATACTTCTGCATTTGCTTGATTTGAAATGCTTGATTTAGATGATTAGAGGCATGGAACACCTCTCTTACCAGGAAATACTGAGAGAAATCGGTTTGTTCAGCTTTGGGGTTACCAGTTGGAGCCTTTCAGTAGAGAAGAGAACCTCTATGAGGAAGACCGAGACTTTTCACAAGAACATGTCATGACAGGACAGTAAGGGATAGATTCAAACTAAAAGAGAGCAGTTCTGGATTAGATATTAGGAAGAAGCTCTTTGCTGTGGGACTGGTGAAGATCTGGAATATTCCCTAGGGAAGCTGTGAATACCCCATTCCCTGGAAGTGTTCAAGGCCAGGTTGGATGGGGATCTGAGCAACCTGGCTCGGTAGAAGGTGTGCCTGCCCATGGCAGGGAGCTGGAACTCAACTCAAGCTGGAAGCTTGGAACCTTCCAACTCAAATCGTTCTATGATGGTTCCCACACGAAGTTATTTTTTTCATGTGGTCCCACTAAGATGTAATTCTTCAATACCCCAAACTTTGTATTTAAACTCCAGTGTTTGAAAATGCTAAATTTAAATGGACTGCACAGTTATAATTTATGCCTCTTTCCCATAAGGACTCTGAGATTCTTTACCTATAAAACATTTTTTTTTTTTTAGAGGTCCTTTTCCTCACTGAAGGAAAGGACAGAAATTCCAAAATGTAATCAATAAACCATTGTTTGCTTTATTGTTCGTGTTGTAGGTTTTGGATTTTTATTGTTCAGTATGTATATCCTATCTGTATGATCAGAAATTTAGCTAAAGAAAATTACCAATAAAGTTCAAATCTATCATAAGAGGCTCATGGTTCCATTCAGAAACTATTTAGTTTACCAATTTTCATTTTCTTGTCATGTTGTATCACTTTGAAACATAGTGTTTTAGAACATTTCCAGTTAATTCCAAAGAGACTGGATGGCTGTCAGCTTAATCTCAGGTGTCTTCATAAACCCTTTCAGCTTCTTTTTCCTCTTGTTACTGAACAGAAATCTCTTAGCAAATTCCTTGTGAACAATGTAGCTCTTGAAGAAAATCCTAAAATTCTCTTTTAAAGTTCAAGAGAGAAAAAAACCCTCATAATAATCCTACTTGGTGTTCACACTGCAGAGACACACATCTTCAGACAATGAGAAATAACATTCAATTATTTAAAACAAAAAGTAAACCCAAAACCAAAAAAACCCAAAATAGCTCACAGCACGAACTTAAAGTGTACAGTGACTGCCCATCTCTTCTCTTAATATTTTGAGTTACTGGTCAGAATCAGAAAATAACTAGTTATATTTAGACATACGCCCTTTGTGTGTCGATGTACAGAATTCCCTGGGAATGGTGATTACAGATCCAATAAGTCATTGTTGATAGTTCAAAAAGACAATAGGAAAAATATCCTGGTCCAAAGACATGACTTTTGATTTTTGTGTGCATGTGTATTTATTTATCTTTAAAAATTATTTGTATTCATTGGCTGCCTACCTGTTGAGACTGGGAGACAAAGGCTGGATAAATTCCATATAATAACAAAAGATTAATTTCATGCTGTCTAACTAAACTTTATAAACTCTGCCCTTCTCTGTAAGTGAACAATTTACAATCTATGCCTGTGGCCCACAATTACTAACACTTGGCCATGTTTCACAAATACATCTCTTGATGCTTGCCTTGCTTTCAGTAATTAATGATGACTCACAACTTGCCACACTAAATGAGAGTCTTTGTTTATAGGTTATCTCCCTCTTCCTTCTTCAATCTTATTCAGAACATGCTAGAAATATTTAGAGCTCCCAAAGGGCTTTATCGGGAAACAAATTTACAAGACTCTCAGTACTGCAAAAAAGACAGCAGTTTCACTGGTAACTTTACAAAACAATATATAATAGCTACTGCATGGTCATACCTTTGGGCTTTTAAATATAAAATCAGAAATTAGAAGATAACTAGCTTAACTCACCTTTAGGATAATGTTCCTCCTCTGGCATAAAAATTTAAGATTAGCTAATAGGAGAAAAAGAAAGAAAATTGTCTTGCAGACCTTTGCAAAACAGTCTGGCATCCATACTTTCCTTTGCCCTTAGATGTTAATGTGTTTGATATAAATCACAAGTTTGACTTTCCAGATCTTTTCCAACCATCCTGGCTGCTGCCCCTCAGGTAAAGCAACACTGGACTGTAATAAAAGAGTAGCAGCAAACTGGACTGTGACCTGGCCATGGTGAGCACTAAAATATGAGCCCATGAAATGAAGGCTTTGTCAAGTGCCAGCCTGATTACCATAACAGAACTAAGTCATTTTGCTGGAAGCCTCTTAAAAGAATGAAGGAAAAGCGATTATCAGCCAGCAGAAAATTAAGAGACACTATGAAAAACAAGATCAAGCATTGTTGCAATTTGTTGAAACTGAATAGGTAAAGGATAAACTCTGTTCCACACATAGCATGCTGGGATACAGCTTTTTCTACACTTTTGGTTGGGTTTTGTGATGCAGAAATACATGTTCAGCAACTCTCCAATGCATCCTGTTCTTTCCAGTGTTTCCTATGACTTGTACAACTGAGTTTATGTCTACATCAGTCCCACAGAAACACAACAGCAGCATCTCCTGATAAGAACTGGTCTCAGTGGCAAAACTACTGTTGCTGTGGCATTGCCATCCATCTTATACACCTCAGGGGTTTTGCTATACATTCACTCTAGCCTGGCCCCTTAGACCGAATTCCCTTGTCACTGGCATGCATTATGCATGCTCTTTCGCTGTGTCTTTTTTTGCACTGGGGGATCCTAGACTTCTAAAACCACTGCATAACATAACCTAAAGCACTCTGAGTGAAGACAACAGAGACACTCACTCAAAACCCATCTTCTTTAACTAAACTGAAATATCACCCTTTGAGGATGGGTCCTTCAGATGGTGTGTTTCTGAGGATTTGAGACAAGCTGTCCCTTGTCTGTCTTTCTGTGTGGATATTATGATTATAACTAAAAGTCACATACAATGTATGGGACAAGGGGAGATAAAAGTCCTTATATCCTCCCCATTTTACATTCCTTTGCAGGAAAAATCACTATTAGCTGCTAAGATAGTTAGTTGTACAAACCTAAGCAAATGCTCTTTTATGGATAGTCTGTAATATCTTTTACTTGTATAAAGCAGAATATATTATAGCTGGAGAGAAGAATGACACATTTTCTTTCTAGTCCATTTTTAGTTAAAAATAAAACAAATGAAAAAAACCCGCAGGCAGATATAACAGAAAGAGTGTTTAAATATCATAAACATATTAGCTGGTATCCTGCAAGGCAGACAGTATTTTCGATGACATTCACAGACAGCAATATGCCAAAGTAGCTTGCATCAAGTGGCTGAGTGGGAGGCAGAGCAATAATGCTATAAACATATGCCTGCGCTCTCCCCGCAGGGTTGTCCTTCCCACAAAACAGGACCAATTTCTTTGAACCCTCACTGTCTTCACACACGTAATCACCATCAGGAAACTAATCTTTCCAACTCATAGCCAAGAGATGTAGCAATATCTGTTGCTGCTTGGTGAAATAAGGTGTTGTGGGCCCTAGGAGAAACAAATAAGGAAGCAAGAGCAACAAGAGGGATTACCAGTTTTAGTGATCATTGCAGGGAAATATGTTTTCAATTCCAGCTTCACTTTTTTCTTTACTTTGTGATTGAAATGGAAATGCCTCAGCTACGTTAGTGGATGAGGAAATATTTTGTTGTAGCTGCATAAGGATTGCCATCCTTTTTTTCTTTTTTTCCCCCAAGGTGCTAGGAAACCCTTTCAACCAAACAGAAAGAAAGGAAAAAATAATGAGTGCTGAACACTGAAAACAAGGACAATGCTTATTTGATTGAGTAGAGTAATTCCACACTTTAAATCAAGTTTCTCCATTCAATGCAGACTTCAATCCAAACTTCAATGCAGGTGCAGAAAAAAATGCCTGCCCTACTTCTAAGCATAGCTCTTTTTGGTTTGGTATCTGACGGAAAATCCCTACAGACTGTGTGACTGTGACATTATAATCATTAAATTCAAAATCCTATGAAGATAAAAATACTAGAGCAGTCTATCCAAAATAGTCACCCAGGTACCCAAGTAGAAAGCCTGAGTTTCAAACAAGGAAAATGGAATAGAGTACTGTAAAACAGAGTCTGAGCTTTTGCCCCTAGTTCATCATAACTGAAAAAAAATGTGGGAAATGGATGGAAATTCTAGACTTTATCTTTGGGGAGAATAAATGAGCTTTGAAGATGACACACAGACTGACTATGCTGTGAAGATGCAATTTACTAAGAAAAACTTCTGAGTTTTAAAGCCGGATGTTAGTAACCTATAAGGCCTTTTACATACTCAGTGAATTACCCTTTAGAAGAAGACTGAAACCAAAAGTGGGTCTATTATTTGTAGATGACCACAGAAAATTTGAAAGCAAAGATTCCTATGCCATGTCCTGTTTCAGAGGCAAGTGCAGTTAGAGAATGCTGCCAGCAGCCAACACTCAATATGGAGTTGTGTCTTAATATGGTGGCAAGAAGAGTTTGAGATTCTTCACAGCCATTATAAGAACTCTGTTTTTATCTTCATCCCCACTGAAAGCTGTCCTAGAGCAGAGGAGAGGATCCAGGCTAGGAAAGCCTGTCTGCAACCTCCCCACTCCTCTCCATCTCTATTATAAAACCTGCAGTCTGCTAATCTTAAGGAGTCAGTCGCAAACACGGAGTCAGAGCTCAACAGAGGAAAGGAGCAGTTCAAAATGCTTTAGGTAAAGTCAGGTAAAATAGAGAGGCCTTAAGAGTTTTTGAGCAAATACAATGTGATGAAATGATGCGATGAAGTAATTCAATTACAAGCTATTGTAAGGCACTGAAGTTGATGATGAGTAGACAAATAGAATTTCAGGAGAAAACTATTTTAATTTACGGTAGAGATTGCGTATTTCAAACTCAACCTGATTTCTGAATATCCATGAAGATGTCATGTATTACCTCTCAGGTTTAAAATTAGGGAATAAATTAACTATGACTATTTTCTTACTTGTTAAAAAAAATAGAATTTTTAATTCTTATATTCAGTCACTGATGCTGACACATTCAGGTAAATACTAAGACTATTGTTACTCTTTTTTGCAGCTTTTATGGCATATTTATTTAAGCTACCCAGGGAATATAATACCCTGTCAGGGCTTCATTTTCTTCCCTGTTTCACCCAACACTGCCATATGTAACAAGAAATCTGAGAAATCCTTGCAACTTGGCAATAGCTTCCACATCTAACTACTGAACTGTGATTTTACCTTTTATAAAAAAGAAATTACTTCAGAAATAGTCTATGCAGCAAGCAGTGGAGTTTGCAATGTTTCTGTTTGTATCAGAATTCACTTTAAAATATGAATCTCAATGTAAAATAGTAAAATAATAGATAAAGATTTGGGAAGGAAAAAAAAAAAAAAAGTGGTGGGCTCCAGAGAGAAAATGGAATATTACCCACAGTTTGATCAATTTCATTATCTCTGTTAACTATTTCAACAAATGGAGCCTTGCTGTATTTATTAGTAGGAAAAGCATTTCAATAGAGCTGGCAAACAATAAGCCTCTTGCAGCATTTCTGGACAATTCCAGCACAAGTAATTCAGAGGTATTAATGATAATTTAGTCTTCCTTTGTATGCATAGGGATAGGCATGCCAGAGGCAGACATCCACATTTGTTTTTTAACAAGCTTAGGTAAATCTCTTCACCATTGAGACTAAAGACTTATGTCTGTGGTGTGGAAGATGTACATACAGCTTTTTGTGCGATAGCCAGAAGGTTGAGAGAGTTATCATTGCCTGTGGTGCATCCTTTGGAATGAAGTCATCTGGGCTGCCCCGTACTAAGTTGGAAGAAAATAGAGATAGATGGATTAAGAAAGCTTTGATATTTCCTGTCATAATAAGAGAAGAAAGTGTAGTTGAAGTCAAATTTCACCTAATTCTTCTAAATGGAAATAAAAAAATAGTTCATATTTTCCACTAATTCATGGACAAAGAGTTATTTATTCATTAAACAGGAGGCAGAATGTATCAGGGTGAAGTATTCAATCAAAAATACTGGTGGATTGCATTAAAAATTTTCTTAGATCTTACTGCTACGTGAGATAACAGTATTTTTTATGACTGCACCAATTTTGCATATGAGAAATCAGTGTACAGCTGGTGCTATTACCACATTATGTCAGATTCAAGTAACTTTTTAGTCTTTTCCCTGAACTATCCACTATCATCATTCTATCTCAATTTAATGAAGCTCAGAACTCCTTTAAACTTCCTGCAAATAATCTTCAAAAACATTTTTATCTGGACAGAGGGAGATGGCATTGATTTTCAAACTGGCTCATTAAGTTGGCATCTTGACAAGGTGGTGGGTGAGAGGACTACTGAGGTGGGTTTACATTTAGCCAGTTTAGGTCTTGCTCTGCATTCCCATACTTTCCCATCTCCAATTAAATCTGAGTCTGGATCTGCTCTCAGGAGTCACCTCTGGATAATGGGTAAGGTTAGCTCACAGGCTTCCATCTCACCCATGAGACCACTTTGTTTCTATGGCTGCACTGTCCTGACCCCACTGAGCAAAATTAGGCTGTCTTTGAGGATGTAGAGGTGAAATGCTTCTGCAGTCTGGAAGCAGCTCATCAGGATGCAGGTTACCACAGGTGCTTGCCCTGCCTCCAAATTGCTGCTGATTGTTCAGCCTCTTGTGAGGCAGCCTGGACAAAAATCACAAGATGCAAGGATCGGGTCTGAGTTAAAACTACTGGCACATTTCTTCAAGTGCTTCAGCCAGTACTGGGCTGCACCCTAAAGGCTCAGCACTGTGAAAGATATGGCCATGAGCCTGATTGCCTGCTTTAAAGAGTGCTGCTGAAATGAGACAGACTATGCACAGGCTTAGATGTTTCTTAGATAACTTGCTGGAAATCATCACAATAAAATGTGTGGCAGTGCACACACACATATTAAAAAGAAATTTTCCATATGGGCTTCCATATGCATACATATCCATATAATATATCTGAATTTATGAACTACAGCATCTGCAGAATGGGGAAAAAATATAATTTACCTCTTATCAATGCATTTTTTCTCCCATCCTAGGCCAAATGACTATAAATGACTGTAAATATATTCATTATTTTAGAGAGTATGGAAATGAACCATTCCGTTTTTCTGAATCCGATCAGAGTTGCAAACACTGCTGAGAGAAACTAGCAAAAATTATTCAGCAATCTATGCAGGCAAAAATATGCATGTATTTGTGCTTCACCTTTTCACTGAAGCCCACACAAACCCCAAACTATTGAGCAATCCTAATACCTGCTCAAGAACTTGGCTTTGGAAATATTGGACATAATTTCCTCCAGTGTAACATTATTAAATTTCCTGGTAGTGCAACATCAGCAGAATCCAAAAGTCAGCTCAGATCTGGGACCTGTGAGCTGGCACTCTTGGGCTTTCAGTTTCCAGCTCTCCCTGTAGGCTTCAACCCTAAATAACGTTGTACAAGACATTTATACCAAACTGAAAGAATATAAAATGATAAATGTATTAGATATGGTGTTTACTGTCTCAGATGTTAAGCTAAGCTTACAAATATAGTATCTATGTCTACTTACGTCTTTTTACGTTCTGTCAGAAATGTGCAGAAAATTCAAACTAATCTAAGCAAATGAAAAATATTTCTGCCAATTCGCAGTGCAACTGAACCTTTTCAGCTTCATTTAACTTCTTCTACAAACTAAAAGCAATTTTCAGAGGAGATAAATGATTTTCACTGCAGGAATGCCAAAGCTTCTCTGATAAAATGAGCAACATTTGCTAGAGACTAGTGTACAAAAAAAAAAAAAAAAAAAAAAAAAAAAAAAAAAAAAAAAGCTGTTTATTCTACCACAGAATTTATCAATTTAAACACCTTTTCACAGATTAAAATGGAAAATATTTCATATATTTATGAGAAAAGATTGTGAGAGATATGTTTGGCACCAGGCTGATAAAATAATGTGACAGTTTTTAGAAACACTTCCTGAGTCAAAGGTATATGAATGATAGAGTAGTCATATGGAAAAACTGTCCCTTCACTTACACACCATCAGTAGAGGGAAGGAAGACAGTGCGAAGTGTCATGTTCCAAATGGGCTCTTTACCTGAAGCTTTTCAGTAAGTAAGGACAGACAATTCACAGGAAGACACAGGGGTGCACAGTGCATCCAGCATGTCAGAACCAAAAATACCATACAGTTTGTACATTGTGGTGCCTTAAAATTTGTAAGGAGGAAGGACAGAAGTCCCTATTCCACTGGAAAACTGCAAGACTGCATGCTGCCTTTTTTTTTTTTTTTTAAACCATAAATTCAACCTTGACATTGTTATTTTGTTATGTTTAGTTAAAAATTCTATTTTGATTCTAACATTAGATTAGTTAACACCAGTTAACTAATTACTTTAAATGTAAGAGATATTATTGGTGTTTGTATGTGTATAAAAATCTGATATATGCATTTAGTTTGCTATGTTGTTAGCCACAGTAGTAATTTTGACCACACAATAGTAGTACAGATTGACCTCTAAAAAAAAGTAATTTTGCATTCTTATAGGCAGAGAAATCTCTCTAGCACAAAAGCTAAAATCATCTTTGAGACTTAGTTGTATGTTCTGGATCACAAGAAGCATAACTACTAAAAGTAGTGCCATTGACATAACTTTCCACATTACAGCAAAAGTTGATCATAGCTGATTTTTTTTCTATTGTTGAATTACAGGTCCTTGGACTTCACATGATGGTGATTACAAGAGCGAACAGTGCTTCTGATTGATGATAAACACACACATTATAATTTCCTTTCAAACATTATATAGAACACAGTCATTCACTGAGTTGCTCAGTAAGGAAAAAGACATTTGCCTTTTCCTAATAAAACATGGCAGGGAAAAGACTGTGAATTCTAGAAAATAAGGCAAAGAGTAGTTTGAACACTGGATCATTTCCTTAGTGCAGTATTTTTAAATAAACTCTGATTTCTCATTTCCCTTGGCATAATCATAGTATCTTAGCTCATACTCAGATTACATCAAATCCTTTCAAAATTAGCCTAACAGTGCTATTATTATTCAATGGAGGACAAATGTGATACTAAAAGAAAGTTACAGGAGTTGTTATTATTGTTATTATTGCTAATAACCATATCCTGCAATACACTCCAGGAGTCCTAGGAATTATTGAATCCTATTTTACACTCCAATATGCAGTCATACTCACCTCATGTTTTCTCCTCCCACACATTTTCAGCTGAAGTGACTCTCATATACAAAAGATTCAATGGATTTTATTTTACTTACTTTACTTTTGCCAATTGCAAAGCCCTGCTCCTGGGATGGGTACAACTAAAGAGCCCAGTACAAGCTGGGAACTGTGTGCCTGGGAGCAACCTTTCTGAGCTAAACAAGCTGAACCTGAGGCAGCAGAGCATGGCTGCAGCAACAAAGGCACACTGCATCCTGGGCTGCAATCCTCTCTACTCATTGCTGGCCAGGCCACACTGGAGTTCAGTCCAGGTCCTCCACATTTAAAAAAGATACAGACAAAATGGAGAAGGTACAGAGGAAGGCTGTGAAGATGATCAAAGGGCTGGAGTACCTGCCCCATAAGGAAAGACTTGAAGAAGTGATGTCTTCATCCCTGAAGAAGGGAGTGGGGACCTCATAGTACATTACACATTCCAGCACTTAAAGGATGATTACAAAACGGACAGAGATTTTCTTTCCACAAGGAGCTGCATGGAGAAGACAAGGGGCAACAGGCACAAATTGCACTGAGAGAGGTTTCCTCTTGATGTAAGAAAATTTTTCTGCAGTGACATAATCAGTTTCTGAAACAACCTCCCCAGGCATGTGGAGGACCCCCACCACTGGAAGTTTCAAGATGCAGCAGAACTAAGTGATAGATAATCTCATCTAGGCTCTCTTTCCCATGAAAGATTTGTGGACTAGATGATCTTCTGAGGTCACTTCCAGCCTGAGCTGTTTTATGATTCTGTAACATTGAAGACACTGGCTTCATCTTCTCAAAAACTCCTTTCTACATGCACAAAGACAGTAGGTAATATTCCCTGACAATATTTTAGGATTAAGAAACCCAGCTCCTGTAGCTTCTGTTTGTAAGATATATACACCATGCCCCTAAACATCCTGGTGCATGTGTGCTGGACTCTCTTGTTTGTTGATATTCTGCTTGTACTGAGGAGAGGAGATCAATAACAGGATGTACATAAAGCCTCACCACAGTGCCAGGCTAATCCCTTACCTCAAACTGCTACTTAGGCTGCAGCCAGTGCAGCCCAATGTGCTTTTAGCTTTCCTTGCAGGAACACACTGCTGGATTGCGTTCAGTGGCACAAATAAGTTCAACCTTTCTGGCTTGAATAGGATAGTTGAAGTCATAATCATATTTGGTACCTGCCAGCAGGGCTGAAAACACCTGTATTTAGGGCTAGTTTAGAATGTTTTCAAAAGTAGAAGTCACAGACCATACTCAGCCCAAGCTTCAGGCAGCAAAAGACAACATCACTTCCTTGGTAAAAATGTGTGGAGAAAGGCAGCACAAGTGATCTGTATGATGGACAGCCTCTTGAGAAAACACCACACTATGTGGTAATCAACATTGAGAGCGCTGAGGGCTGCTGTTGAGGGACACTGGGCAAAGTCAGACAGTTCCTGTTTCCTGTCTTGACAAGCTCATTCAATCCATCTCCTTGCCCCAAGGCAGGCTCAGCCACTGCTGACTCCATCACACTTGACTAATGTTTGTCTCACCCACAGTCAAAAACTTCTCACCTAGCAGTTTCTACAGGCAGCTATGTCCTTGCTGCCTTACCCTTACAGTTAGAAACAAATTCTTGATACTGAGCTGTCATTTTAGGCTTCTAGAAAAAGATAACAGGGACATCTGCAAGATGTGATTTAGGAGCAGCCTTAGACCAACTTACACAGACTGTGTGACATTTTGGGGGCCTTCCCAGCCCCATGTGCCATGCTTTCTCTGGTTATATTCCTGCTCTCAGGAAAATTATTTGATAGCTAATCATCTGAAAGTTGTCTCTCAACATGAGGCTGGAGGGAGTACTAAAAGGTGACAGTGAGGCAAATGCCATACTGATGCAACTAAGGTTAAAAACATGTTATAACAGTGACCTTCTTGGGATATGATTTTATATCCCCCTAGATACTGCACCAGTTCACTTGTGGGTGATCTGCTTTTTTAAAAAAACCCTATAGTTTGAACTTACATAGCAAATTATGCATAGAAAACACAGTTTTAGCAAGCCAACTTCTTTTTTTTTTTCCTTTTTAAAGCTAAAAACAACTCTACAATTTACCGAGAAAGAGTGCATTAGTCATAAAAGCCTTTTGGAGGAAAGAATATAGTGGTATCCCTACTTTAACAGAGAAAATCTAGTTTCAATATTTTTGGAGCTTTATTGCTGTCTCTCAACAAAGTTCATGAAATTGGATTTATCTCCATCTAAACTCCTGCTAGATCGTATGGACTGTAGTTATGACTTAAATTTTTGCTGAGTTTTGAACTAAACTTAGAGAAACTCACAGGGCACTCAGAAAGACTTTAAATCAAATAATATATTCTTCTTACTCTTAGTTCCCTATTAGAAACTTAAATGTTTATTTTTCTTCACAAAATCAATATTACATACACATTAATATCCCTGTTTGATTTCTCAGACTTGTAAAGGACGGTATAACAGACTGCAAAACCAGTTCCTTCCAGTTTTACGCTATATACAAACCATCTAGGAGATGAAGATGGTGAATACCAGTGAGTTTAACTGCTACCATCCTTTTTGTTTTTCAGTGGCCACATACCACCAGACACACTGAGACACTGAAGAACTGCAAGTGAGGCTGAATGAGATGCACAAAGAAGTCCTTTGAGGATCTGAAATTTGGGGTTTTATACAGACTTCAGTGCCACATTAGCAGAATACTAGTATTTCCTCTGTTCTGACCTTTCCTTCCTTCAGTTGCTTAAATGGGTGAAACCTTAAGAGTAGAAACTGGCTTCTCAACTATATTTATGTATATTTGGAAGGCAACGATGCTTATGTAGGAAGAAACAGCAATTGCAGGTGGCAATTTCCCTGCCCTGTGGTAAAAAAAATCCCAGTGCCTAAAAATCCCACTGAGCACACTGCCAAGACTGTCTGGATGTACAATGGCCAAGTGGAGCCATCACCCATCTCAGGTAGATGAGGCAGGTCAAAAGGCCTTCAAATAAAACAAAGGATCATGTCTCCTATGATACAGGTCTACTGGCATCTGTTGCTCAAATTCTTTTCCAAATAATGTTGTAGTGCAACAATGAACATGGAGATGGAGGCACCAGTGCACGACTGTCTTGATCACAGCTCCCATTTCACAGTCTTAATTGCTTCTTATGAGGCCCTGGGTATCTCAGTCGCCTTAGAAAGATAATGGTTGGCACAATTTAAATTAATTAAGTAACATTAAACATTCATAGCCAGGATTTTTAATATTGTAGTTTTAAAACAGGGGTTGTACTAACAGATTTTTTTAAAACTGCTAAGAAGAAGTCAGTGCAGGATGCAAGACCTTGATAATGACTCTCTTACTCAGCTACCAGATTGTTCATACTGCAGTCTGTCAGAGCAGATTGCCAGTGCCAACTAGATATTGAAAGTTCTATTTGATTTATAGATTTCTTCTAGGTATCAAAAAAAGCCAGTGTGTTTCTGTGCCTCAGCATGCACATAGGGCAGAAAGTAAGAGAATCACAAGACAAGCCTTGAAATCTGTATAATTTTGCCACCTTTCTCTGTTTAAGAACTGCATAACAAGAAGTTGATATTTCAGAACCAGTATATGACATACTAATCACAAGTTGGCAAGTAAAAAAGTAATTTTCTGTCATGTAAATGCAATACCAAAAGCAGAAATAGATTTTTCTAAACCAAGTAACTTTGAAGGCTACATGCTTAAGTGAGTAATGAACTACTTCATTCTGAGGGCACAGGTTATTTTGTAAATTACAATAGTTTGCATTTAAATTATCTTTAAGCAGATAGTCTTGATGTTCTTTACAATTAGTAAGCAAACTGTAAATACCTTATCAGGACAGTTAAATGATAATTAGATCCATTTAAAAAATATCTACATTAAAAGCCAAGGAAGGTTAGCTTAATTTCCCCTTATGCTCAAGGGCAAAAGTTGAAACAGTGGATGAAGGATTAATCAGATAAGAAATGGAAGGAAACTAAGTACTTGAAATTTAAGAAAGTTTATGTGAAGACTGGATCCAAGTCCACCTACCCTTGTAAGAACAGAAATTTTAAAAAGCTCCTTGTCACTTATGTTGAAGTGTCATTTAACTTGAACACTCTCAATGGTCTTTTCTTTAGCTTTTCTTCATCCAAATCTCCAGCCCGCTCTTTTTTTTTATCACTGATCAGACAAGTAGAATACTGGATAGATATCTGTTGATGTCGTAAGGATTTTTGCTGGTACACTCACCTCTATGTAAATGTTCTAGGTATCTGAGCCTTGCTTAAAATGAAATTACAAAATTTCGCAATTTTGAAAATAACATTCCATTGGAAGGAGGCAGAAGAATATTCAATCAATTATTAGAAGAAGAAGCAACATACGTTTTTGGAGGAAGCACAGAAAACTAGGAACCCTGGAAAAGGGAAGAACTGCAAAGATGTGAAACGGGTAGAATCAAGTAATACTAAGGCAAAAAAAAACCAAACCAGAGAAGCAAAGGGAATTGAGAATGATGCAAAACCAGAAAATAAAAAGGCTGAAAAGAGCTTTCCTTCCCCCAAATAAACAATGATTTAGAAATACAAGGGCACAGAGAAATAATAAAGGCATAAAGGAAAACTGAACAAAGAAAAGAATGACTGGGAAAGAGAACAGAAGCAGCACAATCGAAAGAGAATGAGATATGGATTGAATAGAGATAGGAAGGAGCAAAAGCAATGAAAAAAAGCCCACATTTTGTGTTTAGATAGTGATACATATTTTTAGTACAAGTTTAATCTTTTGTGGCAGCCATAATTATGCAAAATAGCAATCTGCATCCTAAATATCTAGTAACAGCAGGAGTAGTGGTTTACAGTCTTTCTGTGAACACATACCATGTGTCAGAAATTATGACATTTCTCATCATGATAGCTGTCATCATCAGTCTGTTCAGAAAATCAGTGATTAAGATTTAGCCAAAGATTGTGTAATTTTCATAGCACTTGTATAGTTCTTGTTCCGATATGATGATTTTTAAATAAATGTCTGACACTTGATGATGTCCTGAAATCAATAAGCTGAGACATAAGCCACGAGGTATGAAAAGAATAGGTTTGTTCTCTAGTGGGTTGCAATCACCACTACAACTGCTCAATGAATGCTCTATGCATCAGCCACCTCTCTTAGCAGGAGAATAAGGTGTAAATGAAAACTGGCACCCTAAAAGACTTTGAAGTCTAAACCAGCAGGATTAAAACCAGCTGTATGTGTTGTAGGAGAAGCCTGACTAACAGAAAATCATTGATTCTCTAATGCTATCAGAGAATCTTTTTTCTAAAGTTTGGTGGTTTATTTGCTGTTACAGTAAGGAATCATCACCTCAGACTTCTCATTGGACATTACTTTAACATGATACATTGAACTGGTAACTCCAGAAGAAATAAAACAACACTTTACTGTCCTGAAATGCTTAGCCCCCATGACACATGCTGGGAATTATATTGGCTGGGCTATTTCCCTCAGTACCAGAATTGAAAAGATCTTGAAAGTAGCAGTAGCTATTTACAGCTAGCAGACTCAATTTCAAGCAGAATCCTAAACCCAGCACACTCCCAAAAGCTGGATTAGAAACAAAGTGTATGGAAAGAAAATTTACATTTTAGCTACAGAAGCTGAGCAAAACCAAAGAAATATCATAGGAAAGTAGCATATTTTTCTTCAAAAGGGTATCTTGAGTCTAGTGTTGTGTTGGTTATTATAATCATGTATCGTGTTGGCTTGATCAAATAGTTATTGGTATGTAGATGATTCAACATCCAGATGTAGAACAAATCTTTTGTGCCAAAAAAATAACCACTAGTCAATAATGATATCAAAACATGTATGGTTTCTCTAAAGAAGGATTTAGATAAACATCTTCTAAACTTCAGCTAATATTATATTCAAACAAATTATGATGACTTTCTCCCTCAAGAAGAATAAATAACATGGTAATCTATTTAGAAAGCATCCATTCCTTTTTAATTCTCTGCAGATAAATATAAAATATTCTGGTTTGTTGAGATGTGCTAGACATTTCCCAAATATTTAAGTAAACGGGCTTCATTCATGATTGGTTATGTTGGGCACATGAGTATTGCTAAAATGGTAACACTATAGTTTTTTTTTGCCTGCACTAAGCTTCTCAATCCTCTCTTCAAACATTTGAATAGTGCGATTAGCATCTTCATTTGGCAAGGGAAAATGTTAAAATTCAGATGGAACTCATCTAATTTTAAGCATTAAGGAAATTAATATGCAGCTTCCTATAGAATTGAGTTAATCAAGCTCTTATTATTGTAATATCTGCATATATTTAATTATAGCTAGTTCCACTGCACATTTCATGGAGAAGTTTGTAAGAGTATGTAGAGCATGGCCATTGTCTTTAAGTGAGGAACTTTTGTCTGAACATTGTAGGTCCTTTTTCTGTACAGGACTCTAAAATCAGGAATCAGTTTGCTAGCTGAAATAAAGGTTTCTTTCAAAACAAATAAAAGTATCCAGAACTTTCAAATAAAAATATTCTTTACATTGATAATAAATTTTGTGGTTATTTTTCTAGCCTACTACCAAACTGTTCCTTATTGCTGCTACCCCATTATCAGGTTGTTTGTCCCAAGTTTGGACACACATTCTGTTGTGGGTGAGGCTTTTTCCCATATGGCAAGCTGACAGCTGCTGCTTTGTGGAAAGTTTAATCATTTAAAATTACCACTAGAACTGTGCTGTGGCTCTGCTGCAGACTCAGTGGAATGGAAACGAAGGCAAAGTGCTTCTCAAAACAAACAGAGAGCTGATATCATTGCTTGCTCAGCAGCTTCCACTGAAAAATGAAAAAGGTGTTTGCAATCCAGCAGCGTGGTTGTGGTCTATGACCTGCAGGAAGTTTACAGCCCCAGGGTAGCTGGCCAGGTCTTGCTCTCAGGCAAATAAAGAGCTGGGTTTCCCTTTGGTACAACCAGAGTTTGGGATTGATAGCTCTTTTTCTCCTAAGGTTAACATGTTAAAAAGGAAAATAACCTGTTGTGAAAGTTTACAGTCACACTCATAAATGCTAAAGCCAAGCATTCCCCTCACACTTTTTCATAAGCTTTTTTTTTTTCCCTACCTGTTTTGGGGGTGTTTTGTGAGTGATTTATGGATTTTGTGGGGAGTGGGGAGGGACAGGGATGGAGGAGAGGAGGTAAAGATATCCAATAGCTCTAAAAAACAGCAGACAAATACAAGGGCAGATAAAAAAAACCCTGTATCATTAGCCTGTGAAAGGGAATGAGAGCATGCTTTTTGCATGCTCCCTTGGAACACAAATATACAGAAGCAGAGAGATACAGGTCATAAAAACAATTTTGAACTTCTGCCTTAAGGCAGGGCTGCTGGCAGGGAACAGAAGCAGAAACATGCCTTTCCAGATCTTTGAGTTACTCCCATGTCACTTTAATGACCCAACAGAAGATTAAGTTAAACATGGATGGTCTCATGACTCCAGAAGAGCTTACAGTGCTGTTTGAGACAGATCTCTGGAAAAGAAAAATGTCTGCTCCACTGAAGAATATGTGCATTCCTCTTCATCTATGCCACATAAATCTGGAATTGAAGATGATGAAAAGTACATAATGTAAAGCCTGCATCACTGTTGACATTAAAGTGAGCAGCTGAACTGTTGAAAAAATAACAAACCTAAATTTAAAATTCAGCTGTCATATTGATGAATTACATTAATTTATATGCATACATATCTCAAGAAACAACAGCAAAATCAGACAAGAACAAAACAACAGTGATTATATAGGACCTCAGGGTATGCTGAGAACTATCTGCCATAGACATTTGGTTTATTTATTCAAGAAATTGTTGCCTTTTTCCTAATATTTCAGTTCCTCTGTGTCAGATACTTCATATAGGAATAGTTGCTTAAGGTACAATGAGCCAGTGAAACTCTGTGAATAAAGGAAAGGCAGAGATCTGTGTACCTGCTGCACACATTGCACAGAACTCAGCTGTATTGCAGATGTAATAAAATTCATGGACAGATAAAAATGCAACTGTGATATTATAGTACCTATACCATAAAACACATTATAACTTCTTTTTGCTTTGCTATCCAGCAGTTGTGAAGGACAACTGCCTTGAACAGGCTGAATAATAAATAGTATATCCAATGCACATGTCAGTTTTAGATGTTAAGATACTGGAGACTCATTTCAAATGCTGCAGTATTAGGTATGTAGTATTAGGTATCTGACATTTTTCAGCTGAGCATTTATCTGAAAACTTCAGTGGAAGAATTTGGTTTTATTATATCCATTTAATCATAAATACGAATTTAGGTCTTTTCTGGAGAAAAGTGATTCATTCTTTCAGTTATTAGTGAGAGATTTAAAAAAAAAAAAATATTATTTCTGGAAGCTTCCTTTTTGACCTTCCCAAGGGAGATAAATTCCCCCCATTTTGGAGTTCATTTTCCCTCAGCAGCCCACACAGTGCTGTGCTTTGTGTTTGTAGTCAGAAAAGCACTGATAAGTCACCAGTGCTTTGGCTACTGCTGAGCAGTGCTGGCATCACCACTGCCTCTCAGCATTCCTCTCTGTCAAGGGTCTGGGAGGGGGAAAGACCCTGGGAGAAGACGCAGCTTCTCCCAGCTGACCCAAATTAGCTGAAGGGATATTCCATACTATATGACATCACTCAGACACAAAAGCTAAGGAACACCTGAATTCTGGAGCAACCATTGGCACTTTGGCACTTGAAGCCCTGGTTCCCAGGAAGTTGCTGACCATCACTTGCTGCTGGGAAGTAAATAAACTTCTTTTTCTCTTTGCTTATGTGCACACAAATTTTGGTGTTTACTGTAGTGAACTGCTTTATCTCAACCTACAAGTTGCTTTCCATCTCCATTTTCTCTTCCCTGTCCAACAGGGAAGGGAAGTGTCAGAGTGGTTTGCTGAGCACCTGGCACCCAGCCAAGGTCAACCCACCACAAAAGTCTATGGAGAAGAAGGGAACCCTTAAATAAAAAAATAGGAGCAACAGCTGTGTACGTCATTAGGTCTTTTTCATTCCCTGGTGTCTTCTTTCACAGATGGGTTATTAGAATAGCAAAACATTCTTGATGGGTGCTCAGTAACTTGTGGCATATTAATAGCTGATAACTTCTCAAGTTCAAAAAGTTTCTAGTAACATTATAGACCACTGGCAATCAAAGAAGACAAGAAAAGCTTTGTGGAAAAGATTGGCTAGAAAAAGGTGAGAAAAACACAGATATCACAAAGAACACAGGTTTTGTGGTTTATTTAGCTCATGCTTTAAAAATAGTGCTAAATTATAGCACAATAAACTATATCCAAAAAGGTATTTTTCTTGAGAAAGACACATACCAGGACTCAATAGAGCAGTTTTATTGAAACAACATATTGTAAAACTCTAACAAATGGGAAACACCACTAAGACTAATCAAATACTTGGAAAGATTATTTATATCAAGCAACTGTACTGGAATCCTGTTATGAAAAAGCAGTTCAGAAATTACAAAGCAATTTTTTCATTCCACGGGCTCAGTCCAGCACATTTCTGAGATTTCTTGGCCACACATGAACTGAAGTTCAAGCTTCATTAGAGAAGTCCAGGGATCACTCCTAAAGCAGATCACTGTCATGACTGCCTAGGAACAAAAAAGAAGGATATTGCTGACTTCAAGTGGGTTTTTTTGACATAAAATATTGCACTGGGCTGTGATTTAGAAAATATGAGGCAGAGCTCCAAAGGTGCAAACTTTTGTACTTGCTTAAACTTGGGTTACAATTGTTGGGATAAGACCATTGTGCTTCAGTGAAGACAATACCTTCCAACACATCTTCATCCACTTCACAAAGTGTTTCAACCATATTTTTTGTCTTGAAAGAAATGAAGATGGACTGCCTTATTATTTTTTCTTTGTACATTGCCAAAGGCTTATTGATAGTTGATGGGCCCTGTTTAAAAAAAAAATTTGGCAAAATGAGGCATTTTGAAGAGTCATTTATTATTAAAATCAGTTATCATTATTATTATTATTAGTAGTACTATTGAAGAAGAAGAAGAATGAATATTATAGGAATTTTGAAATATTGGTGAAATAATATGAGGCAGCTTTTGAACAGAGGTTCTCGCACTCAGTGGGTCCAGTTTAGCACCTTGACATAGGTGAGAGCCTATTTCCTAATCATATTAAGTACAATAAATCAGATTTAATCATGTTAAATCCCTTTCTCTTTAAGACAGTTCAGTTTGCAAGCCACAGCTGTAGAAGGATGGATCACAAAGCCATGGTTAAAATGGAGCCACATCTTCCTTTCACCACCGTAATTTTCCTGCAGGCAGGGTCTTCTGGAAATGTCATTTTTTTACTATGAAAGATCCTCAACTTGATTATAGATGAGTTGAATATAGGGCTGTAATGGCACTGTAGGGAAAGTGAAAGCAGGCCACAGCAATAAGTGCAGGGCATCTAGCTGCAGAGGATAGAAATTTCACTCTCAAGCATTTCTTCAAGCTACAAAATACCCACAGTAATTGTAGCACATTACAAAAGGTGATAGACAAAGACTGTAGGAAACACATGTCAGCTTCAAAGAGAAGGGAAGGGAATAATTACAGACCCGTGAGACAGTCTGATGTTTGTCCAGTTCTTTTTCAGAGTGAAGCCTTAATCACAAAAAGTGCTATTTTTTGGAGCTTCTGAAGCACAGTGACTGCAAAGGCTTTAAGACTTCAATAAGAAAAAGGAAACAGTGCCACCTAACTGTGGAAACTCTAGGGTTTTTCTAAGTCATTAAGCCTGCAATTTAAATATTATTAGTGCCTGCCTTTTAAAAATCATTACTGGGAAAATCTATTTTTCAGAAGGAAAAGTCATCTTGACTGCACGGTGTATGTAAAAAATCTGGTTTTTTTCATTCAAAGACACCTAATTGGAACAGGATTCATACTTAAGGAGATCGTATAGGATCAGACCATGTGGGCTGAAGTTTCACTTTAAGTACAATAATTACTCCCTTTCAGACACAATATATGTATGAATATGAATACACAGACATGTGCATATTTTCTTTTTCTGTATTTCTTTCAATCAGAAACTGTTTTCAAAATTATCACTTTTTATTCTGTATTAGAGAAAGCAAAGCCTGCAGTGACTAATTACCACAGCAGTCCCTCAACAGAGAACAGAATGGGAGTTTTATGAAAATTTTTACCTAATGTCTGAATGTATTTTGCAGTGCCAGGTGAATCGACCCTAGGCAAGTATTGGCAGTGTAAATGCCCATCCAGATCTGAATTATGCATAGCTCAGTTTCCAAAACCATTCTCATCACAAGTACCTGTGCAAAAACTACAGAAAAACAGAATTTCTGAAAAAGACAGAAAAACACAGAATTTCTGAAGCTAATACAACTGTCCAAGTGCTTGAATGAAAAACAATGAAGAGGAAATACTTTAAAAAATTAGTCAGGACATGAGTCCTAAAATTCAGTCAACATCATAGATGCTAAACTGTTATCATCTAAACCTTTTATTTACAATGAAAACAATTTTTATGCTTGTTTTTTTAAGTATCTGTTATAAATTCAAATGTACATATTCTGATAAGTTGTTTTCTAGTCACAACAAAAAAAATAATTTGACATGGTGGGCCCTGGAGTTTACACGTGTGCTTGTTCTGAAGACATAAACCCATCATCTCTTTCTTGGCATCTTATTCTTGTACCTTCTTCAAATCTATTGCTTATCTTCTCACATTTACGTTACTTCATGTTACAAATCTTCCACAAAGAAAGGGGTGAAGATGCAAAATGTTCATCAGCCAAAAAGGAAATTTAATATTTTTAAGAACACAAGAAAATAGTATGCTCTCAGGCATGGGATTTCTAGCTACATGCTTTGATGTTTCCATTTTTAAAATCTCAGTGTTATTTTGCATGATTTTGCCTAACAATGAGCTTTGCTGACTAACAGTGTTATAGATGAAAATCTCTTTACTTCAAAGAGAATCCATCTGACATTTTCAAATAACACTGAAGTATTCAGAAAAGCAGTGTTGCATATTCCAACACAGTAAAAAGTATCACACTTGAGTCTGATTCTAACCATGAGATATCATTCCCAAATTTGGCATTTGATATAGGCTCCTCATCATTACAGAAGTACGCAATTATTTCCCTTTGAATTCTTTAGCTTTTTTTTTATGTTTTTAGGAAAACATCAATAAAATATTTCAATAAGTACTAATATAAAATGTGATCCTTGTTGAAATTTTCCCTCACTTTTTACTTCAGAAATGTTCTGGGAATAATGCAAACACACAGTTCTGGAGCTTGATCCTTTAAGGATTTCAGGTATCTGAACATTTAAGAGAACCTTCATTTATTTCTGCAATATGAATGCCATTAATAGAAGTCTGCCTGCTTCAGGGCTGTGTACTTTGAGTATCAAATAGTCATATCTAAGAAAAGAGCAAATTTTGGTTGTAGAAACAGAATTCATAATATATGCAACTATCTGGGAAAGAGATCTTATTCTTTCATCTCAGAAAAACTAAACTGGAAAGACAGCGAATTTTGCCCTTTCATTAAGTTTATTTCATTAAGTATTACATGTTAGCTAAACTACTAATGTACACACAAAAACGTCTTCCCTCGGATTGGAATTTAGTTTATTGCTTTCCATCTTCAGTTAATAAGTTGGAAAAATGCAGCCAGCCCCAGTTTCTACTCAAGTGTCATTGGGCGTCACTCAGCGAGTGGTTAGTAATTTTGTTGGATTTCACTTCTTTTTCTTGCATTTTATCCCTTTCCCCTCTCTTCTCTCTTCTGTCTCCTCTCTCTTCTCTCTTCTTTTCATTGCTATTACTATTATTTTAAATAGCACTGTTTTCATTAGTATAACTAAAATCATTAGTATTATATTGTACTTTGTTTCCATTATTAAACTGTTCATTCCCGAGTTTAAATTTTTTTTTTCACAGTTCTCTTCCCCATCCCATCTGGATCAGGAGTGGGGGTGAGTGGCTGCATGGTGCTCAGTTCCTGGCTAGGCTTAAAGCATGACTGCCTTTTTGAGCACCCAACATGAGGACACTTCAGCATGCATCACCTCCTGCCCTGGTGATACTCCAAAATCTTGCCTTCTGGCCAGTCCATTATCATGTCCAAGATTCCTGGATGAACTAGGATTTCCTATTCAAGCTTGTGTGATCAGTGTGACCCACTTGCTGTGTACAATGTATGAGAAGACCCTTTCAACATCCAGCCCAGCACCAGCAGCTGCAGTGCCAGGAGAAGCTGTGCTTCCATGGCCTGACTCTCTGGTGAGGGAGCATCTAATGTGACACACCTTCACAATCAGGAATTCCACCCCAGGCAGCAAGATCTTGCCACAATGGGTTTACCTCTGCACTGTCAGTTATCCTGATTTCATTTCTGTAGCCACCTCACAGGCCATTTGCCATCATCTGTGAGTTAACACAGAGGTAATGTATCGTTCATTTTTCTAATTCTGCATCTCATTCATATTTTTTGCTATTTTGAAAGTAAAATTAAATTAATAAGTATTCCATTTGTCTAATTCCAATGATAATTTTCTCATTAAGACAAAATGGAAAGCAAACATTACTATTTTATTCAATTTCTGTATTAGGTGTTAGCTGCACTATTAAGGGGCAGACAGAAAATTCTTCCCTTGGGCTAATATTTATTTTATTGCTTCTCTTCTCTGATGACTAAGTTGGAAAAATGCAGCAAAAAACAGTTTATGCTGTAGTGCAGCAAGTAGTGAAGCAAGCAGTATTTCAAGAAAACATAACGCCAGTGCTCAAATGTATCACACATCACACAGGGGTGTTATAATATCACTCTGCTCTTCCATCTTGCTCTCGCACTTGCAGTCCCCGACTTTCCCTACCTCTGCATGCACAGACACTCATACACACGGATGCATTATTTTGCTTCATAACAAAAGCAATGACAAGAAACAAAAATGATTCCCATACTCCTGCAAAAGGATTTTTTAAAAATATTGTGCATGTCTTTTATGTCCATACATACACACACATACACAGGTGGGTTCACTCTTAGCACTGTCCTTTTTTTGCCTCAGGTTCTTGATGTTTTCAGACTGATCTCTTTCCCCTTTCAAAAATCAAGTCCTTCTATATCTAGTACATTGAGGTACAAATCACTCATCTCTCATTTTTTCATAAAATAAGCTTTCTAACTAGGAATAAAAATCTGCACAGATATTTCTGCAGCTAAATAATAATAAAGAAATTTGCATCCTGTAAAACTAAAATTTGAACACCACTAGCCAAAGTTAATTGGTTAAGGAAATGTTGCTTTAGACTCTTTTACTCCAAAAAACGCTCTCATATTTTCAGTCTGAAGCAGATCTGAATTTGAATAAAACAGTAAAGAAAGGAAGAGAAAAAAAAATTTCCACACAAGAGACACAGTATTTATTGTCATTGCAATCATTTGAACTGATTTAGCAGGAAGCAAAAATCACAGTTTGTATCTGTAGAGTCCTTGGCATATCCTAAAATCTATCCAAAAAACAAGTTGATAATCACTGTACATGTATACTTATGATTTCTACCTTGACTAGCAGAACAGAAGATTTGTCATGCAATGGAGAACAGATATGCTCTTTAATGATAGATACTGACAGCCTGAAACAAGAAGAATTTTACTTTACTGTAATTGATTTTAGTGAAATTACCCTGATAATTTGTTGCTGTTGTTATTTAAAATAAAAAAAAAAAATTATTTGCTTTATATGATAAATAACATACGGACTCAGAATCCTCTGAATGCAAGATTTGGGCACATAGTAGTTGCCAGGCTAAAGCTTGGATGTTGGGATTACACAGTGAAGTTGTTTACACAATATATTTTCTGCTGATACCTCTGTAAAAGTTCCGGATGCATTTCAAATGTTACTGTTGGAAAGAGGAACAGTCTACTGATCACATCCCAAGAGATTCATACAACTTGCTATATTTTAATGGGAGTCAGTGGGATGCATGTATCCTGCAAATGCTTATTATCACTCAGGCTGTGTAACAAATCAAAGACAAGATACAACAAGAAATGCTGACTAATGCTGGCAAAAAGGAAGATGAAAAGCAGAACAAAATATTTCCCTGAAGGCAGTAAAATAGGTATGGGAAAATCTATTTTTTTGATTGTCTATTATATTGTCAGAGTCTAGGATTGGAGCCTGCTACCTGTCCAGTGGAACGATCAGAAAGGCAGCTGAACTTTGTGTTAAAGGACTTCCTGTGTGGAAATGAAACCAGTGGCTGATATTTCAGATGGCAAGGCCAAGGGGGGAAAATCAGGCATCCTTATGCTCTATCTGTTCTTGCTTCCAAAATTGTCCTGTGTGTGATAGGCAGCTGGAAGTCTGTTACAGCAGTCTGAAATTATTCTCACTCATTATTTGGAGCTAGAGAGCTGTGAAGCTGGGAGTTCAGCTGCATTATCTTCTTCTCACCCTCCATACACCTTCTATGATTTCAGCTTTGTGGTCCCAAGAGTGGTGACTGACGCCAAATACACTAGGGACACAGCCTGGCCTCAAGAGGAGCTGTAGGCTGAAATTGTGTCCCTTGTCAAACAAGCCACCACTGAGATCAAGAGGCTGAATGTGGGACAGAGAACTGGGCAGGAGCTGTAAGAGTGGGTAAAGACTTGCCCAGAGCTATCCAAGCATTACTCCAGGGTGTGGGGAGAGGTCAAGAGGTCATCTCATTCAAAAAAGCACTCAGGAGAGGAGTTCCTCTTGTCCTTGCTATGGCTACCATAAAAATCATTAGGAATGTTGTGAAATATTCTCTTTCTTAACCTTTCTGTCCAGTGCTTCCTTGTATTTATACATTTCATTAATGAAAGCTTGCCTTCCTGCCTTCCCTTCTATTTCATCAAGCATTTTGGCAGTTCTGTATTTCCAGGACATCTGAATGGCAGCTGAAGTAACGTGCATTTTCCCAAGTCTCTGTCACATCACCTCACATGGACACTATTTCGGTATGAGATGGCACTTATCTTTTATGTAAAGATGAGATCTCTAGAGCTGTATTTTTTCTGTCAGAACTGCTGGGCTGCTTCTGTTTCTTTTGGGTTTGTTTTTGATGCAGTGACCAAAATTCTGTATAGATTACTCATTTCAAAAATATGTCAATGATTTCTGTAATGGTGCTGCCTTTACTGCCTTCTGTGCTTCTCTTTATGCAGCTCAGTAACAGCTTAATAATACAGCCTAGTATTCTCTCCAGCAAATCTCTGAAGATACAAAGACATGCTGTTAGAGATTTTCAGCAATTTTTGAAAACACTTTTTCATTTAAACTAATCAAGTTCAAAATTGCTCCCCAGCATCCGCTGAATTACAGATGTTCAAATAAAGTTTCCCTGTCCATTTAGTCAGAGTTCATTTATTAATTTGGTAGAACCAACTGGCAAAGAGCACAGCTCTCTTTGCTGGTCAGTTATTTGTCTCGTGTCTACAGGAGTAGCCAGGAGTCTGAGGTTACAGCCTGACAACAAAGATACTTAAACCCTGAATAATTTGGCATGCTCTCCTGTAAAGACATTCAGTTTTTCTCTTTCGTTAGAAGTTCTTCCCTTAATTGCAGAGAATAACATGATTGATAAACCAGGGAAAGACTAATTTACTCTGATATTCAACATGGAAATGTTCAGACAAATATATGCTTTAAAATGCCATCAACTATCCACATGTATATTAAAATCACTTTCTTCTAGATCAAAAAAAAATGCATTTTTAAGAATTACTTGCATTAATACCATTTTATTGACTGTTTAGATTCATGAATAAAATTGAGGTTCTTGGAGAATGTTTACGAATATGCTACCTGCTCCTTCAGCATTTGTTGCAGAAGAATGTCCATGGTCCCATTTCATAATGCTTAGGCCTTTTGGAAACTTCTCCATAAAATCCACAATATAAGAAAGGAAGAAATGCTGATCCTTTTGAAGTTTTGTCATGGACTTCAATTAATTCAGGATTAATTTTTTATGTGACTGCCATTTAAGAAACAGAACGTAACTTCCTCAGGGAGATTCACTACGTGAAAACAAGAAAACATTAAATCTCCCAATATGCTTTCTTTATGTTTATTGTTATAGGTTTGGCTAGTTTGTACTACGGATAGAATCCACCAGTTGTTTACAATACCAAATTTCTTCTGTTAGTTTATTAAAAAAGAACACATAGTTACAGATCCATATCCCCAAAATGATATAGCAGTTCTAACATGGTTAAAGAAAAGTTAAACAGTTTAAAGAACTACATGAATTTGTATTTCAGAACCTCACTCAAATCAAAGCTAGCCTTGATGTGAAGCTTGTCAGTCATCTCCATGCCTGCCTTAAGGTTCCTTTAAAAATCCTGGAACAGTGATGAACAATGTTCAAATGGCCACAGTTCTACATATACCTTCATACTTCAGTTTTTGTGTCAACAGAGGAGACTTTGAATGTGAACAGATTTTTGTGAAGCAGCCATCTTTCAAAGAATATTTAACTTCCCATTTCATTCAATGTCTCTATGTTAGCAGAAGCTTAAAGTATTAATGTTACTCTTCGAAGATGGCTTAGCTGTTATTCATGACACGTTTCCTATAAGCCTTATAAAAAAAATTTACTACCGCTACAGCTTGTTAATACATCTGGCACAAAACATGGATACTTGAGATTACTGGGCTTTTTGGCAGTGATGTACCAGTAATACCATATGACTGGTTCGGTAGCCTTGTGATTATCACGCCATAATACCTGTTAGCCCATTTTTCTACTTAGCAGATCGGCAACTGGTGAAAATACTACAGACAATATTTTTCCGAAAGGCAGTTGGCTGAAAAGATGGGTTCATTGAGCTAAAAGCTCCCATCAAATTTTCTTGGCCAAAAAGTAATTAATGCTGCTTAAAGGTTTGTAAAGAAAGAGAAGAACAGAGAACTGTGTGGCCTGTGCTTTTTCCAGAGGCGGCTATTTAGTGCTGGAAGGTGAAGAGTCAGCACTGACCCATGTTTTGTAATACCATGGTAGTATTGATACCAGTGAACTCTTCTTCCCACAGCATTCACAAACAAAGTTTTGTTTGAAGAGACAGACATTAGTCTGACTCTCCATGATTTAATGCAAGCTTGTTGCATAGAGACTAGGATTTTTTTTTGAGGTTCACACACTGGACCCACATACACTTTTCCCATTTACTCTCATGTTTTCACATATGCTGACAAGACTGACAGTACTTGAGCTAAATGCATGTCTTCACCGCATGTGCAGAAACACATGGAACACACACAAAAGCTTTTATGTGCACCTGTGACTAAGAGCTCATGGGAAGAGCCAGGCAAACACTTAAGTATATGCTTGAAAATCAGTCTGCTTTTCTCCAGGTTTATTCTCCCTTTTTCCTGAGTTCCAAACAAAAACCCTTTAGAAATTTCACTGTGACAGTAGAACCCCTTTATCTTTTATCTGCAAAACTGCTCCATTTAATCTTAAAGCTGCGATTGTGAGCACCAGACTGTGTTCATTTTCTGGAGAAGTAAAAGGTTTCTGCTTTCTTTGGAAGTATTTTCTTTCTTTTTTTTTTTTTTCTTTTTTTGATCTGTAAAATGAAATGCCATGTTACACTGTCAGATGAATGAATTCTGATTACTGTATTTATATCAAAGCTATCTACAATTGCTTCTTCAGAGATTCAACTGCAGATATTATAACACTCTTAACAACCAATGGAACCCTTTGCAAGCATAATCCTTCCTTCACAGACCTGAGAGAACTGGAACAGGGTCTCCCAAAATGCTTGACATTTATGCAGTTTTAGTTGGTATTTTATATATATTGTTCTTAATCTCACAATAATAATTGTAGGAAGGGGCCTAGGGACATCTCTAATTTAAAGCAGGATTAGCTGGAAAATAAAAGAAGGCAGCCCAAGGCTTTGTCCTTTTGGTTAATAAAAACCTCCAAGGACAAAGACTGCACAGCCTCCCTGGGCAACCTGTACCCCGTCTGACTTTCCTCAGGCCAAAAACTTTCCTTAAATCCAGTCTGAACCCCTCTAGTTCCCATTTATGCCTGTTGTCTCTCATCCACACACCATGTGCCTCTTTGATGAACTTGCTTTTGTTTTCTGGGTCACCCGGTGTGTACCAGGAGCTGCTCCTACTTCGAGTGCCCCCAAAAACTTCTCATCTCCTGGCTGAACCAGCCCCAGCTGCTCAACCTCACACTACAGGACAAGTGCTCCAGTTCCAACCATCCTGGTGGCCCTCCATCCTGACTATGATAGCTCAGCTTGTATTCAAGCACACAGGAGAAGGAAGTGTCAAAAGCTCTGCTAAAATGATGGTAAATTACATCTGCTGCCCCTCCCTCATCCATCCAGACTGTTGTTGTATTGTCAAGGGCAGTCAGGCTACTCAGCTGGCACCCACCCTCAGTACAGCCATAAATTCTCCTCCCCATCATCTTCTTCTCCTTCAGCTGTCCAGACCTCATTCACAATTAGTGTTTCTGACAACTTTTATGACAATTTAAAAAAAAATTAGAAAGTTAGAAAATTTTATTCAACATTTTTGCTAGGGAAATTAATTAAATTTAGTGCACTCTATGTGCAGACCTATTTAAATATTTTTCATTAAATGAAACATCTAAAACCAGAAATTCTCTATAGTAAGAGAGTATAATTCATATAGATTCACTAAAGGAAGTTTTAATCTAAAATGAAAAATGTGTGAACTGTATCTTACTTTAATAGTTCTTTCCTGGTCTGAAAATCCACTCTCTATTTCAGCATATTAAAGCTTTATTTATTGTGGTTATTGGCATTATGCTTCAGAAATAGTTGTTGAAGATAAAATATAGTCTTAATTCTGTAGATTGGTGATATAGATATTACTCAAATGGATTACAGAGTTTTAATAATTGATGAAAAATAATTTATGCAAAAGGATTGAATTAAATAAATCCATTTTATTATGGTATTTCCTAATAATAGTTATTAAAAAACCAATGCAATATATGTGAAGATTAGTGACACTAGGAGTTTCCACATACATTACATTGTCTTGCATTTCTGACCTCAGTTGTTCTTGATGTTATGTGCCATGTTGTGAACATCCAGATGTAGTTTAGTAATTGGATACATTTTTTTGCTCAAGGTAATTTCATCGGAAAGCTGTAAGTACAGAAAACCTTTTAACGTTATTTACAAAATTGCATTTTCCTGGAAAAGCAATATTTACAACAGGAGAATATCCAAATAGATAATCAGTTACTTAACTGATTCATGCCTTCATAATTCTCCCTGCTTCTCCTGGCTGTGTTCTTCCTTCCTCTTCTGTATTTTCACTACACATCATTGTCACCCTTTATGCAGTCCAGTCACAAGAAGGCTAAATTAAGTTTACAAAATTCCTAAAATTATTTTCTAGTGTATGCTCTTTTGCTTCCCAGTTGCTTTTCATATCCTGATTTCAAATAAACATCACTGAGGCCATGAGCATGAAATCCAGCTTATTGACATCCATAATGGCAAATAATCAGTCAGCCAAAGTTGATTGCAAAGTATAACTGAATTTATAGGAGAAAAAGAAGTACTTCGATAGGGAAAAAAATCCATGAAATTTGGAATAAAAAACATCCCCAAGCATTTATGAAAAAAGTAAATAGGCTTCAAAAACAACATGGAGAGGTTTCCAGCAGCAGGAATGATCTAATGTTGCATTACAGTATATAAATAAATAAGTAATTTCAGAAATTACTAAAATTCAAGTTTTCCTTCTCCCAAGTGACTGTCCTAAACAACCAGTTGATACCTTGCTCTGACTCTAATTAGGTTGTATTCATGGTCAAGTGAATCAATTGTAATGATTAGAGCATATTTCTCAGTAAGTGAATATTCACATCTTCTTAAAGTAGACTCATCCATAGTTTCATAACATTCTGAATAATCAAAATTCAGCTCTGCTTATGGTTGTAGCAGCTGCTGATCTGGTTGGCTATTCAGCATTCAAAGTTTAGCTGGAATGATAAAAAGAAAGTAATGTATTAAATTAGAGAGACTAAATAAAATTAGAATTATTAAATATTTGCAGCCTACATAATGCTTATCTTATGTAAATAACATGAGTCACAAATCTGATTTTATTGCAGGCTCTTCAATAAAATGTATCATATCTACTTAGAAACATTTAACTAGCATAATATCTTCTCATGTGTATCTTCAGCCCAAATGTGTTTGAATAAATTACCTCAAATCAGCCTTAGATTTGGTGTCTATTTACAAAGAATGATCATTGTTGACTAATAAATTACTGTGTGGGTGCTATATAGAATGGAAATACTTTATATTACGTGTCAAATATGGAAAACCTTCCATCACACACTTTGTGATAAAATCTTATTTGTGTCAAAAGGAGCTCCATTGTATCTCTTGTACTGAGGAGTCCAGAACTGGAGACAATAGACTGGATACAGCCTCACTAGGTGAGGGTCAGGATCACCTTTCTCAATCACCATTGCTTAGAAGACAATGTAGATTAATTTTATTTTTTAGATTTCCACATTTTACTAACACAGCTTTAGAAATTAGGACAGCTATTTCACCAAGCTCTTTAAAATACTAAAAATAGTTTTAATATTCTAAAATGGAGCAGACTTTTGAATAAGATTAGATAATCAAAGAGAATCAATTCTTCTCAAGGCATATAATACTCCAAAATGGATAGCCTGTAACTCAAGAAAAGTGACTGTGCAACCATGAAATATAAAATCAAATAATTTAATTGTTTATAACAATTAAATTTTATAACAACATTTTTTGTTACTGTTGAATGGAAAAAATCTGGATTTTTTTTTTTCTTTGTATGAACTCCAAAATAAACTCAGCAACTTCCATTACAAATAAGATTTTTAATAGGGTTTCACCCTTTAGGTAGGATATTTTTAAAAATAGAACCTCGAATGCTTGTGGGATGAGAAATGAATTTATAGAAAACAGTGATTGTGAGAAGTTCTGGTAATGACCTCAGAATTTCTCTAGTTACTTGATTCTGTCCCTATAATGAAGGGATGTTTTAGCTGTGTAAACAGTGATGGAGACATGAAGGTAAGGAATTTACTTACTAACTGCTCAGTTTGCAGCAGCTGATTGTGTTTCAAGATGACCATGAAAATGGGAAAAGTTTCAAAACATGCCGAAACATGCAGGAATTGGAATACAACATTTCTAATATGTACATAAGGACTTTACTTCATTCAGATGCCCAAGAAGACCACGAAGAACTTGGTCACTGTGTTTAAGTACAGGAACAAATACAAGGTCTTTTTAAAAGTCTGATGAGCTGATGAGAAAGCCCAGCTGCCTCTCCTAGAAGCTATGGAAACTCCTCTGGTGTAATAATCATCCAATGTAAGCATGGAAAGTGGTGAATAGGTCATCACCAAAAATTCTTGTCTTGAAACAGCACAGTTTTTAGATATATTTTAAAGGTGCTCTTTATTTGGGCATAGAAGCCTGAATGAGCACACGTTTTCCAACCTCTGTGTAAGAAATGTGGCAGGCAAGAGCTGAGACCAACGATAATCCTGGTCTACTGGGGCTTGAAATGTGGGGCTCTGAATTCATATGTTCACCCAATTCCTTTGAAGCTCTTAACCTCCTCCTGACATTGGCAGGCTTATGTTGAAACAAGTATTATAACTAAACCTCAGGTTCTGAAGTTTCATTCAGCATCTTGACAAAACTAAAGTGGAATTTTGTCCCACAGCATCACTTCTGTTTTGCTTGATTTTTTTTTATTAGCTTTTTCTTGAAGCATCAGATAAGCTGGCCACCTCTAAAGTCAGGCTAAGGTGGATGGCCACTGGCCTGAGATAACACAAAGAATTCATACAACATTTATCATTTCCTGCACTACTTGCCATCTGCTTTGATCTTATTACTTTAATTGAACATTTAATGTGTGAGTAGCTGAGTAAACAATGTTAGCAGACAATGCCCATTTTTGCTGCTGTAGTTCAAAACATCTTGGTCAGTACTTCCTGTGTTTTGGCTGTTATTTCTTCTTCCTGCTGCTTTTGATCCCATACAATGTAGAAAGGCTTTGAGGCTGCTCTTAAACTCTGTTCCTATCAAGTAGCATTTTTCAGTTTTCTTAACTTCTTGCTCAGATTCACTGCAGTGATCACACCAATTATTCATTGACTCTGGGCTCTAACTCATTTTCTTTCTGAATGAGCATGGGACTGTGTAGACTCTATTTGTACGAGTAATTCTGGAGCAGAGTTACCATGCTAGTGGCTAAGGGGTACCAACTAGTGTGCCACTGTGATTTTATTTATCTCCACTGAAAAATATGCTACATATATTTTCACTTTTAAGATATGTATAGGCAATGCAAGAATATATGTATTTTTGTGACAAGTGTGGATTCAGTGAAGTGGTTAAATTGACAGATGTGCTTGTATATCAGTGTTTTCTTAGATTTTTTGCTCACTTTTATAATCTAGATCCTATTTTGCCTATTTCTTCTTCATATCACTTGAGATACAAATCAGTACAACCTTTTAAAGTAGTTCAAATTTCTTTTCTGACTCATTATTCAATGATATTTAAATATCTATAACTCAAAGAAAAGAAATTAAAAAAAAAAACTTGTCAGCTTGTATGATGCCACAGTTACAGAAACAGAAATTAAATATTGCTTGATTGTAGGAAAAAAAGTATATCTATAGTCCTGATGGCAAATTGTTGCAGCTTTCTTCAGGAAGCAAGAAACTAGAAGGAAAGGTGGTATTATATAGTTCTTTATCTAAAGTCCTTGAATGCAGAGGAAATCTGGAAATCTGCCAAAAAAGAGAGGCACTGGATGAGCTCTGATACACTCTACAATCTCCATTTTAAAGCTCATTTCAAATGCATAATCCCAGAGCTACTGAGCTTTGTGACACAATTGCTGATGATTAGGCCCAGCGATGGACAGCTGTGACTGTCTAAAAGTGTATCTTATCCTCCCCTTTGTCAGTGGCTGCACAGAGGGAAAAGGGAGCATCTGCTTTGAGGGGAGGGCTGCTGTACTAGTGCAGTCCATGAAATGCAATTTCATTGGAGGAATATACCTGTGCATACTAAATAAATCCTGTCTACAACACGTGAATATTCAGATCCCATGGCACTAAATTTTTGAATGTCATTGAAGGGACAGGGCTGTTATTCCTCATCAAAGGAGGCAGGATATCTTTTCCAGAAAACTGAGAGTTAGCTGAAGAGCAGCTTTTGAAAATATCTTCTGAGGATATTTTTCTGACGAGCATGTACTGCAGTGTCTTTGTGTCGTCTAATTAGATATGTGCTATCTGCTTCACTTCTGCCAAAAGAAAAGTCATTTATCAGGCAGTAAAAGTGATTTGACTCACCTCACCTACTGTTAGAAAATTATTACATCAGTTCAATGCTTCTGTCCTAAAGCCACCTCATAGTCTCTAGCCAGCTTTTGAATCATGGAGTTAGGTCGATGCTCAATGTAACAATGTGAATGAATTTTAAATGAAAGGAGATTCCACTGCTGAGGAAGTCATTCTCGGAACAGTGGGACATTCTGGGAATTCATTTTTAGTGCTATCTTTTTTCCATTGAATTTTTGTTGCATTACACTTGATAAGTTGCCTTGCACATGAAAATTGGTACTTGAGAGAAAAGAAAGGAACACCACTAGACATGAATGTGTGGTATAAAAATATTCTTAGTAATGGCTGATTGGCCACCACATCTTTAAACTTATATGGGGTTTTTTTTCAGGAAAACAGATATTTTGTTCAAAAAACCTGGTGAGAAAAGGCAGGTATTGGAGCAGTAACTGAAATCAGAAGGCCAATATTGTTTTCAAGTGATTGAGGTTTTTACATCAGGAAAAATGGATGTTTAGTAGAAAGATGACATCAGAGCATTAGTCACTGCAGTTGATACTAACCTATACAACAAGAATGTCTTTGACCAAAACTATCTTTCATTCAGATTCTCAAAGGTGTTGAATCACCTAAATATGCAGAAAGTAGGCAATTTTTTAAAAGACTTTTCAGAAACCACCCAATATTAAGAAGAAGGAAATTAGAAGAGGAACAAGAAAATGCCTCTGGGTACCCTTTGTATAAGTAGGGCACAGCTGCAGCTCTATAATATCCTCATGATGTAAGACTTTGAGGAATTGCCATGAGCTCTCCACAGTGCAAAGATATACCAGGAGTGTTCAGAGGCTCTGCAGAAGTAAAACCCTAATACCATATTCACTCACAGCCAGAAAGACTAAGTGTTATTTCATTATTCTTTTATTTGACATTCATTTTTTTCCATCAGTAAAAATTCTTCATAATGGTGACTACTAGCTCTTGCTTCTTAATAAAGCATGAAGAATATTTCATTGGATTTTATAATTAATTGTATCTTCAAACATATTCAAAAGAGGCCAGTGTTATTTAACCAAGTAGATCATAATAAGCGTCACCAATTACAGGAGTGCTCCTCACACCATCCCCCACTTCTCTGCTGAAATTGCAAACAATTCCAATATGAGATTTTGGGAACTTTTTTCAAAGCCCAAAAACTTTCTGTTATTACATATGACCTTCGTAAGGGTAAGATTTTATTATTATTATTATTATTGTTATTATTATTGTTTCACTTTTGAACTACGTAATTCTTATACGGCTGCCACCTACAAAAATGAAGTCATACAGAATAGCCCCATGCAGCCCTGGCTGTTTTCTGACCATTAATGTCAAAGCTGCTTCTAACACTTGACCAAGCTTGGCTTCACAGCAGTGTGTGTTATGGCTGATGGGAACAAACAGCCTTGTCCAATTTACAGCTGGATAGTCTGATTCTAGTCTGATTCTAGCCTGATTTCAGTATAATTTCAGAGTTTAATGTGGTCTGATGTGAGCACAAGCCAGGGCACAGTTTCAACTCTTGTAGCTTAGTGGCAATGCAAATATGATAGTGACAAGACTAGTGATTGGTATTAACAAGATAAAAAATTTCCACTAGTGGCTGCTTTTCATTCTCTTGATCATTAGTGGACCATCTGTGGTATGTGATACTTGCTGCAAATAAAGCAAAGGACCACCTTGTCTGTCCCCTGTTGAGTGCTGGAGGTCATTGCAAGGTAGAGGGGACAGCAGAGGATGGCCAAGGCCATTCTAGCTGGCTTATCCACAGCTTTTCATCAAGGCACCTCTTGGGTTTAAACAGGCACGTTCAAGACTTGGGTCTATGTAAGTTTCAAGCATAATGTCTGTGTAGCTTTAAAGAGGCTGGTGAAAAAGTGTTTTCAATTTATTGAGCTCTTTAAATGCAGAAGGTTTTAAATGCAGAAGCTGTCACTGTAAATAATTAAAGTAAATGCTTGAATGACTATCCAGGAGAAAATGAGTACCAAGTAATAGTGTACATTCACATTGCCACCAGCTACTGTGGTCATACCACATTCTCACAAACACACCTCAAAGGGCTTACTCCCAAAGCACAAAGACTTCTCTGAAATAATTTCCAAGCATCCATTTCAGCCAGAATATCCATGACTTTATGCCTAAGAAAAGCAAATTGCTTGACAAAGATAGTGGCTTATAAGCTTTTGAAGCCCCAGCTGATGCAACTGAGAAGATATGCTAAGAAGATGTTACAGGCCCAGTGACATAGATAGTTTTGATTATTTCTGAGGGTTTGTACACTTCCTAGAGCTCAGGTATCAAATCCCATCAAAAAATGGATTTTGTTGAAAGGTAGCAGGAGTTCCAGTTGCCTCTGATGGAAATAAAATTCAAGCAATGTATTACTGATAGTGTTTTCCTTCACTTGTTGCTTATTTTATCCTATTTGCAAGGACAGACCACGGAAATTCTGAATTCTTTCAACACTGTCTATATCTGCATCAGTTGCAGCTGATCATGTATGTATACAGATTTTTCATGTACTACATAGGTAAAGATTCTTTCCTTAAGCAAAATTTCTTAACTTCTGATTCATTGACTTATGTTTGCAGAAATGCATTAGAGTTATGCAGTTGTTAGGACCTGTAGTTCCAGTGTGGTTGGATTCCTTTCATAGAGTCCCAGAGGACTTTTTCACAGGGGGAAAATGTTAAAAGCGGCAATCAAGATCTCAAAGCCCAATCTCATGTATCAGTACCATTAACAAGACAAGGCTGGATTTGCCTCTCTGTAAAAGGGTCAATTTGACTACCCTCATGGAGTCCATAAGAGAAAAAGAAAAAAGAGTTATGACAAACATAAAAATAGGACAATATAACAACACAAAACATAAGAACAATAACAACAAAAACAATATCATAAACACTGAGTAAAGAGTCTTCTCACCACAATTTTCCCAGGGCTGCTTTAAGGTCCTTCCCAGAGAGTCTTCACTTTTGTTTCCTTTAGCTCTGTCTGAGGCACTCAGTCTTTGCAGAATTTTGGTACCCAGCACACCTTCTCACATTTTAGTACAACCCTCATCTCCTTTGTTCCAGTTGCCAGATGAACAGATGATCATCACTGACATTAGGAACAAATTGAAGCCATTTATTACCTGAGAGCTGCATACCACTGAAGAGAATACCAAGCATTTATGAATGTGCCTACTCTACTCTAAATCCCAATGAGAGGAATACAGTTTAGGAAATGATCAGTAGACACATTTTTAGCACGCCAGTCTTATGAGTACAAAGTACCATGCTCACAGCTGTGTGTATGCTCTAATTTACACTCACTACCACAGTCAATATGTAAGGCATATTGACAAAACACTACATTTGTTTCTAACATTTGACTTCTGCCAGCACTCTGCCAGTAAATAACAGCAGACCACCAAAGTAGCTCTTTTTACAATATACAACTGCAGGGGGGCTCAGAACTTCTTTGTTTATCAACGAAGCTTTGAAATGAATCCTGCTTGTTAAGTCTTGTTCTTGTCAGTGCTTGCCGACATAAAAGAATTTATTGCTAAGGAGCCAGGTGTGATGACAAACTCCTGGGAACTTGATGATCTTCCTAATTAAAAGCTAAGAAAATGCTGCTCATTGTATGGCAAATCATCAGAGAAAATACCTTTTGTTAGACAAGCTGACATAAGGTTGAGGGTGCTGGTCAGTGTCATGTTCCCATCTCCTTAAGGCTATGGTGAAGCAAAGATGTACTTTTAAGTTGAGAATGTTGGATAGGTTGTAATGCAATGCAGGCTTCAATAGAAAAGAGTGTCTGTGATGGACACAGTTATTTCAACAAATGGAAATGTAAATATTTCTGAATTTGCTCATATCTTGGTCATTGCATATCAGTGGCTTTTAGTTGCTCAACTCAGAGAAATATTTAGACTATTTTCACAAAGGTATGAAAGATATTTATTAGGTGGAGCTTTTTGATTATGTTAAACTGGCTGTGATCTTCATGACTAAAAAAAAAAAAAAAAAAAAAACCAAAAATAAATAACAAGCAAAAATCCCAAACAAAACAAAAGAAAGCACACCAAAAAAAACCCCAAAAAACTCCCAAAAAACAACAACAAAAAAAACCCAAAACCACTAAGAACCCAATCCTACTACCACTAGATGGCATTGATTCAGCATCCAAACTTAGAAACTTACTTCAGCTTTACCACAATTAAAGCTCATCCGAGTGACAGCTTTAATATTAAAACCTCTCATAGTCATTGTTCTTCACTTTCCTTAATGTGTGTATTATCCATCCCATAATTCTATTTTCTCTCTATCTATCTATCTTGCATATTAATATTGGCATGCATTGTCAAACTGCATCATTGCTGAGATGGATACATTTTAAAGATGGATGTCAGAGAAAATTTTCATTTGATGCTGTTCCACCACTGCTACCACCTGCAGAGTTTGGGTAAAACTCTGAGATTGTCAGTTTACACCAAAATCCAGCACGCTGTGCAAGGAACTTTGTCAGCAACTGCAGGATGTTGGAGTTGTGTTGTTTTGGTATCAATAACTCCAAGAGCTCCTGTTACGGCTCGTCTTACTCAACCTCAGATTTTTACAACCACCTGCTTCCATCACTGAAGAATTACTTTTCATGGGCTTGAGGAGATTCCCCTCTCTCTCTAGACAAGAAGCCAGTACTGAAGATTTAGTCTCTGTATTTCCCACTGTCATTCTGGAGGCATGTATCAGGCCTTCCCATTGCTTCCTGTATGAGCTCTGATGTGAAGTAAGTTTTTCTGTTCTTGCTCGTTTTGTGTGTGTTATTTAAGAAGTGGAAGCACAGTGTCTGCTGCCTGCACCATTCTTGGTGTCTGTCATTTTTTGCACTTGATCAACCAAAAAGAATAGGGAAATGGGAAAGGGAATGGTGACTTCTTTCTTCCAGCTGGCTTTTCTTCCTACTCTGAGAGGACACCCATTGTGAAGACAGATCTTCCTATGGGGTGCATATATGACTAACTGGGCATAAATATTCCCCATATAATCTGAATTTCAGATCCCAGCCTGTAGAGATTGCATGCCAAATGTCCACAGACAGGTGCACATGGCAGAACTCAATCTGCCACCTGTGGTTACAATGATGCTGTCCTGTCAAGCCTCTATGCCTTCTCTTGTCCTTCTCTGTGTGCCGAGATGTGCTTTGTCATCAGCCCTGGGGGCGCCAGACAGGACTGGGTCTTAATGGTCAGCCAGGGAAAATGTTGATGACAAGGAGCAACAGTGTACAGCACAGGAGAAAGAAGAGGAGCTGAGGCCAGAGCAGAGGAATTTATTTGTGTTCTTCTGCACTCAGAGCTGTCAGGAGAGGGGGGAACTGGGGAAAGGAAATGTGACTAGGTCTGTGTTGGCTGCTGCAGTCTTGGAAAAGGAGACTAAGCTGGGAGGCAGAGCCTTCAGGAACCTCCTTCTAATGAAATCTTCTCTTCCACCTTCCACTGTGAATTCAAAAGCTTCTGGCTTCTCCCTCTTCCTCCTTTTCAGCTATCAAAGGTAATGATCTATCTGTTCTGTGACCAGGTTTTTGAGAGCAAGCATGATTCTGAGTTATTCTAATAATATGAGGTCAAAGGTATTTAGACAATCCAGGTTTACTTTTAGTCATGACTTGGTCAGGAAGAAGATGAAGCTCCTCTGAGATTGAACAAGACAAAAGACTAGGCCCACAAAAGAGCAAAAATGCTTAATTGGCACCTCCAAGGCTGTATCCCATAAAGCCCTGCCAGAGTTCCTGGGTTTGGGTGGGGTTTTCTTCACAATAACTAGTATGAGCACTTTTGTAATTTAGGAAACAAAATAGCATTGAAGTTGCTGAAGGTCCGAAGTAATTTCTATAGGTTTAATAATCTGAGCATTCAAATTTGCATGTTGGATCTGTGAACCACATGATTTGATTGTGGGCAAGGCTGTACTCCCAGCCTGGAAGGCCAACTGTCTCCTGAGCTGCATAAAAAGGGTTGTGACCAGCAAGTCAAGAGAGGTGATTCTTTCCCTTTACTCTGCCCTCATGACACCTGCTGCATCAAGCTCTGGGGCTCCCAAAACTAGAAAGACAAGAACCTGCTCGAACAAATTCAAAGGATTACTGAGTTGATCGCAGGGCAAGAATACCTCTCCTATGAAGACAGGCTGAGAGAGGTGGGGCTGTTCAGCCTGCAGAAGAGAAGGCTTCAAGGAGACCTCCTTTCCAGCACAGGAGGGCTGGAGAGGAGCTTTTCACAAAGGCCTGTGAAGGAGAAGGGGGAATGGCCTTAAGCTGAAGGAAACTGAGTAAATATTGAATATACAGAAGAAATTCTTTACTTAAGGGTGGTGATGCACGAAACAGATTGCTCAGAGAGGTTGTGAACTCCCCATCCCTGGAATCACTCAAGACAGGCTGGATGGGGTTCTGAGTAAGCTGACCTAGTAGAAGGTTCCCTACCCACGGCAGGGTCATTGTATCTAGATGATCTTTTAGGGCCCTTCCAACCCTCGCTATTTTATGATTCTGTGATGCTGTGCTCTTAAATCACCATCTGCGCTCTTCCCTGCAGACTTCCCAGATTGTTTCTGAACAACCAAGAATGTACTGAAATTTTGGAAATTCTAAGGGGTAAGGTAGTTTAAAAAAAAAAAGACCTGAAGGACCCAAACTGGTTTGTCTTTCTGAGACCACACTTACCAGTTTGGCTCTAAAGAAAACTTGGGATGTAGGAGGCTGAAGGCAGAGCAGATAAACACCTGTATCCTGTAAACTGTAAGGAAACCAGAGCACCTTCCTGTAACAGGAGAGATTCAGTTTCAGGTCACTTTTCTGTTCGCAAGAACTTCATCCCTCATTTCCCTGCTCAAGACCCCAAGTTTCTGACACCATCAGGTTTGTTTTGTGGTCTTGTGGCAGGCTGACCCTGGCTGGATGCCCAGTGCCCACCAATAGCACTCAATCATTTCCCTCCTCAGCTGGACAAGAGAGAGAAAATACAATGAAAGGATAGTGAGTCGAGATAAGGACAGGGAGTCTTTTACCAATTACCATCACAGGCAAAACAGACTCTACTTGGGGAAATTAATTTAGTTTATTACTGATCAAATCAGGTAGGGTAATGAGAAAACAAACTCTAACTCTTCCTCCCCTCCTCCTGCCCAGGCTCAACTTCATTCTCAGTTTTCTGCCCCTTCTCCACTCCAGTGATGCATCTTCTCTGCTGCTTCTTCACCCTTAGGATGATGAGGACTCAGTCTTCCCCTCCTTCAGCATGGCCCCTCCCATGGGAGACAGTCCTTTACCTGCTTCAACAGTGTGAGCCCTTCCCATGGGTTGCAGTCCTTCAGGTACAGACAGCTCTGGTTTGGGTCCCCCCCAGAGTCTCAAGTCCCATCAGCAAACCTGCTCCAGTATGGGCTCCTCTCTTCACAGGCTCACAGGTCCTGCAAGGACTCAGCTCTAGCGTGGGCTTCCCATGCAGTGACAGCCTCCTTCAGTGTGGAGTTCTCTGGCTGCAAGTGGATCTCTGCATCCCCATGGACCCCCATGGGCTGCAGGGGCACAGCTGCCTCAGCATGGTCTGCACCACAGCCTGCAGGGGAACCTCAGCTCTGGTGCCTGGAACACCTCCTCCCTCCCTTCTCCATCTCAGTGCCTGCAGGGCTGTTTTTCTTACATATTCTCACTCCTCTTCCAAGTTCCAATTGCCATTTTGGTTTCTTTTACTCCTCTCTTCCTTCTTATGCATGTTATCCCAGAGATGCTGCCACTGTTGGTATAGGCTTGGCCTTGGCCAGCTACAGGTCTGTCTTGGAGCTGGCTGGTGTAGGCTCTGCTGGACATTGTGGAAGCTTCTGGCAGCTTCTAACAGAAGCCATTCCTACAGCTTCCTCTTTTCTACCAAAACCTTGCCAGGTAAACCCAATGCAGGCTTTCACCTTTACTGACAAATTCGAGTCCAATACTGGACACAGGCTATGCAAAGTAAGGTCTTTGTAAAGACATTACTCAAATGTCTTTACAAAATCAGACCCTAAAATCAGCATTGGTTTCAATAGTTATATGGGATTTTTTTTCCAAGGAATCTTGGCCTCCTTTTCCAAAATGGCTGGGCTGACTCTCAGGGTTTTATTCCCTCAGAAAACTGTTCATGGCATATTGACAGAAATATACACCTAGACTCTATTACAAAGATAGACTTATCCCAGCTCATAAATTCTGCCAATAACAAAAGCAAAATTTACTACAGATTACAAGCACATGGGATGAGTGGATAATTTGGATGGATACAACACTGAGGGCGGATGACTCCTGGTGGCAAAACTTGACTAAGTGTGCAAATGAGGTGGGAGAGACATGAGAGGAAGAGAAGCCAGATTTTGTGAGGTCTTAGTGTGACTCCTTACGGCCCTTCTGCAAAGCCTGTCAGTAATCAGCAGGCGTTACATGACACATGCTTTTATTTCTGGATTTCCAGGTCTGTGTTAGTTGTTGGATCATGTGTGAAGTTTGATCCTTCCCTGACACAAAATCCCATGGAATATGTGGCAAAAAAGCACTGCTCTAAATGCTCTTTTCTTTAACTGCAGAAGTATTAAGCCCTGGAGGGAGGAGGTAGAGGGGGGTGTTCAAAAAGAGGCAAATTTCATAGGTTGACTGTTAGCAATGGATCACAACTCTTTTTAGAAAGTGATTTTATTTGCTGTGAATTTTTTGTTCACAGCCAGAAAGATTAACTCGATTGTAGGCCTTTCAGAAGGCATTTAACAATATTTCAGCCAAGTAATTCCTCTGGTGTCCTGCAGCATGTATCAATCTATTTATAGGTTTAATCAGATCAGCAGCCCATATGTATTTTAAACTCTTTCACACTTCACAAGTGGCTGGTAACACCCAAATTGTGTTTTGGGGTTGATACCCTGGTCCACACAAATCCCTTACTTGTGCTGTGAATAGCTGATGCTGGTTCCCATGCTAAGGACCACTCTAAATATTCACCAACACAGATTACCAGTGGGGTTCCCTGACATCACCTAGCCATAACCATGGATATTTTTGACTCAAATTGTCTCATATTTGTCCTGAACTCAGTCTTCTCCAGCTAAACATACAAAGCATTAAAATTAAAGCTTGGGTTAAGTCCTCCCATATCTTAGAAAACTGTTTATCTTACCAAAATCAAACAAGACTGTGAACGTTTCACCTTTTGTAACACAGAGTGAAGAAACACTCATGACACAGGAATAAAAAAGCAGCAGCCACTCCAATGTCTCTTGCAAATAAATGCTTGTTAACAGCCTTCAGCACACTGGAAACCAACTTCATTGCACAAAAAACTTCTTTATCTCAGTATGAAAGTGAAGTTCCCTTCCAGACTGGTGTACAAAGCAACCATGAACTCGTGGACATTTATCATGGCACAGATGTGACTTCAGCTTCTACCCAATACACTTGAGAATAAATGCACAAATGCAGAAAGCAATATTACATGGAGACACTTCCAATGGATCCATGAGGATACTTTCACAATTCAGCCAATTAAGTCTATGTAATGAATATGTACCAAGGAATATGAAAAGAAACCACAAAGATATCTGCATGAATAAGATTATTTTCTCATCCCGTTGTGCCATTCAAATATGAGAGATTACATTCAGATGATTTTTCTATCATTTCAAAAAATCAACAGAAGTGCTAAAATGAGTAACATAAAAAACTGTGCCATCCATCACTGAAGACATTTTGAAGATAACTGCTGATTTGTTCATACTTACCATATTTGCTTGAGAGATGAGCTATCCTAGGGCAACAGAAGCATCTTGGGTTTTTAAAAGTTCACTTGTGTTGCATGCTGGTGAATGCCTGACATCTGCCCCTCTCTTCCAACATTTAATCATTGTCCTCCATGTGCCCTCACATGACAAAAACAGTCCTTTCTTCTCCCCTCACATATTTCAGTTTTTATATTATCTCAATCTTTGAAAAACCTCTACCTCAGGCTGTTTTCTCTTATTTGTACTTTGGCACTGAAATTATTATTGTTTTTATGAGTTATCAAGTACATGGCTACAAAATCAAGAGAAATATTTTGAGAAGAAGAGACATTATTAATTTTAAATTCCCACGTTTCTTGCCAAACTTTAGATTTTTACTTCCAGAAGAGCAAAGCAAAAACATTATAAAACACAAGAAAGCCTCCACTTTTGATCTAAGAGAAATTAAAAACCTTTTTTCTCAACCTCAGTCTTACAACCAAAAGTGATTACCAATTTTAACCTTGAAAAAGCCTCTGTGACTTAAGGTTAACTGTGCTTGGTTAATGAGGTTATCTAATGTAGCCCAATGAATTTGTCAAAACTAATGACGATCAGTATATAGGCTCAAGGGATTTTTACATCAAAGCAAAAATCTCTCTTCTAATTTTTTATTAAATTTTTACTCTGTATGATTGTTGATCATCTTCTACAAAAATTTACTTTATAATCATTTTCTTTTGTGTTACTTTACAGAAATAGCATACTCAAGGTTGCTGCAAGTTTGGGTAGCTAAAATCATTGATAGATCTGAGGACAGTATAATAAAGTAGATTGATGTCACTGAAGCATTTAATGTACTGTGAATTAAAAATATGGACAATATATTTAAGTAGAGTGGTTGAATAATTCATAATTTAGTGGACATGCAATGAAAGAGAACTTTTTCCCCCCCACAAAAGTCAATAGAAATGCAGAATGGAGGTCCAAATATCAATGAGAGGAGGGCAAGGGAGAAAAAAGGAAAGTCAAAACTCACCTATCAATAAGGTTTATATATATACTTGGCCGTGAAGGGCACAGAGAGTGCAGAAACATGAAAACGAGTGTTTTAATAAAGGATGAAGATTACAACATGAACAGAGCAAGTCAATATACATTTGATCTAAAATACACCATGTTAAAAGATCTAGTATGAAGCTGTATTAAGTATTCATTTTGTAAAAATGCTACTTTCTGGTCTGTGGACTGCTAGCCCTAGCCTCTGCAATGCTTTCCTGTCCACTCTCATTGTTACAAGGACTGGCGCCTCCAGAACTCTGTGGGATTCTTGAAAATGTTTCAGGCAAACTAAAAACATACTACAAATGTGCTCATAGGTACAAACGTGTTCACCATACTCTTATGTTCTACAAATTATTGTTGCCTATCCCTCAAATAAATCACCTTTGTAAACCAAGTACAAATCACCATCATACATGGAAATTCAAGAAACTCCTTTTCATCTAGAAATAATTGCTACTAACAGGCCTCCTTAGTGTAATTATTTACCATAACATCTGTTTACTCACACTTTGCAACAGACCACATTTCTGATGAAGTAAAAAATCACAGGGGTTTTATTTTCCTTCTGCTGTGTAGACAGACACCATATAAAACCTAACATGGCTGTCTCCTCAAAAAGGAGGGCAGGGATTTTTCTATACTAACATGCATTCATGTCATGAGATTCTGCGCTAGCATTGTACTTTCCATGACAGGTGACATAGTAATGAGAAATTTCAGTGAAATTTGTAAATTCTTAGACAGGCCTCGATATAAAAGACTGGTGCATATTACAGAAGCATATGATTTCTTTCTGTAAGCTAATAGCTGGGAGGCATGTACTGAAAGTGTCATCTAGTATTCAGAGTGACTGAATTTGACATTTTTCTGACTATTGGATTTCCTTACCTACTAGTTTTGATTGAAAGGATAATTTTCCCAAATTATACTCTCTGCTTTCACAATTTTCAGCTTCAGGTTCATACTGAAATTCATTTTGTATGAGGAATTCAATTTTACTGAATTGAAAAGACATAAAAAGTCATAAAAAATTCTTCACATTCATAAAAATATCACACTTCTACATACAATTTTTTAGGCTCCTTGAGGACTCAGAGAAATTGCTGTCATATTTGAGAAAGCTGTGAATCTCTCTCTCCCTCTTTTCTTTTTTTTTTTTTCCTTTTTAATAGGCTAAAACACACTTGTAGAACAATGAAATGAGGAGGTTTGAATATGTGTAATACACACTACAAGTCATTAGTTTGAAAAGTGCCTGCCACTGATGGAGGGCTGTAACTCTGCTATCTATAATAATTTTCCCCATTGTTCTGACAGACTTAATCTGCTCACATCTGATAGAAGAGCAATATCAGAAGAGATAGGTATCAAGAAACACATCAAATTAAAGAAATTATATGCAAACATTCAATTCAGCTGTCTGTCATCTCTCTGATAGCAGTTAATTTACTGTCTGTGTGTCACAGGGCAGATAACAACACATCCTGTGCAGTTTGATGCATTTTTGGGGCAGAATCCAAGAGTGTCATCACTAGAGAATGTGCCCTTTCCAGAACTGCCAATAAAGTAAGACATACACAGAAACCATCTGAGCACGTAAACAAACATGGTAGTGTTTTTGCAGGGAATTGAGGGAGGATTCCAACTGATTATGACACTGTTTGTTGGTACTGCTCTGTTGAAGTCATGGGTGGAAGCAGTGATGGACCACAGCTTCTGAGAAATATGTTCTTTTTCTTCTTAGGCAAAATTTCCTTGTATCCATGGAAGTCTGGATGAAAAAACAATGTAAAGGTAGTTGTAATTAGTTCAAATATCATTGCTGATCATAAAGAAAGGTTCTTTTCTCTGGCTTCTTATCTGAGATAAGTGACTGCAAGCGAATGAAAAGAGTAGTGCTAGCTTGATCATTTTTATCTGGAAGATATTACAGATGCTGGAAAAACTGTTTTTTAATCGAGTGTTGGAGTTAAATACAAGCCTTACAAACTTTTTATGGATAAAATATGAGAACATCTACAAAACTATGCATAATACTGCCTCCTACTTTAGTTTCAATGATGCATCTACTTGCATGTAAAGATGCTTGTGTCCCTATTATGGTCCTGCTGACCTTACCAGTACTGGATCTTATAAGGTATAGTGATAGTATCTACTCTCAGTGCATTGTTGTCATTACATGTCCTGCACATCCAGAATTCCAGAATGGTAGAGAATTTTCTACATTGTCTCTCTGCCATGGACAACAGCACTTAAGTCTCAATTTGAGCCCACCAGAAGCTTGCAAACAAGATTAGGTGAAACAACTTTGCTTGAAGTGGATGCCTTTGAAACACAAATATCCTGTGTTTTTCCTGTATATCCTATTACTTTCATCTCTCAGCTTGCTTCTTTCATACTCCTTATTCTGCTCTCTTCTTTTCACCCTAACATGAAAATCCTAGCCAAAAATTGTTGCTTCACAAAAATTAGCCTGATAATGAGAATTTCTACAGTATGTGATCCAGACAGGTCTTGGTGCTATGACAATCTGTGTGTCCAGAAGGCAAGCATTCAAATTCCAACTTCCTTTTAGTGTTTCCTCAAAAAATCACTGGCACCTGCATTAACTTGCCTCCTCCTTATTTTTGCATGCAACATTTTACAATCACATGCACAGTGACCTAGTAAAAAATATCTTCCATAAGACCTTCCTCCATGTGCTGGAGTATGAATTTCCTGCTGCTCATCCACATCTCTGCTGCATTTCAGAAGACATATGGTCCTCATGTTGCTTTTTGCCTGGGTAGTCTTTTCCAAAATTGCCTACTTATCTTTGCTCTGCATGATGTTTCTTATTTCTTATAAGTGTGAAGGGAATTCGTTACTTCCAAATTCCCAGATTAGAATCAATATTGCATTTTGCAAGGGTTTTGGCCGATTTTATCGTCTTGGCTTGCTAAAAAGGAAAGGTGGCTTAAATAATTATCTCCTTTCCCTTCTTGTCTTTATCTGCTTTTCCATTATTAGGTCTTTGTTACTGGATTACCTGCTTTTATGGTTTTTTTTCTAACCCTTCCCACTTCATCTCCTCCAAAAGGGGGAAAAGGCCTTTTTCACTAAACCCTATAAGTTTCACTGTTTTTGCCACCACTTTCTCCTGATTAGTTACTTCACACCCCTACTCTAACACCTTCCTTAAGTTTGTTATTTTGCAGTCTTCTTTTCAGACCAACCATAGCATCTTAGTCAAAAATCTTCACTTCCTGTTTGCCTGCAGTGGTAAGGCTTGTTCTTCAAATTCCATTACTAGTTTTGGTCTTGGTTTTTAGCTCTCTTTCAAAGCTCACCTTCACTCCAACTTGCAAATCACTTTTCTCCTCCTCTTCTCCTCATCTGAAACCCTGCTCTCCACGGAGAGTTCAATTCCTGTTAAGCAAGGAAAAGAAGCTGTGGATAATATGATGGTCACTATGAGTAATAATGAAGGAAGGTTACACCCTTTCATATATGCAGAGAAACAACAGGGTCAAACATAGTGGAAAATTATGACATTTGCTACTCCAGAAAAAATACAGTGAAGGCAGAGAAAAAGGTGGGGTGGAATTTTCAGAAGGTTTGAGCATGCAGGCATTAGCATGGATGCATTTTTGCATATGGCTATGTCTGTACATATCTCTAGCTCATCTCCTACTGACTTATGAGGTATCCTTTTCCTTCATGTGTCTCAGTTTACAGCAAAATTTGAATTTTTATTGTGAGAAACCACAAAGGCAAGAGTAGTGAAGTCATAAGGTTTTTCAACCCTGAAGCCACTAACTACCAATCTAATTAAAACAAAGCTCTAAGACATGCAATAAACATGTGGTAGTTTTGTTGTAGCAGCACTTGAAATACAATGCATGATTCAGGTTCTGAGGAAAAGGAAAATATTTCTAAGGTTTCTTGGCATTTTTAGCACAAACTGAACTTGGGGCAAAAGAAAGAGATCTTTCTGGTTTAACGTTTAAGATGTTGAATGCTCAACCTACAACTAAGAAAAGAAATCACAGCAAGGAGGTACATGGGGGCTTAAGAAATTGTGGCTCTGAATTGTCATACTATGTTGAATATTAATAATACTGACAACTAATGCACGTATGTTCGTGCATATAGGTACATAGGTGTGCATGTTCACAGATTAATGCTATTCAGACTTGGCCTTGATTGGTTGATGGGTTATTGAAATGAATACTGCATGTTTTATAACCAAAATTTCAAATATTAGACTCAAAGGAGGTACTGAATCACAGTCCATGGGAAAAATTAGTTTTGCTGTTTTGCAAGTTTTTCTTCAGTTTTGTTGAACCCAGTTTAGTTCATGTTGCTGTTATGAGGAAATGATTGTTTATATCTCTCATCTTGTGTGTATTGGAAAATTGGCAGCACTACCTTGTAATTCATCACTTATTGTGAGTCAGGGGACAATGTATTTTCAACTTCAGGGCAAAGGATTATACAGAGTCATAAAAGTAAAATATCACATCCCTCTGAGCTGAATCAACCTAATAACAGAGGTCTTACACAAACTTTGCAATAATATGCAGCAGAATTAGCGGGTTCTCGTAGCCATTAAGTTGTATAAAGAATTTTTTTCTCTAATCTGTTTAGATTTTATTCAGCCAGCTGATGAGTCATGATCAGAAACATCCCCTGTGAAAAGGAGGCTCTCTGAGAGAGCAGTGCTTGGCGATGGGAACTAACTTAGCTATTTTTTACTTAAAGTTGCTCTGTGTTCAACTCCACACAGTGACCAAGCCAAGATACAGTATGCAACAATGACACTGCTCTGTAAAATTCATAAAGCAATTACCTAGGACTTGTATTATCTGCACACTGTACAGTGGTAATGCAGTCGAGGCTTCACCCTGTCTGTGTAATTACCCTATTCAAGCAAGGATTGGGTACTTTGCAAAGCCAGTTGCCAGTTTGTCAATTATCCATCACATAATTTTCATAAACTTGAAAATATTTCAAGTCCCTAAGAGAAGTTAATATTAAGACACACCGAGCAGTCCATCCTGAACCTTAAATGTTCTATCTTGGCATGGGTGATCGGCTGGTTTGGGAAGCACAAAACTTACTACTCCCTCATCTGAATGGCATATTAATGTTGTAAACTACTTTATTATGTGTCATAAGCTAATTATAGACTACTGAACTAGATGTCATTTGCTTAATAAATGTGAATTCTATTCAATTTAATGTTCAATTATGATTGAATATTAAATATTCAATTTTGATTGTCAATTGTTCAAAGGAAAGAACAATATCTTTCTACAAAATTTATGTTGAAAATCATTACTAGGTGCTAGCAAATACAAACAGTTCAAATGAATGAAGATTCTAAGATACAAATAGTTATGATTCAAGCTAATGGCAATTATGATTCAGGAAATGTATATTACAGGCAAACTTTAAATTTTCTCTTTAATGATGAATATGACAATAGAAACAATATTATTACTTAGATAGCTCTGGCTAATCTAATCAGAATCTCACATATGGAAAAGAAATTACACAACTCCTCTTCATATTGTTTCCTTCAGGTGAAGGAAGAAAGTTTAATTCTGTTCTACTTTTCTTTCTCTCACTTTCTCTGCTAACTGGAAATAGAAATCACAAGACTTGTTTTCTTCCTGCAAACATGGTGCACCATTTCTTACTTCACATGTTGGTAGTGTGAGTGGAAGAAATCCAACATCCTCTCCACCTGCATGCAAAGCAAGTTTATTTCTTTCTCATTCACTGTTCCTGTGAAGCTGATTGTAAACTATAGAAATATATTTTTTAAAAAATCCCTTAACTTTCATCCTATAACATTTTTCAGCAGATCTAGTCCCATATATGTAACAATGAACTTACTTGAATTATTTTTATAATTAACTATTATCTTTTTTTTAATTTGCTTTCAAAACCATTCTTGCTCTTAGTAGAGTTTTGGAGATTCTGGTAAAAGATTTTATCTCTCTTTCACCCATACCTGACATTCATAGGAATGTTTAATGAAGTAGGGGACAAAGGAGTACCCTGGCTCCCTGCTGCTCTCTGTGTTGCTCTTGTCAGTGCTTTCTGAGCCTCTATTAAGAAACAGCTAAACTTAGCTAAACCTGCAGCTACCAGGAAGATTTTAGCAACCTTTCTTGGAATTAGCCATTAAACTGAGGAAGATGTTGGCCACTGGGGAGAAATAACAACCTTTGTGTACCCATACCTATGTGCCCCTGTGCATAATAAAGAACTCAGCATAAAAAAAAACCTCTAAGCATTTCCTCTGTCTCTCAAGTGCAAGCAAAGCTATCTCTGGGAGAGAAAGTCTCTAGGCTGCATTAACATGTTTAAGTGATCTTGTCACTAATGGAAAAGAAACAGCCAAGGAAAGGCCTCTTCTGTTTTGTCACAAAAGCACAAGGCACTGAGTATGCTGGTGGAAATTACCATTACTGCATATTACTGAGCCAAAAATAACAGAACCTCTCCATTTTACATCCCATCTGACTTTAATATAAGCAGCTCAGGTTTCTTCAGGGATTATACTTTGTTTAGTCTCTGATAGAAAGTTAGTATTTAAGTAAATAGTAACCAGAAGAATGTCAATCAGTTTTGCCATAAAAAGTGCATGGCAAGTTAAATCAGGAAATCCTTTGCTGCTCAGTGAAAACTCTGGCCGACTTTTTGTGATTTCTCTTGTTAATAAAGTGGTGATTGAATTAATCTTGTGTCCAATTAATTGTAACTTCATGAAAGATCCTTAATAAAAGCAAGAAGAAAAAGAAGTACCATATTAAAGGTCGTAAGTTTTCCAAATATTAGTACTTATATGTGAACATGAAGTGTCTGCTAATATGCACCTCTGAGAACATAAGCCCATGCACACATGCTCTTCTGTAAAGAGCAGCAAAAGGACATTTTGCAGCACAAATTCATATTAGTCTGAGATAAAAAAAGCAGAGCTATTTTATAGTGCTTGCTTGCGTTGACCAACACAAATTACACCCTAATCTTTCTTTAACAAGGTTCAGGGAGTTTCTCACCCTTTTCTGTTTCCCGCCTTGACTCTAGTGAGTGCTGGAGGCCTCGGACACAGAGAACTATCACAGCAGCTGCAGCACTGAAGGGCTGAGGGCAATGCAGGTTGGCAGGAAGGCAGGTGGGGAAGACATTAAAATTTTTTCTAAGGCATGAAACATGTGGGCTATTAACTGTGCCACCAGCAAGGAAAGAGTTGATTGTACGAAGGAGAAGAGTTTAGACCTGGACTGGTTTTAATCTTACGGCATTAATGACAAAGAATTTTACCCATAGACACTTCTTTTTTTGTTCTTCTGCTTATTTCTACAAGGTTCACGTTGGTTATGTCTACACACCTTTGCAAGTATATTACTTCAGCTCACTGGTTTGTGTCCACCAACTGGACCATCAAAATGTTAAATTCTCACTCAGCTTAGTGCATTCCAAGGAAGAGCCTACAAACTGTCCTGGCAAAAGCCATGGTGTTTCCAGTGCAAGCAGTGTCAGTATTAGAAGAGCTTGTTACAAGGTGGTCTGAAGCAAGGCTGGCCCCACTGGTCCTGCAAGCCATGGATAATTCATTGAGAAGGGAGCACATGTCACATCATCCAAGGCCAAGAGAAGAAAGAAGGTGAGAGGTCAGACTTTATTTGGCCAATGTGAACTGATTCACTAATAAAAAAGCTGAGTTAGCCAACTGCTCACAGATGAGAACAAACCTGAGCTTCTGCCTCTCTGGGACCCAAAGTACCCCTGCAATATTATTATTTCTCACAGGTCACATTTACAGGGCCTATGTACCCACAATTTACAGGTGATGGAAGAATGAGGAGCATAGCCACAAGCAAGTAATGATTTTTGACAGACATAGATTTTGTTTGAGCTCTGATAATACATGACAGAGCTCCTATATAGGACATTCTCCTGGAAGGTAGTGAGGCATTCAGAATTATTTCTGCAGCCTGTCCAGAACATGGGGATATACTAATTTTATTAAACAGAACCAAGGACTCCCCAGCAGAATGAAGTGCCTCTATAGTCCACTTTCTAAAGTTCAGAGGAGCTAAAAAAACAAAAGGCAAATTCTTTTTTTAAAAAGTATCAGGATGCAGGTCTCATTAGGTGTCTTGTGGAAGCTGTTCCAGAACTGTGTTGCTTTCCTCAGCTCCAGTCTGAAATCTGAGTAACCCTCTCTGCAAAATCTTTGTTGAATCTAAATCAAAACCACTAACTTCTGCTAAAGATTATACTTGGTAGAATAAATAGGTTGTGATGCAAGTATCTGACTGCCATTTCTTAAACGTTCTTCTCCTTGAACCATGTCTTTTTTATTAAGAATAATGATCTTCATTTTACAATATAACATTAAAATATGTAAAGCATTGCTCAAGTTACAAATTAGGTACAGTGGGTTCAGCAGCACTCAGGAGGCCAAGGTTGCTACGTGTAACTTCCGAAATTAAACCAGGAAGGAAATCTGCAGTTTCACCCTAAGAGAGAGCATGTCTCATGTTGTGTCTGGGCCTTGGAAACGAGAGTTGGGATGTTACAGAACTGTGTTGAAAAGAAATTAAACCTTACATATAGACCGTTCTCCCTAAGAGAGCAACTTCATGCATCATCAAGAGCTTGCTGTTAAATGCAGAGACTGAAACACTTCTGAACTGCAGAGCTGCTTGCTGCAGAAACTATTTTATATGAAATGACTTGTACCTGCATATAATTAAAATCATGTATTGCAAGGCGGGTCATATTTTGGTAATGAGTAAATAAGCTTGGTAGAAATATTATCATGTAAAAGGATATGTAGAATATTGTCCCAGTATTTCCTAGCAAACCAATATACATAACTTTCATGCAATTTTGAGGGAACAATACAAACGCCATTTTACAGGCTATAAATGCTACTTTTAGCTTTCTTTTCACAATCTGTTCTGCAGAGGTCTTTGCAGTGTAACAGTTTTTTGCCCTGAACACAGGGTAAAATTTCCACTATTAACAAAAGCTATTAAATTCTTTGTAGAACTATTCTGCAATTATTTTTCGGGTTTTCATTTCAAAAATCAGTTTGTACAAGGCTGGTTTTTTTTTACTTCGATGAGTGAAGGACTGAAACTATCAAGTTACATGATTTATAAAGACTGCCTTAATATTGCTGCTTCATCATCTTACCGTTGCTCAATGCTATTTGCCAACAATTTCCAGTTAGAAGATTGTGCCAAAGACTTCTGGAGCTTACTGTGATTGTGGAGACTATTTTGTGTTACTACATTAACAACTGGCTTCATCAGTTGCCACCTCCTTGGAAACACTAGACTGCAAAAACAGCTGGATCTTTTGTGTTGTTCCAGCTCCGCCTTATCCAGGATTTCCTTCCACGACAGACTCAAGTCAGTCACTTGCCTCTTGGGACTTTCTAGGAAAAAAAAAAAATTATATATATATATATATATATATACATACAGGACCCTACAAGGCTTTCTGATGATAACTTGATCAAGAAACTTCCCTGGTAGAATCCAATATTTTTGTCATTCCATTTTCTCACATGAAGGGAGTCTATCCTTAGCCGTCTGGTTAGAAAGGTGTGTGCTTCCATGATTCTCACATATGGTCTAAGCATAGAAAGCCCTGACAAAACTGCCTTGGGAAAATGTGCTTGACGTCAATTCCTGTTGTGTAGCCATGCTCTTGGTTTCAGAAATCTTGCCTCCATGCCATGAGTGTCACTTGCTTTAATATCTATTCAAATACATAAAATCTGAAAGAATACTGACCTGAATGAGAGCAAAGAGCCATCTAGAGTGTACAGTTGGGAAAAAGTAGAAAGGTAAGGCACACACACCAAGGCCTGGGCATTTGCACCTTCCAGCCATAAGGCACTTTCAAGATTTCAGAGGCAGAGTCTGCATTGAGAAGGTACTTTTAACCCCTTTTGAAACACCTGGGATCCAGCAGAAGTCCTGATTCAAGTAGCTCCTCTGACTGCATAATAAACTCTTGAGATTCCTGAGATTGTGTCACTGAGCAGGAGATGAGCAGTTAAGTAATGTTAACTTAAAAACAACTTTTTGACCAAACAAAGCAGTGAGACTGATGGAAGCACAAGAAGATTCGTCATCATGGCTGGATAAAGACAGTATATTAACCTATCTTCGTACCTTCAGCTAACAAAAGTAGAGATTATCACCTACTATTGGCATCACACAGGCAAAACACTCACTTAGCATTTAGCCTTCACACCTATTTTTTCAACAGAATATAGAGGATCCTTGTGTGAAAAGAAATCTAGGGACACTTCACATCTGCTTTTGCAAATAGATTAGCAATAATAATTTTCATGATCTTTCAGAAGGTTAGTTTTTGACAGTACATGGCCAATGACTGTGTTATAATTAATGTTCTTTCCTATGACTTACCACATTAAACTGAAATATTTAATTATGGATATGTTTAATATGCCATAATTCTTATGCAGTATTTTATTTCGTAATATTAATTCTTAATTACTCTTTATTCTACATTCCTTCATTAAGTATAATCACACACATTTGCAGCGGAAAAAAAGGTCTTTTGCTTTGTGGAGGACAGCTGTCTTGTATTTTCACCTCTTCTGTGCTGATGTTTAAAAACTGCAGATTAGTCCATACAACAAATAGTACAATATTGTCAGCATGCTAAGAACAGTAGCTATTCTTTAAATCTTATCCTGTGTGTGTACTAAAGTGTTGAATAACAGCAATTTTAGCCTTATGTAGACTTTTAAAAAGCAACAGTACAATAGTTCAGAGGTCTGCTTTAAGAAATTAAGGTGTCTCAGTGGGGAAAATAAAATTTTGTCAACTGCACACATAACTTGTTAGACAGGAATGGACATTTAGTAACAGTGAGTAGAAGATATCTCAGCTACTAATGTATCTTCACCACATCATTATAGTCTAAAATAATGCACCTTAATATTTAATAATTAATTACAGGCATCTTGAATTTTTAAAGACACATACATACACATATACATAAATAATACAAAGATTACTGAAAGAGCCTAGCACTGCAAACTGCCAATAGCTTTTCCAATAGGATATAACAAAAATGTCATGAATGGAAGGGTCAACATCATTTCACTTTTTTGAAGACCTGATCTAAAGCTCAATAGAGTCTTTGGAATATTCCAAATACTTAGTTATATTAGCAGTTATTTTGGTTAATAGACCAAGTTAAAAAATCAGTCAATACTTGCCATTGATAGCATTTATATTATATAAGTATGTTTTCTCATCTGTGAGTAAAAGTTATTCTGCGTTAAAGCTTATTCAGTAAACCTTTACTTTTCAAATATTTCTTTTCAGATAGTGCAAGGGACTTAAAAATCAGCCAACACAGCTGAGCAGACAGATACACATCTATAAACTCATATACACATACATATACCAATCTTTACTGCATCTTCAGTGCTTTGGCATGCCACAGGATTGTTGTCATGCAAGCCTGAGTGAAACATAATGACAGAATAATTAAAGTCAGCCTAAGTTAATCACTTAATTTCCTGATTAGCTATTGAACATCCTTGTAACAAGGATGAGAAAATGAGTATTTAATGCATCAGAAGAATAATCTCCTTCTTTGCTTCTTTCAATGTCACTATAAACACCTCTAATTTCTGCAGAAAAAATGGTTCTTGTAAGTCTCGTTGTTAGAGCCATCAAATCTCTTACAAACACATTTGTGCTATGTATATTCATATTGCTTCATATATGTTCACTCTAAAATTCACACTCTAATTCATAATATCAATGCACATTGATTAAAAAATTACTATAAACATTTTCATTAGCATCAACTCCTGCAGAGCGTACTTGTCCCATCCAACAGGAAACCTAACTTTCAGTTACAGCAGGTTGAATTGTATGTTGCATTGCTAAAACATAGTGGCCCTGTGTTTTGTTATGCAATCCATCTAATATTATTTGGTCTGAATACCATCTAAAATGTGTGTTCTTTCAATACTGTGATAATCCATTGAATTTTTGCCTGTTAATAATGACAATTGTTCACAAGGTATCAATTAGTACTAAGAATTGCCACCTCTCTTGTTACTTACTTAGCCACTTCCAAGCCTGATAATCATTCTTATAGCTCGAATACTCAGAAATTTTCTGTCTGGTTCCTTCTAGGAGCTCCTTAGGAAGGTAATGATCAATAGCTGGGTAGCAATCAGAGGCACCTGTCTGTCATACAGAGCAGCTAATGGCTCCCTCTTGACTGTAGCCTCCTGAGCTGTGGACTGCTCTTCCTTCACAGCTCCAGTAATAGGAGCTTTATTGGGTTTTTTCCTGACTGTTGTGGTTTAGGAATAGTATTTAATGCCCCCTCCACCAGGACTCCAAAACCACAGTGCCCCTTGCTTGCTTCCCCTCCCCATCTCTTCTGCCATGGGTGGCCAGAGAGGAGAACTGGAGGCACAAAAGGCAAAGATGACCAGTTGATTTAAGAACCATTTACTGGAAACAGCAATGAGATAAGAAAAGGAACAGGAACAGCAACAATATTAGTAACGAAAGCATACAAAAGACAGAGTATGGGGTCAACCCACCCATAGCCACGCCACCCAAACTCCTCCCTCTGGCTGAAACCAGCATTATCCCTCTGTTCCATCCACCAGGCTTGCTCCACCAGAAAGGAATGCCCTGGCAATGGCATGAAATGGCATTGAATAATATTTGGGCCTTGGCCACACTCACACTGTTCCGGGCTCCTCCTCCTCATAGGTACTGCAGCAAGTTAACCCCATCCATGGTTAAAATCCTTGACAATGACTAAGCTCAGTTAGGAAGTATCAGATTAAAAAGCACGTATTATGCTAAAAAATACTACCCTTCTTACCTGCATACATTCTCTGTGTTTAAAAGGGAAATTAAGTCTACATTTAATTGACTGTTTCTTGATTGTTAAACTTGCACATGTTATGTTTCAATTTCCGGTGATCATCATCCATAATTTAGCGTGCCTTGCTCCTGCGTCAGTAACGCAGCTTTACTAATGCCTGCATTATACAGCTTGTACCACATTTAATTAGGAAATTCTATCTGATTGTGTTAGCACAGTGCATTATGTAAAGAGCACAGCACATTAAACTATTGAGTTTCTATTCGACAACCCACCAAGAAATGTTCCATCCAATGTTACTAAATTTATGACTGCAATAAGTGAGTAGAAAGAGTCATTAAAGGGCTGTAGATTTCAAAGCTGTGAATGCACTCACACTGCAAGGTATGAAATATATGTTCTGGAAGTTCTGAAACAAATGTACATTTCCTCTAAAATCATTATAGTATTTTTCTTTCATAGCTGTTGCAACTATAAAAGACCTATGAATCTCCAAGATAGGATGTAGGACAGGGGAATCATGGTCAGTCAGTATCTGATGAAGGGAAGATTTTGTGCAGCATGAGAAAAGAAAACGTATTCTTTGTACAAGCCAAATAGATTATTTCAATACTATTCCAAAGCAGGAATATATATATATATATATATATATTTTAAGTAGGTCCACACATGAGAACCTATAATTATACTTAATTGTATATCTTATTGCACATAAGTGATAAAGTTTTTGGATAGTGAATATTGTGGTCTTGACCCATTAAAGATTAATCATGTAATATCTGCCTGGGCTGTGAGTTAAAAGTCCTTATAGTCAGTGTCATTTATTTTAATGAGACCTGGGTGGGTTTAAAATCAAGGTAAACCTGCTAATAGGATTGTTAAGGTCAATGAAGTTATCCCTGACTTCAAGCAAACTATGTACTTAATGAGCTAACATGCATATTCTATATCTGAAATTTGATGCTAAATTGGACCCATGTACACATTTTGTCAGTGTCCCTCAAGGGTTTATGTACACATTAAAATTATTACAATTAGAAATTATTGTATTTTGGGAACATAAATCAACTTTCCCTAATGTAGAAGAAGAAATAAAAAACTAGAGGCAAAGAATATTTAAAGAGTCCCCCAATTGTAAATGGTCATTATATTGTAACAGATTTTTCTTTTTAAAAATGGTCCAAATTTAACAATATTTTTCTGTATTTTTTCCAAAAAGATTTTTTTTCCTTCCATTGTGAAAACCGCTATTGATATATTGCAGCTGTGTTTCCACTTTTACATGAGTATTCTGCTATGCCTTTTTTTAAAAACAATTATCTTTTTAAAAATCCTTTGTTAATGCAGTTATGTGAGAAAGGGAGTCTTTTTTGGGGCTTGGGCTTTTTTTTTAAAGCTATGATTCATTCCTTACTATGAGAGGGAAAGTGTTGGAAGTACTAATTTCAATTCCAAAACCAAGGGAGATGAGAAGAATCTTTGTTTCTTTGGGACCATGCTATTGAAGGTAGCAGCATGGCCTCCCGTGCTGCAATGTATACACTTGAGCAAGGGTAAAGGAAGAGACACACTAAGAGGAAACAGTAGAAAAAAAGAGAAAACGTAGAAGGATTAAGAATTAGGCAAGATGCAAGACTTAGGAGTCAATAAATGGAGGTGATGCTCTAAGTGCTGTACTTAATTCTTTCATGACTAGAAGGGAAGCCATCAAGTGAATAGATGTGTTGATAGCCAGCAAGGAGTAACTGACGTGCACTTGAGCACATCCAAGGCAGAACACATCTTTCCTGGAAGCCTGAACAGGCTTAGCTTGAGATACTGGAGCTATTAAAAGTAGCACTGTACAAGCTGACAGCTGGGTAACAGCTTTATAGCCAGACTGGCTGAGCTGGCTTGGGGCTTCACAGAAAATGGGGAAAGCTATGAAGGCCAAATTCACATCTTGACAAAAAGCAAGGGGAAATCCACCATTTCTGACAATTTTTACCAAAGTGAATTGATTTCTTTGAAATAAAGCTTTCCTTTTAAGTAAGGCAGGAGGAAAACTAACTCAGCACTGTGGATTCTGAAACATGCATGTCAGTTTGGACACCTGCACCCAAGTCAAGTCATTACTAGTTTTACTATTAATTACTAGTAAAAAATTTACTAGTCATCACTAGGCTAGTTTTAAAATATGCTACATTATCTTTCCTCTTGTGGGGAAAGCCCCATACAAACTAAGTCAGCACAGTGAGTTTCCTGCCTGTTCAAGTCCCCCAATATGGGCCAAGCAATAACATGAGTAATTGCTTCTTGAGACTTTAAGATGAGAGCTCTTTCAGTAAAAGTAATGAGCCTTTCCTGCAATGTAAGTGTTCACAAAACATAATAAAGTTCATTTACTTTCAAAGTTTAATTTTAAAGAGTTGTATTTTAATTTAAACACAGTTTTCCTCTCAGTTATGCTAACCTGTTCCAAGTCAGATAATGCTGTTTAAGGATAATCAAATTTCTGCTCCTCTTCATGAGGATATACATATATATGTTGAAAAATATAAAATCATTTAATGAAACTATGTTTTTACTTACATTTATTAAAGTCAGTACAACATTCTGGCTAATGAAACAGCAAGGAGAACAAGAAACCTCCTGAAGCAGTTAGGAATAAACATTGATAAACATGTCATAGCTGATTGTTAAAATTTACTATGCAATTAGGAATTTTTACATTCCACAATAGGCCAGATAAACAGGACATCCCAAATTCAAGGAATGCCTGGTGGCCTAGCAGGGTGTATGGGCAGACCTTCAGAAACATCTCACAATCACAACAAACTGTGTGTGTTCTTTCAAATTGATGACCATCAAATAGTCTCAAAGTCAGCTGAGATTTATAATCAAATACCTTTCCAAACAAAGAAAAAACTTCTAAATCTGTTATCAACAGGATGAGAGCTGGGAAAGCTAACCAGGCTCCCTCAAGGGAAGAACTATAATTTAGACACAAAGGTGGAATCAAGCTGTGATCAAGCTCAGTGAAGTGTGACTGGGCTGTCCGGAATGGAGGACAAAAGCATTTCAAGTTGCATCCTGGTTGTAACTTATTTTTAAATTGGCATTTCTTCATCTGGTTTTGCCCTGATGCTTTTTATAGTAGAAACTGCAAGAAAACAATAGACATTAGCCTTTTGTTTCATTATAACCAATTTTCTTCCTATATATTAGAAAGGATTTTATATTTTCTGTATTCTTGAGACTGTTTTTATTTTCAAGGCTTTGAATGTTTTGATTTGTGAAAGTTTTTCAAAATGGCAAGACCTGTGATGCTCTGAAAAGATTGATGCTGACCATAGTGACACATTTCTGAAAGGAAAAGATTGGATGAAAAATACTTCTGGAACACGCAAAACTTCAGGATCATCAGCCCCCAACCTGTGTTGGTACTTGGGATGATTCCTCTCCAGATGCAGGACCCTGCACTTGCCATTGTTGAAGCTCATTATGTTTCTCTCTGCCCAACTCTCCAGCCTATCAAGGTCCCACTGAATAGCAACAGAGCCTTCAGATGTATCAGCCACTCCTCCCAGTTTTGTATCATCAGCAACCTTGCTGAGGGCACATTCCATCCCTTTGTCCAAGTAATTGATAAACAAGTTGAATAAGACTGGGACCAGTATTGATCCCTGGGGAATGGCACTGACTACAGACCTCCAACAGGATTCTGCTCCACTGATCACAGCCCCCTGAGCTCTGCCATTAGTTCTTGATTCACCTCACCTTGTCCATTCATTTCCTGGGCTTATCTATGAGGATGTTCTGGGAGACAGTGTCAAAAGCCCTGCTGAAGTCAAGGTAGACAATGTCCATTACCGTTCCTTCACTGTCCCATTCTGCCATGTCATCATAGAAGGTATCAGATTGACCAAGCATCATTGACCCTTGGTGAATCCATGCTGATTACACCTAATTGCTTTCTTCTAAATACTTGATAATGATCTCCAGAATGACCTGTTCCATCACCTTTCCAGGACTGGAGTTGAGGCTGACCAGCCAGTAGCTTCTATTGTCCTCCTTCTAGCCCTTCTTGAAGATGGGAGAAACATTGGCCTTCCTCTAGGCCTCAGACACCTCCCCTGTTTTCTCTGATTTTTCTCTGATGATGGAGAGCAGCAGAGCAACATCTGCATCAGCACCCATGGGTGCATTCCATCAGAGCCCACAAATTTATTGGTGTTGAGTCTGCTTAGCTGCCCTCTAACCCAACCCTCTATGACTGAGGGGAAGTCTTCCTTTCTCCAGCCTTCTTCTCTTACTTCTGAGGTCTGGGACTGCTGAAAGCCATCCTCAGAAGTAAAGACTGAGGCAAAGAAGGTGTGCAGCAATTCCACCTTCTCCATGTCTTCCATTACCAGGACACCTATCTGATTCAACAGCACCTCAACATTGTCCCTAATTTTCCTTTTGCTGCTGACATATTTGTAGAAGTCCTTCTTTTTGTCCTTAAGGTGCTTTGTCAGTTGCAATTCCAGGTGGGTCTTGCCCTTCCTCATTGCATCCCTGCATATTTTAACAACATTCCCACAGCCTTCCTGGCCTGTCCCTTTTTCCACATCCCATAGATTTCTTTTTTGCCTTCGAGATATACTAGGAGTTCTCTGCTCATCCATGCAGTTCTCCTGCTCCTTTTGCCTGATTACTTTATCCTGAAGATACACTGCTCTTGACCTTAGAGAAAGTAGTTCTTAAATATTGGTCATGTCTCTTGGGCACCCTTCTCTTCTAGAGCCATAATTCATGGGATTCCTCTAATCAGGTTCTTGAAGAGGCCAAAGTTAGTTCTCTGGAAGTTTAGGGTTCCAGTCCTGCTTACAGATTTGCTTCCCCTGTGCAGAATCTTGAGTTCCACCATCTCATGGTCACTGCAGGTGGCCTGTAAAAAACACCCACAAGTGTCACTCATATTAGCCTGTCCCTTAATTCTCACCCATAAACCCTCAGATCACATGTCTTTCCCCAGGTAGATCTCAATATATTCCAGCTGCCTTTTCACATCAACAGCAACTCTGCCATCTCACCTCTCTGACCTGTCCTTCCTAAAAGTACATAGCCACCCATGACAATATTCCAGTCATGTGAGCTGTCCCATCCTGTCTCTGTAATTGCAATGAGATCACAGCCCTGTGGCAGCACATAGGTTTTCAGTTCTTGTTTATTCCTCACGCTGTGTGCATTTGTGTATAGGCATTTGTATTCCCTTCTAGGCAACCAGGTTCCCTAGAAGGGAATATAATATCACAACTTTTCCTGCTGTTTTCCTCTGAAATAAAATTCTGGGGAAATTTACCTCACTCTATGAAGCATTTGCTTCTTAACAGATTTCCTTTGTATGAAAATGAGCATATGGAGTTAGACCAAAAAAGTCATTTGCCTCAATATCCTGTCTTAGACAGTGATTGGTATGCTTAGGGAGGTATATATGAGATGGAGAATGCATAAAAGATAATATCTCCCCTGGTACTCCATCTCTGTTTTCAGCAATTAGGTAGTTACTTCCTGATCTGGAGATTATATCTAGACCATCATTCTCCATCACAACTGATACAAATACCACTCACGCAGTCATCCAGTCCATTTCTGTTGAATCATGGTGGTTTTAACATATGGAAATTGGTGTTAAAGGAGCAGAGTTTGTGGCGTTATAAACCCTACTATCAAAGAGAATGGTTCCACAAGCAAAGCAATTCTTCCAGTTCATTCACTGCTCCCTGAGTGTTGAAGAAACAGAGCAATGTAAAAGCCAGGAGCCTATGAAAAGGGAGGTTGAAAGAAGGAGATAAGAAAGTTAAATTCTTACAGGTAATTTGCATATTGTGTTGCAGTAGGAAAGGCTTAAATAAGGATGAAAACAAGATAGAATGGGAAGGAAAGGTATTTGCAAGAAATGAGAAAACATCTTTCAAATTGCTGAAATCATGCATGTTCTAATTAATGTAACAAAGGTGTTAATAAAAATTCAGGCATATCAAATGAAAATAAAACCAGTGCAGACTAAACCAGAATTTGAAGCTAATACTAAGAAGATAAAATGAAAACTAGTAGTAAATCCTTCACATGCATCAGAAGAAACCCACAGACTTTAGATAGGGGCAGCTGATATAATACTTCACAAATTATTTGCCTTGACATTAACTGTGGAAATAAGAGAAATTCCCCTTCTTTAACCTTCTTGTAGTGGGTTCAGCAAAGGGCCTGTCTGAAACTAAAGTGGTTGCAGGAGGAACATGGAACAAAGCAATGAAACAAACACTAAAACATCACCAGACCTAGATCATGTGCCCTCAAGAACTCTCAAGACATCTCAAGGATGAAACAGCTAAATTACTAACAGCACCATCTAACTTCTGTTTTAAGGTTCCCATGGCACCTGAGGACTGGAGTGTAGCATCTGTGGTATCACAGATGTGATATATTTTTAAAAGCTCCTTTGGGATCAAGAGACCTCTAAGTCTGCCTTCTTTACTGAGGAAATTACTACAAGTACAAACTAAGTGTAGAATTAGTAGGTACCTTGAAAAATAGAGCTTGCCTGGAAAAAGCTAGCATGGCTTCAGTAAAGGTGAATATTTACCAAGTCGTTGACCAATATTCATACATACCAGAACTAAACGTCTTATTTGCATTTATCCTAAAAAGAAAAACCACAGTAGAAGAAAATAGATAAAAACAAAATAAATTTGAAGGCCTTTTTGGTATCTAAGAGTTGGAAAAAAAATTCCCCATAAAATATAGTATACTTATTTATCTATTTGTGTATTTTAATGGAATAATATTATTCTAAGCTTTTAGAAAAGTAAAGTTTCCAATCATAGGCAAAACAATAGATCAGATTCTTTTCTGTCCCAGGATATAACCTCATGAAGTTCAATAAAGGAAAGTGCCAAGTCCATCTCCTGGGAGAGAACAGCCTGAGACAGCAAGAGATTCTGGGGGCCATCCTGCTGAGAAGCAGCTTTGCAGAAAAGGCCCTGGAGCTGGACACAGAGCTGACCATGAGGCAGCAGCGTGTCCTTGCTGGAAAGAAAGCCATCCTGGACTGCATTAGACTAAGTGTTGCCAGCAGTTTGGAGGAGGTGATCCTTTCCCTCTGCTCAGCACAGGTGAGGTCCCTCCCTGCAGTGCTGTGCCAGGTCTGGGCTCCTCACTGTGTGACACACGTGGACAATTCCAGCAAAGGGCTGCAATGGTAATTCAGGGTCTCCAGCACCTCCTGTGTGAGGAAAGGCTGAGAGAGCAGGGACCCTTCAGCCTGAAGCGGTCTTATTGATGTGTACAAACACCTCAGGAGAGAGCACAAAGAGGACAGAACCAAACTCCTCAGTGGTGTCCAGAGGAGAGAGGCAATGGGCATAACCTGGAACACAGGAGGGTCCCTCTGAAAATCAGGAAACACTTCTTTACTGCGAGTGATTGAGCACTGGCACAGGTTTCTCAGAGGGGTTGTGGAGTGTCCAGTCCTAGAGATATTCAAAACCCCTCTGGGCAACTGGCTCTGGGTGGCTGTGCTTGAGCAGGAGAGGTTGCACCAAATGGCCTTCAGAGGTCCATTCCCAGTTCAGATATTCTGTGATTCTTTGATATCATTAATGCCAGAAGGAAAGGGGAATGGAAAAGTTGCAGAGGGATGATTACCTTCCCAATCTACAAACTTCTTCAGTTCTGGAAAAAATTATATATATATATATATATATATATATATGTATACACATATACATACATACAATCATAGCCAGTCTATTTTTTAATTGTTATAAGAAACAATTCCACTCTGAAGCCTGCCAGCTTTGGACTGGCATTGCTTTCTCTCTCTCCTTTCTCTTTCTCTTTTGATCATTCTCTTCCTGTCCTGGCCATCATGAGCAGAACTATCCTGGTTTCACTTGTGCTCAGAAACCTCAGTCTCAAGGTGGGCTTGCTGTAAGAGCCTTTCCAATTTTTGGTTTAAGAAATTCTTTACCATTTTCTCCATACTTTATCTTTCTGATTAAAATTTAAGAGTCTTACTTCATTGAGGTTGCCTAGATTCATATAGGTTGCATAGGTCATGCATTTTTTTGTTGTTGTAGTTGCCTTTCTATACTCTAGTGGTTTCCTGCAGGGGAAAGAAAGAACCTGCAGGGGAAAATTGGAGGTGCACTACTTTAAAATGTGGAAAGTTCATGCTATTACCCAGCATTTGTATCAATCTAACTCCTCTCTGATCAATTTGCCATTATACACTTTTTACTTACTTACTTACTTTTATTTATTGTTCCTTCTTTTACACAGCCAAATTTTATGCTTATCTGACATTTTTAAACAAATTTACAGAGGAAATGCAACTCTAGGTCACAGCTTTTGGTGGGGTATTTTTCATTTTTATCCAGGAAATCTGACTTGAGCTGTTACAATTCCACCTCACAGTTTAATTACCTTGGCTTTAAGTATGCAGAATAACTATCCTGTGTTTATGCTTTCCTGAAGCATTCAGCTGGAGTGAGCTGTTGTAGTTGTGGTGCCTCCAGTCTGCAGCAGCCCTCCAGCTGAACGAGGCTGGCCAAGAGGAAATAACTTGAAAGAATTCATAACTAGGATCTGTTTGGCTGATGAATAAAATGTTTTGTTTCTAGTTTCTTTTAAACTCTCATTTCAGAAGCAGCCTTCTTGCAATTCTCTAACTATGATTTTAAACAACATTTAAGGCTTGGACCCTATTGTGTTATTTTTAACACCCTTGTGCCTACCTGTGCATGGGTAGAGATAGAGCTGGCTGTACTTTGTGGCCAAAATCCCCTTTTTCTTCCTAGGTGTTACCTGGATCAAGCTCCAGCAAGAAAAGGGAGCAGCAAAGACCTGCAGCAGAACAGAGCTACTCTAAGGTCCCTTCCAACTCACCATATGCTGTGATTCTGTGATCAGACCCCAGGACCTGATAGATACATCAGGAGGAGAGCCAGGCAGAGGGTTCTCTGTGGAGAAGTGAAAAAAGAGAGGGTTTCTGCAGCCATTCTACAAGATTTGCCCCTTACAAACAGTCAGATATTGAGGTGTACAGAGACCTGTGAGGATTTAATAATCCCTGCTCTGAAAGCTTAATAATACCATGACACTTACTATTAAGATGCCTTTTTTTGTATCTACTGGTCTTGTCAATTGGTAAACACAAGCATTTTACTTAAAGTATTGTAAGTGCAAGGAATTGTATTTTTTATATCTTTCCACTCTCCAAAATGGGGGATTTTTAACCCAAATAAATTCTGTGCATGCCTAACAATAGCTGAATGCCACAGTTTAGAGAAGCCCTGTGCAAACATTTGTTTTGGCAAAGTTACTTGCCTGCTCAGTCTGCAGGGAGTAGATTAAGTCCAGGTAATGAATAGAGCAGTTCCCTGGGAGGGAAAGCAAGAAAAAGTAAAGATTTTGCATTGGGGGGTTCTCATAAATTTATAGAAATAGTGTGTGTGAGAGCGTTTTTCTCAATGGGCAGGAATACATTCAGAGAGAGACAATCTTGGCAAAGATTTTGGCTGCTGTGCTGGGCTGACTAACCTTACCAACTCACATTGAATATTACCATCTGTTATTTGCAGCAGTCTGCATGTTGCTGCTGACTCTGTATCACACATTTGTACCCAGCATACTTAGCCAGGATTCACAAACACTGCAGGGTTTCTCCTAACTTTAGTAAATCAAATGCAGGGAGTATCTTTGGCCTAATCCAGAAGGAGGCCATTAATACACTGTTTTGATCATTGGTACAATAACCTCGTTTCCTTTATCTAATCCAGATAAAGGGAGATAGGCAGATTACACAAACAACTTCAGGAACAATTTAGTGCTGCTAGAGAAAACAGGCAGTATATTTGTTTTAAAACCGAGGTTTTAAAATTCTTTTTTGGCAATAATTTTATGTCCTTCTGAAGGCTCATGCTGCCAAAAGCCCATGAAATGCTGCATTTTATTAGCTCTGTTGATCATCATAGCACTGGAAAACTCAAAGGGAATAGGCTCTCTTACTGCTTCTGTCACCCTGGAACGCGTGGGTGGTTTCTCCCTTACCTCTGTTTCTCATAAAACACAAGCTGCTAAAACAGCTTTGTTTTGTCCTTCTGTCATCCTTCACCAGCATAACTTCATTTAACTGAAATTTCCTGTAGGGCTTGTTAAGCATTAAGGACCTTCATAAAATAACCATGCAGATTCCAAAGGGAACCCAAAGCCATCTCTTTATAATAAAAGTTCAAAACTTCTTCACTCTATGTCCAAGGAATGGTGTGGAATTATTTGCAGTGAAAATCCAGCCTGAAGAGTAGAACCATAAAATGCAAAATTTTTCCCCTTAAACGTAAGGAAGGGAAAAGGGGGACTGATGCTATTTATGCCCTGAAATGTGGCAAAGCTGTTCTAGATGTGTTGTGGGGAACAACCAGAAAGTTGCAGATTAAAACTACCAACTATATTAGAATTAGGAATGCTAATGCCTTTCTAATTAAAAGGACTCATTTGGTTAGACAGTAAACTGAATTGGATCATTATATTTCATCACTAGAAGACAGTTTACAGTAATGGGATTGGATAATGGTTTTGCTGAAAGCAAGGAAAAGACACTTACAAATGATTCTCCAAAGTTGCATTTGTATGATCCACTACTGTACAATCCATGGTGTTTGCATAAAGATGTAAAGAGGCTTAGTGTTGTCCCATTATTTTTCTGCTCCAAAGCAGTTACCAGTGGATTTACACAAAGAACTTCTGCTGCAGGCAACTTCACTGACTTTGTCTAAGGAAAACAGGGAAGTTGGTTTATTTGCCTTATTAAGTATAAACTGTTGAATAGCAGCCAAAGCACAAACCTGCAACACTAATTTTTAGAATATGATCATATCTGCATCAGATATGATCTGAACAGGACACTAATGTGAAGAAAAGTGACAGGTTCAGTACCAAAGGACACGAGCAGGTATAGAGATACTCTGTTGTGCCAGTTACGATGATTTTTCTGCAGATATATCTGTTGAAGACAGCTGGACTGACAGATTTATGTATTTCAATATTATTCATCTGAGAGAACTTATATTTGCAGACATCTGAAAAACCTTCAGCAGACCCCTTAATGTGCTCGTTTTGGGTAATCTCTTTTGCAGACCTCTGAAGTCTAGGTTCCCTTATATCAGCCAAGATACATTTCACTACTAAAAATAGAAATAATTTATAGATTTCAAAGTCAGCCTTCTGCAAAACCCTTAGAATGCATGAAAAATCATTGGTTCTAGAAACTTTACAGTGAATAAATATTATATTAAACATCATAGCAATAAATACTGTTTCTAGCACCAAAGGTTTAGATAATGGAGAATTTCCAGGTTTTTTCTTTTTAAGCAGTTTTTCCTTCCTATATTGAAGAATATTATTGACTTATCAAACTGACAACACTTCATAGCTCCCTAAGTAATTATTCTTTTTAATATTGTTTATATCTTTTTTTCTTGGAGGAAGAATTTAAGATTAACAGATGATTTAGGGGAAAAAAAAGTCTATCCTTGGATTGCTGCTACTTACTTTACTGATGGCATTCTTATTCTTCCTAAATGACTCTATCCTCTATTCTAAACCAAGAATAACACTGGAAGGGATTAAGTAGGATCAGCCTGTTGAGAAAATATTGAGAATATAAATAATTCCTCCCTACTGCGTTTGTGAATTTCGTGGTTGTCTCTCAGTTTTGTCAACTGTACAATCTCATCTAACAAAGAACAGTTTTCTGGTTGTTTCCCCAACAGGGAACACCAGGATTTGACTTTCCCCCCCACTCATACATGAGACCAGGAGATAATTCAGCTGTTCAACAGCCACTCTGACTTCACACAGGCATAATCATGTCCTTAACCTCTTTCAGCACGATAGCACTTCATGAGACAACTTTGAAATTTTGTTGCCCCATGGTTTTGGCCCACACTTACTATCTTGTCAGCATAGCATGTCAAATTAGGATCCACAGGACAACATCACATCACATCTAGAACAGATTTGCCAAATTTCAGGGCATAAATAGTATCAGTCCCTCTTTTCCCTTCTTTAGGTTTAAGGGGAAAAATGCATCTGTGGTCCAGATGAAGTGCATCTTCTGAGTGGTTTTATCTGAGTTTTAGAAAAATTTGGAAGCTTGAAGTATATTGTTGTGTTGAAAATAAAATCCAGTCTGAGAGGTATGGGTCAGAAAAAAAGTAAATTGTGTAAATAATTATTGATATATTTCTTGAAAATAACAAGAAAACTTCAATAATAGATATATCTATACTTGTAATTTATGAAAAATGGTAAATGGAAAATTTTCAAAGCTATTTCATTCCAATTAATGCGAAGAGCTAGCTTAGGAAAACACTTTTTTTTTTTTTCTAAATATACATTCTTGGCTTCTAATAAGGGACAGAGCAGAAGACTTGATGCTGCTGCTCTCTGAAATCATTCAGAAACTCTATCTAAAGAGATGTTATTTTCTCAGTTTTTCAGTATTATCTGAATTATTAGTGTCATATTGAGAATAATGTAGTTATCATAAATAAATCCTGAATGTTTTTCTTACATTGTATGGTATGTGCTGAAATTTTTCCTAGGATAACTAAACACAAGGCTGGATTCCTCTACATGTGAACATTAAATACAACTTCTTTTATTTCTTAAATCTGTAATTGCACAAAACATTACCTCTGTATGTGGTTACATGGAAAAGCTTATTCTGGAAACCTGCACTTATTACAAATAAAGCTTTATACTATTATTACTTACTTGAAGAGATAAGACTGTAACAGAGTTCCCATCTATCTATCTGGTAATATCATTTCATGAGATTAAATATTTTGATTTGTGTTACAGATTTGTGTTACAGATATGTATCAACAGCAATTACTAAAAGGGATGCTTTAACCAGAAGCTTAAAGACACATTTCCTTGCAAAGCCAGAAGGATCATAAGCTGCATCAGCTTTACAAATCAATTTTTTGTTAAATCTTTATTTGGATTATACACAAATATATGGTATTTGTTTTTCCACACTCTGTTAGCATTCTGTCTAATCACAGAATCAGAGAATCACAGAATTCTTTGGGTTGAAAAGGACCTTAAGGTTATTTTGTTCCAACCCTCTGCCATGAGCACTAACACCTTCCACTAGAGCAAGTTTCTCAGAGCCCCATTCAGGTTGGCCTGAAGCATAAAGAAATAAGTTTATTGATTTTTAAGAAGGTCTTTTTAGTTATCCGAGGGCAATGCTGACAACCTCAGGACCCTGTTGTCATACATTCTGTGTCTAGTTTGGATTAGAGGTTTCTTATTCTATCTTTCTAAATTCTGGAGTGGGAAATTTATGGAGGAACGTGCTCAAAGAGCAAGTGACTCTTTGACGAAGAAGTAGGCATATGCATTCAGCAGGAATTCTTCCACATTTGTTTTATGACTCCAATTCATACAATTTAGCATGCTATTGCTGCATTCTTTAGAGATTGTTTTTATACTTCTAAACTTTCTCACACCAGCAAAGCTCATCTACACAAATATTCACATTGAGGCTTTTATTTTTTAAAAAGGGGGAGTTATATAAAAACTGTTGAATTGTAAAATGGCACAAAATTAGTGTACATTAGGAAAAAAAGTCCCTAACAAAAAAAAAAAAAAAAAAAAAAAAAAAAAAAAAAAAAAAAAAAAAAAAAAAAAGACCACTAAAAGCCAGCTAGAATTTTACCAATACTTGGAACACACTTGGTTTTGTTCGATAGTGCAGCAAGGTCCACTCCTTATTTTTGCCCTCTGGGTGTCCCTCTTTTAATTTTAATGACCTCCTTACACAGTCCAGATGGATGTGGATTTATTTTTAAAGGGAAAGGGGTTTATTCTTCAGGTTCTCAAACTGTTCCAGGCCTTTCTGTGAACAACTTTTGGTTTTTTGAGACCTTATGATTAATATACAAAAAGGATAATTGTGTACTAATTAAGATAAATACCATAGCAATCAAAAAGATACAGTAATTTGTCATGGATTTGGCAATATTACACATTTAAATTAATAGTCTGGACAGTAGAGAAAGATGTTTTTAAAATTAAGCCTGTATGGGATCCAATCAAGTTAGAAGACAAAATATGAGTTCAAAGTCTTATTATTACATTTTTCAATAAGGAAATCACATTGCAGGAGGTCTGCTTAGTTACACAAATAGAGATACAGAAAGGAATTCAAGGTAAAAAAGGCCCTGTGGCTCACATGGAACACAAGCTGAACAAAGAGAAACTGTATTATATTCTTGAAAGGAAAACAGGAGTGGGAAAGACTAAACCACGATCTAGAAAATATATTATTCTCCACAAGACTTAGGAATCTGTGCTTTGTCTTGCTTCTATAAGAGAGAAGTCTTAGGTTAAATACCACAGCAAAGGGATTAACTAGGTGATCAAAATTCCTTTTAGATCTGTTACTACTGCTATTGGCATTTTTTTGAACATAGGAACTATTTTGTGTCCTGGAAAATCTTTCTGGCCAATGTCCGACAACCAACAAATCATACCATGCTTTCTGAAGTCTGTCTGTACTATATTAAATGTGGCAAAATACTTTTACATGTAGCACAAGTCATGTTCAATAAGCCCTTGGGAATCAGGAGGCAGCCACTTAGTAATCAGATTTGTCAGTGGTGGTGCTCTGTCACTTTTATGAACTGTTCAAAAACTGAAATTGGATCAGTCAGTAGAGTCTAAGCTCGATGTCTGGAAACACATCATTTATTTGTATCGAAGATAGTTAATTTTATAGATGTTTACCTAAACTCACTTGTCTGATGAAAGATGCGCCAATGCATTTCTTATCATACTAATTCATTTGATGAGAATTTAGTTCCCACCTTGTTTACACAGACTTGGCAATACTGGCAAATTTGGTCTCCTGAATAATTCTGTGCCTAAGGGTCATGGCATTGCTGGTGCCTGCAGTGATTTTCCTGGCAGGGACTGCATTCTTTTATTGCCTTATCTATGCCTTGCAGAACTGCAGCTTCACCTTTTCTGCTTCCATCAGCAATTGTCTAAGAATTCTCAGATATATCACCTATTGCTCATACTTTTATCTTCACTTAAGCTCTCGTTGCTCAAAATATGTCTCTAAAAGATAAGACTATGGTAGATTGATTTGTTAGACTGATTTTTAGTTTCTTGATTTTCTCTTTCTTACTGAAAATCTGTTTCAATGATTCTATCTGTCTTTACATTTCCTAATGCATGTTGTACCTTCTTCGCTGAACTTCATCGTACCTTCTTTGTTATAACTTCATTGTCTGCTAACTTCATTTTGTGCAAACTTCAAGTTCTGCATTATTGCTTTTTAGAGTATTTTAGGTCTAATAATGATAATACCAAGTGAACTTTATTAAATGCAAAATACTTGAAAAATATATGAAACAAACAAGATTTTTTTCATATTCTGTGACTTTTTCAATGCAAATCTCACACTGCAGATAGATTTACTGAAGAGAATTCTCTCTCTGGATGTTACATGCTGCCACAGGAAATCTGAGATAATTTTTAAACTGATAAGTGTTATTATAATCTGTGTGCCTCACTCAGATGCATTTTGTCTTTGCAATCAGCAACTAACTCAAGATGCATGTCCTTCTGCCTTATTCATAAAGATCTTTCCTTTCACCTTTTATCACAATTTGCCTTTATTCTGATGATTGGATTTTTTTTGTTGTTGTTGTTGGAAAAGGACCACTGGAACAAATTACATTTTAGAATTTAGAAAACAATAAAATATTTAAAATAAAATCTCTGCATAATGAACATGAGGTTTTGGCACTTACAGTAAATTCAGTTTTAATTGTCTTACCAGAATAGAAAGCTAACAGCCCAAGAGCAGGAATGTAACTGCATCTCCTGTTTAGAAAGTGATACTACTAAAAATGTGTATTCGAGTAGTTACATGTAATTTTAATGCCTTTCACACCTGGAACATGTTATAAATTTTGTTTCCAGTTTGTCTATATTCTTCATAATAAAAAGATAATTTTCTCAGAATCCCGTTGCACTGAACTTTTGTATTCATTTTAAATCACATAATTCTGCAACTAAAAACTTGTATTATACTCTGAATCACCACTGCACTGTTTCTTCAGCATTAATTTTAAGAAAGAATGTCTGGAAAAAATTATCTTTTGCCCATCTGAAAAAATGCAGGGTGATATTGTGGCTCCTTTCCTGACTCATCCAAAGGAAATTTTGTCAACTTAGAAATCTTTGTTTCAGTTGGTAGAACTTGGCCTTTTGGGTGTACTTTTCTTATCACTGACTTGGAGAAATGGACAACATGGACAACTAGCTTAAAACAGATATGTTAGTTTAGAGTGCCAAAATAAGATAACATAAATCCTAATATGTCCTACCTGGAGAACACAGGTAGCATTGCAGAGATTTTGTTTTTAAATGATGGTTTCCTATTTCTGCTGATTCCACGGGCTTGAGTTGAAGTTAAGCAAGCTTCCTTTTAACAGCACTCCACTGATGCAATCACACTTTGTAAACAAACCTGGCTTAATCTTTTTCCTTTTGCAAAGGAGAAAATGGGAAACAACTTTGGCAAAAAAATTGCCATTTTTCAACTCATTGTAAATATGTACTCTATTGGAAGTTTTGCACAATTACCTAATACATCATTAACAATGTTGTGTTTCATTACAAACATTATATACAATATATTTCAGGACTTCATTACCTCTACTCTTATCTGAGACAAATCATGATTTTAATATACACTCATATTCCACACTGGTCTGAGTGTCTGTGCAGCTTCAGCTTCTATATTTAAAAAAGTGTGTGCATTTCTGTTAGCATGGTTTTTCTCACAGAATATTCCTTTGCTTCAAAGAAGGTAGCTATCCCAAGTGATTTATTGTTTAATGCTATAAATATCACACAGACCCTTTATTTGTGTTTCTATTTGATTGCTATCTGCATTTTTAAACAATTTTTTAAAGCCCTATTCTAAATATAAGCGGTGTTACAACTGAAAGTGTACTTGTTTCAAGGACTGAAGTCCCAGAAATAGTGTTTATACTGCACAAGTAGGTATACTCCACAGAAAATACGCAATCCTGCTTCCATGGCCATGGATCTTGTATGTGGGTTCATCTTCCCTTGGTTAGAAAGGAGTAGGGTCTCACCCTGCCCAAAATCTGCCATCCAAACATTCAGGCAGTGTATCATAGAACCCCGGAGACACTCCCAAATGTACTTATGTTAAATATAAAATTTAAACCAAATCCCACCAAATGGCTGCAAGGAAACATGAATTAAATGTATTGGGTGGCCAGAAACAGCTTCAATTTACAACAGAAAATTTAGTGTCAAGAATTCCATTCTTTTTAGCTCTGGAGCAGAAAACTGAGCAACTTGCAACTGTAGAATTTTTCTTTTAGCTCTATTTAGCTCCATTTGGCTGGATCTAGCTCCATCACACCTCATGAAAAAGTATTTTGAAATATATTCAACACTGTTTTACTGAAAGAGGATCAGTCATTTCCCCACTGAAGGGGTGATTAAACTATTATGTTGTGCACTGTAACTACCTAAATGAATGCAATGACTTTAAAAATATCAAATCAGCTTGACTAAACTAATTGAAAGAATATAAAGATTTGACCTATAAAAATCAGGACAATATTTTTTCCCCATACCCTTAGGTAAAGTACTAGGAAAGATAATTGCTTGAAACTTGAAGTAAGACTTAATGTTTAACATGTCCAACAAATTCTGAACAGTAAGAAAATCTAAATCCAGGATAGAAACTTATCAGAAACACTGAGGAACCAGATTAGTTAGAATTTGTTATGGACAACAATCAATTTATTACCAGAAATGAGAAATTTCTTGTAAAATTTTATTACCATTAAAATATCAGTGCTTTTCATATGGCCATCACTTTCTGAAACCTATGACGCTTTCTGTTTGCACTCATTTTGGGAGGAAATTAGTGGATGCTCCACCTGTTAGTCAATGCATTTCAAAAACTACATGCTAAAATCCATTTTATAATGCTGTGGAGAGGAACATTGACAACCAATTTCCAAAATGACTGAAACTGTAAACACAGAATAACAGGAAAAGGAAATAGAAACTCTCTGGTTTCTAATCTAATGAAGAATTAACCTTAGCTGAAATTTTCTGCAATCAACACCAGTTTATCAAAGAAGCTGAGTATTCAACTGAGTCATATGGGCAAAAAGCTCTTGGAAATCCATCCTCAAGATGTGATCTCTAGAAATTTTTCATCCTGGCAGTTTAAAATTTATGTGCATCTGTACATTTTAGTCTCAGCTATCAGACTGGCAGTTTATTAGTTAAGAATCCCTACTTTTTTATAGAAAGCCTGTAGCTTGTAAAATCTTATTAAAGCTACCTTTCTGTTACCAATTCAGTGAGGGAAAGGTGCTAAATTTTATACAGCTTTCCTTAAACAGTCTACAAATCTAAACTGTTTTTACATATAGATTTTATCTGGACTAGCTTTATATTGTGTGTAGAATTTTGACAAGAGTGAAAAGGCATCTACATGATGGACAGCAATGTAACTCTATTATTCAAAGCATCTCTGTGGGAAATTCCTAGCACATGCTTTTCTTCCTGACACAGTTGTTTATTAACAGCTGTGATCATTGGCTTGATTGTCTTGTTTGTTATCCATGTGTGAAGGATACATCAAACAGAAGTGATTTTTGTGAACAAATCTACTTCCCAAAGTGCCTATGCCTCCTCCTGCAAATTTGGAGAAAAATCAGAGCTTTTTCACTTGAACATCTGTCAGCAAGAAAAGTTTTGAAAACACCCTGCCACATCAGATGGCTTTCTTTGTAAAAATGCCACTGCTGTTCCACAAATGATTACACTCATTTTCTTCTCAGGACTCAGCCTCCTTTTTAAATGTTGCTAGGATATCAAGTGCTTGATCAAATTTAAAGCAGGACAGCTTAGGATCACCATTTGTTAATACGTCAGCAAATTCCTTTCAGGAATGTGCTGTTCAGCATATTGTACTCTGGGATCAATTGATTCCTGTAAATGAGGTCATGAATCACTTAATCAGGATACAGTCCTGGAAAACACTCCAGTAGTTTGGGAATCACAACATTCTGTGCTTTTCATGTGCCTGGGTTTGTTAATACCATATTCAAATCTAATTGATACAGACAGATACAGCTGTAAGATTTCACATGACAATATGCTTTTTTAAAGCAGCCATAAGTAATTGCTCTAAGGTGGTAAAGAGTGGTGCAAACCAGAATGACACACAAACTAATAAGTTCTGGGGTTCTGGAAATTAAAATACCTACTTTGTATGAAGCAACAACTTATTTCATAGGTTTCTCAAAAAAAACATGAGTCGTGTCTGTAAACACATTAGTTGTTCTCATTCTCTATCAACAAGTGATTCCTCTGTTATGATCTTTCTAACTATCAAATGTTAGAACAAACACAGTATTGGCCTAAATCTGATCCCCTTGGTCAGACAACCAATCCAGGAAAAATAAAATCAAAAACAGCTAAGCATTTATATTGGACTTAGCAGAGTTATGCCTTGGTTTGGCAGTAAACTGTAGGACATCTCCTTCCTGCTCTACTGCCCTAATTTCACATTTGCATGTTGAATTCAATGACGAAACTACTATGAACTTCAGATGTCCTGTAACAAAAATAAACTGTCACATTCAAATCAAATTGGGAATTATTACTGAAGGATTAAATTAAGTAACAGAAAAATAGCAAAGTGTTGGGAATTAAGAGCTCCATTCACACTGATCTAAGGAAAAGGAAATGTCATCTTCAGAATTTATTTCCCTATAATACTTAGTCAGGCAAAGTTCTTATGACTGTTTGCATGATAGATGTGAAACCTTCATTTTTAACTGAAAATAATCAAAATCCCTTATGATTGTTCCGAATCAATTTTGCTAAAGAAAACCAGCTGAGACTACTTTAAGAATTAGCATGATACTGCTGGACAAGGCTGTGTCTCCTAGTCAGACTGAAAGGACTAAGCTCTTCATTTATGCTGTTTATAGCAGATTATATGAACATCTCCAACCCTCAGCAGATCCATTCAGAGTCAATCTGTAAACATGAAGTGTCTCCTAGTGAAAAAAAATACTCTCTCACCTACATTATCTGTATGCCAGATTCCCTTTGGAGTAGGCTGCTAGAAGTCTTGTTTGTAATTTTTTGGCATTTTGTTCTGCTAAAGCAATTCCCTGGGTGCTAGCGTGCTCACTCCAGCGTGCTTGCTCAAGTGTGAATAGATCTTCAATTTAGCTCTCTGTTCCTGAGACAGAAGATATCACATTCCTGTGAGAAATGTCCTTATCAATCTTCTGTACTTGACATTATCTGCACAAGGGGCAATAGAGGCCCTAAAATACCTTGTGCCTCTGGACAATCCTGTCACCAGCTGTAGAGTGAGCCTGTCCTCACTGTTTTTCCTTGCTGTAGTTCTTCAAAGGTTATTTAACCCATGCTAGCCACAGACAGCTAAATTGGACCCTCCATCCAGTAACACTGCCTGCAGCCTTCTCACCAGCAGGTGTTCATCACAACCACACATTCTCCATGGGAATTAAGCATAATGAAAATCACCTTCATCAAGGAAACTGCTGTTTTCTCATCAAGCTATTAACACAACAAATACATTAAGTTATTTATTTTTCCCAAATAGTTGAAAACATATTCCTTAGCAGAAATGTAGGTTAGACTTTTATCTCACTGGCCTAAATCTGTACTTAGTCTATTAGCTGCCCTGGTCTTTTATATCTTTGAAAGAAGAACTGGGGCCTTGATATATTAAGACAGTTTTGAAACAGCTTTCAGACTCTAATTAGGAAGCCACTGAAAGGGAAAAAGTGTTTGTTATGATAAATACTGACAGAAATGTAGTTACACAAGCCAAGCACTCCTGGTGTAATAACACTACCCACCTGTAACTCAGCCAAACAGAAGGCTAATGCCAGACAGGGAAACAAAGGGGGATCAGGAGGCCCAGACAGAACAGGAACCAAAAGGGCATTTGTCAAGCAGTGGCCCTTTCCTTCAGCAAATATTGGTTAGGACAAGTCCTTATATGTAATGGATCCATAAAACAATTAGGGGTGAAAGACTGAATGATCTAGCTCAGCTTCATAGATCAGTTGCCATACAGAATATTTCCTCCCTGCAGTTTCTCCTCTGACTGGAAAAACAAGACCCAGGGATTTATGCCTTAACTTTGAAGTCTCATTCTTCACCTCAGATATTCACAATTACAAGAACTTTCAAAGGAGCATGAAAGAAGTTCAGTAGTAAGTTGTTCTAGGAATAATCCCACAAGAGTTTCTTTCTACTTTTCCAGTACAATTTATTCTTCAATGTAGAGTTTATATTTGATTTAGATCAGATTTGATTTTAACTAATTTCTTTAGAGGCAAGGTATATTGCAATAATTTTTTTTTTATGTCAAGACCACTCCCCCCAATCAATTTGACCTAATTAGGCAATGTAAAGAGGTGTGATGGAAGAATGAAAATTTTAAAGACAATTAGATCCATACAAGTTTCACAAAAACTGTTACAGGACTAGAGAAGAGAAACTTGGTTAGCAGTCTTTCTGTGCAAAAGTTAACTCGTTATCCTTCATGTTCTGCTTGTTGATGTGCATAAGCTGCTGGCCAAGCTATGGCACATACCTCACAGACCACGATGGAGCATAGAGGGCAGCTAGAATTGCTGAGAAATTCTGAGAATTCTCAGAAAGATGCAGAACGGTGGATCTAAAGGTATTGAGGCAGATTTCTGAGGTTAAGATATATGCACAAAGGACATGAACTGATGGGAAAGCAAGTTAAATAGTTTGACTTTCTGTCATAAGAAGTCACAGGGTAATAAGCCATAGGAAAAGATCAATGTTCTGCTTTCAGTTCCATCACAGTTCTGCTGGGTGTCTTACCAGGTCAGTCAACTAATCAGTCAGTGCACCAGATTCCCATAAAATAGGGATAAAATGCTTACTTTACAGGTTATAGAGAGGTCATTCGCTTTTGCTAGAAAAAAGCTTTGCAGCATTTGAAAAATCTATAGAAGTGCAAAGTGTACATGAACAGAACACAGAAGTGAATGTAGGCAGACATCACGTCATTCATTTAATGTAATGAATTGACACTAGAGTTGGCCCAGGTTCATTTCTTATCAAAATTCATTCAGTGAAAATCTCCATATTAAACCGTCGAGCATCAGGCTTTTCCTTGTTTTGTGTGCTTTCTTGTTCTTCAGTTGTGGAACCTTGCCAACCATCTCTGACAAACAGACCCCTGAGACAATCACCTGACACTGAGTCCAGCACAGGCTTCCCAAAAAGTCTCCTCACCCATCCTTCTTGGGATCTTCATGCAGCTTTGAGTATTTATGCTTCACACACACGGCACTCACAAATCTCTAGCACTGTTCTTTTTTTTAATCTAAAACCAACCACCATCCTGAAAGCAAAAGGTATTTTGCCTTTCTTTAAGGGAACCTCCAGGAGTACAGCAACTACATTCAAGAAGACACATGTTTTCATCTGGATCTCTCCCTTCATGAAAGCCAGACCATTTGCTTCCACTCTCCTACTGTCCAAAGTTTTCCATGTCTGCATGAGGCTTACTTCTTACGAAACCTCATTGAAATCCATGCTTTACCTTTTGGCTTCTGTGCACAATGTTAGCACTCTCAGTAGCCACAACAGACTAACTGGCCACTGTGGTTTCTGTAGGATAGGTCTATCTGATTTTCGGGATATTTTACCCACAAATTAAAATGTGGTATAGTATTATAATATCCACCCTGAGAATAAGGCAAGATATTTTTTCAGAAGCAAGTTCTATATATGGATATAGAGGCCTTTAGGTGACAACAGATGTCAGAGAAGCAAGTGCATGTTAAAATAATGAATTCAACCTGCAGTTGAAAGTTCTTGCATTAAGTTCACCAAAATACTATACTTGCCTCTGTTTTCCTGGACAGCTCACTACATATCTGATCTGATCAAATAGACATATCCTCATTCATGTTTGACAAAAAAGCTTTTATGTTTGAAATACTTGTAGTGGTATCATAGGAATATTAACAATAAATAAATCCAGACAACTGGGGTGCAGAGAATGAGAATTATGCTACATCCATGTAGGATGGCCAAGGATCTTCAGTATGGTAACCACAGCCAACTGTTGGCATGTGGTGTGGGGTGTAATTGAAACTTTGTTAATAATTAGAGTAGTTTTACTGGAGTGCTTCCCTGCAGATTCTTGAGATTTTGTGGAGGTCATTCTCCATACTATTACAACTACCATAAATACCTTTGGTTGGCTTTCTAACTCTCAAATTAGCAGCTGCTATTCCCTTTCTGAAATGACCTTGTCCACTCCAGAGATACCAATACTTAAAATAGCAAATGGGTTAAAGAATTGAAATGTTTTACATTTGAATTTTTCCTTCTCAGTGACAAGGGTTTCTCATCTAGCAAATTTGGTTTTGCTATTGTCTTTGGTCCTTTCATCACATTTGGAATAGCTTGTCATTCTGTTACCTCATTCACCAAAATTTGGTAAAAAGCTATATTTGATGAAAATCCATTCAGAAAACTACTCTTAAAACCAACAAAGATAATTTCATGCAAGTAAGAAATGTAAATCACTTCTGGTCCCAGAGCAACACGACTCAATTATTTCAGAATGGTCTGACAATTACAAATTAAGATAATTACAGTAGGAAAGAATAAAAGCTGCAAAGGCTTGTCATTTCTATTTTTTTATAAGATGGGTAAGCTAAGTCCAAAATATGGATCCTGTTAAATACCAGATCTCTTAGAACAGAACAGTGATATTGTTACATCAATTTACATTTTCATTATAGGCACTATATTTAACTGGCCTCATTTTATAGGTTATTCATATCACAACTTTTGTTGAGTTTGACATTGTTTGATTGATCTCTCCTACACTGAGAGCCATCTGCCAACATCGTTATAAGCAGCAGGATAACAGAAATTGACCATTTGTTACTATTACAAATGGAAAACATTACGCTTTCATGATGTCCTTAAACCATACATGTCAACTTCTGTCCTGTATAAAACATAGTGTATCAAACTTCAGTATTCATCACATTCAGATCAACTATTTTCTGGTTTTATTAAAAGCTCCATAGTCTTGTTAGCCCAGGGATATTGAGAAGTATATTAAGCTTAATATTTCATGCAAAACTAGGTTATATCATAGTTTCATATGTAAAGTAGGTGAACAGATGGATTTCTGCTCTTGTGATCTGAACTAGATTAAATTAACTAGGTTAAACTGCATGGTCTTAATAAGGTCATTTAAAACAAGAAAAAACATTAAATAAAGGAATAATGAATTCCATCAAAAAATATAATCAGCATCAAGTTTTATTTGAAGAAAAATAGTTAGAACTTTTTGGCAATAAATTATATTTCTAAGTAGCAATAAGAAAAGTTTAAGAATATACTCCATGCTCAACAAGCTATATTCTAATGTTGGAATTTTCTGTTACGAGATTAATTTCTTCCATTCACATCTTGTATCGTCTCTATGTGACAGAGGATTAGCAACTCCTGATAAACAGATGCTTGTATTTGGCACAGGTATTTTGGCCCACAGCCAGTTGTAGCCAGACAGGTGTTTTTGTGGAAAACCCAAGTCTGCATTACAGGAAGAGGCTGGTGTCTAATGACTGCCTAATAGCTGCTCCTCTCAGACAAAATCAGTATTAGAGCCACATCTGCTACTCTTCTTGTGTTCCAGTAGCTGCATTTGAAACTCAACAGCTTTCTAAACTAAAGCACCTTTTCTGCTTAAATTCTTCAGCATTTTCTTCATGTATCGTGCAGCTGATTTGTCACACTGCACGGTGTGTGAACTATGTTATTCTGGCTAAACTTATGGCTAAATGAGAATAGGATTTAAATAGTTAGGTAAATAAATTTATACTTCATTAAATAGAGGTCAAAACATATTTCTTCATTCTTGTTCTGAGTAGGGATTTTGGTGGGAAGAATAATAAACTTTGGCAGTCCATAAACAGTGATTTGTATAGTCCAAAGGCTTAAAGATTAATTTTTCACACTGCAGCAAGCAATGAACAAGTAGACAAGAAAAAATACATTCCTGAACAAAGCAAAATGCTTTGGCCCATGGCCAAATGTATTTCCCATCATTTTGTTCTTTAAATGTAGTCATAAAATCTTCCAAAATTAGTTCTACTATACTCAAAATTTCTTGAGATATGTAGCAGGGGTGCATAAACTAAGAACTTCCGATTACAAAGTTGGAGGTTTTATTATTTCTCCAGGAAACAAATTCTAACCTACTCAAACTCTATGACAAAATCGGATAAGGTTGATGGGAACTTAAGACACTCACAGCAAAATAAATGTGGAAAAGAACAAAGTAGACAAGAATGTTCCCTCTTCTAACGGGAAAAGAGTTGATGAAAGAAACAAGTAATGCTGAAATACCTCCTAGGAGCAGAGTGAACTGTTTTGGTTGACTTAGAGGAGAAGTTAGCAAAAATCCCAAAATCCTTAAAAGGAAGTCTTTATCTCAGTTACAGATTTTTTCAGTGGTGTTTTGGGGGATTTCTCTGTGGGAAGGAAATTCTGCTTTCATTGAGATGCTTGAAAACAACATCAAGAAAAACAACACAAAATCTCTGAGGAAGAAGTATTTCTAATTTTGATAATATTTTTTTGATCTCATGGGGAGATAAAGGGAGTCTCTCAAGCTGGAAGGATAGAAAAAAAAAGAAAGCTCTCAGGGAGGAGAGATCATCTTTGCTTTTTAATGCTTCAGCTCAGTTCTTAAACCAGAATTACTTTGGTGAGAAAGGTGAGATGAAAAACCCCTGTTACGCCATGAAGTGGCATGATACATTTCCTCTTGCTTATAAAAGAACTATCTAGGCACAGTTTAATTTTTTTCCTGGCTATTTCATAAGAACCTTGAAAATCAGAGGTTTTGAAAGTGTTTTAAAGAAAATATAACATGAAAACACTTTTGTTTGCCAGTCTTTCACATCTTTGCAGTCTTTTTGACCTAATCCAGAAAAGGCTAAGGGGGTCAAATTTTTATCACAGTATTTTTATCTTTAAACAAGATCTGAATGATCCCCTTATGGAGACAATCACATTTTAGGGATTCTAGTCAAAATTTTAGAGCTATTTCAAATACTCAAGTGGATTCCATAACTTTGTTTCAAAATTTCTTGCATTTTTTAATGTTTACCCTCTTGCTATTTTAAGTGGCCTGTATAAAAATCTATTCCAGTGTCAGTAAACAAAGGCAATCCCAATTATCTCAATTCTTCCCTTTGATGGAAAAAAAAGAGAAATTCCTTTTTTTCCATTACTTGTTCTGCCTATATCTGGTATCCATTCTTGGAAGTTTTATCTGCCAATCCTTGCTGGATTTAAAGTGGTAGGATGAGGTGGTGGGTTTTATTGCACAGGCAGAACCCATTGTGTTATGAATCTATGGTAACACTGTACTTATCAAACAAGAAAAAATAAATTCAATTGCACTGCCAAGTACTTTATGTGCTGACACTATTTTCACTTTTATCAAATTTCGTGCAAGAAGGAATGGGATTTGGATAGATCCTAGTAATGTATGTCACTTCTGAGTTCTGGAGGAGTGTAATCAGATCTGTAAGTGGTCTAGAGACTGATACACCTTCCCATCATCAAGCCTGTAATCTCTATGAATGCATCAGAGTATGGAGAAGACTGGAAACAGCAAGATATAACAGATAAGATAGTTCATATGTCATTCTGTACGTGTCTCAAATATTCCCACAGGATTTAGGTAATTTTTTTTTAGGTTTGTGGCTTTATTTCTGATTACATTTTCAACTAAGTTCAGAAAACTTCATGAATTTGCACTTTCAGGAACAAGTGTTCTTTGATAATGACAGGATTTGAAATACTGTATCAGTGATGCACCAATTGAAAGCCTGTTCACTCCATGGCCTGTAGATGCACAGACTGGGGCCTCTGAAGTGCTCATTGCTTTCCACCTTTTTCTAGATGGCCTGGAGCCCCTGGAAGAGAGTAGCAAGGAAAAAACATGCTTACATACTGAAGAACATGATCAGTGAAAAGGTCTTTGACAATGGAAGAGGAACAGTCTGTGCTAATACATACAAGACTAGGTAGGATGTAGAAACCAAACTACAGTCCATCTCACAGACACTGTGCACATTCAGGTTAAGTGTGAAAAAACTGTGAGCAAATAGGTGCCCATTTCCCACAGCTGCATTTTAGAGCAAGACTTCTCATAGCACTTTGCCAATTCACACAATACCACCTTAGTCCCACAGTAGTTCATTTCAATATATAGTAATGAGCTATGAACTCCTGCAGCCTGTTTTTGGTGTGTTGATACTGTACTGAATCAGAAACAATAGCTCACAAGACTAAACAAAGTGGAATTATATAGACAAATAAAAGTAATTGTGAGACCACAGTAAACCAAGAATATTAATAGAAGCATAAAAAAATTATCAGCCATACCTGCCAAGAATTACATGCTGAACTTTTATCATTTTACTTCAGCAAGGTATTTGGCACAGAAATGCTTAATGATAATCAGTGTTGGTTTCTGGTTTATGTTTAACCTCTGAATGTGCTAACCAGGAATGTAGGGAATCATTCTGATTTTGAAATACTACTGAGTAGTTATGTGGGAGGGACTGTACAGAGTTGTGGTCATAAGGTAGAAAAATGATAGGGAGTAGATTTTGTTCTGGAACTTTCCTTTAATGCCATCTGGGAATATCATTCATCTGTGCAAGCAAACCTAAATTATTCCAATAATGCTCAGGCAATGGATTCTTAACAGCAACAGAGAACACTGTATATGATGGGCAGAGTTTTAACTCATCCAGACTCAGGTTAGTTCTATTCCCTTCTGCAGAAATGCTGTACACTGGGATTGCCCCGCTGGCACTGTCAGATCAGCTGCACAGGGCATCGTTCTAATGCTGCCTTTGAGCTACTCTCTCACTTCAGGGCAGGAGTAAAATCTCCCTTAGATGTTTTAACAGATGCATAGTCTTGTTTTAGTTCATTCCTTTTACAAATCAGAGCTTTCTCTAACTGAATAAAATTACATTAATAGTAATTTTTTACATACTTTTTCTGCTTACTGAAAGTCAGCGGTCATGTAAGAAGTTTTCAAATGAATAATACATTTGGATGTTGCAAATTCTTCTGCTTTGAAGGGCTGGCAAAAAAAAAACTCAGCAGGGCTCCAAAACGTATACAGGCTTAACTTGATAAAATTCAACCTGGAATGCTGAAAAAAAAAGACAGAAGATTCAAGAATAAGGTTCATTTCGGGACTTTTCAGTAATTCCCCATTTGTTTACCAGAAAACCCTAACAAAGTTCCTCTTCAGAGTTGTTATGAGAGGTAGTTTGGTGGAAGATTTAAAGAGTGAAGGACTTTTATTTATCTTCATTATCTATATTATGATTGACACAGGAATGTGATATTAGACTCCTCTCACATCTTTTTCAGCTGAAACATTTTTGTGGAACCCTCTGTATTGTTTATATTTAAAATGGCATTTCAGCTTCCAGGGCATCCTATGGTCAAGCCACTATCTACCACTGCATTCTGATAATATTGTTTCTAAAATCAGATGATACATTGTGAATACTGGCCTCAAGGACTGGTTAAAACCCTCAAGGTTACACCCTCCTTGACTCTTTGAGTTCACAAATAGGAGGATTATTAAAAGAGCATGATCAAGGTTAGTGGCCCCTAAAATTAGACCTCACAGCTGTGTTTTGACTTTGCTGTCTGTATATGAACACAAAGATTATCAGTGCATTTGGACTTCTTTAAAATATAAAAAAAATCCTCTTTTTCTTTCCAGACTACCATACTATGCATTAGAATGCAGGAAGCTCGAGGTGCAATACTTGTATTTTATATATATTCCTGTGTCAGTTCATGTTGCATGCTAACTGATAACACAGACATGTAAGGAATTCCCTTAGAAAGCTTTTTGGAGGCAGGTAACTCAAACAGTCCCCTAATTTCAGAGTTAGTTGACTTTTTCCCTGTTCAATTTATGTTAGACACCACTGTAAAAAGGCACCACATCCTGCTGGATGTGTTGAAATGATACTTCTAGATGAATTAGCTCTGAAAACCTAAAGAGATGAGCCATTCTTATCCTTGCTTATTTTTAATTTGAGCACTTACATGTCACTCTGCTGTTTTTACAGCAGTTTCACTTTCTAGGCAGACACAAGGGTTGCTTTGAATTACAGTGACTTCTAATGATCCCAAGGTTACCAAGAAACTGAGGGACTGCTATGCTGCATTTGTTCATTGCATCTGTGGTGCCCTCTCCAAGCCAAAATTGTGTGTTTGGTGGTGGAGGCTGGTGGTCTAGGACTGGGCTCAGGTAGCATTTGCTCAGCAAAGGGGGACAGCAGGCCATCCACAGAGAGCTTGGCACCTGCCCTGATGGCAGAGTCTGGCTGAACCACTTCACACACTTTGATATCCAGAGAGGCTTCTGCCATCAGTAAAAGTGAGTTTAAAAAATTCAATTTTAAGCAAATAAAGTCAACAAATGAAACATTTTATTATAAACTTGTGGGAAGTGGACAACCAAGTAAATGATAGAGTTTTTACTTCCACAAAATAAATAGATTTGTTCACCATATGCTTTTCTGAAACTGTGGCAGCTGAGACCACTGTTCAGCTTTGGACATGCTCTCCTCTCAAGGATGGTTAACTTGAAGTCTGCATTAAAGAGCAAACTAGACCATGCCTCTGAATTCCCTGCAAGACCTACACCATTGTTGTTACCTTAACACTTTGCTGCTTCACTTTTCCTAGAAGCCACTCAGCAACTGTCCCTAGATTCCTTTCTTCTGTGCCAAAGGGAAATAATGTGGTGAAACAGGATTTACCAGGCTGGTTATATCTCATTATAAATTTTAGGAGAATTCAAATTTCAGTTTCAGTATGTGCTTTCTGTCGGATAGACTGGGCTTTGCTGAGACCTTTGGACTGCAGAGATTTTAAAGATGTTTCAAAAGCAGGAATCCCATGCTCAAATGTGAGCATATATAAATATCTAGTTGGGGGTTGTTGTTTTCTTCCAAAGGTCAGTAACGTAAAGAGTCATGTGAGAGAAGGAAGTGGTAAAAGGCACTAGACTGGAACTCCAGGCTGGGTTGAGCTCCTGGCTCTGTTTCAGCTTGTGACTGCAGGCAATTTTTATAGGTATAGCATTTCACTGCCTCAGCAGGCTGCTATTAATTAATGTCTGTGTCTGAGGTCTGTGTTAAGAGGGATGAGAGCAGGGAGTCCCCTCTGTGAAGCAGCAACAGGGATGCTTTCTGTGCCCAAGGCACCTCTTTCAAAGCTGACACGGGTGTCTCAGCACAGCTCTCCACAGGCAGTCCAGGCAGTTACCTGCTTCCTGGGGCTTCACTTCTTCTGTGCTCACTGTGGTTATAAAATTATCATTTCAGACCATGAGAATCACTTACAGGACTATGAAAATCAGTCATGGGGGGAAAGAAAAAGACCTCATAGTTCAAGAATGAGGGGATGGGGTACTTTTTCTCCAGAACATATGAATTCAATTTTGGAGAGAAATGAATCTCAGGCTGTAAGCACACAAGGAAACATATGAGGAGTCAGAACAAAGGGCCTCTTAAATGACAATCAGTCATTCTATCAACCCATGACTGTAGCAAAATGTTTTTGTTGTAAAACAGTTGTCTGACACATGCTTGTAAGCCTGCCAAAAAAGACCTAAACAAAACAGAAGAAAAGTGGGGTTCCAGTTCAATTTACCCCTGATTTTTCATAACTTTTGTTTAGTTCATGCAAATACCTAGAAAGCACTGTTAAAGTAAACAAGAGCACCGCTAAAGTCCCTCTGTTTAAACAGAAATGCTTGCACCACTGACACCACCAGTCACAGAGGCCACTGCAAACCCGTTCAATCTGTAGCTTAACACAGCAAAGGAGAGAGCAGGGCTGCTTCACGCCCTCAAATGGGGATCCTGATGAGGGGTTCCCTCCTCTTGAGCACTGCTGTTTAAATTGGGCTCATCAGCCATGATTTGCAGGGCTGCAAAAGCATCTGTTTAACTGAGTGCCAGCAGAGGCCCAGAGCCTTTCTGTGTATGTGGAAGCTATGGGAAAGGAACTGAAAGGTTACTCACTGCACTGTGGGAGGGACCTGGCAGCAACAGAAATGGAATTAGCCCAGGCAGTCCTTCAGCTCAGGAAAGACAAGTGTTGAGTAGGTATTTTGCAAGCACCAGTGAAATTACTAAGAAAAATTAAATTATTCCAGTGTAAGCTAAAGGTATGCTTATGGTTATGCAAGAGGAACAGGAGTTGGCAAGCTGCGACTTCCAGAATATTAAGGAAAAAAAACCCAAAACCAAACCCTGGAAATTATTTTTAAAATTCCTTAAAAATTATTCCATCAAAAGTGATAGGATAATTTTCAATACTAAGACCTTTCATGAATTTAAATGCTATTTTATATATATTTATATATATATATTTACATATTGACTGGAATTTTGAGAAGTGAAAAGGTAATATGGGGTTAAATACAATTATTTATTGTATTTAGAATTATTAAGTCTTTATTTTGCTTCCATTCTCTGTAGAAGAAATACAAAACAAATTGTTCTCACTAGGAATCATTCTTCCAAGTCAAAGAGGAAAGAATATATTCTGTTAGGTATATAATGTAATTGGTTGGTATAATTTTATTTAACCAAAGCAATGTTCGAGAGCATTAGTAGATAAGAGGAGAAAGAGAATGAGAACCTTTGAACATATATTTTACTTTGTATTTTATCCATAGTTCACTACCTTACATTGGGATCCTTGTTTAAAACAACAAAGATACATAATTTAAGGTCAGTCATCAAAAATCTTACATAGGAGAGATAGGATGAAATGGGGATGCAGTAACTTTTGAAGACTGTTTTAATAATTTATTGAAAGCTATTTTAAAGAACTCTCTGTTAGGGGGATAACATCTCAGAATACTTGGACTATATTGAAGCAAAAGAATTCAACCTTAACTAACTTGTTAGAATTCTTTGAAGATATTACTGCCATGGTAGATAAAGGGAATTCTAATTTAATTAGGTTTTCAGAGGATACTTAGCATTACTCCACATCAAAGATTACTGGATAAAAGGTATCGAACAAAGACTAAGATCTAGAGTGGAATAAAAATTGTCTCTCAAAGAACAAAAGAGAATGATGTATAGCTATTTTTAAAGAAGAGAAGAGATTATTACATATGGCAGTATAAGAAGTATAAGCTTTAAACATTCTGAAATTTTTGAGGCATGTGTAGTAATGGGACTTTTATAAAACAATGAGCACATTTCCTGAAACAGTATATCCACTTTGTCCCTCACAACTATCACAAATTTAGCTGTCTCATGCAATATGAGAGATGTTTCTAGGTTGATTATAAACTAATACACAAGGGGAAATCACAAATTTCTTCCAATATTCCCTTGTCCTGACCATGATTAAATGGGAAAAGAAAGACTGATGAGACACCTCCATGCCAAACTAGTCAAAAAGCATGGCCACAGCAACTGTAGTTATCCAAAAGTTTATGAGAGCAGTTTTCAGGCTAATCTAAATTGGCACAAGAATTTTAAAACTCAGCAAAGTTGTAAAGCATACACAGCTATCAGACTAAAGCTGTGTGCTCACTGTCTGCACTGGCCCTTAAAATTACAGGCAAGGAGATTAGAGCTTCCCCAAGTTCAAAACTTAGAAGAAAGTGGGAAATGTTGCCATCACAACTACTTTATGCCAAGAGTTTATGTAGTGCTAATGGAAAAAGTGCTGGAAATTAAAGACAAGTCTAGAATGAGTTAGAGGAGCGGAGAGGAAAAAAAAGAAGGGAAGTGAGTTTCAGATAAACAAGGGCAGAAAGAAAATACCGGGCATATTGAGTCGGACAGGCTTTTCCTGTCCTTGTGCTGAACATTTCTTATGCTGCCTTCTCTGTTTTCTAGCTGTACAGTCCAGGTGAAAGGGCATGCTTCGCTCTTGTGGAGTTTTGGGGATTTTTTCATAAATATGGTAACTTTTACTACTCTAACCCTTTCCTAAAAAGTATGTTAGTAGTATGGGTCTAGAAAACGGTAACACAAAATTCATCATTCACAGCAGTCAGAGAGCCAAAGCTGGGGACTCTGTACCAATTTTGGGGTCTGTGCCTCCCTCTTTGCACCTTTGTTGCACAGTGAAGCAGAGCACTGTAAAGCCCTTTAGGAGATTGCTGGCAACTTAAAATGGCACATATGTATCATAATTACACTGTAGTCCAATAGAATCAGCACACCATTTGCAGTAAGAAATCCCTTTGATCCTCTCCACAAAGTCAGGCGAGTAGATTTCTCTGCCAGAAAGTCATTTTATTGAGTGATTTGATGGACACAATCTCTCTTGGCTGGTGCAGTAATTGCAAAGGAAGAAGATCTTGGTACATAAAATCATTTTTAAATTATATTCTTTATCCTTAAGATAAAGAATATAATTTTCAACTTATTTTCAGCACATTGGCTGCAATAATTTTTGCAGTCCAAATGAGGATACAATTCTGAGAAAAATAGTGGGAACAGGAGTTATATCGATTAGTAAAGGCAAATTATCAAAGGATCTGCAGCACCAAGGGTTGCTGCCACTGCAGAGAGAGCCCTGTGTGTGTGTCACAGAGCAGACCACATTTGGATGGTTGCCCTCCAAGCTGCTGCAAGCACAAATACCCATTTTCATCAGCTTATGAAGGAAAAATTGGCTCCCGTAGACACCGGTTACTAAGAGCGCAGACTGCAGCACAGGAAATGCAGTCATGTTCAAGCCTTTTCCTCTGTTTAAGTCCACATGTTCAGTGTCCTATATTGTTTGCTGCATACTCACAGCACTTTGATGTTCTTTGGGGGTCCCCAAACTGGCCTTTTCCTATTTGCCTGAAGAGAGTTGTCCTGAACAAATTCACCATAGAGAGAAAATTAGGTAACAAAACAATGCCCAGAGAGAAAAGTAAGAACTAAAATGAGAGAACCAATCTGCAACCTTGTCTATGGGACTCAAAGAATCACTGGAGAGATGGCAGAAGGCCAGGGGGCTAGGAGGGTGGTCTAACAAAGGACTAAAATGCAGCAGAAGTTTGGAGTAACAAAGTTTTGTGCAAATGAGCCTTTTCCTGAGCAGTGCAGAACCTCAGAGTCACAACTCCTAGCACTCGTCCTAACCCAGCCATTACGAGCTGGAGCAGTTGCTTTGATCAACCATTTGTGCTAACATTGTCTGCAGTGGCATAAATAAGGAGTACTTCTATTTTGGTCAGAGAAGTTTAGCCCAGAATAAAACTGCAGTGACATCAATATGAGACCACAAGGATCACAGTCTGGCAGTTTATGGAATAATTATGATCCCACATAGACAATGTTTCCCGGGAACAGGAGTTTTCTATAATTCATTACTAAACTTTTAAATCCTCAGAAGAGTGTCAGTAAATCCATTCTATTTATTGTTAGCTGAAGGTCAGCTTTGCTGAGTGTTTATCCTCTAGAATACTCTCAAAGACCAGGTTGGACAAAACAGCTGGTAAGCAAACCATAAAAACATCATGTGCACCCTCAGTGCATCATGTGAACCCTCCAAAAACACACAGTTTCATGGTTGCATCCACAACTGCCCCAGCATAATAAAGCTTTTCTGGCTTTCTGTTTCTATATATCTATCACTAACAGAGTGCCTAAGATTAAGCCACTGGCTCCGCCAGTGGTTTTCTCTAAAACAGGAAAAATCCCATGTCATGGACTGACAGCAAGGGACGTAGGATTCCCAAGCAGACAGATTCCAGGCTGCCTAAATGGGCAATACAAGGCCCAGGTGGACACCGGAGCTCAGGTCCAGCATAGGTTTCAGCAGTCAGGTGAACACTAAAGGCCTTGCATTGCACCAAGATCTGCTAACACAGAGGGCATCCAGGAAACCATTGCTGACATGAATGCAGATCTGGGATTTTTTTCATCAGCAGGATGGTGATTGCAAGTTTTAAGGCTGTATTGCTAATGATAATAGGGTGAGGAAGTGACTGTAATGTGCTATAAACAAGTCTTCATATTGCAGTAATTCTCCCATGAACTGAAACTCTTTTTAAGGAACATTATTGTTCCATATCATTCCTGGTGTTTTCTAATAGTGTTCAGAGGAAACGACTGGCTTTCTGAGTGCCAGATCCCAGGGTATAGAAACAATGGGGGGGGCATATTAAAATAAAAATTAAAATAAAAAAAGAATTAACATTTTTCAGGCAGCCTTCTGACTTACTATAAAAGCCTCCTGATGTTTCTCGCCCAGGACTGGGATTTGTAATAACACCAGTAAAGTCAGAGGTTTCCAGACAAAAGTTCATTGCTGTTTTCAAACAAAATATTCACTGTATGCAGATCTGCTTTCTCATTTAGCTTTCTTCACTCTCTCCTCCTTGTTTCAAGCATATATCTAGGTAGAGCCCTTTCCTGACCTTTCAGGCTATTCCTAGATTTTTCTTTAAAGGAGTGGGTGGCATTTTAGTAGGCTGGGCTCACTTGCTCAGTCACAACAAAGGAAAATAAAAATAACCAGCTGAAAAACTGAAGTTGCTGGAATGTGTAATACTCAGCATTAAAATGGCACAAAGTGCCTGCCTATTTATAGCTCTTGTTTTGAGAAAGAGTGAGACACACTTTGGGCACAATGGATCACCCAGGAAAACGCATGGCCTTGCATTCTGCATGTGAAAGACTTTTTGTTTGTTGCAATACCAGTAATTTCCCAGGAAAATGGGGTTTATTCAGCATTTTTTAAAATCTCTTTTATGCAAGCAAATGCCAGATTTGACATGCCAGTTTGGTCGCTGAGTAAAGACTTGGATGACTAAATAAAACTCTGTATTTGCTGTAATTCAGATTTATCAGTACATCTTCATTGTTACATCTTTTTCTGAGATGCTTAGCATGATTATACAAGAAATGAGTTTTCATGTATTAAAAGACCTGTAGTATCTCATTCACCAAATGATAAGACTTTGAGGACAAGACACTCACAGTTTAACAGTACCTGTATTTTTCATGTGCTTCTTTGTCCTTATTTGATTCATGCTGAACTATATTTAATAAATTATAAGTTTCTCTCTGTCTTTCAAAGTTTCATCTAATTTTTTGTTTTGTTTTCCAGCTCAGTAGAAGGTAGAAAAGAATGAAATGTCAGAGAGCAAAACAACTGGAGAGAAAAAAACAAAACTGCTGTTTGCAAGAAATAGAAGAAAGCTATGCTACAAATAACGTGCAGAAGACATATACGAAAAGGCAGAACTCACAGCAGCAGCCCAGAGATTTTTGATGCCATGTTTAAAATAAGCCAAGCCTTACTGTGCATCATGTGGACTGACAGCAGACAAGAGTAAATAGTAAGAGTACTTTAAATAGTCAGTAAATAAGAGTTAATAAAAACTCATTCTGTAAACTGAGGACCACAAGAAACTCCCTGTAAGGTCAGGAGGTCGGTTCTGTGGTCCATCTGGTTTAATCCTGCCTCCGACAGCAGCAATAGGAGATGCTGGTTAGGAAGAGCACATGAGCTGAGTCCTGCAGGCTCTTCTCATGCTCCCCAACACCCCCAGTTTTGGAGCAGAGGCCAAGAGGGCACTTCTCAGTCTATTCCCTTCAGCATGTCCCCATATGGTACTGACTTTGGAAAAAGAGCTACAGTGCCCACACTTTTTGAGCCTGAAACCTGTAATCATGACAACAAAAATAGGATCAAAAGTGGGGGAAGCTGCAGCAGAAAAATGAAGAGGGAAAGATTCTGAAGTGATTCAGCAGAGCACAGCCACTGAAAAAAAAAAAAAAAAAGAGAGAGAGAAAAGAAAAAGAAATTCTGAACTGAAGCCAAATAATAAATGTGGTCCTGTGGAGCCATTAAGGTACATTAATGCTGCCACTTTCCCATCTGTTCCCTGAAGTTCCAAACCAAAAACAAGTCATCTGCAGTCTTGGCTCCCTTATTGTCTGAAACATTCATCTATTAAATTAATCTGGAGAAAATGTATCTATTTCATCCCTGGTGGGACTTGTTTTGTTTTGATAGGGTTGGATACCATGGATTGTAGCCCATTGAGGCCACAGATAAAAAACATGTGAATAAAAAAGTAACAAATGAAACAAATAAATAGTGACTACATGCTATTTTTTTTTCCTCTAGCAGAAATGCCTTTGGAATAACTGTGATTTTCTTCTGTTGTGTTGAGAAGGCTAGCAATTTACACTAACAAAATTGGCACAATAACCCTGGGAATCCTTATTTTTCCATGAACAATGTACAATGACAAAATTTAAGGGGAAATTTCCATGTTCTTAAACTCTGATAAAACTTTCAACTATGAAACAAAATTCCTTGTGCCTGTATCACAGAGGGAAAAGTTCATGCCTGACCTTGTTAAGCAAAAAAATCTAAAATGCTCTTTGCAATCTCCTGAGCCAGTAATTCCTGGATCCTTGGTATTGCAAAATTCCCTTCTGTTACACCCCCCAATTATGATAACTCATTTAGCTCATTGTGGTGATGCACAATCTCCTTGCAGCAGTGACAAAATTTATTTCTAGTGCTTCTAAAACATATTTAAGTTCACAATGTTCAATACCATGACATAAAAGTAGCCTAGAAACATGACTCTTGATATATTTAGCAAAGTTGTGCTCATGTATGTGTTTCCACTTAGAGCTAATCCGTATGATTTAATAACCATTAGCTGGAAAGACCTCTATTCTCCCTAGACACCCCACCAAAATTGGCACGCGACTCCCTGCAGAGAATAAATCTCTAACTAGCCACTTCCAGGGAAGATGTGCAATTTCTGTAGCTCACATGGTACGCTCTCCCTATCTCCTGTTGTGGTTCTGTTTCTGTGGCTGATTAAATGTGTTATCTTTTCACCCATTCCTTTACAAAAGTACTTCCTAAACTGTTGATGAATTAAGCCACAAACTCACATGTGATTAGGGCACAGGACTGTGAGTCAGGCAGTTCCCTCTATAGTTATGTCTGGCACCCAGCATTTTCCTGCAAAATGCAGTTACAGCATCACAGAATCACAGACTCCATTAGGCTTGAAAAGACTCTGAGATCATCAAGTCCAACCTGTGACTGAACACCACGCTGTCAAGTGGACCAATGCACCGAGTGCAGCTTTTCTTAAAACAACCCTGTGGATGGTGACCCCACCACCTCTCTGGGCAGCCCATTCCAAAGTCTAACCACCCTTTCTGTGAAGAATTTCTTCCTAATGTCCAACCTAAACCTCCCCTGGCACAATTTAAGGCTATCCCCCCTTGTTCTTTCCCTAGCTGCCTGGGAGAAGAAGCTGATCCCCACTTGGCTACAACCTACTTTCATATAGCTGGGTCGGGAATGGGTGTTTTAAGTGCACTTAAAGAATCATTGGAAAAGTTATCAATAAAAACAGGTTTAATATAAAGGTAGCAGCACAACAAAGTTTGTTGGTGAGGTTCACTCTACTACTTACTCTACTATGCTTTTCATAGGGCTACAAGAAAGTGGACTTCAGTCATAATAACGTTTCATCCAGGCCACACTTGGGGCTGGAAAGTTTCTTTGGAAGCTTGAGAACTCCTTCCAGCCCTTCTTGTGGATGGATGTCACACTGGCCAACTTTGAGTCATCCGGGACCTCTTGATTTAGCCAGGACTGATGAGAAAAATTTATTCAGATATATTTAGTCTGGGTTTTTTTAAATTTGAAAACATCCTCTTCTTACTGTTCATAAATTATACAATTAGGGTTTAAATTTGTAACAAACTTTCAAGTAAATTATAGCATTAAATTTACTTATAGAGCTTTTAATTGGGTTTATTTGTGCTTCCTCTTACTGAAAATCTTTAGAGCTGCTGTAAATCAACATACATCAATTTACCTTTGCAGCAGATCTAAATCTGAAGTTACTAACTTATAAAAATGTCTCTATCAAAAAAGCAAAAAATGTCTCTATCAAAAATCTCTTTTGAATCTAACCCACTTCATTCTGCAATAACTTACCCAACACAGGAATTTCAGGGAAGTTCTGAGATATCAAACCTGCATGACCAATACAAGAATAAGATTTCCTCTGACAACCTTAATAACTATTTCTGTGATGATATGGCAGTACTATGAAGAAATTAGCAGATAAGAAAAGTACTTTCTTCACTTTTGCATAGCAAAGGCAATAGTAAATTTAGTAATTTCGGGAATTAAAGTCATCAAGCCACAGAATGCAAAAGCAGGATGAAGATGTAAGCTATGCTTTTCTGAAATACACCTCTCTTCTCTAGATGGGAAGGAGAAATTGAAATTTCACCCTTTGGATCCAGATGTGGAAAATCCAGTTAATACTGCTATTAGACTCTGTAGTTTTATAAAACGCAGCTCTTGATTTTAAAAAGGAGTAGAATGCGATCAAAAGAAGATAGCTGATATTGACACGTCTGGCTATGTGCCTGATGAACATTAGTGGTTCCTGTTAACACCTTTCTACCTTGCTTCATCAAGTTTCACACATATCCCTCAGAACATAGCTCAAAGAACAGTTTAATTAACAGAGCAGTCCTCTGGTGAATATATAGCTCAGTACAGCTTTCAAATACACCAGCAGAGCTCTGGTCTACTGCTATTGCCTGGGAAACTAGCTCAGTTATGACTTGGCAAAATGGAAAAACCATTGGCAGGGTTATGGGGAAATACCCACTGTACTTTACATAAAGACATCCCAAGAGAATGTTGTAGTTTCAGGGTTAAAAATCTTACAAAAATTCTGAATGTGAAGTCATTTATAACTGTAAAAAGAAAGGGGCAACAGTCTTTGCTGTGTGTTCGGATATACTTACAAAGCATTGCTGTAAGCTAGATTCACAAATCATTACTAAATTCAGAAATTGAATTTGTTGTTTGTAGCCTTAAAAAAACAAAAAAGGAACACCTTTCTTAAATGTTAAAATGGTGGTTAAAGGTGGAGGGTGGGGAGGTGTAATGTGAATATATACAAATATCCTAAACAAATACACATATACACAACTTCTTAGGAGTTTGACTAGGCCCTGGAAAACAGTACTTTTTAAAAGAATAAAGTTATAAATCTCTGTCTGGTTGGCATTTTTTATACAAAAACCTATCTTTCGATTAATTTTTCATTACTAACCTATTTGTATGACGAGTAATCTACAAATATTTATAAATAAGTATAATCTGAATATAAGGACTCAGTTTCCCTGCACCAAATTCAAATACCTAACTCAGTTCTGCTCTTTCAGAGGTATCAGGACATAGACACATGTACTGAAAATGCTCATTGCCGTCTATCCAGGATCATTTTCCCCCTTCCATGCTGCAGAAACCAATTCTCATTTTCAGCTTGTGCTTAGAGGAACATTTCAAAGAAGCAACCAGCCTCTCCCAGTGCTACTTTTCTTAACTTAACCGCATCACCACTCCTTCATGTAATTTTAACTTACTGCCTCAGAACAAAAAAAACCAGACCACAGCATTCAGCTGTGGATGTCAGCTGTCCAAGATGAAGTGGTTAGATCAACATGTCATGAAGGAGCATAAGCCTCATGGATGAATGAAAGGATATGAGCTTTTTCTCAAAGTAAACCTCCAGAAAGCCCTATTGTGGCAGACAGATTAGGGAAGTTTCCTTTTCTGAACATAATTAACATGGGAGTAATATATGGGTAGTTTCATCTGGGGTAAGGAGAAACAACTTTTGAGCTCCTAGAAAATAAATGAGGGTCATTGTTAAGCAAGAAACTGCACAAAGTTACCTAAAGAATTGTTTTTCTATGCTTTAGTATCTTTTTTAGGATAAAAGAATCCATAGTAAGTCAATTTTAAAAAGACCATGTTAAAGATCACCAAAATGCATATATATTTAAATTGAGTCTGAAATCATAAAATGTGAGGCTATTTTTAACAAAGATGAGTGGTTTGTTTCACACTTTAATTACAAGCCTTTGCAAAACCACCAGTTGCCACAATACCTGATTTCTATTCTCTTTGCTTAAATAGCCTTGTTAATTATGCTGCTTTTAAAAGACAAGCAAAGGTTTTCTCTGTTATTCCTGTTCTCAGTTTGAAAAGACAAAGCAGAATAACAGATATTTTTCTCTAATCTTTTATTTTTTGATTTATGTTTTCAGCGCCATAAAAGCAGTGGGTCACCCATGCCCTCACATTCCCAGCTGCCCACAACAAGGCACACAAACACCTCTCCTTTGCAGCAGAAAAAAGGATTCTAATCCTTCCCGCATCACCAGAATATAAGGTCAGAGGCTAAATCAAGATTAAAAACTATCCTTCCTGACACATAAAATTATCTGAATGGAAATAGACCTCAAGACACAGTGAAAATTCTCTTGACACAAAGTCAGCCTCTTCTCAGACACTTATTTCATGTGAATTCATACTAAGCAATAGAAGATGCACACACTGCTGCCCTTGGCTTTTATGCAATGTTGCATCACTGCTTGTTCTCAGACTGTCCAGGTGCTTTTTACTGACACCAGCTCTTGGGTGTGATGAGGCTTTCTGCTCCACACCCCTCAAACATCTTTCCATCCACATGAAAAATTAGAGAGAAGTAAGAGATACCCTCCCCACACCAACAATTAAAAAAAAAAAAAAAAAAAAAAAAAAAAGGGGGGGGGGGTTGGTTACTTTCGTACAGAGAGATACAAAATTTATTGCAAGAGGGATGTGGGAATTTAGACACAGTGCTAGGATGACATTTCTCTATGTATTACCCACTCATTTTCCCTAGATTTAATCAGTGAAAAATGCTAGGCTTCACACAACTTCCTTAGAAAACATTGTCTAACCCAAATTGAAATTAAATTAGTCCAAAATTAACTTCAGAGTTTTGCTAGTTTTTATTCTAACTTTGTCCTGGGTAATTCAAGCTGGAAACAAGTAATGAAATTCAATACTCAGAGATTTTTCTGTGATTTGTAATTTAGTGGGGAATCTTCTACTTTCCAGGGATCTGTGGGTCTACTCTTAAAATATAATAGTGAACGCTCCCACCAGGAATGTTCACTATTGACAGGACAAGCAGGACAGGACAAGAACCCCTGGCTGACAAATCCCATTCCTTTAAGTAGTAACACCCTCTTGAACTTGACCAGAAAAGGCTGCTTAAAATCTGTTTGAAAATATTATAGTTCCCTTCCAAGCAATAGACATTAAATGCGCTATGCAAAGGTTGCCCATCATCTTGCCTCCAAAATGATTATTAATTAATTCAATGTAAATACAAAATTTGTATTAATAACAACCTTTTCATTTCAGTAAACTTGAACTAGTGACTTTCTGTGGGTTTATTTCTTTTTATGGCTCTCATAGATATTCTTCAACAGATGAGCTCAAGTCATGATCACACAAGTACAGAGCCACTAACACTTCTGAAGTAACAGGTCAATAAAGATTTCCCACTCCGAGTTCTCCAAGTTCAGGCCCACTAATCCTTACAATTTTTTTTTAAATTATTTTGCCAAATGTGTGAAAGTGCAAAGCACTCCCCTTAACACAAGCACAACACAAAATTTAAAAGCACGAGTTCCTTGCCTACAAAACCCAAGACAGCTGCTCATGGGATCACAGACCACAGACTCCCCACAAACTCTTCTCTTGCTGCACCTTCACTTTAATGTTTGCCACCAAGAGCATTCTCACAACATTTTTTTTCTCACTAAAATGGCATTTCCATAGTATTTGAAAGGTCTAGGAAGCTATTTACTATTGGAAAAAATAATTAGAATGGTCACAGTCCTGAGTACTTCACAATCAGTTCAAGGGAATCTTGCAGAAACAAAACCATGTTGGGTTAAAATACTTTCCTACTTGTTTCTTTATAAACCAGGAAAATAACTTCTCCATTGGGAATAGAATTGCACAGATAGAACTGAAGAGGAGTCCAGCTCATGTTGTCTCATACACTTTTCTTATGTCTGTGTCGCTAGCCCAGATAAACCTCTGTTTAAAGCCTGATGTCTATGTCCAGTTGATTCAGCATATTTTTGGGGTTTCAATAATATGCAGATGTCTAACCCCAAGAGCCATTAGGCATATAAACATTTTTAGCTCTTGGTTTGATATATGTCTTTTGGCTGATCAGTTTTCAAAATATCTGTTTGTACTTGTGCCAAATAGTCTGCCATTTCCATACAAGCCTCCAGTTTGTGCACCAGCACTTTATAAATTTCCAAATAAAATCTTCCACATTTATTTTTCTTAGAGAGAAAATCCCATTTAATAAGTGTGGGCCTCCTTTATTTATATGTATTTTTCTATTGAGATGGTATCTGTATACTTCCTAGGTAATTTTGGTGTTTGAGGGTTTTTAGTACCATAAGAGAAAATAAAAATAATACTAAAAATATATTGCATTTTTACTGTGGGCTTTATCTACACATAGCTTAAAGCACACAATCATCACTTTTTGGCTGATGGTACTGCAAAAGGACTAGTGTTATGATAGAAAGGAGAGAAAAAAAGGCTTTCCTGGAATTAAGCCAGTATTTTGTATGCACCCTGATCTAAAGGACACTCACTCCCTTTTCGATAATGTTTGGTTCCTTCCACTATGTGTTTTTTCAGGTGTACAATTTCTTGAAGTAAACTGTGAAGAACATCCTTAAAGGGTATCAGCAAATATTTTATAACATATATTTATCAATTTTTTGCTCTCAGATCCTGCTTGATATATACATTTTGGCTGATTAACATTCAAAATATCTATTTGTGGTTGTGCCAAATATAAATTCCTATTAAAAATTTACTACTCCCCCTTGTCAGAGAAGGGGATTTCTCACCTTCTGGTCCAAAAAGGAAAATGTCAAAGCAGGATAGGACTGAATACCCCAGTAGCCACAGAACACTGGTCATTGCACTCACCCCAGCCATCACTGGTGGCACCATGGCATACGGTCCTAGTGCTGTGGGCAGTAAGTGGTGCTCCCAGAGAAAGCTCAGAGCCTTCTCCTTCATTTCTGTCACCTCTATGTGGCTGCACAGAGGCAGCCAGGTGGCCTCCATGCTGCCATGTAAACAGCTGTGATTTTATCCTGGGCAACCTGGCCCTAAAATATTTAACCCAGGATATCTTAACAGCATAGCAAGAGCAGCCTTAGAGGCTCTGTACATTCAAATATTTATGCTTCCTGGGTGAGTCTGGCAAGAAGTGCTGCCAAGTGTACCTTTATCTGTGTCCCATGCTGGCTAATTTAAAATTAACTTGGGTAGTGCCTACATGAGTCGCAGCAATGTGTTTGACCGAAACCACTGTGTCCCTCCAAGCCAGACACCCACTCCAGGGGGAAGTTGGAGGTGGGAAGATCTTTTTATGATTCAAAACCTGAGCTACTTCATCAGCTGGAGAGACTGACTGTGATACAGCACTGTACAGGTGTGCTGGATAGAGCACCCTCACTCAAGGGAGAGGCAAAAGAGGAGACTAATGAGCATTTTGTAGAGAACCTGTGCTGGGGATGCAGCTGTGACAGAGGTGCAGGGAGGGTGGTCTTTCACACCTGTGCTCACAACGTGCTCACTGTGGCCCAGTGAGTAAAGTTAGGGACATACTTCATGTGATTTCAGAGGCAGGACAGTAGTTTTCAGGAACTGGCATTTATCAGAAACTTAAAAAAAAAAAAAAAAAAAAAAAAAAAAAAAAAAACCCAAAAAAAAAAAAAACACACCACAAAAACAAAAAACCCACCAAACACTGAAGAAGTGGGAAAGGAAAATAAAGGGATGTGCAAATACTCTCACTTCGTCCTACAGAGTCTTCTCTGAGTATTATTCCAGAATTGGACCCTGATTATTTTTCTTGATTGTCTCCTTTTGAGTGAAAAGCACTTAATTAACGTACAGAGATCAAGTTAAATGATGAAAAAATATCAATCATCTCGGTGTCTACTTATTCACAGGATTGCTCCAGATTACCACGCACCGTTGCAAAATAATCCACTAATTTTCCAGTGCCTTTCTAATTATGTACACAGCCGTATCAGGCAGAATGAAAGCCCAATCTGTTTTCAGGGGACAGCAAATGCAGCTCCTGCTGTAGAAATGACCCGGCTTGTGGGAAATCACAGCCCGGGGATTAAATGGAGCAGAGCCCACTCGCTTTCTGCATCCCTGTAAGACTCCTGCTCCACCAAACCATCTCTTGTGTTTGACTTAAACAAGTCTAATTCAGGGCTAGGAGGAGTAGTAGGAATTTGCTGTTAAAAGGAAACAACAACAACAACAAAAAAAAAAAAAAAAAAAAGGAAGCGGAGAACTATTCGGGGAAGAAGCGTCCCGGGAGGAAGCGTTCCGTGCGGGATTATCTCAGGTTTCTCGTTTCCTAGGAACGTAGTAACTTCCCCGTGGGTTGTTTGGTGGGCGGCGTTTTTTGAATATATGCTAATGCAGCCGGGCTGACAGGAGAGCGGCCGTGGGCCGGCGGCAGAGCAGTGCTGACAGCCGGCGTGCCCGGCCGGGCGGGCCATGGCCCGGGGCCTGTGACCGCCACTCGCCCCCGCCCGTGCCGCCACCGCCAGCGGGGCCGACATGCGCCTCTGACCATGGAGATGAAGGACTCGGGCAGCGTGGTGCTGACAGCCTACCATCCCCACAGCCCCGCCAGGATCCCGGGCATGGAGCAGAGCTTTGTGCAGGATATCCCCGCCAGCCATTCGCCCGCCAGCAGGTAAAGCCCGAGGGGCGGGGAGCGGGTGTTCTGCCGGTGTGGGGTGTGTGTGAGGCCGGGGGTCCGGACACCTCCGACATTGCCTGTCCCCGCCGGGGAAGGTTCAGCCCGGGGGTGCGGGCTGGGAGGGGGGAAATAAAATACTCGAGTGAGTGTTTTAAATCTTGTAAGTCGACAGATGAGAGCAGTTTCCTGCCCAGGGTACTCCACAGGACAGTCCCTACGATAAAAGGCACGTGGATGAGGCTCCTGCTCAGGTCCTTTAGGGCTGAACCGCCACAGAGGGAGGTGGCGGGACTGACCGAGCCTGGCGCTCACAGAGTTAGCTCTGGCCTTGGTTTAGAGGGTTGTTTAATTCCCTCTCCGTTCGCTCGCCAGGTCAGACCCGATCCTTGTGCTGTTCTCTGAGAAACTGAGGCAGCTGCTTTGCTTTGCACACCCACACACACACACAATGGGAGACTGCATCGTTAAAGATTTAGTCTAAATACGAAAATTCCTTTCTGTTGCAGGAAACGAAGTATTGTCTTAATTAGTGCAGTCGTGTGTATGTTTACCTTCCTGCCTTGTAAGAATGCGTGTATTTCACAGTTCAAAAACACGCGGTTTGAGCAGTTTTACTGTTCTAGAAAATCTGATCTTTCTCCTGAGCATATATATCTGAGTTTTGCAATTTTCTCCAAAAGAAGTGATATAAAAGTTTAATTTGTAGAAAGTTGAAGAAAGTAGGAAATCTTGCATTATGGCTTGACTGAAAAAATAAGAACTAAAGTCGAAGGAAACAGCAGATGACATTATCCCCACAAATTAAGTCTGTGTCTTCTCCTAATAAAACTAATGATATTTGCTTCATAATGTTTATTTATAGCCAAATAGCTGTTTTGTTTTCAATGTCATTATTTAGATTAGCTGCATCTTCCTGTTCTTTGTGTGTTTCCCTGGCTGTCTCATAAAGATAGCTCCTTTGTTCTGGTAAACTGCTGTTTGAGAGCAGTACCAAAATACACAATTACATGGTGAGAAAAGAAACGGAGTCTGGGCTTTTAGACGCAGTAAGAATGGCATTTGCTGCTCAAAACAGAGAGCAGTGGTTTGGCATTGGGTTACAGGGAAGCATGTAGTTTTTTCCCCCTGTGCTCTTCCCTTAGGAAGAGCACTAAACTCAATCTCCCTTTAAGTTTGTGAGCAACAGAAATGTGGTGTTTTGCTGTCTTTCTTGTAGGTGTGCTAGTTGTTTTAAAATGGTCTTGAAACTCTAGCTCAGTGTGTCTGAGGGTTTAAATCACACACATAAATCACATGCATATCACCTACAAAAAGCAGAAGTGCCAATTACAGTTCCTGAAAGAAAAAAACTAAAGCAGATCCTGTCATTTTGATGAGGAACATATTTTGGAAGCTCCTACCATGAGACAAAGCCACGTGTCTCTCTCTGTGTCTACATATCCATAAGAGTTTGGTGCTGTCTCCCCTTTCTTGTCCTCAGCTTCCCACAGCTGTCTAACAGCAATAGCCAAATTCTGCCATATGGGCAGTCAGTGGCTGTCTGAGTTTCCAAAGCCTGTTGAAGAGAGGGATTTTATTAACCCAGCATGAAGTCCTGTGGAATGCAAAACCCATGAAGGCAAATGCACTGAGTGTTTCAGCAAATGGTAAAATAGGCTCTGGTTTAATCCCTACTTCATCTTCTAAGAACTCTTTCCTGGACTGCATTTTCTCTGCCGCCATCCTAATGCAAGAGGTTTTATTATAGAGTCTGTCTGGTGTTCCTTGATCCCTAGGGCAGCTACCCACACTCTGGCATCCTTAACTCTTCAGGAAAATGATTCAAAAAAGCAGGAAAAGAACAGAGGTGTCACCCTTTTCTTGTTCGATAACAAAACCAGTTGGGAGCCAGAATGTGACTTTCCTCTCAAGTCAGCTGCTTAAGTTACATGTAACTCTAATGCAGTCTGTACTCAAGATGTTTATCCATGAGAATAGAATATGTCTTGGATATTAATTAGCCTTTGATTTGATAAACTGCTGACCAGTTCTCTCTCAGCTTAGGCATCACGATATCTTTCATTTTCCTTCCTCTCCTCATAACATTTTGCTTGCTCTAGAGTAAAGCACTCTTTGTATTAGAATAGCTCCACTCACCGGAGTCAGGCTTGGAGGTGTCTTCCAGCTGTTTTCTCTTGCAAACACTTTCACTTTCAAAACTTTCTAATCAGAGTTCTCTCACCAAAAGTGGAACCTAATGCAACCTCATCCAGCATTTAACTGCACCACTCCCTGCCATTTAAAAGATAAAAAATGAAGGAAAGATTTAAGTAACCAACATGAGCCCCTAAAACTCTTGACAATCCAGACATAGAGCTGAGGAGCCCATGTACACAAAAGGTTACACTAACAGATGCAGCAGACCACTTGGATTCATATTCACGCACAACTCTCACAAGGGCCAACCAGGCTGGCATCCTGTGTGTGTTTCTAAAACACTGCCAGCATCAGGGTCAGCTTCAAGTACAGCAGCTGCAAGTATTTCCATTCCTAAGCCCAGTGGGTATAAAGCTCATCGTAAGTTAGGAGATAGTAGCTGGTGGGCTGTAAGGAGAACAGGAGAAAATTTGCTTTAATTGCTTTGAACGGAGGCTGCATCAGTGTGCAGTGAAGGATGGAGAATTCATAAAAGTAATGAAGAGGAGTGTGGGATGAAAGTTTGACTGCATAGGGATGCCATCACCAGTTTGCAAGGGAGAATTCTAGCTTCCAAATGTAGTGTTGGATAACATCAATAAAGTGGTTAAGAGAAGAGACCACAGATTCTCCAGACCTCCAGACTCTTATTCTGGAGGATGAGTGGAATCCTCCAGAACCAGGGAGACTAAAGACAGTGGTACTTAAATATCTTTGCTTTGGTTACCCATATAGTTCAATTCTGTCTTTCACCATTTGTTGCATCTTGCAGACTTATTTAACCAGTTCTGGGGTGAGCCCTGAAAACAGCACTGTTGAGTTTCCTAGAGCTCCAGGAGAAATCTCCAGACAAACCTTGCTTTAATTCTGCTAATGTAACTAGCAAGTTCATTTTCCATTTTTCTCATGGGATATTAAGGTCTCTTTCCTTAGCTTGCCATCTGCTTTTATGTGCATTTTATAAGCATTTATGGTACTAGTATCTTTTTTATTTATTTATTGCTTGTGAGAATGAGGTGTTGGACATATCTCTGTTTTGTTTGCGTGGCAGTCAGGCTAGCTCTATGGCATATGAATATAGTGGGAAAGATTCCTGTTCTTGTAGCAACCCCATCACTCTTTTCTAATCCTGTTTATTAGAAAACAGATGTCACAAGTACCAGCACCAAAGAACCTAGACTATCACACTATCCCTGTCACTTCAGAGCCTGTCCCAGTGCAAAGGTAAAAGTTTATGTTACATAATGGTCAGCTTTGGCTTCCTCATTCCAGAGATTGAAGGACTTTGTAGTTGTGCGCCAATACTGCTCCTGGATTATATAGAGGAAAAGTGGGGCCATGGCCATATGTCTTTCTCACATCCCCTTTTTATCTTGTTAGGAGTAGCTAGGAGGGGTTATTCCTGTGCTCAAAGGAAACAGGCATGACCTCTATGCCAAATGGCCAGTGAGCTCTCTAAGGTAATTATGCAATTAGGGGAAGACAAAGCATTCCTAAGTGAGTCATGCTCCAGCTTTCCTTGACTCCAGTATGATAATTAGAGTGTTTCTCTGTTTGCTGCTGGCACATCTACCAGCAAAGGACCCATCCTGCCCTGCAAATCACAACGTTTTCACTGCAATGAGTGGCTGTCACTTATGTATGCATAAAATAAGAATTAGGGGAAAGAAAAAGCACGTTCATAGGGTTTGTTCCTGCAGAATGGGGTGAGAGCAGCTTTTAAAGTGCACATCAAGCTTTTTATACCTGGAGTAACCTTTTCCATCAATAATAATGCAAAGAGCAGCATATACACTACCAACCCTAGGAGCTTCCTACATAGGTAAAGGACAAAGTAGATGTCAGCACTATTGATCAGTGCAGCCAAGAGCCCTTCTTACCTTCTTCCCTAGTCAACTGAAAGTCTGGTACTTCCAGTTGTTTCAGATTGCCTTCCCAATCTCTTTGCATTCAGCATGTCTCCCTCCTTCTACTCTCTTAAGTGGAGTGACTTTCAGGCAGACATCACTAAAGTGAAGAGTCAAAAAAGAACTGGAATATTTTCTATATTGGTTGAAAAATACTGTGTGCATTGAGTTACCTGCTGGCAACTTCCAGGATCCCTGCTCTCCAAGTCTAAGGCTTGCAGATTTGGAGCTGATAGCCGTGTCATTACACTGGACAAGCATGACACCACATTGTTTTGCAGGATTCATTCCTCCTTGCAATCCACAGGATACTACAGATATGTGTCAAGGTGAAGTAAAGTATCCTGAAATAATTCCCTGGAAGGAATACAACTGCGGGAGGAGTCTTTATGCGCCAAAATTTGTCCTGTGACAGGAGGAGCTATGTGAACAGTTCAGGTTTTATCCCAACAGAAGCAGATTTTATCACACTGAAGTAAGGTCTGTATGCCCCGAGGCCAGGTGATCTGGGTTGGATTTCTGTAGTGCTGATTGAGCAGCTCCCCTCCTCAGTTGTATACAAGTGATGTCAAGAATGTCTTCTTGGTGATGCAGGATAAACAACCTTAATTATTTTGGATGTTTATCTCACTGTATCATAAACTTCCCCAGAAGACAAAAATAAAAATCTGGCTCCTTTTCCACAGTAAATCTTGACATGACTTGGGCCTTTTGCAGTAACTTGGATTCCAAAGCTATAAATTGAAAATTTTAAAGTGTACTAAATGTGGTAAAGAAAATCCCACAAATCAGTAGCCTAGGAAAAAACAGCATCGGCACCAGCTGGGCAAAAAATAATTTTTGTGGAAAAAATAACCCTTGTTACGACTTATAGAAACTTTCCAAAATATTATTTTTAAAGTATATTTTTATAGGTGCTAAGAATTATAATTCTTAATAAAATATTTACCAGGAGGATGCATATAAATAAGTCAGACAATAGTAGACACGCTTTTCCTGTAGGTTTTAGAAATACTTACAGCACGTCCTCTGGGAGCCACACTGAGGAATGTAGTATTTATAGCCAGCTCCTCGTGTTATGGTTGAAACTAGAGTTGGCTTCTCTGGTTTCTTTTTAGTTTGGTGCTCCTGCTGCTCTCTCTGGTACCTCCATATGTAGAGCTAATGAAAAACATCTGGCACTGTCCCTTTGATCATTTTGTTTGGTTGAGCATTTAGCCAGCTGCCCCATTCATTTTTAACTAAGTCACTTATCTCTGATTACATGAGGGTTGGAGCAGCCTGCAAAAAAATAAAAGTAGGCCCTGAGAGCCCTACATGCCCTACACAGCCATGTTCAGATTGCATCTGGCAGCCTAACATCACTGGCATAACAAACTGCCAGGAATCCACAACCTTTTGCCCAAGAGACAATAATAATTCTGTGCAAATGTGTGGAAAATGTGCAGAGGTGGCAACTGCAGGAACGACTATGGGGCACTAGTAAAAGTACTTAGCTAGAACAGGATCTGAAAAGCACCTGGTTAGTGCTGTACAAATATAGAATCACATGCTGAAATAGTGTGGGGTATCCACAGCAAACAGTCAAACTAACATCCTGGATTTCAGCTAACCACAGCAGAGCAGCCACTTGGCCCACTGCAGTGCTTAGCTCCAGCTGGCCAGGCAGCATGGCAGAGCCAGCCCAGCCAGCGGGGCAGGACCATGCGCATTGCAGCCTTCAGGTACCACCATGTTGAGTACATTCAAAGAGCACAGGAGAGGTACCCAGAGAATAGTGCCCGGAGTCCCATCCCAAGGTCATGACAGAAGTGAAGCATCCTGCGTTTTGGGCCCTCTTTTCCTGCCTCCTGCTTTCTCTCTCAGTGGAGATGAACTCATACCACCCTGGTCTTCCAAGTGCTGTCTGAATGTTAGGGACTCAGAACAGGGAGACAAAAAAAGAATACAAGGGTGTGGAAAGAAGAGGGGAGCAAAGGAGGGCAGGAGAAGGACCACATTCCTACGTGTATTACCTGATTCACATCCTTGTGTGCAAATAAAAGGATCTGGAGTCAGAAAAGAAATAACTCATAAATGTTCTTTTGTGGTGGGGAGATTTACAGCTGGGCCTCAAGTCCCACCAAACACATGGGGTTTGGAATGGCATTTAAGTAGTGATTTTGAAGTCAAAACATTAAATGGTTTAAAAGACAGGTTGTTTGAAAAAGTGCGCTATTACCCTGAAGGACTATTTCAGCAGATATCAGCAGAAGTGCTTGAGTTGGCATCCCTTGTAATTAATACAAGGAAAAGATTGATGATCTGTGAGGGATCCCTCATTTCTGTAATTCATTTTTTCCCCTGCCATATCTTAACTTTCCAGACACTGTCAGAATCTCTGAGGAGAGTGGAATAAACACTGGAGCAGGGAGCCTTTTATCAGCTTGTTCGTTTAAAGGCACTTATGTTGTCTTATTTAGGATGCTACATGTAATTCTCAGCTACTGTAAGTCTATGGGATTTTCAGATGTGTATAATCATCCAGTTTAGGATGGACACATGTTGGATGCTTAGGCAGGAGGCAAAGGAAAGACAGAAATCTCTCCTACTAAATGTCGCTGTTAATGAATTTCCATCTAAGGACTACACAAGCCTTTTTTAACATCTCTGGGTGCAGAAGGTCCTCTGAGCAGATAATGAGCAAGATAATGACCAGAAGGCTTTTTGTGGAGGGTAGAAGACCCCTACCAGAGAAGGACAGAGGAGAACAAGTATATATGGAGAGCAAATATCAGATGTAGAAGTCCAGCTGTGTTGACATAATTTACCACATGAAAGACAAGTAAAGCAAGAGATAAGCCAGGGAACTGTGTTTTAAACACCTGTGCATGAAACCTCAGGACATCAGCCATCAGGTTACTCTCACAATTTTCTGCCAGAGGTGGAAGAACCTCTAGAGCTTCATATTTCTTTATCTTTTACTAGAGCTAATAAAAAGCCTCTAGCTTTCAAATGATCAGACTTGGGAAGGGCATAATAAATGTATAGAGGGCTGAATTTGTCTCATGGAATAGTAGGTCCTTTGCTAACTACACTTCTGCAGAGTCTGTAGATAGCCAGACTCTGAGTTAATCAATGCAAAATATAGGTATGGCAGTGGAGAGCCTCCTCACCATCAGTTACTCTTTCTCTGGCTAATAAAACTCAGAACAAAATATCATCCAACCTAATTTTCTGGCCCAGTGATTATCATACCTGCTGGTCAAGAGGGAATTTAGAAGTGAGAATGACAGATCCTTTGTAAGGTTAACCTTAGTAGAAGAGCAAGAACTGGATAGTTCAAGCTAATGAGAATTACTCCTTTCTTTCATTCTAATTTAATAAAACATCAGTAATAAATCATGCAGTGAAACATCAAGTGGGATATGATTCTTTTTTATACATATGGACTGAGTTAATGGACACTTAGGTGTAGTAAGAGAGGTTTTACCTCTGAATTTAGTGGAAATAGAATCAAGTCATCAAAACTCACATCCTTTTGTCAATAATTCTGCTTACAAGGCATGATCTGATTATGCTATCTCCTGTCTTAAGTCAGGCTGACTTCTTTAATAATATTTTTGCAGAATAGAGCATCTGTATGAAGTCTTAGATAATTAAAACAGAAGGGTGACTAGGCCTGTCTTGTTTTTTGCAATACTTCCCTCCATTACTCAAATATTTTGAAAACTCAAGTTCTAAATATTTGTCTGGATGTATCAGAGATGATTATAAAATCTTTGCTGTAAATACAGGTGAACATGGAGCATGAGGGCCTAGGGCATTCTCCAATGATGTTTTTCAGGCTCAGCTGTCCTTGGCCATTTCTGGGCCAGATGGTGCCCATGTCATGCATGTGCAAGGAAGTGAACAGAAACAGTGAGTTTATCCAGATGAACAGAGACAAAGAAAGTGTACTCAAGCTGCAGCAGGATTTTAAATTACAAGTGCTCACTTTTGGAAAGAGGGTGGGAAGAAGGAAGCCAGGACAGCCTTCCAAGCAATGGAAAGAGGCCTTTTAATACATGGGAATCTTTGGTCACCTGATGAAACAATAGTGTCTGCCTCATGTAAGGTCCTTCTTACATCTTCCACTCAGAGGATGCATTTCACTGTAGGGCCCTGTGATCTGCTGCAATCCTTTGATTCTGCCTTGTTTGCTTGCTTTCTTCCCTCCTTCTTTCTTTCAATTAGCAAAATCAGTTAATCCATGAGAATTTAGCATTACTGGTAATGTACATCTTCTGGATTTCATTTATTCTAATTTACCTCTGTGTGTAAAATATGTGCAAGCTCATAGATGGAGCATGAAGTTTATGGTTACCCACATGTCATTGACAATTCACAGAATATATGGCAAACAGTAGAATTAGTTGTCCCACAAGTCAAATATTAACTGGAATTTTCTTCAAGCATATTTGTTCAAACCATCTGTTGCCTCTGACAAAGAGTAGCAATTAAAAATAAACCAACAAGAGAACTTATATCAATTTTTGAAGAGCCTTCTTCATTGTATGGGACCTCCATGTTCTGTATTTAGGAAGCACATCACTTTTTTTGGAAGAGACGTTGATTCTGCAGCTATTTTGTGTGGTCAAAATGCATTTCATCCTTAATGGACTCCATCTCCTGTGCCTTTTTTTAACTACTAAATTTGTTTTACGAGATTTAGCTAACCCTGGCCTGAAGTTAACTGTGCCACACTCAGCAATGCAGTAGGATCATGCAAGCCAAAACAGCTTGCTTCAGTCTACACTGAACACAAGTAAATCTGCAGTTAATTGCATTAGATGTCATGCCACAATGAATCACTAGTTTTAAGTAATCACCCATTCGTACATGGAGTTTATTGTCATAGGATATCCTTGGAGGCTCATTTTCTCTTTCCAGATTCAAACATGGGTTATGATATTCATGTGGATAACAAGGATGTCTATAACTAACACTTAGAGCAATCAAGAATTCTAAAAGATACTGTTAAATTGTAATTTTCAGAGGTGACCTCCTCCTCCTCCTTACATGGAACTTTCTGAAGTAAGAAAGGCATGTATTGCTTTTTTATTTCACAGTATTTTTTTTCTCTCAGACACAGGACACTGGAATTTGTGTGCTAGCAGCAGTATTTAGGCTCAGCTGTGGTGTCTGTGTTCTGCTAAAAATCTGCATTACAGGGAAAAAAGAACCAAATAAAGCAATGAAAAAAAAATGTAAACCAAAGAGACTGAGTCTGGCATCATATGGTTTAACAGCAAGGTAATAAATCCGTGGCTTTAGTGGATATCAAGATTACCACGTAATGACTGCACACAGGAATTCAGAACATACTTTCATGGGGTGGCTGCAGGCAAATCTGACCTCCCTCTGCCTGTGTCCAGGAGCTGTAGGGCCATGTTAGCACAGAGTTTGGCCCAAGCCGAAAAACAGCCATGGTGATGCACTACCTCAGCTGCAGGCTTCTGGTCCTGGGGAGCCCGTGTCCAGCCCACTGACACAACTGTAGGAAACTTAAAGGCTGGAATTCAAAGTGTTTAAACTAATGCTTCAGGACTGATAAGGGAAAAAAAAAGAAAAAAAAAAAGGTGTGTGTTTTTCTGCACAGGCCACTCTGATGATTAATAGGTTAGGCTGGGTATTTTCAGGTTTAGGTACATAAACAGGTATAAAGTTACACTGCATTTTTCTCAAATGTGTTGAAGCCTGGAGTGTTACCCAACTTACTTGAACCATAGCAGAATATCTTGTTCTTTTGTACAAATCAGATTCCTACAAGGGAAAAGCACATGAAAAAGTGCTACTTGTGATACTCACGAAAAAGCTTGAAAAAAGCTTAGAAAAAGCTTGTTGACAAGAATATGAAAGTATTCATCATCTGAATCCCTGTAGACTCCATCAGAACAATCAAGGGTACAGCAGGAGTCCAGCACTAGTTCTGATGAATAAATTTAAAGATTTTACATTTTTATTAGGTTAGATTTTTTTCCCTTTAACTTAGGTAATCTATCTGAAGAGTAGAGTTCTGATTGTCTAAGAGAAGAGAGCTTAAAAAATTCTTTCATTTCTTAAACAAGACTGAGGCCAGTCAGCATCTGAATATCCATTAGAATCACCTTTCTAACTAAATTTCGTCAGCTAGATCAAAAATATGATGATGTTCAGAAACTGCATTGAGCCACATTCAAACACTGTAAATAAGGTTTATAACCTTTATTCTTGAGCTGTCAGTTCAGCCTTTGGTTTCTGAATCATTTCATGGCATTGATCCCATGTGATTCCAGTGCTTCAGTTATGCTGAAAAAGACATTGACCACTACAAAAAGTGGGTGGAAAAACATCATCCAGCAGTCAGCTGGGTATATCTGCTGAAAGTATGTCTGTAATTTTGTGAAGGAGATGATGTTACTAAGAACAGATTGGTTTCTGAGACTGCCTTGAACCCAGCCAGCTGTAGTTAAACCCTCAAAGGCTGACAAAGTGCATTCCTAATTATATCTGTGGAGTGGATGGCTAGATTAGGTTACGTCCTTTGAGACTATTGGTGACGAGTTTCCATCACTGTGACAGATTTTATAGTTCATACAAACCAAGGGGACCTAAGGCTGTGCCACAATACGAATGACCCAAATTCTGGCGATACACACCTGCAGGGCTACCCTAAAGCCCACAAATAACCATATCCTATTAATTCACTGGACATAATAACATTTGATAGGCAATCTTTGAAGACTTTGAATAAATTTGAACTTAGTATGGAATTAATCTTTGAAATTAGGTACATCAGTTTGCGCCAGGCACCAGAAAAAAGCCAGGAAAATCATAGACAGTTCTAAGAGTTTTTCTGGTATCTTTAGAGAAAACACATATTTATGGCTTTGGCCATCTTCACAGGGTCTTAAAACATCCACTGACGTCAGTATACTTAAACAACTGGTATAGCTGAAGATAATAAGCGCAGTATTTATTTTTCTGTACTTTTCTATGATCTATATTTAGTTAAAAACTTAAGTTTTCCATCATTTTTAACTACCTATAAAATGAGTAAAGCCCTATAATGTGGTTATAGCAGACAAAACTTAAAATCTCCTGAAGATCACTTGAAAGCGATGAGTATATCTCAGGGATAAACAATGAACAACACGTCCTTATGTACAGTGAGAGGAGTGACATAATCTTACAGAAGGGGAGGAAACCTCTAAATCTTTGATATCAATTTCATATTTGATGAAAAGTGTTTGCTCACTTTGCAAGACTACTGTTGTGCGTTTTATGTTTGGGAGACATAAATAAAATTCCTATTTGCTTGAGCTGACAGTTCTCCCTTTTCTCGCTCTTAAACCATACTATCTAAAGCCAGAGAGACAACACAGTGCTCTGTTCATGACACCTAAAATCCTGTTTAGAGTTAGGTGCTGTGATGGGCTGATGAGATAAGTCACTCTGGAGAAGAGTACAAGTTTGTTTTAACTGTTGAACTGTGGAATCTAGACAGAGTTGAATCTTTGGATTACAAATGTAATTGACATCTCACCACACTGTGAGTCAGACCTAGACCTCTTCCTGGTGACAGTAGGCTTTGGGCTTGCCTCTGAAGATCTAGATGTCCTGTGTCAGCATTCTGTGACTGACTCTGTATCTTTGATACATGTTGCAGTTCTTTTTTTGTCATTTATCCTATTCACTCCATTCTCTTACTTAGAAGCTCCTAAATTCCACACAGGGATGAATCAGTTATTGAATTTCTCTGTAACTAAATTTCTATTGCATCCACTTTGTGCATTTATTGGACTTAGATGAAAAACAATAAACTTAGCCAAAAACTACTGAGCTACACAGGAAAGATAATTGAATGGGGCAATTCTGTAATGGTGACCCATAATGGAAAAACTTAGCAAGTTCAATGGGATATTTTTCCTTTTAGATTCATCACAGTCACTTTTTTGGATTGCACTCAGAGAAATATACTTACAAATGGAAGTATTATCACAAGTTAGCACTGGACCCCAAAATCCAAACAAAACAATGAAGCAACACAGACTTTCCTTCCTATTCTGATTGCATCACTGGAACCACTGCCTAATAAAGGGATTTTGTTTGAAAAAACTTCCTTCTGTGTTTTTTTACATTGCTCTGTGTCTGCATTCCTGTTCATTTGTATGCTTGATTAGCTGAAATCAAATACAATGATGCAGATCTCCAAGCAGCTATAAAAACTAAAAGTGGGCAATACTAACAGAAAGAAATTTCTACATTGCAATCTTCATGGGAATTGCTGTGCAGAAAGCAAAAGAGCTGATGCAAAATCATGTATGTATTTTTCCTTCATTTCATTTTTTCATTTTGTAAGAGAAGTTTGGTTTTTTGTGGACTTCAAATATCTGGTGAGCAGGTAACAAAGGGTGAACTGTTTGTGTCTCTGCCTGATGCACAGCTGTCCTCTGGCCAGCAGATTGAAAGAAACAGATAGATTTTAAGAAATTCTGTAAGTATTAATTGTGGGATTTTTTTCCTCTACCTGTGATAATCTGTGTGCTTTTGGTATTACTTTTGAGTTTTGCTGAATTAGTCTTTTGTGGTTTTGTAATGAGTCCTGTAGATTTTAAGAGTGGGGAAGGTATTTTGGTTTTGCAGGTGATGTTGTATCTTCTAGAAATTGTTGAATTATATGTCTGATTATAGACATCAATTGAAATTAATAGAAATATATAGATAAATAATTTTTTAGGTGCCCAAGATAAGACTGGTGGAGATTTGTGTCATCCTATTTGTATATTCAGAATGTATCGCTTATGTAAAAATAAAAGAAAATAATACACATACCAGAACCTTAGGCAGGAAAATTTCCAATCATTAATAGAATCTCAAGGAACTTAGAAGAAAACTCAAAAGTTAAGGGTAAAGTGGCAATTACTTAACAAATTAAGACGTGCCTAACTAAAAAAGAAGACGTACCTAAGATCTGCTTTAATGGCTATCCCACAAGTACCTCTTGCTAGGTAGTTGAAGGGGTTTTTTGCATTTGCCTTGTCGTTGACAAAATCTTGGCTAGTCATTCTTTGAATAATATTTGACAGCATTGGAAGAGATCTTGCTGAGTAGATACACTTTTCCATTATTAAGTAGTAAAGTAGGATAGGCTAAAACCGTGATGAAAGTAGATGAAAGATCATCAAAATTCTTTAGCTGAGGCTTATTCTTGAATTCAGTGTTTTGTTTTGATGTGGTGCTTTACTTAAATTACTGATTTAATCATGCACTTGTTGAAATTAAAGCTGTTGAAAAGTTCTGTGATTGGATTATGTGGAAAAGAGTGTTTGTGACTAGAATATTGAGTAGGGATTGTAGAAATTGTTACTCAGAAGTCTGAACAAGTAACTGAGACACATTACTGGGCGTTTTCACAAAGCATACAAAAATACACATTCATAGCAGATGTGATGAGAGAAGTTTTTTGAAAGGTCAGGTCTGTACATTTCTTTGATGCAACCCTTGAAACGCCAACGGTCAAATGATTTACTACACTGTATTTGAATTTTAACTGCTATCCTATACAATATGTAAATAGGAAAGTCCTGTTTCCCTGAAAATTATGATAAGATAGTAGCTTCTTGCTTAGCTATGATTGACCTCATGCTACTACCCAATGTTTGCCTAATTGAAATTAATTTTTTTGCATGAAAAAAGCAATCAGATAATATCTTGAGTAGAAAGCTTTGACAAAGACACATGTACTGACTGTACCATAGAAAATTTTATTATTTACAGTATTTTCTGATTTACTGTATCTCTATGTACTTTGAACATTTTTTGATGTGTGGTCTCGTTTAATCCCCTTGACAAGATAGATAATGAGAGCAGCTCTGTGGCTCCTCTGAGTTGCTGTGTTTGTCTAATTTTCATTGGACACAAACTTTATCATGAACTTACTCTGAGTAGCACTTGCCCTGTGTTTCCTACTATGTTTGCTGGGCTTGATTTGCACATTATTAGTCATATTCTGTTTCATATAGAAAAGTTCTATACAAAATTGTTGGGTTGTACTTTTTTCACGGATGGACACCTGGGGCAATTAATTGCATTGTCCAGTTGCTCATGAAGGACAAATGCAGGTGACTTCTAAGTTTGACAGTGGGATGTGCCAGGGGATGCTCTGGGGTTCTCCTGACCATTTTCCCAGCTCATATCATTGCCTCAAAATGCTACAGTGAAGCCAGAAAACTTACGCTGTTAGTTTTCAGAACTGCAGCTCTATGGAGAAATCTATGGACAGAAAGTGTAGGAGAACCAAAGAAAAACTCACCCATAGACTTGCGTACCTCCTGCGGCTGTGACAACTGCATCTATGAGAGTGTTTTCTGGAGGACACTCTAGAGGGCTAGGCAGTTCACAAAAGCAAAATGGCTTCGTTTCAGATTGTATCTTTTTTGATCAAAAGTTATTGTCAAATTCCCACCAAACTCATAGGTGCTGTCTGGTAGCCAGCTATCCCAAAATACTTTCCTTCTTTCCTAGTCTTTTAGGGCTCAGAAGCACAACCAAATTGTGATGACAAAACAAGCTGCTGCTTACAGTGTGAGCTTTTATAACCATTTAGGGACTTGCTCTTAGTGTATGGCTAATAAAAAATAACTTAACCAGGCTTTTATTTCTTTCATGACAGAATTACTTTGAGTTATGCCACATTTGCCATGGACTAAACTTTCACATGACAGTTAATATAGCTCAGATGTTAATTAGGAGCTTTTCCAGCAGTAGCAATAACATTATTTGTCTTAACTCTTATAATTATATTCATCTGAAACTCCTTTCTCTGGACCAAAAGAACTCCGTAACAACACCTAAGAAAAGAATTTTCTTGGATGATACATGGATGTAAAATAAAGGGGCATTACTGTTTCCTCCAGTCCCCACCACCAACTTTTGAGATAGGAAAATCTATGTTTCTCAAAAGTTCCAGGTCACAGTAGTCACTGTCAACTTCTTACATAACAACACAGCAGCAGGAATCGTGACTAAAATTATTACCCAGTGAAGTTTAATTTATGTTGGCCAGTTCACTGGCATTATCATTCATCAGTTCAGGATCCACTGCACAAATAACTTTGAGAATGAAAGCTCTGAGAACACATGTTAAGTTCATCTACAATTTCTCTCCAAGGCCAGGAGAAGATTAATGCAGTCATGAAAGCAAAGGTCTGGCGCCTCCATCAGCTCCTTTTCCAGTTGCCTGAATGCTAAAATGATCACAGAAATTTCCTCTTAGGTCTGACTGCACAACCCACACACATGCACAGCTCCAACAAAGTGATGACTTGCAGCCTGTGCAAAAATACCCCTAACCTGCCTGGCAGCCAGCTGGCGTGCCCTAATCCAAGCTCTGAGGCTCGGACTTGAGCCCAGGCTGCTCTGTCTTGAGAGTCAGCAGTGCCAGCAGTACAGAGAAAGAGGCACGTGTCCCACCCTGGCTGGAGCCCATGTCCTCCCTGCAGCAAAGTGGCTCCAGCTAGGACAGCTTCCAGTCGGGCAGTGCTCGATTTCAAAAACATCCATGTGAAAAACTGGCCTCTGCACAGATCACAGGTCTGAGGAAGTTCTGGAGATAGTTGTAACCATTCTGGAAAGGAAAAGGGGAAAAGCCATGAGCTTGTTTTTAAAAAAAGTGAAGCAGCAACTAGAATTTGGTTTTTTTCCTGCTGCCTCCTGGCAGGTGACCTCAGTGGATGCATGAGTGTTGAACATTGCCTGGCAGCCTTCTCACTTCAGTTCAGTTTGAACCCAGCTTATAAACAGGCAGAAAGCTGCCTTCCATTGTTCCTGCTCAGCTATCCTACCTGTCGCCATCCCCCAAAAACCCCAAGGCATTATAATAGATTCTGATGCAGGCACTGATTCTCTCAAGTGCAATAGCACACTCAACACATGTTCGGAGGGCTCATTAGAGGACAGTCAGCATTTTCCTTCCTTCAGCAGCTCCCACCTCCTTGATGGTCCTTCTCCAAGCACTGCTGATTTAAGTTAAAAATAAGCAGCTGCTCTTGCTTTAACTCCATACTTGTGAAAAGGTGATAAGGGCCAATTTCAGTGCATTGCCCTGCTCTGCCAGTGTACATGAATTGTTTTATAGAAAAGGCAAAGCGAAAAAGGAGAAAAAGGGAGAGAGAGATTAAAATGCAAACTAAATAACTTATTAATATGGCAAAGCTGACATAATGCCATCTGGTTTATGTCTGGTCCCTATTTGGAGCTTGATCCTGCCGGGTACTTAGTGCTCAGGCTGTTCCCTACAGCTCTCTCCAAAGCACACTTAATGTTTAAGTGCTTTACTGGATTGTGGCCAGTGTGCTGAGCACCTCAAAGGAATCAGACCTTACTTAATTTTTCTGATTTGTAAAAAAAACTCTGCCCAGTTCTGAATCCTGGCACTTCTAAGTGAGATTTTTCCTTCTCCACTCCACTCCAACACCCGTCCAACACGCTCCAACAGTCAGTTCCAAGCAGGATTAGACCACTGGTTGCCCACAGTGGAAACTCCAGAATAGACTGCTGGCCCCTGAGGAAACTCCAGAGGACAATATATTCAGTTGAGCTGAGGTCCTACCTAGAGTTATTCAAAACTCCTTTTGCTCAGCATGTGAAAAACTTCAGCTATAGAGCAGAAAGGAGAGTGTGTAATAAATTCTTGGGCATACTCAGCATATAGTCCAAAGGGGCAATAAGCTGTCAAATCAAAGAAATTCCTAGTAAACCAGAATTCGTGGTATGTCTGACAGCACACACTACATTAAATATTTCAAGTCGATAACTCCAAATATGGCTGTCAACATGATTTGCAACCTCCGTACACTCAACTTCCATCTCTTTCCAATAATAGTGAATCTTCGTGAAGAGCTGCTGAAAATTACTAAGTAAATTTTTGAATCTTACTGCCAGATTTGTAACGAGTCTGAAGACCGTAGTGAGAAAGCAATGATGAAGCAAGCAGAGACACTTTTTGCTGTCATGGAAAATCTGCTCAGGGTTTTAGTTTCAGGGTCAGGGTGTGTAATTCCTCCATCAGCTGATCTTTAAAGCTTTGAAAATCCTTGAGGTGTACACACTCACTGTGGTGTGGTCTCGCCTGTGCTCTGCACCCATTTGTGCACCCATGCATGTGTGTGTTTGTGGGGGGTGTGTTTGTCACCTGCAGTGCATCAGCTGTGGTGCTGAAGTGCAGACACTCAGCATTTTAGCCATGTGGAAAAACCCACTTTCCAGGAGCACCACTTCTGCTCACCTGCCTCCTGCTCACTCTCCACTTCCACTACAATAAAGTTTTGCCAGCATTGCAAACATCCATCTGTTTTCATATAGCTGATATATTCTCTAAACAGCCAGCCAGAAAGAGAAACAAAAATAAAGGAAATATGTACCTCTTTTCCTCAGTTGTAAGATTAGCCTAGGGCCTGAAAAAGCCAAAAGTATAGTCCTGAATCATTGATTGGATTGAATCCACATATGTCCATACCCTCTGAGACTAGAAATCATCCTTCACTGAACCAGAGCACTATGTCTCATAGGGCCCAAGACAGCAGCTTTAAAATTGCCATGTAATTGAGTATCTCTGGCCATGTAATTGGAAAATCTCTGGCTTTTTGTTTTCATTGCTGTGCTTTTCTTACACTCCTAACTTTCTGAGTGTATCTAGTGAGAAAGAAGCAATTCCATCACTGAAGTGTAGCTATCTTGGGGTTATAAAATGATGTTTTCTGCCTGAGCTGCAATCAGAACATGGCTAGGGAGCACAGCACTCTGCATGAGCACAGGTGGGCTGCAGACTATTGATGATAAACAGTAATTTGCAGGGTAGCTGGTACAAAGGACAGCAAAGAGGAGGTTTGTGTGTCTGACTCACACCTCCAGTGAATAATAATAATAATAATAATAATAATAATAGTACACAGCAACATTTTCACACCACATGGAAACAGACACAGGTGGCATAAGCAGCAGACTGGAATTTCATGATCACTGTAAACAGATCTGTGTGTATGCTGGAATTTGTCCAGAATACTGGACACAGCACTGCAACCCTGTCAAGAAATAGATTCTCATGGGAATTCCTGGTAGGTCTTTTGAATCCAAACCCACAACCAGATGTTGGTGGGGCAGAGAGTAAGGGGCATCTTCATCAGTTAGTGCTTGTATGTGTCCTGCGTGGGTGACATTGTCAGATTCACTGCCTCCCCTTTACAACACATGCTTTTCCCCATCAGCCATAATCTACCACTAAGTTACCAACTCATGTCCTATAAGACATAAATTGCCTTCTCAACTCTTACAAGGCCTTGTGAAACACTTGTCCATTTGACCATCTGAAGAGCACTGCCTGCAATTGCATCAGCTGGCGAAGGAGACTGTTACTGCAGTCTTGGCAGTGTTGCCACAAAAGCCTTTTTGAAACGCCATCTTTCATCAAATACCTTGAATTTTCTGTCTCTCTGATTCAGAAATTTCTATTAGTTTTAATCAACAATTTTGTTCTGTCTTGCCAATGCAAAGAGGGCTCTGCCAGCGAAATCTTTGGTGCTGGGATCAGTACCAGCTGTTAAATGAACAACAGGGAGCTGAAGAACTTTGCTGCAACAGAGTGTTGCAAGAGGAAATAACTGTCAGATAACCATCTTGCAGGACTCCATGAAACCTGTGACATTGAAATGTGGCTGGTGTCCTCCTCAGGCTTCCTACCTGGGTTTGTACAAGTGTGACAGGGACTGGGAAACAGAGGCCGTGTGTGGCAGGTTCAGGCTGGCCCTGAAGTGCTCTTCTACCTCTGTTTGTGCAAACCATGGGTGCAGGTATATCTTGTTTGCAGGACAGTTCTGTTGAAGCCAGATTTCTCAATGCTGAGGAATCAAAGCCTTGATCTTGAAAGCGTGCAGGAACTCCATCCAGGCTTTTGAAGGCATTTGCATTTTAGGAGGAACATGTCCATTTCCCAGTGCCTTTGCCAGCCTGAGTCTCCAGTACCTTCAACCATTCAGAATTGCACAATTAAAGGAAAAACACCAGTTTCAGCAGTACTAGTTATTGTCTTGGTTCCTTAGGTGGCACTGACATGAGTTTGGCTGCGCTAGGTGCCAAGTGCTGATTATGGTGGGCTCTAGGTCTCTGGGTTGAAGCCAGGAAAAGAGATCTGTGGTCTCAGCTACCGCTCATGTCCTATGGCAACAGTAAATACTACTGTATCTACTTTTTTCAGTTTTTAAATCTCATGCTAATATTTTCAAATGTCATATATTTTTGGGTTTTTATGTTGAAATGTCTGTGCTAGAATAGGCAACATAGCTTATTTCTTTTAAACTTGGTGATAAAAGTTGGGGTATTTGTCCTATCCCCCATTTCACTGCATTGTACAAAACAGGCATCCCAAATTCTGCCTGACTGCGAGGCCTAGTTCTGCTTTCATGTCAAATACTTAGCAAAATCTTAGACTAACACAATATTTATGTAATCAGATATGTCTTTGACTTAGGTATGTTTCTGTTTAAAGGAATGGACTTCAGGATTGGGCAATTTGTAATGGATTGAGCATATTCAGAGTCATAATTGTGTACAGAAAGTAAAAACTTCTTTTTTCCTTTCTCTGTTTCTTGCAACAGAATTTTCAGATGTGATGCCTGTTTAGTTATGAAATTTTTTAAAGTCCTTTTACTGGATCACATTTCATGATTTACAGTCCCACTCAAGTAATACTGCCATGTAAATTAACATTACCTAATAAGTGAAACTAATAAGGTATTTTGTCCAAATTAAATCTGCACCTTTAAGGAGAAGCAAATTGGTCATCAGAAACTCACCCCAGTTCTTAAAATAAAATTACTGGCCAAAAATGAATCTGGCAGTTACTTTTGAAGTTACATTTGGGAAGAACATCTGTTAATATAAAAATATCTTGATACATTACAGTGGTTTAGCTGTAGTTAGTTCAGAAGTACTTGGTTAACATCTAAGGGAGGAAGGAGAATAAATGTCTTACATTTGGCAATCAGTAAGCCAGGGCTTTTACCCATTTCTTGGCTTTGTTTGGGTTTAAACAATGTTCCTCTGTTTTTGCTCAAGCTGCAGTAATCCTTTAGCCCTTGATGTCATGCATCCTGGGTTTTCTATACTCTTTATAATAATCTTTGAACCCTCATCCCACATCATGTGTTATGAAAATTCTTGTTTTGGAGTAGAGAGGCAGGCAATCATTTTAGACAGCAGGAACCCTACCCCTGACATTTCCCTGTGCGTCAAAGATGTGGAGCAACATCAAGCAGAAGAAGTAAAAGAAAAACAAGTTTGAAAGATTGTTTGGGATGAGAAAAAGCAAAATGGGGAAGGATCAGCAGAAAAGATTGCTTTTAAGGGTCAGAATTTCATTTCTTTTGAGGAGTAATCCAAGCTATACGTAGAAGAGCCTCTTTGAGGCAACAGTTGGTTCAGGGCATAAAGATGGTTGGACTCATGGTGAAGAGTCGAAATATGGTTGGGGATTGGAACTAAATGATCTTAAAAGTCTCTTCCTACACAAAGTCTTGTAACATTCTGTGGTTCTACGATTCTAATGTCAGGCCTGTTGCCAGAAATTGGTTCTGGAGAATACAGAAAATGGTAGCATTACAGACCATCAGCTCAGGTTCTTCTTTCCAGGTGAAAATGGCTTCAGCAATATCATCAGTACTATAGCTTATATAACAACACATCAGCCACATCAGCAATGCAAGCGATTATTTTCTTCTCCTTCTTTTTGCCAAGTGACTTGGAGTGTTTGTTATTCGTGTCCTCATCTGTTAATAAGTCTTCTTCCAGACTGTCATCTTTTTACTTTTGGCCTTCTTGGATAAGCTTCTAAAGAAATAGGGCTCTAAGGGACATTAAGTGGCTTCCTTAGGGAACTGTTCTGTAAATCTTTGGAATTAGGATGAATAACAGCTTGTCTATGGTACTCTTTAATGCGAGAAGAAATGCAGGCTTTTCTCAGAGGACCTAATAGGAGAATATTGTCAGAAGTCACCTTTGATAATTTGACTGAAAACTAAGGGGGGAAATAGTGTTTGTCCAAAGATCAAAGAGCTACCTGAGAAAAGCTGTGTTTGCGAATTCAGCACAAAACCCAGCTCCCCCCTCACACTGCTCCAGACACTGTTTATATGTGTGTGTATGTGTATATATGGCCCTGGCTTACGGCTATCACAGTGGACCCTGCAAAACAAGCTCAGTCCTTTCCTACTAATTTACTAGAGGAGGAGGAGGAGGTTTTTTCTGCCAGGCAAGTTCATTTGTCAAGGTGACCTTCACAACCTGCACCGAGTTCTCCTGCAGATAAAGAAACCCGCCTCAGTGCGTTTGTGAAACCCAGCTGGGTAGCCCATGGGCCTCTGAGGAGGAGTCATGGGGCGTTGCCAAACTAAACCCTTCCTACCAGCACTCCAAGGATTTCTCTGTTCCACAGTTTTCGTCGATCAACGCTGTACATTTTGCAATACTTTTATCGTGCTCTGTAAACCCTCTCCTTTTGCCTGACTGGGTTTATTGTCTAAATGTTCTTGAGGTTAAGTATTCTCTTTTGAGAAATCCCTGTTCTGTAAATTAATGGTCTCCTAGGCAGAGGTAAGACCACAATTAAATCTTAACCGATCACAAATGTAGGTAGGACATTTCACAGATCCTCTGCCAAATCCCAGATAGAAGAAGCAGATCTTCAGAGATCTCCTAAGAGAAGGTTTAATCTTCCATGGCATCAGAGGAGTTGATGTTAAGTCCAGACTGCTTGGCCATGATTCATTCTGTCTATATAGTTACTTTCAAATACATAACGTATTAAATTTTAGCATATTGCCATTTTTATACCATAAGAAACAAGCCAGATTTGGAGCATGTGCGCTTAATGTATCCCAGTGTTAATGGAAAACATAGCTTGGAGAAGAGCCTCTGGTTTTTACTCACTACAGCTGGAATAGATCAATATATAGAGACTCTGGAAAGAGCAGTCATGTTTCAGAAGAAACCTCCACACAGTTATAATCATGCCAGTTGAATTTCTGCGGAATAATTAATCCAATGATAATTATTTCAGTTCCTTCCTTGCAGTTTTATTTTCATGCCTGCCATATGATATCAGTTAGAGAAGTCCTTAAAGCTATTCCCCAGCAGCCGTAACCTGTTAAAACAGGAGACTGTATTCAGAAGTGGAGCTAAAATAAAAGGAACATTTCTTGTTCAAGGGAAAAAAAAAGTTTGGGTTGATCAGAATAATCTACAAGAGCATGTTTTGAGCCAAGGAAAAAAAAATTGGCAAAAATCAGAAAAAGCTGAAACATTTCATTGCAACATCTTCTAAATTAACTGCTCTCTTTCTAATTTATGTGGATTTAACATTCAACAGAAACGTAAAACAAATCTGTGAGATCAAACTGTTTATTGTTTTTCTGAAGTTCTACAGGAAAAGAAAATGACTTTGTTTCAGATTCACTTTAAGTGAAGACTTTGTTCAATTATTTGTTTGGCCAAAGCCCTGAAAAAAATCAGTTATTTGCACAGCTAATTGTTTATGACTGGTATAACATTTAGATTTAGAAAAAGAATAGCATGAAACCATATGTCAGTATTTATCAGATGTATTTCTGCTTATATCATTCAATATATCTGCTGAAATACTCCATCCTTATATGGAATTGTTTCAGAATTACTTTTCTACAAACCATAAGATAGAAAACGCAAATATGAATAAGGATGCCAGGGCAGACAGATCCTCAGAAGGCCACTTTTGTATATGAGTTCACCACTCTATTTTTCACAGGACAGATATGATTAGGGCTCACCACTATGCTGGTCCTGAAAGAGTGAAGCTAAAAAATTTTGTTTAGACATATTTACACACTTCTAAGGCAAGATTTTAAACCTTAATATTTGTTTAAAAATCAGCTAAAGAAAATACTGTATTTTTGGAGGTAAAATATGTTAAGTAGGACACTGTAGCTAGAGGGTCACACTTCCCTTAATTTTAAATATACCTAATGCCCAGTGAGCAATTATCCATTTGCAGCATTTATTAGCTCTCTGGTGAGTCCTTCACTGTTTTCCCCCTTTATGGACAGCAAAAGGGACCTCTCAACCATGGGTGAGCTGAATTCCTCTTTGGAGGTGAGTTTCTGCTGCCTGTGGCAAGCAGCATCCTAACTCACACGTCCTGTGGTTCAACACATAACGTAAAATAAGAGGATGCAGCTCCTCTTGAAGCGTGGGGAGTGTTTTAATTGCCAACAGCAGCGGGAGGGAAGACACACTCCTTGTAAATTGCTGCATGTAAGCTGACCTTCATTTCCTTGTCTCCTTTCCCAAAAACATTTTTCACTACCCCATGGGCAGCTAGCTACAAGGAGCCGGGGTTGAAAATTTCTTATTTGCAAAATGCAACCAAATGTCACCTTAGTTTCCAGGAAAACCTAAGTCACTGTTACTGATGATTGTATAAATTTCATCAAAGAGCAACCTTGGGAAAATGCAATCCTGAAACTATATTTATAGGACACAAGGAGAGTAATAGTGGGAACAGTACATCACTTCACTGAGAATAGGGAGGTGACATCCATGAAGGAAGCAGAGAGGGCAGTCTCATGACCATTCAGCCTAGAATGCCTGTAGAGTGCCTATAGAAAGTAACACTGTAGAGGTATTTAATTGGAATTATATGAACTAGCATTGTTTTATAATTCCAGGCAAAGCAGTAGGAGCTTCCAAGCAGTTTCTGGTCACCACCACCATCAGCTGGATTTGTAGCATGAACAGCCCCACAGTCCACTACCAAATTCCTAAGCCATGTTCCCTCTTCCCTGCAGTTTGTCCTTTAAAGCATGACTTAGTAGTCCCTAAACAGACCTACAGACAGTGGTAAATGACTAGGAGTTTTCAAAATATTCAAGCATTCATGCAATCATAAAAGTTTCCCAGAAGAAAGAAAGGTAACATTAAGTCCAGTTTAAAACACAGAGCAAATTTAACTTCAAGATGAACTGTAAAACCAAAACACTTCTGGTTTTGGTCTTTTCTGCCCCTTAGGAAATCTGTGTCTGATTCAGGAAGTCCTTTCCCTTCTCTCTCCTTTGTTTCAGTTTTCCTTGCTTTTTTTCTTTCTCTGATTAAATAACAGGCTTTCTTTTTCCTTTATTCTGCTGTAGAATTTTAGCCATGTTTTTGGAGGAAGTGTAGGATATCAAAAAGCTTATAACCAGAAAGTTAGCTTTTCCTCCTGTATTTCAGGCTGGAGGAATGATGACAGGAATGCTGTAAATTTGACAGACCCATTAAAGCATTTCAGTGCATAAACAAAGGTTTGGTGGAGGGAGTAAAGTTTGACCAGCTCATATATTTTCCATGCTCAAGAGTTATTTCTTAGGGCTCCTTTGACAGCATTAACTGCCTGTGGCAGGGAGCATTTTGCACAGTGTGTTTCCTCATTCCCCAGCTGCAGCTCAGAACCATTCCTGAATCTCAAGCCTTTGCTGATCTTGTGGCCACAACCCATTTCTGGGCCACTATGCGTATAAACCTGGTGAATGCTTTTTTCAGTACTCATCTAAGCCCCCCACTGATCATCCCACTGTAAGAAAAGAAAGAAAGATTTCCCCATAAATATTTGATTTCTTAATAGCTATATTCTGGCTCCCTTCTCCTTCCTCTTTGGCTTTTCACACTACGCTTCTCCTCTGGTTGGAGCAGCCATCTCCATGCAGAAAGAGCTCCTCGTTAATTTGCATCTGGCCATTTATGAGTTTCTGCATTATGCTGATGACAGTGTCTCATTTCCCTTTAGAAGAAAACACATAGGCTGGCTCTGTGTTTTTCTGAGCCACCCCACAGGGACTCTCCTGAATTACAGAGCAGCTTAGTGCTGATTACTTTTTTATTTCTCCTCTTAGGAAACGGATAAAAGGTTTAAGTTCTGACACAAACAGGAAAACATACTAAGAGGATTTATCCTGAAGGCATCTGCTCTTTAAATAGTGATGGAGCAGTGTCAGTCCGTTTCCCAGAAGGGCCAGAAGCTCCACCACTCTTTGTTCCCGCAGCCCTTGTATGACTAGAGGCAATAATATCCTGTAACAGGCTGTCAGAGACCTCTCAGAATATGCAACTTGGTGATTATAGGAGGGAGTCACTGCCACTAGGAGCATGAAGAAGTTGGGTTTAAGAAAGACTCTGCTCTGCTCCTTTAAGGATAACACCAAGGCTCTATTCTGCTCTGAGGTAAGACTTTGTAGAATTTACTAAATCAGTAATTTCTCAGCCTTTCACACCATGTTCCCTCCCCCTTGCTTTCTTAAACAAGGAGCAACAGGAGGGGGAGTGAGCTGTCAGAATTATCACCAGTGGAATTTTCCAGCTTTACCAGGCAGGAAAGGGGGGACAGAAAAAAAAATGCTCCACTGTAGAAAAACAACTGGACACAGTGCAAGTGTAAGCAACTTCAGAAGGGGCATATGCATGGTTCAATTGACTCAAGCGGTATGAAAATATGCCTCAAAAATCTATTAATATTAGCCCTTTCAAAGTTTTATTAATAAGGTGTACATCCAGAAAGTTATACTCTGTTATAATATTTTATTTTTCTCTGTAAGAAAAGATGTTCCTCTGGAATAATAATCTAGAGAGAGAAGAACCTTTACTTCAAATTGGATTGTTCACTATTTTTCCTGGGGTTTCTGTCATTTGATTTGAGGTCAGAAGTTTGCCTTTTTCAACTTTTGCCTTCTGATGTTATATGGATGTTTATGGCAATTACATGGATTTCAGCTCAGTATCATGGCTAGACTCTAACTTGGACAAGAAGAGCTTTATGCAAGCCTAGCTATAAGGAGATAAGAAACTTGCTTGTTCCATAGGAGGAAAGCTAGGTCTGACAACTTAAGTGATGCATTCATAGAGATTACACTGGTAAAGGAGCTAAAGGGCTTCTACATTCACAAATACATTATCCTAATCCTCATTTTTCAAATTATGCTCAAATATGGCTTGGTCTTGTATGCTTGGCAGACAAGGATTTTCAGATTTTGTGGAGATATTTTTGTAGAGATATTTCAGATATTTTCAGATACTGGAGTCTCTTTCCAATGGCTACTTTCAGCTTGAAAGTGCTTCTAACTCATAACCAGGTAAAAATCCAGTATGACAGGAGACAGGTGGGGAAGACCAGCTAAAACTGTTTACCTAGTCATGAAAACTGGAGAAATTCGTGGGACTTGGCAACTAGGACCTGTCCACATAGTTTTAAGGAAGCTAGAAGCTTGTTTATGTAGTCTAAATAAATGGAAACAATAGACTGCCTACCCGACACTCACAAACAGGCTCTCTCCTCTGTTGCACAAGGATTCCAGGGGATTTCTCTCCTACTGGCTGGCTGGCATGTTGCTTACAGGTCTGCACCTCCAGAGTAAACATCAGGAGTGCCTGAGGAGTTTCTTTTAGCTGTTCCTGCTCTGTGACAGTTTTCTCACATACTGAAATGGCCAGCGCAGCCTTTCTTGTTCCCAAGTCCCCCTGAGGCAAATTATCATGAGCCAGGGTCATGACCATCAGCAGAAATAGTACTCCTTGCCTTGGGGAAAAATTTTCAAGGATTTCTTACTCTGTTATTCCCTCCATAGGGGCAGCATGAGGCCAATACTGGGGGTCAAAGGGGAGTCTGAAATGGCATCAGATGCTGTAAAGCAGCACAAAGTGATGACCATGGTCAAGATGATGAGTACATAATTGATTTTAATTGACTTTGATCAGGATGAAAGAGCAACTATTTTCTTCTTCCCTTGACAAATATGAAGACTCACAGAATAGAAATCCAGGCAGCTAATATCCCTGGAGATTTGACTTTTGCTCCCTATATTCTTGATCGATTTGTTCAGAAAAGTTAAGTCAAATCAGTAGGATTATTGAGAAATTTCTACTGGAGAATTATAGTCCTAGCACCAATAGAGGTTCTTCACTTAATACAATGTCATTACAAGTCCCAGCAGTGTTCTGTCAGGATGGGAGATGGAGTTTACTGACATAAATTATTGTCTAAGTTATTTTTTCTGATTTTGTGACCCATTTTTCATGAGTGGAAGAAATTTGAAAGGTCTCCCATCACTGGGTTTTCTCCTGTTTGTTCCCAGTGAAGATGATCATGTATATATGCCATGGAAAGGCAGCTCAGTCTTAGATGTTAGGGCTTTTTAAGGCTGGACTATACAGGAAAATTGAAAAGTGATTCCTAATTCAGAAAGTCTTTGTGAAGCACAGAAATGTATATGTTTCTAGATAGCTACAAATTCTCCACTGTTGAGGTTTTAAGATGATGATCAAATTCTGATGAAAACTAACCTAGCAACTCTAAGCAATATTGTATTTTCTTCCAACTCTTTTAATTACTTCTTACTAGAAAGTGTCTTCAAATGCGTTATTTTGGAAAACCTTAGGTGGTGAGCAGTGTGTACGTTATCATGATGACACAGCAGTCTCCTAATTTGACAGATTTTTCTCCCGCCCAAATGATTTGAATTTCTTTGAAGAAAATCTGTTCCATTTCTTATTTTGAATTATGCTTTCATTAAGCAACTGATTAATGTTGATCCCCTGCTTTGTGTTGTATAAAACATTCCATTTTATGTGTTATCTACATTTATTCACAATCGCTTTTAGGAGATTACTAAAATGTTCCCTCCCTTTGTTGCCATTTTTATTGTGTATTCATACATTTGTTCATGTATGAGTACAAATTCATATAAATGTATAGTAATCTTCCCCTTAGGATACTGTGAATGTATGTTATAAAGGAAAAGGAGATTAACAGTAGAATACAATACAAACAGGCTGACTTTATGGCAGTCTTGCAGAAACTGCTGCCAAGCAAAAGAATAAATAACAGCTATGTTAATCAAAGCTAAATTTAAATGATAAGGCTTGAATTTAGGTGGTCAAAGTCCCAGAAAACTGGGCAAGATTAATGCCCACAGAAAAAAGAAACCCAAGGGCAAAGAGTGTAATAATACACAGCTGAGTTGAAGGCAAATTTTCAAAAGTTCTTCTGTGACTTAAAGGCCTAAGTCAAAACTGACTTTGAGAGCAGGAGCATTTACTTTCCTGTAAAGCCATAGGGTTTGTGCTTTGGAGTCCTTCAGTCTTTCCTGAAAATAGGAGTTATGTTGCTGGCTTCCTTAGTCCCTTTTTGGAAGCATAATCCATAGTCACCTGAAAGTCCAAAAAATGTCCTGGTCCAAGCAGAGGCTGAATATCAACCCAGGCTACCGACTCAAACGAAAGAACTAGAGATATGACCACAATTATTCCCTGTTTTAATGGAAAGCCATATGTCATCTGGTTTGGATTAAACTCACAAAGATGTGTTAGGCTGTTCAAGATCCTGTGGAAGCATTTTGAATCAATTGTAACTGACGTAAATATAGCCCGTGACTGGAAATCATCCAGAGAGAGAAAGAGCTGCAGCGGTTCAGCCAAGATGCATTATATCAAAAGCATGGATAAGTAATTTGGTGTCCTTATGGGAAGGAGAGCATTACAGTTTCACAACATTCATAAAGTGCCTGCACAGTGAAAGATCTAACACAGTCATTAAAAGATGGATGAATGCCCAATGAATCTTCACCTCCTATTGTGGATCATGGCTCTCTTATCTAGGCAGGTGTGGGAAGAGGAGCATGAACCCACAATGACAGAGGGCACAGCAACAGCTTAGTCGTACTCCTTTGACATGAGTATGTCAGCTTCCAGACATGATTTACTGCGTTTGCATAGCAATACTAATTACTTTCTAGTGGTTATCTAGCCAAGAATATGTACAGGATTGCAAAGCTTAGATAGAAACTTCAGCCAAGCTCTGTAGGCCTTACGGAGGCAGTCCTTTTACTCACAGTAAACCATAGCTTGAAGTCATGAACTAGTGCTTGTATTTTTAACCCACTTCTGTAAAAAAAACATCTGTGTTATTTTGGAGATCTCATTTCACCTGCCTCCATAATTTTTATTTGATGTCTTTGGAGTTGTGATATGATGAATTAGCTCTTGCCTATATAATTAATGAAGTGCTACAGGGAGTAGTAGTACAGGTTGAGGTTTTTTGATACTTACCAAATTCTGCTGTTATCTACTGCATAACAATTGATATCTGGGTTCAGACTCTGGGCTGTGACTGGCAGGGAAGTACTCAACACAGCTTAAAGAGGTAATTCTCTAAAGTCCTCTTTCCGTTGTCCAGCACAACCTGGTGCAAACTCCAAAGAGCTTACAAAAAGCCAGTACAGAACAGTAAATGTCAAAATAACCAAGAGTAATCCCTTCTTCTAATATGTGATGTCTACAAAAGCTGCTGAGGAATTTTCTAGTGCAGTTCTGGACCATCTAAAGTTTCTACTTCCCAGGAGAATGAGAATGTGCATTTTGTGCCTATGTTAAGATGCTTTAACCCTTCCTCTCTGTCTTTTGAGTCTTGGAAGTCTTCCTCTCAGCAAGAGCTTTTTCTTCTGAGAGATTTCCAAGAGCTACATCTTACACCCTCAGCATCAATACTAAATAAAGTTAAGAAAGTCAGTGTAATAAATACTAAATAAAGTTAAGAAAGTCAAACCCTACACAGAGCAGTCATTTGGCTGACTTCAACAGGGCTGCTTGTTGGATTCAGAATTACTCGCACCACTGAGGTACTAAAGACAGAGGCACCATATTTTGTAAATATTAATAGCCTCTGTAGCTCTAAGAGCTTCAGGAGCTGCAGTATATTTGAAAACCTAGCTTTGAAATATCTGGCATGCTATAGCTTTCCTTAGAGTCCTTATGGCTGAAATATTTAAGACAAGCCTCAAAAATCATATCAGCAGGAGAACAAAATGGTAGTTGAAGGAAACTGGAAAGCTGCTGTGCATCATGTATTAGTTTTCCCGTTTAAAAAGTGATTTTTCTTGTTCTGGTATTTGCCTTTGTTATGGGTATTGTGAAGAAGTGTGTCTTAGTCTAACATTTCCAGCTCTCACTGGAGTCCTAGTGGTTTGGAAGCACCACTGATTATTTTGACTGCTTACATAGAAATGTCATGTTTTTCACAGGCATGTAGTACAAACATTTGGACACAATTAGAAAACTACCACTTAAGATCTAGGGTGTTGTCTTGACAAGTCTCATGAAGATGTTCTTTCTATCTCTTCACCATAAGCCTAGAAATCACTTTAAGATCACAGAAAACCTTTTATACTCCACTGATTGGAACTGTATAGCCAAAGTATAAGAAAATGCATTTTTTTTTTCTGTTGACTTCTTCATTCCTCTATTGAAGACCTGAGAATATAATGAACTAAATTTGATTTTGCACTCCATTGTTTCCTCTTAAATTGGGAATTTCTGCTCTTTAGAGGCCTGTGAGGACCTGTTTGGTGTTCCCTGTCTATTGTGTTTGTCTCCATGAAATTTTAGCTTCCACTCATTTTCAGCTCTTTTCTGTCAGTTCTTATGATGTCATTTGACATCACCTTCACCATGACCATTCATAGTACTGGCAATGCTACTAGACTCATCTGGCTACTCAAGAGGTTCTTGCCAGCACAGTTTTGTACCTACATTTAAATGAAAACTCTCTAGACCAATCTCCAATAGGAGTCTTCTACCAGCTTTTGATATAAAATCAGATTTATGTTTCCATAGTTATGTTTGTATAATTACTGATGTCCTGAATAGGAGAGATTATCAAGTAATAAACTGAAATTTAATTCTAATTTTAAAGTGCCTAAATTTAATTTTAAACAGCCTAAAACTTTAACCAAAAGGAGATGAGTGAATTAGCAAGAAATACAACCTTCAGTGTTCCCCACAAAAATGTAACTCAAAAGCCTATTCTGATAACAGTTTTCTACTTAAAGCTTGAAGGTGAAATGTACACCACATTAGAAAAGCATCTATTGGTTCAGCAGAGCCAAGAGGATTTACTTCTGTTAATATTGCCTGGCTGTTGGGGATTTTTTAGTCATTAATTTTTGTAAAATGTAAAGTTACCTTGTTGCTTTGATTGAACTTTTTACAAATATTTGGAACTGAGTGGAAGGAGAAGCTGGTGTGTGACTTCTGCTGATAAGAAAATATGACAGTCAGATGCTGTTGGAGAAATGTGGGAGTACATCCACCAGCTGCCATGCCCATCCCATGCCCTGTGTGTTTTGGCATTGGTGTCACCTCCCTCCTGCACAGAGAGCCCTTCTCAACTTCTCTGCTTGCTAGAGTCCTACAGAGCCTCTCACCCAGCCCAGCAGCACTTGATTTCTAGAAAATGGAAAGGGAAGGGAAATAAGCAGGGTTCAGGGGCATCTGCAGACAGAAGGACAGAAAGGGGGACAGAATTAGAGATGGGGCCTCAGGTAGCTTCAGGTCATCAACAAGAAAGTCACAGACTGTTCAGGATGTTGGCAAGGGTTTCCATTCTGATGTACTTTCCATCAGTTTCCAGCTGATGTATAACCATTTTTCTTCAGGTAAAAATAGAAATCCAGTGCTCTGAAATATTCTCCACGATGCATCTACATTTCTTTATTCATTGCACATTCTTTTTCTACACTGCTTTTTAAGCAGTCTCACTAACACAAAAACAGACTATTCAGTAAGTGTGGAACACTTTCCAAAGCAACCCATAGAATCTTTACCAATGTACTTGAGTGGATAGAATTAAGCTCACATCTTGCTTTTTATTTGGCTATAGAAATTTCCAGTAAATTTTTTTGTTCCTTCTGACTGATTCAGTATAGCACAAAGTACAATACAGAAAATAGAAGCTAAGAGTCTGGAATTGCCAGACAGCCAACCCAGAACTGCTGAGAAAAAATTAAATGGTATACATTTGCTCATTAAGATTTTGTGATTTGTAATAACTTCAGCATTAGCAGTACCACAAAGAAGGATGTTCTGAATTTAAACGTAAGGGATAAATTAAGTAAGTGAGATTGTAACAGTTTATTGGCATCTGAGAATCTGGTCCAAGATTTTCTTGACAATGTGAAGTTGTTCATCGCTCTGTCAAAAGATTCAAGAGTATCTTCAGTGAATATGCATTTTTTTTCAATAAAATAACTTTAAAGGTACTGTTTTGCTTTGTTTTAGAAGTTCAGTGTGTTGCTTTACATGACTTCAGTCCAGTCCCTAATACTGTTAAGCCCAACATTCAAAACATTCTGTCATGAATACCATACATGACAAAAATGTAAATGAATACATTAGAGTTTACTTATTCATATTTTGTAGCTCAGCCATGGCCTTCAATAGACTTTTAAAACATCTAAAGGAAAAACCAATAACTCAAGTAATGCTTGTTTGCTTAGGTCCTGAAGCCTTTGGAAAAAGTGTAATGGGTGGAGTGGTGACATTTACTTAAAAGCATTCATTAATTATAGGAAGGAAGAAAGTAACAGCTGGACTTCACTTAAAACTAAGCACAAAGAAAACTTCAAACACATATTGCATGACTTTAGGCTCCTGTTTAGTTTACATGTTCACTCTCTAGATGTATCTGCCTCCCTTTATTGCTTATATCAGGACCTTAAAGTGCTTACATTTGCGATGTATGCAGTTTCATTAGATACTTTCCAATAGACAGTATAGTCCAGTTCCTTATGCTATTACCTTAAGTCAACCAAAATTACTGACTTTGTCTTTTGAAATGTTTCAGAAAGTCATACAAATGCTATTAGTTTCTTAATGATAATAATCATGCTGCTTGAAAGGATAGCTCCTCCAAAATTATATAGAAATAAAAAATGTATATTCTTTCACATTTTCATCATAAATGCAGGCAGTGTTATAAGATGTATTGAAAGCTGTAGAAAATTTGACCCCTTATGTTTCCATGCTTCATTGTGTCTGCTGAGTATTTTAATATTTATTTTTCTTTAAAAACTCTAATTTGTGTTTCTAGAGCCAAAACTCTTCTAACATTATGAAGTTTACATCTCACATGGATTTTACTATTTTTGCTTCTTTACCTGGTGAATGATTTGAGCCCCATTGAGCTCTTGAACCTGTGCATTTCCTGCAGTTTTAACTGTATCCCACTGTGTTATAAATAATGAATCTGGCTAAATGTGAGTTGCTGGCAGAAGTTTATCAATTTTATTGTGAAAAAATATTCTGGATCAGTTTGCAAATTACTTTCCTCCTCCTTCCAAGTCCTTGGTGTTTGTAGCTGCACACACAAGGATGCGCAGTGGCCTGATGTACTCTAGCTGACGTGAGACCAGGCTGTGCCCAGGGAGTCTTTACAGGGCTGTTGGTTACCATAGAAGTGACACTACCAGAGCAGTAGGAAGCAGAAGAGCATGACAGCTTTTCCACTGCCTTTTGTGCGGTGTTCCTCACTGCTACAGATAGCTCTCTGAGGAGGGACTGAGTGCATGCAGTGAACAGCATCACACTTTGTGCAGTGCCAGTGTTTAGACAGAATCTCACATATCTGTGCTTCCTGCTGTCCTTTTCCTTCATGTGGCTCTTCACCATCTTGGCTTGCCACTTAGTTGAGACACTACTTGCCCTAAACTGCAGAACAAAACACTTCTGCCTCATGCTATTTGTGTGCTTTCACTGAGCAATTCATTCCAAGGACTGGTAATGTTATAGCAGTAAACCCAGAGCTGCCACACATCGTATTTTCAGGTTCAGTCCACGTAGAATCTGAAAGGTTTGCCTTGGATTTTGAGGTGCTCAGCTAACTAGGATCTCTCTGGGTGAGTGCCAAATGGAATTTATGGAGACATCTACTCAACAGAAGTGGATAAATTGTACAGTGCATGTGCAGAGAGCCTGGTGCTCCTGGAGCCTTTTATCAGCTCTAACTGATAAAGTGTGATATCCATGCGTTCAGGGCTCAGACACAAGGCATTTGTACTGTAAAGGCACAATAGAGCAAACATTTTCTGGAAGCATACGATTTTCTAAGCCCTGAGTGCATGGCCCACAGGCCTGTGTTTCCTCCTGGAAAACTTTGTCCTACCCTGGATACATGGATTTGTTTTTCATATAAAAGAAATAGGTCTTAGGCAAACATCAACACAACAAAAGAATTTGTCACCTCTAACAATAAATATATGTTGGAAATGTTTAAGATGTTTGAACCAGCTGCTCATATCCAGCTTTTGCCTCCTGTAGGTCATGTCCAGATGTTTCTTATCTTGCCCATACCCACTGAAAATTATATGTAACATATTCTGGCGTGATCTGTTCATGTTCTTAAAGTCATCAGCATTGATAACTGGCTTATACTGCTTTCTCTTAATGTATATGAAAAGAATTCTTTCCAATTAATTAGAAAAAAATTGGTTAACAGAACATACTCTTGTTAGTGTTAATCATTTGGGAGCCCCTTCTGCCCTTCAGCAATAGCTTTGTTAGGAGAAAGAAGATGAAATAGAGTCCCTTTCAGATTTTGGCAGACACACTGCAGCCATGTAGTGCACTGTCTCTGTTGCATCAGGCCAAGGCTCAAATGATGTGATTGCCAGTGTGGAGGGGAGGTCTGGGTTATGTCCCCAAAGGTCACTGTTGCCAGCAGGCAATACCTAGAGAGTATATTCCCTGAACTCCCCTAGCTCAAAGGGTTTGATTGTGAGAGCCCTCACACTGAAGCCCACAGAGAGAGATTCTTCTGCAATCTCCATGCTCAGCTGAAGAGTGGCCACAATGTGGCCTTTGTTGCAGCAGGGAACTTCCCTGCCACTTACAAAGATGTTGTGTAAGAGACAGCTGAAGAACCCAAGGTGAAACACATTCTTAAATGTTGGCAGGTAACACTGGCATGCAAATTCTGCAACTCAATCTCCTAACTTCTGTTACTGCCTTGATGAATTGCACACAATATATAATTAAATAAACAGAACTTTTAATTCCTGTAAATATTACAAATCTTTTCTCTTTTAAGTCTTTTAAATCTTAAGATTCATTAGACGACCCCTTTTGTCCAAAAAAATCGTAGAAGCATAGAATATCCTGAGTTGGAAGGGACCACAAGGATCATCAAAGTCCAGCTCCTGGCCCTACATGGGGGCATGACAGTCCCAAGGGTCACACCACGTGCCTGAGATCATTGTCCAAACTCTTCCTGAACTCTGTCAGGCTCATTCTGTGACCACTTCCTGGGGAGCCTGTCCCAGTGCCCAACCACCCTCTGGGTGAAAAAATCTTTACCTAGTATCCAACTCAAAACTCAATTAAGGTTCATGCCATTCGTCATGTTCCATTGCTGGTCACCAGAGAGGTCAGTGCCTGCCCCTCCTCTTCCCTTCATGAGGAAGCTGTGGACTGCTGTGGAGTCTCCCTTTAGTCTCCTCTTTTCCAAGCTGAAAAAAACCCAAGTGATCTCAGTCACTTCTCATACAGCTTTCCCTGTACACTGTTCACCATCTTTGTAGACCTCCTTTGTATGATCTCCAATAACCTTTATATCTTTCTTATATTGTGGCTCCCAAAACTGCCCCCAGCACTGGAGGTGAGGCTGCCCAGTGCAAAGCAGAGCAGGACAATCCCCTCCCTTGCCTGGCTGGCCATGCTGTGCCTGATGTCCCCCAGGACACAGCTGCCCCTCCTGGCTGACAGAGCACTGCTGACTCAGATTCAACTTGCCATAATTAGGACCCCCAGGACCCTTTTTTGTGGTACTACTCTCCAGTATTTTGTTCCTCAGTCTGTGCATATATCCAGGGTTGACCCACTCCAGGTACAGAATCTGGAGTAAAATTAAAGTTGACAGAAACATATTTTAAAGAATCTTTTGAGAAAAAAAAAAAAAAAAAAAAAAAAAAAAAAGGCAAACCAGAGAATTCCTGTGCTTTGAAATCTAACTGATACAGTAAGGTGATAGCTTATTTTCAGATCCATCTTTGTTAACAAAGAGCAGTGAGATTCACATGTTTTTGCAGTTCTGCTAGGCCACAGGATGAGAAAATTAATAATGAAATAAACCCCTCCTCTGCCTCTCACTCAAATACTTTTTTACAAAGTGAGGCAGAATGACAGCAAGAGTGAGCATGATAGTTTAAATATTTGCTATACCAGATGCTAGAGAGAGCAAAAGGAAGCTTTAGCATCCACTGCCTACAACTTTCCTAACATCTGCAAGATAATCAGAAACAGAAGTGTTTAGATGGAGTTGGTGGGATATTGTGTGATATATACCCTTCTCTGTGATCAGAAGCCATGAAGCATGGGGAGAAGGAAATAAGCATACCACAAACAGTGCGGGAACAAGGTCACCAGGAAGGAACCAGAAGATGAGGGATTTGGGTCAAGAGTGAACTGTGAACAAAAATACTATTTCTAGTTGCTGGTCTCTTCCTTTGCCTGACATTTGTATACATGTTATTTAGAAGAAAGAGATATGATGGTACATGACTACTAACAATTCAGAACAGTTTTTAATTAAGAGGAATAAATGTTATTTCCCTGTCAATGAAAGCTACCATCCCCTTTTTTACATTTGGGAAAAGTAGAACAAGTGGTTACACTGATAGATTGATTACAGTGTGAAAAGGTGGATCTTCGTCCTGCAATAACCAGGACAATTTGCTTCCTTCACCTTTCTCATTTTTATTAATGTGACTAATTTTGGTGAAGCAGGTTCAGGACCCACCAAATGAAATTAAGGATAACAGCCCACAAGAATAAGATGTCCTTTCCCTCTGTGTAAACAACAATCAAGTGCTGTTTTTAACTACAAGATGGCTTTATTGCTCCCGTTTGTTTTATGGATTATTTACCACCATTTACTTAATTAAACTCAAAATACAAACCCAGCTTTATCATTACTGAACCAAGCAATCATTAAGTGTCACTGAGCCAGCTCTTTGTGTGGTTTTACAAATCTTTACTTGGAGGATAGGGTAAGAATAGCTTATTGGATCTGGCTTGGCTGTCCTGAAATCGATAGGTGGTTTCAGATCCTGAACAGCACACTATTGCAGTACATATGGAAGATAAAATACAGGGTCAGGAGGCCTGTTTAGCTGTTGCATTTCATCAGCATTATAAACATACACCATGCCAAAGCCAGAGTCACACACAGTTGAATCAGCTTTCCAGTGCCCCATGGAAATACCCTGCAATAATCTTTCCACAGAAAGCTTTCTAAATGATATCATATTTCTCCTTCCTGGCACTCTTTAACCATTTTTTTCTGTGAATATGCAGTAATAGACAAGTTCTTTGATAACAGTAGTTCTTACATACTTTTCTCTTCTTTTTCTTTCCTTTGTCAGTGTTTTATGTGGCTTCTCTTTTTTTATTTTATTCCATCCTGAAAAATATTTCAGCTCATCCAGTGGAGTTGCTATAATTTTTGCTCAGTGCTTTTAGGTTCATACTTCTCTCCCAACTTTTTCCATTGAGGAAGCCAGGATCCGAGATCCCTCCTGTGTTTAATTTAATCAGCATTTCAGATTAGCTCACTACTACCCATGTGTGTGAAGGAACAAAAGAAACTTAGCATGAACTTTGTGATCACTGCTTACTTAACAGGACTGGTTTAGCACTTTTCTGTAGGAACAACAGAATCAGCTTAGTGAAAATTTTTTATTGTTCTAAACTTCTCTTCAGACACTGAGAAAAAAAGACCAAAAAAAGAGACTGCTTGAAGGTGAAAAAGGTGTCAGGAACAGGGGGTTTCTGTTGCAAGAGTTCCTAGGTAACAGGCAACCTGGGCTTCTTTAGCTATTTCTGAGACAGGCAGGCAGATTGCTGAGTCAGTGCTCTTACAGTGTCCTTCAAGAATTAATTAAAAACAGTGAAGAATATGCTTTGCTTCCTCAGTAGGATTTTTTTTTCCCCTGAAACTGTTTTGAGCAGCTTTGGCTGGAGGAAATGAGAGACAACTGCCATAATCACATAAAGGCAAGACCACTTCCTACAGGACAAAAGTCACAGGTATATGGGTCAAAACAGCAGCTGGAAGTCTTTCAAACACATGAGCTTTTAATAGGCAGACTCAAAATAATTGGAGAAGGTTTCTACCAGACCATGTGGAAGCAAGCTTCAGATGTTTACCAATAAGGGTAAAGCACCTCTGCCTAACCTTACTTGTTACAGGAATTTTTCACAGCTTGATTTAATCCAGGTTGAGATAAGAAGCCTCAAATATGAATTTCTCAGGAGACTTTGTTCAGCTGATTTTCCAGATAAGTTCTGTATTTGTAATATTGTTGTAAATGCACATTAATTATGCAGACATATTTGGCAAAGCTGGTCACCACAGCGTTGTTGCTGTTCTACATGGTCTATTTTGCATTTATCTTTTTGGTGTGGTAATATTACAAAATAAGCACACTCACTGTGGGGAGAAAAGCAGCAACCCACCAAGGCTATTTCTTCCTAATATGGTGAAATAAAAGGCCTTGCTTTGAGCCAGCTGAAGTGCTGATGGAGTCGATGCCCAAGGATCAGTGTGATTGGGCACCTAAAAAGCACAAAGGTCATGGTTAAGATTCACACTGGGAGGGCAGGAAATGTTTAAATTCCCTGACCATGACTAAATGATGGGAGCCAGTGATGTTAGCAGGGATGCCCTCTTCTTGTCCCAGCTCATGTTTGATTCCAGAATAGTGAGAGCATTCCTTCCTGCAATTGCTACCTCAGAAGCCCTGGGCTGTGCTATATAGCATGTGTAGGGACTTACTTTCCACAAAGGTTTCTATTAAGCAGGGACATGAATTTCTCAGCAGCAGTGTCAGGGTCTCAGGCCCAAGCTGAAGAGAAGGATGGTGAGGGACAAGTTGTGGCAGGAGGACAGACACCAGCCCTTGACATCTCTGCTTGCACAATGTCCAGTGGAAAGGGGCCCCAAACACCATTAGAGTACCGGGTGCCAAGTACCGGCCTTTTTCCTTATTTGTGTTCGATATCACTTTTTAAACCAGAGTGCAGATTTTCACAGCAACAAGCAGTTGGCTGGTGGGCGCTGTTTGCCCCATCCCACTTAGTTCCCAGCTGAAGAGATGGGGTTTTCTAGCTTCTTCTCAGGGGTTCTGCTTCTGCTGGTTAAAACCTCTGCTCAGGGATGCTTGGTAGAGTATTAACTCATGATATTCAAATCCAGTGATCCTTGCATTTTTCTTATTTGCTAATGTGAGGAGGAGACATAGGTGAATCCATAAAAGAAAGGGAAATCTATACAAAACCCCCAGAGACCGAAGTGTCCAGATGCATAATTCCAGTGATTATAATTTGTCAGGTACCCCAGCTGTGTGAGACTTTGGGAAGAAAAACCAACTGAAATGCACATCTCCCCAGAGAGAGCCACAACGAAAGTATTTTTACCACACTTGTGTCACAAATTCCTCTCTTATTTGGTGACTGTGTCTTGTTCTAATTAAAACAATAACAGTTTCGGCTGTGTTTTAGAGCAAACAAACAGTTTATGAGGGGAGAAATGGAGAGAAAGTCTGAAGACAGCACTTTTCGTCCCAGAGAATATGTCTCCTCCAGCCATAGCATGTTCTCTCCTGCTGCAATGTTATCACTTATCAGAAAGCTTTGCTTCCAAGAGCACAGGGGCTGATTTGGCAGATGAATCATCTGTATTGCACCTATGAGTGTTCAAAAAGAGGCCAAGGCCTGAGCTTTGCTTTTATAAAGCCTGCTCATGTCCAAAGCTGGATTTATTGTGCTCTGTTGTTTCCATCACAGCTGCCCAGCCTGGGGCTCAGACCTAGCCCAGAGGGACCCGCCCAGATAAAGTGAGGAGGCTCTGCAAGCCCCAGGGAAGCATCCAGCACTTCAGTGGCAGAGAAGGATGAAGCAGAGGCAGCAGTGCAGTGAGAGAGAAGCATGCTCAGTCAGCTTTATGAAATAATACATTGTTTATACATCCATTAGGAAAACTTTGATAAGGAGGGAAACACTGAAAAGGAAATACCTTTTTTTTACTGGAGTAAAAGTGATGTCTGTGATTTTAAACAAAGGCGTGTTGGCAGGATCATGCCATACAGAAAAGGAAGAGAAAGGGAAACTGCATTTGAATTAATGCAGATAAGTGAAGGTCAGAAGACCTTATGTCAGAATTTTCCATTAATTCCTATGGTCTAGCTCTCTGCCAAAATTGTGTTACCTCCTAACTCCTTTGTACAAATATTGTTGTGATTATTAATACTGATTACTGTACCTGCTGCAATTACACATACAAAAACTGTTTACAGTATTGCAGCCATAATAATGCAAAAGAGAAAAGTCAGACAATGTTCATGATGGGTATTATATGAGATTTTGAATTAATTTGTATAACTCTCTTCGGCTGCAAGTACTCACAGTGGGGAAAAGACAAGAACAAAAGAGTAAGGAACAAACTCTAATTCAATCCCTGTATTGAATTTGAAATTGAAACTTGATTTTTGGTGAATCACAATATTTTGAACCTGTGATCAAAACCGCTGTTTAACCTAGGATATACTATATTAATTCAAAGTCAAATTTTGTTTAAAAAATCATTTTAACTTAAGACAAAACCCCAAAACTTTTTAAAAGGGTTCGCAAATAAAAAGTAATTATTCTTCCAAATTAAAAATCTTTCAAGTTTTTAATTCTTTTTTGGAGTGAAGATGAGTTTGTAAAATATTTCAGCATTCCCAAGTCTCATTATTTTTCCCCCGAGAAGTTTTCACTGAAGTATTTCAGCCAATAAGCAAAACAGGAAGAGATATAAAGAGAAAACTATTTTCACTTCTTTTTGCCTTCTTATGAAGCAAAAAGAAGTGAAAATAGTTTTCCAGTGTCTCTTCGAATGGATACCAGTATTAGAAATAGAAGTTGCGTTTCCTGAGTTCGCTCTAGAATGGGAAATACTGAAGGACATTAAAGAGATAAATTACTAGATGCAAAATACATGTCCAACCATAATTGTTGTGAGCAACAGAGACCATGACAATTACCAGAACTGTGTACTTGGCTTCTGAAATCCTCTTCCCTACTTCCTGATAGAGTCACAGGACACTGTTTGCTCCATTTACATGGCACAAGCCAGCATGATAGGAAGATGATTTTATTTGTATTGCTTTCTCTTTTCAGAAAGTCTCTCTCTCGTTGTCGAAGAATTAACAGGATGCTTTCCAACGAGTCAGTACCTCCTTCCTTCAGTCGCTCCAACTCGCAGGCCTCCATGGACAGCACTTCCATGGAGGATTTCTGGTGTGAAGTAGAGAGCATCAAGGAGAGCAGAGAAGATGGATCTGAAGAAGCAATGCTCTTGGAGTTCAAACCTGCTGATGGTGAGCACATGAACAACACTCATTCCTCATACCCTGGCTTTGCCTCCTGTCCAAAGAGTCATGCCCTGATCTCCTCCTTCCTTGTGTCACCTCAGTCTGAGCAGAAGTACTAGTCTGGGTCTGTGGTCATTGTAGCTCCACTTCTGAACATCACAGTCAATCACTGGAAAGAAACAATAATTGTCTGGTTTATGCACTGGAGCCAGTAATTAACTTCTGAAGTAAGTTTCATTGCATTGATTTTATTTGTGCTTTGAGAGGACAGATACAGTGTGATTCAGAAAAGAAAGGCACTCAATGAAAACTAAATTTCCAGCATTAAATAGACTAAACCAAAATATTGAAAGTAGCAAAATGTTAATTTAGTATGCTGAAATTTTAAACTTTCTGGCTTTTTGTAGGATATGATTCAGAAATTATTAAAATCTTGAAGCAGTTTTTTGTTAGATGTCATTTTATGCTATCAGGAATTTGTTATCTGCCTGTTTCTCTGAGATTGCCCAGTTAAGATATCATTCAAGAAGAGTTTGGAGGTAAGTCTTAATGTAGGGATGCCTACCTACATCATTCAGAGTCCTCGCTTGACTGAATTCGTTCATTAGTTATACAACGTATCCTGAAGGTATTACTGACTAATTCTGTAACCTTAATGTGTTCCCCTCTCTTGTTAGGTATTGTATTTGGAAAAACATGCAATATGTGCTAGCTTGTTGCAATGCAGATTTGTGTTAGATGATTTGATAACATCTATCAGTTCTCTTTTGTTTGTTTTGTTTTCCAGTTAGGACCCCAGTCACAAACGCATTGTATTGTGTAACACAAAATGCCAGGTGTTACTATACAATGAAACCAAACTGCTGCAAACCTTCTGTGGCTCGTGGCCACTGATCTGGTAACTACTGATGTAGGGATAGATTTTGAAACGATGTTCAATTGTATGTTCTTGCCATACAATTATTAACACAAGCGATGATGTATTTTTCCTACCTTGACGTGCAATGGGATGTCATTAATTCTCCTACCAGGAAGAATGGTGGAAATTATTACTTTATTAAGCAATCAGATGCACAACCAGTCATGGCGAGTAACCCATGCAGAGGTTTCTAGCTCCAACCATGTATTGCTTCCATGGGAAACACCTCCCATTCACTAGTTTCCAGCTGGGCGCTCCTGGAAGCAAAGGTAGAAGACCATTTTGGTCTGCTGAGGACTATGGTCAGTCAGCTTATATCAAAACTGCAGTCCTCTGTTCCTTATTGGGAAAATTCCTGTCTGATCATACTCTTTAGCTTGGAGACTCCATACAGAGATTGTGAGCCTCCTCCATGCAATTTTCAGCATGAGCTAGCATGTGTCCCTGACTTGTCTGCACAGTTGGGCAAATGACACAAATGTGTGAGCTGCCAAGCTGGATAACTTAGTAGGACAAGGCAATACAGGAGCTTATTTTCAGAAATTTTTCCATCAGTTTCATCACCGCTGAACTAAATCTTCTCAACAGCCCAAACTCTGCTGCAGTCCCGTGTTACCCTTTGTCTGAGTACACCTCATTACTCATTACATCACATTGATTTTTTTCCCTCTGCCCTGAATTAAGAATGAGACTGCAAGTCAAAACGCAATACATCTCCACACTTCATTTACCTTCATATTGTTGTCTTAAACATATATATATGTATGGCATACACCCACACATAATCAGGCAGTGTTTGTCCTAGTTATTAACATCAGGAATATATTCAGTCTGGGATTATAAATCTTGGAAATAATAGTGAAATCTATTAAGGTCCTAATAGGATAATACTCCTTGCCAACGATCAAAACACTGAAAATCAATGTGGAAACCCTCAGGGCAAAATAAAAGCAAATATTCATGACCTTTTTGAAATGTCTTTGAGATGAGGAGATGAAGATCCTTAAGAAGGAGGCCAAAGGGTGATAGAAGCCAGGCAGGCATAACTGTCAAAACCTCAGTGTGATTTGCCAGACATCATGTGCAAAGGCCAGACAATACCACACTTATTCTGTTGATGTTAGCAAATATAGTCAAAAAAGAACAGATCATGACAAGTGACACAAGGGATGAAAATGTGGGGGAGGAGAAAGTCATAGTATATTTAAGATGTCCATGCTGTGCAGAATTGCTTTACAGCTTTTGTTACAAGGCTTGAATGCTGTGACTTATTGAAGGTTATATCTATGGGCTATTTCAGGTTTTATCTGAGATTCAAAGCAAGACAAACCTCTTTCCTAGCAAACTCTGCAAGAAAAAGAGAATTACCTGCTCAATTATCTGTCTTCTGGTGGAGCAGAATCAAACACAGTATCAAGACCCTGCTGTATAAGTAGCTAACACTATAAAAATAATGCTTTCTAAAACAACATGGGAGGTGGGGGAGTCAACCTTAATTTAATACCAATGTGTCATAAAATTTTGAGCATTTTTGTAATGTGTGAATTTCTTCTCTTTAATAGTTTTACTCCTCTGATTGCTTTTATGTCTTAGTCTGTTGTTTGTGTGTGGTTGGAACAGGAAGAGGGAAAAGCCAGAGAAAACAACTCACAGAGTGACTAGTAAGCAGGCAGAATTTCATGTCTGCCCTGCTATTTTTCATGGCAAGTTTGATTACAAGCTCAGTTCTTGGAAAGAATATGTCAGGACAAAAGCCAGAGGTAATATAATTTAAAAGCTGAAACATGGAGAGATGTGGCTCCAACAGCAGCACATAAGAAAGAGAAGAGACCTTCTTAGAAAGAAGACTGAAAATCGCAGAAGAACCACTGGTTCAAAGCTTACAGAGAAGGAAAAGGAGCAGTCTGTCATCCTGTCTGTGGATACAGAAAAGATAAGAACAGAGACGAGCTATTTCATGGGATATAGGGCTGGTCACACCCCTGGCTAACACAGAGCAGGGGGGTTAGAAGCAGCTATTTTTGTAGTGCTTTGTAAAGAGGCAGGGCAGTTAACAATGAAGTCAGTGATGGCACATGCATAAGATGCTTTTGCTTGTCCCTACAGCCCTGTCCTGTAATTTTCTCTTTTGTGTATCTAACTGCCAAAGTGCAGCAAACTGGTGTCCATCAATCAGCCTGCATTCTGATGTCAAGAAGAGGCAATAAAGGGAGAGTGGAAATACCAACCTGCCATTAAGACTGGCACTGGGACAAGAACAATAAGTGCATTGACAAGTTGTTTTATAGAACATGCTGCAAATTAATCCATTTCCTGTTTGACATGTTTATTTGTAGTACCTCTTCTTCAGTCAGGGCTGGAATGAAATTACTGTCTTGTGTCAAGCAGCTTACTGCTGATCTAGGATTGCTCACAAAACTGAAATGAAGGACCTCAAAATCTCCTACGTGAAGAGAGATTTTGAAAGACGCAACTGTTTTTAAGAGAAGACAAATCAAAAAGCAATGAGGCAAAATTTAAATTAATGATTCAGAGAAGGTAGATTGGGGCTTTCACACAGTCAGATAATGACAGGTCATATTAATTTCAGGTAACAGGTAGCAAGCTGAAAATCTATATTGTCTTCACATGGACACGTTTTGGTTTGAGGGGACTGCAGATGTGGTTCTGTGAAAAGATGCCTAAAGCTTCCGCCATGTCCAATAGAACCAGGACAGAAAACAGTTCTTCCCACAATGCATAACCTCACTGTGGAACCAATTGCAATATTGAACCAGTTGGGAAGCAGGTATTGAACATACTAAAGAAGGTATTAGTGACTAATTGAGATACTGGGCTGTACAGTGCTAGTGAGTCTTTAATAATTAGGGTAATATCTAGCATGCAAGGATGGCTGTTTCTGCATCGTCCTTCCCTACATGACCTCTTAGACACCTACCCCTTCCTGACCCTTGCTCTTTAGTGAGCAGCTCTGGTTCTTAATCATCTTGTTCAAAACAAGCAATTGGACTAGATGGATATCATGCTTCTTTCAGTATGGCTTCTTCACTAGCTGACTACCAGCCAACCCTCTGGAATCTGAAATTGTATCATTAGTGTGCAAATATTCTGTTGTATACATACCTCCAGTATTTCTGTTTATTTTAATTGGAATATTGATTTTTATTTCCACCAGCCAAATGGCTTTCTCCAGTTCACCATGCTGTATATGGTGAGTGTGATATAAATGGTAACTGAGGGGATTTATGCTTTTGAATTGGGGGTTAATTTTTAGGGACCTTGCTTTGTCAGGCTGGTTACTTTGCTGCCTTCTTCAAATGCATATGCTGATGAACTGCCTCTTCTGTTCCCCTCATAAGCCTCTCTTGTGCAGACACTGACAAACTGAAAGTTTACTATATGTTTACAAAGCTAACTTAACTTGCACTTGTGGCCTAAGGAAAGCTGGAATTATGATATTCTCAAGGTAAAGGCTGTGGTAGCAGACCATCATGCCAACTCTTTTCCTACAGCCTCCTCTCCCTTCCTTGCCAGGCTTATTAACACTCTCTATTCCTCCACAGAAGGGGAACTGGAGGCAGAATGGCTGCAAGACGTAGGTTTATCCACGTTGATCTCAGGAGCTGAAGAGGAGGATGGCCAAGCCCTGCTGTCCACTCTGACCAGAACTCAAGCTGCTGCTGTACAGAAGAGGTACAACACCTACACTCAGACCCTGAGGAAGAAGAACAAGCACACAGTCCGGGATGTGCGAGACATCTTTGGCACCAGTGACTCTTCTGTGAGTATCCTCGTGTATGCCTTTGATCTTAATTTTTATGCAGTTTGGAGGTAACTCACTATGTTTCTGCCAGACAGGAACCCTTTCCTGCTGACAATGCACAGACAGCCATTAGGAGTTTCTGACCCTAAGGCCAGACTTTTAATGCTGTACACAGTACATTTGAGAGGAAAGGAAGAAAACAAATACAATGGTACACAGTTTTGTAACTGACCTGTAAAGTTGTATCTGTTGCCAGCCTTCCTCCTGCAGCCTCATGGCAAGACTAACATTTATTTACTACTTTATTTTTTTGGAAATTGTTGAGTTACTCTTGGCAGCTATTCAAATTTGTGATGGCTTCTGGGGACACTTGCTATTTACTCAGCAGTCTCAGTGGTGAAGTAAAACTTGTTTAATGGAGCAACTGGGGTTCAAATATGCATAAGCAATTAAACACCTGCCAACGTGGTTGTAACTTGTACACTGGCAGTTACATTTCACTTACATAGTAAATGAAAATCTGTTAAGTATTCATTTGCTTCATGGCTTCAGAACTCAGCAGTACCTCTGGAGGTTTTGTCCACTTTTCCCTGAGGATAGCTCTGAACGCACCAGTTCCTGTCAGTACATGTTTTGATTCTGGTGAACTCAGTTAGCTGTGTGAGTTTAGTCCACTGCTCAAAGCAACACGTGATTTTACGTTTATCACTCATGATATCTTAAATGGGAGTTGCAAATAAGATCACAAGCTCTCCTTTGAAATTAATATTAAAATTGTTGCCATTATATAACTCCAAGAAGCTATTTTTCATTATGGCATTACTTTGTTCTTTCCTGTTTGTTCTACCATCTCCTCGAGGCTTGATATCCTGGATTATTAAAAAAAAAAAAGGGGGGAACAAAATTGTAGCTGCATAGTTATATTAAAATTACAAAGATATCATGTCCAGCTAGTTAACCTATTTGTTTCCAAATTAAATATCTGGATTCTTTTGTACCTCTTTCACATATCCAATGAATACATCCAGGACACCCAGTAGTTTCCTGTGCACAGACTTTCTTTCATGAGAGATATCAGGCACGTTTGCATGAACATTAAAAAGCTGGTGGTACTTCTAATTAGATTAGCTCACTTCTCCTGATTCAAGTATCTGTAAACCATAAGATGTTTAATTTTTTTTAACAAAAGCTTAAGTTTCTTAGTATATTTCAATCAGCCAAATAAGTGTTTTACATTTCCTCTCAGATGGGCATATTATTGATTTTTTTTTAGACCTGCTTATTTTCCCCTTCTTACTTGATAAAGTTTCTCACTTGCAAAAGGAATTTGGATATTCAGAGCAATTGCCCTTTAAATCAGTGTTTTACCTCCTCCAAAATTCAGTTTGCTTACTGGTCATGCATTGTGAAACTCTAAAAGATAAAATCAGATAAGTAATTAAGTCTTCTAATTCTTTTTCCCACAAAAATATGCGGTTCTGCAGGTGCTGACCTAGATGTTAAACCCAGATGCCCAAACACAACGGTGGAGCAGGTCATCACCTCCCTCCAACTGCCTGAAACATTGTATTTCTAAAAGCCTGCGAGATCCCAACACTCTAATTTTGCTATTCACCACTGCTCCTATCTCTTCTGCTTGTTATGGGATTTAGAAACCTTGTCCTAATTATCAGGCCTTCAGGGATAAACACACTTCAGGAGGGCTTGTGTCCCTGACCTAAGGGTTTCCCAAGTAGTCTTTTTAAGGGGGTATCAGCAGTCCCTGGAGCTTTGCTGCCTCTTTGGGCATGGCCCTACAGCTGCCAGTGAATCCTTGTGATTAATCAATTTAGGGAAGAGAAGCACATTAAAAACAACCCAGCCAAAAGAAAAGAGTGGCAGGAGATGGAGAGAGGCAAATCTTTTCGGCACAGCTAGGGAAGAGAGGCTGGTGAGGAGACTGTTTGAAATGACATGCAGATTTGCTTTCCCATCCTGCCTTTTAGTTGGGAAGGGAAGAGGTAAACGAAACAAGCTGCAAATAGCAGACCAGCTCTAATTGTTTCACATAACTCTATAATCCTCCCCATTAGGAGAATGGATTTACACCCTCTTCCCAGCAACCTAAGGATCTCAAGAGCCTAGAGGGATGGGTCACAGGATGGATTACTCTCTTCCTTGGCTAATGATGAGAGAAAAGGTGATTAGCTCACTAGAGTCACCTGAGATGAGATCTAGGGGACTACTAAAGAGGCGTAAATTAGTTGTCATCTACAGTGGGGGAAGAAAGATATAGATTTACCCTAGTTTGTTTTTTTCCTCTGTTCTGAAAAACTCTGCCTGCTAGATGTTTTGCTACTACTGCCTAGTGCTCAGGCTCTGCACGGGTCAGCACAGAACAAAAGGTGCTTTTCCAGCCATCCTGCCTTGAGGTCCATGCCCTCGTGGCAGGAGTGTCCCCTCAATAGACAAAAATGGACTGAAATAAAAGGAAATCCAGCTATTCCTCTTCTTGTTTGGTAGCTTTGTTTTTTTTGTGGTTTTTTTCCTGTTGCCTACCTGGAAAAGTGCTGTGATCCCAAGGGGCAAAATGCTATCCCTGTGGTACATCACCCTTACAAGAGCCGCGCCTTGGCAGTAGAGCAGCCTGTCCCAGCTGAGGTGCTTTTGCTTTTGCTCTGCTTCAGACAGGTCTACAGCCAGCAGACTCGGCTGACAGCCACACTACTGGGTTTGGAATTGGATGGTTTATTAATCACAGTGGCCTGATTTTCCTTATTGCTGGTACCCTGCTGCTTCTATCAGAAGCTATTGGCTCTGCTAGTGCTCGGAGCTTAGAAAAATCAACAGCAGAATACAAATGGGGGACACACATACATTGATTCTGTTTGGAGAGAGGAAATGAAGCACTGTGCTCATTAACAGCCCAGCCCTGTACATTGCAATTAACTAAAACTTGAAGAGTTTTTACAAGCATTTTACTTCAGCAATGCATGACAAAATCATGTCCTAGTTAAAGAAGAATCACTTACTAACCCAGAGCTATTTGCATGAAAAGGTGTTTGTAATGGCAGTGCTTGGAAATATGATTATATTCAAAGTATGGGCAGTTGTATCTGGGCCAGAGCAATAAGGTTGTCCTCCTTTGCCTTTATTTACTTTAGCTGCAGGGCTAAAAATAAAATTTGGTCTCTTTGGTGCTCCAATGACTTCGGTTTTATGTCTTCTACAATGAGGGTAGCTACTAAAGAACTGTATATCTACCTCATCTCCATCCTCTCCTTGCTTTTCTGATTTCATCTTCCCATTGGAAACCCCTGTGTATATTGTTGCAGTAAACAATGAGCTCATTTTTAGTGTGTCTTATGAATCACATTCAGTCAGAAATCAGGATATGGGAAGCCTCACCTTTGCTGGAGCGTCAGGCAAATGAATAAAGCTGTCCCAGTTTATTTAAGGACACCATTTGACTCTTGGTCTTTTACAGTCATTGACAGAAGGTCTTCAAAAGTTCTTTAATTTTCTTTTACACTACAGAAATAATCTGAATCTTTAAATTCATGCATTAAAAAGGTTTTATCCCCAGTCTTCCTAACATTAAAAAAGTAAAGGGGACGGTGGGGGGGAAGGAAGGCATTTTCACAAAAGAGACACAGGTTTGATTTTATTATGTACTCTCACTGTGGAGACTGAGAAATGGGACTGAGAATATGACATTTTCAGGTACCCCAATTATTGGGCACAATTCACATTATTCAATTCCTCAGGCTAGGGCTGCCTGCTGCCAGCCCTGCTGGGTGCCAGGCAGAGGTTTGCAGTCCACTCCATCTTCCATATCTGTGTCTGCCAGCTCTGCCCTGCTTATCAGACCCAGGTTACTGCAGGTGCTTCACGACTCATTTCACCCATGTAACAAGGCTGGAAAGAGGTTTTTCTTAATCAACTTGACTGACTGTAAATCTATTCTGAATATTGTTCACAGGGTCAGACATTTTGAGCACGGAAAGTAGATGAGCCAGTTCCTAATATTTACCATTAATTTCTCCGTCTGGATCTTAAGCAGAAGTGTAACTGCTTTTATAGTTGATTTTCTCAAATTGCTGAGGCAGGTTTAGCCATCCTCTCCACTTCTATGCTCCCACCTGAAATTTATAGTGCTCTTTTATGTACTGAAGCTTTTTTGTGTAAATGTTATGGGATTTTATCATAGAAGTATTCAGATCTCTTTTTTAAAAAATCAATGGTCCTTACAGTCTTCTGGCGAAGGAAGTGCATGTGACTCAGATCCTGTTTGCTATCAAGTTCACAAGCCCTTGAATGGACTCTCTCAGGAGAGATTTTCTTCATGTTACATTTGACTTTGTTACCTGAATAGCTCAGAGGACAAGATTGAATAAAACAACTGCAACATTATTTCAGGCTTCCAATTGGAAGAGCTGCCTGTCTTTTAAATATCTGACATTTTTTTAACAGCCTGAGCGCTTCTCCCACACATTGACTGGGGAAAACAGAATTTCTACCCTGAGGCATTGCTACTTGTTGATAAACAGGCAACTTAACAATTTACAGAGCAATTAAAAGAGCTGGTGCTAAGGGCTCATGGGGGCCTACAGCTGCAGGTTCAGCTGGAAAACTGGGTCTGTTCCATCAGGCCCAGGGTGTGTGAGACAGCAAGTTTGAGAAAGGCTGGGGGCTTCAGGGTGTTCCACAAAGATGCAAATTACAGAAAAAAAATCAGACAAGTTTGGAACATTGTATTTATTTTCACTGAGTAACCTTCAGAGCCCTTTTTAAATTCCTGACCTTATTTCTCTTTGTTTTTTCTTACTCAAGAACAAATAGTTGAGCTGCTAGTACCCGTGGAATACACTCAGATTTGTCTTTATGAGTCACAAAATTGCTGAGGACAGGGCCAAAACTCCACTGCTAAGAGGGGACACTGCTTGAAAGTCACCCCCTGGGCTGCCAAGCCACTTCTTTGAAGTGCAGAAAGACTTCTGGAGTGGAAATAAATGAATTTGGTTATGGAAAATCTTCCTTTGTTCCCTCCTTTTTTGCTTTTCTTTTTTTCAGTTCACTGATAAAAGTACTAGTGTATAACCTATGGGAGGACATCCATCCTTTAATAATTTTCTGGTGCCCAAATCACAAGAGGTAGCAGGCAGACTGATTTCTGACAGGTCCCTGGGAATAGCAGGTACTCAACATGTGCCAGAGAATCTTCAGAAAGATTTGTGGCCAAAATTATTAAAGCCAGGATGAATTACAATTTGCAGAGGACCTTTCAGTTAGTCTAATTCTGTACAGCAATTTACTTAGCTAATTTCAGTCATTTTATAGGATAGGACTCATTAGGTACAGCAAGCTGCAATATTACTGACCTCCACATGGTCTAAATCTGTGCAATCTGGGGAAAATTGATTCTTAGGCTTGCCTGTGAAAAATATATTCTGAAGAATCACAACAGGTTGTTTAATCTTGTCAAGAGAGTTATGTAAGCTGAGAATGATATACCGTTTCTTGATCTGTAGCAGTTTCTGTCGGTAGACTTTTGCCTTCACTGCAGTCTGATCATTTTTCCTTGCCTATCAGCCCACATTTGAGACAGTTCCAGTGTCACCAGTATCTTCTAATGGTATCCAGCTTCCTGGGCAGAAGCCAGTTTGGAAATCAATTAGCTGTGAGTATGACAACATATAACCAGTGTTCACTTCCTCTTAGTAAAATGACAGACAGAAGAACCCTTTTCTGGTTCAGAGGTTAGTCCCCTCTTTCTTGTTGGGGCAGTGCTGCATATATTTCTTTAAAATCATTATCAGCTTATTGTCATGCAGGAACCAAAGTTTCCCATTAAAGACCCACATTGTACAGACACAGACTGCTGCCTTTGAGGCATCAGCATCTAAAAAATGCTGATCATTGCAAGGCTGGGAATGTAAAAATAATCTGTAAGCAATATCATGCAGAATTTCTCCAAAATATGTCATCAGTGTATTTTCTTGTTGCAAATCAAAGAGGCATATTTCCTCCACATTTCTTCTCCAGTACTGCAGAAATTGTAGTGTTAGAAATTTATAATTTTCCTAGTTCTGCCCTGTTATTCTGATCTATGAATGGTGTTATCCCTTAAATGCTTTGCCCTGACAGTGATTGGCAGTGCTAATGAAAGTAATAACTCTTCTCTACTCAGTGTCTGGATAATTGTCAGCAACCTTCCACAACATTGTCCAACTCTTAGTTTGAAAGCTCTTCCCATCACCACTGTTCAGGGCTTAACTAAAGGGATATTAATACCCAAATTTCTAAACTACTCCCTTGGATGTTTACCTCTGGATACAGTGTGACAGACATTTTCCTTGATGACAAAACCTGTTCTGCTGATACTTCTGCTCTGCAAGAAGTTTTTCTGAAACATATGGGGAACAAAATGCAGGGGGTACCATGGGCAGTCTGTGGTCCCAGGTCCAAGGGTGGAAAGAGAGATGAAAAACATCTTAAATGGCTTGGACACTAGACAACAACTAAAGTCACAGTTCAGAAAGCAGAAGCCACATAGCTTTTTTTATATCAGACTTGTAAAATAAGTGGTGTTGCAAAAATGTCCCTATAAGTGTAAATGCAGTGATTCAGAGAACATGGGACATGCACAAGTTTATAAGACATATAGTGTTTTTTAATTCACATTCTGATTGCCATGGCTTTTGAATACACTTTGTCACGTTAGTAAATTCTTCTCTGCAGTCCTGGGGGCTGAAATTTTACTTCACTTTCTATTAAATTTATGATTCCATACCAACTGGGTTTAGGAGCTGAACCTTACAGGAAAACTAAAAATTGACCTGAGATAACTAGAGATCCATCAGGAAAGCTGAAACTCGTTTATGTTATCACACTTTGGTCTCCATGACAGTAGCATATTTCTGGACTTGACTGTACTGATTACAAAAATATTCCTCTGACATCCAGTAATTTAAGAAGGTGAAATAATTTTAGAGAAGAGCAATAAGTCATTTCACAATATCTACTAGAAATGCCAGTAGATACAGTGTTTTTCAAATTGGAATATTGCACATTTTGCCCTGTTAGGTGCTATACACCTAAACTATCAACAGTGAGAAATATGTGTATGTGACCACATTTAATATATGCACAATGTCTTGTGATTGTAAATAAGTCGTCAGTAACCTGAGAAACTGTGTCAAAAGCATTTTTCTGTCAAGATCTTTTATTTTTAATTGTTCATTTCACAAGTGCCACCACAGTTTGCTGGCCTGGGAAGAAAAGGATGGAGTAAAAAACCTTGGTAATTCCTGATAAACAGGAAGTTCCAGCTTGACTATCTTTCTCACAGAAAGCAGCGAATTAAATCATCTAAAATGAAAATAGGGATTTTATTTCTAAGGGGTTATTTCCTCAAGACAAAACAGGAACATGCTGTGGTTTGCACTGAAATTCCTCTTTGAAGCACTTCCTTTATTACTTTCTCAAGAACTTTGTCTTTTTGGTTTGATTTTTAATGTCTCTGTACTAAATGCAATTCATCATTCATATATATAATTTCCCTTATTTTCAGCTAAGAGCTGTCTAGACTGTGGAATAGATAAAGGCGGCCCATCCATAACAGAAGAGCTTTCCTATGACGTCTCTTTCTCAGAATCTATTACAGTCCTACCAAAAACCCAAGAGTGGCCAAAAAACCAGAGGTTCAAAAAGGAAGACTCGGCTTTGCCAGTAAGTTTCTTCTCCATATATTTCCTTGATTGTTTTCTTTAACAGAGCAATTTCCTGCTTTATATCCCCAGCACACTGGAGTTAAGATACATGATCTGGCCTTTGCAGTGTGTGCTTTGTAGAGGTTTCTCAGTGTGCTGCCTGCTGCCTGTGGTTGTTTCCAAAAGTTAATATGGCTATCCAAGGCAGGTTTTTACTTGTACCTGTCATGAACATGTGCACCCAGATGAGTATGTGTAACTCACTCCACAAATATTGCATCATCCACAGTTTTTTCACACAGAAATAAAAACTGCTTATTGGCATTAAAACTAACTATCATTTTCATTACTGGTCTGCTTTCTTACTTTTTTCCTCACAGATTATCTGTCTTTGTTAACATAGGGATTTAAAATTGCTCTGCAGATGAAGGGAGGAAAGCAAACCTTAGTCCTGCAGCAGTACTGGCTGTTTCCAGTCAGTATTGAGTGTATTCACACTATAGGAGATACTACATGAATTGTTCAAAAAAATTTGCCATATCATCCAACCAGGCATGCACTGAGCAGTTGTGTCATTATGTGGAATTATTTCATAAAGTCATGGAAGTCAGTTTTCTACCTATATCAGCCCTCGCTACTTCCATCACTGAAAACTGGAGCATTAATTTCCTGCTTCCAATACCACCTCTTTAGTGACATGTATGAAATAGCTGTAAAGTATTTGGGAAAATTGCCTCAATGTTATGATGTCCTGAAGTCCCAGACTAATCTGAAATTGTTACACACAGACATTGAATTATCTGAGAATTAGTCAGTTATCCATCTCAGATTCCACCAAGGAAAAAGAAGCTGAAATGCAGAAGTAAGCTTTTATGTTGAACAATAAGACACCAAGATAAGCTGATAAGACACACATATCTTGTGTGAGATCTCTGTGCTTTTTTTGTGTGTCTTTAGTTGTTTCGGTTGTTTTTTTGTGAGGATAACTTGGTGTCCTGTGGAGAGTAAGGGTATCTCTGCAGTCATCATGATTTTGGCCTTTACTACAACACATTCACACTCAAATTGTTCTGTGCAGCAGCACAGACAATTAATTCCCAGTTGACAGAACAAGGAAACTGATGACAAAGAGGGAAGAGAAGATGCTGGATTGAGTATCATGGATCTGTGGATTCATAATTGATTAGCCTTAGAAAATGCCAGTGTTGCGCTGGAGTTGAACTGCTCTGCATGCAGGACATAATTTTGTGAGCTCAGAAGACCACACAAGAAACATGCCAGGTCATTGCAGAATGTTTCTGAATAAAGTCAACAATCATAGCTATTGATGTTGGCCTTTCCCTTACTTCATCTGCTGCCACTCGTCATATTTGGTTTTTCCCATAATGACTCAGACTGTAATGGGCCTCAGCAGAAAAATCATCTCTTGCTCTGTTACTGAGCAGTCACCTACATTCAGGACTGTCTCTCCTTCCCCATGGTGGGACAATGAAGCTACACTGGAGGCTGTGCAGCATCACAGTTTTTCCAGAGTGGGTCTGACAACGTAGCCAACTTCACTGATGGTTTGTACAGAGCTGCACAGAGATATTATATATCATAAAATAGCATGTACCCTGCTGCAGGGAGTCCCCTGACTCCTACAAGAGTCAACTCGACATCCCCAGGAGCATAGGGACTTCCCCAAAGTACATGTGATTTCTGCAGTGTGGGACCATGATCCATGTGACTTAGTTGAAGATATTACAGAACTACAAGTCTGAGTACACTGCACAGTTCCACATAGAAAAAACATCACAAAATATCAGACAAGATCCTTAGCCAAAACGCTAGTAATCTAATTTCAGGATAGCACAGCCTCCTTCAAACCTGCATATTACTGTAAGAAAAACCACTGGAAAATTGTGACACAAGACAGAGAAAGACAGTCAGCCTCAAAATTTGTATTAACCACAGCATCACATCATAGTGACCATAGGAGTCAAACAGCCACTGTGGAAAATCTTTGTAGTACCCTTTTTAATCAGTTTTGCAGTGCTTAGGAATTTTTTCTCTTTCTCTCCAGAAAATATGTGTATATACTCTGAGTTTGGTTTTTTTTTTTCTTTTTTTCAAGGTTGTTTATTGCATTTTAACCACTTTTTCACTTTTTACATCACTGGAGCCAAAAGGTGTAAATATTCTTTAGTATTTTATGTCTTCAGAAGGCTATCCTCCATAACAGTGGAATTGCTGCATTCTAAGGAGGGAATATTCTGGGCTAAAAATGCCCCAGGCAGCATGTAAAAAAGTTACTCCATTCCCTTCACTCTTTCTCCCTCAATTATTGTTAACCCCTACTTAAAGACCATATGCAGTCTAGTTTATGAAGTCCTAAACTACATGATCTAGGAGTCCTTTGTACCCTTTTCCTTTTGAAATCTGGTGTAAGTTTAGGTTTTGTTTTGATTTGATTTAAGGTTTTTTGTTTGTTTACCTTTTTCTTAATCAGTTTGACTGGCTTAATTTAAAGATTGGTTAAATCTTTTGAGTCCAAATTTGTTAAAAAAAAAAAAAAAAAAAAAAAAAAAAAAAGAACTGAGCTGAAATCTCCAGAAGCAAAACATTACTAGAGGCTGGGTTTCCACTCAGTTCCCTAAAGGAAGGAGATGCTTTGTAATACTATTTATTCATGTCTCTAAACAATTCCTGGTTTAAATTACAGTAAATTTAAAAAAACATACAATACCAAAGATCCTCAGTTCTTTGAAAAGCATGTTTTTTACCATGACTTTATTATTATGTCTAACAATTACGTCAGAAACTGATGGGTGTTTGTTCTTTGTGACATTTGTACAAATTCATCTGCCATGATGCAACATTCCTGGCTCTGGTTCATGACACTGAAGTTTCTAAAATATGTAGACATCTTCACATGCCCCCAAATTACCCAGTATCATTTAGTTCAAGTCTACTTGAATAAACTATCTGTTAGTTGCTGGGAGTCCTATGTTTCTAAGCTTTCTTGAGTCATAAAAAACACCACAAAGTTGGCAGGTTGGCTTCTACACTAAGTAATTTTGCTTCTGGGCTTTTCCTCAGATCTTTAGTTTGAACTCCCCTGTAAGACCTCGTAAATTAATGGCATTATGCAAAGCAGGCATGGATTCATTACACACACACAATTGATATAGAACCATGTCCATGATTAACTGTGTCAGCCACTTCAACAGCATTCAAAGATGTTTTGGGGAAGGCAGAAGCAGAGCAAAATACTACATCCTGCTGAAACCAGGAAGACTTAAAGAAACATGTATCTCATTTGTCCCAGATGAAGTACAGGCACTGAGGTGCTCCAGCACCATTTCCCAGTGAAACTGCAAGGGAGCACGATGAGCAAGAAGCTCCATTTTATGTTCAGGTGGATACAAGCTATGTCACCATACCAGGCCAATCTACAGGGCTACAGTTTGTCACTGTAGAACACAAAAGAAAGACTCCAAATATTTCAGAAGGCAAAGAGCATAGAAAAAGAAGTCTTTATTGTCTAATTCTTACTACCTCTTATAAGGTGTTCTGATACAGACTTAACATGATTGGTGAATAGGAATGACACCTCTCTAATCCCATTGGTTAACTAAAGAAACATCAGAACGCCACCTGGAGAAAGATTGTTTTGACAAAGGATAGTTGTTTGCCAAGATTGTTTTGAGAAGAAACTTCCTTGAGAAATTTTTCCTTAGGAAAAAGTTAGCAGCTGCTAGCAGGCTAAAATCTCTCAGACCCAGAAATACCAGGCCCACAACAGTTCACCTCTTTATTGTTATTCATCTACCTGAACACGACCTCCAGTCACATAGGCGCATCTCTTTCAAAATTTTCTTCCTGTAAAATTCACTTCCTGTAACTTTTGAGCAAATAAAGATGAGACCCACCTCTGCTGCAGAGATTCATTGTCCGGAAGAGCCGTTTTGGACTGACGGAGGTGGGGAACCTCTCTCCCGAGGACATGAAAAAGATCCGCTACCTCTCCCTGATCGAGCTTACAGCCTTCTATGACGCGCTGGGCGTGGAGCTGAAGAGGAACCGTGTGGAGAGGGTGCGAGGACGAGGTACTGTGTGTGGCATGCCCTTTGCAGTCACCTTCATGTCCATTAGCTTTGAAAGGAGATGCTTATGAGGCCATGTTCTCTCCTTTTCACATTTGTCCTTACTATTTTTAAGAGAATGGTCTTTTCGGAGTCCCTCTCACCGTATTGCTGGAGAATGATCAGAAGAAGGTTCCTGGAATAAAAGTACCTCTTATTTTCCAAAAAGTGAGTATCTCTTGGCCTGCTTGGCCACTAGGATTTGCTTTTCTATTTGCATTGACACTCTAGTCATCAAATAAGAGGAGTTTCTGACAGTCATTAGAGACTGGCAGGTGTCTACAGACTGAATTTTGTGGTTTGAAAACTTTGTGACAAGGAGAGAAAATCTACTCCTTTTTTGATTGTTTATTTGTGGTGGGCACCGTTTTTGATTTTTGTAATTATGTGATGCCACACAGGAAACTTTTGGGAAAAAAAAAGTCTTTCTGTTTTCCCTTTTTCATTAAAATAGAGAAACAAGCAAAATAATGTGTGTGCAGAAGTTGCAGAGATGTGTTGTCTCAGGAGATATAATTAAATCAAACCATAGGTATTACTTAGCTACTGTTTCCAGAATGGAAGTGATATCTTCTCGTTGAGGTTTCTATGACAGGTTTGTATGACAAGACAGGGGTATTTAAATGAGACATTTGGCCATAGAGGGATACTCTGTGGACATCTTGAAGGCATGTACACAGGCAAGTACAAGTGCAATTGCACAGATTTACACAGGCTTGAAATGGAAACAGAATTCCCTGTAAATACTGACAAAAGGAGAAGAGAAGTGTTATGACATGTCAGGGGAAAGACTGACACAAGTTGAGCATTTACATGACTTTGCAATTAGCTCCACTGCTGCCCTATCAAGATAAAACCGGAAATTAGAAGAATCAAGGTTAGGGCAGGAAGCAGGTCTGATGGTGAAAATCCGGAGTATGATTAAATGCTGGAATTTTTTTTTTCCTCAATATTCAAAATAATGTAAAATCAAACCTTGGAGTTTTTTCTTTTCTATTCTTTTTTTTTTTGTTTTAGTAACCAATTGGGGTGGAAAGTTTAATCCTGTATTCACAGAAATTTCAAAATAAAATATCCTGGGATCATTTTCTGATCTGAGTTCTCAGTTCCAAAAAACCTATGTTATCTATAAACATTTCCATTGTGCTCCTTGGGGCACACTTAAACATTTCTCATAGGTTATTTTTCCTTGAAAACACTATTGTGTTTAAGTGTTTCATTAATACATTTATGTGTTAATTGTTCTACAGCAGTGCCAACTCTCAAGTCAAGGACAGAGAGGCCTATTGCATTAGCAGTTTTCTATACTCTGCATACTCCTTACTTTAGGATCAGGACTGTGGAGACAAATTAGGCAGATACAAGCCAGCTGGATTTCATTAACTGAATCCATAGAAATGTATTTTTTTCAGATTAGCTTAAAGGATACCCAGATTGAAAAGAAAGTCAGGAGTATTCTTAAGCGCTTCTGAATATTTTCCTTTACTTTTTTGTCTCTTCTGTCAGCTGCTGCTCAAGCTTGAGGAAACAGGTTTGGAAACTGAAGGAATTCTGCGGGTTCCTGGATCTGCCTCCAGAGTCAAGGTATACACCCAAGCCAGTTTTCTGTCTTCTGGACCACAGACTCTATGTAAAATAATACAGCATACACACAGATTCAGACTGCACATGAATACTGATCTGTGTAGCTCAGCATTCCTACTCCTGCCAGTGAAAGGTCAGATTAGTTCCTGGGAACCAATAAATCACAGACCATTTGGTCTATAACTTTACTTTAGTTAATATTCTATATAAAGCGCAATCTTGATGTCAAATGTGATTTTTCTCCATAAAACTTTGAGACATCCTTTCAGTTTATCTCTGTCATCCAAAATTGCTGTGATCTTATCTCTATTCTAATTTATTTCAGAAATGCAGAGTTCCTAAACTGAGTGAACATCAGATAAAGATCTTATTCTATGTAATTTTAACCTCTGTGTCATTTTATTTTTCATTTATCATCTGTGATCTTGTAATTTCATGTTCCAAGTGAGAGAAATTTGGCCTCTGTTCACTGCTGGCAGCCTGAAGTACTGCATTTTCACAGGCTATTTGTGGGCTATGAACACAGTATAATTGGCACCCAATAACCTGACACTGTGGGCCAGTAATATTTGCAATTGTTTTTCCAGACCAACTTCATTCCAGGAGCTGGAGGAGGCAAATTAGAAAAACAAGGCAGTTTTTTGTTTGGTTGGGTTTTTTCCTGGGCTTAGTAGGGTCTATCTCTTTCCCATATTTTTGCTTTTCTTTTCCGTAGGCTTTTTTTGATCTGGTTTAAGCAACACCTTACAGTGCATTCTACTGCCACTTTTTCATCTTCAAGGAAGCTAGTTTCGTGTGCTGAGGCAGGAAGTCTCAACATTGTGGCAGCCACACAAATGTTGGGCATTGCTAAACAATTGGGTGGGCTGAGGATCGTAAAAAATGGTTGAAGAAGAAAAAGTAGCATTACATGAAAAACACCAAAGATAGGAAGCAGCATCCCAACTCCTTTGACTCTGTGCGTTGATAAAAGTATGCAGACGCTTGAGAAGTTTCATATCTTGTATGAGGGGACCCGTTAACTTGCCCTGTACTTTTCAGCTTCCTCATTTTTTCTTACAAATGCTTGAATGCTATTTCACACAATCTCAAATTTTTCCAGCCTTCCCATGGAGATTACACAGCAGGGCTGTGCTCTAATTCAATTATTTTCATACTCTTCGCACTGTACTGTATCTTGCTCACTTCTTTTTCACAGCCTGTATCCTAGGAGCTGCTATGAGATATGACTTCATATGCAACTCTTCTATACTAGATGTTAAGTTAAACTGCCCATATGAAAGTTTTAAATTATTTGAGTTTTGGTTTCATTTGAGTCTGGCCAACAAACCAACGAGCAAGAGAGAGATTTTTTTCAAAGCGGATCCAGATTTCATCCTTGAAAAGCCTTCATGCATTATTATGACATTAGGGCTTGAGGGCACTCAAACTTTATTTCAGTCTTGTTTGGAGAAAAGGCACATGGAAGTGATTAAAGGTTACTCTTCTATAAAATAAAGAATAGAAGAAATTAATACAAGTTTACCTCTGTAACAAAAGCTGCAGTGAACCAAAACTGTATGGTAGTCTAGTGAAGGATCAGTCATGTTAAAAAAATTGCAATACATATTTTAAAAGTATTAGATGCATACATAGATACATGTATATGAGGCAGAAGAGGGAGGGAATTGAGTGTATAAAATTTATGCTTACCTGTGTGAAGTTTATATAAGTGTATGTGTGTGTGTATATATATATATATATATATATATATATATATATATGTTCGTGTTTTCAAAACCTTGCTTTCTATTTTTGTGGCTTTTTCCTAGTTCTCAGCAGAAAAATGTGGAGTAGAATTCTGTCCTCTTGTACTTTTGATGAGGTGAGGATTTCTGTTCCACATTTCCAGTCAGTTACAGGAGAAAATTCAATCTAGGTGTTTGCATCGATTATGTGCAAAGGATGTGAATACAGAGGAAGCTGAGATACCCCAGATTAAAAGCAGTAAAATGTGCTAGTAAAAATGAGACTGTAACATTTTATGCCAAATCCTGAACGACTTTCTACTTCCGTCTTTGCAACCATTCTACTTCATTATGTGTGACTATACTTGATATGTAATTTCCTTCCATTCATGTGAGACGTGGCAAACAGAATTCATTTTTAAAAGCTTTGCCTGAATGGATGAACTTTTTGCATAATATTAAAGTACATCTGACAAAATCATGATCTGAAACCAAATACTCGCTGCAGATATATTTTGTCATAAATGGTCTCATAAAAAGCAGCAACAGACTTCCTATGGATAGGACAGTGTTTTGCCAGTAATAATTGTGAAATCTGCATTATTTATAGATATCCTTATAATAAAATACTGTCCTTCAATATTTTTTACTGAACAATTTTTTGAGGAGCTTGCATTTTTCAAGGAGTGATCTGGGTTTGAAGCCAAATCCTATTCCTACTAGGAACCTTGCTGAATATTTCCCTTTCACTTACATGCTTTTAGCAGTGGCTAGTGACCCTCCAGAACTAAACCGACCTCTGTTACGGAGTAAGATGCTGCCATTGGAGAATAAGGGGATTAAATGTGAACCCAAAATGATATAATCATCAATTCTGTCTTAAAACCTGTCCTGTGTTTTTGGATTTTTATTTTTTTTTGGGGGGGGGGAGGGGTTTATGCATTAAAGTTTTTCTAACAGTAACAGTTTTGTATCTTTATTTTTCTACAATTTGACCAAATCTAACTATGATTAGCCTTACATAAAACTTCCTTTCAAAGATAGGAAGACCTGAATTTTAAGCCATTTGCTCCAGGCCCATGAATTCAGATGATCTAGTAAGTTCACTGGCAGTGAGGAGGAAGCACCATTCCTTTGTGACTTAAAGGTCAAAACCTCTGGAGAGAGTTTTAAACAAAAAGAACAGTTGTGCTGAGTTTTCTGCTTCTAGTTCTAAGACATTGCACAAAATTGCCTTGCTTTAAGACAGTTCGAATTGTTCACTGGGAGAAATCTAGCTGTAGCAAACCCAGTTTACCCTGGGTTGCCAAATATCTGCAGGAACTTGCCTTGTTAACCTGCTCTGAACTCCACTTGGCTGTACCTTGGCTGTCACTGGTTTTAGGGCTGCTTTAGTTCAAATGCTGTACAAACCTGCCTGATGCTTGTAATTTCTGTAGTGATCATAAACGGCTGGATCAGCAGCAATGGCTGAAGGCCAAATGTTTCTTTCGTCTTTCAGAATCTCCGTCAAGAACTTGAGGCAAAATTTTATGAAGACACTTTTGACTGGGACCAAGTACGAAATAATGATGCAGCGGGACTGCTGAAAATGTTTATTAGAGAACTCCCAAGCCCACTCTTCACAGTAGAGTATCTGCCTGCATTCATCACGCTAGTAGAAAGTATGTGGAAATGGAGTTAGTATGGACCGAAAAAATGCAAGAGTAGACATTAAGCTTTTTTTTTTCTCTTTCTGAAGTATATGGAGAAAAGTCATGTTAATTTTTTTCTCCCTCTGAAGCAGTGTTTTGCCTGAATATTTGAATTTTCTGAAAGATTTTGTTTTCAAATGAGAAAGGTGTCTGCATTCAGCTAATAGCACAGGCTTGTTATGTGAACAAAACAACTGTTTAATGTAAAATTTGAAACCTGTGAGTAAACAGTGACTGAATAATGACTTTCATATATAGATTGATTCACATTAACTGTAGGTTTCACAAATGAAAAATTCTGCAAGGTAAACTCAAATGACTGTTTTTTATCTACTGGACCTATTTTATTTCTGTTAAAGTTTATGTTGAGGTCAGACCATTGGTACAGAGATATGTGTGACACAGGAAGGTTCAGGCAGCTGGGCTTTGTTTTGAGTGTACATACACTCTCTCAATCTCAGTACATTTTGTTCATTTCTCTTCCAGGAAGAATGCAATTGTACCTTGCCATACCTATGACTTCACTGTAAAGTCACTTGAGCTAGGACAGTCTCAGAATGGCAAGTTTATTAGCAAATTGGTACAGAAAACTGAGGATCTTTACATAATAGATTGCAGTCATGCTTTCAGTGTCTCCACGAGTAGCTTAAAGGGCAGAAGGAGGTGACCTCTTCCATAACCTTCACATACCTCAGTATGCTCCTTGTGAGTCCCAGGCTGCATCCAGTTACAACTCAGCAGCTTGGAGAAGGCTGAACAGGAGATGTCTGTGCAGAATAAATTGACTTAATAGTAATAAAGTGACAACAAATACACAGATATCTAAGAGAAACTAGCAGGGTTGTTACTGTGTAGATAGAATTTTGTAGTGCCTTGTGTCCCCGTGTGACAAAGATGATGAGGGAAAATCCCACTCTTTAAGGTGATTATATATTTGGGGGAAGTGTGTGGTTAATCATCACCTAAGCATGCTAGTCTCAACCAGGCACGAGTTGGTATTTCTAGAACTGCTGACACACAAGGTTTTTAGAACAAACCAGTTGCAGTTGGGATTTCAAAAGCATTAATTATTCATGTCCTTAGAAATCTCCAAGATCAAGTTACAACTACAAGCTTTGCATCTGTTGATCATGCTGATGCCTGAAGCCAATAGAGACACAGCCAAGGTAAGTTCTTCATTTGCTATCACCTGCCATCTGTGATGCTTTTGACTTTTAAATGAGACTCACTTTTTTCAGATGCTACACCGGGAAAGTATTCTTGTGTAGTTTTGATTATTTCCTTGAAAAGATGTTCAAATTTCCTGGCTGTCATTTCTTTTATAAGCAATTAAGAAATAGTTGGTGGGCGTATCCAACTGCTGGATCTCAGGCATCATTATTACAGAGCACTTGTTTCAAAGAGGCATATTCATCACTTAGTTTGGACCAAAGGAGGTCCAGTTTCTGGATTTTCTATATAACTGAAATTCTCCAGGATGAATTTAAAAGAGAAGCTGCCCTCTAGGAGCTTGCCTAGTGCACTCCTGGTACTGGAAGGGCTTCCAGGGCACTGGACCAGACTGCAGGATGTAATCCATAGTAAAAACACGCATCTGTAGAACACGTCAGGAACTCACCCTCAGCTTGGCTTGCCTTACAAACCCATGCCTGCCCTCATGTACTACTTCCTGATACAAGCACAGTGGCTACAAGCATTTTAGCTTGGGAGCTCCCAGATCTGACTGCAGCTGTGTCCTGACCCTAAGAGACACTGGTGCATCTTTGTGCCTGTTTCTGCATCTAGTAAGCCTGAGGGAATAAGTTGCCTGGGAACCTCCAGGCATTTCATCAGGTCTCCTGCTTATCAGGACCATGCAGGTCTCCCACCTCTGAAAGCCTTTCACTGGTCAGTTTAGATACAACTTTATGAGTTCAGGTACCTTTTTTGCCTGTATTTATGTTTACAGTAACAAGGGACAAGAATGACAACTGTCTTCATAGCACCTGGAGGTTTACTAGTGCTCTGTAAAGAATGGGGGTTGTTTCTGCTACCAGAGTTCATTTGGGTATAGAGTTGCATATGTAAAACACATGCTAGAGGAGTAGTCTTAATTATTACTTTAATATTAATTAGGCTTTTCTACAAAAATAGAAGTGATGACAAAACTCTCTACACAGCTCCACTCTCTTGTCTATGATGAGATTTTAGAAAGTTCTGCAAGACAGTTTCTGTTTTTTAATTCTTGGGTTTCTAAAAATGTTTTGATTGCTATGTCAGGGTACAAAGACAGTGGTTTTAATGGTACTGTTTTTGTGGTTTAACCAAGAGGCAGCTAATACCTGTCATGGTCTAACCCTAGTCAGCAACCAATCCCATGCAGCTTCTCGCTCACTCCCCCAGTCAGTGGGATCAGAGAGAAAATAAGAAGGGCAAAAGCTGGAAAATTCATGAGTTGAGATAAATGTAATTTAGTAGGAAAAACAAAAGGTGTTCATGAAAGCAGAACAAAAAAAGGAACTCATAATTTCTCATGGGCAGGCAGATGTTCAGCCATCATCAGGGGAGCAGGGCTTCATTGCATTTAACAGCTCCTTGGAAGACAAATGCCATCATTCCAAAAGTCCCTCCCTTCCTTCATCTTCCTCCTACCTTTTTATACTGAGCATGATGTCGCATGGTCTGGAATATCCCTTTGGTTGCCTGTCCTGGCTGTGTTTCCTCCTAACTTCTCACTGCACCTCAGCAGTGTGACAGTATGAAAAGCAGAAAAGGTCTTGGCTCTAAGCAAGTCCTGCTCAGCCATAACAAAACAAAATCTGTATTATAAACACTGCATTCAGCACAAGTCCCAAACATAATCCCATACCAGTCAGCATGAAGAAAACTAACTCTACCCCATCTAAAGCCAGCATACCACCACACAGTCACTCCTTCACTCCCTCCCCCTCTCAGTGGGATGAATGAGATAATTTGAAAAGTAAAATTAATGGGTTGAGACAATAACAGTTTAATAGGACAGAAACGAAGGGGGAAATAGTAATTATTAATTAATTAGAACACACAAAACAAGTGATGCACAATGCAGTTTTTCACCACTCACTAACTGATGCCCAGCCAGTTGTTGAGCAATGGGCCAAGACCAGTTTTCCCTACAGTTTAGATACTGAGCACAATGCCATATAGTATGGAATATCCCCTGGGAGTCAGCTCTTCAGGCTGTGTCCCCTCCCAAGTCCTTGTGCAGCCCCAGCCCCCTTGCTGGCAGGGCAGCATGAGAAGCTAAAGATTACACTTGACTAAGTGTAAACACTGCTTAGCAACAACTAAAACATCAGTGTGTTATCAACATTATTCTTATCCTAAACCCAAAACACAGCCCTGTACCAGATACAAAGAGGAAAATTAACTCTATCCCAGTTGAAACCAGAACAATGTTGCAGAAGGGCTCATTGGTAGACCCCAACTCCAACCATAGCTGCAGTCTGTGCTTTTTAATCATTCAAGCAAAATTCTTCCCAAAAGGGGAAATTAATTCCCTTTGATTCTGCCAAGCATGTGTAGAAGTAGCATCAATGAACAGCCACTTAGCTCTTCTTGCTTTTGTTATCCCAGAACAAAAGTTTGGAAGTTGCTGGCAGAAATTTCAGGTTGTATTATATGTGGGTTGGTACAGATTTGAAGAGAGACTAATCACCCCAAGTGACTGGGATATAAAAAGAATTGGCCAGGTACATCAAAATGGACACTTGGTAATAATCTATGAAGAAAATAACTGTCCCCTTACAATGCATCTTACCTCTACTATATGATTCAGAGCCTTAGTGTAGACTGTATTTGCCTTATAAATTTGGGATTCTGCTCTAAGTGATAGATATTTTATTAATGTGTATTTTGATAACATTAACTATTCCTCTGTGGTTGACACAGGTTGTTGTAACAACAAATATCAGAGTAATCCAAATACAATGAAAAACCCACTAAATTTCACCTCTAAGTGCAAATATAGAAGCCAGACGTGCATTTGAAAATGCTGCATTTCAAAAGTAAATTATTTCCTGAGATTAAACACATTTTGCTTTTTCCCAGGCCTTTCTTCAGTTCCTGAAGAAGGTGGTTGCTAATGAAGGGAAAAACAAAATGAATTTGTGGAACGTGTCCATGATTGTTGCACCAAACCTCTTCATCTACAAAGGGAAACGTGCAAACCAACAAGAGATGCAAGCGGCTGCCACCACTGCACACATTGTCCGGCTTTTAATCCGGTACCAGGACATCCTGTGGACAGTGAGTACTGCTGGTTCCCCCTTTATGGTTCCTTTACAGTGCAATGTTTTGCTGTATCCAGGAGATGTGCAGAAATCAGAATAAACTGACCTTCCAAGGAGAAACAGTTTCTTTGGAAACTGACTGGAGCCTTCCATATCTAGAATGAGGCACCCTGACAGATATTTCTGGATTGAGAGCTACCTTACTTATCTAAGATATCTATTTTAGCATCAATTGCCTTCTGGAAGTACCTCTCCCAAACCATGTTTGTGCAGAGTGATGCATAGAAGAATGATTTAATCTGGATGTGTAGGTGATACGTCTGAACTTGAATGTGATTAGATGTCTGTCTGAAGTCTAGCTCACAATAAAATGGGACAAAATCATGTCCCTTTTTGGATTTCTGAAGGTTAGCCTGAAGATATTGACAGTCCCAGCTTGTTTGCTCATAACAGAGGGAGGGTATAATGGGGATTGCAAAGACTATCTCCTAATAAAGTTCCTGTAGCTGCAAACATAACTTTAAAGTTTCATATGGCATGAAAGATGATGTACAGTTTCACCAAAGGAATCACTGTAGGTTGTTAGAGGGAGCTACTGATTGCATGTATCTTGGAGGAATAAACAGAGTTTCTGCTGCTTAAAATGTGGTGCCCTTCTGAAGACCCAACACATTGGGGAAAAATTACTGTATATTCTCAGATCTGGTTTCCCCCCTCTAGGTCCCATCCTTCCTGATTTCCCAAGTGAGAAAAATGAATGAGGCAGCAATGAACAACAGCAAGAGACAGCTGATGTTTGACAAAGGAGTGAGAAAACTTCTGAGGAGAAAGACCATGGAACGGGAGAGACCTGAAAGACCAGAGGTATGATAAAAAGATACAGGTTTCAAGGGCAGCTTTAAACAGCCTCCCTCCTTTATCTCATGAAAGATTCTGGGTGTGGGGAGGAAATTCTGCCATATAAAATAAACTGATTTGAGAGTTATCTTGCAAGGTGTGCTTCCCAGTGCAATACTCTGATAAGACAAAGTTTTGGGAATTGATTGAGAAAAGGTAAGGAAGGCAGAATGATTTCCAGCAGCCAAAGCTGCCAAGCTGGTTTTTAAGCTGTTTCATAAGAAATGGTTGTATGTGGACTGTCCCAGACAGCAATGATTTGTAGATACACAACAAATCCATGGATCTGTGGCTGAGTGGTAAAATGATCCATATTAGGATTAATTGCATTTATCAATGTTCTGGTACAGGCCATTTGATATTCTGCTTGCAAGCTTTAGTCTTAAAGCTTTGCACTAACTTTGTAAGCAGAGAGAAAATTTAGTTTGGCTACCATAGTGCCCCTAGGGTAGGTCCCTGGACTAGGACCAGGACACATAGACACCTAAACTGTGTCTAAATGCAGCAGAAGCAGAATGAAGTAGATTGCAGTAGTAGTACTCCCTGTATAGTCAGAGGAGGGAAGTGGATACTTTTGAGGATTTCAGGGCTCCAGAAGCAGTTTGGACTGAAGAAAATCTAATAGAAAAACCTTTTTTTTTTTGGAAGGTCTTAAAGGCACCATCTTTTATCTACCGCCTAGAAACAGAGATTAGGAATTTACTTGGGATGTGTTCCTTTAATAGGCAACTAAAATTATTTTATGTATTAGGTGCAACTTACAGTTTGGGCAGCAAGGCATGTCATGTCTCTATGCACAACATACACAGATCCTATTGCAACTTACATGTATTTTCATGTAGTAACTACATGTAACCTGGAGAGGAAGTATTTAGTCTTCCATGAATGTTTAAAAGAATAAAGATTGGTGAATTGTAAGAAGCAATCAAGGAAACAGTAAAGGACTCAATAGTTGTTGAAGAATAGTCTTGAAGAACAAAACACAAGATAAATTAGGAAGGAATGATGTCACAAGGTTGTGAGAAATAGAGGATGAGTCACTTAGCACAGACAAGAGAAAATGCAGAAGGTAATGCATGGGGAAAAAGGTAGGAAGGTAAATGTTATGTATGAATGTTGAATTCAATCTAATTCACCTTGTCAAGAATTTGCCAGCACTAACTGAAATATTTTAGGTGGGGTAGGACATACGTTGGTGCTGCAGATGGAGACAGAGATGTTTGTTTAAAATGGCAGTGTAGACTACTTTTCTGCAAAGTTAAATTCAGCCTGGAGAGACAGACTCCTTCTCTGAGGAGAGTCAATTACTGAAGTCATTGCACCTCTGGGAAGACAAGTCCATTGATCGGAGTAATTGCTTTACATCTAATAAAAATGAGGGTAGCCATGGCAAGGAGCTGAAACATGAAGGGTAAATTGGAGGCAAACTCTGTTTGGATAACTGAGTTTAATGTTGAGAGCACTTAACACAATCCCCAGGTCTCAGATGTTCTAAATTACACAGAGACAGAGACTGGAGAGACTATTGTGTTCTGGTCAGCATGGTATTAACTGGATTAGAACTGGAATGCAAACCTTGCTAATTGATTTATTCACCATTAATCATGGAAGAGTGCATAAACTTCATAGATGATCATTTGAACCCTACACAAGGTCAAATTTCAAATTAACAGAAACCATATGGTACTTGATGTTTTACTGTACACACACTTCAATCTAGTTGAAGATACAGGAAGCAGAAACAGAGAACTGGATCTTTATGCCTCATGAGTATTTCATCTTTAGAAGGAAGAATAGATATTCTTAATAATTTTTATGGTTTTAAATAAGCAGTTGGTTCACTGACCAATGTTAACAGAAATAAGTTAAAGTTACAATCCAAGGGCTTTACCTTGTGTGCATTTATGTGCTACTTACCAAAGAGTGTATGTCTTTGTATTCTATCTGATTTGTGTCTACAAATTTGCATTTGTATGACTGTAAATGTCTTTTGAATAGCCAAGTGAATGCAGGACACTGAGTTTTGCAAGCAACCTCAAATGAGGTTGCAGAACTGCTTCCAAATTGAGCTAAAGCAACATTTGCCTTAGACTTACTCTATTGAATATTGATTTTAGGGAGCTGTCACTTTTCCTCCATACTTGCAGTCTGACATACCCGAGGGGGTGATAAGAGTTTATGCTCCACTGCATTCAAAAGTCTCTATGGCAATTCAACTCAACAGCCAAACAAAAGCCAAAGACATCCTGGCTCGATTCCACTGTGAAAACAGGTGGGTAAAGCAGAACATTTTGTTTTTCCTGAACAACAGTGTCAGAACTATAAATGAATAGATTGTTCCCTTTTCGAAGGTTCATTAAGTTACAAGAACTCTTTTTCTAATCTAAAATTGCTAATTTATGGTTATGTTGGTCAAAGAAATTTTAACCACTTATCTTACTCTTTTTATTTTACTTAATAATTGGCTCTTACACAGAATCAATCTGCCCTCCCTTACACCACTACTAAAAATGTGCATTAAACATATATTTATAGAGTTGCCATATAGAGAACAAAGGGATTGTTTTACATCTATCCATAAGTCTAGAATGTATTAATTTCTGTAAGATAATAATTATTAACAGTTATGGGAAATGGTAAATTGTATCTGAAAGTCTTTTCTGCAAAGTCTTACGATGTTACCATATAATTCTGTTCTTTGAATAAATAATATAAAATAAATGGGTTTAAAATATTAAAATATTTAAATATTTTAAAATAGATGGTTTAGTTGACTGTGATGCAGTAACCTGCCTCTGTAGCAGATTCATTATTCTGCATTGGTCCATTTGGTAGAAGTTGTCGGTTTTCATATGTCTGTTCACAAGGGAAAAAATATCAAATTTTAGCTTACCATAGATGATGGGTTATAAGGCAGTGGTTATAACAGAAAGTCAGACTGAAAGGTTTTTCTCCATCCTAGCCATGGATCACCACAGAACGTGAGAGGCCAAATCCAAAGTTTACATGAAATCGGAGGAAATATAGGTAAGTCTCAGTTTTGAAAATTAATTCTGAATGTCCTTAACCTCCTAAAATACCTCAGGGCAACACTGTTTTGACATAGCTGGGTCTCTTCTACCCTCCCAGTCTATTTGGAGAAAGGAGCCTGACCCAAGAGCTGTTAAAATCAATGTCATTATTTATTCCAACTCCAGAGTGTCAGGAGGGGCACCCCACAGGAGAGAATGAACCCAGCAGCTGGATCTCAGCAGCACTTCTTAAGACTCTTGCCAAATTCCTCTGACCTTTTGATTACCTCTCTCACACTTGTAACTGAGCATTTTCCATGGTTAGGAGATCCTTGGTCTTCCTCTTGCAAGCACATTCCACCTTGCTGTCAAGCCTTTTTCCAAGACCTCTTTCTTTCTTACTGTATGTTTTAACTTCCCGCCAATAAAACCCCACAGAATTGTGAATTCAGCCCCTGCACGTACGGTGTTCTATACTCACACTAATCTGTGTGCTTTATTTAGATTGCAAATTCCTTGCAATAGGGCTTTTGTCTTCTTCTGTTTCATGCAGTGACATTTCTTATAATAACAACAACAGTGGCTTGCCCCACAAGTTTCTGGCCTAAAGGTCAAAAAACATATTTTAATTTGATATTACACAGTCCTGGCTCTCTCCTTTCTCTGTTCATATCAAAATTCTGGATGCCCTGTTGGAGTCAGTTGTGAATTATCTGATTAGATTATTACTTATTTCTTCTAGATTCAGCTCTAAGGAATTTCTGTAGTTATTACAAAACATTACAGACTTAACTTCAGCAACAATCAGGAATCAGTCTTTATTACTGATGATAACACAAAACTAAATTGCATAAGTGATTTGTTTTTCCTGTCCCAACAGGATGGCCCGCTGATACTAAAACAAAACAAAAAAAAAATCCTAAAGGCCTTGTGAAACAATTCCAAATATTCCTACCATGGTCTTCCAAAAAATTGGAACATTTAATTTTCATCTTCATTAAAAATAATTTTTATAGTCCAAGATCCTTCAGGGTACCTTAGTCCACTGATTATGCATTAATTCATTTATATTGCTTTCACTTGAATAAAATCATTTGGACCCCTGTGACCTTATAAGTAACCATACAAAAATTTTACCATAATCTTGTGTCACAGCAAAGTAACCTCACCAGTGAAATGACTTCATTACCCCATGTAAATGCAATATAGTCCAACAAATCAACTTAATTCTAGAATTTATTGCCTTATTACTCAACTAAAAGGCACAAAATCCTCATTCTGGCAAAGGCAGCCACAAATTCCTAATCACCAGCTAATGAAAAAGCTGGAGTGCAGAGGATTTTTTTTTTTAACCAGCAAATTGGCAACTCCCAAAAACCTTGTTAGAGTCCCTGCATTTCTTTAGAAGATCCTACTGTATGGGAACACATTGTTTACAGAGCTACCTTTTCAGCATTTAAAAATAGTATAGAGGTCAGAGGGCTGTAATTCCAGCTCAGTAAATCCAAAGAAATAAAACCCCCCATACTGTAGCACTTACACTGAAAGTGTTGTTGATGCTTCTAAAGAGACCACATTCACCATTTGACTAAATGTCTTACCCATCAATCAGTGTAATGCAGGACTTCCTGCCTGGAAGTGACAGAGAATTCATGACTGTCACAAAGTAAAATCACTGGCAAATTTACCAAAGGCCCTCTGTGTATCCAGGAATGCTGTTAGCTGGATGGACACACCAAACTAGGCTTGCTGTGTGCAAGTCAGAGAAACGTTCAAGGACATTTTAACACAGCTCTGTCCCTGTGTGCTCAGAACATCCCATGATTCATGGCTGACAATTTCCTTTTCAGGTCAGCACTGTTTGGATCCAGATGCGTTCATGTTAGATGTCTACCGTGCAAATCCTCAGGCAGAATGGGTGATAAAACCAAAAGCCAGCTGAAGCAGAAGGCAGCAGTATACTGGACAAAAACCAAATGGACAAGAGTGATGCCGGTCATTTTAAGCAGCTCTTGCAGAGAGAAAACAAAATGGTAGCTACAGGATGTCATTCCTTCCTACTGTACTGTCCAACTGATGGTCAGCACATAGTACTTTTGGTATTCCAGCTTCCAAACATCGGAAAAATACCACCTTAGTTATGCATTTATGTGGATTACACTTGTGCCAGTTGGCCCAGGAGGTGAGGAGGGCAAACCAAGGTACGGTGTTCGTCTCCTGACCTGGTGTTAGAACAGTTCTTGGAAATAATGCAGTGGCATCAGATGAATGCAACACTACTGACCACAGCATAACACAGAAGCATGCCAGAGACGTTGGAGAAGGGAAGGTGTGTCTGTCAGGCATGGAAGGTGGGAGCTCAGCATGCAGCAGTGCCAAGACAGCTGTGTGAAAACCAAACTTTTCTCCTGAAAGTAAACCCATACAGTGTGTATTACTGCAATATTGTGTCTCTCATTCACTCCTCATGAGTACCTGATAGTGGGGGAGGGAGGCAGAAGGAGGAACTACAGACAGCTGTATTGCTCAGTGTATGTACCAGTGTGTATCCCACAACCAATCTATCAAGATCATCTGTCTGGATCCCTCAACTGTAATGCCACAAACCACACCCTCCTCCCTTCCCCTGTCACACACATTTTCAGGAGACAAAGGCCAGGTGAGAAGGGCATATGCCCCTAGCTCTGCCTTTTACTTGATACTCTGATACTCAGAATTAAATCTGTGTAAATGCCAGACTGTGCGATGTATTAATGGTGCCACTTACAGTCATCACCTTTTTTGTTAAACATTATAGTTTCTATTTTGTAACCTAATTCTTTTTATTTTGTTTATTTTAGCTTTAATACATAAGCAATTTTTATACTCTTCAGCTGCATCAACAAGAGAGATCTTTGTTCAGGTCTTATATAGTAAAGCATGGAGAAAAAACAGCGCTTCCAATGAGAAAAGGGATTTAATAATTTACACATTAGGTCTTTAAAACCATAGCTAATCTAGGCCCAGTTGTGCTGGGGGGTTTTACAAATACATAAAAAATTGCAGCTGGCATGCAGTCTAAGCAAACACACAGGCTGACAAGAGAATAGTGGGCTGCAACTGCATTGGGAATGTCAGATAGGATGTCTGGTTTGGAGCTAGTTACAAGAGCAAGAGATGTTTTTCACTCAGTCACCTCACTTTGGGCTATGCTGAACTAAGAGGTTTGTTGAGTAGGGAAATCACAAATCTCTGGAAAAGGGCAAGTATTTTTTTCATCTGTGTCATATTCAATAAGTGGGAGCCAATGCCTTCAACTGCACTACTATGTCCCCATCATTAGATGATGTTGGACAATGAAACCACCCCCAGCCTGAGCAATGAATTTTGTTCCTGATTTGGACACACGGATGAGGCAGAAGCTCTGTTTATTATATAGCAATTTAAAAGCACTCTAAACCAAGTCCTCCAGGTGAACATAAAGTCTGCTGTCCTGCAGAGAAAGCCTGTAACTTGTGATGCTCTGCTGAAGCTGTGCAATGAGGATCTAACCAGAAGCAGAGCCTCTGAAATGTGTCAAGTTAATAGTGTTCTCCAGTAGTTAACTTTGTTAGTGGTCAGTGAAAGAAATCAACATTGAATCAGTAACTTTACCAGCAACAATAATGTCTACAGAGTGCAGACTCTGTCTTCTTTCGTATCTTATTGATAAAAAATGACAAAAAATTAGCAACATTTTCTTTTAAACAGTGACATTTTTAACTTTCTGGTTGTTTTGGCTTTTGGGGGTTTTTTTGTTTGTTTGTTTTTTGTTGGCTTTTTTTTTTTTTTATGTTTGTTTGGGGTTTTTTTGTTTTCTTTTGTTTTTCCTTTTTCTTCTTAACACTAAAGGAGACATAGTTGCAGCCAGGAAAAAAAAAACAGGACAGTTGTATTATAAAATACACTCCTTGTTTTGACAACTATTTATTTTAAGTACACAAGAGATAGTAGATTTGTAGCTTTTTTATAGGACTAAGCATAAATGTTTTGTCGTGTGCTTTGCTCCCAGTGCCCTTTAGTTCCCTCTGTGGCAATGGACAGCTCTTTCTGCTTATGCTGCCCTTGTCTGTCAGCTGTAAAGCAGGACTAGTACTTTCCCTATAAAGGCAACATGAGAATTAGCTGAGTTAAATTCTCCTCTTAGTTGTAGCCAAACAATTCCCTGAGCAAATCAGGAGTTATAAACATCCATCTGGGAAGAACAAACTCAGTAAAGGCTTTTTATGTGGAAAGTGCTTTGAATACAAAGAGAATCATATAAATGCTAAGCATCATTATATCTATAGCCAACTAAAAAGCATTCTGTGACTATACAGAAAGCCTAAACATTAAGAAAACAATTTGAAATGTCATAGCAAATGAGCTAACTTCCTACAATATTTTCAGACAAATACATTGACCTCCTCCATCTTGCCCACTCACTTCACTCTGTGTTCTCAATGGCTGTGCAAGGGAAAGGACAGAGCAGCCCTGTGTTCATGCTGCAACTTGTTCAGCATGTTCTGGACCTCATCAATGTTATTTCTGAAATAGATCTCCCTGCATTCTGTATAGAACACAAGGGGGTTTTGGAAGACTTTTACCACTTCACAACTTAGGAAAGTCAAATATGATGTAAGAAAATCCACCCTATGAGCTCTTGTTTTATGCAAAAACTGCCTATAACTTAATAAGACATGCATATTAGCAGGTGACGTAGATTCTACAGAGTGGCAAAATACCTCCTATCTCTGAACCAGTGTCAGAATTCTCTTTTGATACAAATGGCCCTAATGACCCATGTGTAGTGGTTAATACTCTTCCACATTAAGTTGTTTTGTATTGTTTTGGTACACTAACTTGATTTAATATGCAGCAGACAAATGGAACAAGCTCAATGGCATTTTGAAATATGAGGTCACAACTTTAGCTCTTATATTTCAAGATGCTGGTGGAGGCATGAGTAATTTTATTCCTCCTAACAGAAACTGAAGGCAAAACTAAGTTGCAAGAGGACTGTCACTTAACAAAAAGTAACAGATATAGAAAGCTATTAATGAGAAATTGATAGCAAGCAGGAAGAAATTTACTGAAATTCCAAAGATGCCTCAAGCATTTACATACTCCATGGTTCTACAGGGACAGCATTTTGCATATCAGCACAGAGAGAGAGTATTGTAAAAAGCAGGTGTTGCAAAACAGACTGGAATGCTTTAACCTGTATATGCAGTGGACGTTATTAGAAAGTGTGTGTGTGTGTGCAAATGTGTCTGTGTCCATGTATAATATTAACTACCTCACTCTGCATTTTCCAGGAAAAATATTTTGGCTTAGACATTTACTACTTAATCTATTATCAATTTCACATTAACAGTGACAAAGTATTTCTTTTTGTATGAGGCAAGATTTGAAATTACAAAAAAATCTAGTGAAATACATATTTCAGGATATGGATGAAATTTTATCCAAACCACGTTGCCTAAATTATGCTTGTAACGTGAACCTTGTGACATCAGATGTTGGGGTTAATAGACAATGAATACAAACACACAGTGTTTCATTTTTATTTTTCAATGGGTTTCTATAAATGCGTGTCTTCTCTGGAAAATAATACAATGCCACTAACCAAAGTGAAGCGTTTGTATGTACGTTTCCCTTACAATCCTCATTATGTTATGTGTTTTGTTGAAGTACGCCAACATGTAAGTGTATTTGTACAGCAGAGTGTGTCCACTGTATTGTATCTGTGTCAAAAATAAAAACAATATGAAAAAGCCACCTCTTCAAATCTAAACATGTGTTTTGGATAGAAGCAGGGGGCAGAAAAGCAATGGTGTATCTGTTTTAAAAGCAACTGTGATGTTACAGCACCTGAACTGCTGTACAGAGACCATGTTCTGCCACCCTTGCTGAAGTGCAGGAGCCCCTTGCTCCAGGAGCTCTTCCCTTGGACTACCTCTATGTAATGTACAAAACACACTGCTTGGAATCTTGCCTCATTGAAAGCAATGGCAAACTGCTTTGGAGTTTCATTTCACCCAGTATTTTTAAAACTAGTATAAAATACATAGAGAAAAACTAACTTTAGAACAAATCGTACAAATGCATAGTAAAAACCAAATAAAATTTGAAGAAGCAAACAAAAATACTGCTAGTTCAAAGAAAAAAAAAGGGGGGGGGAGATGGAAGTAACTTGCAAAGAACTATGTTTATTACAGATTCATGTTAAAGAGTGAGACATTTGTCACTGCTCAATGATGTGGCCAGTTGATGAATGGATGTTCTTACTTGACTGAGATTGAGTACACATCCCCCAAACCTGCCTCAAGAACAGCTACTGGAAGACTCAGTTTAGAAACAGACGCAGGCATGGTAAGAAAAGACAAAGATACAACTGCAGCCTGGCCTCAAAACTGCCTCCCAGTGTCCATAAGAAATACTGTTTTCCAAAGAATGATGCATTAGTTCAAATTGCCAAAATACATAGTTTTTCCCAAATAAGACCTAAATTGTTTCTTCAGCAATACAGCACTTCACAGGCATCTCTGTGGCATAGAGATGCTGCTTGTGCTGGAGCTGATTCCATGAAAGCACAAACAGGAACATAATCTGTCTAGCCAATGTATCTATAATGAGCCTCAGAAGCACCGGATAGGAAGACAGAAGGAAAAGGAACTGGAGCTACCCTATGAAGTGTAACTAAGAAAATTCCATTCATTAAACTCTGAATCTGAGACCTTCAAAATTATGCCTTTAGTCAGTCTCCTGCTCCCTCTGCTGGAGTATGTCCACTTACATTTCATATAATGGCCTAGCCTGGAGAAAGTAAAGATTATCTAGTTCTAACCTCCCTGTAGTGGGCCTACTTGTAACTTTTCAGCCTTCCAGCTCTTTTTCTTCTAACTAAAATACATGGACAACTGAAATACATAAAATAATGCAGTTTATTGTAGTTTTATTATGTGGTCCAAAATTATTACCTTCTTACAAAACTGCCAATACACAATAAAATGAAATACTGTGAATAATCAAAACAAAGCATAATGTAAACACTGATTAATAAAAATTCCCAGAAGAAAAATACCCAAGTAATGCCAATAAAATTGTTGTAGAGGTATTTGTTGTTTAAAACCATTTAGTTAAAATGCAGACATAGAGCTTCTGATTAAAAAAATAATAAATGACCTGAGTTGGAAAACAACCAGAAAAATCAAATAGATGCAGGTTCTTATCAGTTCTTCTTTTCATTACGAAATGAGAATGCAAAATAACATCAACAAAAAAACCCTCTCTCAGTCCAGACAGGCTTTGCTACAGTTCAGTGCTCAGCCCCAGGGCAGGAATGAGGAAACACTCCACGCAGGTCAAAAGCTCTGCTAAAGTCAAACAACTCTGTATGTTGGCCCTTGGTCAAAACAAGGTTCCTCAAACAGCCACGGAATGAGCTCTTGCTTGTGAGGCAGTTTTGTTTGACATCAGCTGAAAAACAAACATGAAATATGTAAAATCTATTTCCACAAAACTGAAAAAACGCAAAAATCCAGGTTATTAAAATTCTGCCCCTCTGAAATGAGAGATAAAACCAACACCTGAGGAGCATCAAGTTCCATTCCTATTCGGATGAACTGTGACATCCCAACATGGACATTCATTGCTCTTTTCAAGCATAAGCCATGCACGGCAGTAACTTGGCAGAGTTTGCAGAAATTGTTCTTTCCAGAGAACAATGGAAGATGAGAGGGAAAAACAGAGGAGAAAGCCACTCTGCATTGTATTTTTGAAGTTAAAATAGAAAATAGCAGAATATGAAGCAACAGCTGAGCTGTACACAGTTACAACTCCCATGGCAAACCAAAAGGGAACACACGTTAAGAGTTACTCTTGTGAGTGAGCACAAGAGGGACAGAAGGGAAAGGAAATATTATTGTACCTACCAGGATAACCTCCAACATAAATGGGATTGTTTGTATCTGCAGATGTTGACTGGATGTAGGGATTATCAGTGTGAACCAAATGCCCATCAATTATCAGCGAAATGTGATGTTTGCTTTTATTTGCTTGAAGCTTGTGCCATTTCCCATCACACAAACTATTTGTGCCTCTTGGTTCGTATGCAGCCGTTATTCTGCCAGCTCCATTGTTGACATGGAATAAAACCTGTGCAAACAGCCAGATGCCAATGAAGATATCAAGTAAGAACACATTAACTAATCTGCCTAGATAAAAGCACAATCACACTGGTGCAGAGATTTCCGTTTTAAATGTTTGGCAATATGCACGGTTAATGTTTACTTTGATGGATAGAGTAGATCCTTATTGAAGTGTTTTTTAAAATTTAAAACACTTAGATCTACCTATGCAATGGTCCATTGATACATTTCACAACGTTTCTTACAAATACAAATCAAGACATTTTTCGCAGAACCTGAGACTTCAGATCTGAAAGAAGATTCACAGTATATAACAGAAGAGAAAGAAGAATGAATGGCCTGAAAGCACTTGTCATTGCCAATAAAGGTATTGATTTTTTTCACGTATTTATTTTTCAAAGCAGCAGACATTTCCTCAACTCTGTGGTGAGGATTAATGTTTAAGAAGTAACTGGGAAAGTATGTCCCACAGAAACAGTGATATTTTAACATTGTCTCTAGCTAGGAAGCTTTGAATAAAAAATGAGCTATTTCTACACAAACAAATACTTAAGAGCAATCAAGTGTATGTTTTTTATGCAAGAGATGACTGGAGAACTATGTATATTGATTGCTAAAAGGTTTATGGAGCATAATGGCCAGTAGAAGTAGAGAATGAGTTAATTGCTCATGAATATTGAAGAAGAAGTTACAATACAGTGTGGATTGTATAAGCAATATTTTTCTCAAGGACAAGGATAGCTTTACAGCAGAGAAAGTATTAAGCAATAAAAAAGATACATATTTGGTCTAACATACAAGGTATGTTGTACAGGAGGTCAGAGTGGCTGCACACTAACATAAATTACACTAATTAAAAATCCAAAAAGTTCCAGTGACTTCTACTAATTGCACATTTTATCATAAGATGGCAATGAGAAACCTTGAGACAAAGTCTGTCCCTTATTTGTTCTGTGGAAAGTTGTCTCCATCACACTTCACTGGTGTGTATTTCATGCATTCCAAGAGTTTTAGCCTCCCAGTTTCAAACAAGTCTCTGGGAAATCTGTGTGCCTGCACAGGGCAACCTACCTTGCCATGAACAATTTCCAGTCCAATGGCATCAACCTTGGCGCTGCTGACCCCGAGAAGAACCCCATGCGCCGCCGTTGTACGGAACTCCAGGGTGATGTTCACATCAGACCGCACTTTGTAGCCTTCTCTGACTGAAAAGAAGTCAGAAGCTTCTAGCAGAAGACTTGCAACCCGCAGTACAAAGTTAAATATATACATTACCATTAAAAGGTCTAAAAAAACTTGACAATTATGATGCTGGAATCTGACCTTGCAGAACCTCTGGAAATTAAGTTTTCCTAAGTCATAATTCCCATTTTTTTACTGGAAAAGATAAATTTCCAAATAAGTTTTTTTTCATTAATTTAGATTTAATCCATTCTACCTCACTTGTAAGAAAGAGTAAAGAGCACAAATGTAATCCTTCATGCTATTTCACAAATCTTTTGTCTTTGTATTCTTTAACAGACCTTAATATCATGAACATGGATATTCTTAGCTAAAGAAAGATGCAGTCCATGTTTTTCCCAGTGCTAAAATCATTAGTGCATTTATTTGTGCAAGATAACCCTTTACATAAATGGCCACTTTTGCATGGAGTAAAGGGACTCAGAAATCCACATGGAGGGCATGCACTCACTGTGTGAGGAGTCAGTTAATTACACACAGTTCCAGTAAGACCTAAAAAGAGTATGTTTTCATTAACATTAATTCAGTAAGGCACTGTTTTCATTTAATGACACTTACCAAGAGCAGCAAAGCCACTTCCATCAAAGAAAGTACCATCCTGCACTGTTTCATAGCATTTATTCACAGCAAAGATAGAGACAGGCGTCTCGTTGTCCAGTTGTTTGCTATTAATTGTCATGCTACCAATGCAGGCAGGAATACTGTGAGTAACCTAAGCATATGGAACCATAAAAGACAATGTTTAGTATACACTGCTGGAATGCTGTCTTAGGGATTCACCTGATCTTACTGTAGATAAAATATTATCTGAACAAAGCAGAGCAGAATCAAAAATATTTCCATAATTAAATTTCTATTGTTACATATAATTATGTAAGGTACATAATGTCTTAGAGTCAAAATCAAATAGTTTAGAAGCAGAGTATACACTGTCTACAATATACAGAAAGAACTGTATTTGCTTGACTGTGAGTGGGGATACACCCAACAGTAAAAACATTCCAAACATGCTTCAGCAAATTAATGAGTAATCAAAACTTTTTAGGACATTTTGCAAGTCCTCTTCATCAAAAAGATTCATCTGAATCACTCCAGAGAGTGGCTGAGCACTGGAACAGGCTCCCCAGGGAAGTGGTCACAGCACCAAGCCTGAGAGTTCAAGAAACATTTGAACAATGCTTTCAGGCACAAGGTGTGATTCTTGGAGTGTCCTGTGCAGGGCCAGGAGCTGGACTTTGACGATCCTTTCCAAATTAGGACATTCTACAATTCTATGAGAAATATTATCATCATCACCAGAATCCTTGTTGATATAATGGGCTGCACAAGGAGGAAGGTGACAAAAACCTACCTCTAAAACCATGTATAGAAAATATGCTTTATTCTAAAGACAGCTAAACCCAGTCTTTCAGAGATATTTAAGGGACCTAAATTCTGTTTGAATGCAATAGACTGAGGTACCAAAGTGTCTGTGATTTTAGGTCATGTGTTTCCGTTATACTGTGAAAGACCAGAATTTATATTCTTTATCTATTTGTAACAGAGAAACAGAATGAAAAAAAGTTCTGTTAAGGGCTATTACTAACAGACAAGGATATAAGCTGGAGTCATTAAGACATAGAAAGATTTATCTGGTAAAGGGTCATTACTTTTCTTGTTGCTTCTTTCCCTAAGTACTTCTTTTTAGCCTATCAGAGACAGGATGCTGAATTAGATGGGTTTTCTGCACTGTGCTCATACTAGTCTTGCAAAATGCCAAAACACCCCCACACCCCAAACCTTCTTACATTCCCAAGATTCTTTGGCACATAGTCTAAGGGGAGTCCTCCTACATAGAGCTTCCCTTCTACATCCAAGGTGCTACCATCTCCCAGAACGTTGACTGTTACCAATTCCTGTCCATCCACAATGATTGTGCCTTTCCTTTTAACATATTCCGTCTTTACCTGGAAAAAAGGGAAGCATGTGAACGTAAATGAGTAAGCTAAAATTACTTAATCATCATTTGCCATAGAAATAAGCAAGACAATTGTTCAGTGGTTCAGCTGTTTGACATTCTGTTCTGAGGCACCCTCTTGAAATTTTTCCTGAGGCTGAGACCATTTCTAATGCAACTGAGCAGTTAAACAGCTTTCTTGCCTTCCCAAGAGCTCACAATGATTTCATACTGTCCTGCCTAAGGTTTTCAGTCCTTTATTATTTCTTTAAATCACCAGTTTATTGCCTTAGGATATGGGTACATCACTGAGTTTGGAGGAAGGCATTCTACGCTGGCCTCCTGCAATTATTGTACTGCCCAACAGCTGAGCCATCTCAGCTCTCTGAAGTGCACATTCCTATGCTGTCATTTTATGATAGGCACTGCAATGTTAGTTTGACCAAAAAGCTTTCCAGTTCTGTCCCCATCTTGTTCACTCATGTCCTTATGCCTGCCTTGCCCTAAAACAATTACTCACACGTGGCTGAGGGAAGTCAGCTAGCCACTTATTCTTCTCTTTTTACTTTTAGCCAGTCAGAATCATGACTAGGTTCAACATGAAGTTTCATGAACATTTGGGCTGGTAAGGGGTTAAAGGGGTAAAGCAGGGTGGTATGAGCAGAGGGCAGAGAATGAAAAGAAGTGGTGCTTCTTTCAGTAGCAATGCCTATTAGTTTGCATTGATTGCAGAGGGACTGCAATGATCACCTCCAGCTGGAAAGTAGTGTGACTCAGCCTTAATCTTTGAAGAAGGCTGAAGGTCCTGTTTTATGTCCTGGGTAGTAAAGATAGGTCAGCTCTTCTATAGAATCTGTTTGGCTCTTAAAATGTGGGTAGTGTCAGTAGAAATTTTATGTATATGTAATTTTAAACACGCAGCTGTAAGTCCTGGAGCATTCTTCCTTTCAGGGTAGGCAGCAGAGCTTAACTGTGATATCTCTGACAGAAATTCACATTTCCTTTCTTCATGATAACTTTTACTGTTTTTTCTTCTGCTGATTGTTTATGTAAAGCAAAAAGAACTCTGCTGATTCCCAAGGCACTTAGGAAAGCTGGCAGCTTTGTGTCATCAATCACTTTGTCTCACAGAAGCCACTTCCTAGAGTGAAGCCTTCACATATGGATAAGGGAGGCGAAGCTTAGCAGGATGAACACTGTCATCCTCACCTGCCTTTAGGAAAAGTGATATCCTCAGAGTTACTTCTAAAACTCCTGCAAACATCACAGTCACTTCACACACAGAAAGCCAGAGCCTGTAGCAAGTGGGTTGCTCGGAGGAACCAGGCCAACAGACTGACGCAATCTTTGTGCAGAAGGCCCTGAGTGCTGTGTGACACCTCCAAGCTGTAGACACAATTTCTCCTCAACTCTACTTAAGACAAGTCCTCCATTCATTTCAAATGTCCCCCTTTCTCATGTTGCCTCAACCAAGGAAAGGAAAGACAGTGCTTCCCTGCTGTCACTAGCTGCTGTGACATGCTCAGGTAATAAGTGGTAAAGTGGGAGAAAAGAGAAACTGTGCACCCACAAATCTCTGTCACCCTGTCACACACAAAGTGTAAGTCTTTGGTGACAATGCATTGAAATCTCTGTGGAAAAGGTCAGATTTTTTACACCTCTCTGTTAGATCCTTCTCTGTTGAAGATGACTATCACTGCACAGTTGGTGAACTATTTAATTCCTAAATAGTTTGAGATACTTGACAGTAGTTGGAAGATGGATTTGATGTACTATTAATGACAATTTTAGAAGGAAATAATTATCAAATAGAAGTTTTCTGAATGTCTTCATGATTGGGCTAGAACCAGTTTGCTTTTGCAACACAGAAAGTATACAGAAAAGGCAAGCAAACCCCATACCAGTACCTCCAGGGGAGAGAAAATGGAGCACAAGATTGGCGACCACCTACCGTATGCCATTTTCCATCACTGACAACAGCAGGGTGAAGAGCTACTGCTTTTCCTTTGCCTAAATCAAATGAGAAATGGAGTTGTCCCCCATAAAGCTGTAGGGCTGCAAAATCAAGCTGGTTTTGGTGAGCCATGTAGTAAATCAGGCCACTGGAGGCAAAGGTTCTGAGATTCAGCTGGACGGAAAGTCTAGACGATAAAAATTGAGTGTTACTGAAAGGTATTTCTTCTGCAGTGATGAGAACCTTTCTGGACACAGAGAACAATTTATTGAACCAATTTATTGTTATGAAAGGAGATTTATTATTACAAAAGCCAGAAAAGTAGAATTTGCATTGATTCTAAGAAAGCATGACTTATGTATTTCAAAATGGAAATCAGTGCTGTACCTGCCAGTAGTAGAAAAAGTGCCTGTCAAAGAGCAAGATGAACTTTAAGAGGGACAGGCTCAGCTGTTTGCAACTGCAGGCTTGCTTATTGCCCCAAGAAATGAACCCATTCCAGGATAACTTTATGGCATCCATTACTATTAGCCAGGCTTGCTGAGATATTATGGGCAGACTGAGAACAGAGGGAGGCTTAAAAGGTAGAGGAGATGAATGAGCCATTTATTATGGAGACACTAGGTCCAGACTACATGGCATCAATCCTCTGCAATGTCCTCTGCTCAGCAGCTGTAACAGAAGGACTAGAAGGAAAAACCACTCTTTTCTCAATGTGTGCAGAGACTTCCTGAATTGAAAGAAGCAAATACAAAGTGACTTGCAGGCTGTGTGGCAGGGACCTTGTTGGGAGCCCCTCAAACAAGTAAAAGAAGCAGAGAGGCATTAGGTCTCAACAAAATGATTCTTCTCAGTAGTCTTGTCTCCCCTTCAAGTGCACCTTCAAACATGGAATGTGCACTTGCAGAAAATAGTGAGAAGAGGGTGAGATGTCATCTGCATCACACAAAGGAATAGGGACCAGATGTGAGCTCTGTATGAAAAGAAATCAAAGTACTTACAGAAAGTACAGTGAGACTCAAGTCTGAGGGGGAGGAAAAAATGCAGAACTCTGACCATGAGTTACTAAACTCATGATCATTAACCTGGGATATGACACTTTCTTCTATGAGGTGCCCACAGAAACCTGAAGTGAGGGCCATGTTCAAAGCTGGCAACGCAGTGATCAATCATGAAAACCATCACAGCATTTCTTGCAGCTCAATACAAAATAACACTGTGTGCATGTGTAATTCAGGACCTACTCACTTCTTCCTGACAGCAGACTGATTGAAGAGCAGGGTCAAGTGACTGCCTTTGGCAAGTCCAAACTGATGGGCACCTTGAACATGATCAGGCAGCTCATCTTTTGCACAAACTACCTGTTAATGAAATTATTAAGTAGGATAGTGTCAGTTGCTGCCCAGCAACTGTTGAATGACAATGTGCCTGCATAGAGCTTTGTAGGAAGCAAAACTGAGCCACAAGATAGCCACAAAGTACACAGCAAAACATCAATTATCTAAACTCACAATCATTCCAACCTACCTTCAGGCTCAAAAAGAACTAGTTCTAATGATTAAGCTATGTCTCGTAGACACCACTGGCCTTTTCTACTGAGAAATTTTCGTAGTTTGAGACATATTCAATTCACTTTTTGTCTTAATTGATAGCCCTTTTGATAAATAATGCTGGAAGTTCAATTTCAGTGTGAAAATCTTACAGGTTTGGTAGAAATATTTTCCCATTTTATGAGGATATACATTTGATTGGGAGGTATGGAGAGCTGAGGAACAAAGTATGAACCAAACAGCCATACTAAACCAAATAGTATGCTTTAGCTCCAAAAGGACAACTTACTTCTTTTCATAGTTCTAGTTGTATGTATGAAATTTTGCTCTTTTTAAAATCTTGCTATCTGTTACCACAGGAAAATGGTTTCAGGATGCTTTGGAAACCCTTCATTATAAAGATGTGCAGCTGCAGGAGGAGAGAAGTAATGCTGCCTTCTCTCTTGGGAACAGGGACTGTGTGAGAGGAAACAGGTGCCATGCAAGCTGTATTCAGAGACTTTGTGTCTCTCAAGTGGTTTGTGCCTCCTCTCTGACACAGAGCAGGGACTGCCTGTGTGTGACCAGGAAAATGTGAATGCAGAACTGCACAGCTAATGCAAATCTGAGCAGAGAGTCCCTTTGGCATGAATACACTAAAGATAATAGTTACTGTCAAGTCTTTCTCTTGGGAGATTATCAGTTATTATCATTATTCCACTTTTTCTTTTCTTCTTTCTTGTCATTGCTGCTGCCTGAAGAGTGATAAACCTAACCACATTTACATTCCAAATGGCCTACAGGCTGCTACAAAGGTTAGGATCTGTTTTTCTATAGGAAACAATAATTTCACATCAACATCCATTGAACCATTCCATACTGCAGAGGAAGCAAATATACACAGTTTACAATCTGATAATTTTCTACAAAGAAAGGACCAAAGAGGTGATAACAAAGCTTTGATGCAATACATACTTTTTTTGTATCTGTGAGAGGTCTCAGGGGAACTGGTAAAGCCTGAAGTTCAGGTTGAATTACAATATCTGATGGCTGTACAGCTGGCTTAGGCTTCTCTGACAGAAAGCAGCTGTCCATATCCACATGTTCATACTTCATGGAAGTGGTGAAATATAAAAGCCTATATTTAAAAAAAAAAAAATTAAGAGGTGCATTTCTGCTTATTTCCAAAGCAGAAGGGAAGTATTTTACAAGGTCTTTCAGTAGTATCAGGAGAAAAGGAAAGTGGCATCTGTGACAAACAGATTGAGAAGTGGCAAATAATCTGTCCATAGAACAATATGAGTCTGCAATAATTTTTGGAAAACCATTCTGTCTGTCACTGCAGATGAAATTATTGTAGAGAAAGCAGTGCTTTGTGCTGCTTCTCCATAAACATTAAAGACATTTTTAATACTATTTAGAAATATAGCTGGTAATACCCATTTTCTATCTGTTATAATACCCAGATCATGAGTATCATGCATTTCTTATGTTAAAAACCAGGAAAACAGAAGTGTAATGGAAGAGATCACAAATGACATTTAACAATTACTATACACAGTTTTCCAAAACAAGGCAGTTACCCTTCTGACTTACTCCTTGTTAAAAATAAGGTTGCTGATACAGCCATGAAAGGAGCCAGCCAATTTTAGCCCTAAGATGCTCTCTCCTGCTGGAATACCACCAGCATAGAAGTTGGAAATATTAATGGGGCTATTTTCTGCTGCTGTAGCAAGCCTCAATTCTGCAGGTTTGCTTTCATCCACCTGTACAGTTATGATCCTGAAAAAGATAAAGTAGGGAAAACATTCAACAAGGTCTTAAAGAGCCATTTTCAGATGAAAAGCATTCCTATCAGCCTCAAAAATGTCCTCTTCTAATAAATAAAAATGCCACCATTTTGATAATCCTTTCAAATGTCTTAAATCTGGAAGCTAATCTTTTGATGATTTTTAAAATGTAAAGTTCTGTCAAATATCTTTCTAAATTATTTTGATAGCTGTGTATCTTTTTTCTAATACTATTTAGTATGCTTGTACTCAAGTGCCCTAAGCTGTTCTAGAGATTTTGAGAGCTTTTAGCTACACCTCTATCAGTGGCTGTATGCTGTATACAATTACCATGTAAATCAGAACATCTGCATTGAAAGCAGAAAAACACAGCCCTGATTATCCCACCTAATAAGCTAGCAAAGGCAATTCCTCAGAGAGTGCAGTAAACTGACAACAACACACAATAATTAAACAGGTAGTACTCTTTGCAGTCACATGTACCTCTTATTCCGAATTAGAATGACAGAGTGTTCTTGTCCATCACTGTATGTTCCATTAGCAGACTGAAGAACTATTTTCCTAGTACTTGCTCTATCTCCAGCATTAACATGCACTGCAAGATGACCATCAATCAGCATGATGGAAAAGAAGGGCTGTAGATTTAATCAGAGGATTAATTTTTAGCTCTATCTCAATTTTCAGACACTCAGTGTTTAAATAGAACATACATGGGAAAAATTTACCTCCAACCTTGTTGCAAAGTTTTCAATGAAATTCCAAGACTAGTTGGAATTGTACTGGTGCCTTTTAAGAGTGCAAAGCCTTCTAATAGCAAACACAAAAGCTAGACATTTCTCTGGTCAAAATAACTCTATGTAAAGTGCACAAGGTTTTTTTATACACCCACACTCCTTCTCTTAGAGCAGGAAATAAAGATTTTTCTCTTTTTTCTCTCTTTGGATTCTAAAAGCTCCAACTGTCCATCAGATACACAACATACATAGCAACCCTATTTGATTTTACGAAATAAAAACAGCAAAAATAATCCCCAATTATTCTTTGTTTTCAGTACTTGCCAAGTGTGCTTGTCTTCGTTGTCGCTTTTCCAGTCCCCCTCTCAGTCCAGCAAGGATGATGCCACTGCTGTTCTTTGTAGCAAAAGTTGCCATCAATTCTGACTCTGGGCTTAATGACTTAGGTACCAACTCAATATATCCATTGTTCATGATGCTCACAGTGTGAATAGGCTATTTTATGAAGAGTAAAAATAAATACTGAATTTATCTCTACATAGTGTCAGGTAAGAAAAAAAAAAATCAAATATATATTAAATTATCTTAGAATTTTTAAAGATAAATCTGTTTCAACTCACTGTAAACACTGCTATTCACTATTCCATTAAAATAAAGGTCAGATCACAAAACTTCAAAGTCTCCTACCTCCAATACACAGCCTTTTCTTACTCCATATGAATTTCTAAGCAAGTCAAAGGTGGAACGAGATATTTCCAGATTCTTGATGCATCCCACATACATTCTACTATTAAGACCTCTCCTGAAACACAAAACAAGGCTTTCTTTCCAAGGAGTAGTACTTGGAATCTCCTGGGAGAAGAGATTAATTTCTCTTCAATAATAGAAGAAAGAGAGATCTGTTTTAAAGAATGTAGTCAGTCTGGCGTAAGTGAAAAAAGAGTAGTTTTAAGTTTTACTCTCAGATACTAAATCTGGTCTTAAGAAGAGCAAGATAATGTTGTGCCCAAATAAAAACATACAAGTGTGTAATGCTGTGTTGTCAGGTCAAGTCATTTCCCAAAACTTGAAGGTGAATCTTCAGCTGAAAGAAATTGGATTGTATAAAAGGGTAACTGTAGCTGTAGCATTTATTTTTCAGTTTTCAAGTCTAGAGGATGCCTAATTTGGTTCCTGGTTTAAAGCTGAGAAATCTAAGGCTATCCTGCCATAATCCCTTACAGGCTGGTATGCCAGCTAAGATTAACAGGTCTGCACTCTGTAATCACTGTGCAGAGACCAATAATGTACTAGAATTTACCTTATTGTCAAGAGCATGAAGAAAGTTAAATTAGATTTTTTCTTGCCATATTTATCCTTTCACAGTGAAGCCAGTGGAAGAAATGTGACTTTGCAAGTTCAGTACAGACATGCAATAAAAAAAACCCCATAAACTAGAGACGAGCTATAAAATATGTATTTGCAATGTTTTCTGTTGATCTGTTCACAGTTGTTTTTCCTCTGTTCCATGTTACTGAACTGCAGGAATTCTGAAGTACAACTTTTATCCTTAAGGACAGTTTTGCCCATAAATGCCATCTGGAAAATGCAAGGCTAGCACAGGTCGAGATCAAAGGAGCATCATTGCAGACAGCAGTGCTGAATGCTTGCTCCAAAGAGCACGAGGGGCTGCTGTGGCAGCTGCTGGGGTGGAAATCACCCTTGGAAAAAGAAAACAAAATTATTTCTGATCTGAACTGCAGCATCAGACCTACCAGTGGAAAGCACCATATCAGAGTCTGAAGTCAAAGAACAGTATGGTGGTATAAATGGCCATAAACTAAACTTCAGAATTCACTGTTTTTCTCTAATTTCAGTGGAGATAAGAGTGTATAAAAGTTCTTCCCTCACCTTACAAGAGTCTTAGCAAAGGGACAAAAGTGAGACATGTTACCTCAGAGCCCTTGATCTTGGAAGCCCACCAATAAAGATTGGGTCCTTATCAGAGCGGTTCAGGTCTGAGGCAACTCCAGGAGATTCTCCTTGCTTGGTTTCTTTATAATTAAGGTTATATGCATCCATGACTGCCAAGACTCCTGCAAAGAAAAGGGAGTACAGATCTGGAGAAGGACATGAATACATATTCCTCCCTTCTGGCAATCTTGTCCGTAATAAAAGAAAATGTATTCATTGACTTGGACGTGTATGGACAATCTTCTTATTTTTAGAATGAGCAATTTATTTTACTTCCTTTCTGTTAATCTTATTCAGTCCTCTCTGCCAAAATCAAATCTGGAGAAGTCTACAGGAAAATGAATACATATGAGAATATGTTACAGCTACTTGCACATATGTGTTATTGCTGAAACAGAGGCCCCCACAAAACAGTTGTACTAAGTAATATTAAAATGCAGAAGAGAAAATGTGACCCCTCATCTACAGACTTGGGACAAAAATCTCCCAGTCTTTAAAGACTGCTGGTATGTTTTTGTCCAGCAGTTTCTACACTACCTGCTCTTTGTGCTAAACCAAACACAAGATTTATACTGCAGTCCTTCTAAAAGCAAAGTACCATAGGTGTGGCTGCTAAAGACACTGCAGTGGAAGTGGTCAAATTTGGTTGCAGTGACCTGCAACTAAATATCTTAGATATCTTTATTTGTAAATGTGCAGACACAGGGATTTTTCAATCTGTAGCCTACCTTGTTTCTTATTCCGATTGAATGAGATTTTATACCAAGTGCCATTGTTGTAACGATTTTCTGTTGTAAGAGCAAGAGGTCCTGAACCAAGATCGACAGTCACCCTCACTTTGCCATCAACAAGCTCAAGGGACAAGAAGTCTCTCTGAGAGGAAGAAAAAAAACCCAAAACAAAACCAGATTACAAACAAACAGATTACATTCCTGGAAATAAAATCTTCCTACAGAATGCATGCCTGGGAAGTTTGGCCTACTGTGTGGAAAAGATTGAGAAACTCTTGTACTTGAACTACTTGTTAAGCCCAAGATGCTCATCTTCACTTTATTTAGGAAAATTAACTCTACAAGGGAACTTTTTCCTATTTAGGAAAACTAAGTACATCAGAAGGATGTATTTTTGTTTTGTTACTACCCTCACTTAAATGCATCATGAGGTTTGATTACTCAGCAGAAGAAGGGTTAAATAACAAAGTCACATTTTCCTGGTTTTGGATGAAGTTGAAAGTAATTTGATTTGGCAGCATAATGATCAAATACTATGATGTTTTTTCTGCAAGAAGCAAAGACCTTCCTCACACAGTAAAAAAGACTTTCTGAATTGCATTGAAGGTGCCCCGTCTGAACTGTAAAGCCTAAATCAGATATTATTGTGCAATGTATTCAGGCAGTGAGTACATAAAGCAAATGAATAATGCAGTGACTCTGAAAGAACCTGTATCCAAAGAACACTTTCCCTTCCTTCAGGAACAGAAAACCACCATCTAAGTATGCAGTAAACTGCATGACATGACAGTGAAGGTCTGGTGATGGGTCTGGGTTATATTGCTTTTGCAGGAGTTTTATTTAATTTGTTTCAGTTTACTGAATTCCTATCTTACGGATTTAATTCAATATGGTTTTTCATTATAATACTGTCCTTCTGCAAGCTCAATTCTAAAACATTTTTATATTCTGAAAAGGTTCCTCCAACTGAAAAAAACTGGCTTGTTGTCCTTACTGTCTCCTTTTCTATCCTTTAGTTAAGTAATCATTAATTTTAGTCTAAAATAATTTCTTTTTACTCTAAAATTTAAATTAATTGTGAAGAATTATTTTCATTGTTTAATTTTGCCCTTAGTTTTAGGTGAATATTTGCTCTAATGAGTTGTCCCCTACGGTTAAAGTCTTTATTCCTTTGGCTTATGATGCCAATCACAGGTGATGAACTACACAAAATTAGTAAGATGCTCTAATATATGTGAGCTGAAAAATAAAGAAACCAAGAAATCACCAAATGATCAAACACTGTGTATGACAGTTTAGGAATCTGATCCATTTTCTTACAGTGCCATTTGAAGCAAGATACAGAAGAAGCCCATTCGGTGAAAAGGTACGGAAAAATATTATTATCTGAGTCACTGTTGAGCGGAGTGCCTTCTCCACAACTGAGTATCCACTGCCATCAAAATGGAATGAAGTGTCCTCGTCCTGTGGGCTACAGAAGTAGAAAACCAGTACAAAAATGTAAACTTAACATTTGTTTTTTCCCAGTAATTTTTATATAAAGTGTAAGAAAAGTTAGATCGTAGAATAGCTTGCGTTGGGAAGGATCTTAAAACCCATCCCATTCCACACCCTGCCATGTGCAGCAACACCTTCCACTAGACCAGATTGCTCAGAGCCCCCTTTAATAATATGGCCTTGAACATTTCCAGGAATGGGGCATCCACACATTCTCTGGGCAACCTCTTCCAGCATCTCACCACCCACACAGTAAAGAGTTTCCTCATAACATCTAATCTAAACCTACTCCCTTTCAGTTGGAATGCATTCCCCCTTATCCTGTCACTCCATGCCCCTGTAAATAGTCTCTCTCCATGTTTCTGGCTGGCTCCCTTCAGGTACTGCTCAGACAGTGCAGCCTCCAGGCAGTAATTTATAAAGTGTGGGAAAACACTTGAATCTCGATGTAATGAATAACTGAAGGATCCCAGCCAACAGCCACTTTCATTATACAACTTCACAACACATGATTCAGCTATGGGGAAGGATGTACACAAGGTAAGTGTTCTTCCCTTATGTATGAAAATAAAAGCCAAACCAAGTGATTTCCTAGGGGAAAAAATAATTGTTACAACATACACCCTCTAAATTAAAACATGTCATCCATTTATCAAAATGCTTTGCATAATTGCACTTACAATACATGATCTATTAGCCCCTTTCCCTGCAGTAGAAGACTTGTAAAAACTATCTTATACAATCAAGCAGCACCCTCTGCTGTTTCTGCATGAAATATGCTGCAATGGGAATATGGATAAGCATATTTCATTTCTATTTCTTAAACATAAAAATAGTACAGTCTGCAAACACTACCAAGCTCAGTTGCTACAGTTTTACTATCAATTTTTTTTCTAAGACTGCTTTAAGCTGTATCTTACCCTAGGAAAGAATAAATTTGTATTAGAAAAAGCTACTGGAAAGAAAAGGTTCCAAAGTATTCTGTCCACTGGTAGTCTATACTTCCCATGCACAATATAGAGAGCAACAATAAACTTTCTCTGAGAAAGTGATTCAAAAATTGAAATTCCATACAAAGAAGTTGTTTGACACCACTGCCACATTCAGATTAATGTGCTCAGAACTGTAAGTTAATGAGCAGTGAAACACTGCAATTTGTCTGACCTTATTTTTAGTTAACACAAAAATACAGTACTATAAATGTAAATTATTCTAAACCTATTGGGGGAAAAAAAGAGTGAGACAAAATACCTTCCAAAACAGCCATTGCACTTGCCCTCTCTTTCTATGTAGTTCCAAAGACCAATAGACTTGCCATTCAGAGATGCCTCTCCTAGGCACCCTTTAAAATGGGTCACCTTAACAGCAGGTGATTTCTATAAGACAAGAAATACTTCATGAATACAATTAATGTTAAGTACTCTGAAAATTATGCAGCAAAACTTTTGCTTGGTTGTTTTCCTTGAACTTTAACTTTGTTAGATATAAATCATAATAAGAGAGCAACACGTTTTAGCATAACTATTAATAATTATAATTCACATAATAATAGATTAGTACATCAAAAAAGTAAAATAACTATGTCCTTGACCTACTTACACACCTCATGGCATGAATAATAATTGCAAACTACAAGAAGCCATGGAATAATCATTTTATAATGATTACACGTGGAGCATGCACACACAGACTGTCCTGGTTAAAACTTTATGCAAAAATTTCCAGGGAAAATTAACTTCAGGATACTAGAACACCCTTACAGCATCTCTGCTTTATGCTCTGAATACCTGGCATGTCTTGATGAAGTAACCAAATCATGCAATTACTTCTAAGACAAAAGCATTTCTCAAACACGTTCAAAACAACTAACAGAAAGCTGATCTCGGAATTTAACCTTGATTTGCCCTCCAAGTCCTCCAATAAACATTAGGGTTGACTTGTTAACATCCAGTATGCTGGCTGTCCCCAGAGAGGTTCCAGATTTAGGTGAAGGCTTCTGATTGGAGTTCATTTCCTCTATGCTGAGTGTACCTGTTTTTCCAAACCTGCCAAATACAAATACTGATAAATAGTCTTACAAATCACCAGGCCTAATCAACACATACATACTATTAGCTTTTAAGGACAAGAAAAATCCCATCACTGAATAACTCAATGGATGCTTTGTGTACAACACTTATGACATTCTCATTTTAATTACCTGGTGGCATGTATTCTGTGCCATTTGTTGTTGTCAATTTGAAAATCAGGGTACTCCAGTCTTGTTGATCCAGAGCCCAAATCCCAAAGAAGAGCTACCTTACCACGTCGCATCTCCACTGCCAGGAAGTCTGCCTGAAAAACAGCAGAACCTATTCTAATTCATGGTATCAAATGTGTATTTTCACCAGTAACATGGCGAAAGTCTTTCCAGATTCATGTCCCTACATCCTATATTACAGAAGCTGATGTTTAGCAAAATCAGGCTTCTCACTCACTTCTAATAAAACAAAATGCTCTCAGATTATGTGCAAGTAGCTGAATGTTTTCTTTAGATATATATTTAAAAAAAGGAGATACACAGATGCTTAGAAATATACAATCCTGAGTGTACAAGAAATGACTTACCAGTCTGTGGAAAAGTGATATCTCATGATGGTGTGCCACAAGGAACTAACAGCTGTGCATTTATTGGGATTACAGAGGGAATGAAGAGAAGAGCAATGTGACAGTGAGCCTGCACACTCCCTTCATGTGGGTGGATGCACTGTGCTCATGAGGACCAGCTTCAAGAAGTTTAGCTGTGTTACCAAGCAAATCATTTGATACACTCCAGCATGCTATATGAAAGTGTCACAGAGGGTGTAACTTTCCATATGGTTAATGCACAACCACAGGAAAAGGAAGGTGGAGTTTCATCACAGGGCCAAGAGGCAATGGCTAAGGAATCTGGTGCTTTTATTCTCTACCTTTGAAAATCTCTGGGATCATCTAAGGCACAAAAATATTTCCACCTCTAGTGAACACACCTTTCCACAAGGGGCCCCACTTGATTACTAAATTTGAAATCAAGTAAGAAAAAGAAAACTCAAGTAAGAAAAAAACATATTTAAAACTTAAAATTCTTAAAAAGCATTTAAAACTTTTGACCACCATCACTTTCAGTAAATGTACACCAGAAACTTACCTTTCCATTGCTACCCAAGTAGAAAAGGAGGTTATCTGGTTCAGCAGTTTTCACATTGAGTGTTAAGGTGTTGTAATTTGTAGATGAAATTTGGGGTTGATAGGCACGAATGCAATCTCTGTCTGCTGATACTGCAACTTTAATCTGAGAGGAAAAGAAGAAAACAGAATCTAAACAGGTCTCAGTGTGCACAGCACTCATTTGTGGAGTATGTACTTAGCTTCTGACCAACAAATGCAAACCTTTTGCTGAGATCCTTCCATGCAATCTAAGTATTAGATTTTTGCAATGTTCTAGGTATCACCTGATAAAGAGATTCACAATAGAAAAGAATGAAATCTGTCTTAATACTCTCACTTGATTGGGTGGTTTGAATCAGTAAATAAACTATTCAAATACCTCAGAAAATAACAGTAAGTCTTGGGTCCAAAGATCATATATCAGCAAAAAGCCGTGTCATAATATCAGAAAATAAAGATAGAGGAATTCAAAATATTTTAAAATAAAGGAAAACATTTCTAGTCTATGTGGGGAGATTTTTTTTTAATAAATTAAGAAGGCAGACCATCTGCAATAGTTCTGGTTATTTCAAATTTGTAGCAGTTTACATAATATTAAAAAATACATTTGCAAATATATGGCAAGTTCAATTTTTTAAAGATTAAAAAAATCATATTCCTATTGTCATACCCCTAAGACCACTGTTTAGTAAACTGATAAAACATTGATCCAAGCTAAACGCAGTCAAACTCCCAGCAGCTTGGTAGTATAATGACAGAAAATCCATTTTAGCAAGAGAAAAGCCTTAATTCCATTAACTTCATGGAGTATACCTGTACCTACTATAAGAACATAGCACATGTGTGTATGCATGCATCTGGACACAGATACATAAAGTTTCTCTTGTGTAGCAAAAAATTACAAACAAACAAAAAACCCCAAACAAGCAAAAAACCAACCAAACAAAACAAACAAAAAGAAGCCTAACCCCCACCCCACCCCCCTGAACATAACAAACTCCCCCGAACTGGAAAAAGGGATTTTGCCAACATTTCCATTAACCTCGCCAAGAACCTCCGTGGCTTATGACACCTTAGAAAATACCATTCCCTTTTTTTCCTGCAGTGGATTCATTAAGCTTCAGTAGACTGTGACAGAGAAGAAATAACCATATAATTAAGAAGATTCGCAGAAAGAACTGAGTGTCTTCTGTTCTTTTTTTTTTAAAATCTCCCTAAACCTTACAATAACATATCCACAATTATGTCAAAGGCATACCAAATATTACTCATTACAAAGTCATTTTCATATTTCTCTCACAGTCTAATGAGATCCATAGTATAGTTGATTCCCTTGTGCTGTCTTTAAGGGAGAAGCAGAGATTTAAAAACATGTACACTGCCTTAAAGTATTCTGGATGCTCAGCTGCTTCCTGCAAAGAACACATGGACGTGACAGGCCATAGATGGCAAATTTATTGATAGAATCAGCACTCTTGACAAAAAGTTTGTAATGGTACTTGATGTTATATGAAAGCACCCCACATCAATCTAAATAATCTCAAAAATTAACATCTTGTACTAAAGAGAATGGCAGTACCATCTCCCAACATGTCTCTTTCTCATCAAAATCACACATGACTACTTTCTGACATGCTGTGTTTCTTATTTTTATAGGAAAAAGGAGGAAATAGCAGATAAATTGCTAGCTAGCTGTTCTGACAAACTCCTGAATGCAAAGAAACTTGATGCTTAAACCTTAAAATGTACCAACAGCCCTGCCAGTATGATTTTAACATCAGTCAGTGCTCTTTAGACTTCACTGAGACTCCACAACAACAAACCAGGTACCTTGAAAGTAAATTTTAGGCTTCTTATCTTCCTGCTAAAAGTGAAAAGTCATTTAAGTCTGGGATTATGGAACTTACAGATGCTGCCTGCTTGCGGGCCTGGCTGATAAGTTCTTTAATTTCGGACAGGTTTCTGTTCAGGTTCTCCTCTAGCATTTTCAAAGGTTTGAGTCTATCCAATAAAAGACTTGCTTGTGCTTCAACTTCCTTAATTTGTTTTTCAGCTGTGAATGCTGTGAAAACATAAAAGAAATGCTGAGGTAGGGTAAAAGCAAAATGTACTGTTCATTGCTAAAATACTTAGCCAAGGTAGCCAGTTTGTGATCATTTTGGTTTCAGCAACTTTAAACATCAGTAAGGGATAAACATCCCATGTGAATCCTCTAGAGGATTTTTTTTCAGAAGTTGGTATATTTTTACTGAATTAGGAATAAACTCTCAGTCCATCAGACTCATATTTCATGCCTGTTAAAACTGCATATTTTGCAGCAATTCTGCAAGCAGTGACATTTCTACAGAGCAAACTTACCAGCTTTTGATGAATCAGTTATGAGTTCACTTGTTTTCCTCAAAGTGTCATTAACTTGGGACAAAGTAGAAGATGTATTCATTAGCTTTTGACTGAACTTCCCAAAATTACTTAAATCCATCACAGCACTAGTGTTTGCAGACAGAGCCAGCTCTTTCACTTCAAGCATGGATTTCCTGGTACCTGAAACACAGTTCCAAGGTTAAAAAATATTCAAAACATTCATGCATACTTGTGACTAACGTCTGGCTTTCTAACAGCAGCTACAAACACAGTCAAGATACTAGGAATGCTGTCAGTTAAATTCCTGCCATAGTAAGAATTGTATTTTTGTTTCTTTAGGGAACTTAATTCTGCCTGTCTCATCAGGAAGTTTGTATGAATGCATCAGGCTTGTAGTGTTTATGTTCCCTAAATGAGTGTTGACACCCAGAGACACTCCTCTGAGCCTGAAGTTTGGAATCCTATGCAAAGCTCGTCAGGCAGAAGGTCAGGTTCCCCCTCTGGTTTTGGCTACAATTACCTATATACTGCATGCACCACTCCCAATCTCAGCCTGCCCCTTACACCCTCTGCCCACAACAGTGAGAAGATGCTGCAGCTGGAAAAAAGGCCTGAGTTAGACCTCCAAGGGTCCTTCTTCACCACTCTCTACACAGAGAGCAATGCCACCATGAATCTCTGACCAGAGGAAAAAAGGAGACAACTTCAAGAAATGTAACAACAAAGCTGAAATCAAACAATGTTAAGCTGCAAGTTAAGGAAAACACACATGTGATTTTAATGACTTAATTTTCAATAGCTTTATGTTAGATAGCATCCTGCGGTTCAAATCCAGTGCAATAACATCATCACTACTATTACTCTTCAGCATGAATTAGGTCTCTGAAATGCAAAATGGATATTTTAAAGCTTTGAACTTAGCATTCTAATCCAGATTCACAGCAGAATCAAATAACCCTAGTTCGTCTAAGGTTAAACTTTAAACACATTATTAAGATTGGCAAAGTATTTTGGACCCTCTTATTCACAACTTCAAAGTAATTTTCTCTATTAGTTTCCATAAACTCTAGGTCTTGCCTTTATTCAAAATAATGACTGAAAAGAGGAATTCCTTCATTTTAGAAAAGCACAGAAAATAGATTTTAATCAATTAAACAAAATCAGCATTTACAAGAAGAAAATATTTATATGCAGACTGTAAAATTCACAGATTAGTAGAAACAATTTAAATATAAACAAGCCAGAAAAGAAAGTGAAATCTTGGAGTTCTATATGCAAATTTCTCTTCATGTGGGATTAAATATTCTATAACTTGACTCGCCTTTCATATCAGTGCAATTATATTTCTGTCATAGCCCCTCCTGATTTACAGTAATGTGAAATGTGAATCAGACTACAGACCTTATATTATGACCCAATTACGTTTAATGGGTTTACTGAAAAGAATGTAAAATATTTAGAAGGTTAAATGAAGTCTCCACTGTAGTTTATTGTTAGGTCTCTGCAATCAGATAATGAACAAGGGTTTATTACAATTGTACTAGAGAGTTCTGTAATAAGGAGAATGTCAATATAAATTTCACTTACTGTTAGGCAATGCTCTGAGTGTCAACAGAGAATCATTAAGTTGGTTGCCAATTTTATTAGTACTTTCCTGAATCTTTTCTACCTTTTTGTTCAACCCATTCAATCCAAATAGAAGTCCTGTTGAAAGAAATAATATATGCATAAACAAATACCATACAACCCACACAAAACCAAATTATTCATTTATCTCTTCAATGGGGATTTTTTCCCAATAGAAAGAACGTTTTATAAACAGTAATGCAAAAAGAATGCAGTATAAACAGATAGGCTCCTGTGGGCACTGTTTTGTTCAAAGCTACCCTTTTTGGCCAATTCCATGAGACTGAATGGCTATAAACAGTGAGGAAATGGCTATAAATTAAAATTATTCCATGATTTTTTCCAAACTAATCATTTTACAGTCTTCTTCATATTTTATGTTATCTAACAGGAGCCAAAGAAGTGGCTTTTTTCTATATATTTGTGATCTGTTTGCAGAATCCTCTCATTAGAAATTAAAATACGTAGAATAGAAGCAACAAAAAACCATAATTCTGTCCATCTGAATTACATAAAATTCATACATCTCTGTAAACCACTGGTATTGCAAGACAATACCATTTAACAGTTACAGTTTATCTCTGTGAAACATTCCCTTTCTGTTCAATTTTGTCAAAAATTTAACTTAGGGTTTGCTTCTGCTTCTACACAAAGCCTTTGTTCAAAATGCTTTTTAATTTTCATGCTGTAGACTTCAATGCCATGCTGGTATCTTTCGAGTAATAAAAAATCCAAAATATTTGAATATATGCAGACAAAGAACTTCAGCTTCTTTTTTCATTTGAGCTGTCCAGCAGGAACAAGTAAAAAGGATTTAAACATGTCATCTTACATACTTGTGTCATACATGATTTATTAAGTAAAAACAAATGAATGGAATTTTCAAGAATTATGCTTTTTCTTTGTCTAGTACACAATCTCTAACGATTTAATTCATAAAGTTTGTTAAAACAGCCATTGCAAGCACTGCTTATAGGTAAGTAGGGTAGAGTGAAGGCCAAATTTTTAAGCTTTTACGGAGAAAAATTTTATTCTTACCCAAAAAAGAAAATACTATGAGAATCCCTAAACATTAGTATTAATTGCATGAAAAAATGTATATAGTCATAGATATATATTTACCTTAGCTTATGCTCATTAAAAAAAAAACCAAAAAACAGCTACACAAAGAAGCAGCACAAAACAGAAAAAAAGAGAAAAGAAATAAAAGGCAGAAATGTGAATTCTATAGAACTGACCATCACTTTTTTTCTTCAGATTTTTAGCTTCATTCTGAAATTTGGAGCTAAGCAGTAGAGTTTCTTTTCCCATAACACTGAAGGACTCCTCTGGCTAAAAAACACAAGCATCAAGTTGCTACATATGAAAAACAGAAATTCAACTGGAAACATTTGAGTATCTGCAGATGCATACATAAAGCTATTAAACATTCTTGTTATTTATGAGATATTCTATTTGTTACCTTATTAAGCATCCATTAAAAATAATTAAGAACGTGACATTGAATGTCTTTGTGATTTAATAATAAAAAAAGATGACTGAAACAAAACCTACAAAATTTTAGTTTTAATATTGTTAGTGATTCAGTGTTGTCTTTTGGAAATTCTAACTCCAGGCCTAATTCAAAATTTCCAGCACTGAGCAATTTAAAGTGAGATATTTTAAAATCACAGTCTTGTAAGCATATTTTTTCCTTTCTCCAATTGAAAAAAACTGGGAAAACACCTTGAAGAACTCATGCTGTAGAAAGCTTTAATAAGACAGAGTGCTATATAGTAACATACAAGCTCACAAAACAATGTCAACTATTTTTGATCACTGTAAATGCATTATCACACATCTGCTTCTGCAGGTATAATTGTTTCTTTGCATGACAAAGAGATGTGAGGGGGAAAATAAAATTATAGGAAATTGCTAAGATCAGATTGGGAGCTGGGCTGGTCTTTCTAATCTACTGTTTCAGTAACAATCTGACAATCATTGAAGGCAGAGGAAGGGTAGATGAGACACAAACATATGTTTGTTATGAAATATCCTCTACTAAACAAAGTAGTTGCTGTTGGGAATACCCAGATAGAAATACAAGGGGGATTGGTCATATAAGGAGATCATTGAATAATTCCAATGGTGGATGGGAGCACTAGAGGTTTGGGAATTTAAGTTCTACAGGAATACATGTCAGATGCCTGATAAAAACCCTCATAGAATCAAGTCCAGTTTAGCTAATCGGCCTTAGACATTAAAAAACAAACAAAACAATGGGGAAATGGTACTGTGGCAGACAGAAAAGCAAGGTAAACAGAACTGGAAATGGGATGTCATTACTGCCTTGGAGTAGGGATACAGTACATACTAGCTGGCAGGACTGGCTGCCATCAAGGACATGCCTCCATCAAGAAGACTCAAGTTTTCAGCAAGTGGAGAAACAATTAGAACAAATAATGCTAAATGAGAAAGGGAAAGATATTAATTAAAATACTGATTTTGATACTTACTAAATCCAAAGGGCCATTCACAACTCTAGATGCATCATCTGCCAAACTCTCTGTTCTTTCAATCACACTTTTAACACTGGAGTGAGTGTTGATAGCAGCAGTTGCATTCAGAGTCACATTTCTTACTCTAGAAAGGTCACTAAATAGACAATTAACAAATAATTCTGTTTTCAGTCAAGCACTGTGTTCCATGTCTTCAATTACAACATGCTCATCTTTCCAGAATACATGATGCATTCTGAAAAAAATGAGCACACCTTGCCCAATGTTGCATAAGGGGCTTTTAATTCATTATTTTGAACTGAAAGAACCAGTTAAAAGGTTTTCAATTATGGGGCTTTTTTTTCTATTTTATTAGTTGCTGTTCTGCTTTGTTCCATTCCATCTCTCTTTTTTTTCCCCTCCTATTTTGTTCCCTTTTATGTCATTTTTTTCAATTTATAAAGACCCTTAGAACAAAAAAATTGTATTGCTTAAACAGAACAGAAACAAGCCCCTATCTGAAACTCAAAAACTAAGTACAGATATAGGGTCTAGGAGGAAATTACAAGCATCTGAAATCTGATCTATATTAAATTTTGCTTTATTGAATTTATCTGGCTGTGGCGAAGTCAAGAATTGCTTAATGTTACTCCAAGCAAAATTTTCTGTTTTCAAAACATGGCAGGGAATTTGTTTAGTGAGTTAGGCCTCTACCTATTTATATTAAATCTGGCACTAATATAAATTTCATAATTTCATAATTCTTGAGTTTATCACCTCTCTAGTGCATCTGCAAGTCTTTGGAACTGGATGGCACGTTCTTCAGCTCTGTATACCAAGTCAAGCACTCCTCTCACAGACATCTGCATCACCAGCTCATCCACGTGCTGTCGCAGTTTGGTGCTCCACAGGACCAACCCATCCTGGTGGACTTCTACATTCTGCAAAAATAAAGTTACCCTTTTTTTTTGTTTGCTTTACTAGCAATATAAACTTGACAGTCTCTAAGATGTTAAAACTTGAGGACTTACAAATGTAGAGTTGTTTACATCTCGGGCAAGAGTAGCAGCAGCATTCAGTAGGACCTTCCCTTCTTTAAGGAGCACGGTTGAGACTTCTTCACCTTCCTTTATTTTCAGCTTTTTCTCCTATAGTATAAATCAAGTGGTTTATAGTAGGATGATAAGCCAGCTATACAGATGAGTTCACATAACACATAATATTGTGGTTTTCAAAGAGGAATCCGCTTTCTTTTAAATTTTTAAGGTATCGTATATATTAAAGCATTTAAAAAATTTTAAAATGTCAAATATCAGCTTTAAAACACAATCACATATTTGATGTTTCTTATGCAGCAACTCTGACTGTCCAGTCTTACATTTAACTGTGCCAGGTTTCTGGAGATGAGAGGAAGCAAGCGATGGGTCTCATTGATGTTAGTAAGCGCCTCATTCACCAGGTCCTGGGCGTCCTGCAGGCTGCTGCTCTGCTTTGATAAGAATTGGCTTGCATGTGTTTTCAGTTCAGCAAGTTCCTGCTGGGGTTTGAGATACTCTTTCTGAACCTGGGTCAACAACTTTTCGGCAGCTCTGAAAAAGGAGAGGAATCAGAAATTAAAGAAACAGCAAAACAGAAACTGAAGCATAGATTTCTTAAGGAGAAAATGGTGTTGTGAAATTAACTCATATCTATCTTCCTACTAAAGTCTGCCATTTTTTTCTAGAATAGCATACATACACATGGGAGTCTTGTTATTCATCTTGCCACACAAAATGACTGTCTGGGGAGAGGACAGTAATACAGTTCATAAACTTTGCATGTAATGACTAGAGGGGAAAGGGGTGAGTATGAATCACATTTGTTTGGACTTAATTTGGAACATATCCCCCCACATCAAAATCTCTGTGAAACTTTCCTCTGGGAGTACTCTACATCCTAATTGTAGTTATTCATATTTTTAATGTAGGATCAAACCTAATTTATGAGGACTGGCACTGGAAACAAACAACCAGAACTGAAAGACATATACCCAAGAGTCCAGAAAAGTCTAAATGCCAAATAAAAATAAATAGTCTCATTAAAATGAACATTGAAATGAACAATCTCTGCACTTATATTTTTAATCAGGAACAGAGATCATGTGGCAAATATTAAATTCTCCAAAATCTGTGAATTGTTAACTGCTTCAGCTGTTCTATTTGGAAATATTTACATCTCCATTTGAACACTTTCCAGAACTGAAGGAACAGAAATTAAAATTATCCTCAAAGTCTATTCCTTTGTTTCTCTTCATTTCAGCACATATGCTGAACATTGCAACTCCTGAAATGGTATTTTTACATAAATGTTTGTCCTTGTTAATCTGAGTGCATATCACAGAGATCTTTAGCCAAAGAGAAAGAAACAGTTTATTTCACAGTTACATACAGCAAAATGCATTCCAGCTTTCTTACTGAACAGCAGATGTGCATTTGCATGTATTTCCTAAAACTAAAAATTCAGAGTCCTTTCAATCAGAAGTCACAGCCTTAAAAATGTTACAAGAGCTAAAGTATTTTACAAGTCAAAAATGGCTTCTGTTTCAGCACAGAGTAAAAAGGTTATATTCCAAATTGTCTGGACACTTTGCCTTTCATGGCAAATGTGTGGAGACCTCAGTTACAAACGTTGCCTAAAGTACATTATCACAAACTCAGTCCACTGTGAGTCATGTGGCAATATCTACTCCCTAAAATACAGACTAGCAAGCTGCTTATTTAAATAATTTTTGAATTTACAGCTGCATTGCTTAAGAAATTCTGCAGAGCAAACAACCTTACAGAACTTATTAATTCTCTTCTTCAATCTGTCAAAGGACCCTTATCAGAGAGCTTTCAGAAATTTCAACAGACTATAATTGAAAAAGTTAATTTGCAAACACCTTCTATAACAGCTCAAAAGCTGTTGATGTTGAAAGTCAGAATATTCTTTTACTACGGAACAACACATTTGGAGACATATTTGAAGTTCCTAATAAGAATAAATGGTACCTTTCTGGTCCATTTGCATGTCTATATAGTTTCCATACAGTTCTATATTAAGCAGAATAGTCTGCTGAACAAAATGAGACATGCCACCAACACAAGCACTCTATCCTGCTTATCCAAAGCACTTAATAAAAAGAGTCAAATTTTCAGAAATATTCTATTCTGGTCTAAATCCTTGTCCCAGGAAGCCAATGTCAACATTCCTACAGGTTTTGGTGTGGTATGGCATTGGTTAGTATTGCTGGAAGTGGAAGAAAAAATTTGCTGACTTTCGGAACAGTAATTTTTTTAATCTTGCCAAGTCTGGCAATAAGCACTAATAATGACTATAAAAGCAATTTCAAAATAGTCTTCAACTGGGGACAAATCAAGACAACAGCATACAATCCTATGCAATGGCTCAGAATGCTTTAAAAAATGCCTTTGTTTTATTTGCAGATCTTTGTGCTACATATTCCAGTGACAATCAATTGTCATGTCCTTCAGCAGGCCTGACACATCCTGGGCTTGCAATTGACTGAGAGAGCTTTCAGTCAAAATCAACACAGGGATGTGTGTCAGGGTCAGATCTGAAAGAATTGGAAATCAGTGAGTCTTTTGACTTATTGCAAGGGAATTTTGTATCACATCCAAGTTAACAGGCTTTACTATTGATTTTACAGACTTCTAAAAGACTTTATTATTGATTTGTATTACGTGGGATGACCAAGTATTACCAAGTCATGTAACTCCAAAACAAAGTTCACATAGCTCCACCTGGGCTAACTATCACACTGCCTCTTATTATGGCAAAATGTTTCTCCAGGTATGTCTTCAAAAAAGCAGTGTTGCATGGCAGAGATATATGTGAAATAAAGCTTTTGGTAGAACAAGCTTACTTTAGGACTGTGGTAGCATTATGGTGCTGTTGAACAAAATCCTTCTTGCGCAACGCATCTAAAAGGGCAGAAATATCATCCTGCAGGCTCTGAGATGTAGCATTTGACAGTGGTAGATCCAGGCCCAGTGTTTCATTTAGTGACAAAGCAACTTCAGCAAGTACTGAGTAGGAGAGTAAACAATTTTGTCATTAAAATATATATATATATATATATTTGAATCCCCTTGCAAACTGTAGCATTTTCCATGTAAATAGGACTTTAACAGTTGCAAAGGACATACCATTACTAAATTTTGTAATGAAATGGAAATATCTTAAAAAAAGGATACCTTTGATGGTTGTGTGTACTGTGTCAATAAAGCCAGTCAGTTCTTGACTTTTATTCCTGGTTTTTTGAGTCATTGTGTCAAGTTGCTGAGCTTTTCTCAAAAATCCAGTTGTCTAGAATAAAATCAGAGATGATATTTGACAGTTCTCCTAAAACACTGATTAATTCCTGACACTTGTCTATGGTTTTTATGTTTGCTTTCTTAATAATGAGAATATTTTAGTTTAAGGGAACAATGCTTTTTGATAAAGTAGATCTAACTCCATGCTTGCAGATGCCCTAATTTTGTTTAAAGTTCCAGACTCTCAGATCAGAGCTATGAATTATTTCCATAATCTGTAAGCTCATAATTAGAAAGCTATTTCTTTAACTAAGTAAATACTATATAATTTTTTTAGGTACAACTAATGTTTTTTAAGAAAATCACTGTTCTGGATATATCAATTTTAATGCAATACAATAACAACACTCAGTGGAAGCACCTGGTCAGATTCTCTATACATGGTCAGAAAATTAGAAGAACATATGGTCAGCAAATGAGATCCAATGGCTGAAGTACTATGGTGTATTTCCTACTAGCAACTATTCTTCTGTTAAGACTGGATAAAGAATGCAAATGTTGTCTACTTTTCCTGTGAGACTTTAACAGATTTATTTCTCCTGAGATCATTTTAAACACAATACTACAGGTACCAAGGACTTTTCGGTGAATACTCAGCTATGACATAACTTTTAATAAGCTCCACATATTAAAAGTGACAAGAAAGTAACACTCTCTCTCCAGTTTCAGGACATTAAATGACCACAGTACAAAAAAACTTTAACAGAAACCATGTAAATCTCCTGTACAATATCACAAACCACTGTAGTTTGCAGAATATTTCCACAAAGCAATTAACTCCCCTTTTCAGGAAGACAGCATGGACTGAATTCTTTCACTGAACTCTACAGATTTTAAATAATTTCTCAACAAGTCTCTGACATTATGCTATTGTGCTACGAAATCTCAAATAATTTCTCCAGATAGGCTAAGAATAAAGAAGCCAGCACCTACCTCTTCATGCAAGTGATCAATTTCTCCTGATAAATTCAGAAGATTTTCTTTTGCTGCATCTAACAAATAAGCTGGATCTTCTCTAGGAACTATAGACCTCTGTAAGAAATGAGAAGCAACAGCTCACTGTAATTTGAAGACTTTGTTATGGGTGCAGAAAAGTTGGGAAGAAAATAACTATGCACATTATTTAGATTATTTATATGTTTGAAAGGACTGATTTTCAAAGCACACAAGATGACAAAGTAATTACATACATACACAGTTTATGCAACACAGTGTACCGTTTCTTTAAATGAGCAAAAATCCAGTCAAGTTGTATTTTCAATTGAGTAAAAAAGGAAGGAAGCAGCAGTTCTGCATTCCTGATGCTCCATTTCACCACAGTCTGAGCTCCCCAAATTAATACTTTGAGGAGTTCCAAGGTCCTTTGAATTGAATATTTCATCCAGCCCCATAGCTGCCACCATTTCAGCAGCTCATCCTGTCAGAACAGTTGCATTAGGGTGTATCTGTGATGATGACCCTGGAGACCAGCAGTCCTGAGGGTCCCTTTGTCAATGAGAAAGAATAGGCTGCATTGGCCTTCAAGGTCACCTCAAACCTGCTCCATATGGCAATAAATAAGTCATTGTACCCAAGTCTATAATATTTGATACAGTCAAGGCCTGCAACAGAATACCTCTCCTCTAAAGCTGAAAAGAAACTTAGGGCATCTCTTACAGAGAGAGCAAGACTAGGAAAGGTTATTTTTAGATTTCAGATGTTTCACAGCCAGTCATCATAAATACTATAGTAAATATTTTTTATATATATTACACATGGATGTAAGTAAAATCCAAATTTTTACAACAGTAATACACAAGAGTATCCAACAGCCCTGTGTCAAGTGGAGATTTCAGTGTCTTTTCCTCAGCATTAAAAACAAGTGAAAGAGAAAGCTAAAGCTCTTGAGCCTTAAAGTCCAAAAGCCTAGTTCAAAAAAGCAGGATGGGTCAGCAACCAAGTTAGGTATATCAGGAGGAGTAAAGCAGGAGGGTTTAACTAGAAAAACAGAACTACTGAAATCTTCCAGTGGACTGGAGGTGCAGAAGCAATGAGGAGTGGACAATCTGATTTGATAATGTCATCATTACCAAAGGACCCACAGAAAGGTGCAGAAAAGAGGAAGTACTCGAGCTCCTGAGCTACCAGCATGAGGCAGACACAACACAGTGCAGGGGACTGCCCTTCAGGGAAGAGCTGTAATTCACAGAAATAACCTTGGGGATTTTCTGGCTTCCAGCCACAGTTGCTTTGGTACAAGGCAAAAGGAAAGGTAATCTTTAAATACCCAGGACAAGGGGAATACCTGCTTTCCAAACAGACAAAAATTATAAGACTATTAACTTACCCTAACGATTAAGTGGTTTAAAAAACACTGTGGCCTGACATAAATGAAATTACATGTGTCAGAAGAAGTTTTATATCACTTTAAGAACCCCACTTCCAAGAAAGTGGCATCTGGCTTTGATTTAATTTTAATATTGAAAAAATGTATATACTAAAACTTAAAAAGTAAGAAGGAAGTAGGAGCTTACTTAAGTAGTTAAAGTGAACTTGCTACAAACTTATTATAGTTGAGAAAGTTAAACTTACTAAAGAAGTAAGTAGAAACTTTAACTTCCCTTATTTTTACATAAGATTTAACTTTTCTTTGCAATAAAGTGATCAATAAAAACTACATATGAATAATGTTTCCAAGTAAAAGATGATGGTGCTATACAAACACAAATTAATTACAGAAAGCAAGTGAATTGTATCCTTGAAGTATTACCATAGTTCAGTACACTCATGCCTTAGGACATAAAGGAAAGGAAGCGTAACTGAAGCTTTCAAACTAAAAGGTTAGCAACTAAAATTAAAGGGTAAGAGTACCTCTGCTGAAGCATAAACATGTAATTTAATTAAGTTTGCCATCGATTTGTGTAATTATTAACATTTTGAAGTACACTGATTGGAATTTTTTTCTGCCTTATAACTTAAATAGAATAAATTATAATTCCAAATTTTAATTTGCTGAATTTGGAAGCACAAATAAATATTTTGATTTTCTTGTATTATGGTGAAATACAAAGAAGGTAGCTTTGTTTCTGACTCAGAGTTTGTCTGCTTGACTATTGCTGAGAAGACTCTTGCCAATAAATATGCCTAATTTTAGTAGTCATGAAGCAGGGAGGATCCTTTTTATCTCTGTTTTTGTGCAGAGGCTACATGAACCTCAGCAACAAGAAATGACCTTCTAGAATCACAAAAAGTGGTATTTCATGCTTTGTTTAAGGGGGGGAGGAGCTGAAGCTAAGCTTGCCCCAGGCAGTCTGAAAGTGTCCAGCACTGAAACATTCCACCTGACTTTAGTGTCCTGAGATGAAGGATAAAGCACTTGGACTGCCACACAGCCAAAAAGAAAGCAAACTGCTGCACCCCAAGAATCCTTGCTAATGAAAAAGCAGCCTACCACTCCAGGGAACAACCCAGGGACCTCTAGGGAAACAGCCTCTAGATCTGTGCCTTGGCAGCTCTTTAGCAAAGGGACCAAAAAGGGAGAAGACCTGGCCTGCTGTTTCTATTTCAACACTGAAAATTAATGCCCTTGCTGGCCAGACTTAAGAATGCACATAATCCAGGTGAAGCACATACACACAGCATGTTCAGAAATCTAATTGCTGATTGAAAAATATATTAATCTCTTTATTTAAATGCCAGTGCCACAAATGAAAAGAAACTAATACAGGCAGCCAAATAAGAGGTATATTTCCACAGCAAACATCATAGTCTTAATCTGGTATCACTTATACATATTCACGCCATGAACTTCAGGAGGCCTTCTGTCAAACAACTAGCACCTGTGGGTGGCTGCAAGTTTTGCTTTAAAAGTGTGACAGAATATTTCTGCTGTTTGTGTGTTCATTTTACCTTCAGATGTTGTGTTGCATTCTCCAGCTCTGACAATATCCCAGAGGGCACACGGTCAATACCAGTGAGGTTCACTGAAAGCATGGCCTCGTTGAGATCATCCAAACTGTTTAACAGAACTCCTGTGCAGTTGTCATCACAAGCTAAATAAACAATTTTAAGGAATCAGTATTAGTATTAAAATAAAGACAAAGTACTCCATTTTTGATTTAGACAGTATGTGCCTTCATCATTTCAGTTAAGAGTGATAAAGTATAATAACTCTGAATATACAGATTCGTAGTCTTGCCTTTCCCTTCTTGCTCAAGAGTGAACTTTAGTCCACACACATTCTCTTTAGATTAGCACACATTAGAGCCCTATTGGCCCTGCTAACTATTGAGCTGCTTGCTGTATTATAAGCTTACTGAGCCTATTGATCTATTTTGCAAAAACCCATGTTGAAGCCACTCAGTCAATCAGGTTTGGCACACAGGAAATTCAAGCCTACAGTCCTCTAATTCCATTTATTTTTTATTTCCCAGGTTTTTTTTAATTTGTATAAAATAAAACCAGAGTTCTAAATCCTGTTTCATTATAGAAGCAGATTGCTGTACTAGATGTGTCTTTCTGCCACTTACACTCAAAGAACTACAAGAATAATTATTGCGGGAATATGACATTATTGGTGGAGAATACCAATAAACCTGGGATAATTCCAGAAGTATTATTACACCAACCTCATATCCAAAGGGTCAATGACACAGGAATTCAAAATTTTGCAGTAAATAAGATACTATATAGTTAACCAAAGTCTTAAAATTATCTTTCCTTAAACTTTGTAACACTAACTAAGCTATTTTAAGGATTAGCTGTTTGGCTGATGTTATGATCTCTACTGGAGTTTCCTCTATGTTCACAGAACGGCTGAGGTTGGATGAGAATACCTTCTCCAAACCTCTCTGTTTTACAGAAATAGTAAGTTGTTAGCGTTTCTTTCCTTCACAGAAAGAACAGGACCTGACATCACAAACCCATCCAAGGAGTAACCATGTGCAGATAAATATCCCTGGAGTGGACCACAGCCCCTTGGGAAAGTAAAAAATTTAAAAGCCACCTACACACACACTGGTCTTCCAGCAGGAGATGCCTCGGCTCACACTCCTCACAGAGCTGCCCTGTCACCCCCGGCTTACAGACGCACTGCCCAGTGGCAGCATCACAATTCCCGTGGACAGATCCCCCTGGATTGCACTGGCACAGGCGGCAGCTGCCACCAGGGAGCTCCGGGTCACCGTAATAGCCAGGGGAGCACCTACAGGCAGGAATGGCACACTGAACATCACAGGATAGTCATCATGACATCAGAATGCTACATTTACTGATAGCTTGGGATTTTTTATTAATAGTTCAACAGTAACCAGCAAATCACTCCAAGTCCTTGAGCACTCATTTATACACTTCTTTATGAATACTGAATAATGTGAGTGAACATACAGCTCATATTAACCAAATTTTTCTTGGGAGTTGGGAGTACATGGAAACATCATGTGTAACTCACCTTTCACAGTACTGTCCTTCATATCCTGGGAGACAAGCATCACAATGGTAATCCTGAACACCTTTCAGGACACAAGTGGGACTAAAACTGCAGGAAGGAGAAAGAAATACCTGCTATCATATAAATAAGAGACCATACAGACAGATAACACCTTCAACCACAGGTTAAATACTGTAAGCAACAGCATCTTCTATTTAATCTGATTGCATTGATCTAGAATTTGTACTTTAAATTAGTTACGTTTGTTTCCCAATGTGGCCCAATTACTGCATAACATGCTAGAGCACATTATGGCTTTCCTTTGAAAGGGTAAGACAACGTAAAATGGATGCTGTATGATGTGGCTATTGTATGTATTTAACTGATTTGAATGAAGACACCAGAATTGCTAGACTCTCATTCTGACTCAATTATACAAAAGCAAACAACTAATATGCTTTTTAAGCTTCCAAAAAAACCCAGCCTGCACAGCATTTTGTTTTTCAATATAGAGTTAACTGTTCCTCTACCAAACAAGCAGATGCATAAATTTCAGACAAAAGAGTATTTATTCTAGCCCTTGGATTGATCTCATGAAAAGTTTCCGCATTGAGTGGGGATAGCCTAAATTTTTGTAAATACAAAAGTACTGTTCTCTGAGTGAAGAGGCTCAGATTTGATACTAAACAATGTCACACCAAATTAGTTGACTATCTATAAGAGAGTCTATGTGTCTGTTCTAGTCTTAAGAGAAAAAATTGACTCATCTACCACCTAATCATCTTATTTTAAAATTTCATAGTTACCAGTACAGCACAGAATGCAAGCTCCATTTAGTAAATAAAAATAGGCAGCATTCAAATGTCTAAAAGTTAAGGACACATAACGATAACCAACCTCTGTTGTCATAGTGTAGGAGGAGCGGAAGGAGTAGGAGGTTAGATGTACAACACAAGAAATGGGAATGGTAAAATGTACACTGGATTTAGTAAGCTGTGGTTACCTGACAGGGTTGGCTCTGGGACAGGCACAAAGGGAGCAGTCATTGGCAGATCCAGTTACTTTCCCATAGTAGCCTGGAGCACAAGCACTGCAGTGATCACCAACTGTGTTATCTCTGCAGTTCTGAGACACAAATTCAGATGGTTTCAAACAACAACAACAACAGGAGTAACTTTATCTATTTTTATCTACTTTATTAATACACGTGTACAGTTTCCAACAATGATCTCTACCTACTGGTCAGCATTCTCTGAGTGAAAAAACCTTTTATGCAAACAAAATGCCAGCATATTTTTCTCTTATGTGAATGTCCCTTCAGGCAGGCTGACCTAATTTCTTTTCTAAATTTCCATGAAGTATTTTTGCTACTACTAATCAATTCAAGTCAGGACATCACAGTACATATAACAAAAAATCCTAAAAAAAACCCCAAACCAAACAAAAAATCAGAACAAAAGAAAAAAAAACAAAAAAGGAAAAATTAAACAGAATACCTGGCTTTTCTGTTTCAGCATTTCAGCAAATGCTGACAACTATCCACACTTAGGATTCACAGACACCACATTTAATTTGTCAAGAGTACTGATCAATAACCGGTGTTATTATATAATAACCATATTATTTTAAACACTAACTTGATAATAATAAATAATTTACCTGATTAGTCCCCCAAGTGAACAAAAATACTTTTCTGCTTCCCCCCTTTTTTTTCTTTTAACCTTTCTTTTCTCTTATTTTATAATTCATGCATCTGCTAGTGCGTATTTTAGTTCGGTTGATGAGGTAAACAGTAGCAATGCAACCTCCTATTTTATGGGAGCAGAAGTCAGGTGAAAACCAACTCTCTTGCCTATACCACTCAGCTGGAAATGTCTGAGTAGTAATTTCAAGACAGATGACTTGCTGACCCTCAACAAGAAACTAAGAGGAAGAATGATAAATATTCACCTCTGTGAAAGACCTATGCATTTTTGCCTCATAAAAGTGAGAACCTTAGTTCTTACTCATGAGCTACATACTTTTGTACAAACCTCAAAGTAGAAGAATGGCTTAGAAAAGCCTGAAGGACTACAAAAACTCACTTAGAAACAAACTTCAAGAATGAATTCAGCAGAAGTTGACGCTGAACTAACCCACTCACCACTGGAAAAATAAAGCAACTGGGGAAAAAATTAGGAAAAAGTACTGAGCAATGCCAGGGAACAGCTTATTTGGTTAGCCAAGAACTTGCTGTCCACAGCTCATCAGACCACAACAGAGAGGAAATATGTTAGTCATATGTGACCCCTCTTTGCAACCTTTGGGATAAAATGAGAAAAATGAGCAAATAAATTTAGCCGAGGCATATCCCTACACTACTGTAGTCTCTTGGAATTAAAAAAAAGCCTCATTCAAAGCTGCCCAGAGGATTCTCTTCCTGAGAAAGAATTTACCTTTGATTTAACTCTGTAGTGTGGTATGGCTTACTGCATCTTTTATTTCTTTTTTGTGTGCCTAAGCAGACCTTGTCCAGACACCCAAAAAGTCCCACGGAAATAAAGAAGTCTTAACCAATATACAAGCAATATTAGAAGTAAAAATTAAAAGCAAAATAATTAATGATTTTGAGTATGTTAATGCCCCCAAACCTTCCTAAATTTACTGAATGGACCTTAAGGGAAACTATTCAGATTTTCCACCTTTCAGAGTTGGCAGGAGGGAATCACATTTTGTCCAAGAGGTACAACCATATACTTCTAAAAACTCCTTGGATAGGTTACCACCATTGTATGCTCAAGTGAAATCAATAGAAGAATATAAGACATACATACCAAGCACTTTCCAGTGTCAGGATCACAGGTTTCACTGTGGTTGTTGCACTGACATGGCACACAAGGTGCTATCAGAGTGTGAGCCTCTCTTACACTGAGTTCTGTATGCTTTCCCCTGTAGTAACCTGGAGCACAGCTCTAGTTGTAAGGGGAGTAAAAGAAAATTTAAAAAAATTATCATAGCTAACAGCTACAAACAATTTTAAAAGCCATTTAAGTAACTTTTTTTTCCTTCACATTATAAAGTACACAAAAAGGATTCAAGGGTTCAGTACCTGGCAGGACAATCCAGTGTAACCAGCAGGACACCTACACTGCTCTACAAGATGAGCTAGAGGTCTGCCTAGATGCATTTCTTCAAACTTGACTGCAATTTCCATTGAGATATTTGCAATTCTACAAGATATATGCAGAGGAGAGTGTGAACATCTAAAGAAACATGAATGCCAAAAAAAAGATCCAAAAACATTTTCATGCTTCAAGATCAGGGCTACAATACATAATCTTCCATAATTTCCCATACAAATATCTCAAAAACTGAAGATTTTTTTACTTATTGATGGGATTCAAGAATCTACAACTAAACACATCAGAAATTATTAAAAGCAATAAAGGTTCATCTCCCTCAGTCTGGAAAACTTCCCAAACCCACCACACAAGAGTATGTAATTCTTTCTCAGAAATATTAGACAACTACATTTGTCTTGTGGCACAATTTTGCACAGAGCTAACAATAGGATAACTGAAGGCAGGTGAATCAAAAATAACACAAAATCTGGAGCTGGATTCAGACTTCTTCAGAGCTGTGAAGACATACAGACATCAGGTTTTCACTGGATGCATCTTTGCTTGTCTTGTGAGTTTCCAGACTGACAGATGCAACAATGATATCCCACCCCCTCCCTCTCATTAGCAACTTAGTTCTGGAAAAAATGGTAATAAAATGCTACTATTCTAAGGTAGGACTGTCTTATTACCACTGTCCAGAGTGTTTCAAGTGACAGGAGACACCTAGATTGATACAAACCCAGGAAACTCAGGGGATCATGTGCTTTAATGAAAAAAAAAAAAAAGAAACAAAAAATTCAATATCCATAAAAATAGGATGGGAAAGTAGTATTTTAGAAAATAGAAAATATTTAACTATATCATCAGTCCTGCAGATCACTGCCTCAGCCTGTGCTCCTTTGTGTGTCTTGTTATTGAAGCAAGCACAGAGCCATTTAGTGTTTCACAAAAAAAGAGTTCAAGAGGGATTCTGCTGTAATTAAAAGTCATAAATGTTTTTTTGTCAGAGGAAGAGTAAAAGTCATAAATAGGAAATTGCAAATTTCTCTAAGTCTTTACTGTACAGCCCAGTTGGGGGTATTTTTAAGTTAAATTACAGTAAATGCAATAAAATAAATAAATAAATACAAAGAGAGGTTGCTTTACCTGCTTTGCTGTAATCCTTGGCCATAAGCTGCCTTGATAAGGATGTATTCAACATTGCTGAGCACAGACATGAAATCAGAACGTAAGACAGGCTTGTCAGACACAGAGTTAAAATATTTCCAAGAATCCTAGGGAGACATGACACATTCATTATTATTATTCATTTATTATTAAAACCATGAACATCCACACTTACTTCAAGGTAATGCTGTGTTATTGCTGTCTTTTGGCTTACCTCCTTCATTTCTACTTCCTTGTCAGTTCTTACTCCGTTTTCTGGAGGAGGAACATCTACATAGATGACCAACTTGCTGGTGCGACCTCCTTTCATTAGAATCTGTGGCTCAAAATTTGAGGTTCCAAAGCCATCCAAAGCATAAAAGGCAACAGTATATCTCAGCTTCCCTCCATAGGCCATGAGCTATTTGGATTAAAAATTATTACTGTTACTCATTCTAAGGCTCAAGCTACTAGTTGAAAATCATCAGTTAACATCATCTGTAGACTGGGAAACTGCCAGTCCTTTGAAGAATTGGCAATAAAACATGAAAATTGAGTTAAACTCAGTGGCTTTTCCACCAAGGTTAAACACATATTTCTAAAAAGCAGTATTTCTAGTTTCTTTACCTAGACCCTCTCAAGGTGTGCATATGATTTTCATTAAATTCCTAAGCAATAGAGATTCCATGATCTGTATACTGATTATAGCATCAAGGTTGAAAATTCTTTTAAGTTTCTGCAATGAAATCAAATATATACAATGAAACCACTGTTTCCCCCACCACAGAATTTTTACTGTGAAGTAATTAAATATGGGTGTTACCAATTTACTAGACCAAGAAAAATCTTGTTAGATAAGGGTAATGTAAGTATATTGTTTGTTCCTGCTGTAACTAAGTTCTATCACTGAATAGTTACAATATTATGACCTACAAGAACAGAACTAACACAGAAATACGTTATGAAGATAAAGTTACTATTCTAGAGTAAACGAGTGTCTGTTGGATAACTAAGTTATTTACAAAGCATTACAGTTATTTCATGTTCTTACCTGGTCTCCCTGAAATTGCTCTGGCAACTTCCAGTAAAATGTTTCTGTATTTAAGTATTTTCTGACTATGGCAGCATCCAATAAAACATCAGGAAATTGTGAAAATACTCCTTCCACTGTTCCAGTCAAGTTACTTTGAGCTACTACACACAGAATAGCCTGATCTGGAGTTAATGTTATCTGCAACACAAAGACCAAAAGATTAATTCAACAAAATATCCTGTTTACAACTTTAGCTGCTTTGAAACAGTCGACAGCCCATCTTGGAGTAACAAATGTCCAACCCAAAAACCCAGAAAACACATTTGATGTTGACTTTTGTAAGAAATGAAGAGTGAAATGCAAGGTTTCAGAAATAAGAGTATGACCATCTACCATTTGCTCTCTTTTTTCTTCTGACCTATGCCACTGGCCCTGTAAGCCAGTCAGAACACTCAGTCTGATCCATTAAATGTGCACACCAGTGTGGTAACATGAGGAAAACAGCAAACCATGTCTGTGTGGTTATATTGCTTTACTTACAGGAATTCTCACATGATCTTCTAGTTCTGAACAAGATGTGGACATCCCAAAACAGAAGCATGGAGTACATCCTAGAATGTTGTTAGCAGACAGACCAAAAGTTCCAGGTTTACACTCACTGCATTGTAGACCAAAAACATTTTCCTGGAGGATATTAAAAAAAAAAAAAAAAAAAAAAAAAAAAAAAAAAAAAAAAAAAAGTAGCAGCACACTCATAATGCTTCACTATCTAAATGAAAGATTATTTTTGGAAGAAAAACTAGTTGCTACATAAATTACATGCAGAATATCAATTATTTTATGCAATCTGTTTTACTGTGCAGTACTTTTTTCATTATTTTCCAATGCTGTTTTGCTCTCTTTCTTTAGAAAAAAAAAGCAAAACAACAAAAAACACAGCCAAAGTCCCATACAAACAACCACAGATCATTTAAATTAAACTCATATATTTGACTGTCTATCAAAAATTAGCAACTACATATTTAAATTCAAGACGGAATATTCTCCCAAACCTGCATCTGGAAAAGGAGCTCCAAAAGCCAAATAAACTGCTCAGTATGAATAGGAATCAAGGGACCTATTCCCAAGTGCGTATTTTTGCACTCAATTCCCAAATGGTAAGCTGAACTTCAAGAAACACCCAAAACTACAGCCAATGCCCACTGGCACCTTTAACCAGAGATTGGACAGACACCCAGGAAGGTATAAATTTGTTGACTTGAGGTAAGTTTTCTATCACTCAGTCTTTCAAGACTGATTCCCATCTTTTCAGAAGAATCTATACTATCTATGTTCTTAATGTTTCCTTTCCTATATACAAGAACATCTCAATTTCACTATTAACAATATATCTGAGTTATTCTTAAGCACTGCTTTTGGTTCCAGCATAGGAAATTAATTTGAACTTGCAACATAAACATATTTCAAAAAACACTGATATTCTCTATTTAGTATTTATTGGTTTCTTCCTATCATTATAATTTGAATTTTCAAAAAAAGCAGGCTATATCACCTGAACTAATGTGTTGTGCCCAAACCTAATAAAACCAAATGTGTACAAACAGAAAAACTTCACTGCTTTTCAATTTTTCCTGAGTAACAGTAACATCTGCCACAGAAAATCTTTTAGCAGTGATCTAGGTATACCCATAAATGACACAGATTGCCTTTTGAAGTCCCTTCAGCCCCGTATCTTCCTTGGCTTTAATCAAGGTCTAGAAAACACCAATGCTTTCCCAGAAGGGGCTGAATAACTTGGTACCTTGCAGGTACAGACGCCACTTTCTTCTTCACAACCGCAAACTCCTTCAGTGTCATTACACGTCTCTGCTTTGGTTCCACTCAAATCACAGTCACAGGCAACACAGTCTGGGTAGTCCCTGTAGCCTAAGGCACACCTGGAACAGTCTCGTCCTCCAAATTCAATTTTGCACTGGCACTGACCTGTCAACACATCGCACTGGAGACTGGCTGAACCAGTGTTGCTACAGTTGCAAGCCTTAGTGGAAGAGAAGAAATGTTCATAAATAGCAGATCTTAAAAAAAAAATTACAGCAGAAACAGCAGAGTAGATTTAAAAACAACACTTAAAACTCCATGTTTGTCAACAAATACTGTACAATAATAAAAGGGAAGAAATTCCACACAGCACTGAGGTTGTTTTGGTTTGTATTTCAGCAAAGAACTGCATTTCCAGTAAACAGTGGATGGCAAAAGGTTAGAAGCTTTGTTAGTTCCCAAATATGGGTTGGGAACCAAAGGAGTTGAAAGAATCTGTTCCAGAAAACAAAAATATATCCAAAATACTCAATTTACAGTACTAGTAATGGAGTACAGCAAGTAAATTAAATAATATTGTATAAATACTAAATGAAAGAAATCGGCAACTATCATCATTTTGTAAATATGACAGAAAGGAAAATCTTACAACTAATACCCTTTTAAGATTTCAAGAAGCATTAATAGATTTTTTTATCTTCCTTGAGCTACTTCCACTATTTGATGAGGAATCAAAAATCTCACTGCATCCCAAAGGTGGGAAGCTCAGCATGCAGTGCAGCTCAGTACCAAAGGAAAACTGTTTCCTGGCAGAGTGCATCCTTCATTATGCAATCAGTATTATGAACCTGTTACTACAAATATGCAAAGTGGGTGCACTTTATTTGTCATTCTTTTTTGAAGCAGCCTGGATTAGCCTTCAGTCTTAATTTCTTATCTGTGGTTACTTAACAAGCTCAATTTTGGTCTGTGGTTATTTCTAACTGAATAGGCAAAAAGTACATTCCATCTATCACTACCTACTGTGAGCATTTTCCCTGAATTATTTTCCTCATCAGGTCTCTTTGAGATGAAAAGCCTTTACCTTGCCAAGTCTTGCATGCCAAGACCCACAGAAGAATTACTGTCTATCCTCTAGCATTTGTCACAATTTTGCTGGTTACCCCACAGCACTCTTCGTACTAAGTATTGTATTTTACTCTAGCATGGGGTACTATAATGCCTAGTTTAATAGATTTTATGGCCACACAGGTTGACAACTTTGGCTCTCAGGTATCAGTAAAGGCCCAAAGCTCTGAACATCAAACTCTAAAATAGTAAAAATTTACATGTATTCAATCTCTAGCTACTTGTGATAAAGATAAATAAATAAAATACAACACAGTGTGCTGCAGCACAAATGAAAAGATTACACACAAGACTACAGCTTTGCTACACTACTACACCCAGAAATGGATGGTGAATATCAAGAAATTCTCTAGAAACAGAGCCAGATAAAGTAACCACTTTTGCATTCTGTGTTGCAAAACCAGTCTGGGCTTCTCAGCATCTTCCCCATTTCATTTCATCCACGTAGAAAACATGTGAAGAGTCTCTCCTGGGTTTACCAGAAGACATTGCTCCTGATCTTAAGCTACCACATGTGACTAGTCACCATAGGGAATATCCCTCTGTTACTATTATCTGAAGATCACATTACTGTTTGTTGCATCAAGAAAGGATCTAAAATACCTTTGAGTATTTCACATTCATTACTGCAATGCTGCAACCAAAAGGAATGATAAATAACCTAGCAAAAGTGAGCAACTATATTCAATTACACGGAATCACTGGCCAGTGCTGTGGAATCACCCTGTGAAAGGAACACCTCAAAGGAAATGCACAGGGACCAGCACACTGTATTTGCAGTATGTTAGGTAAGAATTGACAGCAAGCTGACAGCAAACAAAGCCATGGTTTAAAGACCAGTTACCAATTATGTTACTATAAATCACTAAGATGGTTAACTCTGAAGACTTACTAGGATTACTTTACAATCCTTACTCTAAATTATTAAAGAGAGAAAAAGGATACCAATTTGGCTGACACTTAAATACTTACTGCATGTAATGACAGACCTTGTCAAGTTGATTGTATTTGTGGTTTTTCCACTGAAATTACCCATTACATTAGTGTAATTGAGGCTTTTTAAATCTCAATACTTATAAAAATAGTTTGGACCAATGCCATATCTGACAGGAATTTACTGCATAAACCTAAAGGCATGAATGGTTGCTATTCCTTGGATCTGCACTGATTTGGCATTTAATTGCTTAATCATAAGCATTAAGGTGAGATAATGGGAGCTACCATTGTTCCATCCATTAAACATTAACTACATTACACCATTTTAATTATAAATTTTGAGACAAAATGCCTGCAGTAACTTTCAAGACACTTCCGATGTTCTTAAATCTGTAATATTATCACTTACTGATTTCCACTGAAACTATGTTCCCAATTGCTCATTGCTTCTATGGTTTAATAGCACTATTTAAACACCTAGTGCTAGAACACATACCTCACAATTTTAATGTGAACTATGCACGTATCCAGAATAAGCGCTCTGATAGTATTTTCAAAGACAGTCCTCTTAGAAGGTTCCTCAAAAAACATTGTGCCACCCATTGTTTTGCTGGTTTTTGTTTTAATGTGAGCATGTTGCATTAACACTTTGAGACAGAATAAAAATCGTGGTTCTCAAAACAAGAGTCCAGTTCTGACATTTGTATAACACAAATGGCTTTTAACAGCCATGGCTTTTCACCCAGCCTACCATACCTTGCAACCAAGTTTAGGAGAGAGTCCCCAGTAATTTTCTTCACAGAGTTCACACTTTTGTCCCTGAGTGTGAGGGGGACAAATGCATTGGCCAGAATCAGCATTACAGTTGTTCTGAGTATGGGCACAGTCACAGGCTGCAAGAGAAACAGGACCACATGAGTAACTTTATCCATGCTTTACTACTCCAAGACCACCAATAGTCTTACTTTCCTTATGCAGTACATTTCCACTAGGAAATCCTTGCCATCCCTAATCACTGAGAAACAAATCATGAGCACAGTGACATTTTGTCTTTTTACTGGAAGTCCATTATTGCTTATTGACTTAGCCTATTTGGTGTTTCAAAAAGCAGTGCTGCCCTTTCACAGGGGGATCAACAAGACCAAACAAAATTGCTTTTGGAGTAGAGTACATCTATAGGAAAACATTTCTATTACAGAGCACAGAAAACTCATCAGGAGATATGCTAATGTTCTCAAGCAGGTGAAAGGATTAATCTCAAGAATTGCCTATTGAATAATAGAGATGAATAATTATTTTTATAATAATTAACTGCAGGATGAACTTGGCTATTTAAGAAGTATTAACTATTCCAGTTAAAAAGCAGAACTTCAGGAAAGTGATTTTATCAGTCTTTTTAGCAACATTAAAGTAATTTCCAATAATGAAATGGTTGAAGGCAAGGGATCTTTGATTCTTAGTAAAGACAAAGTATATTCATTTCAAAATATAATCTTATCACAATCTCACTGCATATTTCATTTTAATGTACTGTTTGAGGCATGAAAAAAGTGGTTTTGTCTGGCTGGAGAAAAGGCAGGCATTCCTTTAGCTATACTGTACTGAAAAGGGCATCTTATTAACATGAAAAATAAGGTTTTGATGGCATGTTCTCATCTTAGATAAACCATTTCTTCCTTATCATGACTAAAAATTGTACACAGCCAGGTGATGATAGGAAAATAGAGTCAATGACTTCTTATCAAAGTATGAAACACATATTTAAGAGTTAAATGAAAAAATAAAGTAAAAATCTTTAGGAGTAGAAGCTCTCCACTTTCCCAACTGCAGAAAAAAATCATACTCTTTGAAGGACTAAAGGGGTTTTGTAATAAAGAGACAAAGGAGCTATTGAGGATGTAATATTTCTCTCATGCACCCTTTATGAGTTATTTCATAGTCACCACCTTTTACAAGGAGCCACACAGTAAGCAAAGGAATGTCTTGTTCCCTAGCTTAATCAAAGTATTAGTAGACCTTCCTACAGATTCTTTTGTATTGTCATCAAAACAACTGACCTTTCCCAGAGTCCAACATACAATATATTGCTGAAAGAAATTCCAGAGAAACTGTGGAAGGATCTCTGGATTAGAGCTTACGTGTGCAGCCACCATCCTGGAATGCATAAAAGCCATGAGCACAACGGTCACACTTCTCTCCAGCCACTCCTGGCACACAGTGACACTGCCCCTGATGATCGCAGTCCTCGGACACTGAGCCAAACTGGCTGCAGTTGCAGGGAACGCAGCCAAGCCCAGCAAGCAGCCCATAATACCCGTTCTGTTGAAGAAATAAATAGATTTGAGCTATGTTTCATAAATTTTTGAAAACGCTACAATATACACTTTTGTTTTCTTTTGTTTACTCCCTATGATGTCTGACCTGCATGAATCATGGCCAGCACTGTGTGACTGCTGTGGAAAGACTCCTTGGCATTATCTCTTCATTGTTACCAGCTGTAAAGCAATATGCACTTGGGTGAAAAACTCAACCCTGAAATGCTCTTGTGGTTCTCTAATCTCACAAGCAGGACACTATGTTTTGCAGTCTGATGTTAGTCTAACTCCAAGGCTTGCATGAGGTGAGGGTGGGCTGTGCCGTCAAGCACAGATACCTGTGACTGAATGAAAGCCTAGAACGGAGCAGGACAGTGACCTAGCGTACATGTGTGTCCCAAGTCATTCAGCTGAGCTGGCACAAAAGGCAGTAACTGGGCACAGATTTCCTGCTCTGGTCTCTGATGTAGTTCTACACTCAGCATAGACTGGAAACTGCTGGTTTGTACTACTAGTGAATATCTGCTTGTTCTTATAACAGGCCTGCCTTTCAGCTGAACCCCTTGTTGGCATTCAGCCACAATGTATTTATTATCACCAACCAACCACATTTCTTCAGATATTCCCTACTCAGACTTCATTATACAGAAGCACAGCTCTAAAATCCCTTCAGGTTTGTTACCAGTGTTTGGTTTGGTTTTTGACTGCACATTGTCAGCACCAGCCTGAACATCCCTGTGCAGGAGGGTGCTGAATCAATTACATAGCTTCACATCTGCAAGGAGCACATGCAGAGCAATTTTCAGTCACAAAAACCTCTGCAGACAAACTTTGGTCTCCACTCCAGCAACAGGCCCCTCTCCCCCAAACCTATTTGTTTCTATTCTCTGTATCTGCTCAAATCAGTATCTATAGATAAAGAGGAAGACAAGAAAATCTATACATTAGCAACAGGTAATATATCTGCTTACCAAGCATTTATCACATCTTTCTCCAATTACATTTGATTTGCAGGAACAGACACCTGTCTCACGTTGACAAATACTTGAGAGGGAACCATTCGCGTGGCAGGCACAGGCTTGTGTTCAGACAAAAAGAAACCAAATCAAAAAAATTATTCATGTGTATCTATAGGCATTCATTATTATACAGAATTCAAAATATGGTATATGATGTGCTTCATCTGTTTATATCCCACAGATGCTAATATATCACAGAAATGCCTGTGCATTTAGACTAAAATTTAAAAAACAAAACCAAACACCTCAGAATAGCTGTATTTGAGAAGTTTTTTTTTCTTCCAGCCCTTTATGTGACATTCAGAAGTAGGAAATACATACAGCGTGTCACTGGAGGGATGGTGTTAAGCAAGCCAATAAGCTCCAGGGATTCCAAGTGTCAAACTCTAAGATAATACATTCCCCTCTCTCAGCCTAACTCAATCCCAGAGTTTTCAACCTGCACTTGCCAACTCACAACTCAAAGATTAACTCTTTCAGCAAAGGTGCACATGTCCCCATCCATTTTGCACATGAACACTACATTTTTGTGTTCTTTAAATGTTGAGAGTAATAAAAACAGTAACTTACCACGACAGTTTTTATCAATCACTGCATCCCCATAATACCCATCAGCACACTTTTCACAGTGGTGACCTGCTGTATTCCCTAGACATTTCAGGCATTGTCCTGTGAAGGGATCACAGTGGCCCTCTTCTTGAGGGTCTACATTGCCATTGCATTCACAAGGAGCACACAACTGTCCAGGCATAAGAGGATTCCCATAGTAACCATTAGCACACCTGCATCAGAATTAAAAACTTTATCAGCTGGAGTGTGATCATGTCATACATTCTCTTCACTGAAGGGAGCTTTTCCTATGAAATTTTAATCTAAAGTGTCTCTGTATTACAAGGAAGGGTAAAATAAGAAGGAAAATTTTATTAGGAATGTTCCGTACATGTGGTATGAACAATACAAGGAAGATAGGATGATGAACACCTAGTGATACCAATGATATAGATATTTCACCCAAAATTAGTGTACATACCTTTCACATTGAGAACCAGTATAGCCTGGAAGACATTTGTCACAGACAATTCCACCTTCTTCATTCAGCTGGCAAGTGGGACTAAAACTATCAACAATATTTATGGCAGTTAGTATTAATGCACAGAATCACAAGACTTCTGCAAACATTCAATATCCATCCTTCCTTGCACCTAACTATATAAACACACAATTGCAATTTTTCCTAGTTTATCAATGCTTTTAACATTACAATGTGTCAAAAAAAAGTATAAGTTTCAAAAACTCAAGTTTTTTTATTTAAAAGCAAGATTTTAAGACTTCCTAAAAATGTGGCTTTCATTCTAGCAAAGCAGCACAATTGCTGTACTGAGTTCCATTTTTATTGATACAACACTTCTGTCCTTCTACTGTTTTCTGAAAAAACAAGGAAGATAACCATGGTTTTGGTGAAAAGTTCAAGGACAGGCTGAATTATTATTTTCATCCACCGTGCAAAATCATACCAGTTCACTCAGCCTCTCTTAGCCTAGTCTATATATTTGTCTACCTTGACAATGTTTCTATGTTCTATAAGCAAACAAAAATGAAGGAAAAAAGTCCTTTTCTCTCTCCTTCAGATGTCATGACATTTTTCTTTATCTCACTTCCTGGTTTTCCTGAAGATGCAAAAGACAGTCCTGCATAAGAAGCTTACTTGTTTGTAGCAGAACTCAGAGGACAAGCACAGGGGTGGCAGTCCTCAGCTGTTCCTTGGGATGGATTTCCATAGAAGCCAGGTAAGCACTGATCACAGAAAGCTCCTGTTGTGTTGTGCTGACAAGCCTGTGAAAGACAGAAAAAATCTTTTTGTATTTTCTCTTGATGGTTTTTCAGCCCCTGAGGGATTTCTACAGCAGTCTGCATGCAATATGACATCCAAGGAAGCCATTCGTCAAGATATGAAGAATTGCCTAGAACTCTGAAAATAAGTGATTTTTTTCTGAGTTGTAATAATCCTGATTTTTTTTCCTACATTTTAGAATATAGTTTATGACATAAAACACATTACTTATACACATACTTTAAAATTATTGCGCATATTGCACACATTTGCAGTAAAAAACTTATATAGTTTGTAGTGGTGTTTAGCCATTTTATTACAGTAACCTTTAATTTTCAGAGGAGATATGAGAGCTAAATTTTCTTTTCACAAGGTAATGTGTAATTTCCACTGGTATTAGTCATGGAAGATGCACATATATCTGAAAACAGATACTCAACCACTTAAATTTATTCTTTTCAGAAACCTGCAGCAAGCAAAGTCAAGATTTTTATCAGCCAGTATATGATAGCATTTTTGTGTTACTTCTGACTATGCCCCACTTGAAATGATTAACTGAAACAAATTCTTTATTGGAAAACACATTAATGGAGTCTTGAAACATACTCTGCACTAAATAATGAAAAACCAACAACAACAAACACTTGGTACCCATAGCTTGAAATTATGCACCCTGTAAACTTGTCTCCCAATGTCAAAATGCTCTCCTAATTCCTAAATACATGTTTAAAACTCAGAACACTTTGAAGGATGACTTACAATGCAAACACCATGAATGTCACACTCATTTGCATGCCCATTGCACCTGCAGGGTTGACAAATACCCCCAAAGAGTATTCCATCCACACGGTAGTATCCAGGGAGACAGGACTGAAAAGAAACGAAGGGACAAAAAGCAGTAGCATTATGTGTGTTGAAAATACACATCAAAAGTTTTTCAAGGAGTGCACTTCTGACCACCCACCACCCAACCCATTCACACTGTGGTAACTGAATGCTCTTTTAACCCTATTGATGTCACTATAGCTCTTTTCTGGTGGTTGTTTTTTACTTGCACTGGATTAAGGGGATAAGTATTAACTCTATAAAACTTTGATTCATCCCTTTGTTCCCTGGAGGCATGAAAGTTAACTTGTGTGTGGTTTAAAATGTGAAATTCCTTATTATGGGACAATAGAAAAGCTATTCTACCACCTCTGCAGAATCATTAACAATGATATACCACAAGGTTTCATACTGATATTATTTGTCAAAATAATTCCTGCTATTCTGCAGTAGGATTGTGCCTCTCTAAATCTTCTATTCACAGATACACAAGACACCACCTCATACAATGCATTTCACCCTTGTGGGTTCTTCCAAAGGCTAATTCCTCCCTGCTAAGTTTCCTTATTGTCTCCATAAACTTAATGGCACCTGACAGGAATAAACTGAACATGATCCAGATCCATAAAAAGTGCTATTAATGAGTAAGGTAAGCTCAAAATAGCTTGACAGAACTTTAACAGCTGCTCCCTCTGCAACTCTGATATTCTGAAATGCATCATCATTTTTTAGTGCCATGAAAAAGAATCCAAGAAATAAGTTTAAAATCCCATTTAGAGTATCCAACAGAAAATATCTTCAGGATTGCATAAAGTACAGTAGGCAGCAATTCACCACAGAATATATACTTTAATGGCAGTTCAATTAAAGGCAGCCTGCCTTTAAACCTATTTACTTTACAATAAGAGATAAATTTTGCATACACAAAACACTGCAAGAGTTACCTCACAGGATATTCCAGTGTAACCCTGAGGACATTCACAGAATTCCACATCTGGTGCTGAAGAAAGATCTATAACATTTGCACTTGCAGTATCCAGGGTCACAGAATCCAGCCTAGGGTTAAGCAGGAAAACATCACATCATTTGTTTCCCCAGACTTGATCTTCAGCAGGACAGTTTGCTTCTGGGGAGGTTAACACCAGTGAGCACTGCTCCCTGGCAGGGACAACTGAGGAACAGGCACAAACCTCTTCTGTAAGAAGTCTGTGACCATACTCTCACCACAGCATTTGCAGTCCTGGGAGTAGATATCTCCTGTTATCATTATTGTTACTGGAAGAGACAACCTCCTCAGCCACAGGTAACATTTTTGTAAGGAATCTTTACAAACATTCCAGAAAGATGAACACACTATCCCCAAATGAACATAAATTTCACCAGAGTGGTGTGGGTGCACAAAGCATATTTGGTATCAGTTCCTATTTTGTTGATATGAAATGCTATCAAATGACAAAATATTCACAGAATATTTTGAGTCGAAAGGAATCATCAAGCCCGACTCTTAAATAAATGGCCCATATGGGGATTTGAATCCATAACTTTAGTGTTATTAGCACCATGCTCTAATTAGGGAATGAGGATGAAAGGTTGTCAGGGAGCATAAGGAAATTAAGTAAATGATGAAGCTGATTCCCGTGAGAGTTATACAGCTTTATTCCTCTATCTTGGAGAAGAGGTAAATCAAAAATCTATAAGGTCTGACACAGACACTGCCAATGCTGGTTTGAGACTATGGAATGATCAGCTAATTCATTGCAGCCTAATTTTCCTATTAAGGACTCCCTTAGAGATGAGTCTCAATAACATCCACTAACATCAAAAGAAATTACAATCAATATCTTCATTGACAGGTTTTCAACAGTCAGTGATGGATTAACTTCCCACACCACCAATCAAGCACATTGTAGAGAGTTCTGGAGGTATTTATCTTTAAAAAAAGCAGCCATTGTAATAAGGCTTTTATGCAGTATTACTTTGAAGCAGAAGACAACATCTCTGCTATCAGATATCTTTAAAATCAAATGTCCCTTACCACACACTCCATATGACTGTATCTTGGGAACAAAGACTGGTCTTAAGAAAATTCAAAAAAACATTTTTTTCTAGAAACTTTAAACATAAAACTTCAGGAATACTGCCACTAAGAATCATGATACATTTGCAGAAAAAATAAAATAAGTATATAGATTAACTTGAATATTTTATCTCACCTGTACACAGCGTTTTTGGCAATGTTGTAGTTGGCCCTGATTAGAAGATGGGTCACATTTGCCAGAACAGTCATCAGCATTTCCCGGTCTATTGCCTTTCTTGTATTGAACTCTATGAAATTCTCTGGTACAAATCTTACTGAATTAGAATACTCCTCATAGGGCTGTAATGACAAGCCTGCTGCTCTTGTACTCAGAATCTGCCCGTTACCCTGAAATTGAAGGACGAGAGAAAACATCTTCCATATTTGCATGTAAACATTATTAAGCAACAATATTTAGTGTCAAATACACACCCACAGAGAAGAGGCAATCAAATTAAATTCCTTGCATTAAGAAAAATTAGGTAAAAGGTCAACATTTTGTGTGGCGTCAAGATCACAATCCCATTCTCTCTTGGTTCAGAGACTTCAGAATTCTTTTGTAAAAGAATAAACTGAATTGCAAAAAATCAAATACCTCTACAAAACAGAATATCCTTTCTCTTTTGTTCTATTGCTAAATACATATTAAAAAATAATGGTTTTAGGGATGCCTGAATTTAGTATTGAGCCTTACTTTTTAACTGCAACATACATCTAGAAAAGTAAGCAATCAGCAAAAACTCTCACTCGTTTCATAAGCATAAGTCTTTCCACTTCATTGCAGTTTGTTTTGTAAATATAGCTTAGTACATTTGGTATTAAGCAATTCACCCATATAGATTAAATTCTAGGTATTTAGCATTTAAAACTAGTATTGTATACAGACAAATGGATTGAAAAATCAGAGAAATGAGCAGTAATAAAATCTTGAGAGTGATTTCTAAAGGACATAAAACTGACAAAACTACTACTATAGAAATATCATTTTATTTTTAACCCCTTCATAGATTCTTAATAATGTCTGCATAGTAGCAAGCTGAAAAAAAAAAAATCCACCTGAATGATGACGTCCACACTAGACACTATATCACTGTCCAGACTCTCCATTGGAATGTCGTAAGATACTGAATACTTCAAGTCTCCACTAAAAGCTGTGAGCTGAAATTAAAAAAAAAAAGCAAAGTCTTAACAACATGACAACCTCCAGCCAATACAAAGAAATTACATGGGTCGGTGCAATGTCCAAATTACAAGACAGTTGTAGGTGTACAAATACCACTTTACAGGAAAAATTTAACATGCCATGAATGTCAGCACAGAGACAAGAGCTGGCTTGTTACTGTGCAGGTGGTGAGAGCTAGCTCAAGGCTCTACAGGTGATTCAGATAAGTGCCCTCATTCAGTGAAAGAGGGCTCTGAACAGACAGCTGAGGTGTGTGTACACTATCATCCTAGCCAAGGGGCACAGCATGTTGGAGTTTTTCACATTCCATCCACCACCTTCCAGGGTCCTTAGCCCCACAACTGCTGTTGACTACTACAAAGTAAGTTAATCAACAGTTAGACCTATACTAAATGAGTAAGAAATCAGAATCTGAGTGAGTGATGCTCTGTGCAAAATCTTGGGGCCTCTTAATGTTATACTTCTTATACTTGTTTTCATTTACTGTGTCACTATACTAATAATAAGCACAGCTGCATGGGCAGAGAGAGTGGACTGAAAATAATTACAGGTAAGGCTGCAAGGTTCTCCTCTGCTCATCACTGGTGAGACCACAGCCGACTGACTCCAGTCCTGGGCCTCCCAGTACAAGAGAGAGGTGGACATACCGGAAAGAGTCCAGCAAAGGGCCACTAGAATGATTAAGAGCCGCCTTTCATATGAGGAAAGGCCAAGAGTGGGTGCAAAGGAGGATGGCGCCACGCTCTTTTCAGTGGTGCCCAGTGCCAGGAATAGAGGAAATGACCAACCTGAAATACAGGAGGTTCCTGCTGAACATCAGGAAATACGTATGGTGAGGGTGCCCAAGAAGTGGCACAGGTAACTCAGAGAGGTTATGGAGTCTCTGTCCTTGGAGGTACTCAGAAGCAGCTCTCTGATCTACGCACGGTTAACCTGTTCTAGGTGTCCCTGCTTGAGGATGGAAATTGGGCAAGATGACCCCCAAAGGTCCCTTCCAAATTCAACTATTCTGTGATTCTGCTGAAAAAACTAGGATGCCCAGAGTTTTAGCTAGTAAACAAGGAAAAAAAATAAAGACTAGTTGTTTGGAAACAGAAGATGGCCAAGAAGCAGTTAAAAAGATTTTAATAGTCCCATCTACTGTTATTGGACAAGGCATAAAGGGTGTAAATTCTGGCATAGGAACCAAGTGCATGGGAAATATGAGCATTCAAGTCAGTAATAGTCAAGAAAAATTACACTGTACCAAGGATAGGCAGGGAAGGAAGTGAGGAGATGGATGAACTCAAATACCAAAAAGAGGGTACTGGGAATGTCTGCACAGGTATATTCTGATTTTAAAAGCAGAGACACAGTGAGAAGTTCTCTGAAGGTAATGCTGAGCTTTATGTGTAATCTTTAATTACAGAAACTATATATTTAGAGCAATAGGTTATGGTGAAGACATAGAACCTATGAAGGAGTTATGACTTCTGAGTACGGAGTACTTACTTTGTTTCCTAGATATGCCTCAGGTGCTGACCAGTAATAAGTATTTTTCAGTACTTTCACAGCATCAGTGTTGTTAATACTTATTTGATGGGGTCCATCAAATTGGCTTCGCTGAGGCTGTACACTCCTTGCTTTGTGCAGATCAGTAACAAGCCACCCAGTCATGTCTGAAATCTACAAGAGTAGTAATATTAATAATAGCTGTGTCACTGAGAAAGCATTCACCTCTTCCTAGATAGTCATTCAAACTGATGGATCTAGAACACTTTCATCAGCCAAGTCTGACATCCAGTATATGCAAATATGCCACTTCAGACTAGGATGGTCTCCACCTCTCTATTTGACAGGAACAAGTGTGATTTTCATCCTTCCAACAAAATCAACATACATACTTATATACATTATACTTATGCAAATCCCCAAGACAGAAACACAGACTTTCAAAGGCTTCAAGGCCAACTGTCCCCACTTATAGATAGGGCTGAGCTGGAGGAAAGTGAAAACTACAGTCCCAGAAGATGGACCAAGACAACTTCGTTCTTCTCATAGAGAAAGTTTTATTCAACCATCTTAGAATTTCAGTCATTTTGATATATTTTCCTCTGTTTTTGTTGTACACAGAACAGGAGACCTAAGTGTGGCTGGCTCTGCAAAGATGCATAAGGAATTTCGTGGGAAAAGAGTGGCCCCAAAGCCCCATAACTCATGAACTGTTTAATCAGAAGACAGTGATATTTATAAACATTGTTTGCTAAGAAAGAGCATTGGCCATATTTCCAGAGGTCCAATAGGTATGAGGACAAGAAAACAAGTTTGTGTTTATCTCTTCAGCATGAAAAAAAAATTAACAGCCAGAAAAAAAATCATTTCTCCATTGCATTATTGCAGCTCTCACTACCCAGTGCTTCTGATATTACTGCAAGCCAGCGGGACCACAGCCTACACTGAGATGACTTGCTGATTACCTCAGCTGCCCAATGATACTGAAAATCCATTCCTCTGTAAGGAGACATATACCAGAATTTGTAGTTATCTTGGGCATGTGTCAAAGGGAAATATAGTACATTTTGCAGCTGCCTGAGGAAAGAATATTAGGTCATGGACATAACATATAAATACCTGACTGATGGGCCATGTAAGACTGTCACAGACATCAGAAACTCCAAAGCAAAAACACTCTGTGCAGCCCTGAGGATTTCTTTCTTGCAAATTGTAGAATCCTGGTTTACAGAGATCACAGTTTTCACCTTCTACATTTTCCTGTCAAAGGCATATAACATTTGGTTCACATCAGCATTATTATGGCAACAAATACCATGGATTAGGTGAGATTTAGGCATAACAGCATTCAGAAGGTTATAAAAGAAAACACATTTCAGCACAGCAGGATTATTGAATAGGATTCAGAGCTTAAAACTGAAACTGATTGGAAAAATTCATCAGAATTTGCCAGTTCATCAAAATCTAAACAAGCCCCAGCAAGGGTTCTATTGTAGTAAAGTTTCAACACACAGGCAGGGTTTGAAAAGCTTCTGCCAGCTTGCCAGCCTACTTGTCTTGTAGCTTGACTTTGTAGATTGCTCTGGAGAAAGATCTCACGTTCTCTGAATCCAGATGGATTACCTTTCAGATATCTCACTACATAGAATCCAGAAAGTTCACCTTTAAGGCCAGGCTCTTGGAGCCACTGCAGCCAGCTTCAAGATAACAGTTTCTCAGCCATCTCTTAATATTTATGCTGTGACACCTACTACTGCTGACACCTCTTCCTGGAAGAATACCACACTATGCTAGCTGGGAACTCTTTCACCCAACATGCTTTGGCTAAGATCCAGAAACTCCTGCTCCAGAAATAGAGGTGCTCCACTCCTTTAGCTCTTTTCATTGGTCTTATGCCATGCAAATTGGGTGGTTCAGAGTGAACAGCTATAAACCTCTTTCAATGCAGAATTTACAGGGGAAAAAAACCTCCAAGATGGTGCACCCAATATATTTTCTCGCAGAATTTGTGCAGCAAATATGTGGCTATTTCTTCAAAAAAAGTTTAGACAATTGCTGCTGACAAAAAAAAAAAAAAAAAAAAAAAAAAAAAAAGCAGAGAAAATATTTGACAAATACCCACAAAGCTGTGTAAATAGCAGATCTCTATGGGTATTTGCATACACTAAGATATAGACCATTTCCTACTGCCAGGGACAAGGTTCTGATAATGTCCTAGCTTCGTATCAAGGCAAGACCTGGACACAGATCACTCTCCAATCTCAACCTTTGGTTTCAATTATGGGAGAACTCCACCACAAAGGCAAAAAGAGATTTATAGAACACCTCAAAGCTCCGTGATACATATGGTTAGGACACTAAAACAGCAAGACACCCATGTGAAGCACAATTGTTTTGAGGAAGCCTACACGATCTCTGCATTGCCATGTGAAATGTCTGTGGACCAAATTCTGCTTTCGAAGCAGTTACCAGGATACCTCACTTGAGTCACAAGAATCACTCCAGATTGCAGACTTACATCAGATCTGGTCCTATGGAGCAAATGTCAGGGTTACCAGAGAGAAATCTGAAACTTCCGACTGTCTTTCCTTCTGGAAGAGTGTTTGGCATGTCAAGTTTACATAAGACCTCTTTATGTCAGGTTATGTGTTTTTGTAAGCAAAGTACAACCCGTGCTTGCAAAGCATATTAAAAATTTATGATCTCCAGTTCTTATTCAAAGGTTGAGGATGACTGCTTCTATTTGTTCATATGCAAACTTGGGGAAAATATCAGGCAAAGTGCCCCCTGAGATAATGAGATCTTAAAATCTTGGATTTTTACAGAAATAGTATTTGTATGCTCTTTTCAGCTTTTTTATTTCCCAGTCTTCAGGATGGAATTGGATGACACATTTCCCTGTCCAACATTATTGGACAGAAATTATTTATTTCTTGATGAAAATAAAAAATCTTACCCAATGACTAGACCTGAAGAGCTGTGTTTCAGGAAAGATGAAGTATCACAAAATGCACCATATTAAAAAAGAATACCTTTTTCTACTGTGTTCACAGAGTCTGCAAAGGCTTAGAAATCCTGCTTCCTTCATTTGATATTTGGGGAGCACAACTTTTCTCTTTTCATCTCCATAGGTGGTCTCTGTCTGGTGACATTCTTTGTGAGCTGGCCTAAAAATTCTGTATGCCAGGGTTGTGCCCACAGCAGCACTGAAAAGGGGCAGTTTCTAGTCTAGTTTGTACTAAAATTTTCACTAGTTATCTGCATTGGCTGATACAATGTTAGCCTAGCTCAAAATCAGGCACCTATCTCCTTTTTCGTATTTAAATTGGTGATTGAAGCCATTTTGCTTTTCCAGAGTCTCTTTATTTATATAAGTTTGATTTTTTTGGATCAGATAAATTATGCAAAAGGACTAAATTTTCAGAAGAATTGTCAAACCAACCATGTTATCTTTGGCTCCTGTTTACTATCATATTTGGCAACAAATACATAAACTACTCTAACACTCTTTCAGAAAATTAAGTAATTTCTTTAAATGTTAACACAGTTCAGTTGCAAAATTCAGTGGAATCTACAGCTGCAAGAAATTTTAAGAGGTCTGGATATTTACCAAAAAATAAAATGCTGCAAAACTGCTCTCTTTTTAAACATTTCTATGGTTTATATTTTGTAATTGAATAAGTAAATCATATTCCATACATATGTCTAGTGCAAATGTTCCAAAAGTTCTTTCCAAAAGCCTGCTGTTTCTTCACACAAAGCAGATGTTTTAAACACATTTGTTTACAAGCAATCAGTGGCTTTGAAGAGAAGTATCAGCTCATTCCTAAAACCAAACCCAGCTAGGCATACTCAGTCTCTGTGACTCCCTCACATATGCACAGGTTTTTAATGTCAGTCTGGCCCATTATTATAGAAAATGTTGCATTAGTAACATACGGAACTACTCAACATAAATTACCATATTTTTCAGTACAGAGAATATAGTAGTTTAAAGTTCTAGGCTGTCAGGTGTGTACACCAGGTTACTTCTTATGAAGTGATTTCCCCAGTTAATGAAATAATTTCACTATTAAAGAGTAGTTAATAAACCACAGATTCCACATTGAACTAAAATGGCAGTTTAGTACTCACTTTGCAAAGACAAGGTTCTGTGCATGGATCTTCATTAACGCTCCCAACCAGGCTGCAGTTACAGCGCAGGCAGTTTGGGTAGCCCCGATACCCAAATGCACAACGATCACATTTTTCTCCTGCATAACCTTCCCTGCACTGACACTGGCCTGGCCAAGTCCCTTAAGTAGCAAAAGTAGAGAGGGAAAAAAAAAAAAAAAATCAGACCAGTCAATAGGCTGGATTCAAGATGTCTCAAATAAATTAGAAATAATTTAACATTCCCTTTTTATTACACTCCATGTCACATTCCACAGATACTTGGCACAAGGTCAGTCTCGCTGTTATTTTTCATATTTAAACAATCAAATGCACAGAAACTGCAACAAAATGAATTTTGTGATACCTGTAACAGCATTCACAAACAACAGTGTTAGATCTCAACACTTCATATTGTTTTACACAGTAGGAGCCCACAGTGCCCACAGGAGAACACGTTCAGGGACCTGAAATACTCCAAAATCATTAAACTACATTATGCCCCAGCATCACCTTCCCAAAGATTTATCAGTGTTTTGAAGTGGTACCTAAAAGGCAACCATTCAAAGGTAGATAGTGTTTCTCAAACTTCAATGACCTACAGGCAGACTTGAAATTTAGGGAAAAGGCACTTCCTGCTTCCTTACCAGGCTGAGAGTTAGAATGGTGCTCATCTTTAACACAGACAGAACTCAGAGAGCCAAACGGGTCGCAGTCACAGGGATAGCAGGGGTGATCCTCATAGGGAGAAACCTACAAAATAGAAGTTTTCTGGTAAATTCTGAAATTATTAACTGAGAAAAGTAAAATTACATCTGTTTCCTGTCTTCAATCACCAAAACTAAAACAAATAAAGACTGGAAAAATATAATATGGGGCAATAGATAAAGGGAGTAGTCTAACTTCAGCAAGCAGTCTAGAAAAAGCTTAAATGTGGCAACAAAAGCTGATCTTCAATAGCATAAAAATATAGTAACTGCTAATGCCTGGAAGCTGAAGTCTGACACATTCAGCATAAATAGACATTTTTATAAAGTAACAGCAATTAACCACTGTGAACGCTTGCCAAAAGATATGGAAATGTTTAAGAAAAGAGTGGATGCTTTTTGCAAAGATATTCTGGTTCAAAGAGGAAGGAAATTAAAGAAATCTTTGGCTCTGTGTTCAATGAAAGAACAGCTTATCTATTAATAAAGACTCATTCTGACTTCATGATCTATAAATCTTTGAAATACAAAGCAGTGCAAAACGTATGGCAAGATTTTATTTTTTTTGCAGGGAAAATTATCCTTTGAGGTGCTTCATCTGTAAAGCAAATCAGTATTGACCTCTAGATACACATTTAATGGCTATGATTCGATCAAAGACCTTTCTTCAATGCTTCTTACAGCAACTCTAAGACAATCTCTGACTCCAATTTCTTTCTTTGGATGAACTGTTCCTACTGCCTAGCCGTACTCCTATGGACTCATCCTTGCTCTGTGCACAAATTTATGCCAGATCTTTAAAGTATGGGTTTTTCAAAATATGCATGAACTCATCAAAGCAAGACCATGTAGAGCAGAAATTTAGTTCAGAATGTCTCATTATACAGAGACCTCTAACACTGCAGTTATATGCATTGTTAAGTTATATAAGTTCATATGTTTAACTCTGTCAGCCACATCTTAACAAATGTCTTGTAGAGTTTATGCTCTTTTTCCAAAGAGTGACACTGGAAAATAAACTCAGAGAGCATAAGTTCTGCAACAATCATATCAAGAAGAACATTTGTTGCAACATCTCACGAGCCAAAGATTCTGATCTTCGAGCCAGGTCCTTTTTCAACACTGGTTGAAATGGGCTGATACAGGATGGTACACAATTTTGGCACTTTTGACAAGACAGTGAAACTTTACTACTTTGGACCTTTTTAGAGCTTTACCCACAGGAGAAATGGGTTTCCTATCAGAACATGTACATTTCTATACTAGGCTATCAAGCGTTATCTTCACTCACAATTTTCTCCTCCAGTAAATTTACCTGTCCTCCCACACAATTGGACAAGCATTTTGGTTTTTTTCTGAAAGTTTTGGCATTGCTATTTATTTAAAAAACCCTCTATAATTCTTAGCTATTCTGCAACTGATAAAAAAACAATATATTAATCACAATCAGCTGAAATAGGCATGATACCACGTTATAATTCACCAAAACATTAGAATGATATGTTCTAAATCTTACTTTGTGTGGTCTAAAATATCCATCAGCACACATTTCACAGTTGATCCCAGTAGTATGTTGAGTACAGTTTAAACACACACCACCTCCTATATACTGGCCATGAATATCCATGCTCCTTTTCTGATCTGCAATACTCTGGTTGTAATAACAATCTTCTGCTTTGTTATGACAGTTACATTCTGAGAAGGAATGGAAAAAAATAAATTTTTTTCTTATTCACACTGTGTAACATTTCCTATAATACTGACACTTTTCAAAGTCGAAAATGTAAGTAGAAGAGCCTATCAATTGACCTAAAAAGTGTTTTTTCCCATGTGCTTCATCAGATTTAATACACTATATTTCTTAGCAAGTAAGCAAATTTCAAAACCACTGTTATCATTTTAACAGCGCTGGTTTTAGCAGTATTCTGTATATCCTACAGGACTGTAGTCAACAGTGATGTGGGCAATTAGCAATAACTGTTCCTTCTTCTGTCCCCTGCATTACAGATGAAAACCTGCCTAATTCTTCTCTTATTTGTACTACAGACAAAATCTGAGAAGTCAACTAAGAAGTACGTAAGTGTAAACTTTATTTAGTTTAAAGAGTGTCATTATGACTTGTGCAAAGACTTCAACTAAAAAGACTTCTTTTCCATCCAGAACTTTAAGTTTTATCCAATAGGTTCTTAATTGTCTGCAGCTTGTGCTATGCATTAGTAATGTGAAGTGAGAAAATGCACCAACTAGCCCTAGCAACACATTCAGCCATACTGGCACAGCCTAAGTCAATCTATCAGACAATCTGAAGCATAATTGGCCAGTAAAAACATTTGTTATCAGAACAAAGTTCTTCATCTGACAAAATTTATGATCAATTGATGAAATTTGCACTTCAAATAGCTAACAAAATGATTGATGTAAATTTGCTAGTTTCTACAGGAGTACAATAAATCCCCGAGTCCCTTTGAAAAAGAGACTCTGGAAGCTAAACTACATGACAACTCCACTAGCCAAGGAGTCACACTGAACAGATTATAGAAAACCATCTGAACATTTATGATTAGAAGTAAGTTCTCTACCTTTGAATAATCCCATGGAGATAGTTAATAGTTTGTGGATTTTTCTGGGGAATTGGTACAGATCTGTATGAAAGCAACCTCAAACAAGAGAGCAAGGCTTCATGAAACTATCTAAATGCCTGTGCATACTTACTCTCACATTTGTTCCCAGCAGAAAGGGTTCCTGGTCTCCATGGTTTCTGGTGGTAGCCTGGACAGCACTTGTTACAGCTCTCTCCACATGTGTTGTGTTCACATTGGCACTGCAATTTCTAAGAACAAAAAAATCCACTTTCTTGTAATATTTTTTAATGGATAATTTAATCAGTATTGCCAGAAGTCTGCCCCAGTATGAATCTCACACCAAAAAATGGCACAAATGGCACATTTGACCCACAAATACCCCACAAATAGGACTGAACTGCTCTACCATGGTACATCAACTACTAGGAAATAACCTTCCCAGAACAGGCGGGGCAAATCTCCTGTGCTGCAAGACAGACTGTGTCTTGTGCCCCTTGAATTGTTTAAATTCCATGCCAACGAAGAAGAGTTTACTTCAAGAAAGTTACACTAGAAAACCCAGATATGCTTGCTCTGAAAAAAAAGAAAAATACAGCAAATAATTTGCATGCATCATAAGATCTATTTTAGCTTCCTCTTTCTCATTCTCCTTAGGATTTTTTTTTTAATTTAATTTAATTTAATTGGAAAAGTTGTTATGCAAAAATGAGATTAAAGAATACCTTTGTGATTTCATCCAAAGGGCAGCTTCGAGCATGGCCATAACAAATACACATGCCACCAACAGAGATGTCCTTTATTGAATAGTAGTACTACAAAAAAAACAAAGGTGAGAAAGGTATGAATAAAAGACATTTACGTGTATTTACATTTCCCTGCCCTACTCTGCAAAATAAAATGCCAGCATTCAACCCCTCTGTGCCTTGAAAAATAAAATAAATACTTGAAAATATTTGCCATTTGGGGAAATCTTCCATTTGTCCCATGTTTTTCCCTATTGGTATGAAACACTAACTGACTTTTAAATAGGTATGTAAAATTCCTCAGCTTTGGGAAAGACCACCAAATGTGACCTCAGCCGAAATGTACTTGCAAAAAAATTATCTTTTTTTCACTTCACAAGAAGCCATAAAGCATAAAAAATTACCATATTTTAGAGTCAGTCTGGGGATTAAGAGTATGCTTTTTTAAAATTGGAACTCTCTCCCCTTAAAACCACTTTGCATACCCATTTCCAGACCAGCTCTTTGCTACTACTGTGTAGCCAGTGAAATATTCTGTCCAAACTCTTAGTTTAAAAATTGTGGATACAGCAGAATACTATCCATTAATACTGCCAGGTGGTGAGCAAAAACAACATACATAAGGAAAGGTTTTAATTTTCAAGGCAAAGGAGAGGCAGGAAATGACCATCTGGGTTCAGTTGCAGCTGCAGTATCAACATGGTTGGCCTGTTTGTATCCTGGGAATTATGTACTACAGGGGAATGAAAAAGAAACTCTTTTTGAGGATACTTCTAAGGGAAGAGTTCAGTGCTCTCAGACCTAGCAACCCTAACGTCAGCTGGTTCAGGAAGAGAGGTAGCCCTGGGTGGTCAGACATGCTGACTCCTTGACTGTTATTTCTTTTGGAGTTGGAACACACTGTCTTTTATTTCATACTTATTTTTTTATGGTCTTAAATTTCTTATGTTCACTATTTTGGGAGGGTTTTAATTGTTATGGGCTTGAACTACAAAAATCATTCAGGGGCTTATCATGAACAGTAAGTCCTAAACTACAAAGAAGGAGGTTCGGGCTAAGAAAGGAAGGGGACAACAGCAGAATTTAATTTCTCACTGCTTTCCCTGCTTCATCTCCTTTTCGTATTTTCTGACAGTGTATGGCTCACAGCAGCTGTGTGCAGCTTGGAGTGAATGAGAGACCAGTGATAATCAAATGCTACAGACAGAAATAAATAAAAAAGAACATAGAAATAAAGGTGCTGTTGAACACTCAGAATCTGAATTGACCATTTTTCAAGACTATATACAGGAAACTAAACGTAATTGGTATCAACAACCATAGTAAAGTCTTCAAAGACAATAAAAACAGTATTTAGAAAGCTGAAAGTGGTTATCTTTGTTGTAGCTGGTTGTACAACAAAGTGAGACACCAGGATTTGGGAACCTTGGCCAATATGTGTAGTTTTTCATGCAAAACTGCACTAAGTAGTGTTAGGTGGTGAAGCACTAGGCCCTGGATTGCACAACTGTGTATGTTACAAAAGCAGTGGCAATGCTTTTCCTCCAAATTCTTGTTTCCCAGCTGTATGTTTGCATGCTTCCATGTCAAACTTTTCTTATTGGGATGTATGTCTTGATATACCAATACTATTTAAAGATCTAAATATCAACCAGCCTGCTCGGTAGGAACATCTCACCTCTCAGGTTGTGAATTTCCCTACTGCCAGCAAGGCACAGCTGGAGAGCTGTCCAATACTCTGCACTCTCGCAGTCTCCATGCTAGTAGTTCCCATTGACAGAAAATGCAAACCATCCAGATTTTATACTTTAAAATGCTGCAGTTGAATGGACACCTTGAAAGTACCCACCAATCCCTGACCAAATCCAAGTTCCTTCCTCCCTTCTGTACTCAGCTATCCAGACATCACAAGGATTGCCTGTATCAGAGAAGCCACAAACTGCAAGATTTCTGTTGCTGCACAAGGAAGAATTGCTGCAGATGTTTTCCAGGAAAAAGAGCTACAAAGAAAGGGAAGGGAACTTCTCATGTTCTCCTGTCCTCATCAAAAAACCTACTTTCACAGAAAATCCTAAAGCCTCTGAAGTGTTAACCTATGAGTCGTGGGCAAATTAAGATGGTTAAAATGGCAAGATACAAAGCAGAAATCTTGCAGAACTGTTTAGACTTCAATTATTGAATTTATGTGAGAACCTGAAGAAGTCAGCCTAAGTGCTTGTGGCTTAGTTTCCACAATTTCACTATCAAATCTGGAAGTCAGTTAACAATCTCAAAATTCTATAAAACATTTTACATTAATTCAAAGTCTCAAACAATTGATTACAATCGCCTTTAAAAAATTAAGAAAATTCTTATAAGACATGAAAATTCACAATAGCAATGTTTTCAAATAATTATGTTTATGAATCACAGCGCTGAGTCCTGAAATCCATGATGCACCGCAAAAAATACTGCAGTGGCATCAAGAGCAACCTCAAGTAGCATCTCCATCATCCAAACCGTATTTTGCATTTTGAGGATAAAGCATTACAAATACTGCTCCTAGCACAAATCATTTACACAAACAAATAAAAATAAAAGAAATAAAAACCACCCTGAAAAGCTTTTCCTAAAAGCTGTTTATGACAAAATATTGTTGCTAATGGTGTCAAAGGCAGGGCAAGAATTACGTAACAACCTATCAAATCCACTCTGTGAATTACAAGGATTAAGTACTTCTCCTTCTCAAATAGGTCGGAATAGATTCTCCCATCAAGCTATACTGAATACCGTTAATGAACAATCAGCTCACCCTTCTGGTAACAATGGGGTCCAGCTCTTTAGGATCGTTGTGGCTGAGAGTCATGAGGTCAGCATTCAGAGTTCTAATACGCTGCAGTCGCAGGCGAATGTATCGCGCAGAAGTAAATTCCAACAGCTTCTGTGAAGGATCATCAGCACTGGGCCTACCATTGATCAGTGATGTGTGAATCTGGAAAGAAAGGCTGGCTCAGACACGAACATAACAATGATTCATTCACCACAACAAACAGTAGTCTGAGAATCAAAACCACAGAACTTATCATGTTTCCCAACAAGTCAGGATGGCGACATGTTAAGCTGCCTAGAGGTTCTTTCTATTTCCCCATTGTCTATCCACAGATAAAATTCCTGCTGCCTGACTCACACTGTTCTGAAACCATCAATATCAGCTCATCACAGTCCCAAGTCTCCTGGGCTTTTGTGGAGATAAAATAAGGAGAAAAATCTATCTACAGTATCAAGGTGAGTCCGTAGGTCCTGGAATCTTCCTTCCTCTCCCTGCTTGAGATGGAATATGTAACTCTGGCCAAAAGCTCAATTCTGTCTTTATAGATTTCTTCTCTGCAAATAGAAAGATCTACAAAGCATAATCTGGTCCACATTCTCAATCTGGGGTCATTAATCCTACACCTAGCAGTGACAGGGCTGCACAATCAGCAAGAAATACTCAGTGATAAGAGAATGCAGTGGAAAGCCACAACAAAGATGACAACTGAAAGCAAGGGGTTGCCATCACAAACCCTCTCCTTTGACCTACATCTTTCTTGCACAATTCCAGTTAGCCACACTAAGATGACTCTTGGTATAAAATGCTCAGCTTTTTCTGGCAACAGCTCCTTCCCTCTTTCCAAAGCTACTTAGGAACACACAAGGATATAGTGCCCTATGACCGTACAGTCCCTGCTCCGTTTTATGTAAGAAACAGGAAAACAAGACCCTACCCTACAGGCAACAAACAAGTGTTCAACAGTTCACTTGGTGTCCATAACAAACAAAGGGTCATGTTTTAGGCTTGTCAGCTGCATTTCAGAGTGCATGACATATTCTCATTTATGAAGAGCAGTTTCATGTTATATACTATTCTTGAACTTATAGTTTCAATTTTGTCTAGTACTGTCAAATTTTCCCCTGAAAATACTCCTACATGTTATAGATTTATTTTTTTTTAATCTTCATTCTATAACAGAGCTAGGGACTCCCTAGGGGTTAAGTGTGTCATTTAAAAGGCATACAAACAGACTTGTAATAGAGGTCACATTCCCAAAATTATAATTTTGACATTTATTGATTAGCACCATTCCTTCTTAATATTCTAACATAGTGTGTTCAAAGATTTCCACTTTTTTGATAGCCCATCCATTTTTTAACCACAAAATAACAGTTATGAAAACCCAAATGTTTCCTAGGTGTCATCCTGCAAATTAGCACCACCTGATATAGTATTCAGCTCTCATAGAAACACAGAGAATTCTTCTAGTCCATTTCCTATGCTAAAGCAGGATTTATTAGAGTTTTTTTAGATGGTTGACCAATCTGTTTTCAAAGACCAGTGCTGGTGCTGACTTTACAACTCTCCAAGGCAATGTACTCCAGGCCTTTTCGGCTTTATTGTTAGAAATGCTCCTAATCTCTAAACCATGTTTTTCCTTGTTACAATTTCAGATCTCTTCCTGGATTCAGTCTCAGACACGCAGAAGAGATTTCTCCTTTTTGTACACACGTTTTGTGCAACTGAAGACAGAATATGCCCACCACGTCTCAGTCTGTTCTCTTCAGGCAAATTGGTCGACATACTCATTCAGAAGTTATTTTTTTCTGCTGAGAATTACAAGGCAGAATTGTTGGCCAAATATTCAAGTATCACTGCACTCCTTTTAGTAAAAAAAATTAATATCTATATACCCAACTAAAGACGAACACAACTTCAGCATGGGGCACCACATCCTACTCTCATTTACCTTTCAGTACAGACAGAGAATTTGCTGGGCTTGCTGCAATCCTTTGATTTCCTCAGCAAAGAGAGTAGGACCAAACCACAGCACTGGATTTTCAAACATACTGTGTTTGCTTTTTTTATCACTTAGACACCAGAGATCTAAAGATCCAGAAAAGCCTGTCACAACCAATTGGCCTTACCTCCCATGTGTCACATGTCACTTCGATTTACAGTCTTTCCTGCCTAATATATACTCTCACTATTGGGAAACAGTGCCTTCAAGTGATGAAATGTAAATTATGACTCACTTTTTTACTCTAAAGTTAAGAGCTTAAGCAGTAGAAATTCTACCGTCTAGAAATTCTACTAGTAGAAATTCTGTAACAATACACTTAAGTCTTTATAGAAACTGCAGAGAAATCTTAACAAGCAGAAAAAGGGAGAAACGGAAGGGATACTGACTAAGGTACTAAAGAAGAAATATCATGACTCTCCTTGCACACTGCTAAATTTGGCCAATATATTGCTTATATAAGCTTATACAACCCTGATATTTCTGTATTATGAATTTTTGGCTTACATGTCCTTCATAATTTAATACCATTTTCAAACAACTGCAGCTTAAGCCTTGCAATTCATCACAAGTCCTGAACTGATTCTGTAAATTGCCAGAAGCAATATAAAGTAAATATAAATCAAGCAAACAACAGAACTTACAGTAAAGCAGCTACATCTCTTCAAACCTGAGAAAAATCTAGCAGCCAAACTGGCAAAATGTCAGATTTGGAAAAAAAAATGTTATTAATGACATCCATATTTAGATATGTGGTCTTTTTATCCGAACAGTTATTTCACATCAAGACACTTCAAGCTGATGGCAGAGAGCCAGGATGACAGCAAATGCCAGATACAAGGCAGGCACTTACAGATATCAGGTGGCTTGGAGGGCCATTCTTAAATTCAACAGATTGGCCAGAAAAAATTACAAAGCCCTAAATACATATATTTTCCATAGAGTTCCAAGATTCACTAATGCAGGTTGTGAGATATTCCGCACTGGCAATATACCTGTTTGACAGACAACCCAGTTACAAAAGAGCAGCCTGCCCTTTGTGAATGACAGCTTTTATGCATGTGTGTTGATCTGCTGGAGGGCAGGAAGGCTCCCCAGAGGGATCTGGACTGGCTAGATTGCTGGGCTGAGGCCAGTTGGATGAAGTTCAACAAGGTCAAGTGCTGAGTCCTGCCCTTGGGTCACAACAACCCCAGGCAGAACTACAGGCTGGAAAGCTGCCCAGCAGAAAAGATCCTGGGGGTGCTGGTTGACAGCAGCTGAACCTGAGCCAGCTATTCTCAGGTGGTCAAGAAAGCCAATGGCATCCTGGCCTGGATCAGAACAGTATGGCCAGCAGGACCAGGGCAGTGACCATCCCCCTGTACTCGGCACTGATGGGGCCACACTTCAAATCCTGTGCTCACTTCTGGGTCCCTCAGTTCAGGAAGGACACTGAGGTGCTGGAGTGTGTCCAGAGAAGGGCAGTGCAGCTGGTGAAGGTTCTGGAGCACAAGTCTTGTGAGGAGCAGCTGGGGGAGCTGGGGTTGTTCAGCCTGGAGAAAAGGAGGCTCAGTGGTGACTTTATCACTCCCTAACCTGACAGGAGGCTGTAGGCAGGTGGGGTCAGCCTCTTCTCTCAGGCATCAAGTGATAGAACAAGAGGAAAGAGCCTCAAACTGTGCCAAGGAGTTTTAGATGGGAAACTGGGAAAGTTTTCTGCATAGGAAAGATTGTCAAGCATTGGACAAGGCTGCCCAGGGAAGTGATAGAGTCACCATCCCTGGAGGGACATATAAATGTGTCACTTCAAGAACAATAGTTTAGGGGTGAAGTTGGCAGTGCTGAACTCATATAGTAGGACTCAGTGACCTTAGTCCTTAGTAGTAGGACTAATAGTTGGATTTAATGACCTTATAAGACTTTTCCAACCTAAAGGATTCTGTGATTCTCCATTGTAGACAGAAATTTAATTCAGCTATTTTTTTGTGTTATGTTTTTCCATCACTGCACTCAGAAAAAAAGCAGTGTTTTAGATAATTAACTGGGCTACACTATCTATACCATCAGGAAAAAAGAACGAGAAATAAAATGTCACTAAATCAAATTTCTGGCATCCCTGCAGCTGGAGTTGTATGGCCAAGTCAATGTACATTACAACCAGCACTGTTCCTATACAGTGAGTTTAAGGGTTTTCTGGTTAATTGTGTGGAGAGACAGGTTTAGGTTTCTTTGTTCCATTTGATCTGTTAGTTCTATGTTGATTTTATCTTGATCATATGCTCACAATGCTGCAAAAAATTTTTTATTAAAGTAAGTGTGACATTACATTATTGAATTACACTGGGTTTTTTTCTTGCTGTTAGTTTTAATTTTATGTGAATGGCTACATACAGTCCAATCTTTCTTTTAACCAAGAAATAAAAACATATTTATTTCTATGAATCTAGAAGTTACTAGCATTCTCCACAGTTACCACCACACTTACTATCACAGTCACACATTTCAGCAATCACGATGGAATAACCACTGGTTTTAATGTATCATTTCATTGTGTGGCTGCCTCTTCATAATAAATTACACAAGTACCCTGAATAGAGTTTGTTAAAAGAAAGAACAATCAACAGCAAGATTGCACAACTCATAGCCCTTTTAATTATGCTACATCCTTGAAACAATGCCAAGGCTTGTTTAGGAGTTCCAGCTGTGCCGAGCACTTCAACAGTGTTTGCAGCTTTATCTCACACAACCAGGTGTTCCTAACACAGGAGTTTTCTCTACTAAATGAAAAAACTGGCAGAACAAGAGCCTCTGTTGTAGTTTTTCAGGATAAAGCAACTAATAATTCACAGCTAATTGCTACCATCAAATTATATGGAAAGAGAGAACAAAGAGTTTAGTAATGGGAACACACAGAGCCAAAGACATATTTCATCCCAACATTTAGGAGTTTGTTATACTAGTACGTGATTTAAAGATAACGTTATTAGAGTAGAGTAACAGATGATCTGGTAGTGCTGAGGATAATAAACTCTGTAACTGCAATTCAAATGTTTTCAAATTGCTATCACCCCACAATTCCAATCACAACCTGCAACTACAAAAACAAAGATACCTCTCCATGTTCCAGGGGAACTAGTCTGGAGTAATAGGAGGTGCAGATCACTTCATCATCTCTTTTGTAAGTTGGTGGCCCAATTCTTGGTGTAATATTGTAACGAGTTAAACATTCAGTATCACTAATTGCATAGTACTGCCATGGCCTGAACTCCGTGCCATCTATGGAGCGTTCCAAAATCCAGTTTCCAGGTCGTGGAGCATTAGCAGCTTTGATGATGACATATGCAACTTGAAAGACCTGAAAAAAATGCAAGGAAATTTTAACACTTCATTGTACTGTAAAACACCACTGGAAGCCAACGAGGTATAAATTTAAATTTTAAAAGCAGTATATGGTTTGCCTGGGGAGAGGGTAAAATTTGGTACAGTAACTGGATAAATTTTGTGCACAAACATTTGACAAAAGGTCCACCTATATGTGTCCAGGATGTCAGTCTGTGCTGATGTAATAGCTGAAATCTGTATCTATTCTGGACATCTCAGGATTAGTTGTATATAACAATCTGTGGGAAATGGTTAGCTTTTCTGAACCACTGAGGGCTTCAAAAAAATGGGGTTTGGCTGGGCTTTGTTAATTGGTGTTTTGTGCTTGGTTGTTTGTTTTTGTCAGGTTTTCTATAGATGTAGCCCAAAAACCTCTTTAGTTTACAGTTTAGCAGGGAATGTGATCTTCTCTGCAACAGCATTTCTGATAAAGTTTTTACACTCTATGTTAAAAACCTCTTTGCTTTACAATTTCATCCTGTGTTGGAAGTTATTTCAGCAGAAGACTACTTACAGACACTGCTAAAAATACACAGAGACAAATAAGCTGAATGTGACAAAAATAAGCATGGCAAAATAGCTAACATTCTTAAGTAATGTTAAGATGTACATGAGCTATGCAGCTATCTTGACTATTTTTCTGACAACCCAAAGTAAAATCCCCACGCACACAATAGGACTGTTCAGCACTTTTGTGAGTAGGCAGGGCAGTAATTAAGTTCATATCACCTTATAAATTACCTGGCCATGGCAGCCAGATAACCTGCACTGGCCCCCTCCTCATTACAGCATCAGACATGACCACTGAAGTGCACTTACTGCAAAGCCACCATGTTCTCCCTTACCCAGTACCTGCTACGTCACCTCACCCAAAAAGGTGGCATTTGCAAATTCATGACTTCTAAATGGGAAATGTTTCATATACACTGGACTAACAAGCCACTTTTAGATAAAAAAAACACAACTCTGTATTATTCAACCATCTCAGAGAAACGTATTTCCACTTGAGCAGACTGCCTGGTCGGCTGATATTATCATCATAATTCCTGTCTGCATGTGCAGTATTAATACCATGTTGAGCTCCAATCTGGCTGCAATCAGTTCTTTCATACATTATAAATTTAAATTTTTAATTTTTTTTTTTTTTTTTTTTGCAATACAGACTAAAGCCAAAGCAAGAACAATACTTGCCACATGAAAGCAGGTTTTGATTTTGCCAAAAGGGGAAATAAACTCACAAACATAAATAGTAACTGCATTGTGTACGCAATTCAGGAAACTATTTTTGAAACAAAACATGATTTAAGTGAACAAAGCTTTGATTAGGAAATCTTGCACACATGAGAAGGGAAAAAAATGATGATACTTCAAATGGTTTACTACATAATATATTTTTTAAAGTAAAACAATCTTTTTTATTAAAATCAGACATAACTTAAACAACAATATTCACTTGGTTTGATTTTCTTTATAAGCACTCCAGTTTTATCCTGTTAAACATCTGTCAGATACAAATAGAACATTTCTAATTGTTCTAATAAATATGAAGATTTACAGAAAATGAGGATTTTACTGTGACCTTTCAGCAATGCAAGCAGATGCAGGCAAAAGGAGAAGCCAGTTCACTATTTAGTCAGTCTTAGAAATAAAATTGCTCTGCTGTATACAAATCCTCCGTTGTTTCACAATCTTAAAATTTGATCAAAGTTAAATGGATATCAAGAATTATAATCCAACTTCCATGAAGAGAAGAGTGCTTTTTAAATAAAATCTACATCATGCCAACAGTCTCCAGCTGAAAAATAAAAGCCAAAATACATGGTTTTAAAGGAACAAAGTATATCATTTGGGCAGACTTCAAGCCAAACAACAATATTCCCAACACACAACCTGGATTTCATTGATTCAGCTAGTGGTACTGAGTTTTGCACTCAGTTATAGCTAAGCAGAATCTAGTGTATCATCATTTCAGTAACCAAAACCTGAAGACAGTTGTATGTGACAGGAGTTGCTTGTATGGGTATTTTCTCTATCACAGATGAGAACTTCACGAAAGTATTAAAACTAGAGAAGTTTTATTGACTGGGCTTACAAAGAGCCATGCACTTACAAGTTTCTTTGAAGTCAGTAATCTTTCTCAAATGCATAAAAGATGCAAGACTGGAACCCAAACCTTTTTCAAATACCATGGTAAAAATCTCTCTCAAAAACTCTCATATGTCCCCTTATTTTTTTTTTTTTTCCTCTGCTTGCTGTCATCAACTAAACTGCTTCCCTACCTATTACACAGTTGGCTGAACAACAAATGATCTACTTTTGATTACATTGAGATTTTTCAAGACCCATTATAGTCTTCAGCTGATGTGGCTAGTTCTAAATCCAGTTCCAAATAGTAACAATGAGCCATCCTTCACCACTAACTAACTGCTGCAGTAAAAGTTATTTGCAAGACTATGCAAGTTAAACTTGTTTTAAACATGATGTTCCTTGGTGAGGGAGGAGTGGAAGGAAAAGCCAGTTAAATATTAACATTTTCACAGCAACTGTGCATAAATTCAATGCACAATTCAATAAATTAGATCTCCTTTCAATTCTTCCACTTACACACACAGCTCATAGGTATCTAGTTTTACTTCGCAGGATAATGAACATCAACAACTTCAGGAAAAATTTTCAGCCCCTGAAATAATTTAAGTTAAATAAATAAAGGATTTTTTATAAATGTTCTCAGACTCAAGAAGTCACAAGACAATCTACCAGGAGGACCTCTGTTTTCAGGGATTATGTTTCCAAGCAAAGAAACAAAGCTGGAGGAAGGGACCAAGGTGTTCACAGATGATGTTTTAAGGAATGTCTGTAGGTAGGTTTGCTGACCTCCTAACCCATAGCCTCTGCAACCCATAATAGGTCAAGAAGTACATGTAATAAAAACTGATTTTCCTTTGAGCACTTTACAGAATTTGACTTTAAGTTCTTCAGGTTTGAACATCACCAAAGGCAGTTTCTTATCACTTTCTCCATTCATTCAGTGCCCACCAACCAGCCACATGAGAAACCTGAGCAAGAGCTAATGATTTGTACACTTTAATTTGACTGTTTAACTTTCTCAGAACTAATTTCCTTATTGAACTACAAGGGTAAAAAGGGCAAGTCAAAGTAAGTTAGCAATTCCCAAGCTATAGATTAAGAGTGTCATTTTACAGGCATTTCCATCTTGATTGTTAAGATCAGCCAAATAAACTTGTACTAAAAAAACTCTTTTTCATAGCTGCAATACCAACAAAACAAGAAACTTCTGCTTTAATTAGACCTCCTAAAAACCCTGTTTCCCTGAATGCAGACCCAGCAACATCAAGTGCATCATTCTTGAATACTCTCAAAGAGCAGAAGACTAGATGAAAGGAGGGATATCAGCTCATATTGTTTACAGAAATATCCATCAAAGAGATAAAGACTGCTTCATGCTCTTAGACACTGCAAAGCCTAGCAACTGTTTGCAACATTTCACTCTGACAATTCTGTGACCTTAAAAGTGCAAAATACACTAAAGTCGGCAGAACTTCTAGTCTCATTAATTATCTTTTCTTTAATATTTTGATTCATTATATGCAAACATTAATTTGGAATAGAAGGAAAAATCATATTAATTCAAAAAAATTGAATAAAATTTTTATTGTTAGAATGTACAGATGAACACCCTGAATTTATCAATTTCACAAAGCCACAAAAGGCTTTTAAGGAACCTTGCCACTTACAATAAATTAGCATTAGCCCTGTGAAGTCAACAGGATAGCATTTTTTTTACATCAGCAAACCATGTATTTTTACAGAAACCTGTTCTCGCCAGTTGATTTCAAGGTGAAAGCTCTGGATCGTATCATAATATTCACATTCTTTCTTACTTTGTAACAGCAGAAACCACAAATTACTCTTACATCAGCCTCCAAGTGGTAATCCAGTACTCATAGAATATTCATGAGCTATGACTTAATCAGAAATGGAGTTGTTTTCTCAACTCAACTTAGTATTATGGGTCTTCCAAGAAGAACTAGTCTTGCTTTGCAATTCAAGAACTTTCTGATATACAAACATCTGTCTTTCTGCTACACCAAGGATACAGAGCACATTTAAATACCTTTAGAAGTCCAAAGCATGGTAATAAAACTGAGGTAAGTAGTCTTTGTTTAATGGTGTCACAGAGTAATATTTTATAGCTGGCTCAATCACAGCACTAAAATGTATCACAGCCAGGATTTATTAGAATTGTAATTTCACAGTGCAACTGCCCAGAGGAGTCAAACTGAGGCAAAAAATGCAGTTTTTATAGAAAACCGCTGCTGTGTATTTTGTTTCTGCAGAGCTACCAGTGTAGGAAGCACAAGGTCATAAATCAAATCTTAGTGTCTTGTACATCAATCCTACACCTCATTGCTACACTACTCTTTCCCAAGTTCTGGATCATTGCCATACATTTAATGGAAAGGGGGAGGAGGAGGCAGTGGTGTAGGATGTGGGAAGGAAAGACTATCATACATGTGGATCCTGGAAAGACTGAACAGCACACTAGAATAAATGCCCCTAGATGTCATGATGTATATGAGCTAGAAAATGATGACATAAGCACTCACCATCCTTATAAATAGCACAGATTCTCCAAAGGAGAAAGATAAAAACCAGTAATTTTGATGCTGATTTTATTAGTCAGTCCTTTTTTCTTACTGAGATCCCATCAAATGATTCCCCACTGCAGCTAGTTTTAGACTAAACAAACTAAGAACAAAGAAAAGAATATCCTCTATTCCTTTCAACTTGAAGCCAAGAGATTAATAGAGTCATAGAGGTTCACTTAGGGAAATTGACACAGAGTCAGTGTTCACCAGCTAAGGGAATCTTCCCCATATTTGCCAGCCAAAGGTATATTTCAGCACTTACCAACCCAACTGCTTGAATTGTATCTCCAAATTAGAGTGGTAATAATCCAAATAATCTATTAGTCCTAGAACTTCTGATAACGGCACAAAAAAACCCCATAAATAATGACCAGATGCTCATTTTTAACACCACAAAAAGATGTGAATATATTCTACACTGTAGCAAGGAAAGTCAAAGGACTTGCAGACTTTAATATAGCATTTGACAGATTTCATGCACAAAGCTTGAAATATTAAAAAAAAAAAAAAAAAGTACCAATGCTGAAGTTATACTGAACACAGGTACTGACTTTCAGGAATATTTTTACAGGTCCTATTTTAAGTAGTTCTGAAACAAATGTATGAAGTAAACAACTACTAAAAACATTAAGGTCCTTCATATGCTTTTCTTTTGTGTTTTCTTTACTGGTTCTGCCTCGTTTAAAGTCAGCACACCAAGTCAGCTCTAATAACTCACTGACTTCAAGCAATCTCTATTAACCAAATCCTTTCTCACAGAGCAGTAATTTACATTCTGTTTGCATAGCCCTAGATGCCTTCTCTCTCTCAGACTCTCTAGGGAAAACACAGAAGAAAGGCCCCTTAGGGGAAACTTTTCAAATCGAATTAGTGAAACTGAGCATGGGTCAGGAGAGGAAAGATATGTATTTGTTGAAACACCAACAGCACTAAGACTGAAGAATGAATGATTCAGAGGGTAGCTCAGCTGGTCTGTTTCCAAAGTTAAATTGTTCTAGGAGGATAAAAACTAAGGCATGCCCTCATTCTTCATTTTCCCTTCCTGTTTGTCCATTTACAAATGAAACACAAAGCTAATTCTTCAAACAACATGAAAATCCTATCCAAACCTCCTGTCACTGACAAAAGACACCCTGTGATTATCTTCCTAACAGTTCTGCTTTCTAATTAAAGAGCAAACTGGGCACTTGCTCAACCTACGCTTTATTTGAAAACATCAAAGTTAAACCCTCTGTTTTAATCTTTAGAATAACTTTTAAGCAGGGTCTAGAGATCCTGCAAAAGCTTTTTACCAATTCTACACTTCAAGTATGCACTTCTTAGTAAGTAATAAAGCTGCTTCTTCCAGACTTTGGAGGCATCCCCATATTAATAAGGAATTGTTGAGCTATGATTTTCAAACAACTTAGGTAGGCCAGCACATAGATCTGTTCAAAGCAAAACAACAAAAAAAAAGCCAAGAAAAATATATTTCTTCACCAATTATTTTGTCTTTTCTTGGAGCAGGGTAGGGTATTTCTGCTTTTCATATGTCTAACAGACAGACTTATAAATTAGCGAATGCTCTGTACAGTTTAGTATGCTCATGTCTAAGAATAATAAATCCCTCCAAGTTTGGCCATACAGAGTGGCCAAAACAGAAAAACCAACTTTTGCCCAGACAGTTCCAGACTCGCCATGGTCACCAATCACTGTTTCAGAAATTTAAACCCCAACTCTGCAGAACAGCAGACAGCAAAAGTTCCTAGAAGATACAGTTTAGATCTTTTTTTCCAGTGCTCCTTCCAACAAAATGATGACTAGAATCAGGCAGATGTCTCCTCACATATAAAATGTGTGCTTTGGCCAATACCTTGAAAACATCGATGCTTAAAAATAAGTCCTTGAAAACACAGACTTCAGGCAACTTTTAAGAAGTAAACGGTGGAGGAAAACAGTAGCATAAGACTGCTGGGGAAAAGACAGAAGGGTGAGGCAGAAAACAGTTACCAAGACAAAGGAATTGGTACAGATGGAATTGGTTACCAAGACCGAACACGGATGAGAGTTTTTACTAAAAACTTTTTTTATTTTATCTAAACACAGAAGAGCTGCAATCAATTTGTATTGGCTTGTATCCCACATCCATTTAATGACACTCACATAAATGTTACTCACCTGCCTTAAATCCAAGGTGATGGTGACCCAGTGGTATTGCCTTCCATTCTGAATGCTGGGACTCTGCCACCAGTTATTGGTACCATCAATTGCACTGGAAATTGGGTGCTGCTCTGTTTCAAAGCAAAATAATTAAACATCTCTTGAAAACAAATCTCACTGCATTTTCTGATCTGAAATGAAGCATATTTGTTTCACACAAAGCACAATCTCTTCCTGTCATAAAGAAGTAAAAGCTGAAATCTGCCCTCAGACAAAAAAGTTGCCACTGGATCCTGCAGTGCTCAGTGGTGATACACGGTGCTCACACTTAGTCAGCCTTTTGCTCCAAGGTAATTGCACTCAGATAGTAAAGAGACTAAAACTAAAACATACTTTACTCCAATACACCCTGTATTCAAGGGGAAGGGTTCCAAAAAAGACACAAACTCATGAAACAAACAAAATCCAAAGCACGTGAAGCTTGCCTCTGGGATTGGCACTGTGACGGTCACAGACGCGGCACTGGGCGTTGCGCAGGGGCCGTCCGGGGACGTGCTCCACCAGTTTGCAGAACATCTCCGGTCCCTTCTCCCCGCAGGTGGCATTGGTGGAGATGTGAGCATTGCTGGCCAGGTTCAAAATGGCAGGAAACAGGCCTTGAAAGAAATAAGGTTTATCAGCCACATCATAAGGCATGCAAAACTGGCACCCTGACAGCAGCACCCCTGTTATTTCACTCCACATTTGGGTGCTTTATGCTGAGGAACACAAGAGTTTGCAAACCAACTCTCCCAGTTACTAAACCTTCCCTTGCAAAGTGAATTAATTAAAACCTGGGGGACAACTGGCCCACTGCCAGAATCAAAGAGGGATTGTAGAGCACACACTCAGCTGGCGTGGAAAACGGCATTTAACACAAGCTCTTTGTAGCAGCAACACCACCGGCCTGAACAGGACACTCCAGACTTTAAAGATTTAAAGACTGAACTTTAGACCTCTGCTACAGGCTTCTTCCGCAGTCTCTGTAAAGTCTAAGGGATATTTTGCTTGCCACTTTTTAATCTTTATACAAACACTTCACTGTACTTCCAAATAGTTTTGCTCTTGTGCACTGGAATAATGTAACAACAGACTAAGTTTCAAGATTACAGCTACCAGACCAGGGATCCTTCACTTTTTCTAAAAGGAGTAAAGTTTTACTTTGGTTTGAAGGCTACTGATAAAATTTCTAGAGTACTGTAAGTGAAAAGTTAAGCACAGTTTCTCAATCAGCTTCCAGCTGTCCCTCATCTGCTAAAAAGCTTTTGTTTCTTGCATAGTTATGGTGTAACAGAGATACTCCATTTCAGAAGTAACTCTGAAAAAGAAGCAATTTTGAAAAGAGGAATCCCGTCTTTAGAGATTAAACCCAGTGGGATAAAATCAAAGCTAGAACCTTGGTATGGTACATTAAAAATGCCATAAGAATTGCTAGTGTTGCAAGACTAAGGTATTAAAATCACATTTTTCTTCTGTTAAAAGGAAATCTGGAAAAAAAATAAAAATCAAGCAGTATTTGTGAAAATATATGCCTATTCCACTATTAAAACTGTATGAATTCTTTTATTACATTTTCCACAATATACATCAAAAAAGACTGTAATATTAAAGCTTGCTTTCCTTAGCTGTCTATACATATCAGTATCTTAGAGGTGGGTGCCCAGAGGATGGTTCCAGGCTCTTTTCAGCAACAGGAGCAATGGCCATAAACTAAAACAGAAGTTTCAGCTCAACACGAGGAAGAACTTCTTCACAGCAAGAGTGGCAGCGCAATGGAACAGGTTGCCCAGGGGGTCATGGAGTCTCCCTCTGGAGGCATTCAAAACCCACCTGAACAAGTTCCTGTGTAACCTGCTCATGGTGACCCTGCCTTGGCAGTGTCGTTGGACCAAATGATCTCCAGAAGTCCCTTCCAACCCTAAAAATTATGTGATTTAACAAGGCTGCATTCAATATTCCTTTAAAATGTCTTTGCCCAGTAATTGCATTACCCTAGAAAGCCTGGAGAAAAGTTCCAGTGTTATTTAAAACTTTACTTCAGCTATTGAAAATTTGGCCAAATTCTAACCTTCTGCCCCACCATATGAATAACAAACTCTGTGTTTTCAATTGCCCTATACTTGAAATTTAATAGCAGGGAGATGGAGCTTTTTATTTTTTTGAATCCTGACTTCATTTATGTTAAATCCAGACTAGGTCAGATGCCTTGTGCTCATTACACTTAAATCTGATGCAGATGAGGATGCTGAAGACATCCTAATGACTACTCTAGTGAGGCTCTTCTGCATGGTTGATGTTTTCTGCATGGGCTTCTCTCCCCTTGTGCAGTATGCGTGCAGGGCATCTCCAGATGCAAAGGCGGAGCCAAAGAAAAAAATGCTGTTCTGTGCTTTCCTACTCAACAAGAAAGCTCAATGGTGGAAGAGGGTATATTTTTTAACACTAGTCTCCAATTATATAAAATTTTTCTAATTGAGTATTAATTGTTACTGTTCATGCAGGAGTCTACCAGCCTGTCTTCAAGAGCCATCCATTACTTCCCAGATCACTCATTACCCTCACTCACATTACACTGTAGCCCTGCCATTTCATTCCAATGTCATTTGCTGCAGTGAAGTAATTTTCTTCCAATAACCCTCAGTCAACAGACCTGTGCCAAAGGGATAGCAACACTATCTCATGATGAGTTTTTCAGGTCCCACAGAGATAAAAAAGAGCACTTCAAGTGAGTTGTACTGAAGTTTTGCCCCAGAATACAAATAAAAAGCAAGAGGTTGTTGGCTCTGTCCTGCAAGGTACTGCATCTCTTCAAATCCTGGTTGACTATGATCACCTCTGAATCTCTTTAATACACTTCATTTTTAAGACAAATTGCAGAGGTGCAGCCACTGATTTCAGGGAAGATCAAGAATAGTATAAGAGATGATTTATTAGGAAACAATAAGTATCTGCAACAAATGAAATTGAAAAAAGGGCAAATTTCAAATAAATGAGTTGCAAATTCAAAGAACATTGTTCCTTTCTATTATTTTACTAAGGAGAGCCAGGAACTCAAGAGTTTCAAGTTCAAAAGTTCTTAGATGCTCCTCTGCCAACCTCACTTCTCCACTCCCCCCTAAAAAAAACAAAACCAGAAAACCAAGCATCTAGTAAGATATTTTTATGCCTTGTAGGAAGCAGTAGGTGTGATAAAGATGAGCAAACACAGAATCGGTCACTTAAATGAGCCATGTACAGATAAAACAGGTGACTGTCATCATATCCTAGTATGAAATGCAATTGGCTGTAACTGACATAAACTCCATCAGAAAATACCATATTTCATTAAACTGAAATTTTGGCAAATTATATTTGTATTTTTAAGGACATCACAGCATCATTTGGTCCTTAGGCAAGGACCTCTGAGATTATCAAGTCCAACCTCTAACTGATTACCACATTGTCAACTAGACCAAGGCACCAAGAGCCACATACAGTCATTTCTGGAGTACCTCCAGGGACAGTCACTCCACCACTTCCCTGGGCAGTCCATTTCTAATGTTTAGCAACTATTCCCATGAAGAAATTCCTCCTGAGGTCAAACCTGAATCTCTCCAGGCACAGCTTAAGGCTATGTCCTTTCATGCCATTATTTGTTGCCTGGGAGAATAGGCTGACCCTCACCTGGCTACACCCTCATTTTCAGGTAGTTACAGAGTGTGATAAAGCCTCTCCTGAGCCTTCTTTCCCCCAGGCTAAACAACCCCAGCAATCTCCTCATAGGATTTTCACCCTTCATCCATTTAACTTTAACAGTTTTCTATCTAAAGTACAGCACAAATGATACATTGAATTCGATTTATTATATTATTCCCCCTAAAAAGAAAGACAAGAGCTCCACGGAAAACCGTGGGAATTACTGCTCAGCATTTCACAAGAGACTATGGTGGTCCTGAGAAAAGCTGGAAGAATTTTTAAACGAAACTCATTTACTTCTAACTGTTGTCCAGCTCTTTTCATGGTAAGGTGAACTCTTTCATTACTTTCCAGTTACTCAGATGTTCATTTGCCTCAAACCAGAGATTCACACACACAATGCCAGAAAATGAAGTGTATCGATGTTAATTTGACCTTGAGAAAGAATAACAATTGGTTCACTATAGCTCAGCACAAAAGCTAAGCACAATGTTTTCATTAGATGTTCAAGCAAGTTGTTTTCATTTGTAAGGACTTGGTTTTAGCCAGATGCATGACTAAAACTCAGTAAGGGAGAAGTGAAAATCTGAGTGGCTAGTGTCAGAATTATGTAATTCAGAGCTTTCCTAGAGAGATAAAACACCCCAAGCTCAGAGGAAGTGGAGGGAATTACATCCCTAGTAAGGTGACCTGTAAAGTGAATAGTGCAAAATTTGTCACATCCACACTCTACACTGTTCAATCCTTCAGGAAATGACAAGAAGTAATTCAGAGGCTGGACAGATTTGTTGTGTGTACAGCTCAGCAGGCAGACCTTATGGTGAAGGACGTAACATTACTGTTTCAGTAAAACTCAGGAAAAAGTTCATAATGACACCAGTTGTAACATTTTCAAATGATGAACAGCTGGTCAGCATGCAGTATACCAGGGAAAGAAGACAGACAAAGAACTTTAAGGTAGACAAGGCAATTTTATATTTTATGTGCTTCAATATGCCTATTGACTGATTCTTCAAATTAACAGGGACACGTGGAGCTTGTCCATGAAGATTATTGGGGCAGATACAAAAGTACTGATAATTCATGCAGGTCATCATGGATTGCCTAAATAAAAGTTATCTCTAGCCAGGACAGCTATCCCTCTACTGTAAAGTTAATGGTCAAGCATACAGCCTACATTTCTTTGGGAATTATTCTACTTTAAACCAGGTTATAAAGAAGTCCTCACAAGCTCCTTGTTGCTGATGTAAACATCTTTCCATAGTACTATGCAATGAGTCTGACATATCTGAACTTACTGAGCATTTTGTCTAGCTCAGATATCCTGTCCATATAGAGCAGTATCAGTGTAGTTCAACACTAGACTTACTCTACATGCTCAGCCCACAGCACATATCCATCACTACATGCAAATATGGGAATCACATGCACTTGTGCACCATCTATCAAATGCTTTTTGGACATACTTTTTTCCCTTCCTTCTATTTAAGTTTTGTCAGTGTAGGACCCTTGGCTGTATTTTGTACAGCTAGATCTGAACAAAACCTCAATTTCATTTTCTGATTCATTTTTTTAATCACTGTTCTGCTTTGGGTAGAAGTGGATTTGTGCATTTTGGCAAAATGCATGCACAAATCTGTGGTTTGTCTAAATATTGCAAATTAAAGTTTGCAAATGTTCTGATAAAAAACCCTAACACCTGTAACACTTGATGCTAGCAGAAATTCTCCTCTCTGTAGATCTACAGAAAAAGACATGATCAGGGTCATGTATTTTTGACCATGTGTAACTGTATGAATCCTCACAATGTGACAGACAGGGTAAAACTACTTTTTACAGATGGTACATGAAGGAAGACAGTTCCCAAAATAAAAATCTTCCTTGCAGAGGCATAGCTGCTTAAAATAATTTCTTTTACAAACAGTTGTACAAACAGAAGGATGCCCATGAGAGTTCTACTTTACACAGGCTTCACTACACCACCAAATATGTTTAACAAGCACAATAAAGATATTACATTTTTGTAATATCAACACAGTAAGGATGTCAAAACTCTTTACAGAAATGCAATGTTTAAGGCAACTTCTTCCTGAATCCAGACTGATCTGTCTGATATTTCTAGAAAGCTAACTAAACTAGGGAGGTGCTTGTTGGGGATGTTTTTCAATGAAGACAAACTGATGGAAAGTGAACACAAAAGATTATATGAAGCAAGCCAAAAACTGAGTCCAGAAAGTTTTCTGGATTGCTCATTACTGCATACAATGGAGACTGTTAAGCCAGAGTGAGCAAAACTGAGACATACAGTAATTCCAAGAGCCTGATTTCTCTCTAAGTATTCTGGCTTTTTTTGTGCTGAGTGTAATAAAGCAGTAACTTGCAAGTGAACACAGTAGATCTGACTTAAAAAACATAAAGAGCTGATGTGTTCAGTAACAATGAGCTTTTATTGTGTCATTCTTCAGAACACAGAAATACTTGAAGGGATCTAATCTCATTTGCAAGTTAGCGTTTTTAAAAATGTTAAGGCAATCAGCAGCTCACAACAAGCCGGCAATGCTGAAGTCTGCTCACAAGCAATGGACTCTCCCTTTACTGAAAACATTTACCGAGTGCACAGTTACAGTTGTTCAGAACAGTTTGATGCACTTCAGGAGAACAGAATGGACTAAGGACAAAATGTTATAACATGTCATAGTATTAGAATGTATAAAATATGTAATAGCATTGCACACAGAAGTTGAAGTCACATTCGTTATAACATTCTCAGACAGTTTTCAATAGCACAGATTTGACTTAGTTGTTCTGTCTTATTCAAGTTTTGAATTAAATGAGTTTACTAAATAAAAGCCTTGGAACTATCAGGCTTTGGTTCAGATCCCTAGCCAGCTCAGTAGATTTATCCTCATTATATTTTACCAACAAACATCCCTACTTAAACCTTCTCTATACGCTTCCATGAGACTCTTACCCTATAATTACACCAAATATCTAGGCTGGTTTCCCTAAAATAAATGGGATGAAATTGCAAACTTCTAACTATGGGAATTAAGGTACTAATTCTCCGTTCTTAGAGTCAGCAAGAAATGTGGGGTATAACACTCAACCTTGTCTTATAATCCACTTCGTGGAGACGTTGCCTAAAAAATGTGTTAGCTGCAGCATTAACCCACTTGAAAAGCTGAAAGCCCCACCACAACTTACACAATAGGTTAAGGTAGCAAGCCACTAGGTAGAAATTATCTTGAAAACTTATCATGCCCTTTTCTGTAGCTCTAGAGAGAGGAGAATTTCTAGTAGCAAAACATCAAGTTTACAGAATTTAACTATGGAGTATGTTTGGGGTTTTTTAGCAGAATATCTGCAAACTTTTATTTGCAATATTTAGACGAAACTACTTCAGCTTTAAAAGAAACCTCTACCATGAAACATTATCTTTTCTTAAAACTCATTCTCTAGTTCCTCTCATACTGTAGAGCAAAGCTCACTAATGTGTCAATCATAGAAATACTAGCTAGTGAAGATTACATTTATTTAATTTAATCAGCTTTTAGTGTAAGAACATACTAAGTTTGTCTGTTCTCAGGAACTTCCAATCAGGGATAGTCCTCAATATCCTTGAAAAGCCTAGTCTGACACTTTATCACTTTAAAAGTTAGAATCTTCCAGTCCTCTTTGCTGCATTCATGATCAGTCATGATCTTGATTACAACTTTTGTTTACCTGAGCTGTTATCACACACCCTTTTCCAGACTATGTAAACAACCCTCTCAATCCTTCTTTAGTCCATTCTCTAAACTTCTTCTCCTTCCGAGCTTTTGGCAGTTTGCATTTTTTCCAACAGTGTAGATCCTCAGATCTCATCAGCACCAACTGCAGAGTAATTCTTGACATTCTTAAATATCAAATTCTTAAGTAATTCTTAAATTCTTGACAGTTTTCTTAACACACATGAGAATAAGTTTGTATTTTTTTCCAAATACAGCTGTTTGCATCGCACACCAAGGTAAGTAAAAGATCCTGGTCTGTTGTACTTCAGAGCCTGGTCGCTTCAAAAAAGTGCACTCCACATCAGACCCTGGGATGAGCTCAGGTTCTGTAAAACAGATTACTTTGCAGCCATTTGCTGAACACTCAACCACTTGCTTTCAGAACAGTCTGCTGATTATTTTACAGCTCTGATCCAGTCAAGCTTTTGCAAATCACACTTAAGCAATCCAACTGGAGCACCAGAAAAAAGGACAACAAAACAAATTCATGACACCAGTTAATGTAGCAAAAAACATTGTTTGAACTCTGCAAGCTGTTAGAGCACAAACAAGCTGCAGAGGATGAAACCTTGCCCCTTCTTCTAAATGGCAAAGTCTTCTCTGCCAAATATTTTTCCTTCAGTTGCTTATGTGCATTCAGCATTATTAATGAGGCCGTAATGCAGACAGGGTACTACAGCAAAAGCATTTTACCTACTGTGGTCTGCTTTAGGCTAGATGATGTGCTGATTAGCATTCAGTGCTCAGAAACGTACTGAAAATAATTATTAACTTTGTTAATTTGCAGTGTTGTAAAGTTATAACACTAGAAATGAATAAAATTCTGTCAAACTCAGACTGCAAACAAAGTAAGCAAAAGTTTGTTCATCCAAGAATGAACACCAGCTGAACTATTTTCCCACAACTGGTTTCCTCAATATAGTTTGTGAAGGTTAAGGATCAAGTGTCTGGCATAACTTGCATGTCTTCCTTAAAATTCCCAAATGCCAGCATATAGCCAGGTTAATGGGCCCAACGTAACAGAATTTGAACAAGGTAAAAAAAGGTTAAAAATATGCTTTTTCTTTTCCAAAGGAGGGAAGAACACCTGAGCTCTAAAAATATTTAGATTTCAAAGTGTATGAATATGAAGCATGATTTATACGAAATGAACTGGAAAATTAATCTAAAGAAAGAGTAAGGAAAGCAACCTGTCCCCAGTTAAGTGTTCATAGCAATATGCAGTATTGGGAAGGAAATTAAATTAGGTAATTATCAAACTCACTAAAAAATGTCCACAACAAAGAAGACCCAGACTTCCAGATTAAATGTTTAGAAAAAGTGTTTGCTTTGTCTTGGTAAAACTAGTGTTTGCTTTTACCAAGAATTGCATTTTTAATACCACAGATGGGTTAGAGATCTTTTGTGTTAGTATTCAGCCTAAACTAGTATTATCAGTTTGATTAGAAGGCTGTGCATTAACTAGTTAGCTGGTAAAAACTTCACCACATCCTACCTGAGTCTGTCCATGCTCAGCTTGCAAACACAGATCTCCATCACTGAGACTGTCTCAACACATGTACTTAGATTGGAAGTAGAGAGGATAAGGCTGCAAAGACATGATCAGTGTGCAGATGCTTAAAACTGAAGAAGTTTGAGCTTTTCAGCCCCAACCAGACATCCTTACAAATGTCTGGTTACCTTGTTTCTCAAAGACGTGCACCATCTTTGACAGCCTGAGCATAGAAAACACTGGTGAATTCAACAGATTTCACATCTTACATCCCAGCCCTGAATGTGGTTTCTAGTATTATGGGTTGGTCCTCTCATAGATCTCGGGGATTTGAGGAAAAAAATTAAATTCCTGGGGATAAATAAAAAATTCTATCATGTATTTCTAGTATCTTCAATATTGACAGTAACTCACTACTTATTTCAATCAGAACAAACTAAAGGGTAGAAAACTAGATTTCATGCTAGTTTTCAGCACCAGATAGTACAACCTAATATGAAAGTTAAGTAATTAGTAAGTATTCTATCATGCATTTCCATAATCAATATTTCTTCTGTCAGGTCATGTCTTGCAAGTATTGATTTTTGTATCCTGTGGGCCAGTGCAAGAATCTGCCCAGAAATTGTCACAGCATTTACACCAAAGCAAAAGAGCCAAAGGTTGACAGATGGGCAGGCTGCCAAGGAACAACAAACCTGCCAGACCATGAAATTAGTTCTTTCTTGTTCACCCAAAGCTTTTTCCACACGTTGAGGAGTCTGCACCATTGTGCCTGTTGCTTTGGGGGTTGTTCTTTTACCAGCACACTGGCTTTTTTTTTCTGAAATCATCAGTTGGGAACAATCTTTGCTCAAACTTGAAGCAAATACAAGCCACAGCTATTAAAGACTTCAGTGTCTTGTCAGTTTTGCTTATATGCTGCCCAAGATGTAATATTAGCTTAGAGCAATATAACAGAAGTACTGGCAGTGTGACTGGCATGTCAAAGACTAGGGACCTCAGTCACTTGTCACTTACAATGTGCCCCAATACCAACAAAACTAAACATTTTTGTTCTTAATGATGTAGGACCAAAGTAGACTTCCCCCACTCCCACTTAATATGAGTCCTTAAATAATATCACCCCCTGAACTTCTTTTCTATCACCAGTTTTCAACCTGAAGCAACTGTCTTGTAAATTAAAATCCTCCTGGGTTTAATTCTAATTAAAACCGCATGCATAAATGTGCAGCTTTAGACTGCACTCCAAGTCATTCATTATAATAAAAAGGAAGTTATGACCCAAGTATCTATTAGCCCTCTTCTGATTCTAAATTTCTATTTATCACTTGCAAATTCTGGGAGACCTGAGCTTGAGAAGAATTTTAGAGGTTTACAGTCACTCACTTCAGTACTGCGACTCAGTATCACAACTAAATAAAATGTTACTACTTTTTGCCCCATGTAAACATTAAGTAGGTTAAAACAGTTAGAAATGCCCTTGAGTCAGCTGACATCAGCTTGTGATCATAAATGAAGCAAGTGCACTACAAAGGAACTTTGAAATATATTTTTCACTTAGTGAGAGCTTGTTATTAACTAACTGTACATAAACCTAAAATTTATGTCATTTTCTTAGTTTAAAAGAAACTTAATATTAATATTAAAATTAATATTAAATTTCTTAATATTAGAAAGTGGAGCAGCATTAGACAATACTAAATTTCTATTTAAATTAAGTCAAATTTTCCCATTTATTAACAAAAGGTATTTCAAGTTGAAGAGGTTTGGGCATTTCAGAACTACCAGCTCTCCTGTTTTCAGACAGGGAAGAAAAATGTTTTCATTCCACAACAGGCACAAAGCCATTATCAGGGCACATACAGCCCTGTATCACTGCCAGATCTTCCTGGGTAGAAGGAAGCACATTTCCTCCAGCTTGAATGGACCTGAAAAGATTTGCAACTGTGCAACCCCAAAGACATGCAAAATTTGGTCATTCCCTTATCTCTACTGACAAGATTTAGCAATCTCTAATTTTCAAGGTTAATTGGGAAAAACCTGTCCTGTTTTTTTGTTCTTGGGCTTGTGTTTTTGTTGGGGGGAGGGGAGTTTGTTTGTTTGGTTTTGGGGTTTTTTGGTGTATGTTTTGTCTTTTTATTTCAGTAACAACCAATGGTTCAACATGCTATAGAGGTGGCTTTCTGCTCTTTGTAAAATACATCCTGCGATTTTTTTTCCTAGGCATTTCACTCTAGGCAACAAAGTAAAACTTCAAATCACCATGCTTTGTTTTGTCTTATATCTGCTGGTCCCCAGGCACACAGATTAACAAATGTACAGGGCACAAACGGCAACTATTTAAAAAAATTAATAGCAAGTCAATCGTTGCACATTTTTTATGTTTCAGACTCTCACCACGTGCAAATTCTTAGTTCATTATTTTACAGTAAATGCCTCCATGAAATTCAAAGGCATTTGTGTCACACAGGTTAAATTCCTGAAAAAGTGTGATTTTAGTACCCAAAAAACAGGGAGGGAAACAATATTTTAAAAAGTTCTCTTCTGTACTGCGGTTGATGCTCAAGAACTCAGCCAGTCACATGGAATCTTAATCAAGTGTTCTGAAAGTATTTTGCCTTTGGCCTGAAAACAAGAATGATGCGTTTTAGCCCAAAGCACAATTTTTAAGGAAAATTCTAACAAACTGAGAGTTCAAGTAGTTTAATTTAAAATTCAGCAATGTTACAGTGACATTAAAATAATAGCAAGGCATAGTTGGATCCTGCCTGAAACACCCCAAACACTTTTTGCTGATGACTGTGAGAAATGCAGCAACAACATCGGTACAGCTGCAGAGTGGGCAGCTTATTTCCCACTGCCCTTAAGAACAGAAAAGATAAGGGGGGCTGCTCAGATTTTAGAGAGATTGTATCATCTGTCCATGCTCTGCAGTATACAAAATGGGTTTTCCTCCTTGGAGCAAACGTCCTGACCTCTTACCTGCCACTGTACCACCAAGAATCCCTTTCTGACCCTCTTTCCCTATCATTCCTGCAGGAATCTCAGCCTTCCAGAAACACTCAAACTTGGATGTCTCTATTACCACTGTTAGCCGTGGTGGCACATTAACAAGCAGGTCATTCCACCAAGTACCCGCAGTAAAGTTTCTGAGAAACTTGACACATCACTGGAGCTAAACATCAGCATGGCAACCTCTGCCCCACACCAAGATACTCACTGAACACAGCTGTCCACCAGCAGCTGTGTTTTGTACCGATTTCTTCATGGTTGCCTTTAGATCACATCCTACTGCTCAGCACTATGGAAAGACTATGGAAGTTCCCCTCTCCACCACATACATCTCTCTTTCTCTGCCTGCCAAGTGTTGCCTCCTCCATGTCACAGAAGACCTGCACTGTACTTTGCAGAATCATCTCTTCCATCAGAAATATCCCCATTAAAATGTTGTCAAATATGCACAAAACTAAGCTGTCCCCAGTGTGACCACTCCCAAGTAAAGAGTGGTTATCCAAGGGCAGACTCTGCATTTGCTGCATGCCTTTAGCATTGATGAACTTGCTCTGGAGAACATTGGCAGACACACTGTAAACCAACTTCAAGGAAGATAAATTGGGATAGGTTTGGAAAGGACTTAATTCCTGTTAACTTTTAGTTTAAAATTCCTATTTAGATCTAAAGATTTCAGTATCCAGATTGCATTTTTGCATTAGCAAAAAAATTTGTGGTTCCTAAAATTCTAATCAAGTCTTAGTGAGATTTACTGATAATATCTATGCAACCTAGTCACAGTAAAAAAAAATAAAAATCACAGAGACACATAGCAGATTTGCTTTGTATCTATACAAACTTTCTTCTTAATGCTGTTTGAGATATATTATCACATAAGCATGAACTACTTTGGCAATTAAAAGCAGCACACAAAATGAACGCATTAATTAGCAACTACTGAAGGAATGAAGAACTGTCAGTAGATACAATGTAAATCCGCAACAACTCTCCCCAAGTCAGTGAAGTAGATTTAATCCTTCATTTCTCCATCAAAATTTTCATCTCCTCAGCATATTTTAAAAGGTGTTTCCTAGTAGAAGGCACTGAGCACACTCTTCAGAGACTACAAGCTAAAGTAAATAAAAGGAATCCTAGAAATTTCAACAGCTTATATTTCACAACCCTAATCTAAACCACAGGGTTTCCACAGATCTTGACAATTCAAAGAACCTTTAAGTCAAACTTCTGTTATCTAGCCCTTCTCAGCCAATAAATTAGAAACAGCTTAATCATCAGAGGCATTGGCACACAGTTACAAGCCTTTTCTGCCCTCCTCTCCAAAGGCAGTGCAGATATACACAAAAGACAACACAGCAAAGGAAAGTAAAATATATTAATGGTGTGGCATGCAAAATAACAAAACACACACTAGCTATTCATGCATTTGAATTAAAACCAGACAAGAAAAACCAGTGGACTCTCTTCCACAGTTTTATCAGTAGTGAAATCACTTTCAGGAGCTGGATTTCTCACTTCTGTAAAGAAACAGGTAGGAACGGGGAAGGTGGAATGCATTTAACTGGTTTTTGAAGAACAGGCCTATTGCTGGTGCTAGACTCTCCCCAATTCCCTCAGTGTCTAGATGCCCCCCTAGATGGATCAGGAGTCCCCCGAGGAGTCAGTGAAGCCTGGCTGGTCTCCACTCAGACTGGCAGCAGCTCTGCCTGGGTAAGGAGCATCAGGGGTGCAGTCAGGATCCCCAGCCTGCTGTCCTCCCAGGCACCCAGCCTGCCCAACGCCTTGTGTGCTTGCTGCAAAGCTCACTCTGCCAGCATCCACAAAAAAAAAAGGGATAACTTGGATTCTTGCTCCAGTGCTCCCTGGCAAGGCTGCACCCAGCCACAGTCAAACTGCCCTCAATGTCTCAGTTGCTACCGGGCCTTTTTCCTCTCCTTCCCACACAAGCATTTCTTTACTTACACACATCTTTGGGTTTTGTGACAGAAGGCAGAATTCCAGTCATGCTTTCAAAAAACCTAATAAAAACAATCAAAAAAACTAATCTAAGTTACCATCAACGACAGTTCCAATTGGCATTTATGCTAAATGACTGAATTCCAATGCTTTTTACAGTCAGCCATACCTATCCCACTGATTTGCAGAGTTAGGATTTTGCTATTAAAAATTTCCCTTCATCGGGTCCACAAGAAAAAAAAAATAATAATCAAAGAATCAAATCAAGACTAGAGAAGTTGTTCTGAATTACCTGTACAGGTTCTGAACTGTCCTCTCAGACTTTCAGTGAATAAAAGTTATAGAAATACAATTAAGAAGGTAGTGGATATCAGCCTATTTTCAAGGTCATTTCTGAGATAGCAGCAATAAAAATGCAGGCAGAACCAAAGAGAAAAAACAAGTATCCACTTTGGGAAGACTATTTCTTAAACAGCTTTTTAAGCTTTAATCTCATGCGGGAATCAAGATGGGGGCTGAGTCCCGCAGTGCAATAAATGAGCTCACAGAGAGGAATTACATTATGCTTGCAAAACAACTTTCAAATCTGAATCTTTAATCTCAAAGAATTGGTTAGGGAATATCACTGACAGAGCTTTTACTATATCGAATGACAGTTTCAAAAAAAAAAAAAAAATCAGCAAAAGTCAACAAGTTAAAGAGGGCAAAACAGAAGGAATTTATTGCTGAAGGCTGACATCTACTCCGCCTACACAAAGCAGCAGTGGGATCTTCTCGGCCTTTGCCTGGTAGCAAAAGCCCAGAAATGACAAGGAAAAAGCCAACCGTGTCAGCCCATCGACCCACATTAGTTGCTGCTTTACAAAGCCTGCCAAGTTGAACTTGTGGAAAGGGCAGTGGGTGAAAATGCCTGCCATGTATCCACCTCCCTTCCAATGGCTCTGTGAGCTCACATGGCCACTAGAACAGTTGTGATTTTCCAGAGATAATTAAAAAAAAATTTTTGAAAAATCAGATTATCAGGTAAAACCAGAGTATTCTATCTCTATGTTTTGCCCTGCACTTCTCAGGAATTGTAACTGCTGTTTCACATCAGAAAGAAGTTTAGATTATGTGCATCTACAAGATTTGCTATTAGAATACTGAAAGTTAGTTTCTAGTATTACAATTTTATGCTTTCCTATTTTTATACTGTAATTACAAAAAATTCTTTCAGTTTTCCTGTAAAACTGTTATGTATAAAGCTTTTAATACTCAAAAATGTGTATAAAATAATTATTTTCAGGGAAAAACAGATTTTTTCCAGCCTCTAAAAAAGAACATGGAATAATTGAGAAATCACTGAAGTCCTTAAATAGCAGAAGTAACTAAGAAAGAATAAACACAGATATATCTAGCCTTACTTTTGCTATGACACACAAGCAAATGAAGCACTGCCCTCAAATCTCAGAGAGCTGTACCCATATCTGAAAGTTTAGAGGCACAGTAGAGATATATCACTTAAGATATCTGAATGTATATCTGAAATATATCACTTAAGTACCTAAAAGCATAAAAAAACCCGAAAGTTTGACTGATGTGCTCCTAAGGTTTACGCCAACTAACAAACCACAATTCTTGCAAGCTGACCTAACCAATCTTGTCTTGGAAAACTTTTGCAACACACTGTTCCTCTGTTTGGTCAGGAAAGGATGTCTGTAGGATAGAAGAAAAAAAAAGTAGGGGAATGCAGCAAACCCCACCTGAAGATCTTTTGTGAGACTGATGCAAATACCAACAACTGATCAACACACACTGATAGCCCTAAATTTCTAGAGATGCATTTTCTACGCCCTCAGGCAACAGAGAAAATATTTATGACAGGCAAATATTTTTTTATCTTAATCTTCAGTCTAACTTAAAATGCTTTCATGAGATTTTTCTCTGTCACATACCTTTGTACTCCAGGAAAAAAAAAAATCTGTGGCTTCTTGGTGATTTCTTGCAAAATTAATCAGGGAAAAAAACACAAAGCAGATTTTAAACTTAGGGCTTTAATCAACAGCAAGCACATTTTCCCCACAGAACATCCATGACGTTCCTTGCAGACAACCAGAAAAAATGACAGTTCTCAGTTCTTTCTTCTTCTTCCCCAAGCACAAGTCAGGTCTCAATCAGCAAAATTTGTCCCTAGTTGAGATCAATTACTTTTTAACACCACCTTGCCCTTTTAATAAGATTAAACCTCATTTCTATTTAATAAAAGTTTCAAAATGTATTTGTGTTGCTTATCACGAACTTAGGGAACCTTGTATCTTTAAGACAATGGTGTCCACAAAATCAGCATTCCTGAGGACATGCAATATGACCTATGTTTGAGGTGACATCATCAACTGGTCATCTAAAATTGACCTTTTTAGAGTACTATACAGAATAAAGTCCACTACATTAAGGATTTGACAATCAAATCAGAGAAAACAAAAGCCAAGGGCCTTGGAGTTACATCTGCTCTTCTACAGAGTTTTACTGGGGTGTACCAAGGCTGTAGCCCAAGAGACACATAGCTGCTGCAGATCCATGTTCCCTGGCCCAGCCACGAGTAAGGCTGAGCACATATTCCCAACATGCACATACAGAACCACACACATAATGCAATTGATATATGCAAATATATATGCCCAGCCACACAGATCCACAGAGACAGAAACACACAAATGCAACCACCATCAATGGTTTCATTGTGTTCCCTGCTCCCGGGAAAAAAATATGTATTCACAGATATGGATTTCTTCAATGCCCATCCACAATGTGGATTTCTTACATACCCGAAGTTGGAGACTTAGGGGATCCAGTAACTGTGCTCCCCCAAACCCATGATGTCCCATTGCTGGTACCTGGCATGTGAACCCCTGAGGCCCACAGCTCCACTCCAGACACTGGTCCACAGACTGCCTTGCATACATACCAGCCCCATCACACACACACTCTGGATCCCCTATACACCCAATCTTTGCTAAACCACTTTGATCCCCGCATCTTGGGCCCATCCTCCGTTCATCCCAAAATAAGTCTTGTGTGATGCCAAAATGGTCTTCCCCTGTATCCCACGATGAGTCCCATACTCCTATAGACTGTCACCACCCCCATCCTGTAAGCTCTGAAGAGCTGCTCCTGTAACACATCAGTGGCTGTCATAGGACAGCCCTGGCAGGGGCTCATTTCTCTGGGTTTGTTATTGGTGTTGCTCCACCTTGATCTTGGTGTTTCTTTGCGGGTGGACATGAGACTTCTCACACAAGAACTTCAATAAGAGTGTGAACAGCTGAAGTGTCTTGGGGCCCTGCTACTTAGCCCACCTGAAGACACAAGGGATGTACAGGGTCTCAGTAACTGAGATTTCCAACCCTGAGGAAAAAGTGGAAACTTAAGTATACCACTGTACCACATTTTGCCAAAAATTAAGACGTTTTTACCTTACCACAATGTTAAGTGATTCTGCCTTAGACTCCTGTCATATTTTAGCTCACTGGTCTCTTGCCTCACACTGCAAGCTGCAAACAGCACTGCTTTTAAGTGTTCCATAAGCCTCAAGGAATCTGAACTTTATTTTAATGTTCTCTTATCAGGAAACAATATTAACATCAGTGGAAACACAGCAGAAATGTTAAAGGAAAATATTTAGAAGTAAAGACAACCTTTGCAGGGGATAGAAACCTTCTCATCCTCTGTAACACGTAACTCTGTTGCAGATGTTGGGAAAAAAATGGTATTTAAGACTGATTGCAACAAGGTCTATTCAAGCCATTAATCCAATACATGAACCCAAGATGCAGTATGGTGAAGCACTTAAGATACTTTTTTCATCTCATACAGAAAGCAGTTGTGAATACAACATCCAATTAATCTTGGAACTCCACAAAAACTTCCTCCAAGTACATTCTGAAGTCTGTCTGTTTTAAAAGTGTCAGAGGAAACTATTTCACTGCACAAAACACCTTTGAATGCATGAGGTTGTAGTGAGGCAGCTGAGAGTGTAAGATCCACCTATTTAGGCTCACAGACTAACAGCCAAATCTACAACATCCCAAACTTCTGTCAGATGCTGTAACTCCTACAATTAAAATACATTACTTCTTGAGGTGGAATTCACCACCCTGAATTAGGCACCAAAGAGCCCTTCTTCACTAAGTGGGATTCACAACCACCCCATGAGTGGTGCCCAGTTTAAGTAATCCAGTAAAAAACAACAAACAAACAAACCCTAGCAGACACTGGTACAATTAAAGAGTTTCTCCTGAAGTCAAACACTTTCCTGCTGCTTGTGGCAAATAAATAAAAGAGAGGGAGGCTTGCACTTGTATTCTTCTTACGATGATCCAACTAAAGCAACAGCTTTTTTTCCTTCTGGAAGGAAACTTGCCATCTTGGCTGTACAGTAGCTCAGTTTCAAAGAGAGGTCAGGAGAGATTTCATACACTCCTCCTCCTCCACTGCATTACCTGTCACAGCAACTTGATAATACAGCACTCAATTCAGAGATTGGAGATGTGGGTTCAAACCACCTCAACCTAAGGAGATTAACATAAATTTCCCACTGCCTGGGAATGTGCTCTAACAATATCATTTATATCACTTAAGTTTCAACAAAAAAGTGGTTGCTGACCATAATGTCATAATTTGTACATAAATCATAGCCTAAGAATACTTACTAAACCAGACCCTTGAAGCAAAGCAGGCCTGAAACCCAATGGGTGACAGGCATGTGAAATACCTATGTTCATCTCTGCCCAGATGGAGCACCTTCCTGGGGCTATTCAGTTCCCTGAGCATCAGCATTTATGCAAAACCCCAGCCAGGAACAACAGAGCAGGCTACTTCAGCACACCAGCTTACACAAACAAACTGAGATGCAGCTGAGGAAATATTTAGTCTACAAGTACAGCCTTCCAAGTTAACGCTACCACAGGTTTACAGTAGCAGGATTTTATTTTAATTGCAGAAAACTCACCTGACAGTGGCAGAGTCAAATTTATGAAATATAAGCAATAGTGTTCAAAATCATTAACTGATTTTCCTTTCTACTTTGGAGATATGTATCACTTAACTCTAGTGTAACAAAGAATTTCCAACAGAGCAAAGCTGCTACAACAAGCCTCCAAAATGGCTTTTTGCTTCTGATGTTATAAAAAAATTCCTCTGTATCTAGACACTGAGTTACACATTTCATGGAGAGTGGATACAAAAAACTCAACAGCAAATGCAAACTAAGCTTTTCTCTATGATAGGGACACTTTAACAAAACACCTGGTAATTAAAATACCAACTAAATTTTATAGCTATGTAGATATTAATCTTTAGGCTGAAAGAACCAATCATTAACTTTCAAAGTTGCTCAGTGCGGTGACTTGAGTTTTGTGTGCTTCTCTTTCTTAAAATGGACTTCAGCACTTTCTGACAGACCCTTGCAGTTGTGGCAGCCCCCAGCTTCTTCATTTGCTGACAGGACAAAAGCAAAACTGAACAGAATAAAAAGAAATGCTTTGAGTTCTACCACAGCACTCTCCAGGGCCATGCCAAGATACTTTCTCCCCAAACTTCTCTTGACAACTGCTCTGAGAAATCTTTCCATCCTCACTTCAAAATGTATTTTTACCTCTTCACTATACTTACAATTCTGAGCTTAAGTTGTTTACTTTCTGTAAAAGCAACACTGGTATTCTAATCTGCATCGCATTCTTCACATTGTTTTAGGATCAGTTATCTTGAATCGTGGCTTTTGTGAGCAGTTCACCACCAGGGGGGTTGAAGCTCAGCCTCCTCGGATGAACTGTGCTATCACGCTGGGAAAAAAAATTCTATCATCTTCATCTAATAGGAGGAATGGTCTCTCGACCTGATCTTTCAACTAGAAAAATATAATTATCAATTTAAATACCCCCAGGAGGGGTGGCTTAGAAGCAACGGAATATACTGGCAGCTTCAATCACTGACATAAAAAGCAAGTGCTTTATCCAGATGCCTCCAGCACCCGTGGGCTGCTGTATAAAAGCTGCACGTTACTGCAGTGAGATCACGGCGAATGTCAATGAAAAAAACAAAAAAGGTTTGTCACTCATACATGACAAGCTTCAGGAAAATTCCTACCTTTTAAACTGCGCGTTATAATATATATTCAAATAGGAATTTGTATTGAATTAAGGTTATTTGATGTAAGATGGTACCTTAAAAAAAACTTTAAAGCAAAATTTTTATCACTTTGTCTGGCATTTCATTTGTTCCTACGACTGAATTTTTAATCATGAAAGTAAAACATATTTATTTTCAAGCCGAGACATACGGCCCCTGAAATTTACATCCTCTTTACCTAGAGGATATTTTGTACACATAATTATATTAATAAACACTCACTTTCACTGCAGCTTGTGAACATCCAGACGCTAATCTCCCACACTACATCCATCTCCAACACCAAACTTCACTATAAAGAAAACAATTCATGCATCTGCACGACATATGCCAACCAACCATCTTCCAGTCAAGATTTTTTTTTGTTTGTTTTTAATAGAGACCTAATGGGACGGGGGATTCATGTACAGGGAGTAGGGATAGACAGAAACTCTGCTGTGGACGGCAGCAGGGGCTGCCCCAAGCCAAAGGCGAGAGCATCTGGTGTCCACCAGCGCTTCCCATCACCGCAGAGTCAACTAGTGTTATCCCAGCAAGAGTGAGCCGGTGTGCTCTGCAGCTCGGGTCTCACCGGGACAGCCCGAGTTACAGCCCTGGGAACAAAGAGGATGCCTGTGATGAAGGGAAGGCATTCCCAGGGTCAGACCGGGCGCGGAGCGTTCCCGTGTCCCGGCCGCCCCACGTGCGAAACAAGGAAAACTTTGGTAAATTATCCCCATTGACTTCGTGCGGCCGCTGTCTCGTGCCCGGAGAGTGCTTTAGGGCTCTTCTCGCTCCTTATAACAGAGCTCAGTGTGGTTTATATTACCGACAGAGCGCGGCATCCCCCGGGGCGGCGGCTCCTCTCCCTCTCCCCCCAGGGAGGGACCCCAGGGCTGGGGCCGTGCCCGGCTGTGACCCCTCATCCCCCGCCGGGACAGACAGACAGACAGGGGCTCCGCCGGGGCTCCTGGGCCGCCCCCGCCCTCCCCCGGCCCCGGAGCGGCGGGACCCCAGTCCTGCCCACAGCGGCCCCACAAAGGGAGTGGGCGGAGTGGCCCCCGCCGCCGGGGAGGAGAAAGGGCTCCGGGAAAGTGGGGGAGGGCGGCTGCAAAACGTGGAGATGGGGGAAGAGAGCAGGGATAAAAGAGGTGGGGGAGGCCGTCGGGAAGCACTGCCGGACCCCAGCCCGGCCCCCGCACCGGCTGTGCCCGCCGGGGACAGGGACACTCTGCCCAGGCCCCCCCAGGCTGCCCCGGGAGGCGGCGGGGGCTGCAGACCAGCCCTTGTGCAGGCACTGCCCTGCCCTGCTCACCCCCGCACCCCCGCCCCGCGCTCACCTCGGGGCTGGCCCTGCCCCGGCACCCACAGCAGCCAAGTGGCCGCCAGCAGTGCCAGGAGCCGCCGCCCGGCGCTGCCCATCGCTGGTGCCGCCGCTGCAGGGACACTGCCGCCCCCCGAGCCCGCCCGCCTTATATCTGCTCCCCACCGCCCCGCCCCGCCCCACACACCCCCCGCACACAGCCCTCCCCACACACACACGCCTTTCACAGGCACATCCCCCCTCCTCACACGCTCCCAGGCTCAGGCACCCCCCGCCCCGCAGCACTTGCGGTCCCGCCGCATCCTTTGGGGGATGCCCCAGCCCCGTGCCCGAGAAGTTCTGCAAAGCCGCAGTTATTGAACTGAAGACTTTTGCAAGGAAGAGCACGAAGGGAAAGGTGAGTGTGCGAAATAAAAAGGTAAAAGTGTATAGAGGGAGAAAGCACCGCTTAGCCAGTTGTGTGTTTTCCACGTGTTAATAAACAAATAAATAAATCCATCCATACATAAAAATCTCTCAAGGCTTTCCTTATAAACTTGTCATCCCCACCTTTGAAACTTCATTCCCGTGCTGATAGTTTTCCAGCCCCTGTTTCACATAACCACAACAAATCAGCCATGTTTGTAAATTAAATGAGTTCTCTCCTCAGCTGCTAAGCCGGGAGGTTGATTACTTTTTGTCCCATAGGAAATCTTTGCAGCTTTTTAATAATCAGCTACTTTATGAAACTAGCATAAAACGTAGCAAAAAAGTTGTAGGGATTTCTCGGGATAGACACATTTATTCAGTGCTTCAGGAAAGTTCATCTCCATTAGGCTTTACTGCTTTAAGGTTTGTCAGGTCACAGAACTCGTATCTACAATACTCCTTAATGAGCATTTCAAGGAAGGTACAGGAAAGAACATTTTCCTGGGAAAAGAACTCTATGCCAAAAATTGGTTAAGGTAGGGAAATTTAAGTCAGCAGATATCATCTCTCAAATATTAGTTCCTTCTGTTTTAAGAAAAAAAAATTAGCTTGTTTAAAAAATGATGTTTATTTTTTAGGAAAACCTTGTGCTCCTCTCTATGGTATTGCATTAAATACAAAAATACAAAAATGTGTGAGTTGCATGAGCAGAGTTAGGCTGCAGTTCTTCAAATTGTGAGCAGCTCTTTGCAGAGTTTGGACTTCATCTTGGTTGGCTGGAGATTTTTTTGATTGATCAAGGAAGTCAGGAAACTCAGAAAATAATAGTTACATATTTTACATAAAAGCAATTTCTTATCATGTAACTCAGAGTTATGAGTTATACTTGAGAAAGTATAGTAATGTTTATATTCAAAACATAGACAAAGAGAAATATCTATGGGTCAAGGAGATATAAAATGAAAAATTTCTGCCATAAAACCTTATCAAAGGCCTTCAAGCCTGCAAATAAATAACACTCCACATCTGTCCCTTCCAACAGATCCGTTCTTTGCTCACACCAGGAACTTCTTAAATTTCAGGACAGGCAAGGAGGAGCAAAGCAAAACATCTGTGGAGAGAAAAGTCAACAAATTTCAAGAGCCAAAGTGTCGTTTGTTCTAAAATCATAGAGGTCAGGTTAAGGAATCCTCTGTGCAGGATCATAAGTACCAGTTGGGAGCCAAGTACAAAGGAAAGGGAAAGAGGGAGCATCTGCACAACATAAAATCTGCCAGCTTACAGCTTTATGAACAGTTTAACCATTTCTTCAAGGAACAGCAAGCTGAAGAGTACTATCTTGCAACTGTGCAATGATAAATGCCAGTTTAATATTGCATGTATTTATCCTTGTCAGAATATTACACAAGAGCTAGGAAATGTAAATCGAGATGCCTCTCTGGACTCTATCATCTGACTTGATTATTATAGTTTAACTAAACATCTGTGTACAACTAAAAAAATCGCCATCTAATTAGTTTGCAGGAGGATATCACCATTGTTCAGTGCCCATTATAATAATTTCATTAAAAAATGGAATCTTCTCAAATTTCATTTCAGTATGTACATTCTTGGAGAAGGAGAAGAGGATTATTATGTTTTCTATTGTTCCTCTCCCCCAGTTCATTGCTGATATTGCAAAGATCCTCATTTCAAGGTACAGCACCACTAATATAATTTTTTCCTAATGTAGGTTTCTAATGAGCTTTAAATGAATATGAAGATAGATAAGAATCTCAGCTTCTTAAGCAAGTGTAACTTCACATTTACCCTGAGTGAGCGCATTGGGTATTGCAAGGAGAATACTAGAAATTTCTTAGTCTTTGACAAACCAACCCGATGAGAAGATGGAATGCCGTGGTACAGGTAAGACCACGAATGAGTGAAGAAATGTGCACAAGAATGAAAGAGGTTTAGAGCACTTCTGTGCATGTTTATACATTCCCCAAAAACCATCTGCACAGATTGAAACTCTGAATGCTACTGTGTCATATATGCATAACACAGATAGTAGAACTACACATTCAAATAGTACAGGAGACATCTATATTTTTAAAAAAGTTAATTGCTGCTGCTCCTACTTCACTTGAAAGAAAGACAGAGATTGCACAACTTTAGGAACAATTGTCTCACACTTACTGGTCTTGCTAATTAAAATTTATAACAAACTAAACCAAGGAAACAGATTTGAAAGGTAAGCAAAAATCTGTAAATTCACAGAAAAATACTCAGAGATATAGTTATAGGGAATTTCTTTAAATCTTGTTTTTTCTCTCACCTATTTTCATTAATTACATCTGTTTTAAGGACTGAGTGTTTCAGTTGCAAAGGAATAGAAAATCCTGATAGCTAGGATGATGTAGCACAAAGTGGATATGTTAATCCAACCATCCACAGATAACAACCTATGGACAAAAACATTGCCGTTGGCAGAAGCAGTGGTTCGTGAGAGTTCAAAACAGCGAAAACCCAAATACAGAGTCTGAATAGAACCACTCTGCTGTCCTGCACCTAAGTAAACTCCAAGAGAACACCAACTATGTTTTTTCAGCTTTTGTCTGTGCTGCTGTGCTAAAGGCAGAGCTATTGTGTTAATGGCAGGTTCCCTTCAGGCCCCTCAGGAGCATGAGGTCACCTCCTGACCCCAGAGGGCAGCGAGGGCACTCGTAGCTGTCAGCAGTGCTGTGCTTTTCCTCATCCATAGCATTTAATAACTTGCATATCTCAGCATCCCACCTTACCACCCATCCCACTCCCAATGCATTTAGGGACATTTCTACGCTGTGAACACCACTGATGAAACAGCTGATGGAATTGGGGTAGGGAATTTGGAATCATTTCCAGAAGGAGGTGTACTGTTATAACCAGTTGATAAACACACATGGAGCTACATTGAATAGCTAAATAAGATTTTTATCTGTAGCTGTACTGTGCAACAAAGGGTTTCTAATTTTTGTTGGGCTTTTTGCACACACTTGTAATCCGTTCTGCCTTTCTGCCTCATTATCTCATAAGCACCTCCCAAGTGTTCTGAAAAAGCATTTTGGAAATGATTATCACTTGTAATCGGAGGTAAAAACAAAAAATACAATAAACTGCCTGTCTGACACTAATATAAACATTCAGTCACTACTAAAAGCTGGTTTAGATAATTCTTCAGCTGTTCTCCAGAACTCTTGAAGTATTTTTCTCCCTCCCTCAGAGAAGGATGTCCAGAGGTTAATAAATCTGGGCTGTGACAGACTAAAGAGAGGAGTAAATTCAAAGCAAAAAGCTCTTCACAGCACACCCTGACCACAACTTCCTCTCAACAGAGACACTACCTCAGCAACTTGACAGTCTTGAAGTGCAACCCAGTAAAGAGATGTAGGCCAAGACATCTCTCAGGTTCCTCCTGGTATTCCTCAGCTGGTAGTCTAACACTCTGCTTCAGAAGCAAAAGTCTTTGCCCTTTCCGTTCCTGAAACTGATTTCAAGCTGTAATTTGAAATCCATGTTACTTGGCTCTGAGATGACAAAGGCTTCCATGAGGATTCAAGAAAAACTGCTGTTTCAGTGGAATCTGGGAAACAGCTCCAGGAGCCTGCACAAAGCTTTCACAGGCCAATAAAAAAGGGACAAGCAAATTGAATGCCTCCTGCCTAGCCAGAAAAGACCCCATGTCAGCTGTCCCCAAGAGCAAGGCTTGCCTGCTTCATGGTACAAGCTTCACTGACCTCAGGAGTTGCCAGGACCGAAGTGCTCACCAGAGAGCAGGGCTGACTTTGGAGAAAAGCAGGAGCTCCAGGATAGTGTGGATGCCACAAAGGGGGACCAAAGCGAAACAGGAAACTGTGTAAATTCATACTTCTCTCAGAACCATAATTACCATAACACAAGAGGTTTCTTAAAGCTTGGGCTATTACCCATGCCTGGTTCATGGCCCCATTTTGATGCACCTCCATGTCCCTCAATCTGACAGCACCTAGGATCGCTGGTACCCTTCTGTCCAGCTTTCCAGGGCCTGTGAACAGTCAGTCACACCCCTCCTATTACCAGCCATAATCTATCCCACGAGCTAAGACAGAGAGTCCAGCCACCTCCTGTCAGGCTGCTCAGAAGAAGGTACCAAGGTCTACAGCAAAGAGGTCCAAAGCCCTGCCAAAGAAGGGGATGTGGGCAGAAATAACAACAGCACAGAGGTATCGTCACAGTCTGGGTTGTGCATGGTCCTTCTCCAATTTAAATAAAAAAGGCACAACAGTTTATAGCATAATAAAAGTGCTTTAGTAATAAGATACTAATAAGAAGAGGAATATAGACTGTAATTCCTAGATCTCTTCATCTTGGGAACCCTGCTTCGATGAAGCATTGGATAGACCCAATGAAAGCAGTGCAGTTCTCAGACACTCTGTTTTGAAATTAAGTACAGAACTATTTTATTATATTGTGGGAAACACATCACATACCTGTATTGTACCTAGGCATACATGCCTGACTACACATGTCTGACTATGGAGACGCTGCTTGTAACTCTGGGGTCTTCATGGCTACCAAAGCAGGAGATGCAGGCAGCAAGGGATACTGGATAGATCAAAGCTGCGCCTGCAAAGGGTGGAATGGTTTGGAAACAGGTTAATAGAGCTGCACTGATTCCACATTGTAAAATAGGTGGTTTTCTGTTGATTGGTTTCTGCTGTTTTCCTGCTAGAATAGACTCATTTGCATTAATGATGTTGAAGGCAAGACTCAGCGTATTTTCTTTGATACAGGACACACCCTGGAAAGTGGTTATTATCCAGCAGGACTGACTGGATGGTAATGGTAAATACAATCCCCCCCCAAAGATCACAGTGAATTCACATTCATTTTTCTTTTGTTGAAAAATGGGGCCCATAAGCAATAGTGAAATACTGTCACTACAGGTAATCAGCAACTAGCCTTCCATAATGCTCTTCCCAGTCTGGGCACTAGACTTTTCCTTATGTTTTGATAAAAACCTTGCAAGAACTTGAAAGCTTCAGTAGCCAGTGCAGGCTAAGGAACAATCACAGTAAAGTTCACAAGAGACATCTTCAGCATGAAGAAAAAATGTTAACAGCATGAAAAAACTTACTGTTCATCTCAAAACTGATCTTTGGAAAAACTTGTGGAACTTGAAGGATCCAAGTCCATCACCTCCGCATTTGTATTAGGAAGCAGTGAGAATATGACTTGATAGCCTCCACAGAGAGGTGCAAGCTAAATGGCATTTAATTTATGCTCCCGACATCTCAGATAGTTCTGAGTGGATAGAGAATTTATAATTTAGCTCATACTTTTAAACCACAATTAATTTGTGAGAGAAGTTGGATATTTTTTCTTCCTTATTATTTTCCAAAGATTATTAAATAGGAGTTAATAAGTTAATCGTACCCTCTGATCTTTTCTTCAGTGAATTTGCATTTCTTTTCAAGTGTAGTCAGGTATGCAGTTGGGAAAGGATCTGTAGGACACCAGTGTTGTTCTGGTGGTTGATCTTTTACCAGCAAGTGCTGAGATTTTCCTGATCAGAGAATACACCTGCCTATGCAAAAAATCTGTGTTACAAGATCTTGGTGTGAGATTAGCTAGGATTCATTGCCTTTTTTAATAGATTATATAGAGGTAATGCAAGAAACAAAACTTCAAGAAGGCACAAGATGAAAGCCAGGAACTTAAATATGTGACCTGAGTCCAACTTATGGAACAATGAACATCTCCAGTTCTCTTCTGCAGCTTTTAAAAGTAAGTAATTTATTTATACACTTAAACATTAATTTGATGTCATCTTTAAGCTTCTGTTATAGAAATTTGCCATAGAATCCAATTCAAGAGGCAATTTAACTTTATTAATGTGGGAGGAAATGTGAGCATAATGTGAGCTATTTTTTAACCTTAACTGCCATTCCTGCTATTGCAAGAAAGTGCCTTACACCTATCTGGAAAGCCATTATTAGCAAACTGAATAATTTATCGCTTCCAATTTACAAGAAATTAGCCCTGCCTAAGACTAAAACCAGAAGCCATTTAAAAAATAATAATTCAAAAACTTACACCAGGTTTCTAGTTTGAGGAACAGTAGGAGTGTCCTCATGTGAGATTCAGAGAGCATTATTTTCAAATCAGATCTAGCTTTTCCTGTCTACAAAGCAGGTGATTGTGATTTGCTGCTACCTTATGGGCACCCTTACATGTGTTTCAGCTGAATTTTCACAGGTGGATAAAAGCAGGAAAATGTGATATGGAAATCTCTGTGCTTCACCTTTTTAAAGCTGTTTAGAGATATCCTCTACCATTCAAACATTACCATTAATAAATAGAATGAAACAGAGTTAATGCTTACATTTTGTCTTTAAAATGAACTCTGCATTACTTGAAGTGTATGATTTTTGAATTAAATGCTCTTATATTTAACTAACTACAGGTAGTTATGGCATCAGTCTTTAAGTTGTGTTGAAAGAATAGCCTGACTTGGAAAATAGGGGAAATCAGATGCCTCATTATTAATAAATAAATAAATATGGCAAAAGGACAAAGTTTAGGGGGCAATCTTAGGTTAATTCCTGTCAAGTGAAATTGCACTGAGTAGAACTTATTTTCAGATTCCCTTTCTGCCTACAGAGCTATCCACAGAGAAAGTCTGTGTTAATGCTGCTGAAGCTGGCAGTGGTGTTTGCTGTCTCTTTTGTGCTGTGTAAACAAAGGCTCATCAGTGAAAAAGCAGTCTAACAGTTTTTAATATCTAGTGAGGTATCAGCTCCACTTTAAAATGATTGATAATTAAAAATTTATGAGGTACTGGAAATGTTTAGAATCTGAATTGCATAGTGAAAAGAGGGTGTTCTAGTGTCTACATAAATGTTATACACATGATGGATGGAACGTCAGGCTGTATTTACTAAGGTGACTGTTTCTGTTTAAATTCCAGTGCTAATTAGAAGTTTGTTTTGGAGAACAAGACACAAAGCCAATCAGTTTGATGAGCTGAGAGATTAGAAGCTGAGCTCACTAGCTGTCTTTGACTTCAATCAAGAAATGTTTGTGTTTAAACAAATGAAAACATTACCAAACTTTAGTCAATGATGTTTTTCAGTGACACTGCAGCGCTGGATTTACTATTCCTGGATTCTTCTCTGCACATTTCTGGTGGCCTGCAGGGAGCAGGCAAAGGTACTGTCCTGTGAGAGGTAATTAAAATTCTTCTCCATCTGCAAAAACTTTCTTCTTTTTCTCCTTTCCCTTCCACTGCTCTGCAGCCCAAGGTGACCCCACCACAGGTACTCCCAGGAATGCACAAATCTCTGGTATGAGGCTCCATCTGCCTGAAGATAATGTTTGTATATCTCATCTTGAGCTGCCCACAAAGCCATCATTTTCTCTCTTCTTTTTTTCAGCTTTCCTCACATGTAAAATCAAGGAAAAAACCCTGACTGGTGTCTCATGCACACTGAAACCAAGAAAACTTTTTTTTCCCCCTTTTTTCCCCTTTGGTGTCTTTTGTAAATGCTATTAAAAATACCTATTACTATTGCTGTAGGATTTTTGATAAAATATCACAAACTACAGCAGATTGGAAGTTGTTCTGACAAAGAGTGACTGAATACAAGCCACTTATAAAATAAACATAGGTTATATAGGTTGGCATATGGAGCTTATACTGTGATTTTGGGGAAATACTTTGTATTATAACATTCCCAAAGTGCTCTATGATCTCTATTAGCTGGTGACACAAACATGTAATGTTGAATTAATTGTCATGGCAATGAAGCCACAAATGCAAGACCCTGCAGGAAAAAAAACCCCAACTTTAAATCACAAACCAGCTGACTAACAAGTAGGCTAAGAACTTCCCAATGAGGTTGGGTTGTGGGGTTTTTTTTCCCTTAGAATTGTTAAGGTTGAAAAAGACCTTCAAGATCATCAAGTCCAACCATCAACCTAACACCCTGTTCACCATTGAACTATGTCTCAAGTGCCATATCCACATGTTTTTCAAAAACTTTCAGGAATGGTGACTCCAGCACTTCCCTGTGCAGTCTATTCCAATGCTTTACAACCCTTCCCATGGAAAAAAAAAATCCTGATAAGTAAACCTCCCTTGGCACAACTTGAGCCCATTTTCTCTTATCCTGTCACTTGTTACCTGAGAAATGAGACTGACCTCCACCTCACTACACCTTCCTTTCAGGTAGGTGTAGAGAGTGATAAGGTTCCCTTCAAGCCCCCTTTTCTTTCAGGCTAAAGAACCCGAGTTCCCTCAGCTGCTCCTCATAGGACTTGTGCTCCACAGCATTTACAAGCTCTGTTGTCCTTCCTTCTCTGGACTTGCTCCAGAGCCTCGATATCTTTCTTCTAGTGGGGGATCCAGAAGTAAACACATCTATCTTTTGCTTCATGGGAAAATTAATAGATGCCCTATTAATTCATAAATAAATAAATATGGGCAAAAGGACAAAGTTTATGGGGCAAACTTATTTAAAGTATTGAGGATTTTGCACTGGTTCAATTTTCAGACACTGATAAGTTATTTGTGATGAGGCTGTGCTTAGTGCATTATGTTCTTACAGGGTATTAAATTGGGTTCTTAATCAAATTTTTAGTACTAATATAAAAATACATATAATTTTAAAAGTCGAGAAGTAAAACATGTTAAAGAGTAAATTCTTGAAAGAAAACATAATTAAACGAAGAAATATAAACTACTGTTAATCAATTTAATGTAGTTTCACTGTCAAGACCTGCGAAAATCTTGCTACATAGAGGAAGCTTCACTAAGCTCAAAGTTTCTGATTTTATTCTGCAGCATTTAAGGCAGCCACAGGATGGCACTGTAAAACTGCAAGTCAAAACCTCAAACTCCTTTCCTGCTAACACCCACTTCAATGTGCTAATTGAAATCAATGCAACCAGTCGTCACAAAGCAGATCTCACCAGGTTACTCTTTAATGGCCATTTTTTTTCTTTTTTTAATTTCCAACACCTTTCCCGAAGCAAATCAGCACCCCCAGGTTCAAGGTCTCACAGACCCTGCCACTGTCACTGCAGGTAGAGCCCTGCTGCTGGTGGTACCTGCCAGGAGGCTGGACAGCTCTGGATGCTTCAAGCAGGCAAAACAGCCACTCTGATGGAAAAAAAAATATGAGACAGGCTGGCTGTAGGGGAGTTTTTCTATTCCTAAGCAGTTTGAAATTAGCTTATTTCATAAAGCATGAGTTTTATGCATTTGTTTTTCAGTGGCCTGATGGAACTAATTAGCTGTGTGATTGTCCTCATCATGCATATAGTGCCCAAAGATTGACATTATCAGGCTTATTTCATACACTGTTCGCCTGATAGTATTTCTGCAAGAAGCAGAGTCCAGAGAAGGTTGCAGAAGTGTGGCTGGGGGAGAGGTGTAGATGCTAGAGCTGATGTGCAGTGTTGAAAAATTGTTGTGAGTACAGTGACTGCTTCTTGGCTGTAGCATTTTACTACATTTAAGTACATAATATATATCTTTTGGTTCATCTAAATGCCAAATTACCCTCATCCCTTTGAAAAACAACTTTCATGGAGTCTTTTATTCCTTAAAATTTTCTGATACTGGGATCCTCCTGGTACCCTACTGAACTAGCTTATTTGCATTTGAAAAGTAGGACACCTTCAAAGTTCATGGGTTTAATTGCTTTGCCAAGGTAACGGGTTTAACTTTTATATATTTTGTGTAATATGGTGTAATACTGACAAAATAATAAATTCCACTTCCCATCCTGGAGCAAATCTCTCATTAGTCAGTTTGAACTTTACCACCAAAAAAAAAAAAAAAAAAAAAAAAAAAAAAAAAAAAAAAAAATTGAATAACTTAGCCTGGAATTCAGAATTACCACATGCCAGACTTTGCAGCAGCAACTGCAGCAAAGCTGACAAAATCCAAATAATTTGATGGAGATCAAATCTTTTGTTAGCAGTAAATAATTAATAGGCAATTGTTACTAAAAGAAATATTATCTAGGGAAGCTAATAGCTGTTCAGTTTAAATTCTTTCTTTCCCTCTAATATGTATTTTAAAACACTTGTCTTTAAAATAAAGTTAATTTTTGAGCCCATGTGAATTGGATACACATTGTGACAGAGCCTTTCCAAGAATATCTGAAACATAACAGCCATCATGACAATTTTCAATAAATCATTCCTGGCTGGGAGTCTCAGAGGAAGAGAAACTAAATGATGATTGAATTATCCTTCTATCTCTAAAAGCAATCTTTCTGAATCAGGACTGAGGCACTGTGAGGAAATGGGTTTGGAGCACTAATATTTCTGCTATCATGATTCCCCCTGTTCTCTGAAGAGCCAATATACCAAATTTCTACTTTATAGATGAGATTTCACAGCGCAGAGTTATAAAATGGCCAGTGACTCAATGAAGAGATTGAGGTACAGGATAGTGGTAGCCATACACCACCTGGACTCCTCTTGCAGAAAAGCTGGAGATGCAGGAATGCACCTGGTTTCATACCAAAGGGAGTGTGACCTGCATACAGGGCACATAAACTGGGAGTTACATGGCTAAAACAAGACTAATAATCTCTGAAATAAAAGCTCCAGGTCAAAAGTACCTGATGGTTCTGGCCCAGCTTCCAGCTTCCTCCCTGTGTCTGTTCTACCAGGCAGAGCATGTCTGTGCTGCCTTCTCACTCTCTGGCCAGGCTTTGCTGTCTTCACCTCCAGAGGCAGAGGAGAAAGAAGCATCTGTAGTCAGGCTGTGATTTAAAGGCAGGCCAGATGCTGCTTGTGGAGCAGTGTGCCCTTCTCTGGCCAGAGCTGAACACTTTACATCCACAGAGAGATGAACATCTTATTTCTGTGGCATCTCCTGTTTTGCAAACACCAAAGTAACTACATGCCATGGCTTTTGCAGAAAAGCTGTGAGGCCATGCTTCCTAGGCAGTCCCAGTCCACCTAGAAGATCAAGTAACACAGTCAAAGCCGAGCCAGTGGTGGGCAGTGGGCAGTGCTGTAACCCACCTAGCAATATTAAAGATCTCAGTTTCAAAATCTCTCTGAATAAGACAAAATTATAAGAGGTTTCAAGGGTTTTTTTGGGGTGGTTTTTTTTTTTTTTGGTTGTTGTTGTTGTTGTTGTTGTTGTTGTTGTTTGTTTGTTTGTTTGTTTTTGTGATCTGAATACAAGCACAATTTGAGTATTTCCTGAAAAAAATATTGGCATATTTTAATCACATAATCAGTTGAGACAATCAATCCTGAATTGTACATATATTTTGGTATATTTAAGCACCTATTATTATATAATTGATGAAGTATTTCAATGCTCCTTTACGCTCTACTAGGATGCTCAGTGGTTTTGAGAGGAGAAATCTCACAAAGGAATCTTGCAATCACAAGCCTTACACAAAGCCTGGCTTCTATACTCCAGTGTCCCCTGCATGTTCCTTAAAAGTCTTTGAATTAATACCTTAAATATTTATACAGCTATTTGTTTTCCTAGCTTCTGTCAGGAACTAATGGGCTTTTCATTAATAAATTATATGATGTACATTTAATAACTTCAGTAGTGCTTGCAAATCTCTGTTCAATGAAGCCATAGAGACTTGCACAGATGTGTCTTGTGTCATGTGTCTTACCTGCCACAACTGAACAAATTCAGTGGATTTTGTACAGTTATTTGCTGCTAAAATGCCAATAGAGAGTTTATATTAAAGGAAATTAGCTGTTCAGGCATAGTTTTTCATTAATCAGCAGACAGAACTCTTTCTAGCTTCAGAAATAAGGAAGGCGTGCAGAGATCTGATTGCAAGAGTCTATAAGAAAGCCTCCCCAGTTTTGACTTTGAGATAAGTGTGAATGTTTAAGATGCAAAGCCAGAGGGTCATATTCCAGATAAAAACTGACAGGTGTGACTTCCAAAATAAACAGCATTGGCTGACATTGATTCTGAATTTGACCTGTTGTTTGGAAAATATTTTTGTCTTGTTAATGCCCCAGAATACAAAATAGCTTCACACAGTCACAGTTATCTAAATGCAATGGATTGTATAAAAATGTTATTTTTACATATATAAAACACAATGTGTGTTTTATATATGTAAAACACAGTTCTATGTACATAGAGCACAGTATAATGTTAATATAATTTTAACAATTATTTTGAAATAGTGAAAATATGAAAATAGTGGCCACCTATAAAGAGATAAAGGTTTAGTTAAGCAGGTCCTGTCTTTCATAAACTCATGCTGGCTGGGCCTGATCCCTGGTTGGCCTGTGTATGCCACATGATGGCACTCAAATGTACTGCTCTGTGTTTTTCCCTGGCACTGAGGTCAGACTGACAGGCTTGTAATTTTCCAGATCCTTCTTCCAGCCTGTCCTGTAGATGGGCTTACTCTTGTCAATGGGGATCTCCCAAGAATAGAGGGGATTTGTATCACAAGTGTTTTTAATGTCTGAAACAAAGCTCATCTGTCAGTACTTGTGTTAGAAGGCTCCAGATTGCCTGATTGTTTCAGGAAGTAAGTTTTCATTTCAGGTCAGCACCGAGCAGGAGCTGGAGCTTTGCTGTTTCAAATGTGGTGATGCCAAAGCTTACACCTCAGTTGAGCTTGTAGTGGAAACTGTGCTCACTGGTGTCTTGAAAAGGATTCACTATAGAGCATATAAGGAGGAGGATGGGAGTTAGTGCTGTAGTATCTTGCCTAATTCTATCTTTTTTTTTTTTTTTCTTTTTTTTTTTTTTTGTAAAGCTGCCAGAGAAAAATTTAATACTTCCTACAAGCTGTACATGTAGTCTAGTAAGAAATGTAGACCTATTTGCACCAGGGAGTGCAACTACAGTTCCAGAAGCTGGTTGGGAAAAACTGCTTCTGTAGCACTGTTCCATTCTCTGGCAAAAACATGGAAGGTGTTGGCTAGACTGTCCTAATAAGAGCAAAGTGAGAAAGAAGTTTGCCAGGCTGTGAAATAAGAGAGGGACTATTGGTCTATCACAGCTGATGTTCTCACAAATCAGTGGTGCAGAGCTGTGCTTACTACCTAGAAACAGAATCTCCTACAAAATCAGCTAACATTTTTGCAGCAGATGTTATAATATGCTGCACATGTCAACTCAAGATGACATTCTCCTTAAATGCTTTCCAGCAATTGCCTGGATAGTTCAATAAGTTATCTGGATACCGCTTCTGCAAGGATATGTTATGGCTGTATACTGCTGCTAATGGAGAATTCACCATAATTTATGACTTCTACCTTTACAGCATCATTTTTTTCTTCCAAAGCACTTATTTGAAAACTAATAAAGCATGTAAGCTTTATAGTAATAGCTAAGATTTGTTCATGAGATTTACAGGGTACAGTTTGAGTTGACAGAAATAACATCTCTAACTAGTTAATTATTGTATTCCCAGTAGATTGATCCAGCACCAATTATCAATATCGACACAACACACCATGTCCAGTGCTTTCTGTTTTACCCATGTTCATATTTGTACACATTGTTTTGCTAATTAGAAACAGAAGGAAGTTCTTTTGGCATTTGAGTCTTTTTGTATGATGCCTGGCTGGTGCACACTCCTTTCAGCCCTGTCTTCAGCACCAAGCACCTCAGAGGAAGGCAAATGTGCATCAAATTGGCAGCTGCTTAGGTTGTCCTCCAGCTTACACTTTCCTAATCTCCTCAGCACCCACAGCCTGGCTCAGTGCCTGGGGCCTGAGATGTATTCTAGAGGCTTTGATAAGAGCCAATAGGTGAAATCCTGCCTCCAAAAGATCTACATAATTCTCAAGTCTACCTATTACTCTATCTAAATCTGTGCCCCCTTATTTTGCTGCACCATTCTGTGTGCTTCTTCCTTCCTGCACTTCTCACAGGTTTAGCCATTTTCAGCAGCTTTAAGCAGCAAGCCCCTACTCTCCCTGTTTAAATGCTGATTCAGAGCAATTATTGCTCTTGTGTGAGTGTAATTTAAGGGATAATCGCACAGCTTGCTGCTGCTTCCATTCACCTTTTCCCTCTTGTTTAGGAAGCAGCCTTGTTCAGCACAAACATTCATACAACTCATATAGGAGAGGGCATATCCTTGACTTATCATCATCTGCGATTCTTTTCACTTGACAGGTTGAAAAATGCGTGCACCTATTTTCTCTGATAGTTCCCTTATCACTGTGGGCCTTCCTGAGGCTAAATCTGCTCAACCATTCAATTTTGATTCTGGAAGCAATGTTAAGGCCATTAGCTGTGTCCACATAAGGATGCTGTTATAAAGCTTGACATGCTTATTAATCATAAATTCAGCAGACATTCTGCTTCAATCTTTCTGGGGTCTGCTTATGCTTCATTTATGATGTAAAGTGAGGGTTTAGGGGGAAGGTGGTGTATTTTTAGATCAGTATTTATGTCAGGTAGCAGACAGTGTTGGGTATTTTCATATCACTTTCCACCCAAGGAAATGCTCTTTCCCATTTATATTGCACATAGTTTGCTCCAGAGTGAGTGAAAAGTGCAGTTAGAGAAGTTCAAGAACAGGTGGCTGCAGACAAATGTTCACTCTGCCTTATCAGTGGGCGACTAGCGCCATTCCTTTGCCACCATATATTACCATTTATTACTTCTGTATCATGATACCATAATTTGAAGGGGAGGTAAAAAACATCGTGTTAGAATCACTGTCCTTGCTACTGAATTCCACTAGTGGCTTTTAAAGTGAAGCTGCCAAAATCCATATTCCTGAAATGGTTCTTGTCTAAACCCATAGAACACCGGTGGTTTCCAGACTGCTAGTTAAATACATCTCACAACAATATTTTTGGATTGCCAAACTGACTCAATTAAGACATTTGTAACACATGGTATATTCAGCCTGGACGCATGAAATGGCTTAGCAAAGATCATTAGCCTTGGAAAACTGGAATGCATTTCCATGGAAGAGGGAAGGAAATAGACTGTAACCTTCTGCAAACATCTGCCAGCACATTGCTCTGAGCCCACCAGCCCAGGTCATATCTGCATTCAGCCTTGGCTACAGATAAGATTTCTTGTCACTTGGAAAACAGCTGTCAGCAACTCTGTTATAATTGCATTTTCCTCTAATTGCCTACATTTGTTCAAATCCGATAAACTAAAAGTGAAATGCAGTGAGGCAGAAAATGTGGAGATCAGCACCAAAGATAATATGAATGCAGTGGCCTGTGAACCAAGGCTTCTGAATTTTGCGCGTGTAGGGGAGTTGAAGACAGCAGAGGAAGAGGTCAGATTTAAGACCACAATATGGGAAGAGACAATATGGGTCACCATGTCTAGTCTCCAATTTCACAGGCAACCATAGTAGAATTACTTTCATCAGTTTATTGAGTTCTGTGTGTAGAAAATTTTAATGACCAATGCACAGGCTGACACTGTTGTTTCAAATCCTCTGCAAATATTTCTTGTCATCTTCCCTGGTCCAGGAAGATATGATTAAAAATAAAATACTCCAACTTCTTGCCCTGCTCACCCCAATCCAACCTCCTTTTTAAATTTCATTTTTAAATGACATTTGCATTCCTTTCAAGCTACACATCATTTTCCACCTTTTTGAAGAAGTTTGCCTTGTTGTTAGCTGACCTGGCCACACATCAGAGCATCAGCTCCCCTTCCACTTGCCTCCACGGCTGCCAAATGTGCTGTCGTTCCACCTCAGGTGGAATCATTAACTACAATACCCTGTCTTCTCACAGTCCAATAAGTGCTGAAACCCTGTGGTTGTACACCACAATTAATCTCGTCTGATGTTCAGGTACAGAAAAGATTCATGTTTGATTCTCTCTATTGGGAAGTTGCTCATTACAGGTTGTAAAATAAGAGAGATGACAATTATGGGTGGGCTTTTCTCTCCCTTTTTCCTTTTGCCTGTACTTGGGCTTGAAGATCATATTTTTCCCTTTGATTTGCTCTGGTTTAGTACTTTCAAGGTAGGGGTTTTTTTAAATGCAAGTTGCTTTTCATGTACTTTTTTCACCTACCAAGTTGTATCTTCTGCCTCCAGGCTGTGCTCTGTGTGGTGTCCTCAGCTCCCCTTACCTGAAATTTGGCTCAGATCTCTCCAGCTTTTTGTTTGACCATAGTGACCCATATCATTTCATAAAATTTCAAGTATTGCTGTCATACTAATAATATCTAGATGCATTGCTTTACTGATTGTTTGAGAAATTTTATTTGTTCACTGAAGCCCTTTGAGCTAAGCATCCTATATGTTTCCTTAAGTTAGAGCTTGGAAATTTAAAAGTCAAGCTATTAATTGTCGACATTGAATCTTCAAATGTCTAGAGATGTCTGCCCTTTCATTTGATAATGTCTCTGAAAAATCCCAAACTGAGACACTGGTATATGTTTTAGGGAGTTCTAATTATATTCTGGTTTATAATTTATCAGGCATATGAAGGTAAATGCAGATTTTCTTCTTGTATCGGTAAAATTTGTGTAAGAGTCATAGATCTGGGATTAAGACTCCACAACGGCTTTGATTGAATTATTTCCTAAGTTCTTTTTTGCAATCATTATTGTAATGGACTCTGGATGGAAATACCTAAACCCCTTCGCACTGAGTCCCATTGATTTATGATACTGATTTACCAAATTTCATGAGGACCAAGATAAAAAGGGCTTGTGCTTTCAACTGGAGAAGCATGCATTTATTTTATACACTAAACCAGGCACAAAGACCTGGATCACTGTGTTTTATTGTATTTCTAAAATAAGTTTTCAGCTTCCCTCTGGATTTTTCCAGCATTTTCAAATACATCTAAACAATTATGGTAAAAATGAGGATATTGCTACAGCAGCAATGAACTTTGCAATAGCTAATGTTGAGTCACCTGGTCTTTACTGTGATATGCAAAATCTCATGGAGCCAGAATAGAGGCACATTGACATTAACAATGCCTGGACAGAATTACTGATTTAAAAAATTCTGTTAAAATCAGCATGTTGCCAGATTGAGCGGGGAGAATCTTAAAGACTCTTACTAAACAATGCTGAACTAATGGTCTTGCTTCATTCCCATTTGTCTCTGAACCACAGGTACCACAAGAAGGACCCCATGGAAATGCCTCTCTTCTCACGGGACCCTCAGAATTATCTCTGCCTTCTGTTTCCAGAACAGAAATTGGATTTTCATATTCCTCAAAAGTAGGCAACTGCAACGACCCATTAAATGTAGAATACTAAAACAGTCTTTGGGGGAGGGACTGGGAGTTTTGCCAGCAGCCCATGGAGTCATGCTTATTTTTGGACTCTCAACACACATGGGTGTTTAAGAAAATCCTGCTAATCTTGAGCAACAACTTCAATCAGCTTCACAAGAGGTGGGGATATTCCCCTCATTCCAGAGTGACATGTAACCCCTGGGCACAAGGTGCTTTAGAAATCTGGGCATTGTACACCGCAGGCAGCTGGGCTGAATCTGCTCCAGGCACTGAGATAAATCTGGAAAGAAGGAAGGAAGGAAGGAAGGAAGGAAGGAAGGAAGGAAGGAAGGAAGGAAGGAAGGAAGGAAGGAAGGAAGGAAGGAAGGAAGGAAGGAAGGAAGGAAGGAAGGAAGGAAGGAAGGAAGGAAGGAAGGAAGGAAGGAAGGAAGGAAGGAAGGAAGGAAGGAAGGAAGGAAGGAAGGAAGGAAGGAATGTGTTCTGCCTGAAGGCCAACCATATAGGCATGAGATGGACAGTTAGATGATCTCTTTCTGTGACACAAGCCAAGAAAGATCTCTTCCTGTATTAGATTAGATTTAGGCAAGGAGCCCATGAGGCTCTCTCTTCCACTTTCCAAGAATTTTTGTTTTCTTATCATGCCTCCAAAATGTAGGAAAATGACCTTGAAGAGCTCCATGAAAAAGAGTACCTGTGGCAGAGACCATGTGGCAGCAATTACAATAAGAGTACTTCGTCCAGCTTGGATAATCTGTTCCAATTTTTTTTTCCAAATTTATTCAGAAAGCCACAGGCTTTGAGTAGTGTTTAGCAAACATCCATATTGCTACCAGACAGGTACAGCCTATTTTACAGAAATTTATGAATGTAGATGTGACTGCTCATAAATGTAGTGATGAGAAATAGAGCAGCATATGCTTTCTATATTGCAATGATATCCTCCGTGTAATGACTTCAGATACATTTGTAACTGGTGTCAAATCTGTCACCACTCTAGCCTGAAGAGGAGGAGAAGGCTGAGTCATGGAGGCTGTGTGCAGATGGCTAAATAAAGCAGGACACAGCCCCCTCTGTACTCCTGCAGGGTGGTGGCTGTTCCCTAGGGCATAGCTATGTGCTACACACCACTTTTCCTGCAGAGGAGAGGGCAAGGACTTAAAGGAAGCAAGTTTTGGTGCTGCCAAGGGGAACTGCTATGGGCAGCAGATGAAACAGTGCCCCAGAGAACGTGGATGATGGCACAGTGCAGGATCATGGGTTGCCTCTGTTTATATAGAAGACAAACCAGCTGTTTGGCTTGTGTACACACAGGGAAATTGTGGCAGAAATAGGAGGTGCCAAAACAGCCATTCATGTGTTTGCTGAGATTTCAAAATACTATGGCAAGTTTGCATAAAAGGAATAAAACTTCCTCTAATTCTGTGTCTCATAAGAATTGCTGCTGTCCCTGGCTAATAGGAGGAAGAGCCTGTGATTTCTAAGCTACATACACACGCAGTCACAAATCTCTTTATTTCATACTAGGTTTAGTTCAAGCTTGTCTTCTGTCAAGAGGTCTGCAGAAAAATGAGCCCCTACATAGGCAGACATTCATCTCCAAGTCCAATTCTTCATGGGTCAAGCAATCCAGCAGCTCCACATGGGACCTTAATGAAACATTCCAAGAAAGCTCCAGGGATAGACAGTCATTAAAAGCTGTTAACAGCACCATAATTAAAAACAAATTAACAGGAAATCTGAAATTGCCTTAAGAATTGTTTCTATCTTGAGTCACATCTCATAAATCTCAAATTACCATTAAAATTTGACTTAGTATTTCAGAATAGCTGCAAGATCAACAAGCTGCTAGAAAGTAGTTAAAAACCTACAAAATTTGCTTCCTTAGCACTAAGACCAGAGGATTTCCCTGACAGTCTGAATGGCACTGATGCTTATAAAATCCTTTATTTACTTCAGAGGAAAGAAATAGCAAAAGGAGAAGATGCTTCCGTAGCTGCAGCTGTATTTGTAATGAATGTTTCTCCAGCACGGCTTGTTTTCTGCTGAACTTGAAATGAGTTAACCCTTTTTAGCCAAATCATCCTTCCTGTCACATGAAGTATTAGGTAGTTTCTGCATCTTCATTTATACAGGTGTTTATTATAAGATCTAAATAATGAATGAAATGAATTTTTTTTCCGAAAGAGTGTGAATTGAATTTCCCAGAATTTTAGAAATGGTTATGCTTAAAGATTGAAAGGATTTCTTCATATATTAATACATTTGTAAAAATGCTGAGACAGAGGAACTATATGAGGTTTTGACTCCATAGAGAACATAAAATTTGTTTCAAAATAAATTATGAACTATACATATATGATAATGAATCTATAGGTATCTATTGTAAGCTCAGCAATTTAAAAGACAATGACAATATTGGTTTTGCAACAAAACAAAATTTAAACTCAGTGTGTCAAAATAGCTATTCATTAAAAGCCTGATGCTATCAGATATTTCATTACAAGCTCAAATCCTATGGAAAAATAATTATATGATGATCTCAACTTTTATTTAAAATCAGTACAATTGGTTTTATGGCAAGTCCTGCCTGGATGGAGAAAAAAAGCTAGAAAATGTATCCCAAGTGCGTTCTACAGACTCAAAACCTGTAGACAAATAAATGATCCCATAGATAATAGACTTTAAAATTCCAGGTCTTTTGTGAACTCATCTTCAGATTTTTTTAGGACTGACAATCCTGATTCCTTAAGAAAAAAAATCTAATAATTTGCATTGTCAAATAATGTCAGAAAATATAGCTTGTCATTTTTGTCAGCTTACCAGTTTTTTATCATTGCTAATAATGCAGGGTTTTTTTCATTATATTAGTTAGACTACAAAGTTCTTCAACAAGCTTTGGGTTATTTTTTTCCCTTGCACATTAACATTTTTGTTTAATGTACAAAGTGATTTTCAAGTACACTGTGTTGTGTAAAGCCCACTAATTTGGGCTTCCAAACCTGCATGCTTGAAATTCATTTCTGCTTTCTGCCAGGCAGGTCAGTGCTGCCTAAGAGCATTCCAAAGGAATGGATCCATGTTCACAGCCCAGCACAGCAAGGGCCAGGGCAGGGCAGCAGGCAACACAGAAAAAAAAGAGAACTGAAAAGTGTTTGAACAAAGCCAGTCCAGGACACCAACAGACATGGGACTGTTTTGTACAGGATTTTAGTTCCTGAGATGTCCAGATGAGGCCACTGTGGTTTTATTATCTCGATTTCAAGAAAAAACTAATTTGGTTACCTCACAGTTTCCCATCTCCACAACTGCAAGCATACTCAATAGCCTGTTTTTCTGTTGGAGAACAAAGAATAGGAGGAAATGGCTTGGGGTGGTGGGTTTTTTTGGTTTTACTTGTTTTTGTTTGTTTCACACAGTGGTTATGACACTCACAGAGGCAGGAAAGGAGCTGGACAATGAGAGCTGCAGATGTGGAATTTCTTTTTTAAATCCCCTTTGCTGCTGCTTGATGTCTGGCAGGCAGTGGAGATACAGCAGGAGATGATGTGAGGCTGAAGCAGAGCAAGCATTTTTCTTTGATAGAGATCCCCTGGTGAAGCTTTCCAGCAACAGCCCAGCCCAGACTCTGCTGGGCTGTATCACAGGCCTGGTTTCAAATGGACAGTGTGATGCAAAGCCAGGGAAGGATACAGAGCACTTTGGCTGAGTCATGCTGTTAGGAAACGAGGATTTCTGTGGTGAGAAGCCACAGTAGGCACTGCCAAGTCCCCAGGCAGTAACTCCAGTGTATTTTGGAGGTGGGGACAATGTTCTCATGCAAAAATATCTGGCCAGCCATGGGGGGAGGCAAGGAGACAGGGACACTGCTTCCTTTTGTTTTGTTTTCATCTGTTGCTAAAAGGGACCTGCAGAAGAAAGAGCTCTGAAGTGACCGTGGGGCCATCATCACAGGTGGGAGCCCAGCCACAGGGAGCAAAGCCAGTCTCTGGCAGATTCTGGAAAATTCTCTGCAGCAGATTCCTCATTTCGGAAGTGAGACTAAGAGAAGGGAAATGCCTGATTTTAAAAATGCTCTCTAAAAAGCCTTTTTCTTCCCTTCGCATTTGTCACTGCAGAAGCGAAATACCATGTTCAAATCCATGGATGCTCTCTGATAATAACTGCATTTTAACAGCAGCCGGGCAGACAACCCAAAGGCAAAGCTCATGAGGGGCTCACACTTTCACTTCCTCACGTGTTTGTGATGAAGGGGCACATTTTAGGGCCCCATCATGCAAGGCACAGTCTTGCCCAAGCCACTTGGTTCCCCCTTCCCCCGAGCATCTCCTCTGCCTGCAGCATCAGGGTTATCTCTGCCACTCTGGGCAGCCTGTGGGGATGATGGTTAACAAGAACACTGAGTCAGTACGGCTGCGATGGCAATTAGTATAACATTTGCTTGTAAACTGACAAATACTGGCAAAAAGTGCCTGTGAGGGAGGGATCTGTGACTCACAGGATGCCAGCTCACTCCAACCAGATACGACTGGCCTCAGCCTTTTTCAGGCTCACCCAGGCACTCCAGAGAATGCAATATTTCAGCCTCAGCACCAGCTGGTTTTATGCCACACAGCCCTGTTCAAACACACGAGCTCACTCAGCTCACCACTGTCTCACACTGCTCACTGTGGTCCTGACTGGTGCAGGATCCCATTTGTCAGACACAGTTGCAGGAATGCCCTGTCTGCCCTCTCTTCCCAAGCAGATGCAGCTCTGTGGGGGACCCAAAGCTCGAAGGAGACTGAGTGGTCCTTGGCAATAGGAAGGGACTGTGAGGATTGACTCCAAAGTGGTTGCTGGAGTGCTTTGACTTCCAGCTGCAGTTTCTGCATAATCCTTTAGCATCTGAGCTAACACAAGGTTTTAAGGTGAGGGTCTCTGAAATGAGGTGGTAAGGGAGGGTACACTCATCACCAAATCTCTCAGAAGGCAGCAGCACATCTTCATCACCATGGATTCAATGGAGAGGAAAATCCTTGAAAGTCTTGTACTATTTTTTGTAATTTTCACCTAGTTTAGATGAAACCTAAAGTTTTTGTAGATCCTTTTTTTGGTGCCTTTGAGTTTAAACTCACTGCATATGTATTCCTGTAGCAATACAAATTTCTTTCACTGGCAGAGCTCACTTCAGCTGTTGTTGGGTATTATTATAGTGATCACTGCTTCTTTTCTTTTCCACCAGCCCCTCTGTATTGGATCTAAATGTCATTTATAGTTCAAGCTATTTGACTGCTAGTCCCCCTGTACCCCAGAATAGCCCAGGAAGTCATGGAAGTTCACAAGGAAAGGGACATCAAGAGGCTCCATTTTCTAGAGTCTTCTACATCTACAGAAGAATCAGACCCCAAAAATCTGGTTGATAGATATGAAGGTAGCACAGGACATTTAGGACAGAGTAGATTGGTTAGACCTGTGTGGTATGACTGCTCACACTTGGTGCCGTGGGTAGCAAGAAATTATCCAAGTGGGCACAGATACTACTGCAAAATGTCACTGCTGCAGTGAATTTGGCACCTGTTCTGAAAAGAAAGAGGCCAGTCCTCACCACAAAGGACATATAAAAGTTAGAACCTTTTGTAAACATTACTTTTTTTTTAAACTTAGCAGAAAACAAGGACCAACATAAAAAGCCCTTTTCAGTGTTTTTGCAGCATGCAAAATTTTCTGGTAGACTGGTAACTACTTTAAAGAAATCAGGAACCAAAATAAAAGTGATTATGAAAACATCCTTTAAAACTGAACTGAAATGGTGGCTTCTTTGCTTGTTTCCTTCTTTAGCTTGCTTGTTTGTCTTTTTTGAAATCACTGTTGCTAATTGTCCTACAGCCATGGTATGTACCAGATAGCCAAGAAAGCTGACATGATGAAGTTATATACAGCATCCTTGTGACCTTTTTGCAGTGAAGATACATATCTGTCCAATAAAGCCCAGGCCAAATGACAGTGACAGCTGTCTTGTGGCATTCAGTTTGAATTGAACAGGTTTGCTCACAAGTCAGGAGCAAGTGTTTCATTACAGACTGTGCACCAAGATCAACATAAGCCCCCAAAAGTGAAACTTTCCCTCAGCAGCTATGGAAACTGTTCCGGTGGACTGAGATGCACTTCACAGGCTCCTCCTTGTGTCCTTGCTTTGACTTTCCCACCTCCTGCAGGCTGTCATCCCCTGTTGGCGTTTGCATATTGCAAGGGAATAAAACCTCTGTTCTCTCAGGAGTGCACCAGAGTGTTATGGGAACTGAGCACTCGAAGGGCGAGGAGCGAAGGAGCATGGTTTTCCTCAGGAAAGGCCCCAAGCTGCCTGCATGGGAAGACGCCCTGCTGGCAGGGAGAGAGCCCAAGTCGCTGCTGAAACGGGGATTGCGTTATGTCAGCTTGAGCCTCATAATGAAAGGGATGACCAGCACGCCTGACTTCTTGTGGGGACTGCATGAGGTGCAGAAGCTGAACCTTTCACGCAACCAGCTGGTGGTGATTCCTCCTTCACTTGGGAAGCTGGACAGGCTGGTTGTGCTGAACTTGGGTGGCAACTGCCTCAAGTGCCTACCTAAGGAGATTGGGCTACTGAGGAACCTGAAGGTTTTGTTTGTCAATATGAATTGCCTGAAAGAGGTGCCAGCAGAGCTCAGCTTGTGCAGGAAGCTGGAGGTTCTGAGCCTCTCACACAACTGCATCTCACAACTGCCTTTGAGCTTCACCGACCTGACAAATCTGAGGAAACTGAACCTCAGTAACAACCGCTTTGTCCAAATTCCCCTCTGCATTTTTGCCCTGAGAAGCTTAGACTTCTTGCACCTAGGGTCCAACAAGCTGGAAAACATCGCAGAGAGCATCCAGTACCTGGTCAATCTGCAAATCTTCATCGTGGAAAACAACAACATACGCAGTCTGCCGCGGTCTCTGTGCTACCTCAGCACCCTGGAGTTACTGAACGCTGACTACAATGCCATCCAGACCCTGCCAGACGACTTGTACCTGCTGCGCCGGCTGCGCCGCATCGCCTGGAACCCCATGGACAAAGGCCTTCACATTGCCCACAACCCCCTGTCCCGGCCCCTGCCAGAGGTCATCGAGGGGGGCCTGGATGCCCTCTTCAACTACCTCAGGGACAAAAAGGAGCACAACTGAGCTTCCGCTGAGCTTGGGATTAAGCCTGTCATCAAGGCTGAATCGCATCGGAGAGCTTTCCTGCACAGGCATTTCCACTTCATAATGCTTGGATTTTGAAGGCTGTGGATGGCTTTAGTAGCAGTTGGAGGAAAGCAAGTAAAGTATGATGGTCTTGATTAAGTGTGTGAAGAGCAAACTTTCTAAAAATAGCCACCTCTGTAACCTTCACTGTTGTGGTACTTGGGGGTTTTTTTTAGGAAAAAATCCAACAACAAACTTACGATAAAATATTTGCTCTTCATTTGACAGAAACAAATTAAAGCAGACTGCCAGACATGCAGAAATGCACATTTGACAGCTATTAGGCTGGAGAAATATTGATATAACTTAGACTTTCTGTGATTGCAATTGCATTTCTACTCCTGCTCACTACTTCATAAACAGGTAAACCATGACATGAGCAAGCACTGCTATCTAAGTGAATCTCAAGGAAAATGTTTGCTTTTGGCAGTGAATATATCCTGAGCTATATTAGCTCACAGACAATATATTAATGGTCAGTTCAATACCATTTGTTGTTTACCCCACAGCTGTGCTCTGGCCTGTATAAATTACAGGTAGAGATTGCCAGTGACAAGGCAACTTGCCAGTTCTTCGGAAGCAGATCCCAAACTTCCCCAGAGCTCCTACTTCCCCTGGTGAGACAAGCAGCCCTTCACATGAATCCTCCTAAGGATGCTGACAGCAGTGCTTCTCATCAGGTGGGAGCAGCATCTGGACAAAGCAGAGAAAGGACTGTGGCTTCCTCCCTCATATAAAGGATGGAGTTGTTCATTGCTAGATGTACAACTGCTCTCCATTCCTATTCCTGTATCCCTGCAATCTGAACTATGGAGTGACTTTACTCAGGAGGCAGTCCGTCTCCTAAAGGTGAAATATTTCTTTCAGGAAAAGCAGCATCAACCCAGTCATCACCTTAAGTAAGAGCTTCAAAAACAAATAGTTATTTCTGGGATTTTCAGTATCAGCCAGTAGCTTAAAAGTCAGGTCTTATGTGGTTTCTCACATTGATCTTCTGCAAATGTCCTTCATCAAAGTTTTATCTGGTAATAAAGAGGCAGTATGAAAGAGCTGTTAACAATTTATGCAACTTGGGTTTTTTTGTTCCCTCACACCAGTGTAAAACAGAAGCAGCTCTGTTGAAATCAGCTGAGATAAATGCTTGTAATGGCAGTGTAAGAGAGGAATGATACTGTAATTCTTGAGCTAATTATGAGTATTCAAAGCCATTTTCAAAGTGCTTCTTATGTCAAATCTCAGGAATCTATTACTTTCTAAAACAATTTGTTCAAAATTATGAAAGGCTATGAAAGACAGATCCTGCTTGTAGTGAAGTTAATGGACAATTCCTGGCTGAGGGAAAAACTCCTCAGAAGAGGTAAGAGCAGCCTGATAACAGCAGACAATTATGTAATTCATAGGTACATCTGAGTAAACGCAGCACACTGACATTATTGGTGTGGTATCGAATGCTGGCAATGAGGAATCAATGCTCCCCAAATATTCCACCCTGGAACTGCCTGCCCTGATATTTATTGTGTTGCAATGTTTTGTATGCGATTTGTTAACTTAATTGAGAATTTGAGTGTTAGGCCCAGAAATCACAGTCTCCAAGTGTACAAAGACAAATCTTATGTTTCTAGCAAACATTAAACAATTTTGAAGGGCATTTTTGCTCAAGCATTAAGAAAACAAAGCAATCAAACAAGTATTTTGTGAATTTTTGTTACTTAGTATAGGCTTCAAATGCAAAGGCATTTTATGTGTAGCTTTACATGTATTTATTTCATCTGTGCAAAATTCCAAGTTTTTAATGAACACTGCATCTAATAAATTAATATGCGATTCCATTACTGACAAGGAATAAAGCTGCAATTATTTTTAGAAATACCAACAGATAATTCTTGGAGGGGATTAGGGACAGATTATTAACTTTTCTAAATGCCCATTTCATATCCCTAAGTCTGGCATTCATGTAAACACTGCAATATTGCTTTGCAGGAAAATTAGATGCCTATGGCATTAATCACCTGCAAAGATTTTCCACGTGTCAGTGTCCAGGATTATATGACACCGGATAGCCTCTGATATGATCTGACTAGAAGAGGTATGCACAGTAATTTACATGGAAGATATGAGGCTGGACTCTGTGTGTTCATTAGGATATCAGTATGAGGGTAAGAAACAGTGAACGATTCAAGAAAATGATCTCCAGACAGAGGATTAAAAGGCAAATTTGACATAATCAAATGCATCTGCAAAAGCAGTTATAATATGAAGTGCAATACCAATAATTTAAAATTAAATTATTCAATTGAATAATAATGACCTTTTACTCAAGCTAATAAACCTTTGCAAGCACATGAAACATATAAAAGTGACTGCCTTTTTAAACAGAATAATAAAATTGATTGAATAAATGGTGCTTTAATGTATAATTCAGATTTTATCATTAAGAAAATAATTTCTACTGATCTGCTTTAGTATTTTTTCATTCCTCAGTCAAGGCCCCTATAAATACCTTTCTCAGAGATAGAGAAAATTATCTCTCATGACTGAGGGTAGTGTTCTGAATTCTTCCTGTAAAAAGAAAAGTCTGTATGCCACTGTTATTGTATAGAAATATGCATGAAAGGCAAATAATGACATATGTATTTGCACTGAGGGAGAGCAAGGTAGAAGAAGCACGCAAGGGCATGGGAGGGAGATAGAATGAGTAACGTCACGTGCTGGCTCTAGTTTTGAGCAGGGCATTAGAAAAGAATTGGTGTATCTCAGCATTGTCATATGATATTAGCTGTGCAAATGACAGGGAAAAGAGGAACTGAAAGGCTGCAGGGCCTGTAGTCATATCTCATCATATATGACAACAGCACCACTTCTGGGTATATCAAATGATACAAGTTTAATTTTATAACGTTTCAGAGAACTGTATCCGGAATATTACTCTTCTTTCTGGTAGGCACTGGAGTTTTCTCATCCTAAGCCTCACAGCAGCATAACTTCTGATGCATCTATTATTTTTTTGTGGTGATAGTGCTCTTCAAAGGAATGGAAGACGTGGGATCCACTCGTGGAAAGGATCCTTTTCTGGCACAGTGGTTTTTCTATGGTTGTCACTCTGAGAAACTCTGAAGGTGCTTAGAAAAACTCTTGAGGTGGACCAAAGAAAGGGCAAAAAACAAGAACAAAGTAGAAAGGATATAGTCAGGGGTCAAGTTGGTTGGGATAAATGTAATATACAATAGGGCTATAGAATTTGCTTCTCAGCTGTCATCAGTCACACTGGTCATACATTTGGTCAGATATGGTGAAAAGGCTCCACCTATTTTTATTTTAAATTGACAAGAAAGCTGCATTCTGTGTAAACGTTAAGGTCTAGTCAACAAGCAAAGCCTTTGAAAACTGGAAGGTTTGAGGCATTTGGCCTAACCAAAGTTAGTGATTCAGCCTTTAACGGAAAGAAAAAAAATTTCTTCTGAAGTATTGCTGCTGAGTGGAAGTTACTGCTGAAATTCTTGTGCCTACTGCTCTGGCACATGGGCCAAATTATTGACACCACTTGTGACTGGTAAATTCCCAAATATATTGCCTTGTCCCAGCAGCCACTTGGAGCACCTGTGGGCATGTCACCTGGCCAGGAACACCGGTCTGTTACATGAGCAAAGTAGCAAGAATATCCAAAGACCAATTGCCAAGATATGGAAAGTTTCCAAGATGTGGCCTGAAGTGGTATTTCAAAACAGAGTTTTTCAGAGTCCAATTGAAATATCTTGAAATTCAGATTTAAAAGTTAATGATTATTAATCTGGATGAAAAATGTGTCAACTTTTTATTTTGGCCAATTTGCCTAAAAATTTTCTCTATACTTTTTTGTTTTAATTTCCATCAAAATTCTCTTTTTTTGTTAACAAAAAGAATAGTTTCTAGTCATTTTAATATAAGAATATGTATTCTGCAGTTTAAACTTTTCGAAATATAAATGAAATAATTTATTATTATGCTTCAGGTAGCTTCAGAAAACCAGATCTTTCAGTTAATAATTTTAAATCAGTGAAGGAAGAGAAATCTAAAAAATGCTGCATTGACTCTGGAGGAATTTGTACTTGCTATTTACTTCACTGAGCCAGCACATTACTTGAAAAAACAAAACACAGTATATAAGTTCTGCAAGTAGAAAAATCGTTTATACTTCAGTTTATTTCTTTAAACAATGAAAAAAAAAAGCCTCAAAGGTTTTCATCACATGAGAGATGGAAAGAAGGAGGGAGGGAGGGAGGGAGGGAGGGAGGGAGGGAGGAAGGAAGGAAGGAAGGAAGGAAGGAAGGAAGGAAGGAAGGAAGGAAGGAAGGAAGGAAGGAAGGAAGGAAGGAAGGAAGGAAGGAAGGAAGGAAGGAAGGAAGGAAGGAAGGAAGGAAGGAAGGAAGGAAGGAAGGAAAATGAGCTAATTATCTGGTCATTATGATTTCACCAAGTTTCAAAGGTAAATTTGCTGCACAGCCTTCAGACAGCAGTTCTTGAGTAATTCAATGAGTGTTTCAAACTGCCTGGCATAGTCCTAATTAGTATGCATCAAAATAATTATGTAACAATAACAATATTTAATAATTCATAAAATATTAAGAAAACATGTATATTATTATGTCGCACATCCTTCTGCCATTCTCACATGTGGGAGCTGAAATTTTGAAATAGTTACAGATGAAGGAAAATTCTGATTCTAGAAGGCCTTGTATTTGTATTACAATGTATACTTTTCCCATTTTATATGTGACAAAACCCAGATTTAAGAACTCAGTAAATGTTTAAATGGGAATAAGGCTTTAGATATATTGGTACAGAGGTAGACTTTAATACGCGCACATGGAGTAAGTCTGAAAATCCTTTTATAAAATTGCATGATCATTCCTCTGTACAAGTAAGAGGCAGAATAATAATTTTAAAAGATGACCCTCCCTCACTGATTCCGTGCATTTATCTGCAAAAAGAGCCAACCAGCCTTCAAAAACCATACGTCAGCACTGCCCAGCAGAACCAATAGCATCCTGCACCAGTACAGCCACCTACAGCGCAGGATTATTTTGCAGGGTTTAATGAAAAATCCTGAAATTTATACTCCAATGTATGTGGAGTCACATCATGCATGGCTAACAAGTTGATTTCCAGCAAAGCAGGAAGTGTATCAACAGCTTCAGAAAAGGTCACTGCGAATTATGCTGCCTCATAAAGTGAGCTTACCCAGGCAGAGTGAAAAGAAGACCAAAGGGCAGAGCTTTATATTTTCCTAGGGCTTAGAGGAGTTTCAGATACCATAAATTCATTGATGGATAGCCTGCTTTTAATTTCTACTTCCCAGACATTAAACACCAAAAAATTACTCTTTTGATTCAGCTCTCTGAGGGAAATATGTATTGCTTCATTTTCTTTCTGCTCTCCAGCCTTTGCATCATTGGTGTGTTCACAGAAGCAATGCATTTCTTTTCTCCTCCTGCAAAGGCAGTGTTGCCAGGTGTCAAAATGTCCAGAGGGTCTTATCTCTCACCCTCCATGCAAGGGGTGCAGGACAGAGGAGCCTGACAGGCTCCAGAACCACTGGTGACACGATGAGTAACATACCCAAAACTGGTGTCATGCTCATGACACCCACTTTATGCACTTGCCTTCAAGGTATCAAGCAGTAGTTATCCTCCAGACACTGTTTCCATGGTTAATAGAGAGAGATGGATTCAGAGAGCTCCAGGTCATCTGCAGACTAATTGAAGCATGTGAAGTAAGGTCAGTGAAGCTGTAGGGTACCAAATGCCTTCCTTTGCCTGGCCTTCCTTGCCTCTGCAGCATGTGTGCAGAGGGCACAAAGCACCATCTCTTAGCATGGTATAACATTCAGATTTGCTGAAATGTGAAACAACACACCTACTGCCCTGTGACAGATGTTTTTGATGTGAGAAAATCCTTTCTCCCTAGCTGTTAAAATGCTCCACCTGAAAACAGGTGTAAGCAGGACATTTTTAAAAGAATTCTCATATTTTTTAGAAACATCATTCTAAAATGGATGCATTCTAAAATCAGCTAAAAGAAATTACTAAGTGAATAACAGCAAAACTGTTACAGAAAAAATTTGCTTCCACCTAGAAAACATGGTTATTATCGTTATACTTTCCTTGCTTGTTCTTTGTCTTTTTTTTTTTCTTTTTTTTTTTTTTTTTTTCTTTTTTTTTTTCTTTTTTTTTTTTTTTAACATAATGCAAGGCTCTGTATGTATACATAGGTTTCTGTACTGGTCCATGCATGTATACATACTTCCACTACAGGGAACAACACAGGCTATTAGTGGTTCCTAAGCTGTTTGTGTAAACAGAGAAGTCTCGGTGGTGTAGAATAATCTAGTGCCCTGTGAATGGCACTGATAGGAGAGCTGAAGAATACAGAAGAATAAACCCTTCACTTTGGGAAATTCATTCAATCAAGTGTGACTTGGTTAAGATAATGCCTTTCTACAGCTATTGCTACGCACAAGAGTCCTCTATATCTTTCAGCACACTTATGTTCTCTTTCCAATTTGAAAATAACACTGTGAAGAATGGCATTTGTGTGTTCTGTCTACCTACAAATGAGTCCATAAAAATAGCAACTTTGAATTCAATTCATTAAATGAAATCTCTCTGAGCACTTGTGTGTGTGCCTTTGTGTGTCTGTATGTTTGGAGGTGTTTGGGAGGACATTACCATGGATTTGCAATGTAGTATACGAAGAATATGTATGAGCCAACTGAGAAGTAGCATATATTCTGCATATATATTCTGCAGCAAATAAAATGCTGGTAATTTAGCATCTAAACAGGACTTAAAACATATGACAGCTAATTATGTTGCTTTTGAATTACTTACACCTCGGTTTTCCTCTATGTTTTTTACCATTAGATATCACAAAGTTCTGTGGCATTTTTATCAATCTGTGTGGGGATTTAAAATATGGGAGAATTCACATTTGGTCTTTTTTTTAATTGATCAATAATCGTAGAAGAAAACACGTTCATTTTCTGTCACTAAAAGTTTGGTAGCCCTTACAGTCAACAGTTTGAAATGTGTTCTTTATCCCATAAAAGAAGAAGTTAAATTCTACACAGCCTGCTTGTCTAAGTATATATCTTAATGCTTCTGGAGTCCATTTTGGCTTGGATGTTTGTAGGAGGCTCAAGTGGAATTTTCACACTCAGTTGTCTGGGCTGCTCCTAGAGACAGTTGATTCAAAATTTTATTTCACTTCAGAAGAACTTTAGTAGGTGATTGCTTGTAAAAAGCTGATATATGACTTTTAACCCTGCTCTTCAATGTTCATATTTTATTTGGATAAGCAAATATAACAGTCTTTACTATGAGTCTACGTAGCCTCTTATACTGTGTAAAAACATAAAGCATAAGATAGATAAACATAAAGCAAAAGATAAAACATAAAGATTTCAGGTACTACATTTTCTAGTCCCACTTGGAGGAACAGAGATTGCCCTGGTCTAAATGATGCCACAGAGAGTGGAAAACAGAAAGGAAATGAATGCTCTTAGTTAGAACTGGTGAATTTTCTGACAAAGCTCATGTCAGACATTGATTTAATTTATTTATCATTTGGCTCAAAGTTATGAATTTACAGTAGTTGTTTCATCTTTCTTGGACTGGTGTGCAGATATTAGAGTGTATGGCTGAGAAAATTCATCCAGCATGTCCAAATCCTCATAGGGACCAACCTTAGGGGAGAATGTGGAAATGCACTCAGAATTCTTCCTGATGTCTCTGGTGTCCATTAGAGAGGTTATTTAATGTTCTTTAGTGAGGCTAATATGTTGCAAAGCAGTGACATTTCAAGACTTCTCCATGAAGCTAATAGCTTTTCTCAGTAAGTCATTTTCACATTTACATCAATTTAGCACAGTCTAGATTTGGACAAAGACATGCATTACTTTTCTCTTTCCAGTGTTGCTAAGGTGATGATCATCAAACTGTCCCAACAGTCCTTCCTCTCTTGCAGCTGGTTATTCTGAGGAAGACTTAGGCTTGTGTGCATATACAACAACAAATGCACAGCAGAAAAGCCCCACAGTTGACTTGCCACAGTTGATATAAGCAACCAAATATTTTAAAATAGCAGATAATTAATAAACACAAGGAGAACAACAGGGAAAGAATTACAACTTTAGAGGATGTTGCCAGACATTTCATCACTGTAGTAAGAAGCCAGGGGAACTGATGCACAGTTTCTTCTGTACTAGCTGTCTGCATTTCCCCATTAATTCTACTGCTTTTTCTTTTCATTTGTCCATTCTATTTTGATTATGCTTTTTCTTTTCTATTGCTCTCTCTTTTTTTTTTTTTTTTTGTTTTGTGTCTTTGTTTCTTATTAACAAGTTTCAACATTTTTAATTAAAGTTGACTGTTTGACTGATGCCAGTTCAACCCTCCTTTTCTGGATTTGGCATCTAAATCAAGCAAATCATTAGTAGAGGCCTCTCTTCATTAACTACACAGGAGAATTAAAAAAAAAAAAAAAAAAAAAAAAAAGTGAAAAATGGAGAACAAACTTGAGGGAGCAGCAACCAGTCTGAAGAACAGAATATACTCAGCACTTAGTGGCATTTTTTGGTGCCCCTGTACCTCCTAAATCCTTAGTTTCCACTATGATTCTAGATGGACATTTATCTTAACCACCTCCTGAACGGCTATTGCAATGTTAAAGACTCCATGCACAACCATGAAGAAACAAGAAGTCCTGTCCTTTCTTGACATTCTGCAGAGATCCCCTCCTGTTTTCTGTGAAGCCCCCCATAAATTCACTGTCCCTGTTACTTTAGAAGTGAGGAATTTTGGACCCCTGTTGTCATATTGCTACAGAATGATTTAGAAACACATAAAACAAGAACAGATTCTGTCATCTAGCCCCAGATTTTACCATGTGCTGTAGACAGTGAGATTTATGTGAAGTCTTCCTTCTCTGCTGTTAAAATATGTCTGCCTCCCTCCCTTCCACCTGTGTGGAATGTACTCCTACTCTTTGGTGTCAGTCCTATAAAAGGGAAGCTGCAGTCTGAAGCTGGAGCAACAACACATAGCCACAATTACAGAGAGCAGTAGCAATTATCCTGTTCACAGAGAGGTACTCACCTAAAATTCAGGACAGGAGGAAAAAAGATAGAAAAAACAAAGGAAAGACAACAGCATCCAGTAAGGAGGCACAAATTTGCTTCCATGGTTTGGAATGACCTAGCTGCTGTGTGTCTGCGGTGTGAAGCTCAGAACTGCCCTGTCATGACTGTCAGGTGATTTTATTTTTTGGTGGGGGAGAGGGAGTCTTCTTACATGAGGTACTCACCCCAGCAAAGCAGAACCCAGGGAATGGCTCCTCTCAACTTCTCTCACTGATGAGAACAGTGGGGCCTTGTAGGTGTGAAGCAGTGAAGAGGGATGGACACGGGGTGCACAATGTGTTACGGCATAAGGCACAGTAACAGCATAATAGTAAAATCTATTCACTAGTTCTGGAAGGAATCAATCAGAATCAATCAGGGTGGAAAATAAGTGCTGTTTCTTACTGCTGGGTGCCTGAAGGTACATCCGGCTCCATGGAAGGTGGTGCCACATCAGTTTTACATTTAAAGGAAGGACACAAAAACTCTTCTGCCTCCAAGGAGAACCTCCTGTTTCAGGATCCAGAGGAACTCAGGGATAGATCTGAACTGACTATGACAATCAGTTTTAAAGTCTCTTCTCAGCCTAACACTACAAAATATAAATCAAACCACTGTAGAGTATCACTGAACAAACACAGTTAGAGTTCTATTGCATAAAAGCAAGGAAATAATATGACTAGAAGGACATTTTAATACATTATACTCGTTACATGGTAGTTTGATGTCAAATATATTAAATATTAAGCAAAATATAATAATCCCTCTAGTAATGTAAAAATGTTCACATTTTTAATCTAGAGATCTCACTGATGAGGCATGATTGTTCAACATCCTAGAAGGCAGCTTTCTAAATTATGCTATTCCCTGTGGCAAGTGCAGGACAGATCACAGACTTAATGGAAGGAGCATTTTCATTTTCCCTGTTGCACAGTGGGATTTACATTTCAGCCCTCCAGCAAGCAGAGTTACTCATGATACCTTCTAAATTAGTACCACCTCATAAGTTGCACTCAGGGTACCTCCTAAATTAACAAGTAATACATTTAGGAATCCCTGAAAGGCTCATTATCTCCTGTCTAATATATTATTATCACTGTATATAATTTCTGACACAGTGTGCCCACCCACTCTTCTAGTGAAAGATTCCCATAGGTTAAATAGGGCATTGTAGAGGTCCATTTCTGGCTTCCCATTATACTTCTGCATCTACAGAGGAATTTAGGATAACTGCAAAAGAATAATTCCACTGGCCTTTCAGTTTATGTACTTTTGTACTTGTGGAATAACAGCAGAAGTGCCAGTCCGTTATGCTATCATTTCTATCTGATGGTACAAAAGAAATGCTATATTCATAGCCCCATCTTCAGATGAAAGAGAACTGTCATTTCAAGGTTAGGATATCTGTTTCCATATCCCAAAGCCCTCCTGGCTGTTTTAGGTACCTACATTGCTGAAGTCACCTTTGAGCTGCTCATGCACCTCTGTGTTACTGCTCATGATAGCAGCAGGAAACAACGCGGGGGGAAAGAATGCTGATATTACAGTTCCCGTTGGGAAGTAGCTGCTCATTGATATGCTCTCAGGCTGTCACACTTTGAGATGTTGGTCAAAGGTGTTTGCAAAGCTGGAAATCAAGAAATGTTCACCTCTTCAGCTTTGTCTGTGGTAAAAATTTAACTCATTGCTGGCAGAACGTAGTAGCAGCTGGAGCAGCACTCACACAGGTTTAGCCAGAGCATGGAGATACTGATAACAGCTTAATACACCACCCCCAAACCTTGTCCGAGTTCCCTCTCTGTCTGCTTTTACCCCACAACATGCCTGTGGCACTGGGATTCAATTGCTTCAAAAGGCTTTGTTCACTTAACATCAGTGTCAGATGTTTTCATCCCACACAGAGGGCTGCTGGCAATGGAAAGCTGTTCTTAGGCAAACCGGATCCCTACAGGCATTTGTTATGACAAAGGCACCTGAGTCTGGACCTGGTCATCCATGGCTTTCAGGGGTTGCAGCCATTCCTCACTTCCCAGGGATAGCTGCCACAGCCTTTCCTCTCTGAAGTTCAGTTCTACTTTCCTCCAGCAGGCAGAACAAATGCTGAGATTTCTGACTTCGGATGGAATAATCACAATTTTATTTATTTAGGTTTTATTGTGCTAGCTGGAATAAATTGCATCTGTGATCTTTTAATAATGTTTTTAACTGAAGTTAATAAGCATTGGCACAAAGATATCCATCACCTTCTTGGAAAAGGGCAGCAAAAGAGCTTACACAATAGGAGGGTAGGTTTTCTTTCAGGCTCACGAGAAGTCATATATCGTATTTCTTCATGGAGATATCTTCCAGCTGTTCAGTGAGGTAACAAAGAAACTAATCCATCTACAGACACCCTGTTACTTCTTTCGTGAATGGCCACCATTTGCATTATAAATAATTTAACAAAGACACATTGAGCTAATTTTAACCCTACGAGTTTGATGAGTTTAGTCCATTGACTTTGTGGAGGCAAATACAGAGCTGAGACTTGTTTCTGATTAAGCTCATGAGTACAAAAAACTCTCTCAAAAATTGCCACGGTTGGACCTCAGCCAGCAGAGGCCTATAACCAAATAATGGGAACTTGTTATTACTCTTTGATTATAACTGTCTGTTGTCTAATTATGCACAAAATGAGTGTCTCTTCTTTTTAATAGATAATCTTGCATCTATTTTTAAAGAACAAAGTCTCTGCTCTCCATTTTTGAAGGTCCCGCTAACTAGTTTAAATACGGTAGATTGGATTCCAGTATGACTAAATTTGATTTGCAACAAGAAACAGATCAACAGATTTTTCTTATCTCAATGCAAATGTTCCCCATCCATGTGAATTAGGAGTCTCAGTAAACTCTGAGTGAGTTGACTCTCACAAACTCGTAGAATTCAATTTCCTGAGCAGGAGACAGTATAGATTAGTTTGATTTCTAATAAATTTCAACCCTCCCAAGGTAGCTACTGCCAGCAGTGTCTCCTTTTTCAGAGCCGTAGATCTTAAAATATAGGAGTTGGATACCGAGGTTAATAATTAATGTGAAGCCTCCAGATCTTACAGCTATTCCAATCTAAAATAATCATATAAACTTTTAAGAAGCCAAAAAAGAGTCCAAGTCAGAGGAAATGCATCCTTGATGCAGCCTGTGTGTGCTAAGGCTGCTGAGATTCAGCTACTTTAGTGATGGAGCATGTGTTCATTCATTACCAGTAGAGACTGGGATTCATATTTGAACCCATGGAAGAGCTGACTTCAGTCCTTGGAATTCATCTCTCATCATAGCAAACACTCCATCACAAGCTTTTCTCTTTCTGAAATTCAAATTCAGAATTGTGAAGATCAGGTCTGCGATATGAAGCATCTCTGAGTTACCACAGAGCATCTGTTGCCCCAGAATCCCACACTGGCTAATTCCAGGAGTCTTTCCTCCATGCATTGTTAATGAGTCTAGGAACAGTAGCAGAGGACACAGAGGACAGATTGAAAGTCTGCAAATCAACAGAAAACCAAAGTTGAACACCTCCAGCAGATAAATTGTCTGGATCTGGTAGCACACGTACAAAAAGAGTAGATGCCTGAGGAGTGGTCTAATGAGGAAAATTAGTAGATGCTGCAGCATGCCAAGAACAGCTTTTTGCCTACAAACACTTTTGAAGCCAAATATCCTAGTGTGGGAGATTTTTTTAATGGGGCCTATTAAACCAGAACCTCTCAGGCTAATGATGTTAGACTATCCCTCCTGCAAAAAATGCTTAAGAAATAGGTTAAACATCCAGAAGGAGGTCGTGTGTAAAGGAATCATTTCATCAAAACTCCATTCCTGATCTGTCCTGGATATGTTTTTTGGGAAAAACTTTAAAGAAGTAAGACAATTGAATAAAGACTAAAATTCTTACATGCATAAACATGAATATGTGGATTATAGAATGAAATCCACCAGAATTGTGCATGGAGTGGCTACACCTGTATTTTATGAGTTCTGTCAGGTTCAATATTTGGAAATGAGTTTTGAGGGCTATGATGGAATGCATTATAAAAATTCATAATATTGATTCGACTTTTCTGTTATAATTGCTTCAGATAATATAACCTATAAAGACATTCAGAGATGTAATGAACACTGTGAATAGGACACTGTATAAAAACATGGATTGAAACTGACACCAGATTTGCATGAGTAACAGAAAGCCCTTTTACAAGGTGACAGAAATACATCATAGGAAAGGGATTGGACAGCAGCTGTTTGGTTGCTTACACATGCACAGTGCCTGTCTCACTGACGGACAGCTTTATAGCAGACTGATCTTTCAAAAGTGTCTGAGCACAGGGTCCTGCTACACTGAGAGAGAGAAAACCTTTTATTTATTTATTTATTTTTAATGGGGAATGTCTCTAGCAACCATAGTCCAGAAATGTTTTTTCCAGGAAGCCTGTAGACACAGTTAGGTACATAGGCTGGGCCGGAGGGAAGGCTGGATTTCTTCTTGTCCTCCTCAGCTCAGTGCTACATGAGGGATCTCAGCTTTGCTGCTATCTCTGCAGCAGGGCAGGAGACAGCTAAACTAGCATTTGGCTTTCACAGGGGAGTACGCAGCAGATGGCACTGTTGCTTTAGCAGTCCTGCATCCGTTTCTTTTTCCTTTTGTAGGAAGCCACAGGCACAATTTTTTCTTCCAACCTTCTCTCTGTTGGGACTTTAGCCCATTTTTGTGATCGGTTCCATCCACGCTCAAGTGTGATTCTTCAGTGCCAGGGTCCCTCAGTGTAAGCATCACCTGGGCAGCCCTGCTTTCACCCCATTCCTTACCTGCCACCACACCAACTACTAGCATTTGCTTTATGTAGGGAAAACCTTGCTTTTGCATAATAATTTATTCCCATTGGTTCCTATGTATGCCCAATTTAATCAGTTTGTAACATTTCGGTAGTGTTTTTTCTCAGACATTAATTGCATCTTGGGGAAGCTGAGCACGTTTCTGCCATGTCTTTTCACTTGGAGCACACATGGACTTTTATTTCTTTCCATAACTTTGTCTCAGTGATTTTTTTTAAATTTGGTTTCTCATGCAAGATGCCTTGATGTTTATCTTCATTCGTTTTAAAATTTTTATACCAAGCAATTTTTTAAAAGGCTAATATTTCTGTGTTTTCCTTACCTCTTTATAACCTGTCATTTAGATGTTAAATTAGTTTAGACTTTCCTAGATGTGTTTTAATTAGAGACATACTTGTTTATTTACTACTAACTGCATATGCATGAGCTGGTTTTTATACAGTCCTATCCTGAAAGATGCTGAAAGTGTCCACTGAAATCAACCAGCATCAAGGCTATTGGAATGTTATTGAAGATAAAGCCTTAAAAGAGGAAAAAAAAAAAAAAAAAAAAAAAAAAAGAAAAAAAAAAAAAAAAGAAAGAGGAATTGTGACTGCTTTATGTCTGTCCAGGCAAATGCTTAACTCTGCCCAATTAAAAACCATAGGCTTGGTGCCAAAATGTGTACTCCTGAGGTCGCCTGCATAGAAGCTGAAACCCACTATTTGTTACCATTTAAAAATAAATAGTTTGGTGTTTCAGATCAGGAAGGTGAGAGTCCCATAAGGAGAATGGGAGCTGCCTATTGCAGGTATTAGAAAGCCCTGGGCACAGAGGAGTGTCTGAATCATAGCATTCTCCACAACTCAGATCCTGGGTCCTGAAGCAAAGTTGCCAGCAAGAACTGCTATGCCCCTGAATCCAACAGATAGAACTCTTGTCTGAGGGTAGTGACCCACAAAGCTTCTGTGCTTGAGCTGGGCATAGAGCACTGTTTTACTCTGGAACGTGGGAGGAGTGTGGGAGGTGTGGGTACTGGCACATAGTTTATATTTGACTGAGTAGTAGGAAACCTCCCCACCAAGCTGAGATTTCCCATACCATATTTTTATCTCTTGCTGTGGAAGTGTGGGAACAGTAAAGAAATAAAAGTGACCTTCATGGAAGATACAATGTCAAAGCAAGCCTGGTTTAAGATCCTGAATGTAAGCATCCCCTCAGGTGGTTGAGACATTGCTCTTCTTTGCACCTCAGCTTCCCAGTACATTGTGTCAAAAAGAAGGTGACAAAATGCCACCAGGATTAAGCGATTGCTGAATACCAAGGTCACATCACAGTTTTGAAATTAGACTAAATTAGAACTAAATCCTGTTTTGATAACCGAAGTTATATCTATGCTGTGGAAGGCAGGAGTTCTTCCCACCTTCTATTGTTGAGGTAAATCATAATCATGCTCTGCTGTTATTGTGAGACAGGCTATGCTGTCCATCCTCTTGTTGAGGGGCTCCTTTGTGCTCTGAGTTTCTTCCTGGGTGACACAGTGAAATTCAACCTATCCCAGCCTAGATCTGGTGGGCACAAGGATTACTGAAAGTATTACATTCCTCCTACAAGCTACCTTTGCTTGTAGCTTTGAGCTAGAGGCATAGGTGAGCCCCTGCAATTTAAGATAGATTTTTGTGTCTGTCTGAAGCCCACATATCTTCCAGAATTCTAAATCTCAACACAAGACATAATAAAACTTGAGGATGCACATGGGAGCAGTGGGCTGGCTGAAATGGGAACACCCGAGACTGCAGGTGCAGGAGCCTCCTGGCTGCTAGGAACATGCAAAGTATAGAAACTACTAATTTGGCATGAAATTCCAAGAGTCGTGCTGCCCTTTTGACACCCTGTAAATATTTGGTCCTTTTGTTGTCTATAGGAGTTAATTGGCATGGGATTTAGAGAGTCAAGACTTATAGTTAGTTCCTCCCTTCAAAATCCAGGAATTTCCCTCACAGAACGGAAATATTCATCCTTTTAGGCAAGAACTGTTTCTCTTTCAGCTTGTGTCTGGCTGCATTTAGCATAAAAATTAATCTTAATATGAAAGCAATCTCAAGAAAAAACTATGTGTGTATTTTCTGAGAGAATGAACATGGAAGAAAAAACAGGCAAAGCAAAGGAAAATAAATGCAAAATCTTTAGATTGAATTATGTAATCCTTACTCACAGGAATATTAACTGGAACTATCCACATGAGTAGATGTTGAAAAAGCAAATCAGTGTCTCATAGGCTTGCCTTTGTTTGAAGACAGCTGGAAAACAATGTATTCTTTAATGACATATGCATGTTAATACAAATTGTATACTCTCCACTAATCTAATACTCATGAAATGAGCACATCCATCATGGAAATTAAACAATAACTTCTTACTTGAACAAATTCTACAATGAATATGTTACAAAAATAATTAACAGATAATGTCAATTGGCTAGAACTTTATCATAAGAGAATGGTCTCCATTTTTAAGATTAAAAAAGCCCAAGACAAATCATGGACAGTTACAAAAATAAAATCCTATTAACAGTTTTTCAAACTATGAGGCATATTCTTTTACAATATTTTATTATATTGATATTGTTTCTATTAAATCACTTGACTGAGGATTGCTTTAGACAGCTGAGTGATAATGGTCCCCTGTTATATTTTTGAAAATCTGAGTCCTGACAAGCTTCAAGAATATATAGCCAATACTCAGCTCTATCAATAAAATAATAATTTCTTATTAATGTTCTATGTATTTGAAGAAAAGGGCTATTTGATTTCTTTATATAGTTAATTAGACATGACAAGACATGCTTTGAATATGTCACCACCCACTCATTTCTTCAGCAGTGTCCATAAGAAAGGAATAAAAGAGGTATTTTCAATCATCAAAAAAACTCTTGCTAATATTCAGTTTCAAATACATGAAGAAGTAGGTTTGGTCCTTATTTAATCTCAAACTTTTCCTTGGAGCAGAAAACACTGACATTTTCATTCCTGGTAGGTATAATGGATTTTGCCATATTTTCTTCATATTGGCTGCCTCATCTCCCACGAAGACAAGCAATGTTCTGCAAAAATACAAAATGCCTAATAGCCTCTGGGATTCTGCTCAGAGCTGGAAGCCAGAATTTAACTCCTAGCTCTGCCAAGTTTTGTGTGTGTTTCCAAGTAGTTCCCAGCCTTTGTTTTAGACTTACAGCTGCCATTCTAGGAAGCTAACAGATTTTACAAATAATTTAAGTAAGAACTATTACCTCACGTAGAGGTGGAGCCAAAAATCCATATTCAAATTGTCAAGAGCCCTGATGTGATTAGAAAGTCTAACACCGTGCAGAAGTCAGAGTACCAGCTATGAGAAGCACAATTTAATTTCTCTGCCATTGCCAATGAAAATCAAATTCTAGTTTTTCATATCACAGAGAATCCTGCTACATGCTCAATTTAAGCTGATTGCCTGGAACAGCTAAGGAGACGCAAAGCTGGAAAGCCTTAGCACTTGTTGGTAAAGACATTTCTTCTTGAACAAGAGTTCTCATTTTGTGAGAGTCATTAAAAAAAAAATCCTTCACCTGACTTTTATGTGACCATGTAGGTCTTCTGCATGTACAGGTAGGATCTTTTGTGCTCACTTTTCACCTCTTCATTTTTTTGTGTGTTCAATAGAATTGCTTCAACACCAATCTGGATAGGGACCTACCAAGATAGGGACCTACCACCCCCAACTAGTTTATTAGCTAGTTTATTAGCTAGGCCAGTCATTCCTTTATCAGGGTCACAACAGAGGAGAGAACAAAACCTGTTTCCAATCTTCAAGGTGAGAGCTTTCAGTCTGAATTTATGATAAAATCATGAATATCCTGACTTGGAAGACTCCCACAGGGATCACTGAAGTCTACCTCTCTGCTCTGCACAGGACAGGCCCAAGAATCACACCATGTGCTCAAGAGTGTTAACTAAACCCTTCTTGAGCACTGTTGGGCTTGGTGCTGTGACCACTTCCCTGGGGACCCTGTTCTGACACACAACCACCCTTTTCCTAATATCCAATGTAAACCTCTCCTGGCTCAGCTTTGTGCCATTCTTTCTGGTTCTGTCACTGGTCACTACAGAGCAGAGACCAGTGCCTGCCCCTCCTCTTCCCCTCACAAGGAAGTTGCAGACCAGAGTGAGGTTTCCCCTCAGCCTCCTCTTCTCCAGGCTGCACAGACCAAGCAACTTCAGCCACTTCTCACACAGCTTCCCCTCAAGGTCTTCACTGTCCTCATTGCCCTCCTTTGGGTGCTTTCTAATAGTTTTATATCTTTCTTATATTGTAGCTCCCACAACTGCCCCCAGCGCTGGAGGTGAGGCTGCCCCAGTGCAGAGCAGAGCAGGACAATCCCCTCTCTCACCCTCCTGGCTGCCAGGGCCCCCTGACTCACATTCAGCTTGCCAGCAACCAGGATCCCCATATACTGTGTATATATATGTGTATTTATATATATATGTATATGTGTGTGTGTGTGTGTGTGTGTGTGTGTGTGTGTGTGTGTGTGTAAACCAAGAAGAATAACTTCTTCAGAGAGAACTAGTGAATACTCCAGGTCGTGCAGACAGTCAGCTCCAGCTGATGGAAACTGGTGCTTTCAGAGACCATCTACTGCATCAAGGTGCTCACGTGTGGAGAGTTGGTAGGCACAAGTACCAGCAGCTTGCAGAGTTTTGATATCTCTGAAGATCTGATGAAAGTGAGCCCCTGATAATTACTACTTGGACTTAAATCCAAGATAAAGTTCAGAACCAAGCTGAAGCAATCATTACCTTCTCCAGATGTTATAAATGTTCTGACTGATATAAATGCCATTAACAATAAGAGGTTTGGTTTGAGTGGGTTTTTTAGATAGCAGTGGCAGTTGTATACAATGAATTATTTGACTCATTATATTTACTTTGACATTGTCATTAACTGTAGCTATAAAAAATGCATTTTACCTCTTTTAGACCTAATCTTGCTTTCATTTAAGTTAATGGCTAAATTGCTATTGACTGTGGTAGAAAGAGCTCTATGCCTCTATATATTAAACTGCTGTAATGTAATTGCTTCATGGTATGGATCGGTGTTTGTAATACAGGATTTAAGTTAATAATCCTTTTTATATTGCTATATATGTGAAATGCAAACTTATAATACAGAAATAATATGGTCAGTGTTGTCAATATGACAGATTAAATCGTACAACTTGCATTTTCCATAATAAACGTGTGGATTCTAATTAGACCTAAAGTGAGCACTGCCTATGGATTTATCTTAACTCATTAGGATTATCTTCTACTTTATAATATGAATGCAGGCTTTATAAATTGAAATGAAATAATGAAATTCCAGGTTGATTGAAGTTGTCAGAGTAACTGGGGCAAGTTACAGCTTGAAGCCCATTGGCGAAGTGAGTTTTAAAAATACATCCTCGCTTATCTTAACTCACATTCTGCCTCATTTGATAGGCTCAGGGCTTCACCTCTGTGAAAGAAAAGATGTGGTACATCTTGTTTTGAAGCACATAAGCAGATTTGATAGAAGTCTGGAAGTAAGGACCTACTTTCATGAAAATGGAAATCTAAGACTGCATGGATTTTACTCCTGTCTCTCAAGCAATCATCTGGGACCATTTTTCTTGGAAAAAAAAGACACTCGTTTAAGGTAAGCTCATTGTTAACACTTTGGATTCTGACTTTTCTTCAATCAATAAAAACTTCTGAATTTGCAACAAGCATGCAATATATTTGATAATGTTGCACAAGGCCTTTGCAAAGGGACAAATCAGTATTATTTGTGTAGTCAGCCCAAGCAGATAATTGTTATCACAAACCTGAAGTAATTTTTTGTTGAGATCATAGGGCATTAATAGATCAAGTATCTGGGAACCAGGACAATATTTCTCTGTTTAGTTTGCTACATAAGTAAATATAAGTAAATATACTGTCTAGTAGATAAAGTGTAAAGAGACTATAATTTAGTCAACATAAAAATCTAAAACACACTGGAGATAGGTATGTAGAGACTGCCACAGATAAAACTAACATTTCATGAGAAGGAACTAGTTCTGGCTTATGCTACCACTCCCAAAACAGAAGATAGCCACAGAACACTAAACTACCCATTAATACTATTAACACAGGCAAAGGTTTACCTGCAAAAACACTGTAGCACGTCTTTACTAGGGAACTATTCAGGAACTATTACTCCCACCCCTCTTCTGCAGCATAGTCACTCCTTACATGTTCAGTCAGTGCTGCACGTTCCCTTGTGCCCTGCTCTGAAGAAGCAACCATGAAGAAGAAGTTTGGCAGTACTTGTGAAATGAATGACCTCCTCCTCCTGCCCCTCGTGGTTCACAGTGGCCATGGGATCATCTAAGAATGAGGTTGCTGGATCTGCATAATACTCCCTGTATACCTGAGCTTGGGGGTGCTGGTTTCTGTGAACATCCCTCTTACAAGTGAAACACATCCCTAATGCTCTCTGGCTTTCCTATGTCTTTGAGTAAGTAGTTACTCAGTCAAAAACTGTAGGATAGGGCCAGAGAGCCAGCCTTTACTAGAACTCTGTATGTATAATTGCAAAACATAAGCCTCTGAGAAGTCACCAATCCTCTTCCCTTTGAAATAAAAATAAAGGATTGTATTCTCATCAGTTGAAGAACACTCACAGCAGAGCTAGGAATGCCTCCCTTTCGCTTTCTCCTGCCCTCCTGCAAAGCTGCAGACTGACAATCAGCAAATGTCCTAAGACGTTAGACACTCTTCAGGCTTAGGGGTGGGATAGGGTGAATAGCTTTTGAGCAAACATTTGCTTCCACAAAGAGCTTGCTAACTGCTACTAATGCATAAAGAGACGATAAGTGTCCTCTGCCTTGCCCAGCTCTTTCTGAAAGAAAGTCTGTCCATACCCACTTTACCTGGTGTTAGACTGTAAATTCTGTGAGGAGAGGAATATAAGAGCTCTTCATCCATTTCTTCTGTCTCAAGAACAGTAGACATAAGGCAGAGCTCTGCTTGGAAAACTCTCTTCTGTCTCTTGGCATAGGTAAGACTCATATCCCAGATCCACATGCTTATTCCACTGAGACCCTACAGGCTCACTGTATTTCAAAGGTTGAATTAGGGCTCAAATTTTTTATGCCTCAAGCCAAAGTGTCAAGATGAAAACCTGAGCTCAGACATGACGTTTAATCAAACTCCAGAAAGTGATAGGGCAGAAAACATAAATGTCTCCTGCTTCCCAGTGCTTGGACTAACTCACACATTAAACTTCCTGTGTGTTACTCTACTAATCTTTGGAGTTCTTGCAATGGCTAAACTATCTATATGGATATGGATCAGGAGTTTAGAACAGGCTTATAGAAACTGTTTTCTAATTCTAATTAGTTCTGCTCAGTTTTATAGGATTTGATAAACTTTCGCTTTTCTTTCTTCCTGGTCAGTTAAATTCCCCATGTGAATAATTTCAAAGAACAGTATCATAGAAAGGTTCTATCAGAAGGGATTTTTGGAGGTCAACCAGTCCAACTTCTTGCTACAAAGCAGAAGTGATTTCAGAGTCTGATTAGGGTTGCTCAGAGCCTTTACCTGTCAAACTTTAAAATCCCCAGTGATGGAGTTTCCACAAACTTTCTCGGCTTCAAGACTTAAGCACTTTTTCTGCACAGAAAAACGTTTTTAATATCCAGTCCAAATTTCCCTGGGCGCAAACTCGTTATTCTATTTCTCCTTGAGCCTCTGAGAGGGGTTTGGTTTCCGTTCTCTGTAACTCCACCTTAGGCAGTGGAAGGTAGTTAGCACTGCACTTGACTTCCTCTCCTTCAACCCCAGCTCCCTTTCCATACATGTCACGTCATGCAGCTGCCAAGCAACTTGATGGTCCTCCACTGAACCTGATCCAGCTTGTCCATGTCTCTCCTGAACTGGTGTCCCTGACACCAGTGCAGTATTTCCTGCAAAGCTCCTCCAGTACTGTGGGAATAATTATGTTTCCCAGCTCACTGGCTACACCTGGGCTAAAGCAGCCCAACAAGAGGTTCACCTGCTCTGCTGCCAGGGTGCACTGCTGACTCCTGTGCAATTTGCCATCACCAGAGGCCTCATATCATTTTCTGCAGAACTGCCTTTTTGCCAGTCCCAAGCCTGTGTTACAGCACAGAATTACTCCATCTCGCAGAAGGACTTTGAATCTGCTGTTGAACTTTAGAATTCTCCTGGCAAATCGTTTCTCCTGCTTGTGGAGCCTTGCATTAGAGTGTCAGCCATGACCTTAAGCCTCACCCTAATCTAGCTCTAGGTATGAGATTCCTCGTGGTGTTGATCAGTCAGGATGGTGACAAATATCATTCAGAGCATGTTAAATGTTGTCAACCCCAGTACCACCAGTTCATTTCAGTTAGACTTCCTTACATGTCAACAAAATGCAGTGAAATATGATTTTTTTTGTGCTCTTTTTACTTTGATTTAGTGGTGGTGGTTGTTGTTTTATCACTACACTTCTAGAAGGAAATCCATGGCAGGGTTTCCACCATCTTTATGATTTACAAAAATCTTTATGATTTATAAGCAAACTTGCTTCTTCATTGCATTCAACAAAAACACCTGTTTATCAGATGCTAATGCAACTAAATTATGGATCTGCCTTAAACCAATATATGCCTATGTGCATTTTGGTACTTTGAAAGAAAATAAGCATGAAAGTTCCCTCCTGACTAAAATGGAAGATGAGGTATTTGTGGGAAAAAAAGGAATTCAGTAGAGGCAGCTAAAATCTGACAACTCCTGTCCAACTGCCTCATCTATTAAGATTGCAGCAGTAAGGTCACTTATATATTGCATTTTTTGTGTGAGCACACTCATACTCACACAGTGTGAGTGTGCTAATACTTCTCTCATTCTCTCCCCTTGCATTTTATGTTTCTCGTAACTGTCTTTAAATATGCTGAATTGCTAAAATTATTCTTCTATTCTTTAGTGCAAAACTATTTTTATTTACTCTTCCTAGTCTATTCAAAACTTTTAGGTTTGGATACAGAGAGGTTTTAAATTTAGTCTTTTTTGGTTGTTGGTTAGGAGGGAGAAAAGTTTTTTAAAAGCTATTGTTTTCAGCTTTTAACTATATAATAACAATAATAAGGTTTACTTTTGAAAAATCGAATGGCTAAAGCTTTCTTCTGATTTTGCATAAAATAAGCTTTCTCCTTTCTTCTCCCTCACAAAGTATAATTGAAGAACTCCAAAAGTAAGCTCAGATGATTTTGTTCCTGTTTTCAGTCTCCCTCATTCAAAACCATTTATATCTACAGACTTCAGCATCTTTATCACCCACATTTCAGAGACTTTTACTGCCGTCCCTTGAGGTTGTTCCCATTCTTACTAAGTTAAAAGGTATTAGAAATCAAATACCATTAGCAACAATGCTCCTTTGCCAAACACTCTGGATGGCTGAGGAGGAGGATGATTCTGCTCTCAGCCATTTCTGCAGATACCCAAAAGAAGAAGAGAATTGCTCAGTGTGGGCTGTGTGATTTCTGTACTAATCATACTAAGTGTTCCAGGTCAGTATGCAAGGCTCTATTCCCCCTTTTTTCCCCACTCTGTGCACATAAGTGAGTTAAGGGCTTTTTTGTTTTCATGTGTCCAGAACCAGGTTCAAGGTCTTTGCTGCATTGGCTAAGTCACCAAGATATCTAGGCAAGTATTTCTAATAACTACTCTGGAGTGCTGGTTGCTGACTATAACCACCTTGAAGCTCCTCAGCAGCTGCCTCTTCCTAGTGGACATTGTGGATTCCTGCTCATTCCTATTGCAGGAACGTGGGTTTTGCAACACTGAGAGAACAAACTTCCCCCTCCATCTCTCCCTTCATTTATGGGAACCTCACAATGTGTCATTTGAAAGCTGAATGACACTCACTTAACCCCAGTGAACTGATTTTTGTAATGGTTTTATCTTCCTGATCGCTTTTGCAATGGAAAAGACTGATGCTATTTTAGACTGAAAGATGAGACTTTCCAGCGTACCTTCAAACTAGGTGTGAGCAGTGCAGACAGAGGGTTTGGAGGCATCAGGCATTCTGGCAGCAAAAAGATGGTACGCAGCAACAAGTTTTTATAACCTCTAAAATCCTACCTTCTCTTCTATTTGCTCTCAGTTTGCTAAGAATAGGAAAACATTCCTGCTGTTCCAGTAAACACATTTCAGCCAAACCATAAGGACATCATCAGGTCAAAATACTCCCAATTAAAAGCTAAATAAATGATGCCACTTATCCTGAAGTCACAGCAAAGGCTGCACATTAAAAAGCACACCCCAAAGGAACCTCCATCCCCCCTCCAACAAACCAGCGGTGTCCAAGCAAGTTTACAGTTACAGATGCTGTAGATACATGTGTTACTGCTCCATTTGACTTACACGTGGGACTGCAGCAAATTGAAAGGAAAATCGCATCAGGTTATGCCAAGTCAACCAGAGCAATGTATTGTGTCTCCTTAAATGCATCCTTTCTCCCCATTTCAGCTGAATAGTGCTACAGCTGTGCTTATGCTGCTGGCAGTGCTGTGTATGTGTTAGGTTCTGACTTCTCAGAAATTAGTTACCTTGGAAGAGCTGCCCCTAGAAATGCTGATCTGGTGCTAAATACTCAGCCCCTCCAGGGTACTTCTAAGTGGTTGCCCTGAAGGTGGGAGATCCAAACTTCAATAAATTCCTCTGGAAATTCAGGGCAAGTACAGCACTCTCAAACGAGAAATTTAGCCAATTTAGAAGTATGAACTTGCCGTATGTTTTGTGAGTGTACAAAATAGCATTATTAGCACTAATAAAACTGTTATGGTTGCAACATATGTGATTATTTGCTCTATGTGGTTTTCATTTATGTACATTCTAGAGAGGTGTGGGAGCATTTACAAAAGGATTCACATATTACCAGCAGTCACAGCTACACTGAAAATTATCTCAGATACATTTGCTTTTAACTTTTTGATATTTTCATGGGGTTTTTATGCCTGAAGCTAGACTTTGGGAGTGGGAAGGAGCATATATTTCTGTTACTGAAGTCAGCTATTGAAAAGAGACATTTCTTTGCCCTAATCAAACTATATTTTTGAACAAGTCAACTTATTAAAAAAATAATAATTCTATGGTGTATTCAAGGTTCAGACCAACCAACCAACACATAAAACTATCAAGCGGAGGGTTGGATAAGGAAGATGCACTGAATATTTATCCACTGCGTGGCCTTCCTTCAACTGCATTCACTGAGACACAGAACCAAAGGGAAGTGAGGGAATGTGTTTGCTTTAACAACCTCTAGCAGGACAGAGGGGAGTTTTGCTAAGCAGCAGTTTGCTCAGAGACTGTCAGGTAACAGAGAAGGTGGTGCCTTGCCCCCCATAAGCCACGAATATCCAGTAGCCAACCATCAACATTGCAACAGTAAACAATAAGAGGCATAAAAAGGAGTTGGGTGTCTAACAAAAAGTTAAATTCTTCAGTGCTTTCAGACAAACACAGAGAAGAATCCCAAGTCCTTGAAATATTTTGGTCGAGGACATAGCAAACAATCACTGCTTCCTTTTACTCTGCAGCTTCCAGAGGAGGGAAATGAAAACTGTATGTTCTCTAAAATATGTTCTCCTTTGCTATTGGTCTCTTGGATTTTTCAGTGCTTTCTTTCTTTATCTTCCTTCCAGTGCGTTGCTTGCCTAACAGCATTTCAGATTTCAGAACTCACTTGAAATCTGACCTGCCAAATGCCAGCATCTTCTGTAATGACCTAAATGTTGTGTTTCCTTTTGCTGCTTTCTGATTGCAAGAGGTTAAGTTGTAATCAAATAACTATGCCTTCACAACATCTCCAGGCAGTTTCTTTTGTTCCCTCGGAGCTTGCACTGCAGTCAGAAGAATCTACTCAAATCTTTTCTTAGCCCCATTAACTGGTGAGTGATAAAGAGCTATGCTCTGAAATATAATTTCTTACTTCATGAATGCTAAGCTCTTTCAGAAACAGATGGAAGTTAGTTCTCTGGGAGAAAAAAAAAAAAAAAAAAAAAACCCACAGCAATTTTGTGATGCTCAATATAACAATTCTTGGAGGAAGCCTCCTTTCATATTTAAAATCATTTGCTATTTAAACAAGCTGGTACATTTAGCACCACCCAGGCGATGACGAACCACTTCTCTGGAGGTTCTGACTGCTTCTCAGACTGCCTGCTCCCTAAGCACACGTATCAGAGTCCTTGGAAAAAAATTTGTTAATATAATTTTACCTCTTTGCCAGAAAAAATGCTAATCCAGTCCTAGGAGCTCTATTTAACTTTTGCTTCAGCTATAATATTGTCAATTTAAAAGGTACTGGATTTTGGATCTCATAAGAAATCACACTGAATGGAGCACGAAATCTGGAAATCCAAGGATTTAAAGAAATTGGTTATATAAAATTCACTTTGGGTTTTTTTTACAGGATTTTTTTTCAGCTGACATGAGCAAAAAAGCAATCCAATAATACTGTGGAAGGTAAAACTGAGTTCAAATGGTAATGTTGCATTTTCTACACTTGGCACCCATTACTGTCCATAATACATGTGTTTGCAATGTTTTCTGATTTCATTTACCCTGATGTAAACTGCAGAGTAAATCTGTTATGAACATTATTATTTTGGTTTTGTCCCAGTAGAAGTGAACAAAGGATTTATCCTGCTGTCGATTTCCCCCCTGTAACAACAAGGATTATTATCACAAAATGATGGAGTGCAATGTTTCTGATTATGCTAATTATAAACCCAAAAGAAATCCTTCAATCTTACATGGCCGTAAACAGCAGAACAAATTTTCTTGCATGCATGTTAAACAGCAGTTTATTCTCTTTCTTTTCCAGACAGGTTTAGAAGGTAAGCTGATACAAGAAAATGTCAGCTGAATCTATAAATTCTCTCTCTCCATTACCCATGTCTGCAAAGGTACCCACCTAGTGCAGCAGTCGGTACTTAGGATGAATTGCTATGTCCTTAATATTGTTGGTTTTCTTTACTTGTTGGTTTTCATTACTTATCCAGTATCAAAAACATGCTTAATACTCTCATAAAACCAAATCGTGACATGATTCCAGCCCAAAGGTAAATAATTTATAACTCTGTACTACAGATGAACAAAATTCTTCTTTCATGTTCACAGAGGAGCTGTTCTTGCACAAGCAGCAGTGAATGTGCTTTAAGCCGGTCTTCTCAAATACTTTAACTAGCAATAGTTTATTTTATACTGGATTTTAGCACTGCTTACAACTGCTGGGACACAGCATTCTCCATCATATTCTATGCATAAACAATTACAAACATGTCAGAAAATTCTCTGTGATACCTTTTGCAGGAAGAACTAGTTATTCTTATCCATTTCCTGCGTACAAATGTGATAAAACAAAATTAAATTCTATCCTGCAGTTAAATCTTAAAGCAGCTTGGTTTTTTCATTTTGTTGGTTTTTGTTTTGTTTTTGTTTTTTTTTTTTCCTCTGGGAAAGATGCCTCAGGCAAGGAAAGGGTATTTCAGTAAGGAAGAGATTAACATTTTCTAAAATTTCCAGTGTTTTTATCTATTACCTTTTCCTAAATTGCTAATGCTTCTTCAAGTATTAAAGCTGCAATGGGTTCTATAAATCCACTTTCTGATTATGTGAGTTAAGCTATGCATTTGGGACCAAAAGAGAGGGAAAAAAGCCTGAGTGAGCTATGTCACAAATTGCCTTTAGTGCTTCAAATTCAGACTATCAAATACAGAGGTGCATTGTTCAGGATTGTTCCAGCATTAAAATAAATAGTAGTATAAGGCCCTTAGAGATGTAAATGAATTACAATCCTTTTGCCAAGGAGATAAGGTTTGTGAGTGGAAATAGAATCTTTCATTAGACCAACCCCTATGGTCAGAAAAAGTAGGTAGGCAGGGGTTGTATACCAGAAAGAATGTCTCCTTTTTCCCACTGTGTCAGTTTTACGAGTAAAGACCTGCAAATTTTAGCTCATCCGTGTCCTCTGACCATCACAGTTATAACCATAGTAACATAAGGCTTTTTAAAAGCAACCTGAAAACTAAAAATTAATAAAATGAAAAAACAAGAGGACATCTTCAGCCTGCAGTGTTTTCAAACTTTCTCAACTTTGGTGGGTACATTGAGGTTACAGTAGGACTATTGAGAATGAGTCTTCATAAATTAAGGCCTGTGTACTGCACTGCTGAAAACAAAAAAAATCTGCTTTTTTCCCAGGTTTTCTTCTTGTTCTAGTAAAACCAGAGGACAGGAGAGAAGAAAACTGGCCTCTGTAGAGTGGGCTTTTGTGAGGTTCTTGTATAATTTTGCCCTGGATGGATGGATCTTTTAGTAAAGGCTATATTGGCAGACATTTCTTTACCCTTCATGCTTCTGTACAGGATTTAGAAAGTATTAATTGTTTGTACATGTCATGCACAGTATTTGACAATGTTTTTCCCTTACAATTAAAGAAACTGCACTGTGTCCTTCATTTCTGTTCTTTCTTTAATTCTGTTTCTTCTTTTTTCTAGTCTCTGTTTCCATGTTTTTGCGACTTTGTCTGCTTTCCCACGAGTAAAGTTGCTACTGTATTGGTTAATATATCTTTAAAAGTGCCAGGGATTTTTGTCTCCAGGACCATCTTCTCATTTCTCCTGAATATATTTTGCTTCCTGTCCCAGAAGCACAGAAAGTAAAACAAAATTCAAGTGTAGTGGCATAATTAGGCCACAATTTTATTAATAAAAGCCATCTGGGAACAGCTGTTAATAACTTGTGTAGAATAGGTCACAGTCTCTTCTCTAATTGTTTTCACCTGCTGGAAGGCTTTTTCCTCCTTCCCTGCCACCCCACTCTGTGCCAGCTCCCTGCCCTGCAGAGCTCTCCTCCCTCAGTCCTTTCCATTCCTACTCCCCAGCCTAATGTTGGGGCTCTCTGATTATGCAGAGAGTAAAGGCCAAGAAAAAGTAGATTTTTTTCCCCTTTACTGTATAGTAGGAACTCTGCTTTCTGCTGTGCTCTGGTCTGATTTGACTTTATCAAGCAAGGTATGAGACTGTCATCAGGTAAGTGTCTTAAGTGGCTTTCTGTCGCCTGCTGAAATGGGCCAGTCTGAACTTACCATTTCTAGTGACCCAGCCAGGTTCCTTGAAAAGGCAGAAAAATTCACCCTGTCTCAATCAATCCAGTGATGGATGAAAATTACCTGAGGTATCAAAATGTAGTAATGACTACAGCAGCCTAAAAACCTATCTAGCTACAAATCCCACTGCAACCTGAGTGTGAGGAAGATTTCACGTCTCGGCTGTTTTCTACCCTCCTTCTAATTCTTCTCCCAAATTCACATCTGAGTTATGTCTAAGCCAAGTAAGCAGTATTTTCCTGAAGTCAGGTGATGGAAACCCCTCTTGATTATGATGAAGAATGTCCAGAGCATGGAAATATCTTGAGGAGGAATAAGTGCCAGTTGCTGCCAGCAGCTATTCCCACCTGCTTGCACAGGGCCTGTGAGCACCCCAATCCACATGCATCTTGCTGCACCCACAGCAGGCTCAAAACCTAGAAAATTACTTTTACACAAAACAAAAATATGTGGTTTCAGCAGCTGATGTCCATCCTTAAAAAACCCAGCAAACCCCATGACAACACAGGACTGGTGAAATTAATGAGAGAGGAAGCCTGCCTGGTTTTGTAAATGTGCCCTTTCTTGGACGGAATTGCACTGTGCTACTGTCTGTGCAAACTCAAACAGAAAGCTTGTAATTGAAGTAGCGAGAACAGAGAAGGAAAACATGAGAAAGAAAGCAGTTTGACCAAAGTCCTGTAGGCAGCCAGTGGCAGAGCAAGAACTAATATCCTCTGATTCCTAATTCCCGGTACTTTTCTTCTGTCATCTGAAAATGATTTATTTCAGACACTCGCTATTTGCTGGTCTCAGTGGGTTAAATTGGACCAGAACATTTCAATGAAAAACAATCATTTTTATGTTCCAAGAATCACACTGAACAATCTTGCAGCTGATATTTCTTAGGTAATACATAGCTGTTATATGGAATGAAAGTTTGCTGTAAGTGCTTGCTGCTGAAATGTAAGAGTGAAAGATGACTTTGAAGAGCCTCAGGAGCAGCTCAGGCAATGTGTGTCCTCCCACAGATAGAACAAGGAAATTACATAGTCAGGGACAAGGCAAAAATCATAACTGTTTTTTATTAGGCTCTGTCCTCTATTTGTTAGGATTATTGCCTTCACTGTCATCAAACCGTAAATCTGTTTTTTCTCCTTTACACTGTAATTACAATCTTGTTTGGGGGAAGTAATACTGTAGGGGCTGAAGAAATATCCCCAAACCCTCCCAGTACCACCAACTTAAAGGGAAGAGATACTTTCTTTAAATAACCTTAATAATATATTTTGCTCCTAATAATATAGCACAGCAGAACTATCTAAAATATATGGCTGCAGTATTTCTGAAATGAAAACAAGAAATTTAATTGAACATCTATCCTGGAGCTTTTTTTCATTCTCTGATAGAACATTACATGTAAAAATATCAGGACGCTGTTTCAAGAACAAGATGATGTTTCATTCAGGCTGTGGGGTTTTCTGTGTACCATATATATTCCAATTGTGCAAATTCTGGCACAGTTGTAAAGCTACCATCATGATGAATGGATTGTGTTAATTGGCATTAAAGAATATTTATGCTGGATTGACTAAGTGAAAAACTTTAATTGGCCAGAGACACTTGGGTGATGATACCCAGGGAGTCCTATTAGCACTGAATTGATGTAGGAGTTTATCCTTGCAGTTGCAGGCAATCATTGTAGTGAAGGAAGTTGCAGTGTCAAACTCCCACCTTAGATTTATGATCCAGAGAGATACAAACCACACTCAATTCTGCATGGTCTGAATTACAGATGTCTGTTTAAAGGGACAACACAGACCTGCTGTTACAATTGTATCTGTGATTACAACGCTCTAGAGTGTGCATTGCATTGTAATGCAGTTATTTATGCCGTGCCTTTTTGCTTAAGGCAATAATACATCAGTGCATACATGAAAGTCCAAGGAAATTGTTGTGTCTCATTACTTGAGAGAATTTTCCTTAGGAGATGTAAGAGAAACTCAGGGAAGTTTAAGTTTCTCCCTGCAATCATTCAGTGGTAACTTGCACGCCAGTCTTCAAAGAAATTTTTGTTCTGGCAAAATGTGTTTTTCCTGCACTAGATAGTGTCGTGATGCTTCTATTCAGTATCTCTGGAAACTTTTACCATGTTTAGATGCACATAGCTCTGAACTGCACCAAGGAGCAGAGCAAATTTCTTACAGAGACCAGGCAGTGTAGCCACTTGGAACACTGCTTCTTTTGCTGCCATTCCTCTAATCCATTTTTCTGTAGATCTGGTTTATAAATACAATCCCACATATCCTGAAACACTACATATTACATTAAGAGCCCTTTCCTTCTGTCCTTCCTTCAGGTCTCCAGCAGCAAAGAGCATTGGAGCTATGGAGGACTGTAGAATGATAGAATTTCCAATACATTTCTGGAGTCTTTCCAGGAGAGACTTTTTAAAAGCAGAGAATGTGCTTTCTGAAAAGTAATAGGTAAGTGACATCTGAGTCCTTTGTCTACCTTAGAAAAATTACCAGAAAATTCAACTTACCCTTCCACAATAGAGTTACTTCCCTTAAAGGTGACCTCTACCATTACAAGCCAGGTGACACTGAAAGCTACAGAGTTCTCAAGACAGACAGTCACCATTTGCTGTTTCCCATGGCACCTCAGCAGTTGAAAGCTTCTGGTTTGATGAGACCGTTGGCAAGAATTATTTTTTCAGCCTCAGTGGCACTGGCTTGACTTTGGCTGTATATCATTCCAGACATTGTTGGGGAAGATGAATCAGGGAAACCTTATAAATACGATTGCTTAGCAAAAGATTCTGAAAATATGAAACCTATAACCAAAATAGAAATGGAAGCTTACTTTGAGTGGTAGGATACTGAGCCTTAGTTACTATATAACCTGAAAACAATAGCCTAGCCAGCTGAAGGAGAATCCCTTTTGATTGAACAATACCTTTCTGCTGGCTAAGGGATCCAAAGGTCAATGTAGCAAAAGAGAAAAGTCTAAAGAGTAGTTTTTAGAGTTTAAAATATAACACAGAATGGTAATGTAGTAGTTCTTATAGGCTGTATGTAGATTCTATAGGATTTTGTGTCTTGTACTGGTTGGTTAGTGTCAATTAGAATATTCGACACAAAAGGAGAGATAATGTATTGTAACAAGGATCTCCCGCTCTTACCCCTGCCATCTGACCCCTGCCACCTCTCTCTGACTCTCTTGCTCCCTCCTCTCTTACCTCTTACCCTCTTGTTCTCTCTCTCCCTCTCTCTTTGGGACTTCCCTTCAGCCGAGGCTGGTGGCTGAAGGCAGGCTCTTTTTACCCTTGCAATAAAACCAAGTGTTCTAGAATGTCTCAGGTCAGCAGAGTTCCCTCTCCCTGCCATCCATGGATGATCCTACAAGACATCTTGGGAATACTATACCAATCTGCACCCTTGACAGTGATGTCAAAGTGTGGAAAGTTCATTAGGCTGCACCAAGCTAGGCTGGATGGACATTTACATGGCATGAGGTAACACTATCAGTGACACCTTAAATGAGAAAGCAGCCCAAATGCTATACAGACTTGCCAAATTTCTCTGCAAGGTCATTCCAACTCAGTCACTTCTGAAAAAATTGTTTTGGCAGTATTTTGTTAAAATATAATACGGAAGTTTTGGTTTAAAGTTGTTTTATTCACTGCTAATGTCTCATTAACTGGTCAAAAGCAGAGCTCCTTATTTCCTTCATATTACTTATATTTGACAGAAAGCAGCTGCAGGATACCTCCTCAAGTTCACTCATGCTTATCATCACTGCTAGGACTATTAATTCACTGCAGTATACTTCAATGTACTATAACATTTAGAAATGGCATTTGGATGTGCAGTAATACTATTTTGCACAATTAACCTCTGGTTCCCTTCCATATAAGCCTGTTCTAAAGAAATATCAGTTATGCTGAGTTATTTTCAAATTACATTGAGTTTTGTGCCTTTTTCCTAATAGGTTGCCCTTTCCGCAGAGAGTAGTAACACACATTGAATTGCAATAACACTTTATTTTCCTTGCAACAAAGCAGTATAAATCACAGAGATAAAAGGAGATGAACCCATTCCCCAGCCCTAGATCAGACAACTCCTGACCACAGTTTTTAAAATCAGGTTCTGGATCCACATAGTAGTTTTGCAAACAAGAAAATGAGTCAATATAAAGAAGGGAATCTTTCTCCTTGAATAAGAAAATTTTAAAAATTCTAAGTGATCCTGCCTTCCAATCTGTGCTAAAGAGCAAATCATCCAGTTCAGGATCATTGTAAAACACAACTTTATGCTTAATTTTGTTGCCTAAGAAATGTGAACCAGAATTTTCTGTTAGAGTGTAGAGCAGAGGAAAAGTATGGAAGATGGCTTGCTTTCTAAATTTCATCTTGGGCTAGTCAATTCTTTTTCTGGAACTGATATTTTTCTAGATACTTAGAGAACTAGAAAAGTATGCAACGGTCATGGACAAGTTTTTTAAATATCATGAGAATAGAGAACAAGCTCCAGCTCCACTACAGAGGGATGGAGGCACTTAATTATAAGAAATTTTCAGACGAGGAATATGTAATTTGTTTATTCAGGATATGGAGGGTGAAAATTTTAAACTCATTCATTAATCCCACTACTGAGGAGTAACTACGGAGTCACACACAAATCTAGCTGATCTCACAGATTCAATCTTCTGGTGAAGTGAACATAAAAAGTAGTTTTTGAGATCTATTTGATGCCTCACGGCTTTGCAGTTCCGCTCTGTCAAAATGTACAGAACTCTTGGCATAAGTAGGAACTTCCTTTTTTGAACATAGGTGCTAAAATTTTCTTTAAAGACTCAGCTTCTCATCATGAAGGAGAATGTTTCCATTAGACTCTACAACAAACATCTCTAATTCTGTTATTTTTTGCTACCATATCTTTGAAGTACAGTAACATAGCTGGCTGTGCTATTATCTCAATTATAAAAAAGCATCCAAGATCAGAATTTAGCCCAATATATTTTCCCAATGTTTTATATTGCTAAAAAGAATGGATTTGGCTCAGTCAAATTATGCTTTCTGTTGTTTCATGCATATGTTCAGCTGAAGACTATCAGAGTTGTATTTGTGCATCTCATTGCAGAATTTGGCCCAAGGGTTTAGAGCTCCTAATATTTACAAAACAGATTGTATTCAATTTGCTGACACAAATATATAGCTTTAATACTGTGAGGTTTTAAAAATTTATATTCATGCCTAGATGCAGGATAAGAGTGGAAGTTAAATGAGTAAAATCTTCTTTTCACGTTGCTTATCTTGCGATAGTGATAGAATTCGGCAAACTAGTCTCATCTGCTTCCCTCATTGCCCTGACTTTCATACGAAGTTATCAAGGTTTTCACAAGAGCATGCTCTTAATCCCCCCTAGCTTCTTGCTAGATTTTCTAATCTTGGACCATTATGTTCAATCACATGTGAACACATTTCTCTGGCATTTGAGCTGCACAAATTCTTTTGTCTGTGGTTTCAAACAAGCTTTAATGCACCGCCAAGTTGTTCAGTTTATTCAGTTCTTTCAAATGGGAGAAAACAAGTTCACAAAGCAGCTTAGTACTGTTCCAAGGGCATTGGTTATAGCAAAAGAAAGAAGTTCAAAAACATTATCAACAAAGTTTTCCCCTCAGGTATACCTGGGAGAACACCTGGATTTGCCCCAAATAACTGGGAGAAGAATCTGGGCTAATGGATTCAATCAAGATTAAAAAAGCCGTCTAAGGTTTTGATTTTGCAGAGCACAGATGTGAACTGCTGCACAAAGACACGGTTAAAAGAAATGCATAGAATGGTCAATATGGGAGAAAGCAGTCCAGCAGGAGAGGATTTATGCTGGGTGGCTGCCAAGCCTCTTCTACCTGGCAGAAAAACTGTGAGCAGCTCAAACACCTGTTGTTATACCGGCCAGCAGAACAGAGCTCATATGACATGGTAAATGCCCACTGTTTGCCCATTTGTATATTTCCAGCCCTCAGTACTCCTGAATAAAAGCAACAGAGGATGGAAAGACTGACTTTCCATGTGGAGCATTGCCCAGCAGTTCACTCTGGTGCTTCAGGCAATCTATACCCCTGAAGACTGGGGGTTCCCACATGGGTCTTGGAGAGGAAGGCTGTTCCTGAGGTTCAGGCACAGAAATGGTGCTTGAGAGATTGGGTGAGGGCTGCACCATGGGTGTGCTGGATGGCCTTAGGCAGGATATGGAGGGTTCTTTGGGCAGTTATCTACTCCATCACAAGGCAGACATTCCCTGCTGCTGAACCCCAGAGTTCTGCAGAGTTTCACACTGATGCAGATGAGCAGATGTAGTGCAAGATGGCAGCAAGGGAAGATCCCAGTTCCTTTGAGGTTTTAATATCTGTTCTCTACAACGGAATCATAAATTCACATAGACATAGGAAACAACATCCCAACAGCTGGATAATGTGAATTCCAGAGTAATATCAGCCATTCAAAATAGATGGTGGTGTCTTTTTCTTCTGGACTCATTCACAGGAAAAAAAAAAAAAAAAAAAAAAAAAAAGCCTGGCTGGCATCTTTTCATTTCCTAATATTCTCTTTGTATGAAATCTTTTTTACAAGGTTCATTAGGGCTACTTCTCTTCTTTCCCTCCCCACTGCTATCCCTTTTATCACCCTCTTTACCCACCTATCTTGCTTTTCACATTCCTCTTCCATTTCCATGCATCCTCTCCTCCCTTGGCTTTGGCTATCACTTCTGAAGAGCTTGGAGTGTGTCCCTGGGGCTAATTTCTGAGCAGTGAGCTCCAGTGCTTCAGGAAGGTGACTTGTCAGTAGTTTTAGGCTTGACTAAAAAATCAGCAAATAACATGAACATGATGAGATTTTTGCTTTGCACCCTTACACACACACTTTGGGACTTGAATCCTCAGTGGTAATGCAGCACAGAGGTTGTGCATGCGCAGGAGCAAGGAGAGAATTTATCTTCAGATACATTAACCCACACAGAAGAAATAAACACAACTTTTGCACTGTTTGCTGAAAAGAAAATTGACTGAGAAGAAAATCAACACAAAAGAGATGAGTTAGGCATAGAGAACAATCTGTGGTCTCTATTGCAACCATGGAGCTGAGCTCAGTCGGCTTATTGGAAAGAGAGAAAGAGGAAAAAAATAGAACTTGTTCTGATAGAGAAGAGTCTCTCATGCTGCTAATCAATTCAGTGGCCAAATTTGCTATTGTGATCTGATGGTTTAGCTCTGCCAACTCTTGTAATTATCTCTATTCCCATTTTCTATTAGTGGCCTTTTCAAAGGATATGAGTTTTCACAGTGTCAGAATAAGCCATGCAGTGAATACCACACCATCAGTGCATTGCAAACATAATACAGCATAAATGATTTACAAATATAGTCTCCTGCAACAGTAGGTGGAACACAGCAGTTATGTGTTCCTAGGCCTCGGGGTTCTGGTTTCCTAATGGGTGACCTTTCCTCCCTTCATACTCTTTTCCTTGCCGATTGTGATGTGGCAGCCCCATGCCATCTCATTAGCTGTGGGAAAATCAGAGCATGTGAAAAGAGGAGGAGGCATTCAGATATCTAGAGCTGACAGGTAGCACAAAAGTGCTGGAAGAGCCAGAGGACTCTGGCCAACCATTGGCTCTGCTGACTACTCCCCCAAACATAGGGTGTTGTTGCAGAGAAGGGCATCACAGCAGCCTACAAGCACAACACAGTGTTTGGTACAGGTCTCACAAGTGCTACCACACAGGAGCAATATTTTCAGATGTAAACAAAACTTACAGAAGCCACAGGACAGAGCTGTTGAAAGAGCTGCTGTGGCTGAGGGTGAGCAGGTGGTATAATGCTTGAAGGCAAAATGAAATGTCTGCTTTGACTGAAGGGACATGTGCTGTTTTCCCAGGAAATAAAATGTGGCTCAGAGACCCTTTAAGTGCACACAGACATGCCAAGAACAGTATCTAAGAAATGCAACATCACATACAAAATGTAAGTAATTAATCATAATATTTGAGAAAATAAGATACATCATACTAAAAATTCAAAGTGCTTCTTTTTTTAAAAATAAGAAACACAAGACTGAACAACCAGATGATTCCCAAGAGAATCTGATGATTAACTGGCTAAATCAGGACATCTGCAGGATGTAAGAATAATAGAAGGAAGCGGGAGTTTTGGCTACCACTTTTATAATTAGCAATTGTAATGATCTTAGCAGTGTCCTCCTGAAAGAACTTGAATATTCATGTTGAGGCACAGCATTCTGTTTCAGCGCTTTTGGTAACTGTAGCCACTTGCACAGAGTCAAGCACACACTCAAATCAGGAAGTCAAAATGAGTGCTCCAAATACTTTCTGTCGAAAATTGTGAGGAAAGCTGTTATTTGCATGCAGTAAGATGGGGAAGAGAAACGTGGCATCCAAGAGCTCCCTTGGCATTTTCAGTTTCCTAAATAATTGTCTTGCTTCTGCTTTTTTTTTTTTTCCTTTTTTTTTTTTTTTTTTAATCCTCTGCAGATTAAATTCAGACTTGACCCAAGAAAATGCAAAATACATCTGAATCTGTAAAGTTAGATTTCATAACGTCAGGCCAGACAGTAGCCAAAGGCACCCAAAGTAGCAGTTGCTATCTATAGAAATCAGGGCATCCGTTCACCCTTTCTGACTGGATGCTAAAATTTCATAATGACCTAAGATGAGCCTGTAGTTCATACAGGGTTGCTTGTGGTCATACTTAATTAGTAGTTCAGTGGATACTCTGGCTGCTTCTCAGTTTTTTCACCTTCACAAATACATCAGCTAAATGTCTGACCAGGTTCCTCTGTTTTTTCTCTGTTTGTACCACAAAGAAACAAAGACCAATGAGATTCATCATCTTTGCAGGGAACCAATCAGATCAGTCACTCCTCTGAGAGCTTGTAGAAAGAGGGGACCCCCATCTGCCTGCTGATTGGTCTGGAACCCTCAAAAAGTTGCATATGCCCACTGCATATGTGAGGTGATGTGAGGAGAAATCACTTCCTTTGCTCTCTTTAGCCCCTGGAAGATGACAACTCAAACAGATTCTTGTCCATTTGAGTGTGCACGTGAGTGCTTTGGCTGTGGGCAGCAGGCAAAGCGTGCAAACCCCAGTTAATGACTGACACACACTAACAAGCATCATTATGCTTGTGAATTGCTCTCAGGCTAATGAACGGTTTGCCTTTATCCAAGACAAGAAAGAATTAATTAGTGAAGAGCCAGAAGGCAATGATCCAGGTGCACCCCACGTCCAGAGGAGTGGGTATCTGGGGCAGAACCAGTTTGGTAGGCTGATGCTCAGAGAAAATTGCAGGGTGGTCAGGCTTCCTATCAGTTAGATCAAACTGATTTAATTTCCTGTGCTCAGGCAATGCAGTGGCTACCCACAGAAAGACTCTTATTATTGTCAAAATCCTACATTGAAAATCAATATTTACTTTTTTATTTTCCCATGCTTCATACAAAACCATGTGGGCATACAGCTCCTCCTGGGACTCCATTTTCCAGTTTATCTATGGTTTTTGTTTGTTCCTTGCACACAAACTTGTTTCAGATAGAACACATGCTTCAGACAGCATCATGTCCTATGAGGTGTACTCTGAGGAGACAGGTCAGCCTTCAAGCACAGAGAATATTTCAATGGATGCAGGTTTCTTGCCTAAGCATCTATCTGCCAGAATGGAAGTGGCACTGCTGGTGACTTGCCTTCACAAGCAATCTGAGTTGTGACGCAGTTGGCTCCAGCAATGTTCTGTACTTTGCATAGCTGCTGCATTAATTTAACTGCTCCTCTCCACTTCAGCTTTCAGTCTAGGGTTCATTTCCATCACTGTCAAGATGCTCCTCAAGTTCCATCACTGTGAAGTTCAATTTCCTAGAGGTCCCACTCTTACCCTGGGCTGGCCTCCAAATCTTCCAGGTGCTGAAATGTTTTTAATGCTAGTACACAACATGCCTTTTCTCAGTTCCTCTCTCCAGACCAAGGGAGTTCTTTAGCAGCACAACAAATACCACTGCTGATCTTCTGCTGTCATTTGTGCAGCCATATTATACCATCTTCATTTAGCAGAGCATTTAAAATTACCCTAATTAGCCAAATACACCCAAACTAAAGAAAACTTAGCATGTGTAAGAAAAAAGTAATATAAATATGACAAAGAACACTCAGCAAGTTCAAAAAATTAAAGTTTTTTTGAAGACCTTCATCTCGCAAGCCACAGCAGACCAAATTTCACAGCAGGACCACAAGTGCCCTTTTGGGCACGGGTGTGTGAATGTTTATGTATGAAGTCAAGCTAAGGTGCCTTGCCTGTCAGGGAGGAAGAGTTGGCTTTAGTTGCTTGATCTTTGGCATCAATTTTGTTGAATTTTGAACAAAACCTTTATAGATAATGAATCAGGTGAGCAGCAGTTTATGCTGCAACTTAAGATCCAACCTCAAAAATCTACTTTTTAAAGTCCAGAAACATATGTGCAGAGGAAATATATGCAAAATAGGAGAATGTCAGAGATACAAACTGCATGAAAATCCCTTTTTCCAGCATATTAAACCCAGAAGTTTATATTTGCTCATATTTGCAGATCCATATTTTTCGTTTTTTGTTTGTTGAAGACTTACTTTTAATTACACAGTAAATAGAATTTAATGTTTAAGTCTAAATTGTACATTTTGGACTGCATTCATCTACACAGATTTGCAAACAGCAGCAGTTAGACTCCTGAATACTGATATGCTGATACTGGAAGAACTAGCTCAGGGACCACATTGCCTGTCATGTATGACATAACAGCCCATGAGTAAACAAATTAGGAAGGAGTTTGAGGGTTTTATGTGTGGTTTGTTGTTGTTGTTGTTTTTGTTGTTGCTGGTTTTGTTGTTGCTGGTTTAAACTGCAATAATATTTGTGCAGAGGAGGAAATAATCCAGAATTCTTGTGGTCACAAAAAACCTATGAAATATCTTACTTGCCCTTAGATGGACCAATCATGACTTTAAAGGCCATCTGAACAGCAACCACAATACTCAGGGGGGCCCCTTGTCCCCAGACAGCTGCTGGCTTGGAGGTCAGTGGGAAGGAAAAGGAGGAGCATCCTGTCTGCACACATTTCCCCAGAGGAGGAGCTTTGCAGGCAAAGCCAGGAAAGATTCTTTTCAGTGATAGCTCCAGTGCTTATTGTTTCATGCAATATGGCCAGGCTTTTGGAAAGCAATACCTAGGTAGAAAGGTATTGTCTTATACAAATGGATAATGGATGGATCTGAGCTGATAAAATGCTTTGCCATTGCGTAGGAAGAATAAATAATTCCCATAATATGCTGCCCAATAACACCTCTATGCATTGAATATTTCTAAGGGGATTGTGTTATAAAGCTGCAGCAAAGTGCCACCAGTCTCTTGTATTACCTCATTTAGGAATGCTGAGAGTCTTCACAATTCTACACATGTAAAGATGCAGAAAGAAGACTGATGTTTGAAAGGTCTTTCTCCAAATAATAGGGTGCAATGAGTTTTTACTGCAGGATTTTGTTGCAGGATTTTTTGTATAGCTATTTGTCTGCTCTCCTCTTAGCTCAAATATTACAAGATTAAAAAGCAAGAGAAGTGACAGCAAAGACAGATTTTTGTGAGTGTTATGACACTGATTCATGGACAAGCCTGATATCACACAGCTCATGGGGAGACATAAAGGCAAGAGAGACATGAGCCCTGAATCTGAATTTCAACATAGGATTACTATTACGTGTAAAGTATGGTTCATGTAAAATGTAAAAAAAGTCAAGGAATATGATAGGATTCCTATATTTATGCACCAAAGAGGATATGGGGTAACCCAAAGAATAAGATTTCTTAATCAACTTACAGCTCATGGTGTAAAAAAACATGAGAAGTTTGATCAAACAGTCTATTATTTTAACAACTTCCCTCAGAGCTCAAGGCATACAAAGTGAGCCCATCTCACACTGCAGGATGGCTCATCATCTAAGCCACCCATAGTGCTGGGGACCTCAGCCTCCACCCACAAGCTGCCTTCAGGATTAAGATGAGGACTCAAGGAGGCACAGAGGCTACAGCTCCAGGAACACTGGCGTTTCAGTGTCTGCCTTGAGGGGACCAAATATGAGCTGGCTGCAGCCCAACCCTCCTGTTGCAGCTGATGGATGGAGGGGTGCTCCCCAGGACCTCCAGTGGTACAACCTCTTTCAGTTTTTCCATCTTCTCATGAGCCTACTTCCTTAAACAGTGTCTGTAAGTATATATAAATGGTCCAAACTACATGAGCAAGCTGTTGAACAGCCTGCAAGGCTTTGTCTGTCTTTTGACTGAAAACACCAGCCAGACAAACCCCAGGAGTGCCATGTTGTGTTGGACCTTTCTTGTGCTCCCCCCCTTATATTGGACCTTCCCCATCTCTCCCTGGAGAGGAATAAAGCAGACCAGGCTCATCTGGGGGTTGTCTTTTTTTCCCACTCATAGGCAGCATTTTGTAAAATCTTCTATAGGAAAGGATGGGTTTTTTCTTTCTAGTGACCACTCTAATGCATACTGCTGCTTTCTTGTAATGTCTTGATAAAGGGTATTTTAGCCCTGGGGATGCTCATTTACTGGAGCAGAAATACCAATAAGGCATGACCTTAGCTAATGGTCATAGCAATGTAGGTCAGTGGGTGAAGTAAGAATGCTCTTGGATAATTTAACTCCCTACATGGGCACACTTTGGCCAGGGAGTGAAAGAGTATTTTAAATAAGGATAGTCCATTGACTCTGAGGTAGTTTTCTGCACAGATAAGCAGCAGATTGACATGCCAGGGTCAAAGCACAGTCTTTTGCTCCTCAAGCTGGCATAATTTAAGAGCAAAGGAATGCAAAGGGAAAGCACCATGCTGGATTGCCTGACAGTAACTTATCTAAGAGCTCAGCCCGGAAAATATTTCAGGGTGAATACTTTTTCAATGCATTTGCCTCTTTTCCATTTGTAAATTGTATATAAACATGTTTTTTGCAAGGCCGTTTGTCATTCAGAATGATTTACATTGAGTGAAACTCAAGTTTAGGCCCATTCACAGGAAGCTTATTGCAGCTTTTCAAAGAAGAAATTCAGTCTGATCCAATTTAACACAGAGATCACAAGGCGTGCCTTCTTGCCTCAATTGGATAATTCTTTGATTTAGTTTTTTGATGTGAATATCAATTATTCATTTGAATTTTAACATTCTAGTAGTATTTGATGCTATTATAATGGTGTATGCTGTTTCGGCAAATATTTCTGTACAGATATTACTTGTGAGAAAATTTACGGCGTGAAAATTAAAACCAAGAAAATGCAGAGTTCCTTTCAAAATATAGATGAATATTCATAAAAGCATTACAGTATTTGCCTCCCTCTGATGTTTAGTGTTGTTCATTCATCCAAAGTTGGAAGGATATAAGCTGAGACATGATACTTCAAGAGAGCTGTTAAATGAGGAACTGGGGAGATTAAGTTACAAGATGATTGTAAAACTCCTGGACATTTTGGGGCTGCAAAACCTTTTTGAAAGATGAGAGAAAATACCACTGGGTGTAATGCACAAAACTAGCTCAGAAAACAGGACGTTCAGATGCAAATTACTTCAAGAGCCCTGGTCCAACTGTACCTTGCAAATAGAAGTATATGGAGCATACTGAGTAACAGAAATTTCAGTAAGTTTAATTTTTTATCAATGGTGAGGGCCTACTTCTAATGTGACAACATGCAGAAGTCTACATTGGAGCCTGATACAACAATGGGTGGGTGAAATATTTTATAGGAAAAAAAATATTCAAGGAGGAAATTATGTGTCTAAATTTCTCAGGAGGCTGCTTTCACGAGAGGTGACTTAGTTGACCAACCAGGAATATAGCTTTAATGGCAAAGCCACCTCAAGAATGTATTGACTATAATGTTTTGGAGTATTTGGTGTTTTTCTGGTCTTTGATTTTTATTTTGTTCTTTGTTTTCTTCTGCCTAGGATAAAGTATTTGGGGCAGTCTCTCAAATCCAAAGGTCTCTCAAATGTACATCACAAAAAAGTTTGCATCAAGAGGTTTGACGAAGTCTGATGCAATAAGACTTTACCAGTGTTGCACTCTGGAATTGTCAGCATTATGAGCCCTAAGTGGAAAAAGTTAAATAATTGTGTAATTAAACACTTGGTTAAACTCCTCAGAAACCAGCAGCTGGGGGAATGTCTAATCATAGCTACCTGTTTCAATACAGTTGCAAGAAAACGAGTGGTTCTGATTTCTCTCCCATATGAGGGAGTGGTTACCATTGCAGTTTGACCTTTACACCCCAAAGATGGAGCACAGGCACCCAGGAGGAGAACTGCCTCGCCTCTTCTTGTTCTATGGGAAATATTATGTAACTGCAGGAGAGACTGCTGCAAGAAAAGAGACGCTGAAAAAAAGGGAGGAAGTAAAAACCAGACTAACAAAGAATACATATGATAGGTATAGAAGGACAGGCAGAACAGCTTCAGAGAAAAAGACTGGAGATATTTTGTGTTAGGTGCCAGTTCAAGGAGATTCTTTGCTCACTGCTCGGTGCTTTTGTTGTTGTTGTTGTTGTTATTTGATTCCTGCCATAGTCAGGGAAAGTGGATTAGAATGCATAACAGATATCTAGATTCAGTATGAATTTCCCTTTCCACCATAGAGCACTTCAGCTGAGTGTTTGGATGAGCACACAAGTTAACCTCCCTGGAAACTGAAGGAAATGCAGCTACTGTCCTCCACAGAAGAGAGCCACAAGAAGCCATTAATTTCCTTTATGTAACCAGGCAACTGATATGAAAATTTCCAGCTGGTATGTTTGAACCTCATTCTGCCCTGAATTTAGGATGAAGCTGCCCCATGCCCCTGCTTCACTAGTGTTTCATCAGCTGGCGTTATGAAAGCTGCTGTTTCATGACACTGAGTTAAATTTGTAATAAACCAGTCATTCTTCAGGAGATCAAACACATTAAAAATAAATAAAGGATCTTCTGAGATCCAAAGATATCAGCATTATTTTGATCCTATGAATTTGTACTTGTATCTCTTCTATGTCCTTTTCCTAAGGTTTCTATTTCTCACCCCTCTATTTAAGTCTGAGGGATGCAGGTAAAGCTACCCCTTCACCTTCTCTCTTCACACAATAAACACTGAATGGAGTTCATACTGCAAGCACTGGCAGTAGAATCTCTCGCTCTCCAGCAAAAGAGATTAAAAGTGTCTCTTGGCACATCTCATCGGGGGACTTCTTTTATCCCTTGAATCAACAGAAGCTTTGGATCAACAAAAAGAACAGAAGCAGGTGTGTTTTTACCTCATGCCAATCTATCCTGCTCTCCATCTTCAGAAAATTGTTCTTTAGCTCTCTAAAGGATACTCAGTACTTGGGTAACCATTTGTTTCTGCTTTATCTTGACAGTACAAACCAGAACAACAATAACCATCAATGCAGAAGGACTCAAAATCATCCATGCTTTTATTATTATTTCATACACATGATATATTTTATTAAAAATCTGCACAAACTGTCACATTATCAGATATGAAGCAGTATTCTTTTTCAAGGTTATGTTTAGCATTTCTCAGTTGTAGCTTTTAATCAGCAATTTCTGGCTGTCTAGGAAAAAGTATCTCTTTGGTGGATATTCTCTTATCATTATGAAAGGTCTTTCTTGAACCATAGTTCCAGACACACTCTAAGGCTTTGAAAGAGTGGTTTAACCTTCTGTCCCTTCCCACAGTCACTCATTTACACACTACACTTTCAAGCCTATGTTGGCAGGGCTGTTTAGGAGTTTTGCACTGAACTAGATAGGGGAACTAGGGAACACATGATAGGAAACTGCTTTTTTTCACTGGCAGTGCTAACCATTCAAATTATACATGGGATTATGGTTACAGTATGTTTTCTTGGGCTAATATAAAGACAAACTTGCAGCTTGCTCTTGCTATGCTCTTCTCTGACAGGAATAAGCACAACTGGAAAGCCATACTGTGTTTCTACATTAATAGTAGGATATGGGATCTGTCCTGCAGCAGAGTGGGAGCAGTGCTTCTGGGTTTTAGTTTTTGGTTTTCTTTGGGTTCTGATTTTTTTTTTTTTAATTTATTTTGTGGAGCAAAGCAGCAATTTCTTGTCCTAGTCTCCCAAAAGAAATGTTTTTGAATCGCAAAGAACCAGCTGTTCTCCCAGATTTGTGTTCTTCCCTTTGTTTGTGTTTCTCTTTCAGTTACATATTTTTGTTCCCTAACCTGCCATAACCTATTTCCATACTTCCGTAATTGCTTAAGAAAGAGTGATCTCCCCCCACTCCTTCCCATTGCCTACCTCCCTAACCTCTTGCTGGAATCTCAAATCCTCAAGCATTAAAAGAGGAGAGGCCCTTTTTTCTCAGCTAAATTAACACCAATCTGCTCTTGTTAGCTTGACATTCTCCTGAGAGCAGCCATACAACCTCTTCATTTCATTTCCCCTTCTCTTGCTGCTTAAGTAGCACATCCTCACACCAGAGACACTTGTGTGAATCAATTTGCAGTGACCAGCTTAAATGTCTCCTGGGCCACTCAAGCTTCTTTCATTTGGATTTGTAGAGTGAAGAAAGAGCTACCTTGTGATGGCTGTAAAAGAAACCTGACAAGGGACAGAGCTTCCACTGCCTCAGTGGGAGCATCATCAGGCTAAGCATGTCTAAAACATTAACCTTTCTTATCATCCTTCCAGTTTTCTTCATACACATTGGACATTTAGGCATTTGTGTAAAAAAGCAGCCTGATTTCTTCCCTCAGGACCAGTTTCATGCCAATAATCCTTGCCAAACTTGACACAAACAAGGGTGAAATCCTAATCCAGGTAAAGTCAACAGCAACACTCCCATGGGAGTGAGAGTCCAGATCATACTGTCAGCTTTTTGCACCCTTCTAATGCCTGCTTGTCTGTGGGGATGTCTCTTGAAAGAGATATTCCTTCCTCGTGGAGGAGAAAGAGCTGGAAGGCAAATAAATCAAGGCCAGCGTGGAGAGAATCTTAAATGTGATGTTAAAGCTTTTAAAGATGGTCTTTCTTTCTCTTTGAAAGGTGTGTCATAAATGTAGCTGACAGGTGCAAAGCTCCCCCAGGTATCCTCATCAACCATCCTCATCACCCATACAACATAAGAAGTTGTAAGAAAGCAATTTGTGCATTTTCTCTCTCTGCCTTTTCTCCAGTGAATATTTCCTGGAGAGAAAATAACCTTAAACAAACTCAGAACCTTCCTCTGTTCTGAAAGTTACACCTGCAGGGGAAGAGCTATCTGTCCCCCTGGGGGATTATTCTTTAAGAGAACAAAAAAGGGTCATGCTTTTTTTTTTTTTTTTTTTTTTTTTTTTTTTTTTTTTTTTTTTTTTTTTTTTTTTTTTTCTAACCATAGAAGAACCTCAATATAATCACATAACCATAAACCACTAAGTTCCTTACTGGCCTCACTTGTCAAGCTGCTGCACTAGCAGCTATCCAATTACTCACTAAATGTCTGTGGATCGTTTGGTCTGTTAGAGATGATTTGCAGTACGTTGCAGACTTCAAGTTACTACATTGTGCTGGAGAAATAAAAGTCTTTGTTGCCATAGTTTTGGTGACTCTTTTTCAACATTGCATCGTGTCATTTCACTACACCCCGAAGATGAAAGTAAAATACAAAATAACATCTAAGATTTTAGTGTCTCCTTGGCTCTAAAATATCCAGAGGGCACAGAAAGAGGAACCTCAATATAATCACAACAGCATTTTCAGGATAGAAACTATGGAGGTTGTAAAAACAATAAAAAAGGTCGATGGTGTTAGTAACATTGATCTCCTTTAGCTGCAGTTTTGGTTGAGCTGAAGATGCTGTGCTATGGCTGGAGAATCCTCTACATTCCCAGAGAAGTTAATAGAGAGCAGGAGATTTTCATGCCCAATCTTCACACTCTGGTAGGAATAAACAGCAGTAGCTATTTACTTGTTCTTTGTCTAGGCTATGCAATCACATACAAAAAGCTCATATGCTCTACACTTGCAGTAATTTAAACTTTTGGGCCTGCTGGTTTTGTTTGAAGCCACATATTCCCACTAACTATAATCATAAATATACACTATATCAAAGGCAGAATATTCCCCTCTCTGTCCAGCAGATTGGTTTACTGCAAGAAAACTACCTGCACAAGCAAATATCCCAGATATGTCAGACTCCTAACAGAGCTATGAATTCTGGTAACAGTCAGAGGAAGGACATTAATAACCAGAACCATAAAACAAATCTAAAAACTGCAGAATAATAATAAAAAAAGATATTTATAGAGGCAACGCAGAAGATGCAATAGTAAAAGAGCCTCCCTCTGGATCATCAATTCATGAGTTCTGTGATCCTGAATAATGGGCATGCTTCCAAACAATAAAATAAAGCACATCAACAATTCAAAATCACTAACTTTCCTCTTGCGTTCCTTAAAGGTGAATTGCAGCAAATGTATAAATTTTAGTGTGCAGTAACTTGTGTGCATTTTACTACCACAGGAAGTGAATTCCACAGTATTTATTGGAAATCATTATCTTCCTCTGCTTTTAAAAATTTAATTTAAAATTTGTCACAGCAGCAGCAAAGCTGACACAGCCTGTGATGGAATGATACCTTTTGAAAAGACTCCATGGGAAGATTTGCCATTAACATCATCTGTAATGATATTTTCCTATCAAAATTCAGTAGAACTTCCAAAATAAAATAAATAAATTCTTGTGTCTTAGAAGGACTTATGGACAGGGATCAAAACCAGTAACAGAAGAACTTTAACTGATCTAAGTAGCAACATCAAAAAATCAAGCCTCCATGGAAGCAAAACACTCTGCCCTATATTCAGTCTTATTGGTTAATTAATTCTTCAATTCTTAATAATAATTTCTTTTGGGACTCTGAGAGCAGATGTAACCACTTGCTCAATTATGAAGTGTTTCACACCTGCTCTACCAAGACAGAAGAGGCAACCAGGTGAAAATCAAGCTTCTGCCTATTCTAATCAAAGCATTTTTTGGCAGAAAGAGCACTTTTTAAATATTCCAAAACACTCCTGCTGGTAAAAATCCCCCACCACCTCAACTAACACACATGTTTTCTAACATGGGGAAATCAAGCCTTTGCAATTAGAATAGTGACAAACACCTAAGGGACATAACTATAATGTATTATATATACAGCTCAGGATATGCTTGATAAAAGAAAGCTAATAATCAAAGAGGGATGTAGTAAAATGCATATGAAATTCAAGTCTGAGTTTTTGATATGCACACATGCATTTGTCTGTTTCATTGTAGATGGACAGGCAAATATGAAGTGTTCTTATCTGACCATCATTAACCAACTCATTTTCAGTAGGTGTTGGGGTAGAAATGCTTATTGTTTAGTTGAATACCGTTTTCATTTCAGCCTGAGGAATGGTGAGGTTTTTGTATTCTGACCTCTTTCACATGATCCCATGCTGATTCAAGTAAACAGAATTTTATCATGAGTTTCATGAACTCCCTAATATCTTTCCAGGGGCCTTCTGACGAGACATGATTTGTGATTGCTTCTTTCACTGTTACCAGATCTCTCTCCTGCAGTCCATATCTGTGCATGGAATAAGTTCACCTGGTAATTGGTTATTATTTCACAAAGGCTTACTGAGAAAAACTGGATTCAGACATTGTTGTATTTGCAGTGCCTTCAGATCAGGCCTTAGGATTGTGGACCTCTGACCTAACTGCAAATAACATTAAGGAAAAGCCAAAATGTAATGCTATTAAATGCAGGGAAACTTCAAAAACAGCAACATATGGCACATATGTAACTACTAAGCACCTACCAAGAAATCCTTGGTCTACCACCATAAATCCTTAATCCAGAGATACCCCCGAAAAGAGAGCCCCTAAATAACCTTGTAATAAGAATTCCATACTAAAGAATGGGCTCTAACAGTCTGTAATCCATTTGGAGCCTTCTTCAGTATTTGCTTCTGCCTAGCAGGGGCAGTTAGACAGAATACCAAAATGTATATGCATCTGTTAAGTCTCTTGAAAACTTTAAACTAATGGCAATCAAATTGTGGCATTCAGCCTCACATCCAGACAGACAAGGCTGAGTATGATCAAATATAAACAGCTAAACTGTACATTCATATCAAATGTGTAAGGCTCCCTGTCTATGATTTTCCACAAGGATGTGTAAAAGGCAAGCTCTGTCTGCTGAGTAGCTCATGTTGTAGCTCATGTTTTAAGGAGGTAGACATGGGTTAGGCAGCTAACAGAGGAAATGAAAGATAACTTATCATTTGGCATTTTATAAACTATTCTATAACAACCTGTAAAAATGTCAAATACAGAAAACCCTTCATTTGGCATTTCCTTGCTGTGTTCCTGTGAGGAATCCAACTCAGCAGGGACTTAAGCCTAGCACCTTCAGATCTCCCATGTTTTGGTTCCCTCTACTACCACAAAAAGAAAAAAAAAAAAGAGCACAACCAGCTAATGGTGGTAGAAAGCATTGTCATTTTTTTTCAAACATCAGGCTTTAAGGAACAGCAGATCATAACTACCTCTCCCAGTTCCCAACTAAAACAGCAAAAGAGGCAACACCTTCATGTGTTTTGTACAGTTTATTTCCTCATGTCTTAGTTTGAAAAGACAGGAGTCTGTAAAGGAAGGCAAAAGCCTCCTGTGAAGTGGGAAAGGTAAACCCCCTCCCTCCCTCCGAATTACCACAATTTCAAAATAAAAAAAAACAGCTCTCAGGCAAAGGTATGGGAATGGGAATAATAGTTATTTACTAGAAAAAACTAAAATAGAAAAAAAAAGAACAACAAATGTAATTAGTACAAACAAAACTACTGATACAGTCAGAAAACCTGACACCCTGAGGAGTCAGGGTGTTGGTAAAAGTCCAGTTGGATGGTGGCTGTGCCTCCTGCAGTGGCAGATGAAATGCTGCTGAAGCAGAGATCCTGTAGAAGGGTATAGTTCTCTGTGAAGGTCTGGTGATAGAGTAGATGGGCCTGGTCCTCCTCTGGGAATCCAGCAGGGAAGAAGCTGCTTCTCTGGGAATCCAGCGAAGATGGCTGCTCCTCTGGGAATCCAGTGAAGAAAAACTGGGCCGATGGCTTAGACCAAGCTTATTTTATGCAGGTAGGAATGCTTGGTTCCTCCTTCTGGGTGGAGCATCTCACAATGGGATGATGTACCTTATCAGTCATGCAGTGAGTCACTTAATGGCCCATTAGCAGGAGACATCTCCCCGGAGGGAGACATTGTTCTTGGAAGAGATAAGATAACTGCCCCCCACCTCCAACAGATGGCAAATAGAATACATTCTTATCTCACAAATCCAGGACACCTCAGGGCTCCAGCAGCTGTTTCCTTCCTTTGCTTTATTTTAAATTAACACCACAATTTTGTGAGGAAAGGCTCAGGTGTAAAATAAAATGGTAGCACAGTCCTTGTTTTTTATGCTGAAAGCACTGAAAAACAGTAATAAGATCAACAGATTCCCTAACAAGTATCAAATCTATTTCTCTACAAAAAGATATTGGCTTTCCTTTAGTTGTTGGTGATGACAGAGCTTGCATGTTGGTGTCCCAAAAATTTCACTAAAAACTTAAACTGCCTGAAGTTCTCCATAGAGGTGTGCTAGGTGGAGATTTTCTTTTGTGGGAAGGTTACAGAAGTAGCACACAAATGTATTTTGCAAATGGGGTCAAAGTAGCAAAGTGATTTCACTGCTGGAATGTTTCTTTCTGTGTATGTTCCTTAATTGTACCTCAGCTTTAAGAGAAATAATTTGTTTATTTCAGGCAAAACCCCAGAACTTCTTCAAGCAGGATAAGAGATAAAACATAAATTCATTATAAATATGGTTTCACTTCTATAAATGATATAGTCTGAAAGCAGCTGTCTGTTGCTTTGCTTTATGTAAAGGTGCTCTCCCATCCCTTACTGATGTAAACTGGCTTCTTGTCAGACTTCCACAGAGAGGTGTACAGGGAGCACAGAGACATTTTCAGAAGCAAAGGTGGCCACAGGACAAGGGGTTATAGTGAATGGAGTGACACCAGGCTGGTGACTGGTTACTGGTGGGGTTCCTCAGGGCTCCATGGTTGGCTCAGCTCTCCTCAACATCTTCAACTTGGATGCAGGACTCAAAGGTAAATAAGTTTTCAGATCATGCAAAATAAGAGGAGCTATTGATACCTTTGAAGGTAGAGAGGCCCTGCACAGACACCTCAAGACGAGGGCTGGGCAATTACCAACCCTATGAAGTTTAACAAAGACAAGTGCTGAATTCTGCATCTGGTATGGGGAAACCTGGAGGTACACACAAGCTGGGAATGAGATGCTGGAGAGCAGTGCCATGGAAAGGGAGCTGGGGTTCCTAGTTCATGGCAAGTTGAATGTGAGTCAGCAGTGCCCTGGCAGCCAGGAGGGCAAGGGAGGGGATTGTCCTGCTCTGCTCGGCACTGGGGCAGCCTCACCTCCAGTGCTGTGTGGAGGTTTGGGCGCCACAATATACAAAAGATCTAAAACTATTACAAAGAGTCCAAAGGAGAGTTATAAAGATGGTGAAGGGCCTTGAGAGGAAGCTGTATGAGGAGCTGCTGAGGTAACTTGGTCTGTGCAGCCTGGAGATGGGGAGACTGAGACTCACTGCAGTTACAACTTCCTCATGAGGGGCAGAGGAGGGGCAGACAGTGATCTCTTCTCTGTGGTGACAGGACCTAAGGGAATGGCATGAAGTTTTGTCAGGGCAGGTTTAGATAGGATATTAGAAAAAAGGTTCTTTACCCAGAGGGTGGTTGAGCACTGGAACAGGCTGCCCAGAGAAGTGGTCATAGCACCAAGCCTGAGAGAGTTCAAGAAGGGCTTGGAAAAACATTCTCAGTACATGGTGTGATTCTTAGGCTGTCCTTTACAGGGCCAGGGTCCTACCAACCCAGAATAATCCATGGTTCTGTGGTTTTCAAGCCTGCCAAATTAGGTGGGAAATTTTATTTCCACTATGGCTGCCAGTTTTGTCTCATTCCATTCCTGACAGGAAACCCAGAAAGTGGCACGACTGATCCCCAGAGCTTGTGAAAATGCAGATACTTTCCTTATGAGTCACCTGAATTGATGGCTCAGGCACCCCCAGCTGCTCAGCTGCTTAGTATGCCATTAGGCAGCTTATTACCCCAGCAGGCCCACCTGGAGAGCCTGCCCACAGGCATTCCTTCAGGCTACTCCTGTCAAATGGGATGGGATGGGATAAGGATGCATCAGTTTTCCAGCCCCTGTGGAGACCATTGCCTTTCGGGGGCGGGGCAGGGGCTGGACTTGGACAAAAATTCACATTGAGCAAAATGGAGGGAAAGCAAAAAAATACTTGTTGTCTCGCTATAATAAGATAACCTTGAAATTTTGCTACTTCTAACCTAAAAGTGCTGCTGTTGAATCCACTGCATCTGTTGGCTAGTGAAACAAGAGATGCCAAACCAATTCTCTACCAAGGGTTACTTTTAAATTTTCTGAGAACGGCTGTGGGTCTTAAAACACATTGCATCATGTTATCATCTTAGAGCATTGCATTATGTTTGCTTTGAGCTGTGGAAAGAAATGCATTAGAATTTGTTGTTTGGATCTAGGGATCTGCAAAATGCTCAAAAAGGAGAATCAGACCTCTGATACAGTGCTGCAAAACCTACAAACATCTAACTAACTAGAACCTGAGCGGCAAAAGAATGGAGTAATAAAAGTTACCGAATCCTATTTTGTTTTGTCCTCATTCCTCCAAAAAATTGAAGAGTACTGTCCAAAGGCCATATGACATGGAAATCAGAAGGTGATCCTCTGAGAGTTGATGCTGGCTGGATGCCAGGTGCTCACCAAAGCTGCCTCACTCCCCTCTGCAGCTGGAAGGGGGAGAGAAAATAGAATGAAGAGTTCATGAGTTGAGATAACTTGTAGGGGAGATCCCTCACTAAATACCATCCTAGGCAAAACGTGCTTGAATTAGAGATACCAACTGAAATTATTGCTAACAAAATCACAGCAGGAAAATGAGAAGAAAAATAAAACCTTAAAAACACCTTCCCCCTGCCCCTCCCTCCTTCCCAACTCTACCTCCTACCCCAGAGGTGCAGGGAGACAGGGAATTTGGGTTTTGGTCAGTTCTTCACCTGTTGTTTATCCCACTGCTCAGGGAGAGGTGTTGTTCCCCTGCTCCACTCTGAGGTCCCTCCTATGGACGACAGTTCTCCATTACCTTCTCCAGCATGAGTCCATCCCATGGGCTCCCAATAGCTTTCTGTGAACTGCTGCAATGTGACTCCATCCCACGAACAACAGTCCTCCCAAAACTGCTGTGATGTGGGTCATTCTTCCATGGGGTGCAGTCCCCCAAGGATAGGCTGCTCCAGCCTGGGAGCAGGGCTCCTCTCTCTGCAGGTCTCCCACAGGGTCACAGCCTCCACTGGGCATCCACCTGCTCCAGCATGGGGCTTCTCCACAGGCTGCAGGTGGATCTCTGCTTCCCCATGGATCTCTGTGGGCTGCAGGAACACAACTGACTCATCATGATCTGCACCACAGGCTGCAGGGAAATCTGAGCTCCAGCACATGGGACACCTCTTCCTCCTCTTTCTGCAGTGCCCTTAGTGTCTGCAGAGTTGTTCCTCTCACAGACTATCACTCTGCTCTTCTCTGACTGCAATTACATCTGTGCAATAACTTTTTTTTTCTTCTTCTTAAATATGTTATGACAGAGGCATTACACCATTTCTGATTGTCCTGGCCTCAGCCAGAGGTACATCCATCTTTGGAGCTGCCAGGGATGGGCCCTGCCAGACATGAAGGAAGCTTCTAGCAGTTTCTCACAGAAGCCACCCTTGTAGCTCCCCCTACCAAAGCTTGGCCATGTCTCAAACCAGGACAAAACCCAATACAGTTGGCTTGGGAGGCTACCTGGAATGTGGTGATCATTAATTTTCTGTATTTGAAGCTTATTAGAGTAAGACTGCACTGACATAACTACAATGACATGCTCCAACTAACTTTTTTCAGTGTTTGGTTCTTGAACATATAATTTCCTCCATGCTTCTCAACATTTTGATTCAATTCTGGCTTTGGTGTTAATCAATTCAACGTATACATAAATACTGCTGCTGAGCAATGACTCTAAAGGATTTTACTGAACTATGCAATGTTTTTAACCAAGGTATCAAATTCCTTCACCAAAGTTTGTGTAGTGTTAACCTTTCCTTTTGATGGTTATTTTTTATTAAAGCTGTGCCATAAAGTAACTTTACAATAGACACTTTTAAGTACTGTGACAGATTTTTCTTTTGTGAGCCTATCTAAATATCCCAGAAATAAAACCAAAAGGCATTGTAGTTTACTCTTATGTAATTGTGTTTAAATAATTTAAATAATTTGCAGTCTTGCATCTAATTTCATAACACAAATCCCAATAAATAAGATTATTTCCATGTTCTGCTAGAAAAGGACTAATAAATGTATACAGATACATAGAGGTATCTATGCAGGACTGGTTTCTGTAGAAACTCTTCTTGTAAAGACAGTTACAGAACCTGGTTGAGTGGCCCTGTATAAAATGAGGAATTTTATGTTACTTGTCCTTCAAAGCACTGGAAAAATGCATTAAACTGGACCTCATCATCCCCCTTAATAGTATTCCTGTTGCTAGGAAACGGTTATCTGGACCCCATCCATAAGCCTTGTCTTTGGGACTGCTTTCATACTTAAAGCCCTAGCTCTGACATCCTTGAAATTGTGTTTTCATTTTTCATTGTCTATCCTGCTACTTTTTGCCATTTATTTTTGCTTACAAAATTCAGTTTTGCAAATGAGCAGATAAATATCGTGTAACTAACCAGCTGAGTAAAACAGAGATCTCCTTCAAACTGTACCCTCCAAAAGTATTCCTGGAAATGCTTTTTGCCCTCATCATTTGTCCTGGGATAAGTGTTAGTGTGGATGTGACTACTCATGGGAGATCATCACTTTCCAAGTATTTACTGAAAGGTCTATATTTATGTGTAAAATACAGTTTTCTTTCCCTTCACTGCTGAGGTATTTCTTGCACTCACGTACTGCAAGATTATGCTTAATTAGAAGCCTCATTGTTTTGTTTGATGCTCTTCTAGTTGATTTCACTCTGCATATGAGACTTGCCATGGATTTACTAAAGGGAAAGGACACTAGGTCCTCTTGCTTATCAAGCTTATAAATAGATTGCACAATTTATCTTTCATAAATCCTAGCAAAGCCAAAATGATAATTATAGCTGTACAATTATTAAAATGTGTTCCTAGCTGAGCTTGTTATCACCTCTCAAGAATCAATGAAGGAATAGATGCTGTGGATTTGATGATAGGGTTGTTTTAGTGGCTCTTATTTTACAAAGCAGAAGCAAGGAGATGGTAAAAAGGTCACAGAGGGTGGCAAAAAGGGTGAATTCAGCATTCTGCTATAGAAAGTGCCCTTTAGGATCCTCCAAGGGTGTTTCTAAAAAGCTAGTCAGAGATATAAAAAAGCCCAAAAATCTAGACTTACCCCATTTAACCTTTTACATATCCCTGATTCAACACAATCTTCAGATATACATTGCCAGGACACTTTTCCCTCAGTGTATCAAACTTCTGTCCTTGCAGCTGCTGTAAGTCAGTCACAGCAACACGTCCTGCTGTACCATGTTATAAATAAAGGTGACCTGCTCATCAAATGCTGAAGACTGACCAGTGCTATACAGACTGATCCTGCAGTTCTCACACAGGCAAGACCACCACTGACCTAGGACTTTGTTCATTCCACTGATGGATTCAGCTTCCTTTTAGTCATAGAGGTATAAATCAGGATCCACCCAGATAAAATCATGGGTTTAGACAGAAAATCCAGTGTGAGTGGAGTGTAAAAGGGCAAATTCCTTTATTCAGTAATCCTTCAGGCTTCAGTGCAATCCCTGAAACCTTGTTCCATGGAGAGCTTGTCTCCCCAGCTACCTGAAACCACTGGGAACCTCGCCTCTATGCAAAGTTTTACATCAACGCTACTGAGAACAATTTCCGAGGCATTTTCAATGTTCATTTCTTACTCTGCCTTCCTACAGAGTTGGGTTGCTTCAGCCAGGCAAGGTCTTCCTTCTGCTTCTTGCATATGGCAGCATATTGCAAAGGCTCTCACTTAGCCCTGTCGTTCTGCATTTCCAAATTGAAATTCGACTTTAAAGCAGAGAAGAAGAAATTGGGAGTTGGGGACAAGATGCTGCAAAAATCATCTTTTTGTCCTGAAAGGGGGATTCTGATGTTCCCTTTTCTGGCTATGAGCCTCAGATTTGTCATTAATGAAATGCTGGAATGCTTGATTTATATCACTAATAAGTGATATAAAATTTGTTTTGCTGCCAATGCAGGCTGCTCAGAATGCAGAATGTGAACTGATAAACATGTACCATAGATCACAGTTAGCCCAGAAAAGAGACAACATTGTAAAACATCCTACAGAGCACAGTCTTGCCATGCAAATCCCAGCATTAGTGATAATTACTCCTCAGTGAATTCAGAACTTACTCTGTGAATCTTTAGCATCAAAAAGACATAGACATTGTCCTTGGATTTTACATCCAAATCCCAGCACTCACTGCAAGCCCTGATTTCAGAAAAACAAATTGTTCCAGTTTTAAGGCTGCCTTTGGGTGAGATTGTTAACAGGACAATATATTTATAGACCAAACCAAATACAGGATGAGTCAAATTCTTGTTTTGCTGAGGAAGACCTGATTACAACTTCATGCCTTGAATTTGCCTGGCTGTCATTCATTAAAATATGAGTACCAGATATTTCACTCTGGGCCCAGTGACAAGGCTAAACAGTGCCACAGTAAAGAAGTATAAGATACGCTCCAGCTGTCCCCTACAACTCCTCTGTCCTAAATATATCTCTTCAGTGGTTTAACTGGCTTCGTTTCCAGGAAGACTGGAAGAGGTTTAGCTTTATATGTGGCTAGCAAACTGAATGAGCAATAAATAAAACAGAGGGTTTAGAGAAAGCTTTGGTGTCACCATGCAACAGAGTACACAACTTAAGAGGCACCTTTGTTGTCTCTGTGTTTTGTTTTGAAAAGAATTTTTGAAAAAAGCATGAATATAGTTATCCAAAATATAGTTAATCTCTTATTTGTATTATCCTGTTTCAAAATCTCAGTAAAACTTCCCTTTTCTTATATCTTTGCCAATATACCTTGGCAAAAAACTTGGCAACAGTCAGGTTTTGCTCTGCTAAGAACAGCGTCTATCATGCTGGTGGGGAAGTTCTTACTGCTTCCTTACACTCCCCTTCTCCATCTGCTGCTTAATATACAGCATTTATAGCTCCTGTGGTAGGGAGCTGTCTCGCAGTTGTGGGTTTGTGAAGGTGGTACTGGTACAAGGACAAAACTCTTAGTTCTAAATTCTAGAAATAATAATAATTTTCAAGGTATCTGAACTATGTTGGCAAAGGGGTATATGGCAGTGACAGACACCTTCATAAAAAGGGTCAAGGCACAAGTTCCCAAGTCCACTCTTGCCTTTCTCTTCACCTGTGATTGTTTTGTGCATGGGGGAGAGGAGAGGAGAGGAGAGGAGAGGAGAGGAGAGGAGAGGAGAGGAGAGGAGAGGAGAGGAGAGGAGAGGAGAGGAGAGGAGAGGAGAGGAGAGGAGAGGAGAGGAGAGGAGAGGAGAGGAGAGGAGAGGAGAGGAGAGGAGAGGAGAGGAGAGGAGAGGAGAGGAGAGGAGAGGAGAGGAGAGGAGAGGAGAGGAGAGGAGAGGAGAGGAGAGGAGAGGAGAGGAGAGGAGAGGAGAGGAGAGGAGAGGAGAGGAGAGGAGAGGAGAGGAGAGGAGAGGAGAGGAGAGGGGCATACTCTTTATGGAAAGTCAAACAATACTTTATCTGCCTCAGAAGCGTGTGAGTAAGCCACTGAAAATGAAAGTAGGGAGACCTGAGGTTTTAAAGACCCCTCTGGGCAGGAAAATTCAGAGAACACCTGTCAGAGGAGACATACACCTAAGCCATTTGCATAGTTATTGTGAACTGAGACTGGGGAGCTTAGCATTACTTGTGTGCATTGCAAGCCTGCCTCTCACTAAGATTTACTACTGTGAAGTTCCCATCCCCCAGATTTCCTTCTCACTTTGCAGAGGGACTGAAGCAGGGATGAATCTGCTCCTCAGCCAAGCCTGAAGGTTTTTTGTGTGTTGCTAGCAGCATGGCAGGGCCAAGGGAGTCTTGCCTGTGGATTTGCACCTCCCATCACTTTTGCATGCTGTTTTTTTGGCCTCAGTGTCCTCAGAAGCACAGTGTCTGCTGGGCACTCTGCCACAAACCCTCTCTCAAGAAAATACAGGTGGAAAGCAGCAATTAATTCTACTCAGTGGAACACTCATTTAGGCAGCATGGCTATTGGAATCATCACTGAAGAGGAAGGGACCTCCTTGTGCTGTCCCTCAAGGCAGGAAAAGCCTCAACTCATATGTGATAGTCCTGAAGGAGGTATGCTGGAATAAGTGATTGAAAAATATTTTTTTTCCCCGATGCCTTCTCCCTACTGAGCACTCAGATTAACAAGCGGGAGCTCATTCAAACGAGCAGAGGTGGCCTCTGGACTCCTGTGAGCTTATTCTGCCCAAATGAACTTGTTTACTGAAGCAGCTTACCAAGCCTGAAACTCATTCCTTTGAACTTTCATACTTTGTGGGCCAGCAATTAAAGATATTAAAAGGAGAGGTTGAGGGAAGGCACAATTTCTTCATTTTGTTCTTTTGTTTGTCTGCTTGGAGTTCAGCCACTGGAAGTGTGATACCTCTAGCGTTTAAAAGAATTCAGAATATAAAATATCCCGTTGCTTTTGTCTCTTGGCTTTCTCAGTTGCAGACCAGATAACTCAGCAGGAGAAAAGGAAGCCATGGCTTTTATCTTGGCATCTAGCTGCTGGCACTTATGCTTATGTAATCAGCCTTCAGGAGACTCTGTTGCATTTTCACCATTTTCACGATTGCTCAATTATCAGTCTGTCATTTCATCCAAATTTCAAAGGGACTTGACCAGTTCAGTTTCCACCATAGATTCAAACCTGATTACACCTTAGGGATCCTCATAAATTCCATCTCTGAACCTAGTGTTTTCCTGCAGGATGGTCTTGTTTGGGTGTTTTTTTGGAGGCCCTTTGTCTGTGGTTATTACTTTGGCTGCCTTAATAAGTAAGAGCCATCTGGAGGCATGGTTGACCGAATTTGCACCTGCGTCTACATCTGCACTGTCTGGCCATGTCAGGTGGATGTTCACCTAAAAGATCTATCTCAGTGTGATAAAAAGGAAAAGAAAAGGGAGGGAGGGTGTAAAACTGTTATTCCTGCCTCCCTGCAACAGCAGGTGCACCAGATGGCTCACAAAGTAATTAGGGTGAAGAAACAGTGTCAAGACTTCATGTGGTGTGGTCTGTAAATGATCATCAAATCAAATTCTTTATCAAAGATGGAGTTCTCTCTCTCCCCACCGGCAAATCGATACACATTTGAAGCAGCACATGTAATCTCTTTCCTTACGTGCGGGCACCTGGAACGCAGACAGAGAAACCTGGTCAAGAGACCATTCTTGTTAAGCAGCCATCTGTCCTAACAGACTGTCCCTAAGCATGCCCAGCCTGTTGAGTTGTTATGCTTTGCCTTCTTTGAAGGCAATGTTTTCTTAAAAAATATTTTTTTTGCCTCCTAAAGTGGTCACCAAGAGGAAATTTACCATGCAGTATGTCAGGTAAACAGCATAAGCCTTTCTGGTAGAGCTGTGCTTTGGCAGCAGAACAAGGACCTTGCACCGGTTTAATCTGCAGATCTACTTATTTCAAAAGCTTCTTGTAGTTCCCCCTTTTTCTTAGCTTTTGACTGTGTTAGCTCCCTTGGATGCAGGGAGACTGGCTCCTGCCCGAGCCTGCTGGACAGACCTCCCAGAACTCTGGTTGGTGTGTTGGGTATTTGTTGGCGTATTTGTTGCTGTGTCACAGCCCGGGGTGCCTCAGCTGAGGACCACTGCATCCCTACCATATTGCACAGGGGCTGCTTCTGCACAGCTGTGTGCTGCCCTTCTCTTCACCTAGCCCCTCTCTGCACTCACCTGAAATACCCACTCTAACTACAGTGTGTTGGCTCCTGTTTTCTATGCCTTTGTCCCAACAAATCCCTCGTTGTGCCCATGGAACTCTGCACCACCCTGGCACCCATGGGAGCAACATGGATGGAGACCACAACCACTAGTGAGGAGTTGAATGGCAGGCCTGTGGCTTTAAATATTTTTGCAAGTGTATTTCTGTTTAGGTTCTGAACCAACTCTTTTTGCCACGCACAGCATTTTGTTAAATAGCTACAGTAAAGCAATACCCCACAAAAAAGGAGAAGCCTAAAAATGAGCTTTCAGCTGGCTTCTCAGATAATCACAGAGCAGTAAGGGAGCAGCTGTACAAGGTTTAGATACTCCAGGATAAATTCTGTAGAAAAGCTTATACATAGAAAGAAGTTTGAACAATGTGAATAATGCTAGCCTAGAATTTGAGTCTAAGAAAGGCAGTCTGTTGTCCTGCTGCTATTTACTACAAACTGAATTATTTTGTTTTGACTGTCAGCATGTTTGGGTTTTTTTACAAATTATATTTGGCTATAGTGAGTTTACATATTAAAATTGATTTACCTTTCCAAATCTGTGATTTTTTTAAAAAGTTAATTTTAGTTTAGTTATTTGAAAGCCTGTCTATAGCTGAATTTTCTCTGTTAAAGGAAGTTATGATAGAGTTAAAGAGATACAGGGTCCCTGTGGCAAACACGTGCCACATGCAAGAGAAGAAACCTCAGCTGGGTTTCAGCACAGGAGACTGGAGTGGGCTGGTGTAGTGCAGGGACTTGTAATCTTGCAGTACACTGTAAAGCATGGGATGCTGAACCCAAAAAAATTCACCAGAAATGCATTTGCAGTGTTCATGTAAATAAATCTAGAACTATAACTTTTTCTTTCTTTAAACCTGCTTGACACCTGGCCAGCAGTATCTAAACTTGCTGGGCTTTTTTGGCCAGGTAGTTTGGGTCTGTTCTTATTCATTTTACACTGAGATCCAAATGCCAATCAGAGGACAGTCTAATTCCTCTAAAAGATGAGTACATCCCTGGGACTGGACTGTGCCTCACAGAAATACATAGTATTCTTGCTTTTAAAAGCTGTTCTCCACCTTCCTTGCTCCCCCTTTTCTCTCCCATTTATCTTTCCCCAAGCTTGGCAAGGCTCTGAGCCCAGTTCTTGGGCAGATGATATTGCAGAAAAGATGCATGGTAGAAACATCTCCTTGTGATTTCTCAGGAAGAAAACTCACCTAAGCTATCAGGCTCTGGGTCCCAACTACATGGAGGGGCCTCTGTTCCCTTGGATGGTTTGACATACAACCTGAAGATTATTCTTTCTTGCTAACTAGCTGAAAATGAGATACCTGCTCAGGATTCTCTGCAACAGCTTGGTTTTAGCTTCTGTTCAGTGAACTAGGTGTTTTCTGGTTTGGGCAAATCTCTGCCTAATTTTTTGACTTATAAATCCTTTACTGCTGCTAGATCTCAGTTTAATATAGCCAGCAGTTCAACTCTTTCAATATCCACAGTCTGTTCAGACCTAGATAATTGTCTACCCCTGTAATTACAGTGGTGAGCAGTGTGTCAGTATCTTAAATGTGTATTCCTGGTTAGTCATAGCCATACTCTTCTCCTCCATTCTAACAAAAAGGAGATAAATTTCCCCATTGGTATTGCTAAAACCACCTTTTCAAATCAAACCTAAGCAAATAAAGCAGCTCCTGTATATGCACTCTGACCTTAACTGTTTCCACAGCAGATAAATTATTCTGTCTGATTCTACCATACCTCTGGAGTTTTCCCCAACAAATATGTCTTCACTGAAAAGATGAAAAAAAAAAAAAAATAATCTGTTTGTAAAATGCCTAGATCTTTATTTTCCTGTAAGAGGCAGTCTAGGAGTTTTCCTCTGTTACAGTTTGCATTTTTGCTTTTGTTTCTGTATGTCTTCATAGGTACCAGAAAATACAATTAATTTCCCTACTGCTTTTGATTACTCCTGGTTGGCAAACAATGAAGATTAATTGTTTTCTGATGTAGCACAAACAAACATGATTCTTATTCACAAGTAACCTTGGCAGTGTCAAAAGGGGGATACTCAGCCCTGGGAACAATTTTCTTAGCTAGCTGTACTTACAGAGCCACAAAGAAAAGTCATTTTGTTGCTATTTTTAAGATAAAACTATGGCAGAGAACTGAGATGCAACCCAAGTCTTGTATTCAAATTAATAGCTAATTAAGCTGAAATGCATTTTTAAATTGCAGGAATGTGAAAACAGTGATGCAACTGTTCTTTGGGGAGGTTTGCCTGGGAAAGAAGAACAGGAAGCTGCCCAGCCCCATCGCAGCCTGGGCCCCAGACCAGCTGATGAGAGGGGAAGCTTCACTGGTGCAGGCACAATGCTGTGTTTTAGAACTTGTTTTGCTTCCACTTTATTTTAGCAGCAGGGCTCTGTATAAAAATGTGTGGACATATAAGCTGGGATGAAATCCACCTCAGGCATCGTGCTGTATCCTTGTGCCAAACACAAACATGCCCTTAGTGATGGATGGAAGAGGGGGCAGGTAAATCTTAAGGTAGATGTCTTTTTCTCACAGATGTGTATAAACAGTCAGAGCAATTTAACTGCTTATAAAATGAAGAAAACTGATATACTTGCACTGGTAAATGTGGAATAAAATAAAGTTATCATTCTACAAATGGTATCTTTTATATGTTTCCAAAGAGAGAAAGAAAACAAATAGCAAAATTAATCTATTCATTTTGCTCAGTGGTAATGTGTCTTCAAATTAAATTATTCCATAATGACCTATTCAGTGCTTTGTATTATCTTTGAAACAAATAGCCTATTATTTTGGTACTTCTCTGGCCCGTATAAATGTGTCTCAGTTCTTAAAAAAGTGATGTAGGAAAGTAATATTTTTATTTCCTACATTCTGAATTTCTGGGAATAAGTTTTGCAATGGCAGAACCTAACAGGGGACCGAGATCAAACAAGAGTGAGGACAAGACTGTGACCGAAGCTCACCTCACGCTGAGCTCACTGAGATCATCTCACACTTAACTCAAACAACTCTTCCTTAGCTGCAGGAGTCTTGCTGGAGCAAGAACTAGAAAATCAGGTCTCTCTGCACATTAACAATTTTAATAAAATCTTTTTTAGTGGTAAGTGTAAAAGTCTAATTTCCAATGTTTAACAGTGGAGCATACTTGTGGTGAATTTGGGTTCAAACAGCCTCTCAGTTAGCTAATTCTGCATTGTGAGCCTGCCATACCAAAATACTCATCTTGTTCTGAGCAAAAAGCCAACTGTGCTCAGTCTAAGTCTGTGCTGAAAGCATTGTAGGACTAAGCCCTATGTGGCAGCTATAACATTTGATTTAAGAGACACTGTAGAATATTTTGTAGCTTTTCTAATTAAAATAATAATTATGTAGTGTCTATCAGCATGGAATTCCAAATGTAGCCTCAGGGTCAAATGGATTAGAAAACTGAAACTCTGCTCCCTTCCTGGGGAAAAAAAGGAGATGAAGACATTCTATGCAGCTTCATTTACATAAATTGCAAATATTGTTTACAAATAATGCCATTTACTGTGTTCTGCTCTTCATAAATGACAAAATATTCTTACTCACGCACCACAGTAGCATGAACCCCAGAACTGGTAGGTCACTCTCATTAACAGGCAGTGATTTTATGTTTGATAGTGCAGTAAAGAGAGCTCATTTAGAGGGTGCATGATATTCTTATGAGCACAGGTACTGTTCATAGTTCTGGTGCCCTTGAGTAGGGCAGGTAAAGCTCATTTAACCTGGTTAGCTTTGGGACCGAAGAGAACACATGGTCAAGATAGTTAGGATGCCTTTTTGAAAACACAGCACCAAACCTGCAGAAGTAGATTTGAAATCACAGAACTGAGCCCAATTAGCTACACATCAGAGTAGAAGCTGGTGAAGTGATTTTCCTTTCCTGAAGCCGTGTGGTAGAGAATCAATCAATCAATTTATGAACACCTCGAGGGTAATAATAGTCTAGTGAATGTGAATTTGTCAAGGACAAATTGTATCAAACCAATCTAATTTCTTTCTTTGACAGGATAAGTGAATAAGGGGGAAGCAGTAGATGTGATCTATCTTGGCTTCAGTAAGGCTCTTGAGTCTCCTACAGAGCATCCTCATAAGCAAATTATGGTATATGATTAAATCACTGCAGAGAAGGCTCACAGCTGGTTGAGAAAACAAAATCAAAGAGAAAGTATCACTGCTTTTTTGTCAAACTGGGAGGACATTTAAAATTATGTATTTCTGAGTCTATTTATATTCAACCCTTTGCTGATCAATGATGTGGATGATGAAATCATGAGGATGCTTTCAAATTTGGAAGGAGTTCCAGAAAATAGGAAATCGTTCCAAAATCAGCTGATGGAAATTTGATAGAGGCACATGCAATTGCAATAGAAGTGCTTTGCATATATGAAACTGGGGAGAAAACACTTAGGAAGCAGTATAAGGCAGAGAAGTTAGAAATTATGGGGACAAAGACAGTGGCAACAGTGTGACACTACCATGTTAAAAAAAAAAGATTCTTGTTTTTCTTGGAAAAATTAATTTTCATTTGTGAAGGGTAAGAGGCTCTAGGTGGCTCTAGATGACCTTGCTTGAGCAGAGAGGTTGTCAAGATGACCTCCAGAGGTCCTTTGCATCCTCAACCCTTCTGTGTTTCAGTATCAGCCTCGCTATTGAGACCTTATTTAGAGTGAAGTTTCAGGATTCAGACTATGGGAAAGATGTAAACAAGCAGTCAAAGGGCAGAAGGAACATAAGATAAATGAGAGAGGCTTGAAAAATTTACATCTGAAATAGGCTGAAAGTGAAGTAGGCCACCTCTGTATCATTTGTTGCATATCATTTTATGCATTTGTTGTGTAGCAAATGTTCTCCAATTTCTTAGTGTCATTAAAGCACATAACTAACATTTGAAAACTTGGGCTTTGACAGACTTCTGATGTATGTTTGATTTTGTGTCATTTTGCTGTGTATTTAAAAGCTTAGATGTTCTTTGTTTCTTTCTCTCCAACTGAAATTCATTATGTTTACCAAGTTTTCTTGTTTGCCTTTTTGCTGCTTTTTTTGTGTACTGAAATATCCCTAGACAGAAGAAACTCTGCTGTTGATGTTGGCAACTTAGATTTACAGAAAAAATATAATTTCTGTGCTGTGTACTTAGGGCTTTGTAAATTTTGTAGCATTATACCACTTTCTTCAGCATTTCTGTTCTAGTGATTGGAGCAACACAGGTGAAGAAAATGAGTAACGTTAGTCAAGAAAATACTGTGGCTTTATAGAGTAACTATTCATGAAGAAAAAGCCTTGAAACATTTCCAGAACTGGAGGCAGAGAATTTATTGTTCCTGCTGGATCCCAGAATAACTACTGCTTTGTGTCATCATTTTATAATCCTTGTCTGTCAATAAACATAACTGTAGCTAGCAATAAAAATGATTCAGGCTCAGTCAGGCAATGCTACCCTGGTAAAACAAATTTATGAGCCAGTTAATATTTTTAATCCTGTTACAGAGATGACCTCAAAACCCAGACCATTTATTTAAGCCTCTATCCCCTAAAGGAGCACATGTGGATGTCAGATAAATGAAACCTGCTTTTGAATCATGTTGATCTTGGACTGAGGTTGGGCAACAAGAGGGAGAAAGGGTGGAACTGTAGACATCTGTCTGCAAAAACAAAGCAGCCCCATTAGTGTCTGTCTCCTGTCCAGTACAGAGTTGGTCAAACACTTGCAGGCTCAAATGAAGCCATCCATCTGATAACACAAATTTCAGTATGCCAGATTTTTCCCTTCCTCACATCAGTTACATCCCAGTGATTATTCCAGTTCTACCATTGATTCAAGATGACTTTTCACAACAGGGAGTCATTCTATTTACGCTGCTTCAGAAGTGTCTGAGATGGTATTTGATCTACAGCATCCATTAGATGCACAGAAAACATTTCCTTCTCTATTGTTTCATCTTATTAGGAAGATATGGCAATGACACTGTCTGCTAATTGCTATCCAACCAGTGCTTTGTGCCTTGTTAATTTTGACTAAGACCCTTTTCCTACATAGCACAGTGTAGATATTGCTAATAGGAGAAAGACAGGTAGTTAATTGGTGTCTTGAGTGTTACAAAGACAAATGAAAAATTCACTGATAATCAGTTTTTCTTTGATGGAAGGGTCAGCTCTTGTCACTAGTTGCTACACTGTCCTTTCTCTCTATGCTGAAAAGTACAGTATTTTACACTTTTAATGGCTACCAGAAGAATATATGCTGCTGCCCATAACTTATAATAAATTATTATGAGGAATGGTCACTTTTTAAACTTTGGCCAGGTATTCTCCAGAAAGTGAAAGCCAGGGAGGGTCCTAGGTCAGAGTGTATTTTTGCAGTTATTGTCTGAGTCTCCTGGAAAGTCTGCAACATACCAAGGCAAGACACGTGGTCTTAACAACACAGTTAGAGCTTACAGGCACCACATATAAAGTAAGAGTGGCTACAAAGATATGTTCTTGTTTGGGGAAGCCAGATGAGTCAGCCTGGCAATAGAAGTTCTACTTCTAGTTCTCATCTGTCATATAAGAGAGGAATTTTTTGATGGCTCTAGACAGTGATCCTTTGAGTCCTGAAAGAAAATAACTGAAAGTGCAAGAAAAATAGTTTTCTTTCACCCAAGCTACTTACAAAATCTCTTTGTTCTTGGACTTAGACCCAAATCCACATCTTCTGCACTGCCTCATCAAAAATACAGGTTGATGTTTCACTTCTTATGTCTTGTGTATACCAATCATTACTGCACCCACAGACATGCATCTCAGGCAAAAAAAATTATGATCCTAATAGAGTGAGAGCTAATTGTTGAGATAAGTGGACAGAAACAGCAATCAAATATCCTAAAACAGTATAACAGAAGCTTTCTGGTCATGAGCAAATATATTTACATACCTGGTCTTACAGAAAAGATGGATTGAGTGTAAGTTATCTTCTTGCAAGATGGTGGTTTGTAGAGAATTGGTGTTCTGCAGCCCTCACTAAATGCAGTATGCAGCATCTCTGAAGTAATGCCAAGACTTTTAGATATATATGCTTGCATTAAAGAAAAATTTGGTAACCATGTAGAATGCTATACGTCATATTCAATGTTTCTCTGTTCACTACAAAGGTTTACTTGTGAAAAAATGTTCTTGTTTCACTGTTTATTTTATTCAAATTTCTGTATGTGAAGAACAGCCTTCAGACAAATAATCATTTAAGCATAGCAGCTGAAAACAAATGCTAGGAAGACTATACCATCAATTAATTTCTTAGACATTGGAATGGCTCTCTGGATAACAATCAGAAGTTGCCAGACAAGAAAAATCGAGCAGTAAGGTGAGTGCAACAAAAAGGCCCACTAAATTCAGTACAGTTTGATGACAGTCAAATTGTAGATACAGCTTCCTGCAGAACGGCGAGAAGGCTACGTGTGAGCTTAATCATGTGTAATGATATGGATGAGCACAGCTCAGAGCAGCACCCTTGCACTTTTCATTCTGCCTAATGTGCCAGTGCTCCAGCACACAGAAGCTGATGAGTGCCAACTTCTCAGCCACTGTCTGAACTAACAGATATTATCAACTTAGAAATAACAGCTCCATCAGAAAATATTTTACCTACATTGTCATAATAACACCTACGATTAGAGAGGGAGAAAAAGAAACCCTTAAGTTTTTATCTCTTCTCTCCTGGTTTGGTTTTTTGTGCATTTGAAAGCAAACTGCACATTGTCTGTTTCAATGTTTGCTCAGTCTAGTCACTGTTATTCTTGGGGCTAAGGGAGGGGCTAGGGAAGGAGAGAGACAAAAGAATCAAATAGCAAAAAAAAAAAAAAAAAAAAAAAAAAAAAAGGAATAGGATAATATGATTTTAAAATCTGGATAAAGCTATTAACACAGGCTTTTTTGGGTGCATCTAGGGAAGGATAGGCAAAGTGTTTTAACTGACTGGGTTTTGAACTTGGATGAAGGAAGGGCTGTGTCAATATTCTCCCTGCAGAGAAGGCAGAGAGAGCAGGGGAGAAAAGCAGGTGAGAATCTTCCTCCCTCCTGTGGCTGCCATTCTGTGCCTGTGTTGAGCTGTGCATGTGCTACACACAGCCTGGGCAAAATGCTGATGTACTTCTCTCACAAGTCTGTCTGTGAAATAGCAAACAGTTTCTCAATCAGTTCCCTTCCTCTCTGTGTCTCAGTGCAATTGTCAAGTTTGAAAATTATAGACATTTCATGTGCTTAAGGAATTGCTAACTCACCCTTCTGGTTTCCTCCTTCCCTTCTTTTCACCAGGTGGGCAGTTTTAATTTTTCACATTCAGTTTCACTCCTTGTTTTTGCCTTTCAAATTCAGCAGTGACGCAGGAAGAAAAAATAAAGACGTCAATAAGTATAAAGGATATCTCATTAGTTTTGATTTATTATTTTTTCCCTTTCCTTGCACAGAAAACTGTAGATTTAATTTGAGGAGAACCTAACTGGTAAACTGCAACTGAGCAGGAATTCAGCTGGAGAAAAAATGCAACTGTACATGAGCAGTTTTTATAAGCTTACTTAAATCCCTTATACACGAGCTCTTTCTTTTCCTCTCCTACACAATGTGTGTCACATTGGCTCTTGTAATTCTGACTACCCTAAAAGGCCACCTTGAAATTCATTTCACAAAATATCATTTCCAAAACGTGTTTTCAAAACTTTACTTATTATTAGAGAGGGGAGCTGAAAATTTAACCTTTGATCTAGACTAAATAACTTTTTGCCGGTTCACCCTGAACTGTCATTTCCATTGAATGGACTAAAAGAGGCAGAACATCCGAGGAGCAAAAACCTGTTTTCTGAAAATGCTATGGTTCTGCCACTGTCTCACAAACAAGCTAGAACTAGTCTATATCAAGCTGCTTTAAAAAATAATATTTGTATTTTTGCAATATTTCTTCTTTGAAAAGAGGTAATTTTAATGATGGATTTATAAGTGATGGAGGCAGCCATTCCCCCAATGCCTTTGCTAAAATGTGTGAGAACTTTTACCCATTGCTCTGTTCAGGCAGAGATGATTCCTGATACCTGTTTAGTACTTGAAATGGCTGAATGGGTTTTCTACTCACCATGCAACCAGAGGGAACTGAACCCACGGTCTGCTAGTAATCCCCATTTCTTTTGCAACGATTTTGGTTGTTTTCAGAACTCAGATGCTGAGGCAAATTTTTGTTTCCTAAAACAAAATACTTGTTCTGATTTTCCAAGTCACTAGATAGGTAGCATAGCCCAGGGAAACTGGAACAGGAGGGAAGGAGGGACAAGGAGGAATGGCTGCTGTGTCTAGAATTGACACTGACATTTCAGCTTTTTGGGATTGAGGCCTGGATTGCCCTACACCTCTGTAAAGTGCTTAGTACAATTTGGGCCCTCTGAGCTGCTGCATGAATAATGACCTTGGCTCGCACATAACAAACAGCTGAGAGCTCAGACCAGTCAATATTTAACCTGGGCTGTGAGGGAAAAGGAGGTTGCACTCCAAGCACCATCCGAGTCCCCAAGCTGCAAGATAAAGCTCTCAGCCATCAGGCAGGTGTTCACATCATATTCATGGCTGCTGCCTATTGTTTTATCAGCACTGGAATGGTCAACGGTGAGAATTACCTAAAACACTGTCTTTGGCTCCTGATCTTTACTTCAGTGTTCTCTGAGGACCCAGGTAAATGTCAAATTCTTGTTTATGACAAGAACATGGCAGAAGTGTGGCAAAAGGGGAATGCACCACTTTGTACCAGGGCAACTCAAGATGGATTGGGCCACTGTTCATCTGACATGCACTTCAGGTAGTGGAAGAAGCTATTCAGGAAAAATAATATTTAGTAAATATTCTGGGGAAAAGAATAAATTTAAGTACAAAATGGTAATCCATATTCTGGGCTCTTACAGTGCTAATGTAAAGCCATAGGAAAAGGATATGATGCTATACAGAATTTATGAGCAACAATAAGGAAACAATGTGAGATGCTGCAATAATGCTAGCAGTAACAATTTGTGTCTTTGCAGTGTTCAGTGCAAAAAGATCATAGAAAAATAATGTTACACAGTTTAACAATCAATGATCTTTAGAATGTAGTACTACTGAATGAGTTTTTCCTGAGAGGATTCTACCTATGATGGCAGAGAAGAAGAGAGAGAGAAATTCTCTGTATCAGTATTAGGTTTGCAAAGCAGTTTCCATTTTCCAAGGAAAATGCTACTGGAGGAAAAAAAAGTAACTTTTATTTACCATTTTGTAAGTATTACATACAGATGCACCATAATACAAATTCTTTTACTTCTAATTAAAAAATGTATGAGTGTTATAAATATGTTAAGCTCCTTTGTTGTTATGGGGCAGCACAGATTAAAAAAATGTATTACTAAACAAGCTGTAGTCAATATTGATTTTTATACTTCCAGAATTTTTAGCCAATGATTACATATTTGTGAATATGCATTTTGAAATTTACTTCTGCTATCAAACAGTGTTTCTACAAATAAAGATTATTTAGTTCCTCTTTAGGGAGAAAATCCAGATAAGCAGGGCCATATGAAGAAGGTTTAGGAGCATTTGTTTGGGCAGTTTTTATGGGAGGAGGAGTGGGAGTGCAAAGGCAGTTCTGAGTACCATTTCAAAGCAAAATATCTCTAGAGAGACTTAATTTGTGTTTTTTCTCCTGTAGTGAGAAAGCTTTTTAATGAAGGATATGCCCTTTAAATTCAATGCTAAGTGATGTTAAACTGAAGTGTGCATTATGGCACCAATCTAAAAGACTAACAGGTGTTTAATTTCTGTTGAATGAAAAAGTACAAGGTTTTTTTGAGACTGTTTGTGTTAGGGGATGCTTGTTTACAGCTGGGATCCTTAAGGAAAGAAAACTTTAACCTTGACAGAACAATAGAAACTGAAAAAGAAGTGACTGGCTGAACAACTTCATTTCCTTTCAAGGGCCCAGTGCAGCAGTGCAAGACATCATCCGGTGTGACACACAGAGGCTTTAACAATAGCACATATGGAAAACAGTTAATTTTTTTTTTTTTAAATAGTGATGAATTTCTGGAACAATGACTGTTCAAACCTAACTTCCTTCAGCCCTCTTGCTCCCTCCTCCTCATCATCCTGGTACACTTACATAAGATCTTTAGATCATACCTGAAGATTCAGCATTTATAAAATAAATCAGTAATATGATGTAGTAAGTGTCAATAGGAATCTGAAGAAATGGAGGGAAGGTTAGACATTTTGCTTAGTTTTAAATAATTTTGTTTAATGGTACAAACTAGCTGATGAAATTAAACCTCTAGTGTGTGCCCTTTCCTGGCAATCAAGTTTTGCAGAACAAAGAGAACAGAAACAGCTGAAGAACAGCATCTTCTCTCTCTCACCACCACCTCAGTCACTATATAAGCTCAGCTGGCTTGTTTATAACACTCCAAAGTTGCTTTTGTATGTGGTTATAGTTTAGTGACAGAAAGTCCACCTATATTCTTGTTGTTGGCTGCGTTGTTTTTTTCCCAGTAGCTTAACATGAGCCTGCAATACTGCAGTAAAAGCTAAAGTTACTGATAATTTCCTTGGGTCCTATCCATTGCATGGTGCTTTTAGGACCACAGATGCCATGTAAGGGTTCAGTTCTGTTTTTCATGGTTATATAAACTGCTGCTGAAAACAATATTTAGTAAGGAAAGCAAGACTGTGCCTGAGGGCATGAGGAGGATATCCTACTTCCACTGACCATTCCTGGATGACAAAGAAAACAGGATTTGACTGAAATGGCACAGCTAGGAACAACAGCAATACAAAACCCTATAATAGCAGTATAATTAACATGGTAAAGCCATGTTTTGGTACCATTATGAGTCAAGAGACTGGTTTCCTGCAATGACTGTACCTCTTTGAGATTGTGTAGTGAAGCTAAAAAGGTTCCTTAGCAATTTGTGACCTCTGTGACTTTTCTAAACAAGGGCATGGGATGGTTTAGAGGCAGCAAGATGGGAGTTGCTGTATGCTAATTGACTCATTAGCTTTCACAAAAACAATGACCTCTACTAATATCTCCTTTACATGGCCTTCTTCGTATTGAATTCCTCCTCTGCCCTGACTGGTTACTTTGTCCAGTGTATGTCAGTCTCTTTCCTCCCCAATTACTTCTCCAATTCCCATTTGGTGCTGAGCATGGACTAGATTTCTCTACAACTCTTTAGTCTGCTCTCTCCAGGTTTTCCATGCCTTCCTGGGAGACATGTTTGTTCTGGGTCATCTTTTGCTTTCTGTGCCTCTGCAGCTTCTGTTCTATTTAGAAATAACACCAGAGTGACAATGGTTAATGGGAACACCCAGAAATTTTTGATGCCAGAATTATGAAAATCTCCTCTAGATGGTATTTTTCCATTATTCACTATACAAAGTGCTGAAGCAATACCTCAAGGAATGTTAGTTTCTTTATTTTTCCTTGCATCATCCCTAGTTTCAGCTGATCACTGATTTCTTCTGAGCCAGGATTCAAATATATTGGATTCTGTCCCTTCTGGCTCCTGGAGGTTTTTTGACTGCCATCTGACCAGGGCCCCCATAGCTTTCATCTGTTTTCACTCCAAATCCTTCTTCTAAAAGGTAAAATGATGGTCTCTAGCCAGCATGCTGCCTTTTATTTTCCTGTGGTCCAGACCTCAGTTAAAGATTTAACAAAAGAAAAAAAGCTCTTTTTCAAGCCAAATAAAAGAATAAAATCTAAAAGTTTTTCCAGATGAGAATGTTGGACATTTCACAGGCAGCTCATATGCTCTTTGGCAACTGAAATCTAGCACAAGCTTTGCTCACGTAACACAAAATAGGAGGTTTTTTTATATAAACTATTTCTGGAGCTTCCAATTGTTGCCTTTTTCTTTTAATACCTCTTATTTTATAAAATCTACATGAAAAGATGAAAGTATGTGAAACTTAGCATCTGTGGAGGCAGACTTCCCGGGTTGTCATCTCCAGTTCTGTGCCAGGAGTGCTGGGTGGCAACAGCTGCTGGTACTTTGGTGAACATTGCTCTGTGCAGCTCCCTCTTGCACACAAGTAATCAGTCCCTCAAGGGTACACAGCACTGTCCTGAGTTTTCCCATCCCTGTGGAAGACCTCTCCTTGCAAGCACTGACAAGTCCAGTGGAATGTCTCAGTCTTGAGGGTGATGTGTATACCTGAAGAACAGTGTTTTTCTTTGAACACCAACAGCAGAGCCCCCATTTCAGCAAAATACTCTGATCAAACTCTGCTGTACTCAGGGGAATCAGCTATTTAAAATCCAGTGGAAGTGGGGGCATAGAAAGCTGATTATACTCATGCTTACTGCACTGTGAGCTTTTGCTTGCTATTGAAATGACTTTACAAAGAGAAACTCAAATGAGGGATGGATTGGAGGAGAGGATAAACTCTTTCCCTCCCACTTTCCAAATGACAGGCCTGCTGCAATGTAGTTATAGACCATATTATGCTAAGCTTTTTCACAATACAAAGTACTATTCAAACACAATGTGTGATTACTACAATTTCCCCTCTTCGGTTCACAGATATTATATCTGTAAGCATCTCTTAATTGCTGTTTGTGATACTCAGTGCTGGACAGGATTTTACTATGCCATTCACGTTCCCTGCAGAATTTCCTGTTGCTGTACAATTCTCACCAGTGCAGCATGTGCACATGTGTCTGCTGGGGCAACCCAAACCCAGACTGGGCTGCTCTCAGCCTGCTGGGGAAGATAGTTCTGGATGTACTACTGGAAGAGATGATTCAGAAGGATTCATGACACTAAAGCACTACTGTCCAAATATATGAAACTCATTTGGAATGTGTGACACTTCAAACTGATCCAGCTGGAAAGGGATTTTAAACAGAAGATGGTGAATCTTTTATTTCTAAGATGTTTTTGAGAGAGAATAGACATTCTCCTCCCAAAACTAGAGACTTCTTTCCTTCCTCCTTAATTCTGAGAACATATTACTTGTCATAGGCTTTGTTAGCCACTGGTGCAAAACTAAGTTTAGCTCATGAAAACAAAATGATTACTTTAAGACCTAGTTTCACATAGCAAAGCATATGGAATAGGTTTGGGTTCTTTTCTTGCTCCATGAATTTTACCTTTACTAGTTATAGTGCATGAAAAATATTATTTCTGTGGGGTGTTGTTTTGTATGGGTTCTGGCAGCCACTTTGGGAGTCTTGGCATCAGCAGTATTAATGCACTGAATCGTATCAAGAATTTCTTTCACTGTTCCAAGTGCAGCTAGGGTACCGAGGTCCCAAATACAGATATTTCCTGTGAAGATTAAGGGTGACCTTTAATTAAGCTGAGGAAAAGGCTGCCAGCTGCTGCTTGAAGCCTAATATTGTGATGGCAGGTATGGAAGAAAGTGGATGTGCAAGTAGCTTTTGAAAGTGGTGGTGAGACAGAAGGGTGAAGAGGTGGGGGATATGCAGATGAGCTGAAGGGGGGAGGAATATAGAGGCACCAGTGTGAAATATGAGACCAAGGGATTAAGAGGAACAAGGAACACAGAAAAAAAAATTGAAATCACACTGTGAAAGGAGATCTCTTCTTACGAAGAAAGCATAGAAAGTGTGACTGCACACTTTAGCCAAGTTGTGAACCTTGTTACTGTCTGTGCTTTTATTGTAAGGATAGACACCAAAGAGAAAAGAGAGATTCTTAAACTAAAGGACTGAACTTGCCTTAGAGGAAGAAACTTAACCATGGATAAAATCAGGGTGCAAACTGGATTTCTATTTCTAAAAAAAGGAGCATTTCTAAAAATTAGGCTCTGTGGGATCTCTTAGTTAAAGCCGCCACCTTTGTTGAATGTAACAATCCGTAAAAATCTATGAAAGCAATCATATGACATGAATCTTCCCAGGCCTCTATTTCTACAATATATCAAATATGAACACACATAGGTAGGTGTAGAACTAGATGAAACATGAAATGAGCAATATGAAAGTTTACATGACCTTCAATGGTGTTATTGTGGAAACTGTGATAGTACCATCATAGCAGTAAATGCTCATTTCATTTGTGTTGGGGAAATTTGTTTCTTGGAAACATTTATTGTCATGGTGTATTTCACCTGAGACATTTTCAATAAGAAACAAAATGTTCCATAAGCAGAATGGCTTTAATACAGCATTGCTCCTTGAAACTGAAATACCTTAGGAAAGATTGTTTCTATAGTAATGAGTTGCACAAGAAAAAATGACCTGAGAATGTTGGAGGAGGAGGAAGCAGGAGGCAGGAGTTGCTGTTGGCTTTCCTAGTCAAATTTAATGAACTACTGAGTGGTGTTGACATCGACATTAATGGAGCAAATATTGTTCTTTACAAGATATATTCATAAATATAAGAAACTCACTGCAAGTGGAAGTCTCTGATCTCTACATCTGCCAGAGACTGGCTCTTTTATGTTTCAGTGCACAAATTAGAGATGCTTCCCAGGCTTTTGGAAACAATTTCAGATTTTTGGCAACTTCATCATTAGAACAGTGCAGAATGTTGGAAAAAAAAATAATTCGAGTCACTAAGATTTCATTTGTACTGTGGTCACTTCACCTTCTTGCTCTTTATTTTTGTTCTCTTCATTCTTGGATTCATTCTTCCAACATTACTTCTTTCATTCATAAGATATTAATTGTCAATTTCTTGGAGACTAGCAGATGCTCTCTCACTTTCCACTCCAGCTCTGCCTTCTTGTTCTTGTACAGTTTATGTAAAACTGATGCCATTTGGGTTGTGCCTTTTTTTCTATGTTCTCTGTATTCTTCACACTTGTATTTGTAACTCTGTCACCTACTCTATTAGTAGCAAGTTTTCCCAATAGTTTTCCAGGGCCTTTCCCTAAGCAGAAAGACAAAACAATTTCCAGAGCTCCAAGCCCCAAACAGTACAAGGTCCCTATCCCATCTTGCTTCTTCCTGGGAACTAAGGCTGAGAACATTTCCAGATACATTTTCATGGACAAAGCACAACTAGTGCTGAAGGGGAGACTCCAGACAAGAGACTTGACCAGTTCTTGGGGGGGAACTGCATCACAGCTTGTCCTCCTAATTGGTGCTTTTTATCAATTATGCTAATTTCCTAAAACCTATAAAAATGTACTCACCCCTGGGGGCGTGGGCTTTTGTGGACATCTTTTCATAACTGCCTCTGGAGGACTTCAAATAAAGATCCCCTTTTATATCACCTTCTTACTAAAATTATCTTGAGTTTCATTTCCAGGTTGGGCAAAAGTCAACAAAACTGGCTGCACTAAATAAGAGTCCTTGACCTACCCAGAAGAGCAGGGGAAGAAGCAAACACTGTATAAAAAGACCTTAACAACAGTGATAAAAGTCTTGCACTGATGTCGCATGCATTGCTAACCTTTCCCTAACTTGGACAGCATATGAAACACATGTAAAAAGTTTGTGGCAAGTAAAATAAATTAAAAATAAAAATCAACTAAGAATCAGCAGTTTAAAAAAAGAGACAGCTTAGGATAGTCATGCTAAAATAAATGTAGTTTTGAAAACAGGTACATTTTGTACTCATCAAGGGACATGGTAAAATAAATACTCTTCAACATGCTTCATCAGTTTCTTACAGTTAGTCTTCCCAGTGCTTTAAAGTCTTTCTCTCTCCTCCATAGATTAGTAGAAATGTATCTCTAATGCCTTGTCTTTGTGAACAGAAAAGAATATGTCTTAGATAGCTAGACCTTTCAAATATCATGAATAAGCACTTAAAAATGTCTCACCAGCTGAGAAGAAAGAAAAGTAACTTAGATCATAAATGGATTCGTTTCAGAAATTGTAGTGATTAACACCATAGTAAATCTTAGGAAAAACATCCATGAGAAAGATTCTGCCACCTTTATGCAGGCTTAATAATAACTTACTTTGAAAAAGAAATCCCCACTGGAATTTAGTGAAGGAAGATACTTAGCAGTCAGTTTAAGTGTGTCAAAGCCTGATCCAATGGTAGCAGAACTTTTGAGATGCTATTTTTGGCTATCTTAAATATTCACTCAGTTTGGAAGAGAACAATTTAATAAGCATGAGTCATCGTGGATTTGTGAAAGGTAAATCATCTCAGACAAATCATAGTATTTAATGAAATAACTGTTGGTATAGACAGAGCCAGCAGACTTAACATATTTGGATTTTCACAAACCTGTAGTTAACTTTAGACATGATGGATTATTGTGTCATGATCTTTTCAAATACAGGACAAGTAATAAAGTAAAACAAAATAAAATAGCTAAGGAACATCAGGGAGGAGGAAAGCAAATGTCTGAGATTACAAAGGCTTTAGCATTTTCACAAAAGCAGGGACCCAGAGGCATCTCTGCTGAGATCAATGCCTTTTAATACCAGCTTACATAATATTTAAAAACTGATGGCAGCTCATGGAGGTTCATTAGATTTTTGCCAATGGCTTTAGGTTGTGTTCTGATCTCATAATCAATTTATAGAGCATATGAAATTACATCTTATCTGTTTCAGGAGGATCTTGCAGGCATGGCCAAACCAGAAACACAACAGAATGAGATGAAAAGAAATTTAATGTTTGAAATTATGCCTTTAAAAAGAAATGAGGCATTTGAAGTAATATTCATGTCATTCAAATGACATTTGATTTGCTAATATGATTGAGACAAAGGATTCAAGTTCAATAGAACAGCAAGTATTTCCAGGCCTACATGTACACAAGAGCAGCTGCAACAGCCAAGAGGATTTGCTTTAGTCATCCATATGTGTTCTGTCACTTTTCAGTGCTGTTACCTGTGCTTGAGGGTGTAAAGACAATTCCTTTCTGAACTGTGAACCAATTGCTGGTGATAGAAAAAGCCCTTTGGAAGAAAACTAATTTACAACTTAAGTCTGAATATTTCTAAGACCTCCAGCAAGAGATCCACACTGTATATTTTTAGCTGCAGGTGACCTGAATCACTGTCTGGTGATATCACTAATATAGAAAGGCTTGACTGCTCTACTCAACATGCTCTGTACTGCACAGAGTAGATGGTAGGAATGCCTCTTTAGACCATTCAGTGCTGATTAGTAGGACAATTAAAATTCTTAAACTGATATGAAAAGTGTAGCATATATCCAATAAATAAAATTAAGCTTGATTGTAGAGATTTTTGGACAGATAAAGACTTGAGACAGTTTCTATAAATCCAGAAGAAACAAATGTAGAAAAGACTTCTATGATATTATAGTGTTTTATGAGTGCTGATGTACTGAAATCAGGAAATTTTAGCAAGCTTTGAAAGACATGTGGTTATTAAATGTAGTATATTAAAAGTGTACTGATCAATTGACCATCTTGCAAATTTAATCATTGACTTATTTTGCTTTGATTAATTTTATTATGGAAGTAATAAAATTATCTGCATTTAAAAATCAAGTACTTGGAATTTTTTTCCTTGGGATAGTCACCAATCAGCCTGTTTTTAACAATGAGGGAGGTAAGACACTGGAACAGGTTCCTTAGAGAGATGGTAGATGTCCCATCTCTGGAAACATTCAAGGTCAGGTTGGATGGGGTTCTGAGCAACTTGATTTAGATGAAGATGCCCCTCTCCACAGCAGGGGAGCTGGTCTAGATGACTTTTAAAGATTCCTTCCAACTCATACTAGTTAATGATTCTGCGATTTTTTTTGGCGGGTAGAAATTTGAAAGTCACTTGAAAAGTCACTCATCTTTTAAAATGTGGTGATAGTGTATCATACACATAAGGCTTATAGCGTCACCTTTTGTTACAAAAATTTACATTAGTTTAGGTACCACTGCTATTACATTAGCAAATATTTTGCACATGTTTTTTTAAGATTAAATACTGTTCTGCACAGTTCCATACAGACTTTTTCCACACAGCTCCCATGAACTGTCTGCACACAAAGTTGGATACCAGTTAATACGGCAGGATTGTGGATGGCAAATTGGGCCTACAACCCCCAAAATATATTTAATACATGTAACTCTGCTTACCAGGATAGAAAAACAGGCAGAACACTGCATTTTTAAGTGTGGTATTTCATTTTAATTCAAGATCTATAAAAATGTGTCTATCAAACACAGTTTGTGTGATATTTCACAGTAAATGTCAATAAACATCAACTCACAGGAATTTTCCTCAAAATCTTGCCTCCAGGAATCCCACAGCTAGTGCAGGGTAAAAGTCAGGCTTCGTGGACAAGATGACTGTATGCCTGAAGGTCAGCAAACTAGCACTTGGATCAATTAATAGCAGGGTCATTGACTACAAACACTCTCTCCCCTGCTGCAGACTCTGGGAATGGATTCCACTGTTGGAAGCAGGAATCTGAGCTGCAGTCCCAGCCACTGGGAGAGGCAGCATTTTTCCTACAGCTTTGCTGTGGGCATTGGAGTTCCAGAGAGCAGTGTGCACTTCAAGCTGCATAGTAAACAGACAGAATTGCCAGATGATGACTCCTTCTGCCATCAGTGAGCAACAGTTGTGATGCCTGTTAGCTATCTATAGGATTTATTAGTTATCTGCAGGGTTTATTAGCTACCTGTAGGGCTTGTTAGCTATCTGTATGGTTAATTTATTTATTTTTCCAGACAGGACACAAACAAGCCTGTTCACACCCCAAGGCCTGGGTCCTACCTCAAATCACACTTCATGCAATTGTACCTGATACTATTCTGAGACTGCTGACAATGCCTGCTGATTTTCCATCTCTAAAGAATGGATAACTAGGAGTGGATAATTGGGAATGAGGCAACTTAAATCTATAAATGCCAGAAAGTTATAAATTTCTCTATTTGTGTAAGTAGAGGAAGTAGCTATAAAAGTAAACAACAGAGGTAAGCAATACTGAATATGAATTTTCTACTAATTTTTGTCAGTGTTTTAAAACTGGAAAATAAGTCATTCAAGAAACCTTCTCCTACCACACTACCTCCTTTTGCTTTCTGCATTAATTTTTTCAAACTTACATTAGAAAACAGCTAATCATAATTTCTCACTGTTGTTTTTCTCTAAGGAAAATGTTCACTGTTTGCAGCAGTTAGCATTGAATTCTTCTAGTCCTCTGGAGATTTGCAGTCATTTCCCCAGTAAAACCTTTTGCTGTCAATATTGCCCCTTGGTTCTTTACAAAACTGTGCCTAGAATGTTCCTGTTTGTTTATAGTGGAGATTTGATTATCTTGTAATTTCCTAACATAGCCTTCTCTTAGGAATAAATCTAGGTTATATTGGCTCTATTTCTTATGATTTTGTGGATAATGTCTCCCCTACAGTCTAGGAAAACAAAGCAAAACACAATTAATCTTTTTCTTGCAATTCTGTGAAATATTTTAGTGACTTTAATCTAATTTCTTACATATTTTTACTCTTTTACTTGTATTTTAATGATTTCTTTTCTGAAATTAGTATCAGCAGTATGTAAATTGTGATAAAGAAAAAACAGATACTGGATTTATTTCAATTATCTTTGAGCCCAGTCAGTGGTATTTTTTTTTTATTCATTATTGCTGCATAATCTTATATTTGCTATAGAATTTGTTGGTGAAAATAGATGAGGAAATTTGGACCAACCACTTCAGACAAATCCTCAAGCTATTTAAGGAAAGGTATAGTATGAGATACAAACAAATAAAAAGAAAATTTATTCATATAGCTGTAGAAACTAAAACATTACTGCTTCAATTCTAATAAATTCCTTGGCACATCCACTGCCGTTTCCCATCGTTATATATAAAAAATTTGCTAAGATGGTTTCTTTAAAAGAATAACAGAACTACTTCTTTATTTTTAGAAATATCTACATTCAGAAAAAAAAATCCATTAATCTAACTTCAGTGCTGATTGAAATGCAGCCCTGCTCTCTCTGCTTTGAACAAAAAGCACGCTCATTATGGTGTAACCAGTCTTCAAATAGCTTTATCTTATAATATATTTTAAATGAAATGCACTAGTTTTTATTCAGAAAAACATTTCACTATCTGATTATAGATCCTGCTGCTTCAGGGGACAAATTAAGAGGTGCACTTCTCCACTACAGCTCCACCGTAGAGACTAGGCAGCATTTTGTGTCTTACTATTCCATGTGCAAGCCACTCAATTGAGAGCTACATTGACACTTTGTTAAAAAAAAAAAGTTTTCTGTCTAGTCCTCCTAAATGATGAAAATAATGTAATCTTGTCAGTTTAGTCCCTGCCCCTGTGAAAATTTGTACTCACATTTATACTGCTCAGTAGGTACAAATCACCTGATGGGGTGTACACTTACTTCTACATGCAGTTAGTGAGCCCAGGTCTCCATGTAACAGCTCACGGGGAGCCAGGAGCCTTTTTGCAACCCCAAAGGGAACACAAGTTTAGTTCCACAAGTTAGATCAGACATTTGGATCAGTGAACAAGGGATCAGTGGGAGCAGGGCAAGAGGAAGAGGTCTCAAGCATTTACAGGAATCTCTTGGTGATGTGGTTCTCGTTGTGTGGCCATGTGTGAGTGTGTAGTAGCTGAGGTCAATCACTGTCTTTCTGAATACTGGTTCTGTCACACTTGCATCAAGGCAAGACTCAAGTAGCCTAGGCAGAAACAGAGATGTTATCCTTTCCACTTCTCACCTAAATGAGGTGAGAGTCAGCATGTTCCCCAGATGCTACAGATCCTGTCTAAATCTGTCCAGGCAACCTTATCCACTTAAGCCATGATCTCTGCTCAGATCACTGCAGAGTCCAGCTTTCAGTATCATCTACCAGTTAAAGTGCTGACAAAGTGAGATAAACACATCAGCAATACAAATAGTCAGGATCACTCCTGTTCATTTTCTGCTCCATGACTGCAGAGGACAATGCAACTTTAAGAGAATAAACTACAAGTAAAGGAGTACATCTTTTATTTTTGTGTAATCAAGACTGATTGATAACAATGTTTGAAATGATCTATTTAAAACTTCCTTCCTCATACACACCAAAAGCTAGAAGACATTTGCTTACACAAATCCATTACGTCAGAGGAATTGCATTTGTTTGATGGGTACAGAATATTATCTTTTGTTATTCTGTATCTTAGTGAAATAAACTAGATGAAAATGCATGGGTTTTTTCCTCTCTCTTTTTTCTTTAAAGCCAAACCACTTTAAAATTGGAATAAATTCTTGGTAACTTGGATCGTAGAGGCAGTCGTGTCTTAGTAAACTGTTATGACCTTGAAAAAAGTTCAGTGAAACCACAAGGAGTCAGACTATTCATTCTGTTTCAGTTCCCAGAAAAATATTGCTGCACTAAATAAATTAAAGAAATAAATATTGAACAGAAGGCAAAACTTGAACTTGCCAAAAGTTAAGCATAGAGCTTGCCCCATGCAAATAAGTAGCAACTATTGTTTATTGAACCTGAATCAAATAAGGACTTCTGTATGTCTCATGCCAAGAATAAAATAGGATTCTCTCTGCCACAGGGTCCCATTGGCAAAGTCCCACTGAAATGCTTTTGTTCACAAAAAAAGGGAGAGTCTGGTTCAAACTCTGAATACATGATGAAAAGAAGCTCTCCAGGAAAAAAAAAAAAAAAAAATTAAAAAAAAAAAAAAAAAGAGAACAGACATTAAGCTTAACTTCTCTTGAACAGGCACTAGAATGAAATGCTCATAATTAAGGACGGAGACCAGTGGTTACATATGATAAATTATTTGGCAGTTGTTACTTGCTTTAAAACATATTCCCTTAAGGGGGTATTTATTATTCCTGAAAGCTTATCTGGGAACAAGGGGAGACTTGAGTAAGAAGCTGGATGCAGAAAATGAAACAACATGTTAAATGTTTTACGACGTAAAATTTGTGTACAATTTTAAATATGTACAGTTACATCAATTTTGCAGAGCGATTTCTCTGTGCAATTTTTTTTTTTACTTTTACTTTTCAGTCATGACTAAATAACTTTTAACTTCACCATTTCCATTTTTTAAAGCAGACTGCCACTACATAGAGAGGATGAATTTTTCATAATTATGAAAAGAAATTAAAAATCAGATTAGTTTTTGGGTACCTGGTAATGGAATTTGGCATGCTTCAGAACTGAGCCAGCAAAGACACATGTAGAAGTCCAGTTAACTCACATTCAGCTGCCAAAACAGTCCACCTATTGTGCAGATAGCTGGCACTCATAACTCACCAGAAGCATTTATGTTTATGAAACTACAAATAGTATTCTACTATTTGTAGTTACATAAACATAAAAAGGATATCAAAGCTTGCTTTTTTTATTGATATTGTAAGGAACATTTGCAGAACTTGGGAATGCAAAACATCTAAACTTCTGAATAACTTCTTAGCAGACATAGCCCCACATTTTTATCCTTCCTTGTAACAATCCCGTAATTTTTGAGAAAATGTGTCAGAGTGAGTGCTAAATCAGTCTTAATCATTCAAAGGGAAATGATTTATTTGTTATTGCTTAATAACACAGAGGCTCAAACTAACCATTTCACTGCCTTCTTGATTGACAGCAGCCTTACTTGCACTCCTATGATGGCTGGAGCAAAAGCCAGCTAAGCCAGTAGCTGGCTGAAGCAGCTACAGTAATCCCAAGATTTTATAAGGAGAAGAAAGAAGATGTAACTCCATCCTCTGTACTAAAAATAGTTAGCTAAAAAAAAAAATATTTCTCCAGTGTTGCACTCCATTCAAAACATGGCATGGTTTTAATAGCCGAATAAAACCCAAACGGCTTTAAAATTATTTTACCATATCTGGGAATGCAGATGCTGCCTTAGTTCTCCTCTGAAACACATTAGTGACATCAACTTCCAAGCAAGCTCTCACAGGCTCTTAACAGCCTGTGATTTCCTTCTTCATGTTTGCTTACCACAGAATGGTGGTAACACAGATCACTGAATATGCTTGCTTCTGTATATGTCTTCTAAATTTGATTAAGTGCTGGCTGTATATTTTGGAGGAAAAGACAGCCTACATCTTGTTTCTAGAAAAGGCATTTATTTCTTTAGTGAATAACATTTTTACCATATTCTCTCACCTTAAAATACAATTTAGTAACACAGATGAACTCACATTTTCTGGGTCTATTAAGGCTTGTTTTCTACTTGTTGCAAAACAAACATAAACCCCTAGAAATCTGAATTTGAAATGTGTGAGTCATTTTGAACATTATCTTATTGACTGAAGTAAAAAGAATAATTTTCTATTCCTCTTCTTGAAGCAGAACAGTAAGTGTTTGTGATCTTTAAAATACAACTGTAGCCAAACAGTGTAGCCTGCTTTTACAAATAAGGAAGCTAGTGGGAAGAATCAAACACCAAAACAGCTTTTACCTAAAATGCTTAATTTATGGAAGAGATATTGTTTTTTGAGGAAAAACGAATGAATTGTTGACATGTCTACTTCCAGGTTTTATAGAATAAAAGAAAAAATCTCTAAATCCCTGTTGTAAAATTGCTTGTAAAAAAGAGAAAGAAAAAAATAAAAGGATCAATTGATAGGCAAGTGGTTAGGGTACCTTTTTAACCTGCAGAAAATTTGAGTTCCAGTTCTTTCTCCACAAAATGTCTAGAGATGAAATAATGATAAAAACAGGAACTGCAGATGTGAGGATCCCCTTTTTTCTGGCTCACTTTAGTTGTTTCTCTAGATGACTGTGTAAAGCTTTCTTTGAAGTCCCTTGAGATGTTGTGTTTAAATCCAAAAATGAGACTTGGCTCTGAGGGCAGGTTAACATTCTGTGTCCCCTTTGCTTGTCTTTTCTTCATGTTATTTTTAATAAAGTGAAAGAGCAAACCAATAGTCATAATGTCCATAAAAGTTCTTTGAGTGCAAGTTTCTTAAAAGCAGATATCTAAATGTCGTATTATACGTCATATGAGCATTCTTTTATTGGTTGTCCTCTCAGTGGCAGAAAAAGAAAGACACCTGCTAATTATTTTTTCAACAGCCAAAATAACTTAACCTGTCTCCTTCTTGGTTAAACTGGATTCTGTCCCACCTGCAGTGATATATTTATTTTTCCCAAATATAAATAAAAAGGGATGCATGTCAAGTCAGATGTTATGACTATGCGTGTATGTATATAGCAAGTATACAGACTTACCTCGACAAAAGTGAAGAAAACAAGCCATTTAGACCTCTCAAATGCTGAAACCAGCATTTCAGACCTCTCAATGTTCAGGACAATAGCTGGCTTCTCTGTGGTTTTTTTCCCTTAGTTCCAAAGCACAACTAACTTGCTGTGAAATGGGTAGTAACATACACACTGCATACTAACAGAATGTGACCACCTCACTAGCCTCAGGTGACCTTTTAAACTCCCACCTTGCACATATGTTCAGAAGAGGTTCAGAGGAGACGAGACTCAAGGAGTGTTAAAAATGTCAGCATGTCAATGTGGCCTTCTGGCACTTGGGTTCTAAGCTGGACGGACTTGAACTCATTTAGGAAATAGTGGCATGCTATTAGAAACCTTTCCTTAAGGAAGACAGAATCAGAGCTACAAGAAGTGAAGAGAGAGAAAAATGAGATGACATGGTAAGGGGGAAGGAAAGCTAATGAAAAAGCATAGTTGAAATAACCTTAAATCTTACAACCTTAAAGGAAGTTAATACAGCCTTACATGAAGCAGCCTTTTGGACAAAAAGAAGGAAATTGGCATTTCTGGTTATATCTAAACTTCTAGTCTCATGAGGACATGTACTGTCATGTGAGTCCCAGTCATAAATATCCCCTGGGTTCTGTTCACTTTTCTAATCAAAATAAAGAAAGTTTGTATAGACAGAAAGGGCATTATCTTGCACCATGGTTTGTTGCTGAGGGACCAAGAGGCCAGAGCACATCGTGACCTCACTGATCAGCAAGTTTAGTCCTATTATAAATTATACACGCTTGGAGAGATGAAATGTATTGCACATTTACATGTACAATGTATTATTTACATGGTGGCAGTAGACAGCAAGATATCCCCCGCCCCCACTATCAAAAAGTAATGTACTACAACAGTACCAAAAATAATAAAAGAAAAATAGATCCAAAGACTGTTGGTTTTGATTGAACTGGAAAACAGGCCTCAAAATGTAAAATCTTATTATCCTTATCATGAAGACTGGTTCAATGCTGTGAGTCATCATGACTCTAGAGTAATTCTTTTAACATTTCTGACAATGGTGTTTTCTCTCTGAAAGAGTAGAGGAGGAGAAAATAAACTATTTTTGGTTTCTGACCTGAGAACATTTGGGACAAAGAGAAGGTGCATCTTATAGAGGCTCTTCTGTGGTTTGTTCCCAGAAAGGCCTGAGTTGGAGGGGTCAGTCTCCTCTTAGCCTGGCAGTGGTTCCCTGCCTGACCAGCTATTCCTACAGGAATGTATGAAGATCCTTTCAAGCACTAGCATACCACTTCAAGAGGATAAAGACAGATCTCTTCATCTAAGGATGGAGCTGAAAGTTTCATCTATGATCTTCAGGACTTCCCAAAACATAACTTTTTATGAACTTAGACATTAGAAAACCATCTGTATACTGATAGTTTAAATAAAACACCAAGATTCCAATCATAAAAATGCTAAACTCAAAAAGGCTGAATCCTAACTCTTGCCCTGCTCCCAACAAAATCATCCAGTTCTGATCAGAGAATGATTCCTTGGTTCCTCTCTTAATACCTGATTTTGAGGAAAGGGAAGGAACCACGTTGCCAAAACCACATCAGAAAGCCAAGGGGGCACTTGGAGGCAGAGACACAGATGCAAGGGCTGCAGCAAATAAGAAACTTTGGTGGAGTGCTACAGTCCAACAGGTACACAAACTCTAAGAAATACTCCAACAGTCCAAGTACTTTGGCCCTGTGGGCCCTGACAAACAAAACACTCAAAACACATCTCCACCCTCAGGAAAGAGCAAAGGAGCCCTCAGTTTCACAAGTGCCTCTTTCTCACTGGCAGAGGAAAGCATGTGAGATCCTGCCAGCCTGGCCCTGGGGGTGGGTATTGCTACTTGAGTTCTGGCTCCCTTAGCAGTCTGATCCCCAACATCCCATCCTGCCTAGTGCCTCCGTAAAAACAGTGAGCTCCCTGCAGCGTACCACTGTTGCTAAATATTTAAGCTGTGATACACAATGAGCTTGTTCCACCAATCGAACTGAAACAGACGCTTGGCCCACAGAGCTAGAGGCTAGATGGCCATTTAAAGAAAAGTATGCATAATTAAATTCTGTCTCATTTTATGCCTTATCCTCCCTCTCCCCTTTTATCTCCAGCTACCATTAATAGGCTCCTTTTCATTCTCCCCTTCTTATCCTTTTTCCTTCTTTCCCTTTCATCCTTGTTTATGTCTTTTTCATTTTCCCCTACTTTAATTTTTTTCCAAATCCTTTTGATCATCTGCCTCCTCGGCTCCCCAGCTCTTTACCCAGCTGTGTTCACGGGCTTTTCCATTTTATATCAGCCTCTCCCTCTCTTCTTTCTTACTACATTCCTACTTCTTCAAATGAATTAAACCTTATTCTAGCAAGCCCAGGACCTGATTTCAGCATTGTCTAGAACAAATGTTAGTCACTCTTCCCTAATGAGCAGATTTGGATGGAAACAAAGCATATGGCTAGAAGGAACAGTGTGAAAATGGGGTGATAAAATCAGTGGTATGAACATGAATTTAATTACATTATTCTTATCATTGTATCATCCAAATGCTCATTTGCTTTGACAATGATTTTGGTTCAGCATGTGTGACATTTTAGCCATATAGTTAATGTGTAGCATTGTCTCTCATTTGTTATTAAAAAGCAGTGAAAGGTTTGTCAAAATGAAATCAGATCTTCATTTGAACAGCAGGAATATAATCTTCAGAGCAAATGATCTTGCCAAGAGTGTCTGTGCAGGTCATGTATACAAATATCTGGTCTAATTATTCCCACATAAATATGCTTGCTCTCTCTAGCTGTACATAAACACATACACCTAGCAAGGTAGACAGGAATATGGGGTAAGTTATCCAGTTACAAATTAACCTCATTTTCCGTTAAACTGGTGTAAATAGAGTAATCTGATCACTTGCACATGCTTTCAGGCAAAGTGCCTCTGCTTTGAGACCTCTTATAGTTTCTCAAGCTCTTAGTTTCAAACTAACACTCTTGAACTAAAGATTTTTGTTTAGCAGTCTAGTATCCTTTCTTTCTAATTAAAAAAGTGATAGTCTTCCAGTCTTCTTTACTGCAGCATCTGCACATTCCCAAGCCCTCCAGTCATGCACTGTGAGAGTGAATTGCAGATCAAATTTATACCCTTCAAATTCCATGTGTCAGAAAAATCTGGAATTCAAGTACAGAAAATAAATGCCTTTGAGTTTACTTTATGAAATTCTCTGAAACTTACAGGTGCTTTGGCACACTTCTTCCTGATCTAAACTCATCTCTCTTCTAAACCTAAGGATTTGTCATTTGGGGTTTTTAGGGATTGTTTTTTGTTTGCATGGTTTTGTTTTGGGTTTGTTTTTTTTTTTTTGGCAACTCAGACTGGTGAGTCCCCTCTGTCTTTCCTGAGCTCTCCTTATGCAACAACGTCATACTCTCTTCTGCACAGTACCACATTTACCACTACCTGTTCAGTGATGATGAAAACATCACCATTCACACCAATCCATCATTCTTCCACTTAAATCTGTCCAGAACTGGTCCTTGAGGATGAATCAGAAGTCCTGTGTCAAGTAAAATTATTAGTCAGAACTAGAAGTTCTTAATACTTATAATTTTGCCCAGAGAAGCATTCAAACAAATCAACTAGTGAGGATGACATAACACAAACTCAAAGAATACCCTGAGTATACAGTACAAAGTAGACCTCTTAAATTGCTAAAGTTAATACTCACCTCATTGTACCATCTGAAAAAAACATTTTCCCACAATTTGAAGCATGTGAAAACATTCTAATGCTCTACACATTAAAACTTCTCTTTTAATATTGGATTGGTCTTCCGCAAACTCTTTTATTTATGTATGAGTAATATCCATAACATTAATTACTTTAAGTTTTTAAAATAGTTTGCATTTTATAGACTGTAATTCATTATAACACAAATACTACACATGAATACACATGAAAGCGCTGGCACTTCTTTTCACTCTGACAGAATGAAAATAATGCCACTGATATGTTTTCTGATTTCTCCCACCTGAAGAACTCAGTGAATTCAAAAAGATGTCATCAGCTGAGATCAGCAATCACATAACATACACATGCATTTCTGCATTTTCCATTGTGTCTTGTAGACTGCTCTCTTCCACTTTTTCTCAAATGGGCTGGATAGAAAGGATCATGAGGTATAAGCACACCATTCTTATACCAAATGTCTTCTTTGTGTTAGCTATAGGTAAGTTCCACATTTCTGTATCAGTCACAATTGTTTCATCATTTTCTGAGTCCCCTTATTCTGGATCTCTGATTCCCATACCCCTTCATGGCATCCCACTTCATTAGTGCTTCTGCTACATGCTGGTTTCTTTCTTAACTGCACTTTTCCTTTCTTTTTTTGCTACCTTTCCACTCCTTCCCTCCCCCTGACTTTTGTATTTCTCCCAGAGTCTTTGCTTTGAAAGTGAATCACAGAGAAGAATTAAGAAAAAAATGAGAAAAGCTGTTCTCAAAGGCATCAGGAGCAGCCAAGAAATGTTTGCTTCTCAGTAAAGCCTAAACTAGGAGAGACATTTTCACTTACATTTATCAAAGACAGACACAGCTAATACAGCTGGTGTTCTGCTATTAGTGAAGAAAGTCTTGTGGCCAAGTGAGCTGTAACAGATTAAAGAAGCTGCAGCACATTTATGTCAAAATGGTATTTATAAAGGTCAAAATATAACTTATTAGCTGAAGATTTAAGCATTGGTTTTGGAGGAAGTAGCCATAAACAGGCAAAAATACTGCTAAGTTATGAGAGGAGGAATTATATGTAATTCTTGGTGCTTTCTTTTTTGTGATGTGCAGAGTGACAGCTTTCTCACTTAATTGTGCCAGGTACTATGAGCATGACAAATATACAACACTGTTTAAATTATTTTCTTGTACAATCACTATTTTTAATATTAGCAGAAATATTGACATGCCATGGAAGTTTGACTATATAAGTCATTCATCTCTACAATTTCATTGTCTCCCAGAAGTGAGATTTCACTTCTATTTCAAATTTATTATTTTCCCAGTGCACTTAGTGACTGTTAGCAGAGCCAAACACACAAAGTTCAAAACTGGACCTAGAAAAAGGCATGAACAAAATAGGCTACTTCTTTTTGGTGTCTTTAACATCTACCTCTGTGCTATCTTGTAAGAGCATCTTCAGACACAGCCTTAAGGCCAAATGCACTGTAAAGACCACCCATGCTGAATAACTTCACAATTTTCAGACTGTTATTTCCCAAACCAGTGACAGAATATTGCAAAAAGTTTCTAAATCATCCCAGCTAACAGAGAACATAATCCAATAGCAGGAATTCTGCACACTTTGCATGGATCCAAGTCTCCCCAGACATCCTCCTTGGGTCCAGGTTTACACAAGCTATCATTGTATCATTATGCACAGCCACATAGCCACCAGCTGTGTCAGTCCTACCAGGAAGATGACCTGCTCTTTGTCAAACTAGATGTCCATGGTTTGGGGAATGGCCTCAGGACACAGCCATGCCTTAAGAGTGTGCATAACCAGACAGTCTATTGCTCCATATTCACTTCTTGCCATTGTACAAGCACTGCACCCTGGTTATCTACTTCAGGCAGTTTCTTAGTCACCAAAATGCGGTAGCTCCCGTGAGTCATGATGGTGAACTCATAGAGCTCAGGAGCTTTGTGTGTTCTCCATATGAAGGGAAAAAACAGGCCTCACTCTGGCATTTCACCATCACCTTTGCCTCATTCTGCAGAGCTGGATATCAAAATCAACGTGGACAATGGGGAGCAGTCACAAGGATAGGATGGTGCTTAGCATCCTGAAGTGCAGCCTAAGCGCTGAGGGAGCTGCACTGCTACTACTGGCTTCACTGGGAACAGGACTGCTGTTCAAATAGGAGTAGCACTACTGTGAAAACATTAAAGCAGACAAATCAGGCATAGGCTTGTCCTTCTACTAGTATGGTCATGAAAATAAAACATATTTTGATTTCTCCTTTTTGGCTTTTCCCCAGTTACTCTGTTCCAGAAGCTGTGCATCCCTGGTTTTGAGGCATTCCAGAGATGTTAAGCTGTTATTTCCAGTAACAGAAGCAGTTATTTCCCATTAGAATATGGATTATTCCAAAGCATTTGGTGCTCAGAAGGAAGGAACTCTAATCTAGGAAACTTTTAGGCTGTATCTGCAATGCTTCTGACCACAAAGGTTATTGTACTTAATTCATTCAGTTATATTCTGAAGAGGTCTGTCAATTCATTGTTTGCACATGAACCTTTGAATTTGGAAGAGGTATAGCCCTGATGTTATAGAAATGTTTAAATCTAGGTCTTTTACAACTTTCTGGTGCCTGATCTTCAGCAGTATTGTTTTAATATTTTTTGTTTGTACTGTAAACAAAATAAGGATTTTTGATGAAAAGTTGCCCTGACTTAGAATCTCTCTGATTGGTTCCTCAACATGAAAAAATTTTTCTCAGCTCACATCTGATCACTGCAGGGGAGAAGGGAGAGAACAGCATTTTCTTGTTTGGCAGAGATTCACCTTTTTCAGAGCTGTAAATCCTTAAAATGTGGCTTGACTTTTTTTTCATATGGGTAGTGGTTTTGCCCCAAACCACACCTGTAATTCCCACTAGTAGTGGTGCGATGGTAAAAAACCCCAGATCTTCCACAATGCAGCTTTCCTGTGCATATAATTCCTATTAACTCTAATCTAAGTTCTGCACAATAAGCAACAGCAGGATCAGCACTCATTTTGAAAAACAAAGTAATATGTAATGATTCACCACATCTGCAAATCCTTCCTGAGTTTTATTTATCATGCTTTTATTTTGGCAATCACTCTTCTCATCAGAATGATTATTTAAACTTGTGAAAGGAATCCATTTCAGCATTATGTCTTAGCACATACATTTGTATCCATCATAATTCTTAATCTAGACTTAATAAAATAATTTAACAGTATAATGTAAAATATTAAGTAATTGATTTTTAGCACAATAGTGCACGAAGCAGTAGAATCAATAGCATCCATGGCCACAACAAATTTCAAATTATCATTCCCAATGCTTTTGAAAAATCAATGGGTAGTTGATTTGCTGATAATTTTATTATGTGTAAAATGCTAAAAAAAATTCACTGAATGTAAATAAAGTCATTCTTTGGCTGAGTACATTTCTGCTCTTATTCTCTCATGTGTTTGCTCCCCTCTTTGTCTCAGAGCTACACTATTTAAATAAGCTCCCATTATTTTCAGTGGAATGACTTGCTAAAGGGAAATATTTGTGTCCCTTCACTGGACATCTGCTGTTGGTATGAAAGCAATCAAGAGGAAAAAATGATGGTATGAAGCACATTTAACTTTCACGCCTCTTCATCATTCTGCACAAGCGAACACCAACAAGAATTCAATCATAAGTACATCAAAATATATTCCTCCCCTTTCTAAAAAAGCAGATATTAAAAAAGGAAAATAAAGAATAAGAAAAAAATTACTAAATAACAATAGATTTTACATGTGAACCTTTCAACTTTTTATATCTCTCCTGACACACTAACACCATTAAAAAAAAAATCATTCAAATACTTTCAAATACATCCAGATATGAACTAAATTCTACAAATGACTAAGACAAACTGTGTAATTTAGAGATGTCATTATTGTAACATATAATTTACTTATAAGTAACTTTTTAACATATTAGGGTAAAAACCTGCATTCTGCACAGGTGGTGGTGTGAGAGGCTGTATTTACATCTGTGCTCATATCCTGCCTCTTTGATGGATTCTGCATCACTGACTCCTGGGCCTGCCTGCTTAGAATTGCCTCTGATGAAATGGTATTGCAGTGTTTTGCAGCAGCACAAATTGTTGTTAAAGTAGACTTCATGGGATTTTTTTTAATTTGAAAGACAAGATATAAAGTTCATATCCCTCCACTCAACTATGACTGTAGGGAAAAAAAAAAAAAAAGAATCTTTACTTCTTGTTCCAATAGGATCCAATTAAATAATGTCCCATGCATCTCATACAACAATTGCATCAAATAGCAGGAAGTTGTCTGGAGGTGCTGCTGACAATGTGATGCTACATTGCTAAATTAGAGTTAGTAATAAAGAGGCTGAAGGAATGATAATTCCATCCATCGATGACTGTTTTTAAGACTCACAAAGAGAACCAAAGAGGCTACATATTTCACTTCTTCTGTTTCACAAACTCCTAATTAGCTGTAAATGAACTTTGGCGAAAATTTAATCTTATGCCAAGGCACAGATCCTATTATCTGATGCTAATTTAGAGCTATGGAAGAGAAATGAGAAAGACATATATGAGTGAACAAACTCAAGAGAATTTCACAGGCAGGAAGGACACTAACCTTATATTTAATGTGACTTTTCAGTTGCCTTTTGCTTCTGTGCATTTTTGGTGGAATGAACCGAAGATGTCAGAAATATGTTTTCCCAACTGGAAAAACCATCTGAAAGGCCCTCACAGATATGATCAGTCAATATTAGCACTGATGGCATCAGACATTACTATTTCAGTTGTCTGCTTCAGTTCTTTGTCTTTTATGAAGATGTCTGAAACCCAAACTTTTGTCAAGCATTTCTAAAGGGAATGTTCCATCTGACAGAAGCCTGCAGAAAAACCCCCTCTAGAAAATGGTTTATCTATGGAGAGGGATGGACTAGAATATTTTTAGCAGTAAAAATAAAATGCTATAGCTCTGCTTGTAAAACTCAGTGTGTGTTCCTTCTATTATGTAATAAGCACTAATTTATTTTGGAACAATTACCCTGTCTTGGAAGACTGAGAAGTTAGCTTACTTCACACTGCTCATCTAAATTTTGATTCTTTTGGTTTCACTTCTTGACATGGCTGATTATAGAAGCACTGAATAGAAAGAATAGCAACTTGAAGTTCAAATGAGTAGGGAGAGGTGGAACAGTATGGAACTTTGAAGACAATGAAATTAAGCCTAAATTTGTAATAGAAAAGGATGTTAACCCAGATGAATGACAAGATCAAAGCAACGAGTGACAAAGATGATATTACAGTTGGTATTTGTACAGACTTTGAAGACTGAATATATGAATATTTGCAAGTATTTGCATTTAATCAATTGTGTTCCTGCTTCTTTCTGCTCCTGACCAATCCTATCCAACCTCATACAAATCTGAAGGTTGTACACTCTTGGCAGGTGTTTGTTTAACAGTGTTTTGTACTTGGACTTCTTTGCCCTCACCTCCTGTATGTATCTTCTGATAAGGAGGACAGAGACACAGCTAAGGACACGCACACTTTGGAAGAAGCTAAGAATAACTAGTAAAAGAAAAACAGTGCAGATGCTTTTCTTTACAAGGTATCAGAAGTCAGAATTACTAAAAGCCATGTAATACACATTTGAAGATGCAAAGGTGAAAAGTGAGATGATTTTGAGTGCAGTAATGACTCTGATCCATCTCACTTGGAACACCCTCCCATGCCCTCTGCCCATTTATCCCAGAGGCACCATTTCAGCTCACCCTGGGGCTTTCAGTTTCTGCTGGAGCTATGGTGTAGGAGCACTGGTCTCCATAGTGCTGGGCATGGACCCTGATGACCCGGGTCCCAGTGTGTGGGTTTATGCTGGGCTTGATTTGAGACCTGTCTTGCTGCAGTGGACCTGGCTCCCCATCCCTTAGGGAGCAGCTGACCCTTCATGACCCTGACAGAAAGCTCAGATTTGAGGAGGCCTGCTTCTCACATATACTATACAGACTGATGTATTTCTAAGAGTAGAGTTAAAAGACTCAATGGTTTTAAGTTTTTGTAGATGGTTAAACACAATAGTGCTCTAATAAAATGCTGACAATCAGGTGAAACACAATTTGGCTTGAAGACACACAAATATATCAAACACAATGTGGTATGAGGTGCATGTTCTTCCCTGTCTGTACAAATCACGAGTGGTAGAAGGAGACAATGTGGATCATGGCATTGAAATGTCATGAGTTTACAAACTTCTATCTGCTTAGACTACACTCTCTCCTACCTATCTTATTATAACCATTATGAAATAGATATTCTTCCACAATTCAGTTAATTATTTTTGGGCTTGAACTAGCAGTAACCATCTCTGTACAGTGTGTTATGTTGCCCTTTGCTCCCTTCCTGACATTCAGATCCTAAAATTCACCCACTGTTTTACCTGGACACTTCAGACCTTTTTCCCACTTCTATTTCAACAATTTCTGATTATAGATGGCTTCTCTCTAATCTTTTAAATACTTCTCAAAGATCTGGATGTGTTTTCCCTCTCAAGTTCCAACTATGGTTTAATATCAAAGCCAGTAGTGGCCATGTAGAATTTCCTCAGCTATTATAATAAACCTTGGGTTTTAGCAGCTGGAAACAAAGAGGACTTTGGTTTTTTATTACCACCAAATTTCAGAGTGATCAAGTGAATAAGCAAGATGTCCTTGGGACAAAATGGATAATTATTGTTGCTTGCATAAATAATTAGTAATTAAAAAAAAAAAAGAAAGAAAAAAGGAGGCCTTCACATTACGAATGGCAAGATCTGATAGGTAGTAGCAGTCACAGTTGTGACAAGTGCATCTCAGTGCCAAATGAATGATCAGGGATCAGTTCTAGTGCCAGCACACCCCAGCAGCAACAAGCAGGAAAGATGACGAGCCTCTACTGAAGGTGGGACATTTTGTATGCAGCAACTTTTGCAGCTGCTTAGATTGCTTTAAACTGATCTTAATTCCAAACAGTTCTTTGTGGTTCCTTGGAGGAAGGGAAAGACAAGGTATAGGGTGGATGTGAACTTTTAAGGACAGTATTGGAACCTCACCCTACCCCTCAAAAAAAGGGGAGGGTGGGAGGCTTTTTTTTGAATAAACACTGGAGGATTTACAGTTATCACTGAAATAGCTCTTCAGTAACAAATGAAACCTTTATAGCATATACAGATACATTAAATATTATGGAACAGAATATAATTGAGTATAATGCAATCAATAAATCCTGGCACACAGATAAGCACACATACTTTTCTTTTTGTAGCTTTTGACAAAAAATCGGCAGTGAAAAGGCAACGAGCATCAGTAAAAATCTGAGTGAGAAGATAAAGCTACCTAAAGATAAGTGAATATTAGTTGCTCTGTATTTAAGAAAAGCCCCAAATGGAAAAAGAAGAAAATTTTTGGCACATTTTTCCTTGACCTACAGAGATGATGTTATATTTTTTTGAGTGGTTCTTCTGACCAAGGATTGCCTCTGGAATTTCACTGAGCAGAAAAGTAGCTTTGATAAAACCAGAGAACTGGAATCATTGCCTGTCTTTTCTCTAACAAAGCAAATAATACTTTCACTCACTTTCTGTACTTAACTAAGAAAATGTGCCCCTGTCCCAGGAAGAAAATTACTTTTTCATCATATTTAAACAACGGTGTCACTGAAAGATTCATGAAGCTTGTCTGTCTGAGCTTTAAAACAAGATGGAGTGAGCTAGTGAAAATCTCTCTTGTCTAACTACTTTACCGAGCAAAAAATAGCTTTGAGAGTGATGTTATCTGCTACTGAACCAAAAGATCAGGTGACAGCTGTGTAGCCCACATTCTTGGCCACTTAATCAGCATTGTCACGGGTCAAAAAAAAAGGCAGGGTGTTTGAGCCTTCCTCCAATGTTTAAATATGAGTCTTTGCTTTTCTATTTCTGCTGTAACATGAGCAGGAGAGTGTTCCTGCTTTGTATCATTATAGGAAGGGTGACTTCATGCTACGGATTATGCAGGGTGGCCTTGATGTCTTACAGAATTTGAGATATGTTTACTTGCTCCTGTGCCAGTAATACAGAATGAAGAGCACTTTGAATATCACTAGCATCTTAAAGGTAACAGCTAAATAGATAAGCACAATCTATAGATCAAATTGTTAAGCACAGATGTATGCCTATCCAAAGGATTCTTCCTGACACAGGTCAAGCAGACCTGTTTCCACATTATGGTAGGTATTTGGATATCAGACCTCTCTAACCAGTAAATACAGTTCTTGTTCAGTTTGAAATTTTCAAAATCATTTGCCAGAAGTAGCTCAGAGATCTGGAATACGGGAAATGGCTCTGCAAGAGAATGATTACCAAAGAGAGGGCAGCTCTGCCATGGAAGTTTCTGTAATAAAAAGTTTAATTATTCATAATTTATCATCAGGTTGTTTAATTTTCCCTCAGTGGGATGTATACAAATTCCGTATTTAAAAATAAAACAAACTCTTTGCAATGAAGCCTGGTTATGTACATTTCCTATTGATGTACATTAAAATCTAGAAATTAGTTACAACCATTACCAGATTTTCTCCTTATTCTACATGTCTTATTCTTGAGATCTGATTCTTTGACTCCTTTCAGCAGGAATAATTTTGTCATAATTGGGAACTTTTATGTTCCTCAGCTGAAGTATGTCTATGTAGGGAACTGTAAACAGGTACTTCTTTGAAGTGATCCAGTTCAAGAACAGATGCAAGGTATCTAAAGTGTCTGTTTGTCAGTGAAAAACAATCAGCAAAGTACTTTTTTTTTTTTTTTTTCCCCATGCAGATGCTTCCAATCCCCTCTCCAGCCACAGCTTAGCCTTTAATGAACTCTCTTGAATGCATTCTTGGAACCGAACCACCAGTGAACCTGTGAGTTTTGTCTAGTCTTTTTCTGATGCTGTAGTTCTCTTTGTACAGTTTCTGGACAGTTTTCATGCACGCTCCAGTACTGAACACAGTGAAACACAGCTCACAGTTCCCGACCAGCCACGCATGACCTGTGTTTCCTATTGTTCTTGTTGGTTTAGCAATTCCCTGGAGCTCAGCCGTTTCTTAGATTTGCTGTAATTAAAGCAGACCAGTTGTGTCTTTGAAGGTCAAGCACTTTAGCCTCATTCCCACTGGGACTGTGACCAAACACTCTTAAAATGCTCTTCTGTAATCCTCAGGACTCGGCAACTTTCTAGCTCATCTTCTCTAAGCTAAAATCAGATAGCTGTGGATATAGACAGGGGTTTTCCAATTCCCTGTAACAAAGACAGGGTGGAGAGCTACTGTTATATGTCTGAACACCATACTTTACCACACTGCACAGTTAATCAGAGGCACAGTTTCTGGACATTCTGAACCGCGAGAGGTCATTCACTAGCATGAACATTGGTGCAACTGCTCATTTCTGGATTGTTTAGTGGCAAATCTACTAGAAGACAAATTTTAAAGTTTATATCATTGCAAGTTAAATTACTTATGACAAACTCTTGAGGTTTTTTTAAGTTTTGTGCTCTGAAGTTAACACTTTCTAGACCATCTATAGTTTATAATTTTTGGAAGCTGTAACTGCAGCTTTTAAAGAAAATAGAAATTACCTCAATTATGTAACCATGGAAAAAATAATTAAAAAATTAAAATTTGAATTTTTATTGCAAAACACCTATAGGTTACCAAGGCTTCGGGGAATTTGGGCAGCGTCATTTTTGGAGGGCGGGAGAAGACTGAAGTTCTGGGCAAATAATAAACTAAGAATACTTGCTATTAAAAAGGAAAAGTCTGACGTCAGGAAACACAACAATTAATGCTATTCTGCCCCCTCGCGTTAACTTCCGAGGCAGCTGCGGTGGCCCCACACATCCCGGAGTTCCTGTCCCTTTCGCCAAGATTGCATCAAGTCGCATCACCCAAACCACAAGAGAGCAGAGTCCCGAGAACAGCACGGCTGGGCGAGCACTAAAATGATACAGCTGTGTGCCTAAGCTCAGACTTTATATGTTGTATGGAAAAGCAGTTCAGGACAGACAGAAATCACTGACTATGCTGGGGCTCGCAGGGCGGTGCGGGGGATGGGTTAGTTTGGAGTTCAATGGAAGCGGCAGCAAAGCCTGCAAACTACATGGAAGAGCAGCATGGAAAGCAGAGGACCTGTGCTGGAGAAAAATCAGAACATAGAACCCGAGCTCAAGCTCTTAAAACCAGCATTATCTAAATCCTCGCTTTTATCGTTTCAGTAACGCACTAAAGGAATAAACAAGGCATTCAATTTGGCCGCAGTTGCACTTGAAAGGAAAAGCTTTCATTGAAAGCGAGGGCCAACAAAAATATTTGCACCTCTAGAGCCCGAGTTTAGTTCTAAAAGTGTTTCAGAAGCAGGGAACACACCCCTGCAGTGCCGTGGGCACCAGGACCACAGCCCGGTGGGCAGGGGCTGCCAAGGAGCGGCATTCCAGACGTGACGGAGATAAACGCCAAAGTCACTCGCTGCAAACGACGAGAGATAACTGCCGTTTTAATGTGATTTTATTTCCATCCCTGCCCCTATAACCCTGCTAATTCCCGGCGTTTTTCTCCACTGGCAGGACTAGGAGCCGGGCCCGGGCCGGGGCTCTGCAGAGATCCTTCCCGAGGCGCTCCGGAGGGGCCAAGGGCGGCTCCTAAAGGCGGCCGGGCACGGAGATTAAGTTTTATGAGCGGCACGCGAACGCCAAGCAATTAATGTACAAGAAGTGCCGCTCCTCGCCAGCCCGGAGATCCCATTTACATAGTAATTCCTTCTCCGTTCAGCGCTCGCCGTGCGGGCAGCGCTCACGCCTGCGGCTCCCGGGGAGGGCTGAGCGCTGGCCTCGGCTCCTTCTTCCGACAGCCTCCAGACAGCCCGTACAAACAAACCGGGGCGCTTATGGAGGGCCGGCGCTCTCCCCCTGTCCTGCGCTTCCCCTGCCGTGTCCCGGGGCCGGAGCAGCGCCAGCCGGGCGGGGCGGGGGCAGAGCGTGTCCCGGGCCCGGGCCGCTCCTTCCCGGGGCCCCCTCACGGCGGGGCCGGCCCACGGCAAAGTTACCGACAGTTACCCAGCCGCCCGGCTGAGATTTTTATTATTTTTTTTTTTGGTTCCTTCTTCTCTTCCCCCCGCGCTGTCCGCGAACTTCCGACGCGGTCCTGGCCCGGCGCGGAGCCGGCCCCTCCCGGGCGAGCGGAGCGGCGCTGAGGGCAGCGGGGCGGGGAGAGGCGAGCGCTCCGGCCCGGGCCCCCGAGCTGCTGTGGGCGGCGGGGCCCGGCCGCCTCGCCCTCTAGCGGGGATGAGCGGCGGCGCCGCCGGCTGGGCGTGACTTTCCGCGCTCCCTTCAGCCCGCCCGTCCGCCCGCCCGCCGGGGGGACCGCCAGTCAGTCCGGGAGCCGAGCCCAGCCGGGACTGGCGGCGCCGGCCGAGGAGGGTCCGCGGGTAAAGGTGCCCCCCGGCACCGGGGAAGGCGGGCGGCCCCAGCACGGCCCCGGGGCAGCGGCGCGGCCGGAGCAGGCAGAGGGGTGGGCGGGCACTTCGCACCCTCTCCCTGCCCTGAGGAGCGGAGACAGGGCGAGGAGGGGAGCGCAGCCCGCGGAGCACCAAGTGCGGGGTCCGGCCGCCCCCTCCTCCCTGCCCCCCGCACTGGAGGGGGGCGAGAGGGGCGCCTCCTACTTTGGCAAACACTTTGGCACTTTGCTGGATTCGGAGCAGGAAGGGCTGGAAATATGGGGAAAGTTGGAACTTGCCTGGTTACTTTGGCCGGAGTTTTGCTGGCGGCGGGGGCGCAGACGTTCACAGGTAAGGAGGGAGCCGGTCACCAGCCGGGCCGGGCCGCCTTCCCGGGGCCGGGGCCGGGGCGGGGGGAGAGCGGGGCTTCGGGGGCGGCGGGGGTTCGGTTTGGGCTTTTCTACTCTTCTGTATATTTGTTTCTTCTTTTATTTTTCCATCCCCATCCCCTGGCGGCTCTGACACTTGGGAACCGCTGCGTGGACGGGGTGTAAAAAGTGTCCCAAGGAGGAGGCGGCGGTGCCGGGAAGGCGCTCCTGGCGCCCCGGAGCCCCAGGGAAGGTGGAGAGGCTGGCGGGGCTGGGGCAGCCCTGGGGCAGCGCTGGAGGCACGGGCGGGACTCGGGCTCGCTCCGGCGCTTTTCCGCCGCTCACTTCCCGAAAGTTTCCCGCTGGCCCGGCGCGGGAGGCGGAGGGGCGAGGTGAGCGGGTCCCGCCCGCGGCTGGGACAGGGGACAGGGGAAGGAGAAGGGCTGGCAGTGCTCCCCGGCGGGTCCCGCGGCTCTGCCCGCCCGCCCGGCGGTCCCTGGGCACGGCCCCGGCGCTCCCGCCCTTGGCGCTGCCCGAGAGCCGTAGGGAAAGCCCCGGGCCCGCTCCCTCTGCAGCCCCCCGGGCATCACCTGAGAGAGAGCAGGGCAGGGACCGCCCGTGGCCGAGGGGTGCCGGCATTCCTCGCCAGGAGGAGCCCGGAGAAGTGCCCCATCACCGCCCGCGTTCCTCTGTTTCTCGAAACCCCAGACCTGCAGATGGTTATTTTGGTCTCGAGTTCCCCCGCCTGCACCCCTGTCCTATTTATGTGTTGGAGAAACCGGTAATTTTAGACAGAAATTCCGATTGTGAAATAGTTCTGTGTGCTCCACTGCAAAGAGTAACTTCGGAATTTTTTTTTTTTGATTTGTTTTGTTCCTAACATGAAGTTAGTGCAACTGAAAGCACGTTAAATTGAAGACATCTGGTCCTCAGCTCGTGCGAAGTGTGCTTTGATCTGGTGGGAAGCAATCCTTCTGACTCCTTGGTGCTCGGGCTGCAGAATACTTCATATTCTGCACATTACATGTTGCTTCTGTGGAGCACTGTAGCTAAACCAAGTTTTATGGCTGGGAATTGGTGATCTGGTTTTAAAACTTCTTAGAAAAAAATGAAAATTCTGGTTTTACGTTTGGTTCCAGGGACCTCTTGTATAGGTAGCTGCATTTCCCTTAGCTTCTTGAGAGCATTTTTACTCTAGATGAGACAGAAGATCTTCAAGTAGAAAAACGTTTTGCTCCAAGGTGAAATGTAACAATGATGAAATGTTTTCCAAACTCCTGTTAGAAGGAAGGTATGCTCTGCAGCGAATTATGAAACTGGACTCAGTTGTATTAGCTCTGCAGCTCATTAATATTGGAAGTCTAGTGTCCAGACTTCAATTGGTGCACTTGATTTATTAAGATAAATCTGTAACTCATTGCTGACCTGTGTGAACTGTCTTGCTTTTTGTTTAAAGTTAAGCTGGGGCGACTCTTCTTCTGGATATTTAAATGGCTTGTGCATGCAATGTGCTGATCCTGTACTGGGATCAGCACTGAAGGCCATTCGTGTTGCTGAAGAACAATCCCACATTACTGTTTGATTTGTATCCCTTGTATTCATTGACCTGACACACACACTGTGGGGAGAACAGTGCTATAAACCGCAAACAATCCACTGATGACTTGTGCATACAGTTATTCCAAGGGTGCAGTTCCACACCATCTGAAGTACTCAGTAACGGAGGCTGCTGTTCACACATTTCAGTGAGATTGCAGAGGATGGCATGGGATGCAAAATCTGCCCAGTTTTCTCCCCATATGTGCATATGTATATGTATGTTAAATATTGAAGGTAAAGATTAGTTGTGAAGATGCATGTACAGATTTTTTTTTTCTTTTTAGTATTGATTCTTGGCACAAAATTGATGAAATTTCCATTTTTGTACTTTACCATATGAAGCTTGTGTCTGGGTATCATTTATGCTTGGGGGGAAAAATGCTGTTTCTTTTGTTAAAACCTTGATGCATTAGCATCATAGAAATTAAATGACAGAAAAATCCATGTTTGAGTTGGGTAGTTACCTTTTGTAATAGCTGCCCCTTATTGCAGAAAGGAGTTATGAAAGAAACTAACCTATGAAAAGTTTAAAAACAAACAAAGAAAAAAGAAACAAAGCCAACTCCACAGATGTTCTAAGCAGAGAATAGCAGTGTGTCAATTACGTGCCTGTGGCATTTATAGTTTCATTTTTATTTTTGCCCTTTTCTAAACTGACTGATTTGTTTCACAAAGATTAGGTCTAATGTTACATTCAGCTATTGTCTTATTTAAGTTTCTTATTTAGAAAATAATCTTACTGAAAGATCAGATCTTGGCTTTTTAAGGCCTAGGAGCTTTCAAGTAATCTTTTGAAAGCAGCTTAACAGTTAATAACAATGAGATTTTCTCTGAGTCCTTAACTAAAGATTTTAAAATTCTGGATTCATCAGTTCAAGAAGTAAACGATCTCAAGAATTTGAATTCAAGAGATATTACTGAAAACATTGTTCTAAATGGACAGTGCTGCTTATCCTAAGTTTTTAAAAGTAGCTGGGCTCTTTCTGCAAGATTAGTTTTGGGTTTGGGTTTTTTTACTATTTTTTAGTTTCTTCTTGAGAAACTATAGCACTCCTAATTTAGCTGGTTTTGTTTATAATTTTAGCAAAATGTTATTAAGGTGATCTCATGTGAAGACTGAATGTTAATATTACAAAAGTCCCTGAAAAGTGGTGTTCAATCATAGAAAATGCCATTTGACTCCACCACGTTCCTTCGTCCACCTTCCCTGGTAGATTATTCAGGCTGGGGAAAGCTATTCACTCCTCTAAGGGATTTAGGTCAAACACAGAGATAAGGGAAGTTAGAAGGGACATTGTAAACTTAAATATTTGATCTCACATCAAATTAAGGGTCAGGATGAGTTCTGTCGAATACAAAAACGGGGAGCTGAAATTGAAAGCAAGGAAATGTGTGATAGAACTCGGAAACTGTGTTTTATGAAGGCATTCGTATTCAGGTAGATGTAAATGTGCACACAGCCTGAATTTTGAAATTGGTGTTTCTTGGTTACAACATGACTCTTATGGAGGGAGGGCTATTATTAGTCTGTTATATTCTTTTTTGCTGTGAGAAGCATGGAGGTTGTATATCAACGCTCTTTTTATGGCACTGGTTTAAAAAAATCTGAGTTTTTTCTCTGCAAAGGAATGAGTCCTATTACAGTGAGAAGGATGGACAGACTGACTAAAAATGCTTATGAGAGGCCATTCGTAATGAACCAGGACTAGTGGCAATTATGAAGAGAAGAAAAGGAGGAAAAGTGCTGTACAAAACTTGAAAATTACCTTTCCTAGTGAGTAGTACAGGTTTTACATGAAGAATAGTAATTCTCAAGCTATGTCATGGATTAAAAATACAAAAGCTTGCATTCTGAATAGATGTTGTGCCTTAGATTCATCTGTTCATGTTTGGGTGTAGGGACTTTAAAAAGAAGGATCACATTTTCCAGAAAAGAGATGTAGGGAAGAAGTCTGACATGCTGAAGTTGAAACTTACTGTGATCATGTTGATGTTTGGTGACTGCAGAGGAAAGAAAGAATATAGGTTAATTCTTCATAGGTTCTATCCTAGCTGAAATGAAGCTCCTGGCAATGTCTAGAAAATAAGAAGTTTCTGGTATAATTAACTGTGTTTAAAGATATTTCTCAGAGTATTCATAATCTCTGTTTGAAAGTCTGTAATAGCTATTCTGATCACTTTAGCAACAAAGAACTTCAAGTGTAGTTACACCTCACTTTAGCAAATTCTGCTTTTGTTTGCATTGTTTATTCTCCCCACTTTTCTCTCTCTCCACGCATCCATCAAGTCTGTATTCCTGCATCTTCCAAGGGAAGTAACATGTGCCAGTGAAGATGCAGCTTTACTAGTGGCTGATGCAGTTTGTCAACTCACCTACAAAACTATTCCAGCTACAGCTCATAGCATGGACTTGGCCTCACTACACAGTGAGAGCTGAGAGGGAAGAATCTCAAACCAAACTTCCTGCTGTTAAGAGATTTTTGCTGCTGCTGTTACAGCTGTTAGGTGAATAGGTGAATGACTCAATTTCTGTTCTACATTTAAGACTATTCATATTTAAAATACTCCAGCAAATTAATGGAACCATTTTGAAAAATCTGCTTCTAAATGTGATGCCTTAAAATTTTTTTTTTTTTTTAAAGTTTTTGCAGTTATAACAAATGAAGTAAAGTTTGTGTTTCCATGTAAAGTGAGATGTACTTCAGAATGCTTCAGGTAAAAATGAGTCAGGGCTTTGGAAGTGGCACAGTTCATCAAAAAAGAATCTCTGTGGTGGGTATGTTTTTTTAAAAAAATATTTTATTTAGATAGTTTGGTTTCAAAAGATAGTAATGGAACATCATCAGAAATTAAAAATAAATCTTACAAAATACTGCAAGAATACTGGGTGCAAAAATGCTGTGGTGTTCATTTGGTCTCATGATTTAGCGGTTGTCAGAATTCATGAGGAAAACAAATGACAGTGTCCTGAAACAATATAAGCGCAATAATAAATGAAATAATAATATCTCAATGCTCACAGAAGTTGCTAGATTGACAGCTAGAGAGACCAAATCCCCAGGCAAATCACAAAACATGTTAGGGTAGAGTGAGCAAGCTTCTGAACTCCACCTCACTGATGTTATTTGAGTGTGACGTGGAGACAAGCGGGGATGGTTTATTTCCCATGTGCGCTCACCCACACCCTGCCACGGGTCAGCGAAAATGTCAAACAGGCAATTTGCTGGTGGCCAGGTCAGTTTTACACATTCCTGCTGAGACCACCCCTTGACTGTGCATCCTTGGATTCAGCTGGGGCAAGATAGTAAGTGTAGACTTGATGGAACAGAGTCCAGTGATGTTGTGGGGTCGGGATCACTGAACTGAGCCCGTATTTCACGTGTTACAACTTCATGCTAAAGGGGAAAGGCTTTTTGAGAGGGATATCTGTAGTGTTTAAAGCTTGTTAGTATCACTGTCAAACTCCTATTTCTATGCTATGTCACTAAATTCTGAAGATGTTTCCCCAGGAAATGGCATGCAATTATGAACCTTTCAGCTCACAATTATGACTCTTGTGTAAAGAAGTAGTAGTTTTGAAAATTTTCCCAGGAACAAACTGTTAATGTGCAAATGCAGCTGAATTATTTGCTCATTTTCTTTAGGAAAAATTGAGAATCTTCTCCTTGTTTCCTTTAATTTCATTTGATATTGTTGATAACTTCCAGTTCTCATATTTCTGATGTGTAATGTTGTATGTTAAAACAGGATTTTGAGACACTGAAACCAATTTGGAGCATATGGTCGTATATTTAGGGGGAAAAAAAAAGTAGCAATAAAATTTCCTACGTCAATCTGTTCACCCAAATATATTCAGATACTTCTTTCTGAATTTTGTCATGTCTTCCAGAGTTCTGCCTGCTGTGATCTGCTGCTGATCACTAGGTGTAGCTGCATCTCTAAATCCATTTTTCTAAGCATAGAAAGAGAAGGGGCTGTAAGTTAGGTTTTGTGAGAATATAGGTGTATTTGGAGGTGGGGAGGTATGAAAATAGATGGATTTTTGTGACCTAGAGAATTTTAATCCATTGGTGGCATGTTTGCATCAGTTTGATTACAATACAAATTAACTTTTAATTAAATGTAGAAAGGCTGATTCAGTATCGGTGTTAGTATTCAACAGAAAGACGAATGAATGTTCTGATATGACAAAAATACATAATAAAATGCATGTAACTACAGAGAAATTGTCAGTACTTTCCTAGTGTTTTCAATACAAGAATTATTTCTGCAGTGATCTGATAAGCTTTTCTTTAAGGATCAACCAAGATGGTTAAGGTGTAACTTTAAGTTTTGTATGAGTACATGTCTCCTTACAACCTATTAAGAACCCTTCTGAGCCATTCAGAATAATTATCTATAGAGGTGATGTTGCTGTCAGTGGAATTCTGTTCTCCTTTTGACATAAGGAGGTGTTGTGTTGGTTTTCAAGCCATGTGGCTTCTGTTAAAGCTATGAGGAGGTACAGAAGGTGAGGTGCCATGTATGCTTTAAAAATGAAGATATTTTTGTGCCCAGATTCCTGAGTGTAATAACAGTAAAAATTAAGGTGTATTTATGCCTCTAAGCCATACCCATGCTCAGTATCTGCAGACAATAGGAAAGAAGTGTCTCAGCCAGAAGTCTCTGACTCAACAGTGACCCTTTGCCACATAAGGAGCAATGATAAAAGAAAAAAAAAAAGTAATGACCACAGTTGTTCAGACTAAATCATGGCAATATTAGCAGGAAGGAGCTCTGAAAACAGGTTAGACTTAGTGTGTTTTCGGGGAGGGGAAGGTGGGAAAGAAGGTATAGTATTTGCTGGAAGAATGGAAGAGATGAACATTACTAGAAAAGAGGATGTAAAAAAATACTCTGAAGTCTAAAAAGCAGCTGAATTACTTGTGGAAAACAGAAGTGAATTTATAATTATTCACATTCTCTTATTTTTTATTATCTTACTTTTCAACACATTTGTTTTTAATAATGTATTTAAGGCTCAGTTTTACATAGCAATAGTTGATTATCTTTACACATATGATTAAATGTAATGTTAATTAATCTTTAATATTTTTCTGCGAAATGATGTACACCAAACATTTTACTTATGACTCTGTTTTTTCCCCTCCCCACCCCCCATGTTTAATCTATCCTGATTTAGAATAATAATTTTTGGTTAGAATGGGATTTTTTTGAGGGGTAGATTAGCTTTTTTATTGCTCTCCCTTGGTTTTTTGTCTTTCTAATCTTCTTCACTGTTAAGCTATTATAAATATCTCTTACAGCATTTTTTTGTTAATCACTAGAAATGTGTTTTTGCTCTGGAATAACTAACAGCTAATTACCTCTTTTATCACTTCAGCTCTTCATCTTCTAGGAGAATGAAATAGAGCATCACATGCCTGTTTTAGAACAAATTTTTTTTTCCCACCACACATATTTTTGGGAGATTTTTTGCTTCTTTGTTGTTTCGTTGTGTGGCTTTTTTTTTTTTTTAAATGTTTAAGTCACAGTTACTTTGAGGAAGTTTTCAGAAAGATCATGCTTTGTTATCTTGAATCTTGTCACATCTTTTATCCTGAACTATAAAATCAGATATGGTTTAGACTATTTATAAATCATGTAGTGGATAGAATACTTTTGTCAGTGGATCTTTGTTTTAATTCTGTAGCACATAAATGTAGGCGCATTAGGTGAAACAACTGTTAATTTGGGCTGATAAGATTCTAACATAAGATTGAGGAGGATATTACAGTAAACTCCTGTAATATCTTTGTTTACTTTCATATGTTTACTTTCAGGTGGATAAGTAGTGGATCAGTAACCTCATACTTAAGGTTTGCTTGATGCAGTTGTTGTTACAGATAAATTGAGTGGCTATTCAAATAATTTTTCTGGTGAATATACATTAGACTAGTAAATAATTTCCACCCCTGCTGTGTGCACTTACATACTTGTGTATATGCCTATAATCTGTGTACTAGTTTGTATGTCTCTGTGTTAAAGTTGATGAGTTATTACCCATTAGCAGACCTTTGCATTTTTCATGGCGTACTTGACGTTTAGAGGTAGTGGCAGGGGGGGTGTATTTTTTTCCACTCTATGGCCAAATAATTACTTATTTTGGCAGCTAATGCTTAGTCATTCTTCTATGGCTGATGCAGTAGTTTGTGACAAAAAAATGGTCATCTATATGCACATCTTAAAGTTTTGGTTACCAAGTCTGCATAGTTTTTGAGGGTAGAGTTTCTCAAAGTTTCTGAGAAAAAGGATCTCCAGTTTTGAGAAAAAGAGTGTTATCAGGTTACATTTCAAGAAGAGGTGACAGTTTCCTAAAGGGATTGACAGTTGTCCTCTACCTCAATAGAAACTTCTGTTTCTCACACTTCCATTATTTTTTTACCTTCATGGCTTTTTAATGTTCTAACAAACAGCTGAGTGAACAGTTGAAAACAAACATGAAAGTCAATTGCCATCCCAGTGAACTGTGTGAGGCACCATAGCAGACATAATTGTTTCCTCTGTATCTGCTTAGTTTAGTACAGTTTCTCTTTCTTCTTATGTGATTTAGATATTTGTTTTGTTTGAAAAATTTCATCATTGCTTCTTCTGTCTTCCATCCTTCTCATCCACTGTAAGAAGTCCAATGTTTCCTAACAACTGTACAGCCTGCTCAGAGTGTGCTCAAAGGTGTGGCAGAAACTTGAAAGAAAATATTTTTGTTTCAAGGTGTTTGCCACTGTTTGCACACCTGTTGGGACTATATATAGCATATTGTAATTGCTGTGATGTTTCTGTCAAGCGCTGTAATTCCAGAACAACAGTGTTCTGATGATTAATTTGGAAGTTAATAGTGTTTCTATAATGTAATACCTCTTTTTGTTTAACTGTTCTAAGATAAGTCATAAAATCTTAACCAAGAAACTTTTTTCTCTCTGTGGAAATTTCTGAGCCTGGAGACTTTTCTGGTTCCGCATTGGGATGACATTGCCTAACATGAACCACACCCCTGAAGAACAGCATGAAGAAGACGTATGTGTGTGTGTATATACATATATATTTGTATGCATTTTTAAAATCCCTGTTTTAATAGTTGCTTAGTGGTCAGAACTCCCTCACAGGTGCGGGAGATCCAGATTTAACTCTGTGCTCTGGCGTTCAACTGTGACATGAATGAGGATCTTCATAGCCAGACTAGTTGGAATTTCTTTTTTTTTTTCCTTTCCCTGTGGCTGAGAAAGCTGCTAAATTTCCATTTACAAAACATTAAAAAAAAGGTGATAGCTCAGAACCCCGAAACATATTTAGAGAAAATCTACAGCAGCCGCTTCTTAGCCCCTCTAGCTTCAGTTTTCCCTGGAAACTCAAAAACATCATTAAGTATTGTCACATGTTTAGGAGATAGAAACAGTTATGGACATTTCCAGGAACCACAGTTCTCAGTGGGGTAGTTCTTATGTTAATGACTGAAAATAGCTATAGCCTTTTTCCTTTAATGTTACCTTTTCTGAATTCTGCAGAGTAGATGAAGATTATTTTACAAAGCACTGCATTCAACACTTTAATATAAGCACTTTACATAACACATCACTTAAGCTTTTTCTTTTTAACTTCTGCAGAGACAGCTTGATACTGAAGTAATTCCTCAGTTATATAAGATAAATTGTTGTCCCAGTAATAATTTCGAGGCACTGTGCAGCTGATGCCCTTTTTACTCTGTGAGAGATGTCATCTTGACTCCATCTTAGCTCAGGGGAAAACCTTTGCAAATACCTTTTATATGGGAAAGAAACCTTTTGGGATTAGGTCTGTGAGCATCACAGACGTGTTGGGAAACCAACACCAAAAGACAACTAAATTTAATATCTATTTAAAACCTTAGAGGGTGAAAATGTGAAATGGAAGCCTTTATGTTGCCTGACATTAGTACCTGCTGTTTATGGCAGTGGCAAAGCATGTGGATTGAAGACCACATATAAAGTTCATGAAGTGTGTTTTATTTATTTTTACTTGAAGAATTGTTGTTAGAATTGCCTCCATAAATCTAGGCTAGTAAGGGATTTATGTGAATTGGTGTAGCACTTTCATGTGTGGATTTGGAGAACGCTGGGGTTTGTTTTATTTATTTAAGAGTGTTTGAGACAAGCACACGCCCTTTAGAGCAAATATGCATTGAAATTGCATAGGGCCTAGGAGCCCAAGACAAACTGAAATACATTCTTGACAAGTAAAACCCCTGATTTCTGCAGCAGCCGTGCACCACCAGCAGATATGGAAGAGAGTTTTTAAATGAGTCTTGCAGAAGCTTCAGAGCTGGATCTTAATATGTACAGTTGCTCTTCAGGAAGTTTGTCTTTGACAATCTGGTACTTCTTTGCATCCTGAATTTTGGGCACTTAAATGTTACTGTCATTAAAACTTTCTGTGGCCACAGAAAGATGTAAACATAAAAAAGCCTTAAAGTGTTCTTGAAGTTGAAGCCAAGTATATAGCATAAGTCTATCCATGCAGGGAGATGATGTGGAAATAACTCCTTAAAAATAATTTTCCTCAGCTACTTCTGTTTTCAATCACAGACAAACATACTGTGGTGCCTGTGGGTTGATTCACTGGCAGATCATTCCTGACTGTGAACTTCAGCCTTATTCACCTGTACCTTCCTCGGTCATGTAGTGGAATTGTAGTGTTGAAGAGCCGATATTAATTCTGACTTGGAGTAGGAGTGAAGCATATGTTCAGACTGAGAATTTCAGATAAAGACTGTCTGGGCTTTATCTAGCTGAATGGCCAAGGTCAACTCAAGGGGAATTAGGGAATGTAAACAGTGCATGCATTGTCTGCTGCATTTGAAATTTTTTCTCTGATTTCTGCAGAGAAGCACATACAGCCTTCGGAGGTCTAAATTTTTATTTTGGAAAGTATATGTAATGACTTGGTGATGAACGGAAATGGAAAGCAAGCAGCTGTGGAGTCGTTCTGGCATCAGTCAGAAACTACTTCAGAGGTTTTGGTTATATGGATTGGGTCACAGTTTAGGCTAAAACACGGAAACTTGCATTTTTAAAGTTACTGCTTTCCTGTAATTTCTCTTGAGCCCATTGCAAAAAATGGGACCAGTTTCTGATGTGTAGCCCGAGCCCCAAGACTGCAATGAGTACTGCCCATGTTTTTGAATTACATTTAATTTCAAAATGAGCATAAACTTGTGGTTTCATGAAGAGGTCCACAGTAAATCTCCTTCAGCCAGGCAGTATCTGACATGCTTGTTTGCTTCAAATCAGTGCTGTTAGTGAGTGGATCACAGCTTTTCAAACAACAGTTTGGGAACCACTCACTGGCTGTGAGTGAAAAATCTCACGTTTCCAGAACTCAGTCTGTTAAAGTCTTCACAAACTGCAGTGTCACACTAGATTTGTAGCAGTGAAAAATTAATTCTTGCTTGTATGCCAGGATTAAAAAATGTGTATTTCTAGACCTTTGGGAGGAGAACTTCAAAAAAAGGATCTGTATGCTTGAAACTGGCTTTGAGCAAATATGTGACATTCATAAGCAACCCCATTCCCATGATTTCAGTGCTTTGACTCTGCCCAGTGGTCTAGCGATAAAAGAAAGAATTGGCCAATTATAGTAATCTTCCAGAACTGTGTATTGTGGAATTTTGTGCAGGGGAAGAGGGAGGGTTCCTACCTGCTCTCAGTTCTAAAATTGTGTTTTAGTACAATGTGTTCCACAGCAAATATAATACATATTTAACAAAGCTGTTAACCACCAGGCCATCTTTAAGAATACAGAACACTTACCTGCTACCTCCTGAGCTCTCTCCTCTGCCTTTTCTCTCTTCTTGTCAGCTCCTCATCCCTATGTTCCACAAAAAGAATCATAGAATGGCTTGGCTTGGGTGGGGCCGTGCAGATCATCTAGTTCCAAAATTCTTTTCATGGGCAGGGACACCTCCCACTAGACAAGGTTGCTCAAACCCTGGCCAGTCTGGCCTTCAGCACTGCCAGGTTGGGGCATCTGCAACTTCTCTGAGCAACCTGTTCCAGTGCCTCACCAGCCACACAGTAAAGAATTTTTTCCTGTATATAATCTAAATCTACTCTCAGTTGGAAGCCATTTCCCCTTGTCTTATTACTTCCTGATGAAGTGGCCCTCTCTGGCATCCTTGTAGGCCCCATTCAGCTACTGTAAAGCTCTGTGCAACTTCTTGAATAATTTGTGCCATCCTCTGGAGAGCAGTGACTGAGCTGGGGAGAGAGCTGAGCCTGCAAGAGGGCAGCTCTGATGTGGACTTGCTGTGGGGTACTTTTGCCCTTACAGTTTCGGAGAAGTATGTGCATGTTTTCAGAAGGCTGCAGAGCCTCGGGGTGGCTGTGGTGGAAGCTTGGGGATAAAATTCCTGGGTGCCTGAGTATCATTCATAGCAAGTTAGGGGGTTTGCTTTTTTAATTTCTCTTTGAGACAGATAAGACCAAAATGACAACACACATGACAGCAAAGCATGTGCTTATGAGTAAGTACTGTGAATGAGTGAAGTTGAAGTTTTGCTTTGCAGTGAGTGTGTTCACGCTGAACACTTGATAGCAACAGCAGGCAGTGCTGGTGGGGAATGAGATACAGCGGCCAGATCTCCATTTCAGACCAGATGGACGTTGTTCATAATATTATTTGGGTGTGAATGGTTTTTACTAGAGTGTGAAGTAAACTGACAGAGATTTTTTGTTTGTTTTCAAACTAAAAAGAATTAATAATACTGGCTCTTATTTTACAAACACAAGTTTAAAACCTCAAGATGAATAGTCAGTTTTGGGCGTACTGTCAAACTAATTAGAAAAAGCTCCTGTTATTGCAAGTAAATCAGATGTTAACACAAGTCAGCATGAACACACTAATATTGGCATTTTGTAGAAGTGTAGTTACATATATAGTTTTCTGGAAATTGGAACAGCCCATTTCAAACACAGCAATTGAAATTTTAATTTCTTATGATAAGTAGAGAGGTTTTTTAGCCTACCTTTGAAAACTCATCTGGAATATTTTTCTGTGTGAGCAATGTGCTATTAAGAAGCATGCTAGAGATATCAGCTTTTTTAAAAAATCATCTGGCACTGTTGGTGGGAGAAGATGACAAGGAATCTTTTATTAGATATGTCTGCTTCCATTCTTAATAGAGACCGAATAAATGTGGTTTGCAAAGATTTGGAAGAGCGTTACTTCTTTATTCAAATATTGCAGTTAAATATTGTATGATATTATATTATTAAGTCAACCTTGGGTTGACTTAGATATGTCCATGCTGACCTGTTAATTTTGGCCCTCGTTTCTCTGTGCCCTTCTAATGTATATGCAGTATATTTCACACTAATAGTACAAATTTTTACTAATGAAAATTTTCATTTAAGATGAGCTCAAAAGTTTCCACACTGTACTTACTGTACAAATTATTTTTGTGGTTTTTAATGATGAAATTTCAATATATGAGCAGGCTGCTGGCCATGTTTACATCATCCTGTACAACGCAATATATGTTCGTATTAGCAGAAGCTGAAGTGGTCTATTAAAGCATTCAAGTTCTCACTCCCATATTGAGAGCAGCAGATTCCTTCTTAATCCTCATACAGCTGATGTCTCTGCTGGAGTGTTAATAGATAGTCTAATTTGTGAGCTAAATTACTAATTGTATTATGAGCCTAAACCTTATTAAGCCTTTTGTGTAGAATTAGATCACAGAGCTTTGGGAAGCTGAATGCTGGTTGGGTTCTGTTCCCTCTCTTTAATGACAGGAGCAAGTTTTACTGGAGTCTTCAGCACTACAAAGCTCTGAGACTGCAGCTGTTTTTTTTTGCTGGCTTCTACACTATCAACAGAATCAGAAGTTTGAAAAGCAGGGCGACTTTCAAAAATAGCAGAAGGTTTCCAAACAGGGTCTCAGGTATCCAAAAGCAGTAAGATTAGCTGAGGTGAGGCCATGATTGGGACTAGAAAAGGATTACTCTGATCTTGTGTACACACCCTGCATGCAGGTCCACCTATGTGGGAATAGTTTAGATCATTCAAAAGCTGTGCAATGGCTGCAGTTGTATAATGGGATAATGGATGTAGTAGAGGTATGTTCCTGTAATAGTTCAGGTAGATGAACTCTTAAGTCACTCGAGTTATTTTTGTTTCTGCAGATACTCACTACCCACCAGATAGAGATGGAAAGTACATGTCTTATCGCTTAGCTATGCCACAGATTTCATGAGCCCTCCTCATCTGTTTCAGTTCAAAGCTCTCTGTTTTCAGAGGGGGTTCGTGCTCCCCACTCTGAGTCAGCTTGCTAATGCAGCCCAGTTGGGGAGGGAGCTAATAGCCTCCAGCAATGAATCAGTAATAAACAAAAAAAGTGGGACTTAGTGGATTTTGACATCACTTGCCATAAATTTTTATGTTGGTGTGGAAGGTGACTGAACTACTACGCCTTTGATATAGGAATATTGCACTCAGGGCAATTAATTTTCTTTAAGAGAAAATATTTTCAGCTACTCCATACATTTTCCTGTGCATACACAAGATAGAGTTGCTGTGATAGGGACTCTCTGCACTTAAGGCACAACAGAACTCTCAGCTGTTGTAAGAAGCTGGTCTGTTTCACACCTGAAATTCTCAGAGCTCTGTATGTACTAAAAGGCTTTGCTTTTTACTATAGTAAATTAATGCCATTTGACATGCATGGGTAATAAATGAAAATAATATGCTGTATAGCTTGTGTCACATCATCTTATATTTTTAAAGAGCTTTTTCTGTTTCTGTTCTTGCATTACATTTAGTGTTTCTGCATCACATTTAGTAATATACTGTTTAGATTATAATAAGAAGAAATTGGCGTCTGTCCTAAGAGAGAGAAAATCAGAGGCTTCAGCATTGGATTGTTTGAGAAAAACCAATATTCTCTCTAATCATGTACTGTGTATTTATTAAGGTATGGTGAGTAGAGCAGCCAAAAGTCATTGCCAGAAGATAATTGTCTTCAGGTGTGTTCTGTGGAAGTCTGAATTTGGTAGAAGTTTCTGTGTAACTCCCAAGTTTATTTGTTTTTTGAAGTATTTTGGTAGATGAATAGTTTTTGAGGGAATTTTTGTATGTTAACCCCCCCCCCCCCCTAGTATTCACTTAATCAAATACAGTATGTCTGGAGATGGAAGCTCAAGGGCTCTACATTCTAAATTTCTGCTAAAGAGGGGTAATCATGCTGAAACTCACAATTGACCTTGTCGTCTTCCTTTTGGTAGCAATTGCAACTCACACTGGTTTAGATTTGTAGATGAAATAGTTTTGGGATCCAGGAATAAGAGGACTTCAGAGGTTTTTGCATGCTTAGTCAGAGGCATGGCTAGGAATGCAGTGACTGTTCCAAATCAGGCTGCTGCTTCTGTAGAAGAGAATAATGCAGGTCATTGAGGCACACACTTCATTAGAAAGGCTGAACTAATGTTATAAACCCTAAAGGCCTAACTGATGTCCTGGAAGGGACTAAAGTGATAATGCTGTGCATCTATTCATAAAAGCAACTTAATTCCTCCATCTCTAGACCGTGCCTAAAAAGTACTTTGCAAAGAGTGCCTTTCTACTCTGATTTTGTTAAATAGTCTTGGTGACTTTTGTAGTCTGGCCCTGATGGATTTATTTGTGGGGTGTGTTTGGTTTTGGTTTTTGGTTGCTTATGATAGCAAGTGGTACTGAACATCAGTAGCATTCTTGTAGTGATTTTCATGCTCTTTTTGTACAGAAGACCAGGAGTTTGTTGGTAAAAACATAAAAGTTGTATATATATGCGTTTTTGTTTGATTTAGTACGCTGCATTATTATTATTATTTTTATTTTATTTATTTATTTTTAATTCTGGGAAGGAGGATTTTTCAGCACCTTTAATTAGTGATTTTTGAGAGAGTGTGCTGCTATACAGCCATGGCTGGGAGCTGCACTACACCCATCCTTCCAAAGAGCATCCAGCCCTACAGAGGCAGAGAGAAGCCATTTCACTTGTACTTTCACACTTCCTAGGTAGAAGACAAATGCTAGAAGCAAAACCTTAATCTTCGAAATTAACTTTTAGAAAACACAAATATAAAGAATCAGACGTTCTTGACCAGTTTTGTAGGGTTTATTTTTGTTTCTTTCTTTTCCCCCTGTAAATAAACTTACGTGATTATGAGAGAGGGGATGGGAGGATGGTTGTGAGATAACTACCTGCTTTACAGTGCTAATTATGGTATATATTACATATTAATAGGGAATTTTCTGTTGCCACAGGCAGAATCTCCCAGTGGGAGGTACAGGAGAAAGCTGTCTCAGAAGCAGGCAGCGATGGAGGAGCCTGGCTGTGCTCTAGTGTGTGGTGGCACCACAGGAGTCCCTATTGTTCACTGAAGCTGGGGGGGCTGCTCTGACAAACCTTGGAGCTTTGCATCCTTGCTGTGGAAGAAGGTAGTGCTGTACTGGCTCAGGGAGAACTGAGCTCTGAGCGAGGGAATTTGTTCCAGAAGTTTTCCAGGGATTACTACCACTGTCACTGTGTGAAATGTAGGGATAGTTTGTGCATGGACATGAAGCTTTATAAAAGCATCGCAAACTAAGAGCTTTTCAAGGTACATTTAGTTGCAGTGCTTTTCTGCTTAGGTTGCTTATGGTCTCCTATATTGCATTTATGCCGTGGGAGTTTGAGAGCTGCAGCCTTGGTGTTTATTCCTAAAGGAGGGAACACTTGTATATATAAAAAAAAAAAAAAAAAAAGGAAAAAAGCATGTAACTGTGTGGTTGTTATGTTAAATGAATTTTAAAGCTGGTGAGAAGAGGCATTCAGAGATGAGAATGCTAAGGAGGAGAAATGAAAGCACATTGAAGCTCTTTCCCCTTGAGGGCTTTAGGCAGGATTGAGAAGAAGTGGTGCATACTGTAGCCTTGTTTATAGTCTTTCACTTACTGTTAATAAAACAGGGATGTTCTAAAAGGTTTCCATAATTAAAATGCAGTCCTTGAGTATAGTGCATTTTCAGAGTGGTCTAAAGCCCTGCTGGCTCTCAGACTGCTTAAATCACTATTTATAAAAAATTCTACAGAGGACTTAGTGTTTCAAAGTTCTTTTCGATCAGAATGATGTTAAAAATGTTGAGTATTGAATAAATGAAAATAGAATTTATGGGGAAGCTGATAGGCGTACAAATTGACTGGTTAGTAACTAATTACCAGTAAAGAGATTGTTTTTGCCTTCTTTCTTTTTTTCCAAAATTGGCTGAATATTAATAAATTAGGTTTATTTCTGGAAAACAGCAAGTTTGAATGGTCTTGCAGAACTTAATAAGAAAAAAAGCTAAAGAATTAGCATAATAAATAATTATTGCTTCCAGGGTTTTTATTGTTAAGATAATAAAATGTTAAAAAGCAAACCACTTGAGTAGAAAGTAATTGCACTGACAAGCACCACACAGCTAGCATTCACAATAAAGTAAACCTTCTCTCAATGTCAACCTGATTTGCCATCCACATAAATGCTTCCTCACATTATGGAAATGTGCTTTTTCTATCAACAGAAAAGAATAAAACTCCTGGCATCTAATTAATCTTCTCTGACATTTGATTTCATACTCAGGTTAAAACATGAGGCAGGTGGGTCTGGTTTTGCCCCCCCTCTCTGTGCATGACCACAGGCAAATCTCTCCATTAATGTCAGGCTGCATCTATGTGTCTGTGCCTCTGCCACATGTCAGTCATTAATGCATTAGCATCCCTTGGATTTGGCTCACATGCACCAGTTTTCTTGTCTGGAGGGCTTGGTAAATAGGGAACTGCAAGGCTTTCAGCTCTACATCACAGGCATTTCACCTTGACCCTCCCTGTAAAAGAATAGGGATTCTACTGTACAGGAGAAGGATTAGAAGTGGTAATTTGTAGCATTGGGAGTTTCTTAGTTGGTCTGATCAAGAAGAAAGAAGCAAAACCGATTGAGCTTTGACATTTTTATTGATTAAGAGTGCCCTCCTTAAAGATTCAGAACTCTTAATAATACCTAAATGTATTACTTGCAGTAGTTTAGACTTGTTGATGGCAGGATTGTTTCTCTAAAGTGCACCAAACAACTCAACAAAACTAGTTGGATGCATTATGGGTATTTTATTTTCTGAAGTTCCAGTTAATGGTTTCTGCCAGAGGCAGTGTGGAGCTCTTGAAAATGTGGTGGGTTTGACCTTGTGTGCTAAAACCTGGGTAACTCCACTGTATTTTTACATACTTAGGTAGTATAAATATTTAAAAGGACAGTTAAGAAGTTAGGTTTGAGTAGGAAAATCTGTTCTTAGAAATAGAAGTGTTAATATTAAGCCATTTCATAATTAAAATAACATTAGGAAACTGAGAGATATCTTAATTTACATAGTTTATGTATTAAAGTATTTCCCTTTAGTGTTTGCATGCAAAACCACATGGTACTGGGAAATAAATATTTGCTTATGAAGTCAGAAAGTATTAGGAAGAATCAGTTTTGTTTTGCTGACTAAATGCAAAAACTAAAAACATCACTGATGAAAAATGTCTGCTTCTAGCTTTTTATATTTTTTTAAAAGTTAAGTTTTAAGCTTTTGTTTCTAGTGCCTGTCTCCAACATAGTAAGTGTGTAAATGTGAGTGAAATGGTTTCTGTCTCTATCTGCAGAGCTGGATACCATTTGGAAGGATGGGTGTAGTAGCTACTGGTGTAGCTCCCAGTCATGGCTGTATGGCAACCCCTTCTGTAAATCACTTTTTAAAGGTGCTGAGGAATCCTTACCAATTAAAAAAAAAAAAAAAAAAAGGCAATGTATGAGATGAAACAAAAAAATGCATACATTACAACTTTGATGTTTATGCCAAATTGGTTTATATGAATCGTGTGCTACCAGAAGCTAATAGGCAAAAATTGTAAATGAGCCATATTCTCATTATGATGAGCACTGCAATGAGTAGATAGCTACTTCATACATCACCTGCTTCTGAGCAGTGACAGGTAGAATCTGGCGCTAGAGCAATTAGCATTTAGATCTAAAAAGAGAGAAATTTACTCATGATTGACTTTTGGCAACTGTGGCTTTCAGTCTTTGTTGTGTTTTGACTGTCTTTTGTAATCTTGAAAGGCAGCCTCACCAGATGGAGGTTGAAGATGGAGCCAGAAGATGCCAGTCTCTGCCAAATGAGGCTCGACTATGAGGTTCTTGCTGTCAGGTTTTCCTGGATATTTCTTGACAGACTTTGCCTCCAAGAAGCAGATCTAGAAACCAAGAGGAGGAGCAATAACACAGCTCTGGTTCACACTTAACCAGTTTTTTGCACCTCAAAGAATGAATATTGCTGGTCTAACAGCTTTTCAGAGACTGTGAAATGTAGATGTGGAGTTGGAGAAATGCCATCCCACTCACGTATCCCACTCATGTGTTGGTAGAAGCAGAAGACTTTTTTTAAGAGATCAGTAGTAATGCTTTGCATTTATGTTCTGCAGTGTCTTTTCAGTTGGTTTTGGGAGGGTTTAGAGTCACGAAACAATTAAAGTAGGAAGAGTCTTCTCAGGGTTTTCCAGCCCATCCTCTGCTCAGTGCTGACAGAGTTATTTTCAAAGCCAGGTGGTGTTACTCAGGTTGTCCAGTGGAGTTTTGAGTTAAGGATAGAGGAGGGTTCTGCAGCCTCTTTGCATTAAATGGACTTGTAAAATACGATCTCTAAAGTTTTTTCAGTAAGTTAGACTAGTATTTTTGTGCAAGAAGAAATATTTCAGTGCATATTAAAATATAAAAGGTAGAAGTTAAAGGATTTTTCTTTTAGGTTTCTGAATGCACTGTGCTTGAAATGCGTCTGTTAGGAAGCTCTTTGTTAATACCTTTCCATACTGTTGACAAATACTTTTTAAGGGTGTCAGTAATACAAATTCCTGTTGCTGTCTGTCCTAGTTTTGTTCAGTGTGAGTATGGCTGTACCAGTGACTGCTTCTGATTGTCTTATTTTTTCAAATAATAAAATGATGACCTAAACGAGGAAGAGTGTTGCTCTAGAAAACATTTTAATTTGGTTTTCAGATTCATGTAGCTTAAAGGTATAGACTTAACTACTTTAAGAGCAGAAGTTTTCATTCTGTAGTACCAGCCTTCTTGTTTAATAACAGAGAATCCTAAAGCTCTCCTTGACGAAGGTGCTTTTTTCAGTTAAAAAGTTCAGCAGAAAGAAACGACTGGACAATACTAAACAAAAAACAAATTGCAAAACCAGTAAAATCAGTAAAATGTACTTTAAAAAAAAGCCCAGTGAAGGGAAATCCACAGTTGAAGATAAGAATTACGGAATTGTAACTGAGTTTTCTCCTAGATAACACTGGCAGGGCAAGAGAGGTCCTTACTCTCTAACTGTGATACTGTGGGGAGTTTTAAAGCAGTGGAAGGAAGAATGAGTGATGCCTCTAGAGGAGTTTGTGGAAAGGAACAACAAGCACAAACATGCTTTCCTGATGCAGAGGAACTAGAGTTTATCATACCATGTCTGAAGATTTTTTCCTATACTTTTTCTTTTCCTAATTCCTTTAACTATTGTTGGCTGCCATTTCAGTAGGGTTCTATGAATTCCAAGTGCTGAAACCTGAACCTTTCTCTTTGTTTGGAGAACAAATAAAAAAAGACTCAGAGGAATGGGCCTGGCTAGACATGCTTAGATCCCTGGCTAGGCATGCTGCTATTCACAGGGGTATTGGTTCCTTTGAGACATATGTAATTTAAGTCTTCATTGCTGTTCTCTTTCCTTATTTATCCTTTTGGTAATAAATTTTGTTCTTGCCAGAAATGTGCTAAGTAATGAGATGACACATGATGGTCATTTCCAGGGGATTAAAGTTCATGTTTTCAGAGAATTCTAGGGTTTATAATCACAGTAAAAACATCTTGCTAGTAATCACTGAACAGTGATAAGGTTATAGGCTATTCTATGTTTAAATTAATTACCATGTCAGACTTCTAATTAGGAGTTGGTGTGTAATAGCTGAGGTTTCACAAATTACTAAAATAAATGTCTGCCTTCTTCTTTTCTTCTGTCTGTGTTTTGGGAATCTCCACAGGCGCTTTAGGATCAACACCATAAAGTAAAGATTCCAGATGCAATTCCTGCGCCGTTTAAGATGTTTTGAGATTTTTTTAAAAGTTCTTTAAAATATTTCAAAGGGGTTCTTTTTATTCAGTTACTGCTGATTTAGGTAACAGCATGCTGATTTTATCTTCTGAGGGGATAAAATGCAGAAGACTTAAGTAGCATGCTTTGCAAGTAGCTGCTGTTATTTGTGTCTCTGTGTCCATGCCTATGGACACACAAATGCCAGTTTTAAGAACTGACAGTTCAAAGTGAGAGAAAATGAAGGAGTTAAAAACCACCACCACTTTACACTTGCACATCAGCAGAATTATAAATGATTGAGTTGGTGTACATAAAAGATACCTGTGAACATTTCCCCAGAGCTAACATTTGACTCAGGCCAGCAGGAAAATTAAAACAAAACAAAACAAACCTCCTAAATTTAGAATATTTTTTCCATTCTCAGTCTCATTATTTGACACTCTCAGGACTCAACATACTACTTTTATTTAACCTTTTTTTCTTCTGCATTAGTATCCTGTCCTTCTTGCTCTAGTAGTAATTGTGGCTGTTTGGTGGAGTGCTGCTTGCTGGTGGGAGGAGGAGGGCATTTTCAACAGAAGCTGCTACAGTTTGAAGCTTCAAGTTCTGGCTGATTTTATGGTGGCTTTTTTACACTACAGACTGTTACTTGTTGTAGGAGTGAAGTTTATTCCTGTATGAATGGTGGACTGTATTTCCAGTTTGCTGTTCCTTTGGTTCCTTGTCAGTAGCTGAGGACCAGAATGCCTTTACACAAATGTTGGTGCAGTGGTTTGTGCATGTGATGATGGCCTTGGGTTTTTGATGCTTGGAGGAGAAGAGAGCTTTAGACTAGGGGAAGCTGGGCTGCTGGTGAAAGCTGTTACCAACAGAAATGCATGAGTCTCTAAGGAATGTCAACAACAGTTCCATGTATTTTTGGCTGTAATTACATTGTTCAGAATATTTAAATTTGTCTGGTATAGTGCTGTTGATGTATCAGAGGTGTTTGAAACATGGAGAAGAAAGAGTGGGAATATAAAGAACTGGGAAAAGAAAGGGAATAGAAAACACAGGGTGGAAAACTGCAAAGCAGAAGAGAAAGAAAAAACAAATGTGTGAGGAATATGAAACATAAAGAAGTATTTATTTAATTTGTTATGTATAGGAAAGGGAAAAATGAAATTAAATTAGAGGCATCAACAAACTAAAAGTTTTCAGCTTGTGCCTGAGAACTAGTTACAGTATGTTGCAACTAAACAGTTTATTTGCTGTCAGAAGAGGGTTTTTTTGTGTACCTGACTACACATGCATTTAGGTAGATTTGGTTCTGTAACATACATCAGGTAATTTTTTCAGGTTCCTGTATGCATATTGACTGTAAGTTGGTACTGTTGTATCTTTCTTTGCAATTATAGTTTGCAATTGAAAAAAAGATCTTTAAAATTAGGAAACTTCTTGGTGGTGTTTTTTTTTTTTTTTTTTTTTTTTTTTTTTTTTTTTTTTTTTTTTTTTTTTAATTTTCCACACTTTTCTCAGTCTGGGCAACCCACTGTGTTTTTAATTGAGCATGAAATGAAAATAGATTTGTTTACTCCCTTAGTTGGTGTTATCTGACCTGTCAATACTGGTAAAACTGCATTGGAGCAAAGTTTGAGGCTAATGTGTTGCTTCTCTTTTCTTTTTGACATCCTTTGAAAGCCATAGTGTGTATAACTTAAAAACTAAAGCAAACAAACCCCACGTGGTGAGTTTAAAAAAAATACTATCATGATGCTTTATCCTTTTCTTAAGCAGGCTGATTGCACAAAGCAAATAAATAACTGATCTTCCAAAATAGTCCAGTAGATCTGTGTATGGGATAATTTGGATTGTCATTGTCAGGATGGAAGTGTGTGTGCATATATATATATATATATATATATATATATATATGAATTAAACACTGTTGAACTTAAGCTAATATGTTTTTATACCTATTTTAACAAATTCCAACATGCATGTACAGTGTACAATATTAAAATAAACTGAGTTTTCTGCAGCTGTGAAAGGTCTGTATATATATAATATATGCTTGAAGGCTTCAAGCAGATGTGGGAAAATGCTTCAGTCTCACACACTGTCACTTCATCAGTGAAAAATATTTCTATTGTGTATGTAAGTTTAGTGATTGAAACATGATTTTGGATCTTATCCAGATGATTGTACAATATAATTTACTTATTTGGTGTTTCCTGGTTTTTTTTTCCATTGGGCAAATGCGTGATTGGACAGGTGCTCTTGCATTGGTGTTGCATAGAACCTCTAACGGGTACATTTATATGGAATGAATTATGTAAAATTCTGTCTTTTGCAGAAAATGCGCTATATATTATCACTAAATTATCTTTTGACTTTAAATATTTATTAAGTACGTAGTGGAATTGCAGCAGTTGATTGGTTTTGCTGCAGATGTGTAACATAATGTAGTTTAAGGCTAGGTGGAACTATTAGATTGTGATCTCCTCTGATCTCTGGGGCACAGATCAAGAATTGTTGCTAAATGAAGAATAAGTAAGGCTGCACCTATAAGCATTAGGAGAGGAGTGCTCAGGAGTTACAGTGTGTGAAATCAGATGACACTGACTCTTTTGAATAGACACTGGCAATGTGGCTAACTATTAGAAAAACACAATTCATTGTCTTGAATAAGTTTATGTGATCTGGGTTAAGATGTGAATGTACATTGTACTGGCAGTTCTGTACTAGTTATGCAAAGGGGGTTCTTGAAAGGCTGTGCGTATGAAATAGCAGCGTGAGCCACCAGTGCTGGCAAAGCAGAGCAGACAGCCCAGCTGGGAGGTATTCCAACTGCATTAGGAAAAGTATCTATGCAGTCTTTATGGTGCCTTATGCTGTAAATTCCTTCTCCTGGGATTTTTTTTTTCTTTGTGTGCATATCTTATGTCATATTTTAAATGGAATTCAAGTTCTGACTTCATTATGCTGTGTGTTTATTACACTCCATTTCACTTTTATTGTCTACTGCAGGAGATTCAAGAAAATCTTTTGAGTTGGTCAAAAGATGATGATTATTTTAAAAGTTTTCCCCTTCCTCCTCAGCATCTGTTACTGGGTGGCTTGCAGTAACTGTTCCTGATGCTGGCATCTTACAAACTTGAAGAAACAATAATAAAAACCCAAGAGACAGCGTAGAAGACGTACACACAGAGACAAGAATTTGTTGCTGTTGGTGCGAATTACGTTGCCACAGCTGTTCAAAGTTAGATGAGCATGCATAAATGTGACAGCTATTGTGACTGTTTAATTTTTTTCTACTTTTTAAATGTTTAACCTTCAGTGATTCTTTCCCCTCTTTGTGGTATTACACAGTCCAGTTCTCGTTACCTGAATTCAAGTGCTGCTGGTTATGGCCGTAATCAGCACTCTTGCGCTGGCATATTCTCACTTTGCACCAAGGCATTTCAGAAGAACGAACTACTGAGTAAGACAGAAGCAAGGCAGTGTTCTTTATTTACTTTTTCAGAGGATCTCAAAGCAAGCATATTAACCATACCACATTATCTTAGCTCCCTTTGAAGCTTGTGACTCAGAATAGAGCCCAGACTTTTTGCTCCTATGCTGTTTGTAGCATAATACAGAATCACAGAATATGCTGAGTTGGAAGGGGCCCACAAACATCATCAGGTCCAATTCATATTATTATGATTGTGTATTTTTAATAGAGTCAGTAACACTCACACCCTTTTTTATTTTGAGTTTTCAGACTCTTTGAAAATTTGTGTTAATTAGATCTCCCATCATTTCCTCTCATGCAGTTGCTGCATCATGGACACATTTCTTTTTGTATGTGTCACTACTGGTAAAGAAAGCTTCTGTAATTGGAATATTTCTTTATTGTTTTCTTTTAATGTTATGCTGGATGCAGTAGGAAAACCAGATGCTCTCTCAGGGTGATATGGGTGAAATAGTATCCCTTTAGAGATTGCCGTAAACGCTGGTTTATAATGTAACAGCTTTTAATTATATTGAATTAGCTAATATTTGCAACTGAACTGCTGCTTCCTGAGCATTTCTTAAATGTTGACAATAATCTAAGAAGAGAAGGCTGATGTCTTGGTGCTTTTCCAATTTTCAGATGTTTTGGTCATATCATATTGTTATAGTTATGTCAAATATGCATGAACAAAATGTTTATGACTTAACACTAAAACCTTGGAATAAGCAAAACTTTGTTACTACTTGTCAATGTGTTTATTGTGAGCTCTTAATTCATTCTAATCATAAGATTGTCACGGTTAATTTGTAAATATTTCCACTTTTTAATAAATACGTAATTAAATGTTCTTATTTAAAGCCAAAGATACTTCAATTTTCTTAAAATATTGTTGCAAGGGTACATATATAAAAATACATATTAGGTAAAAAGTATAAATATGTCACATGATTTAAAGTTTAAAAATATTTAGCATGTGTGCCAAGCTGAAAGGACATATGCTTATTCTCTCCACAGTCATCATCTATAGCTATCTTTCAGCAGATCCCAGAGCACATTACACAGGAAGATAAGTTTCCTCATTTTATGGAGGAAATGTGGATCATCTGCCTTATTGATTAATGCAGCACTTCTTGGTTTATTTTTTTCTAATATGTCATAACAACTATGAATGCCTTAAAAGCTCTCTTGAAGGCTGTCAGTCATGGTGAAACTTGAATTTATTGTCTTCTGCAAGAATTCTGGTAAAATGCCTCTTCATGTGATTGGATATGGCTGTTATGTAGAATTTTTTGTTCTCCTCAACCAATGCAGAGGTTATATAGACTAAAGGAAAGAGAAGTTCAGGTATTTGAGCTGGATAAATCTCCATGGATGTAAAACCTAGTTTCTAATGTAGCACTTTACATAAATGAATTTAAGGCAACATAGATGTGAATATGCACATACTTCTATTTCTCTCAAAAATTAAACACAGGCATTTACAATTGTTTTATCTTTTACATTTTTGTCCTTTCTTCAAGCATATTTTGTTTAGGGGAAGCTTATGAAATGTAAACCTCCTGAAAGCAAATTTTATTTGAAATTTGTAGAAGTATTAAAAATCCACTCAAATACTACACTGTATAGATTAGAAGGCTTATCTGGTATGCTTAGATTGGACTGATCTGGAGAGATAGCAGAAAAAATTAGCTTAAATTTTTATTTTAATTAAGTCTGATACCAGTTATGAAGCTTCTTGTGCACATAATCTTCTGCTTAAGTATATTTTTACCAGTCTCATTTAAACAATCATGTTTCAATATCACTGTCTTGTAATGCAACTACTGTGACATACTAATTTGCCACTAATTTTTTATTAACATAATGACAGGAACTTCTAATAAAATCAGTTAAGCTGATATTAATTTGCTATGGCTATGATAGTCTGTGTTGGAGTATGGAATGTTGTGCTCTCTTTCTGATAACCAGTTTACTGAGGGTTTGTTTTCTGTTTTTCAAAAACTTGGTACTTGAGACAAACTCAGCCACTTTGGAAATAAGTTCTGGAAAAGTTTTTGAAAGTTCTCACAGCTGGTCTTAATTATAATTGGGTAATATGTAGAGAATTCTGTGCTAGACTCGTAAAGTGTTTTTGCAGAGTTTTATTCCTGATCTGCTGCAGAATAAAATCTCTTTGTTATTTTTACTCTTTGTCAGTTTCAGCCAGGAAAAAGCAGTAACAGACCTCTAGTTTGTTAATTTATTTTTTTTCTGAGCGAAAGTCTTGTAAATTCCTGCTGTTAGGAGTACTTCCATTGAGTTAAAGAGATAGGAGTTTCCTGAAACTACCCGAAGTTGGGAATACCTGCAATGCAGTTAACCTAGATAAAGCATGATGGTGTGCAATGAAACTGGTTATGAAACAGTTTTGACGCAACTGGTTTGGGGCTTGTTTTTCTTTCCTGAGCACTGAGCACATAGCCCGTGAGTCGTCGCTGCACTTTCTAAAGACAATTGTCATAAATGTTCTAAAAGCTAGAAAATCTGTGGCCTTTTTACCATATGGACTTTATTTTATGTGAAGTTTTCACAAGAAATGAATATATATATATATATATATATATATATATATATATATATATATATATATTTAAATCTGCAGCAGCCTTAACGGGGAAGCAGCTTAATTATTGATGATTTACTAGGGTGGTACACTGGCTAGATTTCACCCATGTAAATCTGCTGCTGCCTTAGCAACAGCTACAGTGTATCATTTAGTGCTTAGGCTGTTTGTGGACTGTACAATATTGTAATTATAGAAAGAAATATGCAAATGTTGAATATAGATGAGTTGTGTCTTGTTGACTTTTTTAGGAGGGATGTATGTAATGGAGATATATATATATATATATATAGAGATATATATATATATATATATATATATATATATGCATCTAGCTCCTAAGTTTCTTGTCCTCTAGTGCTGCTTGTAAAGGTGCAGTTGGTGATTGTTTAGGGATACTGTACTGCAACACAGAAGAAAGGAGCACGAGAGCAGATAGAAAGCAAGAAAGCTATTACTATTAATTGTGAGAAGCAGGACAGGACTTCGGAATTAAAGGGGCATCATGGCCAGTCCTGTGTAAGCAGAGCAGTAGATGCATTTGGCCCAGGAGTGTAGGAGAAGGGAATACCTGGCCCTTATAAGTATCAGCTGTGTTAATTACTCAATACAGCCTCGCCCCTGATGAGTCACAGCTATATCCAATAAGGATAGGTGTGATAAAGGGGAGTGGATTAGCTAGTGAGGGAGGACCATTATGGAGGAGGAACCTTGAAGAAGAGGGAAGAAGAAGGATCATGGGGAGAATCACTGCTGTGAGGCCAGTCTGGATCTGCAGTAAGAGCCTGTTGTTGGAACTTGCAGCCGCAGTCTAGCCAGGTAAAAGCCTGCAGTCAGAGTCTGCAAACGATGACCTGCAGTCATGGTTCAGCAGGAAATAACCAGCAGTTAGGGGCTGCAAGGGAAACCTACAGCAGGAGTATGCTGAAGCCAGAGTTAGTGAATGGTTGGAGTCAGGATGGCTGAGCTGTAAAGAGGAATAAACCAGGCAGGACCCTTTTCATGCTGTGATAAACAAGAAATCTGTGTCTTGTCTCATTTCTAGCCTCAAACAAGAGGATTGCTGCCACACAGGAGAAGCCTACAAGTAGATAAGGAATGAGGTCAGCAATGCATAGAACAAATAGTTGATCAGAGCAGCACTATTAGAACAACTTATTGAAAAAGTGCATCTAGATCAGATTCTGATTAGCTTTATCTCCTATTTCTAATGTAGCAGACACCTCTGTCTGGCAGTAAACATAAAATCAAGAAGGATGATGTTAAGTGACTGATTCTTTGTATTTGTTTACAAAGACACGTTTTGCTTTCACACGCTGTGCTTCATTACTTTGTATGAACTCTATTATATTGTGCAGTGTTTTTAGCGATGCTAAATACGTACAGTATGGAACGAATGTAGAAAACTTTGCGAAGCCGCCTGAGGATGATCATTGAAGATTATTCACTCTCCATCACTACCTTTCTTTTCCGTCTCCATTTGAATGAAGGAGTTTGCTGTTAACATTTATTGTATTTATTGTGCACTTACTTTACCACTTTTTTCCCAAAGAACAGAATTCTGCTAACAAGCAGGCTCCTCAGCAGAGCAGCATTTCTGGGGAAGAGTAATAGGAAACCTGAAATATCCCAAATGTACTGAAGGAGTCTCAAAATATTTATTTAAGTGTCAATTCACCTAAGTCCTCGCTGGAGCTTCTTTATAGGGGTAAAATTACGTATTTTTAGTTATATTTTTCCCTTCAAAAGGTTGTAATTTAGTGCACTATTGTACTGAAATGTCGCTGTATAGGGACGCATGGTTTAGAACAGAGCCATGAGCTTAGCGAGGAAAAAGAATGTTTTTAATGTCAAATTGTTTTTAGATGTTTCTAAAGAGTTGATGTAAAAGAAAAGCAGCAACTATTAAGGTACTTCTTTTAATCTTCTGCTCCAGACATAATGCATTCAGCAGTGCTTTAGGACTGCGTTAAGCACAACCAAGACATCTGTAGAGACTTGACATGGCAGAAAAGCATACAACTAATATAAAGGCTGTACTGTGCCCATTTCCTTAAGCAGTACAGAGCAGAAAAGGGAATTTATTATTTAAATGTTTATGAAAAGAACAAGAAGTTTTAATGTGTGAATGTGCAGAAAAAAAAAGCCTAATTGAATGGTGCGGAAAGCTGCAGCTTTTAAAGCTAGTGGTGGCTTTTTCTTGCTGCTTAAATTAGGCTACGAAGAGGGCTTTCTTTTCCGTGAAATAGCATAATTAGCCTTACAGTAACTGTCTGAGTGTCTTCAAGTCTCCTGTTTGTCATGACCTCCTTGTTTACTTGCCAGAAGTATTATAAAAGTTAATAAGGGGCTTTGCTCACTAAGATGTGTGTGGGAAATCCACTAGAAAGTGGGGTCTGATAAGTGATGCATGGTGTGAGAAATAATTTGGGAATTTTGTTTTTGACTTTAAGTGTACGCATTGAAGTTTAAGTTTCTGATTTTTGGGTTTAGCTTTTCCAGTGATTAGTTGTCCCATGTTAATTAGATGTATGATTCACCCTCCTTTTGCTTTGTCATGAAGCTCCTCTGACAGAGTACAACTAACTGTATATATATATATATTATTTTGCATGTATCTGTTGTACTATATATAAATTATACATCTGCCGTACTGAATATTAAGTCTGAATCCATGAAAATGAATGAGAGACCTGGATTTAGCCTTTGGTCTCTAATGCCTGATGAATTGTCCACAGCCTTCCTTTTAAATCGTGAATTTATTTTGTCTGTTTAAACAAACTCCTCAGTTTAATACTAGCCTTTGTTTTGTCTCCAGACAAGACTAAACTCCTGTGAAAGATGTCCACATAAACTCCTGTGAAAGGCTGTCTGCTTTTTGGGGATAATTTTTTACCCCTAATCTAAAAAATAAATATTAATTGGGGTAATGCACTTTTTTCCTCATGGAACCTAAGTGTGTGTTTATTTTCATTCAGTCATTATTCTCTGTATGTAATGGTCCACCTTTGCTGATAAAGAAGAAGGATTAGACAATGGCTGCGTGGGTGAGAACACTGTACACACAAAGTAACAGTGTTGGCCTCATTGAAAGATTTTGAAGTACTTTGATTCCTGAATTAAACCTGACCAAAGGCTTGAAATTTTCATTTTAATGCATTCCAGAGTGTATCTAAGAAGCTTTCTTGATAGTCTAGTGTTTGATTAGCATGCATATTACTAACCCAAAAGAAAGCTTATGTAAATCTCTGTATGTTCGAAGACAAGAGTAGTTGTATTCTGTAACAGATCAATTTTGTTTCTTTTAATTGAAGAGAAAAAACAATGATTGGCAGACTGAATGGACTAACAACTATTCTGGTTTACCTGAAAATCTGAACTTGAAAAAAAATTCTCAAACTTCTTGCATTATTAAAGTTGCCTCTACAAAATCTCTGGGGTATGTTATAGAAAATAGAGTTGTTTGCTAACCAACTCTACAGCCCTTATTAAGCTTTTTCCATTCTGTAAAGGCAATAGCTCTGAAATACAGAAGAGATTGCATTAAATCCTTGGCTGGCAATTTTGTGTGGGATTGAGTATTGAAATGCAGCAAAGCAAATAATGAAGGCATATGTTTACCTATAATTCTTTTTACCTTGGGAGAAGGATTAAATAGGAACAGTTTGGTTGTTGTCAAATTCTTAACAGTTGCTTTCAAGCATGAAACAGTCCCCGGGCTCTCGGAGGATTTACTTAGCAGTTTGAATAGAGAGGTCTTTACTGCTAATGGAACTGAGATGGCAGGCTTAAGCAATGGGGTGCTTTATAGCCTCTTCAGCCACTTGAGAAGATGTAACATCAAATAGCTGAAATCGTCTTGGTCTCCATTGGTGTTTGGGAAGTTGCACAAAGATTGATGAATAAATAATTCAGAGTTGTATGAACGTCTTGATGCCAGAGCATTGCAAGTATCTAAAAGCTTGATTTACAGAAGGTTTAGTACCAGGAGACATTCTGTAGTTTTTGTGTGAGCTTTGCCCCAGGGAACATTTACTGAAGTTTCAAAAAAAAGGAAAAAAAAAAAAAAAAAAAAAGAGAGGAGAAAAAAAAAAAAGAAACAGAATCTACTGGGATTGTTTGAGGTTTGTAGAGGAGTGCTTAAGATTCTGAAATATTCTTCATAAAAAGGGATGTGTTGTGTTTGGGAGGATGTCTTGCAATTATTGGAACTATTTTGTAGTTGAGATTCTTATCAGTTGAGGCGCTTGCTATCAAATTCCTTTTTTGTATGATGATCTTCTGATAAATCTATGATTTTGAATGCACCCCCATCCCACCTGTGAATCAGCTTTCCAGTTTTATTTTGACCTTGGGGTGTTTTTGTTGTGGGGTTTTGTTTGTTTGTTTAAAGTTACTGTATGGAGTAGATGCTTTCTCTGAAAAGAGAAGGCAGCAGAAAGGCTATTAGCATGAGGAGAATATTAGGTTTACATATCCTAGGATTTCTTTTCCTTTCTGCAAAGTGAAACAACATTATTTAGGATTCCAATTTTAAAAAGTACAAAAGCTTTCCCTCCAATACTCCCTTCTCCTCTTTAAATTTCTTATTAAACCTGCTAATGAGATATCTAGTATTTAGAAGCTTTACTACAGGGATCAGAATGTAATGTGAGAAACTCTTCTGGTTGAATTCGCACAAACTTGGGGTAATTTTCTGTGCTTTAAAAAGGTTCTTGCCTATTCAGTTCATCTAATTTCTTCACATGCTAATTGCTGTGTTGGTACAGAACTCTTAAATTTCAGCTTCTCTAATTTTTCCTCTGAAAGCTATAAAGTCTGTCCTGTGACTCGTCTGTAAGAAAGTCCAATAACAATTCAATTAATTTATAGATTTGCAGATTTTAATTTTCTCTGTTGCCTACACATGCTTTCCCATTACATTTCACACTATTTTTTTTTTTTTTATAGGCAGTGTGTCAGATGACTTAAGAATACAGATCCTGGGGTTTTAGGGATAAGTTACTGTTACGTAGATAATTTAAATGAGTATCTATTTCTAATTTGAGTTTGTTTATGCTTTGAGGTTCTGCTCTGTTGTATTTCATTATGCTTTTTTTTTGCTAGATGAAGAAATTACCTCTTATTGGAAGTCTTATTGTTGTTTAAATTCCTTAGAAAATGAATGAATTGCCTGTGAAACCTGAAATAAACAGTTATTTGTACTTCATAGGTCTTGTATAAAATGGCAGATTTTCCAGAGCTTCATTAATGCTTGTGTTCCTTCTAACAATTCTTTGGTTTATTCTCCCAAAATTGTCCGTTGTCTGAAGTCTGCAAAGTTATCTAGCAGAACCAAAAAGTGATACTGTATTTTATCGTTGAGTATTTTGGTTGTATTATCAGCATTAGAAGGTTTTTGAATTTAGCTTCATGTTTTTAATACTTTAGGTTATAATTCCCCTCCCCCTTATCCCTTAAAAGTTAGCATCCCAAGACTTCAAGAGCTGAAGCCCATGTCTGACAAAAAGGCTCAACTATAACGGCTACAGGTGATAGCATCATGAAGGCCTGTATTTGTACCTGTATTTGCCGCTGGTCTCCTCAGATAACTGATAAATACTCTCTCACCTAAAATATTCCTTTTAGTCTCCAGTGGAGCTAGAACCCCTTGGATGAGATTCCCCTGCAGTAAAAGGAACAGCCACTCTCATCTGGTCTTGCCTTGCTGTTTTCTGCAAAAATTCATCTGTGGAACTTAATAACAAATGGAAAGTATCATGAAGTCTATTGCCAGGATAAGAAGATACTGCTGTGCAGAGTAGAACTTGCTTCCAAGCAGACTGAAACCAAAGCAGAATGTAGCAGTTGAAAACATTTTGTTTATTTCTAAGAATGAGCCATATTAACAAGGGACACCCCAAATAAAAGCATAAGTCTTCCTCAGAAGGCTTTCAGGTAATATCTGAAATGTCCACCTGGACATGTGATTTCTGCTGTAAGTGTTCTGTCAGAATGGTAGGTGAATTCGCAGTTCCTGTGGGAGAATGGGGAAAATGATGTCCGTCTCCAGCTGCCTTTCAAAGCTACATGGTGTCTTTCAGTCACTCACCTGATTCCTACATTTTCCTTTTTTTTTTTTTTTTTTGTCAGGGCTTCCTTTGGTAGACAATCCATTTAGTGACCTCTTGCTGTGGAAGTAAGGGCACTTTAGTTCAAGTCAGCAGACCTCAGCCTGAGATATTGTTACATTTACTTGCCTTTTAAAAATGAGCATCTCTTCAGGGACTTTGTTAGGTATGCTCTGAAATGTTCTTGGGAATCTAAAGACTGGTCACCTCCTGTTATCCAAGAAATAGTGTACTTACAATTCTGCTCATGTGTTCAGGGCATAGCCAGCTTCTACAAGCTTCTCTTCCCATTAAAGGAAAGTCAGTGCTATTTTCCAGGTCAAGTGCTCTTTCCTCAGCTGTGAAGTGAGGTACAAGACTTCTGAAATCAGGAATATGAAATGGGACAGGTTTGTTCTTGAATCTTTTGGGAACCCATGCAGTAAGGCATTTTGTAGCTGTTTGCTAGTGTTGCTGCAAGGTGTTTGGGATGAATTCCTTGTGGATCAGAGGTTGGGTGAATCATAAAGTCAACCAGAAAGTAGAGTAGTTGCTCAGGTGGCTGATCATGACCTGTGAGCTTATAGGCAAGATACAATTCCAGCAATTCAGTTGCACGGACTTGCAGAGGGATGAACAATCAAATATTATTGGCACGGATTAAATCACTGGATTAACGTTGAGAAGATGTTGGCAAAAAGATAACGTTTTAGCTGCCGTGAGAGTGCATGCATGGCAGAGGATTTATTTTCTTAAAGAAATGCAAACTTCTGAAATTGAAATCTTACAAGAACAGCACTCTGTCTGCATATTAGATTGGGTAATTCAATGATCTGATCACTGCAAGCCCCTAATGTTCAGGATCTCCCTCTCCACAGTGTAGTTGTAAAAGAAGAAAGGGGAAATCTGAAATCCTGCGGTGAAGTTCCAGCTGTATGTACAGATGTCTTTGCAGTGTGGGTTGGTCTTACACAAACACAAATCATATCAAATGACAGTGCTGACAGGAACTCAGTTAATTCAAATATAATAGCTATTTTGATGAATTAGATAGATACATGATACAGTGTTAAATAATTTACAAAAGAGTATTAATTAAAATGATTCCTCTTTATTCTGGAAATGTAAAATATTAGTATAATGCAGGTTAGTGTGCATACTCTTGCAAATACTGGGCTCCATGAGATTCTCTATTTCTCTAAAATTCAGTAATAGAATTCCTGTATCTACCAGTATTAACCAATTTGTGTGAAAACTTTGAGGTGGTTTTAAGGCAGACTGAGTCAGTGTGGTGGAGCTTTTTCATTAAAAAAATCAGCACTTAATGGCTTGCTCCCACAGAAGTCTTCCTGGCCTTCTCCATATATGATTATGTAACAGGAAATTTTGAGCTCACGGTCATCTCACGCTAAGAGGGAACCCAGCTTGATGAGTTTATAGCTCTTCTTTTGTTGCTGTTGGCAATTACAGTCTTACTAGTGCTGGATTTGAGGAATAACTGTTCACCTTTGAGAGAACCCAGCCTTCCTTGTGTTGCTCTATTGTTTCTAATATTTTGCATCCATTTATCAGTTACTTTGTTTAAAGACTGTAAGAGAAGAAAGTTTCAAGGATGTCTTGCATTTGTGATTTCTTCACATTGATGTTAGCTGACTTTCTGGCTATCTATGCCCAGCTTTTTAATATTACTTGAATAAATTCTTATTTTAAAATTAGGATCGTATTCCCACACCACAAGCCCCAAGTAATATTATGAAATTGAAAGGGTCACTGTTGTACTACTAAAGTTATGTAATGGATAATAGCAGTGCTTAGAAACTTGGAAGTAGATGCTGCTTTCTCATACTCATAATCAAATAGCCATTACTCCTTTGCTACAAAACCAGTGAATTTCTATACCTTTTTGCCTTTGAAACTGCTGGTGATTTGATACGTATAACATATAGTGGTGAGTTTCTGTACAGCACGGTGGCTTATGCAATGTTGGAAGCTGCTGGAGTTCATAAAAAAATTCCAGAAGTTGCTAATTATAGTTCTGGCAGCTAAATATTTTTAACCTTGAGAGTTGCCCCTTTTTATAGGTTTTAGTTTTCTGTGTTTTGTTGCATAATAGTATTCACGCATCTTGTTTCTGCATCCTGATTTAGGGCTTCACTGAAATTTTAGTAGTCTTTATCCTTTGTCATGGAGATATTGTGGAAGTTTGGGTTTTTTATTCAGAAAATCAACATGGTTTGCTGTAGTGAAAAGTTGATTTTACTAGGGAAGAATTTTCACTGTGTTCCAGGCCTAAGAATAATTTGATGCTGAAAAGTATTGTTGAACAAAAGAAGAAAGGGTAAAATATTATTTATTGCCTGTTGAAAGGCCAGTTTCCTTCTTTTGTTTCTCTTTCCTTTTAAAGGAAGCTGATCTGGTTTGGGGTTTATGGAAAGTTTTACGTGATGTGTAGATTATAATACCAGGAGGGGATGGGGGTGGGAGTTTGTGGATTGTTCAGTCTGTCTGCCTTCATAGTCCAGGCTGTAGCAACTTCCACACTTAAGTCCTCCTTGAACCCCAGCATTTAATGTCCAGGCAGTGCACATTTGTTTCTTTTGCCCTATGGTTTTATGAAGAACCCACAATTGTTTAATTGTTTGGTTTTGTTTGGGTTGGTGTGTTTGGTTGGTTTTGTGTTTGTTTTGAAACTCTGTTATTGTTGATATTCTCTGTCCTTCCTTCCTGGCATAGAGGTCCTTGTTCTCCATACTCATTCTTTCCTTCTAAATGCAAGTTTTTCTACATGTTTGTCAAAGTGATTATATACTAGTGTCTGACTTACTGAATGTTGCTGAGGTTGCTGTGTAATGCTTTGTTTTACTTAATGTTTCTTCCTCAGTCCTTCCATCATCTTCAAACTCAGTTTGGGGATGGTGCAGCTTTCTGAAAGGTTGTTCACAGTGTCCTATTGAATATTTTTGTTAAGACCTCCCACTTCACACTTAGTGTTTTGTGGGTTTTTTCCAGGTAGTTACTGTATGTCTTTGAATAGATCTTGTTACATTAACAAATATAATTTTTAAAATTAATTAGTCTGATTTTTCTGATACATTATTGTAAAGTCCTCGTGAAAAAAAAAATCAAAACTCACACTTTGATAAATTTGCTTTCAAGCTTATGCTTCAGTTTTTTTTCAAGGTAATATCCATAAACTGGTGTTAATTTATGGTAGTTTGATATATTTGAACTTTGTAGCAGCTCTTCTCTCACTGGGAATTATTTCAGGATCCAGAGAGAGTTAAATAGGTTTCTTGTTCTTGTCATTTTTTTTTTTTTTTTTGTGTCATTCCAGCTTTATCTACTGATTACAGCTTTATTTCCTGAAATTTGTTGGTATTTCAGGACTTCAGTTCTTCCATGATTATTTCCTGAATACTATGCATACTTCAAAAATTGCTGAAGTCATCTGTCTTGGAAAATCTAAACTATGTGATCTCTTAGCAGAGCTGCCTGCAGCATGTTAATCATTGTTTAACATCCTCATTTACTGAAAAAAATAATATTTTTTTAAAAATTGTATGAAAAGGCCACCGCCTCTGTCTTATGACACAGGTAACATCTGCAGCCTTGGATGCTTTTTTTAGCAGTTTAAATATATGGAGGCTAAAGCAAGTAAAGCTGCATCTTTGTTTAGAGAACAGTGTAACTTGACACAGTTTTCTGGGTTTGAGTTTCTCAGCCCTAGTAAATGATAAAAAGCAGACAGTAACTTCACCAAGTTCATCAGGCCATGCTTGTTCCTCAGTATTACAGCTGGGCACTTTTAGCCAGCTTCCTCTGGAATTTGACCAGGGAAATGCATTGAAAGCAAATAAAGGTGCATGGGATTATACACTGTGTGATTAATACTAATATAACTGCAGTGAAAACTGGCTGGTAATCTTCCACTCGACTGTCAGAAAGTGTGCTATCTGAGCACAAAGGTCAGGAAATCCCAAGCATAATCAAGAATGGATTATTTTGGCTGTACACACTTCTTATCTAAGCCTTGAGTCAGAAACAAAAGCTTCAGCTTTGCCAGATCTGCGGCATATTGTCCCAAGTGCTGCAGTTTCTGTGCCTGCTCTCTGCTTCTTGCTCTGTCAGCCCCTCATTGCCACACTGGAACCTCCTTCTCCACATTTAACAGCTGTAAAAAACTCAGAGGAAGAGGCAATTAGTTCCTGCTAGTTGTGTGAAAATTTGTGACTGAGGAAAGGAGCGAGGTTTGAGTTGGTGTGTGCCCAGGGAGCAGTTGCTGCCGTGCTCGGCTGTTTGCCCACCTGGAGCCATCAGGGCAGAGTTCCCTGGCACACCTGGTGGGAGGCACAGGGGAACAGCAGCCTAATGAGGGAAACGTGAGGACCCTGCTCTGTGGAATTTGTGATGAGATATGACAAAATGTGGCAGGAAATCCTGAGCTATTTCCTAGACCTCGTATTTGTTCTATTGTGAAAGGAGCCAAAGTGCTGATTTTTCTTCCTTTAACTTTAAGGGAACTTAAATATTCAAGTTAAAATTCACTTTTAAGTGGTGTGCAGTGGAGAGGGCTCATGAGAAAAATATTTTGTCTCTTCATTGCTGTATTTTCTTTCAAGGCTGTTTCTAGTTTATTTAACATTCTGCCGTGTCCTCAGGACAGTTCTTAAGCTTCTGAATGTTAACATTACTGAATTAATTATTACTTCTATTTGGATTTGATGAAGATTATGTTTTGCAGCATTTAAGGTCATTTGCCTGAGGTTGTAAGTTGAAGAATATGATTAGCTGGTTGGCCTGCCACTGCTTTTGTAGTCTTGGCTTAAAAACACGTAGGAAATCTGCATGACAAAGCATGGATTATGTATTTCTATGGTAGTTAAAAAACCTACCCAAATGGACTGATAGAGGATAAAAGAAGAATAATTATGAAGGCTGGTTGCATTCCTGTCAAATTGCATTTCTTTCTAAGAGTGCTGCTTTTTGTGAGGTTGCTTCTCTCTTCACTCTGAATGATCAGAAAGCTGAAAACTCTGAGGTCTGTACTTTTTTGTTATGAACAAAATTAATTTGTTATTAGACAGGAGTGGCAAAGGTCAGCTGGACTTGTTTCCCGAAAGTTGTTGTTGTTCAGAAGTTAAGATAGACAAGATAAGTTGAAATAAAATACTATGTCAGAATATCTACCTGACTAGCAGCTGAAGTATACTATTAATCTAGTGTACGAAAAAAATATATTAGCAGCTGTTTTCAGGAAGGCTACAGGCCTTCCCAGTCTGATCTGCTTGTTCCTTACTAGCCGTCCTTGCCTTGAAAAATTGCGAGAAAACTGGAACATTTTGCGTCCTTTTGTGAAGGTCAGTGTTGTGCAGTTCTGCAGAATCAACCAGTTTCAGAGTTAGGCATCCCCTGCTGAAAAGCCCTGCCAGATTATAATACAAAAAGAAAAGTGTTTTGCTAAGTAGCTGACTCAAATTAATTTCAGTGCCGCCAATCCCCACACCTCCATCCCTCTCTCCTCCTAACAAATAGCTCACTGAGCCCTTGGCAGTCAGCTGCCACATAGGGACAATCAGAGGCGGTGTGAGTAAACGGATGTGTCACTCCGTGGTCTGTGTAACACCATGATGTTTACAAGAGCTGCAGTGTAACATGGAGAGGAGGCAAGTGGAAATAAAGCATGTGAATGAGGGTCTGGCTCTGAGACCATCACTCTCAAAGGTGACAAAGAACAATGGAAAGAGGAACAATATCGAGTGTAATGGCCTTGGTAAGAATGCCAGTTGTGGAAGTGTTTAACACTTGCTGCTGTCATAAATATACTTTTGTTGTTTTTACAGAAGCAAATGCACTATCTTTAAGAAAAGTGCAAGAAGAAACGAAAAAAGTAATTGAAGGCTGCTTACCAAAGGCAGCTACAAAAGGAAGGAAAAATCCAGCAAGGAGCCAATAATTAAAGGCACTAATCGGGTGCACTAAACCCATTCATTAATAAACCTATGTCAACAAAGTAATCAGCAGATTAAAGTCCAAATAATGCAAACATTAGGACTGCAATACTAATATAAAGAACTAAATTAAGCAGACGAGACACTACTGTTTTCTCTGAAGATTCACTCTGTGTATATGTCCTCAAAAATTAAATTGAATTTTTAAATAATTAAATAGCTTTTACTGGCCTAGAGGGATAAAAAAAAAAGATGGTTTCATCTACATATCTTGTAGTTCAGTTTGCCTGAACCCAACTGGGTTGGTTGTATTCCAGACACAAACTTTTAAAATCAAAATGTAACCATTCTAGTAGTCAGGAGTAGATATAATACAAGTAATTAGTCTGAATATTAGTAGGTGATGTGTTTGCTCTGACAGAGCTGTTGTAAAATAAGAAGAAATAATATCTTTTTGGTAGTTCACAGATGGATTTCAAGTACTAAATGTTTCCCAGTAGAAAAAGTAATTCTATAGTGATGTGTTCTGAAAGAGAATTAGAGCAAATAAAGGATATTTTTTTGTCTTGGAAAAAACCCCTTGAATATCTGATCTTTGCAAAATGACAAATTGGCTATTTTTTAGATGATGATTTCACTTAAAATTACTGTTACTGCTTTATTTGATGGAAAGATTAGCCAAAATGCAGTGAAACATTAAGAGTGTCCTACTAATTTATCTGTGGAATGAAAAAAAAGATGGGATGAGTTTTAAAAGCAGTAAGTATGTCACCTTATATAAGTATTACAAGATTTCTGATTTAAGGTCTTTTTTATTGTTCAAATGGCATTGCACAACATCCCTTTTCTAGATTTTTTCCTTATTTTTCCCCTGAAGATTTTTATAGGACTGTAAGCTTTATTGCCATCTATCAGCTTCTACCTACTTTAGTCATTCACTGTTGTAATTGTTTATGCCACTATTCCCACAGCAAGAGGCATAGAAAATAATTGCTGCTAAAATCAGTTGAAATGTAGTCTGAGAAAGAAGTCCCAGTTCATTGTAAGCATTTATTTAGGTAATTGGTAACAATTGGACATAGGCTAGAAAGTGAGTTAGAATATTGCTGAAGTTTCTACATTTTTTTAAATTGCAGAAACGTACATGGATTGAGGTTATCTGTTGATATCTTTGATATATGTAAAGCATCTTCAATAAGTTTCTGTTGCTGGCTTTTCATATATTGAAGGTGGGCATCTTGTAAAAGTTCAGTATGGTACACAGATAAAAATCCCATTACTTCAAGATTCTAAATGTCATAGATGTGGTAAAGAACATCATAATACAGTGAAACTGTTTCCATAGCTTGTACAGAGGCATTTCCAGTCTTTCAGTTTTGTATTCTAGAGACTGGCCAGGCACATAGTGCATGGTTAAACCTGGGAATGGTTCTGGTTGCTGGCTTGCAGGTGATCTGCTGGAATCACATGCTGAGAGCAGTGGTTGATGACTCCGAGTTGCTTAGTAACTTGTCTGCGTGGGTTGTCTTTCTCCAGTCCCACACTGCATTTGTGGGTAAATGACAGCCTCACTCAGATGTTCCAGCACCTGCTGGCTCTTGTACTTCCACCACAGGAGCACTGCAGACAGTCATTAGAGCAAAGACTCAGTGTGAGGTATCTCTACCATGGTTGACATAGCTACAGCCAAAGGGAACTGGAAGCCAAAACCAGTAATGCGTATTTAGAATAGAATTAGTGCTGAATTATCTTACTCTCTGAGGAAAAGCGCATTTTGCTTGCACTTAACAAAAAGTACGTGTTTGTCCTTATTTCTGCTACTGGGATAGAAGAGCTGCTGGAGTGCAGCGGTTCCTGTGACATAATGTTGGCTTGAACTGCAGCGTATGCTGCAATCTATTGCCTGTTTTCTGGGTATTCTTTTAATACCAGAGCACCAGGGGAATAATTTCAGGTGATTAAAATAAGGGAGAAAGATCCCTTTTAATTTCAAACCCATTTTTTCTGTGTAAATTCAACATACTAGTTCATTGTTCTTGAGTCTTACCTTCAATAATCTTCCATTTTCCAATAGTCCTTTTTCACTTCCTAACTTGCTTATGCTTGAAAGTGACAACCAGAAGTTGTGGGACTCAGATGTTATTCACCTCTGGCAAAAGACTACATAATAGAATATTGCTGGGAATCTTGATACTTCCAGGTTGCTTCTACTGCATGAGCCACCTCTAAGTATTCATTTTTTCATTAATATAATTATAAGTATACTAGAGTAACTTCAGGCTTTCAGGCCTACTACTACAGTAGCTTCAGGCTTTTTTTTATCCTGTTGTAGTGTCTATTCAAAAAAACAGAGCAGCAAGTCTTTCTACTTTGGCTCTTAGAAAAAAGCATCTTATGTGTTTTAATCTTCAGATAATGTCAGAGATTGCAATAGATAATTTTAATGGCATTTCATACACATTTCGAAGATGGATGGAGTTTCATATTTGGCAAATAGTAAAAAAAAATACGAGACAATAAGGTATAAGAGCATGTGATTGATATTTTAGTAGAGATGTGTATGGTAAGAGAAATCTGAATTCCAACATAATTCTTTGTGTGTTGTGTTATTCACCGTCCCGTTTTTAAACTGTGAAGAAGTTAAAAAAATACTTCTTATGCCTGCTTCACTTAGTACTGTGTTCTTCAAAACACTGACAAGAAGCTCCATTAACTATATAACATCACTAAAAGGGCTCAGATCTCTATAATATCACTTTTTCTGGAGTTTTAACACTCAAATTAAATGCTTTTTGAGATAAGAGGGAAATGCTCTCTCAGGATTTCTGTTGCTGAATTAAGGTTCATAGGAATGAGTTTAATGGGCAGTAACCTACTAGTGGTGGGGGATAATTTCCACCACTACTGATCAGGGTAGCAAACCACAGTAAAGACACTGATAATGGTTGTGGAATACCCAGGCATTAAATGCTGTGGTATTTGTGGTTATTTCACTTTGAATGTGTGAAAGCAATCTTGGCAGCGGAGTTGAAAATCCAGGCCATCTCTGTGCCCAGGCTGTGGGAGGCTGGGGTGGTGTAGCACAGGCTGTACATGCCCTTGCTTTCTTTGGAAATGCTGTCTCTCGCTGGCGCTGCATCACTGGACCTGCAGATGTTGGCAGTTCAAGAGGTTTCTGATTTTTGGAAGTCGTAAACTGCATAGGGTGCTGGAAACTTAGTGTTAGCTTTTCATTAGTTGAAATCTAGGAGTGTATGTTGAGGTCATTGCATAAAGTCATGAGGAATTAGTTGATGTGTTTATTTCGTTAGTTGCTGGTTATTTGTCTTAACTTAGAAGCAGGACACATAAATGTTACATTTGCTTTTTTTTTTTTTTTTTTTTCTGGTCAGCTCTCTTTATGTTTCATCTGTGTTGCCTTGTCCTCCCAAGATCCTGTCTTCTTGTTATGCAGGGAAAAGAAGGGAAGCTTTTTAAACATGTTTTCTTGCTGTTGTTGAATAGTAATTTAGTTTAATGCTTTGCCCTTGTCCAAGGGAGGAAGGCCATCTTTCATGTTCACCATGTTGTAAGGGTTTTTTATCTTGTTTCTGTGTTTGTTTCTATCATTTGTGATATTGCAGGTGAATATGCAAATTGGTGTTTGGTGGCTCACAGAAAATGACCGGTGTTTTTTCATTAAGCAGAAAGAAAATCTATTGTATACTGCCCTGTAATCTGCATGTTTCCCATATTTCCATCACATTTTGTTTATTTTGATAACTTGGTGAGAGCTCAGTACACTGATCATCAGCAGGTGAGATGTCTGTGTATTTAGGGACTTAAAACACCTCCACTTCCTTCATAGTTAATCACAATGAAACTACACTGTTGAGCAAAAAAGCTGTGATTTCTGCTCAGTGAAATTTTTCTTTAATACCAGTCTTAGGTTTTTATGTCTGTAGAAGTAAGGCTGATCAGTGCACTCTTGCAAATGGTCCAGCACTTTATCCTAGAGATCAGGCATAGACTTTTATAAGGGTTAAGAGTTTTGTCATTTTCCTTAGCCTCTTCCTGCATTACGCACACTTTTACAGGAAGTCAGTGTTAAAACATCTACTTCTGTGTCAGTGTTTAGTGTCTTTAATTGTTGGCTGTACAGCTGCTAAACTAAAGAACACTTAATAGGGAAAAGATTATGACCAAATTATAAAGCATAGGTTTAGTGATTTTTTTTTTTTTTTTTTTACACACAACAGGACATTCTGTGACTGGTTAATGCATTGCAGAAAAAAGTTAGGAAGCCCCTTTTTTCCTTTTTTTTAAAAAAGTTTTTTTTTTTTATTCATGTGTTGCCTCAGTGCCCTAAATACTCCTGTGTCAGCAATTAGCAGGAGCAGTGTTTCATTAATCCGTCAGATCTCTGATGCAGCACATTTTAAGGCCAAGAGATAATAGGGAATCATTTGTTTAAACCTCAGGATTAGCTTCTGATGGATCAGGCTGCAGTGTCATTAACAGCAGTGATGGTAGAACTGTAAACCAAAGCAGTTGCACGGTGTGTGGTTGATACTCTTAAAATCGAGCAAAAGCTCTGTTGTCTTGTACTCCTAAGCTGATAAACATCACATAACTCACATAAATTCGAGGAATAGTTGTGTTATTTTTGATAGTGTTTATAGTTTCCTGTTGTATGAAACACTTAATATGTAGCCATAACACATCTGATATCAAATTCTTACTGAAAGAAACTTGGTTTTGTTTTTCCTAATGTTAATCTAGATGCATTTTACTATTATTAATACAAAAATCCATTCAAAATTGGATCCGATCCTTATAAAGCACAGTAGTTCTGTTAGACCAGAGGAGTTTTTATATTTCTTGTAAGCTTTTAGAATGAGGTGTTTTATTTCTGTGCTGAAGCACGAGCCTTTAAAAATGAGAACTCTTCAAAATGCTAGCAGTTGATTTAATTTGTAACTTACACAGTATATTGAACTTGCAGATTATTGTGCTCTTATATTATAGAGATAATAGAGGATTTATAGGTACTTTCTCCTTTTGATTGAGTAGTACTTCCAGAAGAATGCTGTAAGTGCAGTAGTGGCTGAAATGATAAATTTTGCAATCCTGTTTGGCTCCCATGTGGAGACAGGAAGGGCAGAGGCGTCATGTAGGACTGAATGGCAGATAGCAACTTGTCTACAGCATAATCACAGTCAGGTGTAAATGAGTTCCAATTCCCCTGCATTGACAGTATTAGTTCCTTTTTCAAGAAACCATGCTGCACAGAGTTGGGAGAGGTTGTCCACTGTGATCAGATATAATCTGAGCATTAGAAGACACAGAAACTGGCTACTTCTTGTTGCAGGCTGGCCACTCCTTTTGCTTCCTGGTGCACTAGCTTCTTCAGGATATTTTGCTTTTTAGGTCAATTGATCAGCATTCAAACCTTGCAGAAAATGAGGAGCTAAGGGCTTCCTCCTTATTCTACTGCCAAAACAACATAGCCTCCAGGTCAATCATGACCTATATATATAAATCCACTTTCCAAAATGTTCTCTTGCCTTATCTTCCAATACTGGAAGTGTTGTGGGGATTTAATTGAAGGCAGTGCTATCCTGGTCCTGGGTAGAGCCAAACAGATCTGTGCTTGGGTGTACTACAGGGGTGGGTGGGAGAGAAGCAAATGTATTTGCTTTCCTTTATCTTGAAATGCCTCACCTCATGTGAAGGCAAAACTATCCAGTAAAGCCAAAGCCAAGTGGAATTTTGTTTGTATCAATTTCAGTTGTTGTTATTCTTAATTGGAAAACAGCAGCAACTTGCTTGATCATTTTACTGTTAGACTGCATTACCTGTTGAGTTCATTGGCTCACGTGGTGGTCCTCTGCACTTCTGAATGGTTAGATTAGGTATAATGGCACTTCTTCTGCAAAAACTGTTATTGGAAGACATGTTGCTTTTTATAGGTAGACCTAAAGATATTTCAAATCAGAACCCTAATGGAATAATCGTGGTCATTAAGAAACTTGAACAACACCAAAAACATCCAGAACACCTGAAGGTAAATGAATAAATGTGATGGGCTATCTGAGATGATGGAGCTCTGTTCAGCAAAGATGTATTTATTAGTTTTTTAATTATATGGCTCATGGTGTAAAAATTGACCACTTACGTGAACTTCTTGCCAGTGGTAACAAATACCCAAAAAATAATTTCGTTGTGAAAGTCTTTTCTTCTGTGCTTTGGGCTAATGGCAACTTTGCAATATGCCTAGAAAATCAGAACTACCGTGTTAATTTTTCATCTGTTTTATACCTGGAGCTCCAGCTGTAGCATCACATGTATTGTACCTGCAGTAGTGTGACTTAAGTCTCTTTTAAAGAAAGGGGAACTTTCAGATAAACAAAGGTCAGTCTACTGTGGGATTGTATTAGTGCCATAGGTAGCCAGTGTAGCTGCATTTTCTGGTATGGGCTGTGGAGTTCTGCACAGAGTTTGTGATTTCCTCTTGTGCTTTCAGGATCAGCTGTCTAACATGGAGGAGAGACAGATATAGATAATTATTTCAATGTTCGCAATATAAGGAAAAATGAGTATTGTTATTTGGCCATGATGATGTGAAGCGCAAAGCAGACTTGGATATAGCTCCTACATTGCCTTTCTAACTTCGCTCTGAAATGTTTTGTACCTTAACACTTTCTTTTTGTTGTGTGTGGATTTTTTTCTTGGCCTTAGTGGGACAACATAGGAAGAAATAGTGAGTGTAAACTGGAGTGGATTAGACATGTGCCAGCTATGATGTCCAGTTTCATGGATTCCATATTTTTGGATAACCACCTCCTGTTACAGTTATTATATATAAAGGTGAAAGTATAGTGGTTTTCTTCATTCTGCAAAAAGTTGTGATTTTAATCTTGCTGACTTTACCTTCTAATTCATTTTTTTTCTTGTTGTAATCTTCTGTAATTTCTTCAGAGGGTAATGACAGTCTTCCTGATGTGCACTGTTTCCATATAGCACTCTAGTTGTTTTATTCTGTGAGACTTTTCAGTCTGGAAGTGATTAGTTTATTGCGCTGAACTGCTTGTCTTCCAAGTTACTCTTTCTAAATGATTCTGGTCTAATTGTGTTCTTTCAGCCCTTGTCCTCTCCAGCTGTCCCACCCATCTCTTTCAACTTGGTGAAACACTGGATGGTTTAGTGTACACTACAAAGAGTTAGAAGGAAAAGCAGTGTTCATTCTGCAGGTTTTGCATGAGGGCACTAAGAGCAGGCTGTCATAATCCTCAGTAGCTCTGTCTGTCTGCATGAGTCTGTACAGTGAATTCATCCTGATTGTCACCCTGGGGACCAAGAGGGGGTTTAGTTTCTCACAGATGCCTACCCCAACCCAAAAGCTGTTCTCTTCCATTCTGTGTTATGGCATTTGCAGAGCAACTCGCAAGAGCCCTGGGGATTTATCTGACATTAAAAAATAGGGGAAAAAAATGCTGCTGAGTGACCTTTTATTAACTAACCTTGAGCAACTTACCAGAGCTGCTGGGGTACAAGCAACACCATGGTGAATTCAAATTTAAAATTGGTGTGGGTGCATTTTCAGTTTTGTGTCTGTTAATGTGTGCCCTTACGCACTGGGTGGGTCTAGTTTTCCTAATAGGAATCCTTAGCTACTGCTTTGGAGAGATGATCCAGGCTTAGAGAGACTAGTTGATCAATAATAATTTATCTAAAAAAAAATAAAATAGGAAAACATCCCAGCAGAATATTTTTATAATCAACATCTGCGTATATTGGAAAAACCATTGGGAGTGCTTTTCACTGGGATGAATAAAAAAGCTGCATTTCCTCATCTGGTTATTTGAAAGCCTTTCTTGGCTTTGTTGATTGTCATTCTGGGGCCATGGTGAGAATCCCTTTTTCATTTAGAAAACCAGGGCTGTTTTGAGAGTGAGTCACTGTTTCTATGATTACTGGAGTTAAAAGGAAAGACTGAGCAGTTTGTCATTCGCATGTATCTTATGGGGCTTTCTCTTCCCTTCAAATTAAATTATTTTTATAGCATAGAATCATTGCAAATTCACCTGACTTGAGGCAATCTCGTCAATGATGATCATAGTGTTAAGACAGGCATGTAGTTATGGTAGGATGAGAGTAAATTACTTTTAAATTTGGGATGTTATTTTTGCACCTGAGAATAAGCCACTAAATAAGAAGCAATCTTATTGCATGTATCCAGCAGAACTCTATCTTCAGAGCTATTTGGCTTAAAAAAAAGAAAAAAAATGAAATTTGTCTCTGATGGATGGTGAATCAATAATCCCCTGCTGTAGATGAAGTGTTCCATATAGAAGCTCCATCCTAGTAGAGTAAATGGAGATTAGTCTTGCTAGGAGAGAAATCTTCTATCATAAGTCACTGAGGCTGCCTGCTTCTTCTATCTCTAGTGCCCCTGTCCTGTTTCTCTTCCATCTTTCCCACAGAGAATATTGTGCTGATGGAGATAGAATGGCTAACCTTGCTGTGTTACTACGTTTGCTTTTGTTTTATGAAAGTGAATATTGAAACACTTTTTGGGGATTCTTTAAAAATTATTTTTTGCTTAGAAGTCTTTTCCCATGTTCTCTTCTCCTAAATGTTATCAGTGACCCTTACACGCCCTATTTTGCCACGTATGCTCATGCAAAAGCTGAGTCCTGGGAAGAGAGAGAGGCAGTGAGAAGTAGAGGGGCTGCTGCAATGCCAAGCACTCCAGCCTGGGAACTGTCAGAGACTGCACAGTTCAGAAGGTGGATAATTTTTTTTTTTTTTTTTTTTTTTTTTTTTTTTTTTTTTTTTTTTTTTTTTTTTTTTGTTGGGGGACGGGGGAGAAAGTGTTCAATCCCTCTATGGGATTTCACTCTAAGAGTTTGACTTGATGAGTCTTTGGGTTCCTTCCAACTCACGGTATTCTGTGATATATAATGGTTTTACTTAGTATGATACCAAATTATTGAGTGGTGAGAATGGAGATGAATAGAGATACATACACTCTATTTATCTCACAGGTTGTAAGTGCAAAAGGCTACAATTCAAGATCTTGCGATAATTTGCATTTAAAACCCAAAAAAACCCAACTAAACAAAAAAGAAGATAATTTGGAGTCTTCATCATTCTCTGCTATTTCCTGATGGGATCAAATAATAGTAATAACAGTGCAAAAAAATCAAAAGCAGTGTGTAAATAGCCCTTTCTTTGAATTACTTTCCATTTAAGCAGTTTCTACATCTTTTAATGCCTATAAATAAGTTGAAAATTCTTGCAGTAATACATATATTGACAAACTAAGCTGTATGGGTTTTTTTCAGGCTTGTACTAAACAGCACCGTTAGAGGAATCCAGAACAGATATTCATGCTGTGTGACAGTCTTCCACCAACTGTTTTATTTCCTGTTTATATAAGGCTATTAGGTTGGAAGCTGTGCTCATCATGTAGGGGAGAAGGTGAAAACATGGCCTGGCTTGGCACTGAACCCTGTCAGAATTACACAGCCAGCCTTTGAGGTCTGTATCAGCTTTAAAGCCTGCCCCTTTGCCAAGGTGTAACCTATGCCAGCAACTACTTAAGGTTCTGGAGGCTATTAAAAAAAAATCTTGTGGATTCTGATGCAAGTGCCCTTAAGACAGCAAAGACTGTTCTGGGTACAGGCTGTTTTGATTCCTACTTAAATCATATGGCAAATTGGGCATGAATTACTAGAACCGGTGTGTTTTCAACATCCCTCTCACCTACACGGTCTGTTCATAAATTACCAGCATATGCTTGCCTGGGCTTTGTGGTTTGTTATGAGAAGAGAACGCCACTTCTCCTGAAGTAGCAGTAGGCTCTGTTTTAGCACAGTATCTAGTTCTAAATATGTTGCATGTAAAACCCAAAAGATTGCAGCGTTCATCCTTGTCGTGTGGATGTAGACTTCAGGTCTCAGATGCTTTAAATTATGATCTTACTTTGCTGATGTTCAATTGGATGATAGCCTGGATGTGGGATTCCGTAAAATAAATAGTTGATCTGGGGTGGTCCTGAATATAAAATTTGCAAATTTTTGTGTTGCTGATTTTTTTCTGACTGTACAAGTTATATAACATTATTTTTTGAGTTGTAAGCTGGCTGTTAGTGAAAGTTTTTACTGGAGATCGTAAATAAAATGCAGTTGGTTTAATTAATTAATTGTGTACTTAATGAGGACTCTATAATAAATACTTTCAGTGCAAGACCCCAGTGTGGCTTAAAATTCGCAAACCCAGTGATGCATTTTAGGGTCTCTTAATAAAATACTGTCAGATCTGGGCTTTGGCTTTGTGTCTGGGTGAGGAATGACATCCATGGTTTCTGTTACTATTGTAAACATTCTGCACTATTTAATATTAATAATGTGCCTTCATTTGTAAATTATTCTTAGAAAATGTAGAAATACTCTTTAAAATCCTCACTTATAAGAAAGATTTAACAAAATAAACTCTAAATCACTATTCTTTGATGAAGTAGGATATAATCCTCTTAGTATGCGTTCATGACGTAAAAGAGAAACAGCCATTCTGAACTTAACACTCATATAGACCTCCCCTGTTTGTAACATGCTCAGACACCTAGCATCACATGTAAGGAAAAAATACTTTAAAAAAAAAAAAAAGGCAGACAAGAACTAGGATAAAGTGCTCATTGTGTGCTCATGATGCTGCTGCTTTTAGAAGTAGGTGGCCTGTGGTCTTTCAGTCAGACTTGTTGCTCATCAAGAACAAGTGAGTATGCTACCTGTTAGCTTGCCTCCTATTTTTCATCTCATTGTTTATTATGAAGCAGGAGAGATGAAATGACATGTGGAAACTTAAGCATGTTTCTGTGTGTTTTCTCATTTTTAACTATTTTGATCAACTTCTGTTATTGCAGTCCTTTCTTAATGACAGTAAAGGCGGTGCTGCTTCTCTCTTCTACATTTCCATTAGGACTTCCTTTCAAATTTTAGTCTGTATTTCTCTTTCATGGTCAGATGGTCATTTGGGCCAGCTGTTTCTAGTCAGTCTCTTATCTCTCAGAATCAATCTGTGTGAAAAATGGGACAAGTTGGTGTACTTGAATATGTTTCCCCTCCCATGCTGTGATCTCCCTGAAAATGCCTGTAATCATTGTTCTGTCATTTTTGGAGGGGAGGGGAAAGGTATAGTCTTTATTTTTGAAGGCTACAAGCCATGCTGTATTTCAGTTTCTGAATTTTACATTGACAGGAGGCAGATTGCAGTGAAGACCATAAACTGACAGTTTAGGGCAAGCATGCTATTGCCTGAGGCAGTCAGGGATGTAGCCCACTCCATCCTTCTGACTTAGGACATTCGTTTCTCCTGAGGTTCCTTGTCCTTTCTGATGATAGATTGAGAAAGACAAGCAGCACATGGGTAGACAAACACCTCACCCAGGCACTTGGTGCCATTTAACAGTTTCTTCCTGCATTTGACATTTTCATTTCCCTTCTTCACCTCACTCATCACTAACTGTTTGGGTCTTATTTTCTGTACACAACACTAATAGAGAATGACAGAATACAAATACAAGCTCCACTACTCATTTTATATGCTATATATTCTACCAAAATTATATAGGAGGTTCAGCAGCTGGACCATGAAAGGAATGCTTAAGATTTAATTGATGTTGACCTTATGCAACTATCATTCAGGATAAAGTGTTGGGTGTTTGGTTGGGTTTTTTTTGATTTTGTTTGAATGGTTGGAGTTTTTTCCTTGTTTTTTAATGAAACATCAATTCCTAAGAATGTGTAATGTTTAATTTATTGATCTGTAATTATTTTCTGTTTACCATCACAGTACCACTGTCAAAAATCCTGAACCCATTAGAAATCTACAGTCAAGTAGTCTGTCCCATGTTTTGAGTATGGCTGAATTGTTGAAGTCATAATTTGAAAAGGGAAAGAAAGTAGTCTCTTGGAATAGGAAATATTTTTTACCTACTCAAACCTAATGAAGGTACAAATGGCAGTGATAAGGGTGAATTAAAAGAAAATGAGGCTTCCAGTGTTCTGCTTCTTCTCCCTGCAGGTGCTTCAGTGTGTGGTGTAGAACAGTTCATGGAGCTGTGGTAATGCGCTTTTTTGATGCAGTTCAGAGAAACTTAAATCAAGTTTTAGAGGTTTATTTAAGCCAAAGGAGTCTGTCTGCAGGCTGAAGACCAGGTACACTGTAGCCTGATCAGTCATAAAGTGAATGTGTGAGCTTTTGTATTGTTTTGTATTGTTGAAAATAATGGGAAGCAAAAGAAGCTCATCCTCTGTGGACTTCAGTTGCTGAAGAACTTGGCAATACTCATTTGCTCAAGGATCATGAAGAGCTATATTGGCTTTACAGGACAAAAATGTGCCTTCTTACCTTCTTTCATTGTATCCGTCCTGACTCTAACAGAGGTGCATCTTTGCATCTTAAATAATGTGAGAAAAACTTAAGCTCCTTGGTTTTGAGTTTTTGGGGTGTGTTTTGGGGTTTTTCTTCTTGTTGTTGTTGTTTTTTTTTTTTTTTTTTTTTTTTTTTTTCCCTGCGAGATACAGTTCTTCTTCCTTTGTATACAAAACAATTAAGGTGTTTTGGTTTTGGTTGGTGGGTTGTTGTTGTTGTGGTTTTTTTTTTTTTTTTTTTTTTTTTTTTTTTTTTTTTTTTTTTTTTTTGGGGAAGTTATGTGCCAGAATATATCAGTCTGGCTAGATCTTCATTCTCAGGTGTCTGTATACATATGCTGTTTAAACTTCTTGGACATTGAGCTGCCATGGGGCAAATTGTGAAGACACAGAAAGGTTTGGACTTTGTGTAGATATTGCAGGTGTATACATCTTTCATTTATTTATGATCCACTGTTCTGGAAAATATGAAAATTCTCATGAAATCTGTTATTACATTGAGAAACTCATTACACTGAGGTATGAAGCTCTCCTGACCACTCTCATAGATTTGGTTCTCCAACTTTATTTTATGGATAGACAACTACATGTAAAATCAAATATGTCGCCAAAAGGATAATGCTACTGCATATTTAGTATTAATGCAGAAAAGCTGTTAATTGTAAAATACAGAAAGGAGTATAATGAGCATTTGCAGATGCTTTGCTGAGAGTTAAAAAGAGCAGTATGCTGGATTCCTTCAAGGAAAAAAAGGAAAGATTAATTTTTTATAATAATCTATAATATTACTCATAAATTTTCCAATTTCTCTGCTACTTAGCTACAATAGATTATTTATAACATAAAAGGTATTAATTTAAAAGACTGAGGTCTAGATAAGCCAGCTTTCTTTTTTAATAGACCATTTACAGGGTGTGTAGCAAGAGTTTTGCAGATAATATTTCTTATTGCATTAAAATAATTACTTGTTTCAGGTTGTATTATTCCAGACATTTGTACTCTGAGGAGGAGTACATGATAGGATTTAGACTTCATATGTGATGATATAGCACCAGGTTCCCATGTGGAAAATCTGGATTTCTTTTGGTAAATTATTTGCTTTAGTTCTGAGCATTTATGTAGTAAAATACTGCATGCCATTAATGTGTCAAACCTTTTTGTGTTGGCTGTCTTTTGGTTTAAAGTATATCTTCCCTTAAGCATTTCTTCCTTACAAACATGAATTAAGACTGTTTTCTAGCCTATGAGCTGTTTTTTCCTCTGCTTTAAGGCATGTTTATCCTTAAATATAGAAACAAGGGCAGGATATTATATTTCTTTTATCATAGATGCTTCAGTCAGGCAAGCATGATTTTCTTGCACTTATGCATTTGTGTTTTAACTTGGAAAATACACAGATTTACTAAATTACCCTCTGAATGAATAATACCTGAGAAAGAAGTCAAAACCAGTCGCTGTCAAAATCATAATTCTGAAATCTTAAGGAGGTAGCAAAAATTGGCGTTGGTTTATACTCCCAAGAAAGTTTGAAGTATAATATTTCTCTGTAGGCACATGAATCTCAGTACCCTGTGCAAATAAAACTTCTGTGAAGTCTTCAGTTGCCAAAAGCTTGCTAAATTGATTTACCCTGTGTCTGCCTTCTTAAATAGTTCCCTGTTTGGAAGACAAAGGTTACATGCGAATATTAAAGCAGCCTTCATCTTATATTTGCTCAGTGTTACCGTGTGTCTTGGTTTAGGGCAAATTTCAGAGGAAGCTTCTGAATAGGGTCTCTCTGGGAAGCAAACCCAAATGGCCCCTCCCCTAACAGTCTGGGAGAAAATCTCCTTAGAGAAAAGTGGAAAAAAACTATTTGTTTAACAAACAAAGTGCCCACAAGCACAAAGAATAAATAACATGTAACAATAAAACCTCTTGCTGGTCTGAAGAGAGGTGGCAAAGCTGAAAGAAGTCTTTGCTATGGGTTAGCTGGGCTCACTCACTCTCTTGACTGAGTGAAAAATGCTGAGGCCCAGGCCCTGGCGGGCTGCAGGTGCGAGCTCTTCCGAGTTTTTCAGTCCAGAGCAGGTTTAAACAGTCACAAGAACAATAAAAAAAACAAACAACAGTCTAGGGAGTTGCTCTGTCTGAGCTAGCTAAAATTAACTAAAAGCAAAGAGATCTGTTCGCTGTCTGTCCATGCCGTGGATGAGCACAGTCCAGAAGTGGAATGCAGAGGAGTGAACGCTGTTTCTCAAAACAAACCGCACACTCCTTCTTCCCCCTGCTTCACTCTAAAAACCACTTTTAAAGGTGCAGAACCCAACATACTGCACAAACAGAATAGACAATTGAGGATACAAGCATCAAAAAGTCACCCCAAGACACCATGCTTCAAATCCAAAAGCTTTTTGGCTTTTGCTGCCCATTTGTGGCTCATTTCAGGAGCTGACTTGTCCTTCCTTGAGTATGCCCAGCCAATGACTGGGACTTAACTGGATCTTCAGGACTTAGAGGACCTCTGTGCTTTCTGGTATTACCCCGCTTCCTTACGATTTCTAGCATAGGTAGTTGGAGACTGGACAATACTTTTGTCAGGGGGAAAATATAATATGAAATGATGATCCAGTTTACTGGAGTTTTTCATGTGAAATAGCTGTGTAGGTTTTAAGACTGACAAATTTCTTGAAGGTCCACTTATTTAGTAAGAATGCAAAAATAGTATTTCTCTAAGAACTTGCAGACTGTTTGGGGCCATCTTTGTCCTATAAAATAGAAAATGCTTGACATCAAATGTTACTTTTCTCATTTCAGCTGCAAGTACAAGGCAATAGGAGAAGATGCTGTATGTATTGTGTTTGTTTGGGTTTTTTTTTTTATAACTACATAACACAACAGGCATTCATTTAAAGTTAAGCCAAATTTCCATGAATTATCTTAGCATTTAATGCTCTTTTTATACTGGCATTTACTAGTATATGGTTGAACATGGTGTTTTTTGGTCTTACCATTTCTCCTCTTGACGTGCCCTTTCTGCTAGAATGGTATGAAATCAGTTAAGATGTTCTGTCATGAAAATCATTACATGGAACAGCATCGCTCGCTCTCTGCTTCTCGTGCATTTAAAGTAATATGCAGGGAAGTCTGGCCTGCAGAAATTTGTTCTATTACAGGTGTATAACTGACAGTGAGGAGGTTTTCTTCTGGTGTGGAATTGGCAGTAGATACCAGGGAAAGGTGGGTTAATCTGATTGCCTGCATAGCTGATACAGAACTAAAGCAGAATGTTAGTTTTTGCTGCTTCCCCCCCATTCAAAATTAACTTGTTTTTCCTCATTTGTATCACAAGTAAATGCTGTGTAGCTCTGTTTGTTTCTCCCCTTGACTTCCTTCTACGGGTCTCTATATTAAGAATCTTGAATGTTTGTTTCAGTTATGATGAAGGGCATCCTAGAGTCTGATTATGGAACTAGATAGCATACTTCAGCATTACAAGTAACTTAAGCATATGCTTGGAGATGATATAGCATATGTTATGGAAGGAAAATTTTATGTGTAATCACTCTTGCAGCAAAATGGAAAACAATAAAGTCAAGAAAGGACATCTGGAATCATGTTCTCTGGCCAATGACCTTTACTTTTTCAAAAAGGAAGTTGATGTATTTCTCAAATATATCAACAGCTTCCAAGTAGGGTAGATATTGCTCAATGCCCTTTACAGGCAGGGCTAAGGGTTACTAAGTTTTGTTACTGATGTGTAGTGCCAACTGTGTTTGTAAAAATCACTATTTTTGATATGTGCTCAGTAATTTGAACTGCTACAAGATTGAAAGTGGCTCTGGATGGAGGTAGACAAGATGCTTAGTGTTACTGGAAGATCTTGAAAAGAGAAGGTATGAGAGATACAGAATTCCAAGCTCAAAAGGTCATGTTTTTGTTGGAAAGAAGCAGAAGTATGCAGTAGCAGGAGATGGAGGATGATAAATACAAGGGAAGTTATTTTAAGAGGATACTTCTGATTTTTTTTTCTGTGTTATTTTGAACTGGCATTTTTTCTTCTCACATCTTTGGCGCCAAACTTGTGTCCAAACTACCCTTTTTCTTCACAGAAGGAATACACATGGTAGTTCTTGGCATAAAGTGCAGATTTGAAGCACATGTCATCTTTACATACAATTGAACTGGGTTTTGGTAGTTGCTACAAAATTTAACATCTCTTGATTCTCCTCCTGCATGGGATTCCCTTGGTTGCTTATGTTCTCTTTCCCCAAACTCTTTTGCCTGGCTTACTGACAATGTCATCTGCTTCCTTCTCTGTCTTGAGAGAGCTGAGTTGTTGAGATATAATTAGCAAAATGTAGTGGGTGGAACAGGGAGCTAAGTCAGTGCTTTGGATGGTTGTCAGGAACATGTCTCTTTCCTTTTTTTAAAATCTTTTTTAAATTTCTAAGGAATATTGTAGTGTACTTTGAAGATATGTTCAGATGTACAAGTGAAATATGGATGATACAACAAACTCCAGTCTCTGAATTTAAAGGGTAGAGGAACACAATAGACATATTTTGGAGATACACAATTTCAGTGGAGAAGAATTCATAAGTAAACTTACACACTTTGAAATACTAATTTTCTGTTGTCGGGTTATTATTTCCACTGCATCTTGAAAATGAAAGAGTAAAATGGGCTATAAAAACCAGTAAATGCGTTGGAAACAAAGAAAGCTATAAAAAATTTACTTTAAAGGCCAAAATTTGTTACAAGGCGCCAGTATTGTGAATGGCTAATTTATGCATAAAGACTGAATTGTGTTTTGCAGAATGTCTTTTGTTCTAGTTTATCTCTTCATACAGTAGTCCTCTAATCATTAAATATAGTTTACTTATGCTGGAAGACAAAGTACTGTTTGTTTACAAATCTACACAGTGATCTTGAGAGGAAAGAATGTATAGTCCTATTGTATTCATGCAAGTGCCTTTTTCATCTTTGGTCAAGACTAAAATTCACTGTGGTCAAAAAAAAAGGGAGGTTTTTTTGCATATCCTTGGTGGTTTTTTTTTAGTATGTATACAATGAACTATTTCTTGGCCAATAGGATTTTTAATAGAATGGTTTGTAATTGTTTTAAATGGTCCTGATATGTTCCACTGTGTCAGAAAATATTATGCTGGAATTATGAGTTGGGGTTTTGTTCTTGAAACAATGTTGTATTTCTAAAACTAGAGAAGGGTGCTCGGGATGGTTTGGGCTTGGTCTGTACAACATAATTTGTATGCTGCTGGGAAAAAGAGGATCTTGCCCTTACCAGAATTTAGTCTCAAGTGCCTTAAAAATTTAATCACTGTAAAGATCAATATATAAAGTAGTTAGTCAATATTTCGCAAAGCTTAAGGGAAGTTTGGAGTTACAAGATTTTAATGAATTATTGAATGCCACTTGCAGGAGAGAGATTTAAATAAACTAAGAATACTTTCCTTTTCCTTTTTTTGTTTTTCTTTATGGAGTGCGTTGCTCCGTTAAGAGAAGCCTAAAGTATCCTAAGGCTGAAAGACTGTTTGTGCAGAAGTCACTTACCAGGCATGGCTTGCCCCAGAATTATTTGGAATGATCATATTATAAATGCATAGACTTTCAGGGCTACATGTAAACTGAATGCCATCTCATAAATTATTCATAATAGCCCACAGGTATAATTATCCAGAGAAGTGAAAATGAAGGAAATTACTTCCTATTAATGTTTGCTTATTCAGATAATTATTTTACTTATTTTTATTCAGATTTTAATCCTACATTATCTGAGTCGTGCTCACACTCATATATGTGTACTTTGCAAGCATTGTCTTGTGATATAAAACCATGAAAGATGCATGACTATTGCGTGTTTCTATTTCTTCACCAAATGATACATTTTATTTCACTCCTCTCAGTTGCCTTTTCACACAACAACTTCCTGCTTTATTTCAAGTGCAGAATACAGACTTGCCGTATTCCAACACGAGCTTCAGTGCATTACGGGGTTTAAGGAGGGTGCCGAGGTTGATGAAAGTGGCACTCTCCAAGCTGCCATGTATAAAATATGAGTGTCGTATATGGAAAATAAAAGGCCTCTGCATGAAAGAGCGTCAAGGAGAACAAAATTGCTTTAGGTCTTACTCTGCAAACAGGCGTATATATAAATGTTTTTGCTAATGTGAGTAGTCCCATTGAATCAAATTAATCATGTTTGGTGTTTAAGATAAGGACTCAATCCTCAAACCTCTCTAGAACAAGTGCAAAATTTATTACAGCTCTTCTCTGCTTTGCAGTAGCTGGAGTTGGTGATGTCCATGTTGCCTCTCAGCTTTTGTTAAAAAGACTACAGTAAGAGAGAAAAAAATCTATATATATTTCTTCTTTTGAAATTAATTTTTGCCACTCTATTTTGTTATTTTTCTAGTGTTTCTGTGAATGACAGCAGCCCTTGAGTTGTCATAGTTTTTTCAAGCATGACAAAGAGCTAGAACTCATTTTTAAATCAATTTCTTTGTCTGCTCTTTGCTTCTTTTGAAGCATTGTCTTCTATTTGTAGTTAGAGCGGATCATGGAAACTAAGTTCTTAAGTTAACATAAAATCAAGCACCCCAGCTCAGTCGAAAGAACAAGGGGATTGAATTATTTCTTTTGTGTGCTGAGACCAGACAACTTCTGTAATTTTAGTTGTTTTAGCTTTTCCAGTTGATAGTGGCAAGAGACTTCTTGTAGGGTCACACATCTTACTTTTCTTGGCTGCCTTCCTTAGTATGGGATGAATTAGCTTATAGATGTACTGTTGACTCTTTATTATAGAGAGGTTGTAAATTACTAAGTTAAATAATGGCATTTAGAGAGCTGAGAGACAGTGAGTGGTTTCATTGGTATTTGTGCAGTTCACTCCGTTGGGAATCCTCTTCAGAAACAGTGCTGCAGCTGCACGGTATCAGCACCACTTTCATTGCTGGGCCTCTGTAAAGCAGAAATAAGTGAATGGTCTTTGCTTTTTCTTGATCTGTCCCTGATCCCTCCATAGCTTGAATTAAAATGTATGTAATTCTGTATTTTAATGAAAAAATGTTTCTTTACGTGTTAATATCTACACAGACTGGTAAATAATACAGTAACTCTGAAGGATCTGGAGTAACAAAGATATGAAATTAGTAGTGATATGTAATTGTCTTGGACAATAGGACAAGGGATATTGGCTTTAAATTGAAAGAGTGTACTATTAGATTGGATATAAGAAAGAAATTAGAAGAATTTCTTACTGCAAAGGTGGTGAGGCACTGGAACATGCTGCCAAGAAAAATCGTGGATTTTTCTTCCCATTCCTGGAAGTGTTCAAGGTGAGGTTTAATGGATCCATGAGCCAATCTGGTCTAATGGAGGGTGTCCGTGTCAAGGGGGCTGGAATGCCATGATCTTTAAGGTCCCTTATAACTCAAACTATTCTATGATAATCAGGTTTGATCAGTTGCAGTTGATACATGTTGGTCTATAAAAATACTTACCGGCAAATTTTAAGATTTAGTTAATCAAAAGCTTCAAACAAAAAAATATTGGTACTTGGAATTGGTCATCACTTGGTCTTTGTTTCTTTGTGAACTTCAATAGTCTTGGCTTAGCAGAGTTAGAATTGCATGTTCTTTCATGGGGAATAGGGTTTGCAGTAGTAGGGCTCCAGATGCAGTGGTGTATTTCAGCTGCAGTGGGTATTGGGTAGGGTAGCACTGCATCATTGACACCAGCAACCCCCGCAGACTTTGACAGAAGAGAACATAAATGAGGATGAAAAAAGACCGTGTGATAGAAATCCATCTGGCTCTTACATCTTTACCTCATCAATTATGAACTCCATGTGTTTGTGTTCAGGGACTCTAACAGCCCCTCACGATACATCTCCACCCTGTGCTGTCTTCTCTCATTCACATAGATGAGCTGGTGCCAGCTTCCATCATCAGATGAGTAAAACTGTGGATGTCAGTTTGTGTGACAGTTTATCCGTCTATGTTCACTCCATAAACCTCATTGTCAGTAGATGGCTGTCATCAAACTTGGATATGAAAATGTGGATGTAAATAAATCAAACAGTCAAAGAATTTCCTGCTGGCGGTGAGATTCAGAGACTTTTTGTAGAAATACCTTTATACTATTGGATCCCTGAGCCAGTTGACTCAGATCCACTAAATTTTGCAGACATGAACCTCTGGGGAACAGACAGTCTGTTCCAGTCTGGAATACCACTGAAGACTTCCCACAGTGTCCTTTACATTTCACTTGTATGAAACTAAACCCTCAAAAATTGCCATTAACACTAAGAACAGGGTCATGCCTGCATTGCGTGTTACCAGACCAGCACACATAAGGATGGAGCCAAGGCTCATGCTGGAGAATATCTGATTCTCAGCTCATCTATCCCTGAATGGTTTTGGTCAAATGATATAGAATTCTGTCTTCTCATCTTACTTCATGACCTTTAGCTGATTTTTTTTTTCCCCATCCCTTAGTATATCACTGTATTCCCTGCACCATCTCCTTCTTCCACTCTCTTCTTTATAATTTTCTCTATTTCTGTATTTTTGGGAAGGTTTGGTCTTAGAGTTTGGTTAATGGTGTCTACATTTTAACTGTGTTGAGTTTTAGCATTTGAGGGCTGTTCGCAGTTCTTGTGGAGGTATAGATGGAAGAAGGATAGAATCAACCTGTCATAGGTGGATGCATGATACATCTATTTTTGTTGCCAAATGTTAGAGTATTAGAATTTTTTGCTGACATCAGGATTTGTCAAATGGTCCCTTTTCATAGATGTTTTGAAGAATTCCCAGTATATTTAAGAGACTTAGTCTGCTACTGAGGATGGTCTTCTTGAACAGGGGTTCCATGACTGCTCTTCCTCTTTTGCTTAAGCTGTGAAGGGTATTAGTAAACTGATTTTATTTGAATGAATGAACAGTATCTTACTTTTTTTGTACTGTTTCCTGAAGTCCATTTAAATCAACTGTCTTCCTTCTGTTTGATTTTTCCTGGGTTTCTCAGCAGCATTTTACAAACTCCTCTGTAAAACCTCAGAAATGTAAAATGTGCAACTATGTTAGGACATAAACAACAACTTACATTTGGAACTTAAAAAAAAAAAAAATAAATCCAAGAACTTTGATTGGAACACATTTCTAATTTTAGGAGAATAAAGAACATAGTTACTTAATTCTTTTCCTTAAATTAAAACCTTTTGGGGAAAGCAAAAAAGATACTTTAAAAGTGCAAGGCATGAAAACAGTTTTTTAGATTTTTCTAAACTTTAATGAAATGTGAAAGTTCATCCTTGGGCATTAAAATCTTATTGTACCATGGTCCAGTATCTCTCATTTGTCCACTTCTTTTGCTTTCCTCTTCACTTTAACAAGTGACCACGTGCACCAGCTAAATGTCTGATAAATCTCCAGGCAAAGCTGGGTTGACTTGTGTGGAACTGACTTTAAAAATATTTGATGGAACATTGCTTCAGTCTCTGAATACTTGTCAGCTTAGATTTATTACAGCTGCTCCCACTACAGAGATGTGCACTTTGGTCCTTAGGGATCTTTCCCTCTCTTTTGCTGTGTAGCCGCAGCTATTGTGGCGTCACAGTTGATCTATTATTCACTTTGACACTTTTGAGTCCAGCAGAACATTGGTAGGGTAACATCATCACGGCTTCTGGGTTACTTTTCTCTCCTATGTGGGAGTGTGTTGGGGTTTTTGAGTGAAAGTGCTTCTTGACTGGTGAGGGTTTTGGTTTGCTCGTTTGTTGGCATTTTTTGGGTGAATGCTACATTTTATTAATTTAGGGAAAAAATGTTCCAATGTCTTCTGAAGGTTTGCATAATGCATACCTGTGAAATAAATGTGTTTGGGTATCAACAACTTTCCTTAATAGATATATTTTATACATTTGTATTTGATGTAGTCATAGCCCAAGTTTTTGTGTGCAGAAGTGGGTATCTGCATGTGGTTGATGTGGGAATAGGAATGATAAGAAATTACTTTGGAAGATCATTAATAAATACATCAATCTCATGAAACTATTGTCTTAGTTAAGGGTAACTTGTTCTTTATTTTCAGCACTTCCACCGAGAAATTCAGAGCTTGTATAAAATTACAGCTGGCATGACATATTTCTATAATTTGTAAATTAGGTGTTCTTAAAGATACTTGTTGACTCTCTGAAAATACCTATGATTTAGTGCACTCTGATATCAGCAGGAAAAGATAATTTTACTCAAATGAGCAAAGCGCGTTGTTTCAATGTTGTAAGCAAAGATGACTTAGTTACACATCTACTATTGATCATAACACCATGAATAAATTGTCGTTTAAAAAACCCACACCAAAAAAATCCCAACAAAACCCCACCACAAAACAAGCCTCACCAAACTTCTTAAAAAAAAAAATAAAAAATCAATGCTGCCAATATACGGAGTGGAGTCAATTGGAACTGATAATAAATCAACAACAATTTTAATTAAATTGGAAACCTTTGAGCAGTCTGACCAGGAAAAAAATTTATAGCCTATGTATTACCATATTTGTGTCTCAGGTGATTTGAGAAAAACTTCAGTCGTCAAGGTTAATCATGCAGTAAGTGTATTTATGGCTCTCAGTAACATAAAAAAGTATATTCTCTAATGTCTTAAGTGGTAGTATCATTTAAGATTTCAGTCAGCATCTCTCTTCTGCCCTCAGAATAAAATTCTTCCCCCTCCCTTTCCCTGCATCTGTACAGGAAAAGTGTGGGTCAAAACTACAGAACCTTTTAGTGTTAGTGGTCAGCTGTGCTATTTAAAGTTCTTCTAAGTGGAGCCCCATAGAGCTGGTCATTTATCACTTTAGAGTGGACTGAGTTAGCACTGTGGAGGTCAGTTAAATGTTCCTTCAAGAATTTTCTTCTGAGCCTTGGGGTAAAAGTATAAATGTTGACTTGTTACCACCCCTTGTCAGAGAAACTGCGGTTGACAAACTTGAAACTGGTTATGATCCTGGCACGCAGTACTAAGCCATCCTCTGCTTCATGAAGAATTGAGATTTAGATTGACCCACTTTTCCTTTATCTAACAAATTCCAGGTTTGCTTCTGTTCAAACAGAACTAACTGAAAATTCAGTTTCCAGGAGAAACTAGGTGCATTTGTACTAGAGGCAAATTATTTTGATTGAAATATGTTTTTATATTTTTTCCACAAGGTATTTACTTGATGCTCTAGACTTTTCACCTATTAATAAGAAAAGGATTACACAAAAAATGCATAGTAAAATACTTTTTTTTCCCTTGGTTTTACTGAATTAATGTCTTCAGCTAATACAATAAATTAAAGCATTTTAGCCCACAAAGAGTAAGGTGAGGTGAAGGAGTCAGATGTTGCACTCTGTCTGTAAAGCTGCAAGCAGAAAGCTTCAGTGAGGAATAGAAGTGGAGAAGTACCAGTATTAACAGTCTTGTACAGTAAATTTTGTCATATGAATTCTCAGTTCTCTGAGGAGAGGGCAATTGTTACTAGAGCATATCTGTAATCTCAGAGGAACTGAGTGAGAATGAGTGAATCTGTAAGGTAATTGGAGAATTTGAGTATTTTTATAAAACGCTAATAATCTCACCTGGAAAGGTAATGGTTAGCTGGCAGTTTGAGTTTTTTAGTCTGAAGCTCTGGGTTTTTTTAAGGAACTGCAGCATCCAGTGCAAAGCATCCACTTCCACTTTGACTCAGAGAACCGACCACGCTCTGGGTGCCCAGCACAAGCCTAGAAAGTGCTAATGTTCTCCCTGAAAATGGGTCAGTGGGCTGTTTAGTGCTAGCATGTTCTCCGTGGTGACCATTAAGATAATTGCCGCCATACTTTTACCTGGTTCCTTCAGCCCACAGCTATTATTTTAGATAGGTATTGAATCAAACCCATTGTATTGGCTCTGAGAATAAGGCGTGGGATTTAATCCGTTCCCAGTCCTCATTGCTTCTGTGCTGTGTGAAGTGGTTCATTGTCCTTGGGTTAAATGTCCCTTAGGTTTTCTGCTGTATGAAATGCACTTCTCTTGAGTATTTCCTATCAGCATTAAGAGCAGGCTTAGCTAATGTGCTGTGTCATGTTTACATTTTATTGCAGTCTTATTTATTTCTACTAAGACTTTAATTGAAATTTCAGTGCTCACAAGATTAAAATAATCTATTGAATAATTTAATAGAGTTTTAATTTTGGGAATGTAAATTTGTGCTTTAAAGTTGATTCATTTTATTCTCTTGGCTGAGTTCAGGTTGCTGTTAAGGAACAGGCTCCCAACCACTGGATAGCCTCTCCAAGCATGTAGGATACTTCCAATTCTTGACTGGGTTCTTTTATTTTCTTCCTTTTTAAAGAAATCCAACTTGCAATGATATGTTACTCAGTGTTGTCTGTTTGGTTCTTTTGTTTTGGCTGTTGTTTTTTATTTCTCTCAAAACCACCTTTGAGAGCCAAGTGTCAGGCTTAGCTTCAACCACAAAAGGTTTGTGATGCAGGTATGGGGTAAAGGGATGAAGGAAAATGCTCTTGTCTAAATTAGTTATTTATAAGGACAAGAATTTATTAGGTTTTGAAGAGTGCAATATGGATTTGCTAGTGTCTAAAAACTTAGGGAAGTGTTTCAAGGTAGAAGTTCTTTAGAATACATATAGTTTTTTTAGAAGCTAGGACTATGAAATTATTTTAAAATTACTATTTTAAGTCATTCAAGGGTTTCTATATGTAGTGTTACTTAAAATGATGAATTTATTTCAGTTGTTCAGAAAGTTAGTAGTTAGCCAAGAGGAATGATGACAGAAATTTTTGAAGTTCTATTTGTCAGTAGATAGAGAGTATTATAAAGGCAGTATTTTGGTGTGAGAAGTCCGTGCTCAGGGCTTCTTCAGATATGCTTTCAAGGCAAGCTTAATTAAATAATAATTCATCTGCTCTTTGTGTAACACAGAGTGTCCTCTAGACCCCTGTGCTGCTATTTTCTATAAAGAATTTGTCTACCGTTCATGGGTATATCTCTACTGTAGGTTTCAAGTGCTTTATGCCTATTTTAAAATCATGATTAGGTAAACAGTTTGGGATTTCACACAAAGGCTGAGCCAGTGTTCATACTGTACTGCTCAGAGACGAGTACTGTGTGAATGCTGCTTGGTTAATCAAAGTGACTGAGTACCTTGTTGTTAGTTTTCACTTTGAACCTCATACCTAATTTGCCCTTTTCAATTAACACCCTGCACACCCCCACAATAAATAACAGTGTGTGTGAGGTCTTGACTAAACAATTTCATTAAAAAAGAAGGAGCCATTTATTTCCCATTCCATTTATTTCCTTTCCCCATCAGTTGAAGGCCTGCCCTTAGCTTTCAGCAGGCTGCCTGTTGAAGAGCAGATGCTGAAGTATCAAAGCCCTCTCTCCTAGATGGTGGAGAGCTTTGTCCATGTGTTCATACTAGTTACGACATTTAGTGCTAGAATCCTTTGTCTTGCCCCATCTTCCCCATCTTTGCCCCATTTTTGCCCCTGTACTCAGCTCTGGTGAGGCTGCACCTTGAGTCCTGTGTCCAGTTTTGAGCCCCTCAGTTCAGGAATGACATTGAGGAGCTGAGGCAAGTCCAGAGAAGGGCAGCAGAGCTGGTGAGGGGTCTGCAGGGTAAGTCCTTTGAGGAATGGCCGAGGGAGCTGGGGTTATTTAGCCTGGAGAAGAGGAGGCTCAGGAATGACCTTACCATGCCCTAAAACTACTTGAAAGGAGCCAAGTGGAGGTTGGGCTCTTCTTCCAGGCAACCAGGGAGACGCCAAGAGGACATATGGCCTCAAGCTGTTCCAGGGAGGTTCAGGTTCAAGGAGGTTCAGGTTGAATGAGGAGGAATTTTTTCATAGGGAGGCTGATTAGATATTGAAATTGGTTGCCCAGGGAGGTGGTGGACACTGTCCCTGGAGGTGTTCAGAGAAAGGCTGGACATGGCACTGAGTACCGTGATCTACCTTGCAGGGTGGTGTCCACTCATAGGTTGAAATCAACAATCTCAGGGACCTTCCAGTGTAATTGATTATGTGATTCTGTAGTGATGGGTGGGTATTGCTGGGGTGTGTTATTTTACTAACTTTTTTAGGTTATGGGGCAATGCACTGCTAATTCAGTTCCATGCCATTTACTGTGAGCCACACTGATTGTATGTTGTCTGTCACCTCTTGAATACTCAATATAAAGACTGGCCTAATACACAAATCAGCAGGGAGACAGGTGTGTCTTTTGTAGCTTACATTTTAAATAAATGCTCAAAATTAATTACCTGGAGTATTAAAGGAAAACAAGGAGTGTAAAAATGATGGACTGCTTGCCATCTTCTTCTTTGGCCTGTGCATGTGAAGTAGGTGAAAAGTACTCTGCCAAATAAAATCTCTTGTGGATGGGCAGAACAGGAATTTTGTGACTGCATATTCAGCATGTTTTAAAATGGAAGGTGAGCTGAAGAGCTGTTTGGAAGATTGCTGCATGGTCAGTGATGGACATCTAGGGAAAGGAGAGAGATGCTGTATTAACAGGATCAGTACAAAATAAGTCTGGCTAATTAGGACAGTCTACCTTCATTCTGTCTGATGATTTGGCATGTTTCATAATCTTAAATGTGTCAATCTACTAGAAGTCTTTCAAGGGAAGTGCTAAGTTTTATTTTTTAATCTGAAACCAAGGTCTGAAGGACTAAAAATGTTTGAGGGTAATAGTATCACCTGGAAAAGTAAATTATGCGTATTTGGGTATTTCAAATTATGAAGAATTGTATACATTATGTAGGCTGCTAATTCTGCAGTGATGAATCCAGTGTATGCACAGTTACGCTGGAACAAAAATGCTTTTGCTGACAGTTAATTTCTCTTGCTGAGTGCATGTATAAGTATATGTCAGGGCTTTTGCGTTCACAGCTAGCCCAGCAAAGCTTTCATCTCTGGTTTTCATGGAGAGCTTGTGGGATACTGCAGTGTGCTGTGCTGAGCTGCAGGTTCCCAAGGGCCCAGTTGCACCCATTTGTGTGTTTATTCTCTGTACTCTTTGGAAATTCAGGAACAAGTGAGAAATTATGTTGATTACACTGAAATAAAGATGTGCTTTATCCCTGAAAATTGAGTTGCAGAAGCTAGCTTATATGTTTAGTTGGCTAAGGATTCCTTGTGTGCTTAAGTTCTTGGACATCTTTCACCTCTCTCCAAGATCCCAATTTAAATCCAGCACTCAGGGATATTGTGCGGATTTGTACACTTGCTGGTGGATTGTGGTTCCATAAAACAATGAAAAGATTATGCTTATCCATGTTTATTCCATCTGTAACAGATGTAATATTAATAATATATTTTTTTTTACTTAAGTCTCTCAGATGTAATCCAGTGCAAATTAACTGAAGTTAGAAACAGTATTTTAGTATTTCAGAGCACTTCAGGAAAGAGAAAATGTCTGAGTGATTACTGCTCATAGAGGTACTGAGACAGGTACTTCTTTTTTTGCATATAATGTGATTTTCAGTGAAACAAAATCATGGTACAACATGTTCTTTCCACAGAGACAGGCTTGCTGTTACATTGACTGATAGGTAGTTCTGGTGGCATCTTTTATTTTTTGTTATGCAGAATTTGGGGGTTCGAGTGTATAGTATTAGATAGTGATAGATGATGTTGAGGAATGCTGTGGAAAATTCCCTGATCTGTGGAGAATTTCAGTGGCTAGCAGTGTTGTTTCTTGAAACTTCCTACATCATTCTCAAATTTATGGAAAAGAAGACATATTGGGAAGGGAAATTAGAGATATTGCCGTTATTCCTACCTGATGACCTGGTCATCAGGTTAAGTGTGATAAGCATCTCACAGGTACTTTAGTTTTCTAAGATTTTCACAGATGTTTGTAATTGGAAAGCCTGAGGTACTGTGCACTCATATAGATTAGTAGGGTCAGACGAAATTGCTTCATTTAAAAAAAAATTAAGTATGTCTGTATTTTTATCATGTTAGAATTATCTATGAGTTTCTGTTTTGAAGTATATGTGAAAGGAAATGTTGTCCACAAATGCGCAAAATTTCTCCTGTTACTGCATTCACTGGTTAGACAGATCTTAGACATTAGCACAGACATATTCTATTATGGTTAGCATAAACCATTTAATTACTGTCCTGAATTTCCAAATAGGTCTGTGGATAAATGTTCCACTTGATCAGCAGCTGAAGTGAGATGAAATACAAGAGCTGTACAACAGCAACACAGATCTGTAACCCTTCAACAGTATAATTCTTCTCTAGATTTATTGTTTTCTTAAGAGAATTGCCTTTATAAGTAAAAATTTAGGTACAATTTTGAATATGTCTCAAAAGAATAACGGTACACTGGATATGAACAGCTGTACTGTGTGCTGTGCTGACAATGTGGGTATGTTACTGCCTGCTTCTTTTAATAGGATTGCATATATGTTTAGTGAGTGCTTTAAAATAATCCTTTTTTATTATTTTACAATATGATAATATTTATTTTTAAATGAACAGCATGTATGTTTAATGTGCATTTTTCAAGAGTCTATAATTTATGTGAAAGCTATCATGGTGTAATAGCATTGTACGAAAAGCTCCTTTTCTTCATAAACCCTTATATTTAATCCCTCAAAGCAGCAAGCAACATGCTGGCCAGAGAATTAACTTCAGATTGAAGATAAAGAAGAGGCAAAATTTAATGACAGCTACAGAAAGCTGGAAGATGTAATTCAAGTAGATGAGTAACAGCTTGCAAAACAGGTTGTAATATTTGCTTTAGGCTGAATAACTACTGCAAAAGAAAGTGTATTTCCTGTGTCTACAGAAAACAGCATTTTTTGTTTAATAGATTCTTAAGCTTAATATTCCTGTGAACATGCAGTAAGTAAGTTAGATGGGTTATGTTTGGCATGGCACTGGCTAGCTGTTTGACTTAAGAATATAAAAGGTAATGCTGTGTAATATTAAATTAATTACAAAGTTCAGACTTAAAATTTCTGTATCATGTTGTGAAATATTGAAACAGAAAGGAAATCTTTTCAAAGTAAAAAGTAATAAATCTTACTTGCAGTTAAAACTTACTATAAAATATACCATATTATTAAAAGCCAACAAAATTAAGATTTTCATTACTCTGAAGGTGTCCCCACATAAATGCATAGTAAATATTCTGAAAGGCACAGGTATTTACCAATCAGTTTCATTCATATTCTGGTAGGTGCTTCAGTTCTGTATGAAGTGAGTTTCTAAGAATTGATGTAATGCCTCTAAATGTGGTCGGAGTTAGAAAAGCTAAGTCACACAGGGATTTACAACTATCTTGAAAATAAGAATTTCTTCATATGATCATTTAATGTTATCTTCTTGGGGTAATATAGAATGCTGTATGCATCTCTTAGAAGTCAAAAAATGGATGATCTTTTCAGGTTTATAATGGGCATTTTAAAATAGATTTTACTGTCATGTGGATGTAACAGGCAAATCCTGGGTCAGGCATTATTTTTGGCCTATATTCTGCCTGAAGGTAATTCACAAAATTTCAGATGTCTGAAGTTGGAAGGGACCTCTGAACATTATCTCATCCAACCCCTCTGGTCAAGCAGGGACACCCTACAGTAGGATGCCCAGGGTCATGTCCAAATGGCTTTTAAATACCTCCAAGAGGGACACTCTGCATCCTTCCTGGGCAAGCCATGCCAGTGCTTGGTCACTCTCGCAGGAGAAAAGTGTTTCCTGGTGTTCAAAATCTGGGGTTATGAGACCTCTTCTCTGCCCCAGCTCAACTCTTTACTTCTGTCACAGACTTCCAGCCTGAGACGATTCAGGAGCTTTTTCAGTTTTTCTTGTCTGGCTCTTTGTATTCACCTTTCACTTGTGCTGTCATTCAGTGCTGCAGGAGACTGCTTTGTTACAGAAGATCGGCACCTTTGACCTTACTTGAAGGTGTAGTTTTCCTGGCGTGGTGCTGCCATGTTTCTGTACCTCTGGGTTGGATCATGTTCTGCACACTCACTGTGGGGGAAAAACGTTGTGACACTCCCTGCAGTAAACAAGACTTGTTCCTTAAAGCATAGTACAAGTACAGTGTTCAGGTGGCATGGATACAGCACCGCCAGGGTTCAAATAAATTAAGAATTTTATTTGGAGAATGTACTTAAAACCTGCTGGAAACATATAATAATGTAAATGCATAACAACATTCAAGCAGTGCAGCTGTCAAGATATTTTCACGCGCAGAAAGACACTGCTAGTTATTCTTTGAGATTACATTACATTGAGAGTACAGAAACTTGGTTCAAAGTACTATTTATTCCACTGAGAACAGAAACAGGGGATTTATATCTTCATATTTTGCATAGAGCGTCTGTGTAGTTTGCTAGAAAATACATCATAAATTAAGGCTTCCTTTAAAAACAACAATTAGAAGTAATATAAAAATGACTTATTTTAATCACCATAATTGAAACTTCTTGGAGAATGAAGCCAATACAGTCTTGGGAGTTAAGTAGGGCAGTTTATTAAAACAAATGGAAGTGATCAGTTCCAATCTTTCCTAGTCTCAGCTTGTATATTACAGCAGGAATAAGCACTGTATAAGAGAACACTTTAATGACAGAATCCTCTTATCTCAGATACCAAGTAATAAAAATAGTTATTATTGTCTGGATGCAGCTAGCTTAACATTGGCATTAAGTACCACCTGCCTTTTTAAAGAAAGGCCACATGGGCCAGGAGGGAGAAGGCTGTGGCTTTGTTTTGTGCATGCTCTCCTACATGGTTCAGAAGGTAAAAATAGTAATGATGCTTTTGAAGGATTAATATGTCTTCTATAAACTTCTGACACTAGCTTGTGCTTGAACCAGTTGCAAAGATTGTAGCCTGTAATGGAAGATTGGTATGGTCTGTGTTTTTAGAAAAATCAGGATATTTTTTAAAGGTTTTTTGTGTATTGCATGATACCAAATAAAACTAGTCTGTCGCTGAATTGATAATGTTCTGATACTGTAAAAAACCCCTTGTTTGAGAAATACATCCAGGCATGGCATAAGCTACCTCTCTTTCTGTGAAGTTTCAGTGGTGAGTGTTGGCTTCTCCCTAGAGACCTGTCTTGAGCTGAAATGTTCAAGCCCTAGTCTTAAGCCTATTTGAAAGGAATCGCAGATCAAAAGTTTTTTTACAGAAACTTCTGGCTGTAGAAATTGGTGTCTATCATAGCACTCAGTCACTTCACCTTTGGTGAATACAACGTGGTTAATGTTTTTTTCTCTGATTACTTCAGCCTTTAGATCTCAATTAAGCAAAGTAGTCTAGCACAAGTGTATTGTTATGTAGGCAGTCCTGTCAAAATAATGATGCTCCTTTGGTCCTAAGTAAGCACACTTTTGTCTACCGTGTTAGTACTGTGGAAGGCTTTACTTGAAGAACAGAGATCAGGAGGTAGTTCTTCAGCTGGAGGTGGTTCTCCTCTCAGAGAAATCACAGAAAATACCACTATTTAAAACTCTTTTTTCCACTCTGCATAGTAAAATATTCCTTACACCTAGTTTATTTTTTTTCCACAAAGAGTAGTCGTTACGGTTTTATCTTCTCATGGTTTGTCTTTCATTATGATAAAGTCAGCCTACAGTATCTGACATTTTTTATTTTGCGCAGTATGATTACTTCAAAACATAGGTCAATGGCTATAAGAAGACAAAGTTCTGTTCCTCTGATGTGCCATTTCTTGCTGCTGCTGCTTCTAAAGATAGAGTTTATCCCTTTCCGTTGTGTACCTTGAAGATGGATCATGAGCATGGACAAAGGGAAAGTTTGCCTTTGAATTTCATTTACCAACATGTCAGTTTTGTCCTAGGTCATGAAATCATTCAGCTGAGTCTTAGAAAAGCCTCTACCAGTGCCCTGTTGGGCTTGCCGTCCTGTCTGTAAAGAGCTGACTCTTATTGTAAGTTCAAATGTACTCATGCAGAGGGTAATCCCCAGAGTCAACTCTTTCCTCTTGACTGGTTCTAGGCTTCAGACAGACTTTTCTAGAAGAAAACACTAGGAGTTTATTGAAACTGCACAATTGAAATAGGCAGATTTTTTTTTATTTGTGAGCTTGATGAGTCTCTTTTTATAGTCAGAAAAACCAGTGGTATCCTAAAATCTAAAATGCCTGTACACCTTCCTACTTAAACTTATTGAATCCTCTGAAGCATTTGATATTTCTCCTAATGTCTGCCCAAAATACACTGTTCATATTCAGCTGAAATCACTTCCTTCCAAGTCTGCTGAGCTTTTCTTAGTCTTTTTCTTTCACCCTACCAGGAAATGACCTGCCAAGTAATTAGCACAGTTTAGGTGAAATAAAATCACCTTATCTTCAGGACATTTTATATACCTTGTTATGAATGACAGCACTGACATCAATTCACTTCTTCCACTTAAATGCTGTAGTTCTGGTTAACAGGGTTCATGTGATGGGCACATCGAGATGTTCAGAATTGTGGATAATGGTCCTTCGACTCCTTTTGACCTTTCTTCTCTCATTGGATAGGGCAAGCCCCAATTCATTCTTCTGAGATATTAAAATGGGTTTTTTTGTAATACATGAATTCCTTTGAAAAGTATACTTCCTTATTTCTTACAAAACATAATTATTGCTTTACTAGTAAGCTATAGGAATGAGATTTTGTCATGGGTGGCCAGTTCAGACTGGTTTCTTGTTTGATCATTAACTGAATGTTGTAGTTACACAAACAATTTGATGACTTAAATGCCTCAAAATACTTGGAGAAGTCCAAAGCCATTAACTGTTTTGGATGACCTTGACAACATGCATGTGCTTTTCTAAGTGTCTCTGGGTTTTTTACTGTGGGGATGGGCAGCTGTTTGTGCATCCACATATTTCTGTTCAAAACATTTGCTTGTGCTTATGTAAACAAAATGTTCGGTGATGGGACATCATTATTGTAATTGTGTTTTTATGAATGATCTTGAGTTGTGGTAAGAAGTGGCAGAATAAGAATATTGAGCAGTCATGATATTACTTGGGAAACTGCCCATTTCTCATACTTCAGATAGCCTATGGGGAAGTTCTTTCATTGCTTCATGTGCCGAAGTTTTTGGTTTATGTGCTAGAAATGGTGGATTTGAATATTACAGGAAATATGAGTAGCTTCCTGACTTTCATTAAGTAGACTTCAAATTGCAATTCACTTAGGTTTTTACCGATTTAAGTGGCTTTGGCCTTATTTCGGTCCTGCTGAAGTCAGTAGTTGAAGTGAGTTTTACATTATTCTGACTTAAAAATTAAAGCTGGTTTGTGCTAATGGGTAGATGCCAAAAGTTGCTTCTTAGGGATGGGCTTTAATGTTGCTGGGCAGTCATAGTAATTAATGTGTAATGTATCAGGTTTTATTTTGTATAAGTATTGGGAAGCTATTATTACATACAAGGTGTTAACACTATTTCATAATTTGTGTGAAGTAAAATAATGTTGGCAGAAATATTGGCATGACAACTGTAAAAGCTTAGGACTGTAAGAAGTGTTTATTTTCAATTTATATTTATGAAAATCAGCTCCTGCTTAAGTTCCCGTCTGTGTGTCCCATACAACATTGACAGTACTAGAGACTGTGGGCTTTGGCAGTAGTTGTGTACTGATTCAATTACTTTATCGTTAGTGATGACATTTAATGTGATAATCTAAAAAGCTTTTTAGAACTGTATGGGCCTATAATGACTTCTTGAGCATTTATAATATACCTTCTAAGATCTTCGTTCTCTAAGACCACATCCGCAAAATTCAGGCTTTTTGGATGCAAATTGTTCAACTACATTTTTCCCTAAGGACTTTAAATATTCCGTTTAGTTGATGTGATAATGTTAGGTAAAATAGTTATTGAAATAAGTACTTCTCAGGTTAGAAATTTCACTGTGCATCTTTCTTCTCATATCTTGTTGGCAACAGATCTATTGTGTAAAGTTGGGTTTTGATTCTTTGAAGCAAGAAAAAGGTTATATTTTATATGATGTTACATGATATTGATAACAGTGGTAATTTTGTCTTTCCTGTAGTCATAAATACGTATATATAATACTTTAAAGTGCATTTTATTAGGCATAAAAGTGAAATATACTGTATAACTGATAGTTTTTTCATAGAATACTGTATTTCCATATTTATCCTGTTTATGCTAATCAAGCTATGGCTGTGTATTCGTTTTAGCAGATTTTTGTTCTGTGCTCGTCGAGGTGGCTGTTTAAACTCTATAGTTTTTATGTCTGAAGATGGTCCATAGAAATACAAACAAGGAATTGTATCAGCAGTATTTCATTACCAAAGCTGAGAGATGTCAGACATAATTACTGAGACTCACATCTGGAGTGGTTTATTGAAGGAAAACCTGCCAGTATTGTTAGCACATACAAAAGAGCATTATCCATATGTATGAAGCTTTATAACTGGAGCAAGTTGGGCAAGTACTGCAAGTGAAAGGTATAAAACACAACAAAGATAATTTATGAATTGTGCCTGCTACAGTGATTGTGTTTCAGTAAACTACTCAAAAGAAGCTGCATCAAGGTAGTAAACACTGCCCATCTTTTAGCAAATTTTAGCAAAATCCTTGGGATACAGATTCAAGCTTGTACTGAAGAATGAGGTTAAATGAAATGTGGGACTCTAGCCGAGAAAAGCTCCAAGGCAGCATGTGGCCATAGAATGACCAGCTCAGTTTTGTGCCCTTTTTTCAGGTCACTGTTCAGCTTTCCTGATGGTTACTGTTGAAGATGCTTGTGGAGTGTTGAGGGTGTTGCTACTGGTGGTTCTTGTGGCAGGAGTTTGAAAGGGCTCTCCAGGCTGTCTATTCGTAGTCTCTCCCAATCAGCAGAATGGGTGACAGTGACCTATGAATGTCTGATAATTTCAACAGGTATAAAGCCTATCACTTATTTTGATGAATGTAAAGTATATAGAAATTGCGGAGGTGGAAGTCAAGAAATCTTGTTCTTAGTTACTTGGCATTTTCCTACCAACTCTTCAACATTTTCTGCACAAGGGTTCCTGTCACAGGATTTTCTGCAACTGCTGTGCAGCACAAGGATTTAGTAATGGATTACTGTATTAAAAATGCAGACAAAACTATATAGATACTGCATCTGTGTTTCGAGTTTTTTATTACTGTGGGGTTTTTTTCTGGTTATGATTTACAGTAGTAGCACCTAGTAACATTAATAAAATTGTTCCTGTAAATCCTCTGTACCCATCCATGATTACTTATCAATGTCTTTCCAGCAGGTATATTCGAATAATAGGTTTAAAATTGGAGGGATAAAATTGATAACTTAAATAGTGCTCCCGTGAATATGCTCAGTATTAATTGTAGAACTTTTATTTTATCTGGGCTACTCATACATCTCATTATTCTCATACATACTCACTTTCTGGCCTTTTTTCCCCTTGTTGTCTGTAAGATAGCTGAGTGATTGTCAAGAAGACATAAAATTTTACTGTCAAATATCTTTTAACTGGGACTTTAAAGACTACCTGCGTTTTTGGTTTCTGGATCTTTTCAATTGTTATATAATTTTTGAATGTATTTTACATGAATTATTTTAAAATAAGTTTGCAGAAAAAAACTGGTCACAAAGTCTTCAGCTAATTCCTATACCATTTTTAGTAGGTACTATGATATATACTAGGAAATATTGAAGAAATACGTTACTGTAAATTTTTTTTTTTGTGTGAATTTGCAAAATAACCTGCTTTTGGAAAGTGAAGATCTCAATTGATTGTATTTCGTTGACCTGCATAATATATGAACAAGATTTGCTTAATGTAAAATGGAATGCATTTACTGATATTTGAACTAGGGGTCGGCGAGTTACCGTAAAAGTTACTTTGTCCACAAAGGTGGTGATAGATGTCCTATCCCTGGAAAAATTGAAAATCAGGTTGGGTGAGGCTCTGAGCAACCTGATCTGGTTCAAGATGTCCCTGATCATTGAGGGAAGGTTGGACTAGATGGCCTTCAAGGATCCCTTCCCACCCAAACTGTTCGATGACTCTAAGTGGCTATTAGTTGCTGGTTGCAGAGCAGATGGACTGCCCTGTTTTCTTAGCTACAGTAAATACTTGTTTACAGATTCGCCCTCAGCAAGAGTTTCAATTTATGCTTAATTACTAAGAACAAATGAGTCCCCAAGGAGATATCAAGTGTTTCATTATATCTGCAAAGAGCTAAGAGTGCTGTTTGAATTACTGTTGCCATTTTTTTCTATGCCAGCTATACCCAGTGCACTGGGAACATTAGTATTGTTTAGAATCAGATCATGTTTGATTTTAATTTTTTCATTTTTTTACCCAATTCTTAACAGATTCAAGAAATTAGAGGATTCTCAAGGAAGCTTTAACTGTAAAATGTACAGCTGCATTAGAAGAATGTAATAGCTCATTAGTCTAATATCTTACGTGTCTGAGACTTGTATTTTATATTTAGTAAAGTCAGTTCAACTACACCAAAATTCAATAGAACCATAGTGAGTATGGTGCATCTGGTGTCTTTTAAATAATTTTAATAAGTCCAAATCATATTGAAGATTTCCCGCTTGGGAGGCAGTTATATATTCTTAATGTTGGAATTTCCTTTTGGGGATGAGCTGAAACCCAGTGATTTGAGATATATGAGAAATCTCCAGGTTCTTTATAAAAGATGTTTGCTCATATGATGAGTTTAATTTACTTTCAATATTAAGTGAAATAAGAGGCCACGGTGGATTTAATCTTGGTCAACTGTAAACTTTGTGAAACTCATGCATAATGTATATGGGTAATGTGAGTAAATTAACGGTAGTCTAGTATTTATTTTAGAAGTAATAAACAGTGGAATTCATTACACTGATATGTCAATTTTTCATTTTGAACTGTTTCTGCATAGGAGGAAATACTGAAAATATGGTGCTTGACAGTCTTATGGATAAAAACGCAATATATAATGTGCCAGTTCAGAGCTGTAACCTCTATTTAGTGAAGCTATGCCAATGCCATAGATTTATGTTGCAAACAAATCTTCTGCATTTGAAGACCAAGTTCAGCACTTGTTTCTGTACATATTACTGGTTTGGCTTTGCTCAAAAGACAGTAACTAGAGCATTTATTACTAAAGCTAAAACACAACCTAAAAACAAACTTATCATGTTTCTGAACAGAATGATGATGATTATTAAAAAGAGCGTGCGTCCTGCTCCCTCCCTTCCAAACCCCTTTAATAACCTTCATGTAATCCTTTAATCCTGTAAGCTTTTATCTGGGGCTTTGTATATATTACCAGAGCAACTTACTTTCATTACAGCATCATCAAAGAATGGATTTCTGATGTTCTGTAGTGCACAGGGAGAATTAAGAATTTTTAAAAACCAATTCCTTTCTGTTAGTGCTTTTTCTTTTGGATATATTTCCCCCCTGTTTCTCATAATATATTTGAAAGGCTAAGAATTTACAATTTGAAAGTGTAGTTACAAAATCTTGCAATTTAATATTTTTCCGCAAAATTTCATAGTGGGCAATAACTTCAGGTTCATGAGGAATGTCATGTAACTCACTTTAGTAATTTATGGTCTAAGAGCTTTTTCCATAGTGTATAACAAACTGACCTTTTACAAATTGCCAAGACAGGAGGAACAAATGACATTGTTACATTGAAAAAGATGTATAAAGTGAGTGTTGCGTTTTTCCTTTTGAAGGCTGAAGGTCTGCTCATGTTCAAAGTTTATTAGTGGTTGATACAAATTTCATGTTTAACTAATTTTCTTAAAAGCTTGATTGCTGTGAAAAAGGTTTCATTTAAATTAACATTCATGTCACTACTCTGATCTTTATTTAGGACAATCTCTAAGTTCCTCAATCATATTTAATTATTTTAAATATAATGTATGCATTTAATTTTTATTGATTGGATTGAAATTAGCAGTAATGTCCAGTTGTTGTCATTAAATAAGCTGCAAAGTCCTGTATTCGTTTTATGCTTTAAAAATGGGATCATAGGCTTTGTGTAAGTTTTCTCAGAAGTCTTGGCATGGGTAAAATCCAGCATTTTAGCAAAAAACCCATGAATTACATGGAAACCTATATATTTCATAGTTCTCTGTGGTTACTAAAGTTACTGGAGAGATGTCTGTATGTTGAATGACTGGAAATGCCTTCTCTTAAGTTGTTTTTGCTGTCATCCACTGACAGCAGGAGCATGGCTGCTTTCTCACCTCGTGTATGTCATCTTTGGAAAGACTGACTTTTTTTCAAAGCCTCTCTCAGGAATGTGTATGAAAGCTTGATATCTATGTATAAGGTGTTTCTGCATGATTTTGTGGGGAAAAAAGTAGCTAAACTAAGAGGAGATACAGCTTTTCTAGGCTAAGTTTGAGGTATGTTTTATGACCATGATTTATGTGAATAGTAACTATCAGTATTTGGGGAACAAGTTGGTGTCCAGTTTTGTTACATTAAATTAACCTATTCAGAAGGACTGAAAATTATAATCAGGTCTCTTTTGAAGAATCTGCTGAGGATTAAATTTTTAAGGGAGTGATATATTTGCTGAAAACATTTTATGTTACTTACTTACTGTGTTCTTTTTGTTGTTTTACCGAAAAGTCGGGGCCTAGTGTTTGTCACTACAAGTGTTCAGCCTATAAACTGTTGCAAAGAAAAAAGTATTTAGTAAGAAAGAATAAGTTTCAATAAGTATTGCAAGAGGCCTAGATCATTTGCAGTGGGATGAAAATAACTCTTAAGCTTCCAATTTTTGTGAGAAAGGAAAAATGTCACATTGATTGTACATGAGAAGAAGGAAGAATTTTTATTAGGTCTTTATAGAATTCACATAATACACTTTGATGGAATGTTAATTTTATTTTTAATTCAATGTTAAAATAATGAACTGCTTAGTTGTTGGGATGTTTCAGTGATTGGTGACTGCAGATGGAAGAGGTACTTAGTGGTTTTATTCCACCCAAATCCTCTCCTCTCAAGAGCTTTATTTCAAAACTGTATAAAATAAACTTATCTAGAGCTATATAAATGGAAGTTGGAAAGGAATAAAATTTAATAAAAAATTTGCAGTCACTCTAATAATATTTACAATTTTCTCTCTTCATTCTCTGGGTTTTTCAAATTTCTCTATTTCCTTTAATTTTTTTCAACTATTGTTTTAAGATTTTCTGAATAATTATTTTTGATCATGTCTCTTTTGATGTTTTTTTTGCATTCTTAATTTGTCTTTTATAAGTAAAGGATCTGAGGAAGTGCACTTCTATTTTTAAAGCCAGTGGTGTTTTTTAAGCAGTCTTGAAATAAACTTGCTTATTCAGATCACTGGCTCTCACTTTCAGTGTGCCAAAAAGACCTCCCATTTATTTATGTATTTTTGTATGACATCTTTCTATTTCACTCTCTCCTATTCTTCAGAATAAATGGAGGGACATCAGCTACAGAAATTAAGGGTATTTGTTGTCTGTGTTAGTTAGGGAAAAGGAAAAAATAATGTATCCTCCCAAGATAAATAAACAAATCCAAGAGGATTTACTATTTTTGTATCAATGAAGATTCAGCACATTCACTTGCTATGTGCAGTCCAGGGACCTATTTCAGTATCTACATCTGCTGAAATGTGAAAGTTGAATAACAAAATCTGTGTTTTCATGATCTTGCCTGTGTTGTGTGATAAATTACTGTTGTCTGTTGGGCTAAATACAGTGGAGATGTGGTGGTAGAGGAAGAACGGTGGATGATTTTTCTGTCCCTCTGTTCTTCATTCATTCTTGACAACAGAAAAAAAGGCGGTCATGGCAAGGAAACAGTTGCAGCGTGTTCTGGGAAGAATTTTAATATGACTAAATTGACATCCTTTGCTTATTGACTGGTAATTATTGAAGTTGACTGCTAGTGGGGGAGGGAAGAAGCCATCCCTTATATAAGCTGACAACTTCTTGCACTGTGGGACTTTGTAAATGAATAAATACCAGAGGAAGACCAGAGGAAGGTACAGAAATGTGAGAAATTGTTGAATATTAAAAAGAGATGAAGGAGAAAGAAAAGGAGACAACTTGCTGCTGTTATTCCTTTACTGTAGGCTACCACAAAAAGGGGCAAACAAACACTGTTTAGTGTGACTGGACTGCTGCCAAAAATGTCCTGGAACCAGGCAGAGCAAGCAAGTGAGCATGATTTGTCAATGAGCCATAATCAGTCTGATTTCAGGGCCTGAAGTGAGAAGTGTTGGGTGCAAATCCAGTAAAAACACTTAAAGAGCTTAGCTGTCATACCGTGGTGCTTTTTGGGTGCTGCAGTGAAATGCAGGATTGTTGTTGGCTCTTCCTAATACCTGCAAGTAGTCAAATGCATGAATTTTGTGCAGCCTGTTTGGGGGTCATCAGCCTTAGCTCTAAGGAAGGCAAAGTGAAGTTCTGTCACTCATTGAGTTTAGGCAATCTGGGATTGTAGGATAACAAATAACTGGACTTCATGTTAAAATTTTCTCCAAATTGTCTTACACCTCATTCAGGAGCTTTTTCACCATTTCGTGGTGTCTGCACTGCTATTGTAACCAGCTTTCAACCACATGCACAGCTTTTGTCATATAGATAGGATCCAGTGGGGCAAGAATGAATGATTTTACTCAGTTGTTTTTCTGTAATACTTATGTCTAGAAATTTCTTCTGTTTCCTGTTCGAACATTCATATCTCTAAGGAACAAGGGCTTGTTTAATCAGTAAAAGTTGGAATTGTGAAGGGGGCCCATGTCAAAAAAAAAAAGTGCTTCTGTCTTTCCCTGTCAGGTATGCCTTAAAGGAAGGGTGCTGAGAAAGTTGCAAGAAACTGAAAATAGCATTTTAGATTGCAATAGCATTTTTAGCCTTAAGTGTATAGCATCACTGAGGCTGCACTCTGTAATTACATTGTCAATTGAAAATTGCTTAACACTTTTGATACTTTAAACTATGACAGACTAATTCTGAGAAATGTTATTTTAGTTCTGTGGCACTTGCAGTGGTGCACAGCTACTTGAAATTTCTGAATGTATACTACCTTCTGCTTGAAATGGAGACAAAAAGGAACCTCTGAAATGAACTGTCAGGCTTCCTTTAAGGGAGATGATTCAGATCTAACCTTCCACAGTAGGTGGTATTGCTGGAGATGAATGAAGAATTCTGCAAGATATAATACCATTTTGCCACGCAGGCAAACACTTCACATTTAAGATAAAAATGCTTTTTGAAAGCTCCTGGCAGACACAAAGTGACAAGGTAGTTCTTAGGCATTAGGTCTATAACTATATCTGGATAGAAGACATCAAAAGTACCACCCTAGGACAATATATTTAAGGAGAGCTAAGGTGAAATGAAGGTAATACAGATTGAATTTCTCTCTGAGGGTTTTTTTGCTCAGAAATCTTGTAAATGTCACATTTTAGTTTTTGCAAACTTTATTTTAATAAAGATTCCTTGTGCTGTAGTGTGTGTAACTGTCAGGATGTGTTTGTGAAGCTGTATACCTGTCAGTCAGACCAGATTGCTGAGAATTGACAGAGCTACTGCCTCATGTCTGTACTTTCATAAACTTTTCATAAGTCCTTTCATCAAAGATGGAGAAACTTGCTAGTGAAGTTATTAGTCTAGTCGTTTTGGGGTTGTGGTTTTGTTTTTTTTTTTTTCTCCTGCCCTCTTATTCTTTAAAGTAGGTGTTCTGAGTTGAGCCCTTTCATTTATTTTTGACAAAAACCTACCGTGGAAGGTACCTCATTCTTGTAGTATGAATCATTCACAAAATCCTGTTCTTTAGTTGTCTGAAATTATACCTCACCAGCAGTTAAAATAAATAATCTTTGAAATGTGTGGCACGTGTGGTCAAATCAGATCTTTTTTGTTTTCTTGGTCTTGTTTCCTTTTTTATAAATCTTAAGGGATGCATTTAAACCATGACTAGATTCTCTTGTAGGCTTGTCTTTCCTTGATGTACCTCCATAGGTTTCTTAGACTTTCTCCTGGTGCACATCAGCACAACCAAAAAGAAGTGGTTTCCATTATTTTTGCAGTGCATCTATATCAGACATTTTGAGTTGTGGTAGTTTATGAGTATATACAGTTATATGTGGAGACAAATATAAAGAGAATCTTTTTCAGTCATTTTCACTTTATAATCTCAGGAACTTCAGATGCTATACATTTGTGAGTAGATAAAGACCAATCCGGTTGAAGGAATAATTCCAAATAAAGGCTTTACTGGAGTGCCGTACTGGTTAGGCATGGGAACCAAAATAGCTGTAAGTCAGATACAGCCTCATGCAAAAGTTACAGCAGGATAAAAACCCTCTGAAAAAGTAGATAATAGGGATTTTCATTTTTGAAGCTTAGTGCACTGGGATGTCATTGAAATGACAAGCTGTACATCCTAGGACTCTCTGTGAGGTTGTTGTCAAAAACCAGATAATTACCTTAATTAGCTAATGGCTGCTCAAGTGAAGTTATTCTTAGAAAATATTCTATTGTATTTGGCAATGTATTTTTTTTTAAAAGAATTGTTTTTTACATAATTTTCAATATGTGACTTTGATATCATGTTAGCTATTTGTTGGAAGGCAAAAACCATGTCTGTCTTTTGGGAGGCTTGATTCATTATAGTCTTCCCTCCCCCAAAGTTCTCATAAAGTGATAATAACAAACATTTTTACCAGATACAGGTTGAGTTACTTCATTTAAAAATAGAGAGTAGAAACTATTAGTTACATTACATGCATACCTTTATTGCTGCCCTTAATGTAAAGGGACTTGTTCTGAAGTATTTTTTGCCTTCAGCTTCCTTATCATAATACTAGAACATTGTACGGTTCTGATGGAGATGGATTTAGACTGTTTATTGACTGGATGTTTTTCTTGAAGCAGGCGTGGTGAACAGAAAGAATTCATTGAAATTCACTAATGTGCATAATTCATCTATCATAATTTAACAAATGGAAAAGACTAAGACATGCTGCCATCCATCACAATTACTTAACTACACTCCAGGGTGTGATAAATCGTATTAAACAACTTTTGGCTTAGCAGATTCAGAGAATTGTACTGAGCAAGTTGCATCTTCACTGTCAGCTTTCTGCTACTGTTCAGTGACTTGCAGTTTTGACATGTGTTATGAAACATTTAATTTAAACTAGAGATTTTTCAAAGCTGTTTTAAAAACAAACTTGCACAGAGACATAAATAGCAGCAACCAACCCTAAATAGGAAGCCATAGTATGATTGTTCTTTAGAAGTACAAGTATTGCTTGTTCACTGGGTTATGTAGTGGGGGGCTAGGGCTTTCAGGGAGCTGATTTTTCTGGCAGGCAGCTGTGTCCAGAGTAAAGGGAAGGTAAATCCTAGTGCAGTCCTGAGACTCTTCAGCCCTTACATTCAGCAGGTCCCTCAGTTTTTTCTACCCTTGTTAAGATGAATAAACTACTGTATTTTGCCTGTATGATAGTTTAGCCAAATTAGAACTTTCTCCTCATTAATAGGAAACAAACTAAATAAAGAGGAGAATTTTTTCTGTTGTTTTTGTTTTTATCCTATGTTAAGGTACTACACAAGAGACTTCTATGGAAAACAAATTATGATGTGCTAACTCGGATTTCCAGGCCTTGGGATATAATGCTTTAGAGTGAGCATTTGCCTCTGGACCGCATCAGTGTTTGTGAAGGAGCCTACCAGAGATGGGTAGTAATTGGGAGGATGCAGGAACAGCAGTGCCTGGTAGTGGCTCCACAGGCTGGGATGTGTTTGCTGTTGGACAGAGCCCAAGTCTGGAACTCTGTGGATTGATGTGTTGCAACACTGTTGCCAGATGCAGAGCTAAGTCTTCATCCTCTGGTCACCATAGCAAGATCTGAAATATGACAATTTAAGGGCTGTCAGGCTTTCTTTAAAATATTGGAATGTGGCTTCCATTGGACCTATAGCATCAACTTGGAGAGACTGGCTGTACTCTAAATCTGCATCTGAGGCTGCTGGTCAGTGTAACATCATGGGTGTGAGGTCTGCGCTTTGCAGAAGAGTCTTGAAAGGATTCCTTTCCTAATCCTATCCTTTTCCTCTTCCCTGCATTATCTACTTCATTTTGTAGTGCATATCATTACGGTGAGGCCTTGCATCATGGCTCACCGAGTTGGAGGTCAGGGAACTCTTAAATGTTGTTCTCTGCACAATGGTTTCTGCTCTTTCTGTGCTCCTTGGTTAATTATTCTGATTGCTTTTTTAGGGTACATCTCCAATGCTTCCTTTTCTGTTATCAGTGCTTACCATCTCCTGATCCTTTCACGTATTCCTTAAATCAGATGTATTCTTTTCTGGCCTTTGCAGAAAACACTTGTGTATGCTCTCCTCCGCTCCTTCATTAGTTACTGCAGATTTTGCTGGTGTTCCTTCGTATAACTCACTGAAAATCTAAAATCATGTTCCCTGCTATTGTGCTAGAATGAATGTTCAGACTGCAGTCTTTCCCTTCTCCACTAAAAGCTTCTTGCTGTTGGCCTTCGTGGATTATCATGTTTGTGAATTTGCTGTTGGCTGTGACTGCATCTTTCTTCCTCTTTCCTTCCCTGAAGTCAAGCTTGGATAGCTTTGCTTACCTGCTACTTGGGGTTGTCTTGAAGCTGAACACAGGCTATCTACCGTGCCCCCGAGTTAAGGGACTTCTTCCATGTGCTTATCTTCATTCGAAAAACATCTTCTAACCTGACACTGAGATTATGTGCCAGTAATTAGTCAAATGATTAGGCTGAGGAGCAGTGAAAGGCAGCCTAAGATGATACTAATTAGGGGCTTTTGGCAATGTAGTGAAAGATGAACAAAGATGATTACAGGGAGTTGGGCCTTAAAGGCGCGGATTTACAGTTTTTAGTAAAGGATTTACAGTACAGAAGCTGTTGTTGATCTGCCATCTGTGGGAACTGCTGCAGCAGTGTTAATTTGAGATGTTATCTTGAAACTCTCTTCATGCATAACTCAGCTTGATAGTGGTCCTTTTTAAAATAGTGAAGCCATCTTTGTGGCTTTATTTTTTGTTTGTCTGTTGAGTGTTGACCTTCACAGTGACTACTCTTTGCTTTACCAAAAAGTTCTCAAGTTTTCTTTCTTGTCAGGTTTGTGAGTTGCACCGCATAATGCTGAGGATATTGTAACACAGGGATTAGTTCCTTACAAAGAAAATACCAGAGTTTGAGTATTGCATATATACAAGTCATAAGACCAACAGCAAGCAAGCACAGAATGAGACTCTAGTCCCTTCTCTTAGCAAGGAAGGATGTGATCAGAGGGCAGCTGAGTCAATGTGCAACATCCCCCTTACCCCCATATCCTGTATCTACCTGGCTCTCAACTATGGCTGGTTAAAAGGATAGGCTGTGAGTAGGCCATTTCTTCAGTATGCTTATTTTGGGGAAAACAAATCATTACAAAACAAAACAACTTCCCCCCCAAAATCAAGAAAGGTGCAGGGGGTGAGGTGTGGATGGATGCTACTAGTCCTTTGGCACCAAAGAACAGATCTACTGCTGCAAATCAGTGAAGGAGGAAAATTACTGTAGTATTACTATACTGTATACCATTCACCTTAAGTAAGTCTACAGTATTCAAAAATTTGAAGCTAGACTAAAATACTTCCCTAAAAATTTGGAAGGTAAATGTGCCAGAAAGAGTAAGAAAAATAAGAAATACAGATTTTGTCTCATTCTGGTTGCTTAAATTAATTCTCAGTTGCTCTCAGGCATACCTGAGGCTACAGGGAGAAAAGAAAAAAAATAAAAACTGCCAAAGAACATGGGAAAATATGTCTGAATGTAATGTATGCATAAAATGTGGAACACTTGTCTTGTAAATGAGGCAATTTTCTGCAGAAAGGAGATCCATTATTTTATGGTACATTCCCAGCTGTGGAGAAGCAGAGGTGCATTTTGTCAACCATGGTTTAAATTTTACGTCAATAAAATAACCTTTTAAGGTATAGAAACTATTAAAAACACTGAAACTGGCCATTCATCTTGCAGCTACTCACCTAAATTTTAAAGAACAAAAACGTAATATAAATTTTTCTCCTGAAAGTTCTCAAGTGCAGAATTCTGTGTCTCCATGAACATTTGTTTAGTCCTTTATTTAGTTTGGTTTAGCTCTGTTTCTTTAGCCCTAATGTTTGCAAGTCAATGCCTTTCTAAATAAAATACCAGATTTCCCAGAACACTGCTAATCAATTTGTGCCACAGGTGAATTATGTCACAATTTTTTTTACCATTGCAAATAAAACAAATTGTGTAAAAAGGTGTACGTGTGTGTTTCTGAATGTCTCAATCCATCTTAGTGGAGCTATTTAAAAGGGCAGTTACTTCACTGATTGCGAGGATATTTTCTGCAATAGGTGGTTGTTTTGCGTCACTCCTCTGAATGTATGGCTTTATATGATAATTTCATGATATGTTTTGGAGTGGTACACAGCTTACTGTTTTTATGTTTAAGTCTCGGTTGGGTTTTTTTGGTTTGTTTGTTTATTTTTTAAAGAAAGGATAGATCTGTGAAACAACTTCTCTGCTTCACAATTTAGAACTCCTTTATAGATTAGGAATTGTCTGGCATTGTCTCTACTATTGTTGGGAATTTATGTACCAGCATCATAGAACCATTAAGCTATTGTTGGTGTGCTTGTTTATTGGGAGGATAAGACATTTCTCTCTCACAATTCATTGGCAATTACTTCTGGAAGCAGGACTAACATGGATTTGGAAGAAGAGGAAGAAAATGTATGCAGCATGTTACTAATTGCAATAATAGAATTATTTGGTGTATGCTTGTTAAGACAGGAGGAAAAGTAAAATAGGTCACAAAAATGGAGAGGAAGTGGAGGAAAGAGGGGAAAGAGTGATGGATGCATATTAAAAAGTTAGGAATTGTTTAAAATTGGTGAGACAAAGCATTGAAAGAGTGAATAGGATGACCAAGTCTGTCAAACAGACATTAATTTGGTGCAAAGTAGCATGGCTGCCTGGGAATAAACTGTGTTACATATCTGTAATTGTTCATTAGGTAATTTCACTCAACATAAAGTTCTGAGAGATGGATCTTTTCTCATGAGAATGTGATGATTTGAGAGAATGAGTTTAACTTTACAGAGAGATGTGACATTTAATATTTGTAAAATGTTTGATTTGGTGCCATGTGACATGTTGATTTAGAAGTTGGAATGGTACAGCATTCATCAACATACATCAAATATCTTTTAGGACAATGCTTAATAGGTAATCAGTGTGAAAGATGTGGAGGTCCTCTGAGGATTAATTTTAAATATGATGGTGTTTAATCTTTTTATTAGTGATGAGGGAGAAATATAGAGTCATTACTGATAAAAAGCATGTGGATGGCAACAAGGTTAGTGCCATGGTAAGTAGTGATCAGAGGAGAGCTAAGTCATCTAGTAAGGTGGAACTGTATGTTCTGACACAGAAATGAAGACGTGCCTCCAGCCTTAAGAAGCATTATCAAGGAGCCAGTAATTGAAAAAGACATGGAAGCCATGCTTTATGATGTGTGATCAGAAGTGTCTGAAACAGGAGGAACACTTGGCCTTATTATTATGTCATTGGAATACTTGGCCTAGCTCAACCCATGAACAACCACAAACTCAAGCTCAGAGGAAGAACTATTCAGAACCATTAAGTCTTTGGAATCACACCTTTGAAATTCCTTAAATATAGAATTTCTTCTGCAAGTCACGTTTTACAAGATTTGATCTAGGTTTGGAAACATGTTGTAGAGAACTGCTGTTTAATAATTGAGGCAGGGCCCTAGTAAAAAAAAAAAAAAGCCCAAATGACTAAACAAATTCAGGCTGAGAATAAGGTGAGTTAATATTTGGAAAAACCGGAGAGTGGAAGTGGATGTTCCTTTGGTCCCTGTGGTCCTAATGGGATGCATGAGAGAGCTGGTTGATGTCATTACAAGGCCATTCTTCATAACCTTTAAATGATCATGGCAGCTGGGACAAGTGCCTGAGAGCTAGAGGAAGACAGATGTCAAAAAGAGCGAGTAAAAGAATCCAGGAAACAACAGGCAGGTTAGCCTCATCTCAGAAGGTGTTGGAGCAACTAATTCTGGAAACTGTTTTCAGGCACATGAAGGATAAGAAGATCAGGAGGAATTAGCATGGATTCGCCAAGGGGAAATGACCAATGTGATAACCTTCTTGAGCAACTTAATAACCAGCTATAATGAAATGACTGGCCTGATAGATGAGAAGAGACCACCAGATATTGTCCACCTTGACTTCAGTAACTCTCAGAGAAGCTGGTGGAGTATAGGCTGAATGAGCAGACAATGGACAGGCAGAAAACTCTGTGAGCAGCCAGGCCCAGAGGGTAATGGTCAATGGATGTAGTCTTAGTTGGAGGCTGGTGACTGGTGATAGACTTGAGGGGACCAGTCCTGCTTGGCACCTTCATTAATGATCTGGATGAGGAGGCAGAGCACACCCTCAGCAAGTTTGCAGATGACAGAAGACTGGAAGGAGTGGCCGATAGGCTAAAGAATTGTTCAGCAAAATGCAAACTCCTGCACCTGGGAAGGAATTATCCCTGACATCAGTACAGGCTGGCATCTGAGCAGCTGAAGAGCAGCCTTGCAGAAAAAGCCCTATGGATCAAGGTGAACACTGGGCTGACCATGAGCCAGCAACAGGCCATTGCAGTAAAGGCCAATGGTGGCCTGGATTGCATTAGGAGGAGTATTCCCAGCAAGTCCAGGGAGGTGATCCTTCCCCTCTGCTCAGCACTGGTGAAGCCAAAGCTGGAGTGCTGGGCCCAGTTCTAGGCTCCCCAGTACAAGAGAGACATGAACATACTGAAGAACATCCAGTGAAGGGCCACGAAGATGGTGGACTGGAGTATGTAATAAAAAGGCTGAGATTGCTGGAACTGCACAGCCTGGAGAAGAGAAGGGTCAGGGGTCATATCAGCGTCTATAAATATCTGAGGGGATGGTGCAAAGAGGACAGAGCCAGGCTTTATTCAGTGGTGCCCAGTGATGGGAGCAGAGGCAGTGGGCACAACCTGAAACACAGGAACATCAGGAAACTGAAAGATGTGACAGAAGTCTGCCACAGATTGTCTGTGATGGTTGTGGACTCTCCAGCCTTAAAAATACTCACAAACTATTTGGTTGTTGTCACTTGACACACAAGTCTTTACTGTCTGTTTAAATCCTTAGCCCTATTTGCTACTTCACATACAGAGACCAAATACAGTTTTTATGAAAGATTTTAAAATGTTTAAGTGAGATGCATTTGAAAAAATGTGAAAATTGCCCTAAGAGCTCAATGGCTTTTAGGCATTTTAATGGCTAATAAGTAATTGAAAGTAAATCAAGAGAGCTACTTGAAAATATGCATAAAAATGTATGTATATATACCATATATAACAAGTAATAGTATTGTAGTAATATTATATCAATAATTTCGAATAATTGAGGCTAAAACCTCTGAGCTAGCCTAATCTGTCATGAATCAGTGATACTGTTCTGATCTATACTGTCTGGAGACACAAGCATACATTTAGTTATTATTTTTATTCCTATCCTGAAGCAGACTTTGGCAACTGAGAGGGCATGACCTTCCCAGTGGAACATACTTGTGTCCCAGGAATATCAGATGTTTTTCACAAAGGATCAGAGATGCTTGTGCCAGCATTACAGCCTGGAAAAAACATCCCTTTCATCAGGCATGGAACAGAAATTACTGGAAAGCAAAAAAAGAATTCAAATCAACCTGACAATTTTTTGAATTTGCTCATGCTCAGATGATTGCAGTTACTCACAAGAAATGGTTTCAGCAAGGTTAGAAAGTAGATTCAAGATTTGTGTGGCCTCAATTTTTCTTTTTGTTACTGTACAGCATTTAAGTGAGTTTACTACTGACTTAATCCTCTTATAGGCAAGAATTGAAAGTAATTATTTTATCTGGGTAGTGTGGTGATAGTGCCTGTTCTGCTGTGTGGGAGGTTCAAGAGTTCGCTCCTCGGGTCATCTAAGCTTGGGCATGTCAGTGTTGTAGCAGTAATGTTTTCAGCAGTGTCAAGTGTGGGTCTCTCTTGGAGCTGATCAGACCTTGTGAAAATACCAGAGGTTTCTAAAAGTAATTAATTCTTTTCCTTCTCAAAGAAGGTTATAGATGTGATGAATGAAATAAAGTATAATTTACTGCAAGAGATAATGACTAAAACCAAGGGAAAAAAAGCAGTAGCTAACTATGTTTAAAAATAGAAAGTTATTTATACCTGTAGCACAGTTAAAGCCTGTTGTGCTGTCTGAATTTAGCAAGCAGACCTGGGATTCAGCATTGCCTCTGCTAATGACTGGAGGCGTTATTGATGTAGGGAACTAATTATCCATGTGATGAAGTTGCCTGCTGGAGGTTTTTGACTGCTTCATCACTGTGGCACCTCCTACAGGTTAATTCACGGAGCAGCACAGGTACAAAACATCCAGGTGGAGGTCCTGCTCTCCTTCATCCAGTCACAGGGTCATAATGACAGCAGTACTAATACTGAGATGAATATTTTCCTGAATTATTGATCAAGTAGAGCTGTATCAATGATTGCGGAAGTAATGGTTGTATCACAGAACTAAAGTCTGTAGCAGTTCACAGTTGCTGCATGGGAAAATGACTACATGGGGACTTTAAAACAAAAGCAAAATGAATAACAGCCTTTCTCACCTGAAGGAAAACCCACAGGTATTAAAAGAAAGGAAAAAAAAAGTGGCAGAGTTCTTGGGTTAGCAGGCAGGACAGGAGGACAGGAGCTGCAGGGGCTTCAATGTCTGATTTAAAACTTGATCTGTGTCTAAAATTCTTTTACGGCATTTGTTCTCGTATGTCTCAGTGCACACATTAGAAGTCAGAACATAAACAGCTTGTTTAATTAGATGATAAACTATTTCACTCAAAATTTATAGGGAAAAATACCATTAGTAAAGTAGTTTAATAAGGAAAAGAATGAGTACCAATGTGTTCTGTCTGTTTTTTCTTTAGCTCTACCCATTGATGTAGTAGAATATAAACTTCTGATATATGGGGGAGAAGAATTATAAAATTCATCTGAACATTATTACTATAAAGAAATGATTAGAGGTTTTTTTTCTGTTTTTATTGTGGCATAGCTGAAAAACCTCTTGAGACTAGCAAAGCTAATGCTGCCTTTGTTCTTTACTTAAAGCTAGAGCTGTGTTGTAAATAGTCTGTATTTTTCATCCTAGCTTAATATGCTGCAGTATAACAGAATGCATTAAGTGTTCTCTAACAACTGCAAAACTCATCAAGCAAATGGAAAGATTAGCCCCGAAATCAAGCTTCAAACTTTTATTTTCTCACAATCAATAGACAAGTAATGCATGTTGGATTTATAATGATATGAGATTGACTGCTTAAATCCTTTTTAAAGTTCAAAGCTGGAAACAGATTGTGTCTACAAGCAATCCACAGCAGAGTTTCTAAGTAGAGGCCTGTGATAAATAAGTGAAATTGGGTTTGACTGAAATGGCCCATCAGTCTCATATGGGTTTAGCAGGAAGATTTCAGGCTCAAAAAGACAGAGGTTTGGAGAAGCATCAGGCATTGGTTTCACAGCACCTGAGATGGCTTTGTGGAGTCTGCTGGGAGACGTAAAGACAAGAGGCTCATTAAAAATGAGTAGCACCAGGGAAAATGATTGAGCTTCGAGTACACTTGTGTTTTTTAGCTTGAAGAGTTTAAAGGTGAAGATACATTTTAAAAGCTCAACTGGCAGATGAGAAGAATGCTGTCAGGTTTCTCAAAGAAATCCCTTTATATAGAGATAAATAGCATGTTATAGTAGCTTTTTGACAAGATCAAGGGAGGAAAAAAAAAAAGGCAAACCCAAAAAATTACTCAGCTCAGAATGTCCTGATAGTAGGATGAAATAATAGTTAATCTCTCAGCTATCAAAATTGGATTTTGATAAAACAGGTTGTCTTCACTCCTGCTATCTGATAACTTCAGAGGCAGTATTTACTGCCTGTAAAAGCTGTGAAATACAGGAAAGAAATTAGTCTTGGGGCTCCCCTTGAGGGTACTCTATCTGAAACAGCAGTTCAGCAATGGTATCTTAAAGTTTGTGGTGGGTCCACTGCCTTTAGGGATGACTTTTACCTAATCAAGACTTTGAACTGTTTTACACTGTTGTATTTATTTACTTTAGAAAACTATGATATTGGGCTTTAAAATCAGAACTTAGCTTCTTGTTTGCTTTTTATTCGGATATAATCTGTGCTGTTAAGAGATACAGTTGTTACACAGTAGTTAAAGCAATAAAAAATACCACAGGTTTTGATTAGTCTGTAAGAACATAAGGATTGTTTGTCAGTGTGTGTCCACTTACTTTATGCTGGAAGATGGAGAATGAACAAAGCCACGTTGACCTGGGAAGTAACACTTTGGTTTGTTTTGTTCAGTCAGAACAAGTGTCCTTTGCCTTAATCGGAATTGTACATTTATGTGATAAATGTGTTGAAGCAACATAGTCCTTTTTTTCATAGTCTCATGCCATGAAATGCAACTGATCACTGTTTGTTTGTTTGTTTGTTTGTTTGGCACAACCATAGACAAAAGAACAGTGGCTGCTCAGTGTGTTACTTATGTTTGCCTTCATTCACATCCATTCATTCCTGCCTATCCATTATAACATGGGGAAAAAACTTTGCAGGGGGAATTGAATAGCACAATTTCTAACTAAGAATGAAGGTGTTGGATTTTAGTAATTTTAAGAAAGAAGTGCTGCTTTTTAAGTTATTAAAAATGCCTTAGCAAAAACCAGGTCCCACTGGGATCAGGAATTTAATGGTTTTGTGAGTTGAATGGCTAGCAGTGCTGATTGTGGAAAAGGTGTTTTGACAATCTTTTATTAGGCTGCATTTCCCCAGAGCCCAAGGATGGATGTAGCATGAAAAGGTTTGTCTTCATGACAAACTGAAAATCTAATATGGTGTTTCCTGAACAGATGTTAGAGAAATGGTCTGGTGTGGTGTCATAATCACAGTCTTGATGATGGTATGTTTCTTAGGTTATACTGTGTTCTAAATAGAGTTTTAGGATGAGCAGACCTTGTATTATGATAAATTTTGGCTGCAAGGCATACATTTCAATCTCTTCATTCCAGCTGGGATGGAAAAAAAGAGTAGATATCCCCACCCTGTTTTTTCCTTCCTTCTGAACTGCATTTTATTTTGCTTTGGACTTTCCATTGTATAAGATTTTTTTTTTTTTATATCATCTGTGCAGCTCTGTATTCCATTTGTACAGTTTTGTGATGTTTTCCAAATACCTTTCCTTGTTCTTCTCTCCCCTTCCCTGGATGAATCTTTCTGGGACAGCTCTACTGTGCTGTTTTAGTGAGTTATAAAATGCTGGGATGCTTGGGTGAGGTGAAATGAAAAGGACTAAGCAGTTTTTAGGATAATCAGTTAAAAAGTGAAATTAATACGAAACTACTGAGAGTAGACAGCTGTCTTATTTTGTTGGAATTTGCTTATCTTTGACAGATCAGCACAACTGTTTACATCCCTTGTAAATACCATATTGAGAGATTAATGGTGAGTGATTCTTGAGTTTACCCTTTGTCAGGGTAGCACTTCACCTAAAGAAACAACTTAGGATTTTGCCTTTAGGCCTTGGTAGCTCTGTAGGAGCAAATGAAACCAGGAAAGAGTGAAATCAAATTAGTAATTTCTCACTGTGTTTAGATGTTTTCTGTTTCATTGCATCTGCACATGCTTGGGTGTATATTGGTGATAGATCTCTCCTCAGTATACTGAAAAGAGACGTGAGGATAAAATTCCAATAAAATCTAAATGAGAAAAGGTTAGAGGCATTCTACATAATAATTAAATTAATAGGGGCAGCATCTGTTGCCAGTCTAAGAAATCACAAATAGATGCTGAGTGGAAGAGAGATCCCTGTGGTATGTGCTTTGTCCCTCAGCTGACAGAAGGGTGAAGTGCTGCCTGCTGCTGCTTCAAAGTCGCAGTTGGGAGGGGGAGTGTGGTCCAGGGGCTGCACTGAAAATCACCTTTTCTTCCCTAGAAAAGAGTACAGAGACATCATTGTGGGTTTTACTGTAGATTTCCAAAACAGAGGTGTCATTTAAAATCCTTTAAGATGTGCTGCATGGTGTCAAATGAAAGTATGCCTAATTGTTACTTTCCATATATGTGAACGCACTGTGTGCATCCCACCCTCCTGATCATGTTCTTACTAGTCTCCATGTCAAATACATGAGGAAAAAATAATGTCTCCCATATCTCCGTTCCCTAGCATCTGCTTTCTTTGCCAGCCAGGATGACTGAATGCTTTAACATGCTTAATAGAGGGGTTCTGTGCACTCCTGGGTGGTAGCTATAAAAATAAATTAAATAAATCCTATGGCATAAACTATATGAAGTAAATGTGCAATTGCATCTTTGTTTTTCTCTGTCAGCTTATTCAACTTCCAGGATATCATTTAAATTTTTAATTCTGTTTTAAGTATGTGAAGAAGGTTCCTTTTCTTGGTTATTTGTAGGTTGGAGCTTTATGCTGAAATGTTTCAGGCTGTTTATACAAGAGATTTTTTGCATTTTGTAGCACATTTTTGTCATGTATTTGTGATAAACAAAATGCAAAACATAGGGGAGATCTTCCTTTTATTTATTCATTTTTGTAGTGGTTTTGACCACAGTCCAGAATTTCATCACATTCACTCAGCTCCAGTAAAAATGTAAATCACCTGTTTCCCTTTTGCAACTGGTATGCCCAGTGTGACCTTTTTAATAAGGTGTGTACGTCTGTAGGTTAAAACGATGTTACAAATTGGACTTCTTATTGTTCTTGGAAAGTCTTTCGAAAGTACTTCTCCTATGGAATTTTTTTTTTGGTAAGGTGTTTTTAAGAAAGTTATCATAACATACATTTGTAAATTCCCTAATCTTAATTTTATTTAAGCATTTTGTTTGTTAATTTTAAAGGACGACAATACGTATTAAAAACAAAACAAAACCAAAAAAAGTCCCACGAATACCCCCCCCAACCAGCCTCTAAAATTTATCCATAGCAGTTATTCATACCAGAAATGTCTCTTAACTCATGTCAAACTGGAAGAATAGCTGTTAGTTTGAACACCCAGCATGATATCCCCCCTTTAACTAAAGCATAAAATCTGATGACTTCTGCAAAAACACTTGTTTTAGTAGTACTTCTCAAAACAGGATCTTCATAATACATGTCTGTATAATCCTGTATGCTCTTTATGGCATTGAACACTCAAATATTTCTCTTGGTAGATGTCCTAACTAATGACAACTGCAGCAGGGCTATAATTTGTGTATGTAAGCACGGATGTGCACTTGCCCGTATAATTGAGGCCATACATTAAGAGAAGCTATCACTAATATTGTGAAATCGAACACCCTGCCATTAAATAATGCCAGAAATAAGTGTGCTCATAGAATATTAATGTGCACCTATTTTCCCATGGGCCTCATAAATACTCACTGATATAAAAATGACACAAATACATGGATTGTATTTGCTTACACAAGATGGATGATTTTTATTTTAAGAGCCTTTATTCATTGTCTTGCTTTGGTGAGTGGTTTCTTTTTCTATGTTTTGGTTGCTCAAAGGACTTTAAATGCACATTTTGAGAGGAAACTTTTTTCAGGGCTTTTTAATAAAATCTAGGAACCCAAATTTTGAATTACTCTCAGTGTCAATTAGGCAAATATAATTGTTTAAAACCATTTTATTTGCCTAAGGGTGGGCAGCTTTCAGGGGAAAGTTAGAACTGACAAATATGCTTTCCATAAAATTCAACTTTGCTTCATTAACCTGTGTCACCAAAACTGAAACATTTTTGGCGACATTCATGTTGATTCAGTTTCTGTCAGGTAAGTGGAGGGAGAACAGAGAGAACAACTGTAAATGTTTTATGAACATGTGGTGAGGTTTTGAAGACTCTTAAATAACAGTGTTTATTTGATTTTTTTTTTTTTATTTTTTTTTTTTTTGTATGCTGTCATGTCATCACTTGTGGTACTGCTGGAATTTTGTCCATAAATTTGGAATTCTCTAGCATTCTCTTACCACCTTTTCCACAAGTCTTAGCACAGTTTTAGATAACTTTTCTGTCTGTTTTTCTGCCTTAGGGACAGAATTAATATCAGACTTCCTTAGTTCCTGAATACATACTTTTACCTCACAATCTTTGCTCTGGCTCATGAGATTTTTCCAGACAATTCTTCTATTTTCTACCTTTTTAAAAACCTGTTCTGAGAACAGCCACAATCAGAAAAGGTCTCTAATTGTAAAGTCTGTTTCCTTTTACTCTTTTCTCTCACTCCCATGCATATGTAGACTTGACAAAATGTAGATACCATTTTAAATGAGATCAACTTTATTCAGCACATGGATTTTCAGGCTCCCTGACCAGTAATATAGATTACAAAATTATTTTAGAGCTCTGAACACTTGCCTTTGGTAGGAAAAAAACCCAAACCGTGGTATATTTTGAGAAAAAAATAAATGTTGCATTTTAAAACAGACTACCCACTGTTGAAAGCTCACTTGTAAAGCCTGGATAAGAATTTCTGGTGCATGTATGTCACTGTAGATACATGGTATCTCTGTGTGTGCTTCAGAGGCACACAGAGAAAAGTTTATTTTACTGGCTATCTCTGAGCTAGCATGTCTGGAAAGCCTTTTCAACATGTAATACACCTTTGAAAGGGCGGGTAGAGCCTTTTTTTGCTGACTGTTCAGTTTCTAATAAGTTTTTTAAACCATCCATTTGGCTAGCTGAAGTTAGTTTACATGAACCTTTATTGGCTCAACCATTTATTGATTTCAGAGGAGCAAATGGTTTTGAGCTAGGCAATTTCTGTCATCACCCCATCTATAGTAAAATTTATACAGCAGACCAGACCTGTGGTACAGGCTTAGAGGCAGCAGTTGGATTTTTTTGTGTGTTAAAAATTGTACATTTATTCCTACTGTTGCTTTCTCTCTTAGTGAGTTTGTAATTGAGAATGGCTTATTTTCCTCTTTATGACTCCTTATCTTCCCCCAAAGGAGAAATTGTTCATTCTCTGATGGGGATGGTTTGTCAGCTTAGAGGCACAGGATCCCGTTTTCCTAATGCTGTGCTTCTCAGATCACTTTCTATTGTCATGAGCGTGTCTAGATAGGATGATTGTCCTGAGCAGTAACCCTTGAGGATAAGCTGCCTCATCCAGAATCCTAACAATTGTAGTTTTTCACTGTTTTTTGGTTATTTCAGTTTTCATTTGCCTTGGTGTGTTGTCCAGGTGTTGTGCTTGGTCCATTGCTCTTGGATGCAGGCGTGTTCATGAGGACAGGAGGGAATGCAGTTGGCTGAGGAATGCTATGTTGTTGGTTTGTGCAGAGGCTTGTTTTTTGTTCTAGACAGAAAGGGAAGATAAATTGCTTAACAGGAGATGAATCTTTCCCTGCAATATCCAAGCCTCCTGATATGAAATGTAGTCTAGGCATCCCAGCTTTCAGATCAGATACCAACATTTTAATTTCTATTTCAAAGTATAGCTACATTGCACTTAGAGTTAATCAACATAACCCCATTTCCAGTATGAAACCAAAAATAACAGAGACAGAATACTTTTAAAATGAGATAAAGAAGGATACTAGAAAAATGGGGGATTCAGTAAACTTAACTTCTGGGTTCACGTATTCTGCAGCAGAATTCATGGTACTATGGCAGATCAGAAGCTATACTGTTTTGCTGCAAAGAAAAAAATGATTTTATCCCAAAGCTAGGGCATTGCATCTCTTCTGGTATGCACTTACGTTCCCTGCTAGTGCTAGCAGTGACACTGACAAGAATTACTAGTTTTAGCACTTGTTGTATACTTGGCAGCAAATTTTTGATTGAAAGTACCTATTGATCTGGGATCTCTGAAGTATATAAAATCAGCAGAAATAAAGCAGTGCCAGGTGTAATTTGAACTTTTTTCTGCATTTTGTTTTGTCACTTAAAGGATTCATGGTATCCTACTGTTTGCTGAGGTATTCTTTGAGAATGCTTCATAAGAGATGTCAAGAGTCTGTAAAACACAAAATAGTTTGAATAAAACTTTATTCAAATTAGGAAAAATATAGTGGATTCTTTATCCCTTTTACTTTAATTGGTTGCTTTCATCTTAAATTATGTTCCTTGTTTAAGCTCATAAATTTTTCAATAGCTAAAGTAATTTAGACAGCTAAAATTGAAGCATCCAAAAAGGACTTCACTCAGACAATGGCATAGTTATATTGAACTGAGTTCATGATGTTTAAATGGATAATTGCAGTTGAAAGAACCATAGGCTGTAATAGACTGTGTTGCATCTTGTGCATTTGTCAATTCAGTTCCCCTTAGGAATCCAAAAATATCTATAAAATGCGGCCCAAGCCAAAGAATCTTAATGGGATATGTATCTTCTGTTTTACTTATAAATATTTCAGTCAGCATAGAATTCATCCTTTAAAGTACAGTTTGGCCATCCAAACTCAGATGTCAGTATAACAGGCAGGGAAATTGCTTTGCTTGATTAAACTGTGTAACAGCCAATATGTATTTTGATTATTATTATCAATTCTAGTAGCAAAAAACGAGCAGATTTCTCAAGTGAGCTGGTTGATAATAAACAGTGGCCTGTCTTGGCGGTGACTCAGTTTCAAAGCAGCACAATGATGAGAGACGTTAAAGACCTGATAATTGCTTAGATTTTACCAGTCCTTTTCATGAGCTGAAAACCTTGCACAGGAAGAGAACCATGACTAGAAAATACACAAAGCACTGTAGTAGCAACCAGGAGGGCTTCAGTAGAGACAAATGTAGGAGTTCCTCAAAAGTTAATGACCCATTCCTAAAGGACTTCATCTTGTAGTATGGTTAAATGTGGAAGGCAGAACTTCCAGTAGTTGGTGATAAGCCACTAGGATTTTTGATGGCTTAATTTAAAGTAATTATTTCTTGGCTGATTTGGCTAAGTGGGTTTTTTGTTGCTTGTTTTGTTCCACTAAGACATTTTGTGTTATAAGCTTGCCTTTATTTTCAGTACCTGTATATGCCATGTATGCTATTTTCCTCTGCAAAAGACTACAAAAAGTCATGGTCGTGCAAAGCCTTTATTAGTATTCATCTTATCCTCAATGTCTCGCTGTGGAAAGAAATATCTGTGCTGATATCTGTTAAAGATTTAATGTGTGCTGGTCGGTTCTCTGGGCAGGTGACTGTACAGCTTGATTACCTGTAGTGATACATGCTGAACTTTATTAGTTGTGGGTGGAAGGCACTTAGGAATTGAAGGAGTTCAGAAGTTTCTTTAAAATTCTTCCTGTAGCAGGCATGAAGATTCGATACCCTTGTTGAGGAAGTTATAGTAGTAGCAATACAACAACAGATGCAAATGACAAAGATGGTAGAAAACAAATCCTGAGAATGTGATTTAGCTGTAGACTTACAAGAGAAATGAAGAAAAACAAGCAGTGAGAAATGATCCTGTGTTGAGAGACAAATGGTCTAGACAAATAGAACTGTCATTCTATTTGTCCATGTTTTTGACATCTTCCTAATTCATGAGAATGGCAGAAGCCTTTATTAACCATCTGTAATCACAAATCTTGCCTTTTTCCCAGTATTGGATATTTTGCAGTGCTTGGCTGGGCTTCTGGATTTGAGGAAGAAAACACTATGCTTTTTGTCTCCTTATTACTAGAGATATGTTTGATGTAATAAAGTGTGGGAGCTATTCCATATATTGGTTGCTTCTGGTTTGAATTGTAAACCCTAATTTATGCCAACTTCCATTTAGGTATAAATTTTTTGCCTAGCTTGACTACATTACAGACTACATAACTTGGGTGTTTAAATTTATGTCCTATTATCATTAGTAGTACTTTGGCAAGGAAACTACCTTTGTTCTTTATTTTTATTTTTTATAGAAAAGCACAGATATATCTGTTAAAGTTGATGTTGAGCTTGTATGTTTGAAACTTAGCTTGTGGTGTATTAAATGAAGTTGGAAGTAGTATTTATGCAAGTAATTCAAGTACTAGAAAAAAATGTTTAAATGACTCCCTAAATTTCTAAGCCTTCCCTCTGGAAATGTTGCAGATGTTATTTAATATACTCTATAAAAATCTCACGAATTTCTGAATTTTTTAACTTCAGGAGAGAGAGCATTTCTATCTCTTGTTAACACTGAGGCAAAATGTTGGGAGTTTGGAGTTGTTTTTAATGGGTTTTTTCCCATTGGATTATCTAATTGAACATTTTGCACTTAAATTTGCACAGAAAAAAGCAGTTTCCAGAGGTGCCAATTTCCCTCATAAACTTAGATGCATTGGAGACTTCCTATAGAAGGGTATTTTAGAAGAGAGACTAGTACATGATGATCTGTATTTGAGGGCAGGGGAAACATGGTATGTCTGTAAAGGCCAATGTAATTTTCTCACTCTTAAGAGAAGAAAAATTAAATTCTCAGTGATTGCATATAAAAATAATTTCTGCTGAAGATTATATGCTTGCTAAGTTCTTGCTATGATCTCAAATGTACACTTGGACCAGTTACTAGGAAGGCTGGAGTACAGTTAGGTGGTATTTGTCAGGTGTAATAGAATTTTGTCTTTGGCTTTTTGATAACTGTCGTGGTTTTAAGCCCCGGGAATAAATTAATTCTATCCTAGTGAAAATGGTATGCTTTATGTATGCAATATGGTATGCTTTATTGCCATTTTTAGTGCTCTAGGAAAATTCAGGTTTTAAAAGTGAATTTTTAAGCTAGATTTTGTCTATTTCCTATATAGCTTGGCAAGGCTTAGCGTAGTGTGCCTTTGGACAGATAGCAAAGATGACGAATAGCCCTAAAGTTTAGTTTTGTTTGAACAGCTGCAGAATTTCCTTTAATATGAACAGAAATATCTCTGGCTAGAGTTATATTTATTTTCTGAAATAGGAAAGATGTCATTCTTCGCTAGAGTGAGACATCAAATAAAACAGAATTTTGTAACCCTGTGTTAGTCTCCTGTTAGATGATAACAATGTAAAAAAGTTTCTTTTGTATCACAGAGAAGAAGCAAACATTTTCCGTTTTCTTGTGGATAATGTTAAGCTCTGTTGTTCAAAACTTGGGACATTAATTTTTCCCTACCCCAGCTTCAGGAAGTATGGACTTTTATAACATTTTATTCTCTTCTGACTTACTTAGAAGACAGTGAGAAAAAAAAAAAGAGGAAGTAATACTCCTTTCTTTCAGAGATTCTGAGACTGAGCATAGATTGACATTTTGAGGTAGATGTGCTGCATTGTGCCAGTGGCACTGATCCCACAAACAGCCGTGCTGGTACCTGTCAGCAGCACAGCACCTGGGTTTTCCCTTGCATGGAAACCAAGATATAGGAATTAAAGCTGATCTTCCCACTCTTACAGTTCTTCTTCTAAAATGTAGTGCTTTGGGCATGGAATAATTTTTTTTTTCCCTGAAGAATGTTAATCATGCAGTCTTTTAGTATTCTGATTTTTACTGCTATTTATTTTGCTATTTTGTTTTTGATACGTGGTGATTGGATCATAAGACAAAATTTGTCTGCAGCTCTAAATTTGCTCATTTACCCTTAGGATTTTGTTTTCATGACAAAAAAAATTTATGCCCTCTCAAAAAGTGAAGATTAGTAAATAGATAATAATTTGTATTAAAAATGTTTAAAAACGACATAGCCTGTTTAAAAACGACATTTGGTGATGTTGAAGTTGTTAGGATTGCATATTCATTATCAGTTATCTGCATGCCTTAATTTTTACCTTTGTGTTTCTTTACCAGGGTGCTGCACTTTTGATGAGCCTCTCAGTTCCTGTGGCTATAGTCAGTCAGATGATGATGATCTTAACTGGGATCAGGTGAATGCGCCAGTGAAGCCATCCTCAGGTCAAGGGATACCATCAGGTTTGTCTTCATTTTGCTTTGTTTCTCTTTAATGCTAGGTTATGTGTTTGTCCAACATTTTTTGGCAGTACTGTTCTTAAAATGCTGCTTCATCTGAGTCTGTTTAAGTGGAATACTCAGATTTTCCAAGTGATTTCTATGAGGGATATTTTGCAAATCAAAAGTTTGGTTTTGTTGTGTGGGGAGTATAAAGGTTAGAAAGAAGAAACAGAAACTTGGTGTTATTGGGGAAGGCCAAGAGAAAACAGAAGGGTGACATGAAAATGAATCTGAAGTGGTACTAGAAACAGACAGGACTTAGTAAGAGAGAAAAGGAAGATAGACTCAGGTATTTTCATTGAAAGATATAATAATCAAAATCTGTTATAAAAAGATTGAGAGAGATAAAATGAGCAAAAAAGCAAAAGTATCCCAAAACAAAGGGTCTCAGTGATATTGTGCTCACTGAATTTAAAAGATAGCCATGATACTATAATTTAATGTATTTTTTGCACTGCATGGAGTAGGACCTTGTTCCATAGCAACAATGTGTGCGTTACGCTGAACTATAAACTCACTCTAGTAATATAGTCATTACCTTAGTACTTCACCCACAGAAATACGTAAAATCTGGTCACTGGTTTTAAAGCGTTCACTAGTGTAAAATTTACCAGTAGTTATTTTTCCTAGTTTTTAGCTAGACATGTTAAGACTTCCCCCATGTACTGATCTCCATTTCCTGGGATATGATTGCCTGCAGCCCAGCTCAGCATTTGCTTTAGCTTTTATAGACTGAGCTTCTGCTATTATCACCTAAAAGCAGGCAAAACAAAAGGACAACAAGATAAAATCACTGGTTGTAGCATTGTGAGGCTTCCTCTGCATTAGTCTCATAACTTAGTATAAATATATCCATAACACTTAAAAGCTTTGTAGGTAAGTGTCCCACTATTTCACATCCCTTTCAATGAGGTCTTTAAAGGACCCATAATGTACTTAGGTGCTTATATAAAACCTCTTCAAAAGTTGTACTTCTCGAGAAAACGTTCCTCCCTAATTTTTGAATAGGGGAATTAGGAAATAGACAATGTAAATCTTTAGAAGTGACAGTATAAACAGAACCTGAACATATGCACTCATCGATAGTATAGCAATAAATGTAGTAATGCATGGTAAGCACAATCAGCCTTAGATAGCATTCACTTGTAAAAAAAGGCTTCCAGTGTTCTTCACTGTAGATTTACCAGTGTCACCCTGAGTAGTGTATGACATCTTACCTAAGGTTCATGGCTGAAGTACCTTTTACACTTTGATTCCTCTGGCAAAGGCAGGACGCCCAACTTCAAGATGGATGTTCTGTTTATCTGGGTCCTGGCATTTGGATTATCATGCTAGATTGAGTTCATCAACCCAGATAAAGGAGGTTCTTTCAGATTCTTTTTTAAACTGGCTTTCATCCAGTGATCTTGGCATGTACTGCTGAACATTTTCTGAACTATTTCATTAGTGCTTGATACTGTTGCTCAAGTTGGAGATAAACGGACATAGTTTATCAGCCATCTTGGCTACAAGATACACATTCTTTTTTTCAGTCATGCCACTGGAATTTTCTTTCTATTCCAAATTTCATTCATTACTCTTCCCACTTGGATTTGTGAAAGCCATTGTTGGTATTTGATGTTCAGTCTTCTTGGCAGATAGAAGAAATTTAAATCTATTTTCTCTTCTCTGATGACCACAGGCTTGAAGATTTTTTGGTTCTTTTTCTCAGTGGCAGGAGTCTAGACTAGAGATTGGCATGACTACAGAAGGAGAATTTTACATTTTATTTATCAGATGTCATACAACTTGTTTCTTATTTGTCTTCTTGCCTTTTTATCAAAAGTCTGAAATAATGTTCTGATGATCTGGTAAAAATCTATTTAATTTGGTAACAAGTTCTATTTACAGTTTAGGGAGTTTTATTTCTTCCCATAAAGGAAGAGAAATATTCTTTTGGAGCATTGGGTCAGAAGATGGATGAGTTCGTCTGAGGAGGGTTGAGGATATTGGTGCCTTAAAAGGTCAAAAACCCCTTTGAGAGGGACAGAAATGCTCATTTTTTGCAAATGAGAAGCACTGTGTCTAACGGCTCAATTTAGTCAAGTGGTACCTAATTTTTCCTCATAATTTCATCTAGACAGTTTTTTCCTGTTCTTGTTCAAATCGTCATCTTAATGATTTTAATTAGTTTTCAGTTAGCATTAGCCAGAGGGTTATGTGATACACTTAAAAAATGATTTCAAGTAGTTTGTCAGCAGTTTCTGAGCTACATATTTAGGAAAAAATAACTTCAGATGATAATGAATAGAACATCTTAAATTAATGGTTTGTGGGGAATTCTTGGCTTGAAAGCAAAATGCTTTATGCAACAATGTTGTAACACTAGACTGAAACAAGAACTCTCAGTTCTGTACTCCCTTGTCAGAGAAAAAAAAATTATTGCACATAACATTTCTAATTTCAGGCAACATGCTCCAGTGAGTGAGTTGATGTCAATATACAATATTTTGTATAATTTGATGGCAGTCAGGGGGAAGCACACAAGTTACGGCATTTGATTTCTTTTAATCCACATGAGAGTGCTGAGAGCATAGCTGCACTTCAGATAAATAAATACTTTGGCCTGATATGCTATTTCAGTGGGACAAAAGAAGTGTCATCTAAGATTCATGCATATGTGTATATGTTTTAATGTACACACAGTTTACATGCTTGTGAATATTTGAGATCTTGTTTTAGATGAAAATTACTAAACTGTATCAAAGGTATTAATAAAAAAAATCCCAGAAGTGTTTCTTACAGTGGACTTCAATTTCTGTTGGATTGTTACTGTAGCACAGAAACAGGAAGATACCACTAAAGTTAGTAGGGTGCTAATGCTCTAATTTCCTTGATAAAAATAAGCATGGCCTTTAATGAGTCAGTATTAATCTGAAATTGTGTTAAATAGACCCAAAAAGTAAGGACATGTATGAATTTCTGTATATATTTATATGAATTAAATTAATGTTGCTAATCTGCTGCTCTTCTGTGTTAAGTGTCCTGTGAGTCAGATGGAGTAAATGCTGTTTGGAAGAGCAGCTCTTCCCATTTCTCAGCCTGTCTTCTTGTTTTTCTGTTCCAAGAATGTGTATTTAAAATAGCGTTCACAACTGTAATTACAGAAACAGTCATTATTAATGCCATCTTGCACTATCCTTTGGAACAGTTACAGCAGTTTGATATCAATGTGTTTATATAGTACAGATGTACAATTACAGCTAACTGTAAGCCCTTTAGTTGTAGTCCAGTAAAAATGTCTTCAGAAGAATATGCCCAAACAGTAGATTACTCTATTGGCAAAGATGTGGGCTGCAGGAGTGGCCTCTGTGAAAAGAGGTTGGGGTTGCCCCATGTTGGACACATCTGGGCACAGCCACTGGACCCACCACTGAGCACAGCTGAGCTCCTGGTGCACCTCTGGGATAGAACGCTTAGGAAAGGGTAAAAGCTACCAGGCAGCAGGTGTCAGAGAGAGAAATGAGAATGTGTTAGAGAAAGCCCTGCAGACATGCACATCAGTGCAGGAGATGCTCCAGGCAGTGGAGCTGGGATTGCCCTGCAGCCCATGGGGGTCCATCAGAGATCCTCCTGCTGCTCCTACATGACCCCACACCAAGAAAAGGTGGAAATTTCCTGAAGAAAGCTGCAGCCAATGGAGAGGAGTCCACACAGAGGCAAATTTTATCACAGGGCCTGTGGCCTATGGGGGTCACTGGAGCAATACATTCCTGAAGGACTGTGTCCCATGGAAAGAGGTCGTTTTGGGTTTTTTTGAGATACTCGAGTGCGTTGTGTTAGTTCGGATACTGCTACAATAAGTAGCATCACTGACAGTGATGCAGTTAGAATTTTACGGATTACTCTAAGCAATAGAAATATTGTCAGGAGTCTTCTGTATCTGTCATTTACTGGATATCATTTCTGTTCACGTCCATGTATTTTTTTACAAAACACTGTGTTCAGTTGTGTACAATCTTTCTATGGTGTTTCACAGTTCCAGTTGATTTCTAAAGGACAGTAGTATCGTTTTTGTTCGATGTAGTGGTTGGTTTGATATCTCTGAGGGGATGTCACTGCATTTGCAACAAGTCACTGGCACTGGCCTTTCATTCATTTTAAAACAGTTCAAACCCAAATATAAATCAAATCTTTACAGGCTGCCATTCACTGTGTTGAAAGGATGTTTCCTGCAATGAGGCTTTTTGTGTTTAATGCAGTGCTGGTCAAAGCTAGGATGAGAAGTCTGTTTGTGCTATTTGAGGTGATAATATATGATTTTCATGGCTAGATGTGATATTTCGAATGGCCTACTATGCTTATTTGTATTCTGAATATGTAGTGTTGCTTAATGCCTATGCAGTGTCTGCAGAAAATGCTTATAATGCTTATATTATTGTTTAAAATGGCCTTTTGATACCTAGTAACCAGACATGCAGAGCTAGCAGATATTCTGTAAACAAGGCAGTGATTCAGAGGAGTATTTAATATTATAGAATGTGAAGTAGTTACGTGAAAAATGTACATTGTTGTTTAATTGTGCATAGAAGAGTTGTGATCCATTTCAAAAGACAGATAAAGTGATCAGTTGGCAAGTGTGAGTTCAAGCCAACTGCAGTATTTTACCATGTGAAATTATTGTTCTTTGATTTTGTACTTTATCATTAAATGCATTTTAGTAGTGCATTGCATTTTTGTTGTATGTTAGTAGGGATACTTTTCTTCTGTTTGCATTCATATTGAAAAAAATGAAATACATTTCTTAGTCAATCATGTTTCCCCCATATTACTTTAAATAGCTGCATTTTTAATTCACTTGAATGCTATCTAGGGATAATTTGAAGTACTATCAAGGTGTGGGAGTTGCCGCTTGCTGACTGTGTTAAAGTTAAATTTCTTCACAGAATTTTCTAGACCTGGAGCAGTAGCATGTTTAGCATCTTATTGCACACCCAAGTAATAGCTGCAGCCATTAAGGACATGACTTTTGGCAAGCAGCTCCGGTTTCCAGTTAACTGTGTAAGTTGACACCAGTTGCTGCTAATACAGAGCTATGTGGAGGTCAGAGAGAGCAAACTGCTTGAGCAGGTGGCCAGGGCAGCTCTGTGCTGCCATGGCTACAGTGCCAGCACTGGAGGGGCTGGGTACCTTAAAAACACACCTAAAGACTGAGTGGTGTGCTTAACATGTCTGTTCAACAAGAATGATGCCACCAGCTCTGTCTGGGGTATTGCTTGTCGTATGGATTTTGTGGTCATTTTTATAACTTCTGACCTGACTTAGAGATCTCAGCACCGGGCACAAATTCTGGGTTTGTTACAAATATTGAGCATCTATCATTCTTGCAAAGGGAAGTAGAAGATTAATTAGCATCAGAATCCCTCTTTCTAAATCACTGATGGACAATGTTCCTAGGTTGCTCAGTAGGTGAACTAGACAAATTATTATAGTGTATTTTGCCTGCATGCCCACAAGCTTTCAGAAGATTAGTGCTAATGATTTACTTTACTTTACTTGTTATAGATATTCTCATATATGACTTCTGGTTTGCACATTGTAGAACAAGATTTTGAATATGAGCACTGTGGTTTATGAAGTAATAATACCTAACGTAGATGACTGATTTGCAGATTTTCATTTGAAGTAACATGCGTTCTGTAGTGTTCATTACTGTAACTTCAGGACATAATTTTTCTTGTTTTCTTATGCATTCCATCATTCATCTCATGTTTGAGTGCAAAACTGCAGAACATGCTCCAAGTCGTGGAAGTGAGTGAGAGACGCTATATTACAAGCACCAGTAGCTGATAAATATTTGTTCAAGATGTTTGACTGAAATATGATGATATAATAAATTATAGCACTTTTTTAATGTTTGAGGAACTCTCCTCTTCTGTAGAAGACAGACAGGAACTACATGAAAGATCTGGGAAGTCATTTCTCAGTAAACCAGAGTATTCTCAAAGCAACCTGGAAGGTAAGTTGACTGCTGAGGGTAATCCTGTGTAGCACCGTGAAGTGCCACAGAGTGCTAAGCAAGTCCTCTAACCTAATTCATTTGCCTTGCTGTGATTACATGTTTCCTGCTGAGGTTATATCTAACATCTGCCATCATGTATGCTGAGAAGCAGCTAACATAATAAGCTAGACACTGGAGCTGGTTTGAAGTGTATTTTTGACAGCAAAAACTTTTGAGATAAGAAGGTTCTTTTTTGTTACACATCAGAAATCCAGTCTCGCTCCCCATCTTCCACCCATAGTGCCAGACACTATCTTGCTGGTTAAGTGCATCAGAATCTAGTTTCAGATTTCCCCACTAAATTTAAAATAGAATTACACTGAATAACTGGGGGTTTGTTCGTGTGTTTGTTTTCCCTTCCCAGACTCCTTGTGATGATTTGATTCAGGTGAGGTAGGAGTGTTCCAATAGGAGAGAGGAAGTTAAAGTAAGAGAATCCCAACAGGAGAGAGACAAAGTGCTTCATGTTATAAAGCCAGTTAAAAAATACTTGTTTACAATACCTTGTACTTAACTGGCATTTTTCAAGTGGAATATTGTCTGGAAAAGAAGAACAGAATTACTTCTGTACAAGGGCTCTTGGTTCGAAAAAGGCCACATGAAGAATGTAAATTCTCTTTCCTGGGGATGTGCCTGAGACATGCAAATGAACCTCAGGATGCTTTAATCTAGGTAATTTGTGACTCTGTGGTAATATCAACCAAGCACATGCTTTAGTGTAGGGTTCCCTAGGGACTCACTCCTTGCTGAAGGCATGTTACTGCACCGTGCTACTGGAACCACTGCAGTTTCTGCTCCACTTTTAGCAGACTTGTATTAAGTGCCAATACAATTTTTGTGCTTGTTTGCTTGGCTCTTTTCTTCTGTTGGAGAATGAAAATGCTTTACCAGTTTGAGCAGAGATGTGGCCGGTAAAAATTCTATGAATAAACAGCAAGTCTGGGGATGCTCCTCTAGGAGCTGCACTCACTGCATTGCAAGATGAAGAGAAAGGCAAATAATCAGAGTATTCCTAAATAAGCTTTTTTTTGTTTAGTAATTAATCTACTGGAAAAGAAAGCCTCTTAATTTCTTGCAATCTTCAGGGCTTTTCTTTCAGTCTCATGCTTATCCTATTAGATTTCTTCTCATCCATCCTGCCCTTTAGAAACTAATAAAGAGTGGATCAAAACCTTTCCTTGCATCTGCAGGCTTTAATGTGTGGAACGTGACTGCCTCCATTTCAGGGCCTAAGTCAGTTGTTACCCGAGTTAGTAGTTTATCTTTTAAGACAGTTCTTCTATATGACAAAATCGTAGTCAGAGGCATAGTGAAAATGCCAGTAAGCTGGAGATGGACTCCATTACTCCTCTTTAAAACAGTAAATGTTACATATTTTCTGGGAATATTTTTTTAAGTTTTTTTTCAGAAATTTAAGAGGAATTTCTTGTTTCAATTAGATTTATGGAAGATTTTTTATAGCCTTTGACACCACTTAAATTTGTTGGCAGGTATTGAGACGGGGTAGTATGTTGTTAGCAGGTCTAGTTGTGGCTATAATAGGAGGGGTCAAAAGGTCACTGATTTGAGGCACAGGTCATTAAGTGCTGCATGTGTCTTCAAGTGCTCCCAGATGTCTACAATTTTGGACTTCAGCTTCCAACTTGAGGAAAGTTGTGTGGGAGTTTGTCGTGTGGGAAATGTGGCAGTGGAGAATAGGTTAGTGCACAAACAGAATAGATGGTTTGGTTTTTATTTTGTATGTGAGTCTTCTGGTATCTGAAGAAATTTGATTTCCCAGAATTTCAGACAAAGTCTTAATCCTTTATAGTTGTATGCAGAACTCAGAGTCAGGGAAGAAGCAAGTATATGAACTTCATGAACTGAATTAAAGAGCTCAGTACGTTTTTTCTCAGTGTTAAAGCAATATACTTATTTCCCTCACCAGCTGACATAATGCTTTCCCTATCTAGAAGTCGTATTTCCAATCAACTGCTTTTCAGTAGCACAAAGGAAAAAAAATTCTGTCTGGACCTCATTGAAAATGTAATGATGTACACAGTCATTTAATGAGAAAGCAGGTGCAGGTAATTATCCAAGTCATAATGTTGCAGCAGCTAATAACATCAAATATTTGTGATAATTGGAAGCAGTTGATCACAGTTCTGTGCTTCTCACGTGTAACAGATTTGAAAAACACTTTCCAATACACATGTATTCATGTTAGAACATGGAAGCCACAGATGTACTTTTCTCACCAGTAGCTCCATATACTGTGATTTTGCATTAAGTTCAAATATGTCTGTGTTCTTATTTAAATTTTTACTATTTCATTTTTTCCCCATGACTTAGAGGAGAGGAACATCCTTCTGTCAAATTTGAGTTCCTGATTCCCCCATACTCTTACAGTCTTTGCCTGTTCCAGATGTCACAGTCAACTCTTGCGTCATTCTGGTTTCTGCTGGAGCACCACATAAATCCCAGTGCAGTGCAGGAGAGTTCTCCCAGTGCCTGGTGCATGTGCAGCTGAGCACAGTGGCATCATCCTGAACTTTGGAGTCAGGTGTTGTTCTTCCCAGCATGTCTCTCTCCTGCACTTACACAAGAAATAGATCAAAGACATAGTGACAATAGGATGATCCTTAATGTATTCCCTTATATGTTGAGAGCTACAAAAGAAAGGAAGGGAATGGAAATTTGCTAGAGGCAAATTTCTTTTATGCCAGGCCTGTGTGATAAGACCACTGCTCAAAGGAGTTCAGAAATGCTTCTTTCTGAAGCTTTTTTACATTGATATCTTAAAGGTGCAAGGAAATTATGAGAACCTAAGTTGGTCAGTAGCCCTATTTTCTGCACCTGGGCTGTTGTATAAATGTGTCTGTAGAAGAGAAATTTACACTTGTCCGGCATTTGAGAAGGCTCTGGGAGGAAAACAGAAGGTGAAGAGAAGCAGGTCCTCAGTCCAGTCTTTTATGTTTAAAGTATTTTAGCAGTTTTCAGTTAGTAGGAATCAAAGGCAATTACTGTTTGAGTGGCAGACAAGCACATATGTAGTAGTTCTTAAGAAGGGGCTGCTTAAAAGGGTGGTGTCATGATTTTTAAAAAGTCATACCCCAAGAAGAAACTGAAAGAGGGGACAGGCTTTCAGAGGAGGATTCTGGGCTTGTCTGTATCCCAAGTAAGGAAGGGTGCTTCTGTGGAAGCTAGCAGGAGACCTGAGGAAAGGGATGTAAAAGTTGCTGCTTTTCTTGGCATTTCCTTATGAGTTTTCCTTATTAAGCAGCCACACATTAAATGAAGCACCTTTGGAAAGATCCAGGATGATAATTGATGCGGGTCCTGTTCTGGGGAGATCAGCTGGATATTGTGCACCTGCTCTTGAGCTAGTGCCTCTGGGAACTGATTAATCTAAAAAGCATTAGGCAGGACGAGCTGAAGATGTTAGCTGTGTTTTGGATGCTTGCTGTGTAGAAGCAATAGAAATGATTATGTGTCAGAAACAAGTCATCATGGTCTGGAGTAGACTTGATCAGCAATAGCATCAAATTCCTTTCATGAGTGTAGAATATGCTATATGAAATGTAAGTCAGCCCATAGCTTTAAATTTTACAGTAAAATAAATTGATATAACATGTGTAAAAAGATGTGTTACATCTTTCAGCAATCACATTTAGGTGTTACGTGTGCTATGGTGTTCTTGCCATGTTTAATTTTAGTGTGAGGCACATTTGTGAAGGCAGAAAGTTGTTTGGAGAAATTTCAATTCAGGCATTTTACTTACTTGGCTTGCAAAATGGACGCAGCTTTATGAGTGCATGGCAGACTTTTTCCCTGGTTTTTTAATATAGCAGTAATAACAATTGTATAATTAGTAAGAATTTAATTATTATTTTAGGTACAGCAACTAAAAGCTATATTTTGCCAGGATATATTATAGTGCCTCTTGAATTTAAATTACCCATGTTTTAGTGTGTCTACATCTGGTTGTATGTTTAAGTTAAAATAAAGCATTAAAACAGGTAATTTTAACTTCTGTGCTAGTCTATAAAGAAACAAAGTTAAATTGAAAAAAATTAAAGATACATTAGAATGTACACCCTTAATAAATGAAGTAATTTATTAGTTTTTCTATGTGTAAAAAAATAGATTCATATTAGGCATAGTCTTCACCACTGCACAGCACCAGCAGGATATCAGTATTTCTCTAAAGGTACACATCTATGTTAATTAACTTTGTCCAGCCTCTCCTTCAGTTTCATCTTATCTCCTCTTGTCTCCTCTTCAAGCCTGAATGTGTTGGAAATGTCTCCAGCTCCGAGTTGACATTCTGTGCAGTATTATGGTTCAGACTAAATGCATCATTTTCTACCAGTTATTCTCCTTTAGAGATGGGGTAGAGGTCAGTTTTGCTAAACTGCAGGGATGTTTTGACTCAACTGTGAGCGGGTTGTAAAGAAATAAAACATCACAATGTTTTATTCCTGGATTCTGAAATCTACAACTGTTATGAGATACTGAAAGATATTTAGCAAAGCACATGTGAAATTATCTTCACAGAAATAAAAAGCTTTGTTGATTTGTTTCCAATTAATGAATTTGCCTTTCAAGTTCCAGAAAAGAGCTCCTCTGAGATCTTTTATTAACCCATATTGCTGTCATTCAAATGAAAATACTCCTTTGGAAAAGCTACTAACGTTACTTTGCCACCTGTAATGTGGAAATAAAAATGTGTAATGCAGTGATGCTGCTATTTATCTTTTGTATTTGTCAAGTAAAGCCTATGCTATGTAATATAGCATAAAGAATACAGAAAATCCTTTGGTATAATCTCAGCTTGCCTAATTTCTTTCACTGGTGAATCATCTTCATAGTGAAAGAAAAGCATCTGAAACCTGAGGCCACTATTTTGTGTGTTAATAGGTAGGCTGCTTTTATGATGGTGTGAATTTCCTTTATTTTGCCTTTTAAGAATCTTTCAATATTGTGGTAAGGCTGAAGCCTAACGGAAGCTCTGATTTTTGAACCGTGGTTGTTAAGTGAGAGATCTTTGTAATAGAAGCAAACTTTAATTGCCGAAAGCCTCGGTTTTGTTACTTTGAGATTCTGGAGTTTTGTTACCTCAAGATTCTTTTCTTGTTCTATTCTGTACAGTTCATGTGCCATTCTCCCTTTCTGGGAGGATATATTTATTTACAAGAATTTTATTCTCTCATCCTTCTGTTTTAATCTCAGTATGTGCATGAGATTTCTGTGTTCAGAAAAATCTTCATAGTGCCTCTCTAAATTGTGCTGAATCCTCTGGCCACACACAGACTTTACATTTTACATCAGTTGTCGTGTTTTTTTATTGTGTGCCAAATTTCTCTCTTTGCCACCTCCAGCTCTCGGTGCTTTTTCTAAGCATTGTTATTTTTCACAGATTCATTTCCTAGCAAAAGCTATGTTAGTGTACTGCATTTAAGCATATCAGTGATGCAGAGTCTAGGGAAGTGCAGACTGCTAAATTCCCTAAAGGATTCTGGGATATCCTTTTTTACCTAATAGTTCCCTGAGCTTTGCTTTGCTTTGCCTATTAAAATGTGCTCCTTTATGTTCCTCCTCATTTGAAGAAAATTTTGATGGAACACTTGAAGATAGGTCTAGAAAAGCACACACATTAATATTTATGGCTGTGTGTGTTTTGACTCCAGAAGGGCTGACTAGCAACTGGATATAACCATGTTGATTTTCAATACATCTGCTGAGCCACAGGATATTCCGAGCAAGGTAGTTGCCTTTACTTTGAAATGAACACATGAAGAGATTTGGTTTCGCTTGGCTTCTGCGTGCACAGGAGCATTACTTATATTCAAGATAAATAATATTAGTCTGCTTTTTTCCAAGGCATTCCTCAATACTTCAATGCTTAATGCGAAGCTTCATAATACCTGCTTCTTTCCATGTCAAGATTAAATTGTGAAAAAGCACATCTTTAGAAACTGATAAAAGTTTTCTGCGGTTTTATGGTTGCTAATTAAGTGCAAATAGCAGATAGCACCAAGTTTTGCCCTCATCTGATATTTTTTGTATACGATTCTATAGTTTGTTATACATGACATGTTAATTATAGCATGGTAATTAAAATTTTAGTTACTGTTTTTCTTTGTTAACTACATTTTTGTTGAGGTATCAAAAAATATTTTTCCTTGAATATTCTTGCAGTCTTTTACAAGAGACATACCTTATCTTTAGAAATGGAGTTTCTAAGTAAATTTTCATTTCTTTAAATAGAAATGTTTTATTATAATAAGACGACACTTCCTTCCGGAAGTTATGAGGAGAGCACACTTAAAATTTAGACAAGATGTTAATTGTTAATAATGACTAAAGAAACCAATATTGTGCCCAACGGCAGCTTGTAACAGAATTCCAGTTAATCATGTCCATTACTGCTATGGACTTCACCTGAACCTTAATTTCTTACACTAGGCTAGATGAATCCAAATGCTCACAACTAAATTGTGCTACACTGTACCTTGGGAGTGTAAATTGTTTGTAATTCTAAACAATTATGAACCTTTATGCAGAGTACATGATAAAATGATGTGTCGTTCTTTCTGCTCCTGCTCTCCTACTGCTCATCCTTCTGCCTTCACATCCTTTCTCAGGAATAACAGAGTAGCTTGTGCTGTATAGTTGTGTTACCTTGATTTGGGGGATTGTATAAACTCTGTTACATTAGAGAAATGGAATTTTACTTTGCAATTCCACATAGTTCACATAGTTTGTGTTTTTACTTTGAGTCTCGAATGGGAAGACACTTCTAATTTTATTTAAGTTCCTTTGGGAGAATGTGTTTTTATTTATTTGTTTTTTGTTTCTTTACAGTGAAAGACACTGCATGTCTTAATATTCTGTGTTTTCAAACAGCACTTTTCAAACATATGTATTACTTCTGGTTAGTGAGAGTGGAATACTAGGTTTCTTTAAAAAAAACATAACCCAAAAGCCATAAACCCCCACCCCCCCCAAACTCCAATAAACCAAACCCAGCCTTTAAAACAATAAATGAACTACTTTCACATTAACAATTGTACAATGAAGTAGCATATTATTTAAATACTAGTGTAGTAAATATAGAACAGTTATTAAATGGTACCACAAATATAGCTAAAGGGAAAAATTCAAGGCAGTAAAGTTTTGTGGTCCATATGGCAGCATTGTGGTGTAGCATGTTTTGTCCCTAAGGTGTTAGTGTTAGCTTTTCTACCTCTATAAACTCTCTTTTTTTTTTTTTTTTTTTTTTTTTTTTTTTTTTTTTTTTTTTTTTTTTTTTTTTTTTTGGGACTTCTGCAGACAGGAAAAGACTAACATGGCTTCTATATTACTTTTTAGACAACCCTATTTTAGGGTTAGTAGCCACTGTCTCCCAAAGGGTTCTTTTATTTGGGCACAGGGAAGATGCCAGCTGCTGGAATAGGCTGACATCAGATCTAGCCTGGTATTACCGCAGTTGAGGTTCCTGCAGTTCCTCTCTGTATTTTGCAGCATTTCTCAGTAGAGACAAGAGAGGAACTGAAATGTTCAGACTTAGTGCTTGAAGGTAGATTCTTCTTGGAGTTCTAGCCTTTTTTCATCAGCTACATCGTACTGTAAAGCAACACTTCATTGTTCAAGGATGCAGGAAACTGAAAACTGTTTTTAGGTGTAGGAAATTAGGTCAGAAGGAAGACAAGGGAGTACATATATTGAGTAAGATCATCTAGGGGGAAAGAGCAAGTACAGTATACATCTGGAAAAAGGTGCTTATAAAATGAGAAAATAGGAAAAGTACATACTTATTTTATGGTCTTGTGGTAGGTACTGTCTGTCAGCAGTCAACCTTGAAGTCTAGTTCAAGATGCCATCCCATTAATAAATGTTGTCTCATCTCGTGATGGGAGTCACAAGAACCTGTGCTGTAAGCAATCAAAGATCATGTTTTGGTCTGAGCAGGCAATAAATCCTGCTCTGTGGCCAGTAAAATTGGTAGCTGCTGGAACAGAATTTAGAAGGCAGAGGATGTTTCAAAAATGAAATATCCAATAAGATCTTGGAGGACTGTATGTTAACATTTATTCAAGTCCAGTGCATACTAAAACTCTCAGAGCAGTTCTTTTAGGTATTTTCTGGTAGCTTCTTTTTATACTAAAGGAATATAAAGTTGAAATGAAGCCTTTCTGGGTTATGTCAAATGAATCTACCTTTCTTCATTTTGAAATGGAGTAGAATAGCTCCTGCTTTTAGAAGCCTTTCATGATTATAGTAAGCATTCGCCTCTTATTTTCCTGTACTTTAAGATAATCCTTTGAAAGAAATGGGATAGGTAGGTCATACTGCTGTTACTTTCTGTGTTGGAGGTAGACCCTATCACTTCATCCCTGTCAGTTTTCCTCCTCTATCATTAGCATGAGATCTGTGAGTGCCATATTTTTTTTTTTTCCTAAGCTAGATAAAGAATCAGCAGTATCAGAGTAGGGATACATTTCTGGCATAAGTTTACTCACTGAAGTGAATGAAATGGCTCTATCTGTTACACTACAAACATGAAAATGTGATGGAAATGTTTAGCTTTGCTGTAAGTGCTTTAGCAGAAGACCTGAAGCAATAGCTCTTTGTTTCAGTAAGTGCTATCTCACATAACAGACAGGATTTGTTAAATATCAGTGTTGCTTAGGATTTCAGTTTGTTAATAAGGTTTGTACAACTGGAGAGAAAATATAGACAGTATAATTATTTCCTGTGGATTAGCTAATATGAAGCCTAGTTTTAGGCAGTAGTTTCCCACATGGTTAAATTACCTTGAGCACTACCTACTTTCCTCTGTTAGGGAGATGCAAGGGCTGTGCCCTCACAGATGGGACACAGTTCCACAGCATCTAAATGCAGCCAGCAGTAACAGGAATAGTGCCATGCTAGTGGAATCCAATGGGAAGTCCCAAGTTCAAGGTCCAACTAGAGGGCTAGGACAGGAGCCAAAGGCAGAGGGGCCAGAGACAGCTTCTGACAGGCACACCTCCAGCATGGCTGGGGCAGGGACCCATGGCCCAGGACTGAGCTAAAACAAGAGTATGGGGTGGCAGGGTGTACAGGGTGAGACAGTAGGGCATGGTAGTGCCTTTGGGGATCTGGCACCACCTTAGCACACATCTCCAGCAGTGAAAAAACAATCCAACAACAGAGAAAACATTGCTTGTGTCCTTACTTTGGTTTATTGTGCAACCTCATAGGACAGAAACAGGAAGGCACAGTATAAATGTGTCAATCAATTTCAGTAGCAGTATGGATCTATAGGGCTTTAAAGAGCAATTTTGGCTACAGAGGTAGGCATTGAAATGCTTCACTGTAGCTTCTGCTAATGCAGAAAAGATTGGGTCTCTGTAATAGGTCAGACAGTTTTTGCCCATTTAATAGAACAATTGCATTTGACTTCAATAAAATTTTGTACCTGAGGAAGCTAAAGGTTATGGAAGGTTATGTGTTTAAGAAATGTTTCCTGAAAAAAGACCTTTTATTTCTTCTATCAGCATGATCTTTTTTTCTGTTTAGCAAAACTGAAAAATAGTTTATTCTTGTTTTAATTAAAGCAAAGGGGAAAAAGCCCAGAAGGTGTGAGTAACAAGCTGTTTCCTGTGAATCAACCAATCAAAGTGTATTCCCTTACTGAAAGTTGATGACCTCGATATCTTCTATGCCTGCTAATGCCAAATACTACTTATTACTTTGTAGTAAGCTGTCTCTCTCTGCTGCTTATGATAGTAATAATGAAATAGTAAAACACACATACAGCTTCAGTGGGCTTGGTTTCAACTTATCTGTCAAATAAATAATAATACATTGTAAGCAAAGTATTTGGACTCAGTACTACTTAGGGAGTTGGTTTCTGTTTTTCAGGAAACAAGAAAATTAAGGACATAGTAACCATGACTAAAAAATTGCTATTTGTTTTACTTTTCAGAACAAAGTGAACTCTCCATGTCTGTGAGTGCTATGTCTGCATTTCTGTTTCAGTTCTCTGTGAACTGACAGTTACTGTCCTTGTTTGCCTGTCTTCTTCTTGCATAGTAATGTAGAAACTTGTAAATATTAAAAACAGGGCAAGGATTGAGAAAAATTATATTGATCACTGATGACTATTTGGGAGAGTCATTTATCATGCAAGATAACTGCAAACAGCACATAGCATGGCCCTCATAAGCTAATTTCTCATTAGCTGGTGGTAATAAAATTTACACTCTTATTTATCCAAGAATGTCAAATGTTTTTTCCCAGAAATGAGTAACACCTTATAACAACCAGGAGGCTGTGTGGTGTCCTGCATAATTTACAGACAATCTAATTGACCTATGCAGGTTAAGTGACTCACTTGAGATAATGAAAGAGTGGCAGAATGTGAAATAAAGATGGGAAGTAGTTAAGCTAGTTTATGATTCCTAACAGGATGTCTATATTGCTTTCCACTCCAGAACACCAATGCTAAGTTAAATCTGTAATCTCAGACTTCCACTGAAATACAAAAAAGCTTACTGAAGGAGGCATTGGTAGAATACAAACTTTTTATAATGGATGTTTGCACTCAGCACTGAGTGATTACAAGAAAATGCACCAGACACAGGAATGTATTCCTGCACGAGATGACAGATGTTGATGTTGCTTAGAATGTGTTATCTTTCTCACTCCAGTTAACTTCCAGGTGGAGTTTCTCTTTATAATAGTGCAAAGCCTATAAAAGTATTTCTTGCTCTTTAGAGAATTTTGTTTCAGAAAACCTGAGCTACTTCTCTTCAGCCTCTGCTCAGAGCCAGAACATTGTATGAGTGGTCAAGTGGGAAAGTTTCTCTCCCAATTAATTTTACTCTACAGCAATTTATAAACAATAATATTCTGATATTATTTACCAGCAGTGCTAAGTATACCTTTAAAAATTTCTAAGTATTGTCAGGCAATGCTGATTTGTTTTGAAGATTGCTTTTGAAGAGATAGAGATTTTCTTTGGCAACTGAAATTTCTGTCTCCCATTTCCAAGGCTTTCATTTTAGAAACTGAGTCACCGTTAGGATGTACATGGGCACTAGTCAGGCTTTTCAGCATTTTTGGGGATGATTTGGGAATCCCTTCTTACCTAGGATCAATTTAACCTTTTTGAGAATAAAATCTGTAGCATGTTTATGTGAAAATCTGTGGGAAAACTAAGCAGAAGGAAAACAAGGAAATTTATGTAAATATTAGAGCTCTAAGTAGACTGTTCAAAATTATTTCCACTGGATTTTCTTTAAAAATTTTAAAAATAGTGAATGTTTATATTGTTCTATCATTGTATTAGCTGAGCTTCTGTGACGCATCAAACCCTAAAACACTACTTATCTGTGCTACTAAAGTATCAGTCATTGTTAAGTAATTACAGTACTAAGTACCCATTTCTTCTTATCCTCAACTAAAATAAGTCTATATTTGCTGTCCTAGCTTAGATAGATGAAAAATCATAAAAATTAGAATGACTTAATGTTTTATGCTGCAAATTTGTAAGCAAAGGCAAGCTACAGGGAAATAAGAGTTTAAATCTCCCCATGGATATAAGCTAAATATTAGAGAATTTTAGTTATTTTTGGAGATAAGGTCTCTCTTGAAGTGTAAACAATGTTTCTAAGTATTTAAGCATGTGTTATGTTGTTACAGGGAATAAAATACTTTCCACTTTCCTCCTCATGCTTGATTAAAAAGTCGTTTCCTAGTAATGAATTTTCTTAGGCCTTTGAAAACCCTTAAGCAACCTTTTTTTCTCAGAAAATCTTCAGTGTTTTCAGTTTGGTTTTTTTTTTAATGGACTGAACTAATGTTTCACTCTTAAAAAAGGAAAAGAAAAATACCTTTTTAGATGCCATGAAATAAAAAGAATGCTATAGAGAATAACTGAAGTGCTCGTATTTTGGCTCAATCACTACTTTTCTATCTGCTAGAAAATAATTTGAGATTTTAAAGGTATGAAATACTATTTTTGTTGTTTAATGCAGAATTAAAATCGGTACATCTAAAGAATGCTTTTCACACAGTGATTTAGGGCACCTAATGGGTAGATAGATAACTGAGGATTGTAAGGATGTGAAGACTCTGATTATGTGTTCAGATCAGGTATATGCTGCTATTTGTAGAATTTTACTTACTTATAATGAAGTTCAAAGGCTTCATCTACCATGTAGCCATGTTCCTGGCAGCTGTGACAAACAAGACAAATGCTTATGTACATGATGCACCTGTATTTTTGGGAATTATGATAGCTGTATCCCCCATTAACAGAAATTAAAGAATCAGAATTCAAGTTGAAGGAAGCATTCAATGACCAACTTCTTTAGTCTGATAATACATTGATTTCCCCTTCAAACTGATGTTACTGAATAATGAAAGGAGGTTGGGTTGTTGAATATTCAGTCAGAAGGAAGTTATATGGGGAGTTGATCAGGAGGAAACCAAAGGGATTGACAAAGCTGGCATCCCTGACTGAACAAAGAAGCTAGGTAGAATGTGACAGGACAAGAAAACTCAGAAATATAAAGAAAGAATTAGACAGATAAACTGGGAGAATCTTAGATTAGTTTTCGTATGTGTGAAATAAGTGCCAGTAGTTGTTATAAATAATAACACAGGGAATTAGCTAAAATAAATAAAACAAAAACCAAACCCAAACTGACTTATCCTCTCATAGGAATTCTAGCTTTTCATAAAAATATTTTTTTCAGCAACTCTGGTTTTCAAAGGAATTAGGTTTTGTAGAATAATATTCTTTTCCTAGTCCATTGTTTCCTCCTTTGCTCTTTATTGTGAAGGATTGGATAACAGTAGTTATTATGGACTGCTGTTGATGAAAAGTTTATTCAGAGGATATGAAGGCAGGAATTTTTTAACCAAGTGGAAAGATTTCTAAATAGTAAAAGAGGCTTATAAATGATGATCATTTAAATTAATCTTGTTTGAAAATATTCAGCTGATGAAAAAAGAGAATTCTAGAAAAAAAACCAGAAGTTCAAGATCATTCCTGTTTACTTGCTTGAGCTAGACTTGGTAAGCTGTAAGTCACTCCTGAAGTATCTGTCCATTGTCAGAATATACCACTGAAATTTTGCCCCTGACAAAACCAAGTTCTGACAAAACCAAGACATTCATTGCACATTCTTCTCATCTGCTAAAGCAGGTTGAACATTAAATTATTTTATATTAGCAATATTGGCAGACCATACAGCTCTAGGAAGTTCTGGATGAAGTTTTTATTTTAAAAAGGCAGTAAGAGCTTATCTACCATTGACCCTTTTCAGTCACTGCTTTTTCACTTTCCTGGTATGACCTCTCTGAATTTTATTACTGAAATACATGAAAAGGTGACAGACTTATAAAAAGATGAGAGGAAGCAGTATATTTGTAAGACTGGACTGATTAATTCTCACTGACCTCCATTACAATAATGATACCAACCAATCCACCTACTGAAGTGATAATGAAGTAGAAGTAATTAGGGTTTAATAAAAAATCTCCCTTAAATTATTCTTTCAGGAAATTAACTTACATTCTGTTAAAGCTTAGTGAGTGTTGCCTGCTGTCTCATGACAGGCCTTATCAAAAATGATGAGCAAAGAGTAGGAATAGCCTAGATGCATTTATCTAGTAATCATTCATCATATTGCAATGTCTGTTGAGTTACAATCTCTACAAAAAATCAAGTTTGAGTTTTATGAACTGGGTAATGTTGCTGCCTAACTGTAATTTTTTTTTCTTATTAAAATAAGTATATTTCAAATGATTAAAAAAAAATCCCTGTATATCTCAAGAGGCGAGTAAGAAGTAAGTGAGTAAAAAAATGGTTAATTTTCAACAGGCTTCTTTAGTTAAAAAAGTTAGTGTAAACTTGAAAGAAAATGCACACAGTGGTGCTCACCTTCCTGGGCATTGCAGATAATTCAATGTGTGCATAAACAGCATTCAGTAAAGATCTGTTTGTTGCGCTCCACATAGCAACTTCTGTGTCTCAGCAGGCATTTCAGAGTATGTGTTTAAAATATCCTCACACTTAAAGGAATAGATTTACAAGAACCTTATAGAAATGTTTTCAGTGTATTTTTAAACCTCAGTCTCTAAACCTATAGATTCCTAATTGTGCAACATGTGAAACAGATGCTGACATCTGCTAGCTAAGTGTGCATTCACTTTCCAGTAGACTATTCTCCACTTCCCTCCTGTGTACAGCAGATGATAAGGAGGAATAGAAGAATATGACAAGCAAAATAAAGACAGAGTGAGCAAGTGAACAGTCTCAGTGTTCAGGTTAACACAGCAGACTTAGCAAACAATTGTTTTTGCCTCAGGATCTGGGTTTTTCAGTGTGGTTCAGAGTGGGTGTTTTCTAAGGGATGATTTTGTTTATAGTTTATTTTCTACCTTTTCTGAAGGAGGGACTTAGGACTCTTAAAGAAGCTGGAAGACTGGGCTTCTATTTCAAAACAAGTCAACTTAAAAGTAAAGTAACATTAAATATATTTACAGTACCATATCTACCATCAACTTTTAATTTTTTTTTTAATTTTATTTTGTTTTTGCAATTTGATCTCCGTTTTGGTTTGAATGTATAGCTTGGAGTCTTTCTGCTTCTGTATACAAAGTACTGACTAACACACATGAATGACACTGAAAAATGGGGGCTTTAGTTTTTTGTCTTGACTGAGTACTAGAGCTGGATCTTGTAATCATAGCTGATTTAAAAAACGGTTGTTTAGAAGTGAAGTTTTTAGTTTCAGTATGTTCATTTCTGCCACTGATATGATTTCCTTGGAAAATTATTCCTGGGCTGATTGCAGATAAGTCTTTAACATTTGGTACATTTAATTGAAACTTCACCTGTAAAAAACTTGAAAATATTCACAGAATTAAGATAGCCAGGCTTCGAAGGATCACAGCAAAAATTTCAGGAGAATGAACTGCAAGCTTAGTTCAGTAAATCAAACCAAAATAACATTAGGTTAAATAATTATAGGCAAAATAAAAAGGCAGCAAGTGAGGTGAGAGAAAATAAATGCTACAGTGTCTCAAGTAAAGCCAAGATGCTTGCCTAAATATGAAATTATGTCACTAAGTTTTGCATTTCTGCATTTGACACAAAGTTTTAGTACGAATGAAACAGAAAGTATTCCTTTTACTGCAAATGATAATTGAGTCTAGCAGTTATTCACTGTAAAATTTTCATTTTCCTTTAGTATTTTAATGTAATCTGATTCATTATGATAATGTTTTATAATAGAATTTTTGTCCCATAAAATGCTGTTGTAGTATAGCTTATTTGGTTATATGAAACAGGCTTTGAACATAATGACAATAAAAGGTCTGTAGTACTTCATAAATTACATTTGTAAGGGTTCACATTTGCAGACAAGGAACCAAAGTTTAATGGAATCAAGACTTTAACTACAGTCAGACACAGTATGTATGTCAGTTTGGAAGCTGATTTTTTTCATTAAATGTTTTAAATACAGAAACATATCTTTGTAAGTGGTCTGACATGCAGCTGAACACTGCTTGTTTTCATGGTTACCTTGATACAACGCTCAGCTTAAGGATGCCTACTTGTAGACAGCAACTTGCTCTTAATGTTGGGGGCCAGAAATAAGGAGCTTGATGTAGGACAAATTAATAATGAGTGACAGACAGGAGTATTAAGGTGTACATGTGGTAAAATCTATTTGGCTATGCCATGGTCAGCTTTCATCTCCCTGCTGCAGGAGTGTCGCAGCTGGGATGGGTTCCTGTGGCACTGGGCTGGTAAGGGGTGCTCTGTGCCCCTCATACTGGAAAAAAACCTATTGAAATATGGGGGGAAAGAAAATAATTGGCAGAGTATGTATAACATCCTGGGAGTGGGGAAGAATAGCAGTGAATGCACCATGTGTAATGTGGCTGTCTTTCCCAGTCGTAGCTGTTGGCTGAGGGCCCTCTGACATGGCTCATGTCCCATTTCCTCCCCTGCCAGCTTGAGGGTGAGGATCTGTCCCCTCTGCTCTCTGTCTCCCTTTGGCAGGTGTTGTTTGCACCTGCCTTGGGCTCCTGGCTGCCCACCCTGCTCTCTTGGGGAATATGGCCCTGTTGGGAGCCTCCTCTGTGCTCCCAAGAGCCTGACATAGCTTGGCAAGGGCAGCCAACACACGGAAGGGATGGAGCAGTGGCTGCAAACTTCAGCCTGAGTCTTTACAGGAGACACCCCTGAAAGGTTCAGTGGGATTGACAGGTATCCATGGGCAGCACAGAGAAGCAGAATGGGCCATGAGGGTGCCATGCCAAAAGGACTGCAGAAAAGAGTAGGGTGATGGAAAAATATCCATGTTAGATTCCTAGTTTTTGTTTGACTGATACGCAATTAAATTCAGGGGATTCTTACTGTCCTGTCCAAGTTTTGGCCTAGAAGCTTTTAAATATAAGCTGGAGTCAACAAAAAAGAAAAGTGCAGAGCATTTGTTTTCTTTTAGGTTGGTTTCTGTTTGTTCTTTATTCTGCAGCCTATTTTAAATACATGCAAGCACACATTCTTTCTCCTTTCATCGTAGTGAAAACACTACTGTGTTATTTATCCCTCTTTCCCCTTTAAAATCACTCACGTGCCTGAATATTAACTTCAGGATTAAATTCTGGGCTAAAAAAAAGTCAAGAGTTTAATTTAGTGTTGCCCAAACTTTTTTTGCTTGAGCACTGCTACAGATCTTTAAATTTTCTTGCAGACCTCCAGCCACCTTTAGTATAAAATATAATTTTTGAAAGTTGTGTGCTTTAATACAATGGCATTTCAGTTAGCAATTTTTAATAAAGCTGTGAAATGTCAGGTTCCTGCAATAGCAGGATCTCAGAACTCCAGAAAGCATCCTGCAGAAATATGCCTGTACCTTCTGAATTTTTAATCCTATTGAAGACAAATTAAGTATCTAAGTGCTTTCCTGAATGGTACTTAAGCACATCGTTAAGCCCTTGTGTTAATTAGAGTCTTATGCTTTCCCTTTTTGAAAAAAACCCACCCTGATTCTGTTGTTCTCTTGAATGACAATCTCAGTTCCTGGGATTGTGAGTCATGGAAACGGGAACGCTTATTTCAGTGATGAATCAGGCCCAAATTAATATCTTTAATGCATCTCTAGCAGACCAGAACTTGAAAATAAGTACATTAAACAGTATCCTCTATGGGACTGCACGGGCCAAAAGCCCTGCATGAAGTTCATTTGGTAAATATGTTAACTATTATGTACACTGGTTAAATGATTTAGAGATGTTTTCTTCTGTATTTAAGGTGGATACAAGTGGAGACTAAGTAGGATGTAGAAAATAGCCATAGTAGTACAAGATTTAAAACCAGTTCCTTCTGGGGCTTGGAAAAAGTCTCTTTAAAAGATTGAGAAGCAGAATTCCCATTTTATCAGTGTACAAATGGCTTTGGGAAGTCTGCCGGTTGCCACAGTGAAGGAAATTATTGTGTGAATAAACACAGATAAATTGGCAACCTGCACAGTATTCATTCTTTGTGATGTAGTTTGTGACGTCATCTCTTCTAGATAAGAGCCTTTAAAGATAGACTGTACTGTAGTGGTTACCATGTCAAGAATAAAATAGCCAAGAATAGATTTTATTTTCTTCCTGCCAAGAAGGTGCTTTTTTGCAAAAAGAATTTTATTTTAGAGCTGATGTTGACTGAATAGCTTAATATATTCTTTAAGGAAAGACAATCTTCATGCTTTAAATATTTTTTTTTAATTTGTCCTGTAGTGAAATTCTTTCACATAGCTTACACCTTGGATAACAAGTACCTCTGTATTTTTTATTTGCTTTAGAATTTGAAAATCAGGTAAGAAAAAACAAATCTGAATTCTCAAGATATGTCATTCTTCTCTTAGTTATTGCTAAGTGTAACAGGATCCCTAAGAGGAGAAAAACTAAGTGAAATATGGTTTTATATACCAATTTGTAGAAAATGCTGTCAGCTGCTTTTGTGGCAAAGGTATAAGTGCATTAAAAAAAAAAGAAATCGAGAAATGGAGGTGTAATGGGCCTTTAATTCGTGTACAAAGCCCAACTAAAGCAATATTCCAAGCAGGCAGGTATAAATCTTGGTGTAAACTAGTGTTAAATTTCATTTTTAAAAGCAGGCTGAATTCATGGGCGTAGAGGGTTTGTGATTTATTCAAGATAGAAGTAATAGCCCCAACTGGATATGCTTTTCCATCAGTTTTAAAGCTTTCATATTGTTACAATATAGGTTGACTAAAGTGTATAACTTCGCCTGCAGAAAGTGCAGTAGCTGATCCATTATGGCTTAAACTGTCCTGTAGTTGCCGTGGGGTGCGTGTGTGCGCCTTTGTGCTGTTGTAGCAGTGATTTCCACTGGGACATGAGCTCAAGAGTAAAGGTCCTGAGCCATGCTGTTGCTCATCAGTGAAACACAGGCGCTGATGTGCTTAAAATTTTACTCAGCAAGTCTTGTCTGAGGTCTCTGAAGTGTTTCTGTGGAAGAAAAATGCTGTGAATACTAATCTGAAGTAATTTGTAGTTTAACTGGGGAAGAAAGCCCACTACTTGTGGTTTGGAGTCTCAATGAGTGATTCAATTAAAAAAACAGCATAAAAATATGTTTTAGGGAAACTACTCTGATTGTAATTATACTGGTGAGCTTCTCATTTCTGAACAAGATTTTTTCGTGGAAGTAAAAGAATTGAAGCGACACATGGCCCATGCTGAGAGAGTTGTCAGACCAGTATTGAACAGATGAGACAAAGATGGCTGCTTTGATTCAAAGGAGGAGAATAGAATAAAAACAAAACAACTCCACAGATCTACAGTAGATGACAATGCAATGCTTAACACACTCTTTTAAATAGATAAGGAAGTTTTATTGTGAGTTATCTTTATTCACACTCATAAAACCAGGAGTAAATTACTCCAGTAGCAGAAAAGCCCTTGAGGCTAATATGTTTCTGAAATTACTGATATGTACAGTAGGATTTCAGAAGGCTCTCTATTATTGTGGGACATAGTGCCATAGGCAATGCAGTAGTTTTTGTTTTCTGCCTTACAGATCTATGAAAAACACAGATTTTTCTATGTCAGACATTGGAGTGAAATGCAGAAGATGCATGTTATTTGCATGTGGTGTGTTACTGCAGATAGTAATTGTTCCAACAACTTAGTAGTTTACACACCTGATAGTATTATGATGACAATTTCCATTTATCAATAGTTAGGAAATTAGTAGTCAGCCAGGTGGCAGAATGGTTTCCAGAAAACATTTTGTGAAGAAAGTACAATGACAGTCAGCTTTTAAATGAGAAGTAACTTACTGCTTAGATGATCTAGAATTGGAAGAGTATACATAGGTGATCGTTAGCCAAACATTAACCTAGCAACCTAAAGCTGAAAGAAAATTGTATCTCTGTAAAAGTTGTAAAGCTCACTGTCTTTGGGCATTCAGAAGCTTTTTATATTAACCTCTGTGTTTAACAAACCTTTCAGCCTGCCGCTGGGAAGGGAGAAGAGCACCAGTAGCACTTAACCCTGTTCTTGCAGATGGTCCTTTTCAGATAAGAATAACATGGATCAAACTATGATCTCCTCTCCCCCAGACTTTCTACATTTACTTTTGCAAAGCTTTTATCTGAAAAGTAACTGGTTTACCCCAGGAGCTCCCCTGAATCATGTTAAAGCTGATTCCTGCTTATCTCCTGAGTATTGTTTCTTAAATGGTGAATTGCATGCTTGAGTGGTTTACAAAAATAATGACTAATGTTATTGGTGGTGCAGCAAAGAGAATGTGCTTAGAAAAGAAGGGAGAGTTTCTGGGCAGCAGCAGTAATTGTTAGCATGTGCTGTTTAATTTTACAGATACTTATCTTCCGTGACAGAACTGTCCCATGCTTTGAATGCCACGTTATAATAAAATGCATGTTGATAGGGTAAGCGACTCACTGGAAAATACAGCTTGCCATTTAGTTTGCTGCTCTGACTGCAAGTGCGGCTGTTGATGTGGAGACCAAAGGCAGGAGTCAAGTTGGATTGGGAAGGAGCAAACATGGGAAAAATAGAGGGATGAAGAGATAGGAGTCTTATCTCATGTATGTATGTGACTGCTCAGTATGCTGGTGAGATTCTGCCTGATGCTTGATTATCACAGTCTGTCCTGTGTTCTTACTAAATCCAGTTTCTACCATCTTGGCTGTGGATGCACTCAGATCTTCAGAGTGTGTGTGAATGTTCATAAACTTCAAACCAAGCTAAGCAGAGAGTGGGGAAGAGATTTGAGTGCCAGGAGCTGCTGTGGGACCATGAAAGTCACAGGCTTTCAAGCTTTTGGGTGTGGGGGGCCAGAGCTTGGGGAGGAGCAGGGCGTGGGTTCCTCTGGTTGAGTGAGATTCCCCTGGGCTGGAGAGGAGGAACAGGGCAGGGATGTCAATGCTTTATGTGTGAGTGCTCCGTGTATTCACAGCAATGCTGATAAAGGCCTTGTTTTTCTATCTGTATTTGATTTGTCAGGCCATCTCTCTCTCCTCCTCTCTCACTGTATGTCTGTCTTCCAGTGTTGGGAACACAACCAGCTGGATCTGGGGGTGTGGAACTGTAGCAGCCCTTTGTCTGTCAAGCAGGGAGATGAAGACACACCCTGATTCCTGAGAGTAGCCTAGATTTGGCTACTCATATGCTCTGTGGGGTTTTGCCAATGTTTGTATAATTTAATTTTTTCCCAGAAATTCTTACGTCCTTGTTAAGGAAGTTAAACAGTACCTAGTTTAACAGCCATGCAAAAAATCTCACTAGCAGAACCTCATCCATGTTTAGTAGGATTTCTTCATCAAGAGTTGCTTCAGTTATTCAGTTTTTAATACATATGATGTGTTCTCTTATGCTGCTCTAATCACTTACGTTATGTTATGTGTTGAGCACTTCATAGAAGTCTTAGATCTTTAGCTGCTGTAGTTTCAGCAATACTTGCAGTCTACTTCAGCTGTACATTAAAGGGTTTGCTTTTTTTTTTTTTTTTAGCAAGGCCCATTTGTCTGTTACAATGTTGATTGTTACTATTTCTGTCCTTACCCTTTAATCCTTTATGTACTGCATCCTGTATTTTGACTTCCCTTACTTTTGTTCAGGGGAGATCTAGCAGATGTGTCTAGCAGACCTCTTCCAATCTCAGTGCAGGTACACAGGCTAAACAATCAACCAGTGGAGCTGTGCCCTATTAGGAACAAACAAGGCAAGGAAACATCTGTGAATGTAGCCTCTGAGGCAGGGAGAGAGCTTTTGTGCTGAACAAATTCTATTCTGTTTGTGATGTTTGAAACTTTATCCCATTTCCTTGAAAACAGAAGGGACATGCAGAAAATTCATGCACGTACTGTCATTCTCTGTGTGACAATGAGTGGTTCAAGGCGTCTTTTAAAATAATTTTTTTGTATGCATGTTATATGCTGTGGTAAAGTCTGCGGTTGGTAAATGTGTTCTTTTTGGTTAGGGAAAGTTTTCAGAAGGGGAGAAAAGGATTTCTTCTTTGTGAGCCAAGGGAGAATCTCTTCCAGGGAACAACAGGATAGGCAGCAATAGTTGTGCTAACTGGAGAGCTCACACTAGGGAAGTTTTCTTAGAGTAATGGGGAAGAAACACAAAACTAGGCCAGACATGATGAGAAGAGGGAAGATTTTTCTGTTAACCCAGAGGCGAACAAGTAGAGTTTATTGAATTCATAAGGGCTATTGAAGATTGCTAGTGTGCCAAGGTCTGGAGGAAAAGGGCGCTTGTTGCAAAGACATAGTTGGACAGAAAAGGTATTTGTGTACCTTTTCAAATGGCTGTATTTTACCTCTGTCTCTCAAAAGTATCTGGATTTTCAGACAGAAGATAGTTTTTCAAGTTTATGTTCTAATAAAACATCATTTCTTTCAAGTCCTTTTGGTATTTTTTGGTGTGTTCACTTTAAAGAAAAGGTGCAGACATCTGTCTCAAAGCTCTGGCATGTTTGAAATCCAGTCATAGCCTAAAAGTTAAAAAAATGTTACAGCTGGTAAAATACATTAGGTCACCTTTAAAGAAATCCAGCTGACTGAATTGGAAGAAAATTTTGCATGCCTTGTTGGGGAAGCTTTTTATCATGGGTGTGTTTTAGAAATCAGTTCTCAGTCTTAGCAGTTCGTAGCACAATTCCCACTGGCTGTAGAAGCTTCAGAGCATATTGGGATAGGCCAAATGTTGGATGACAGAAATGAAAAAAGAACACTGCCCTGCATCAAACTTAGCTCTTTGAAACCCAAAAGGAGTGCAGTTCCTTTAAAAGTGGAAGACACTTCAGGCAGAGGTAGTTGTACACTTAGGCTGATGTGGGTTTTCTGGGTGACTGGGGCTAGTAAGGAAACCTACCCCCTGTGCTGGAACTGCTTTACTGCCTCAGCCCTGGGCTGCATCTAAGGCGGCTCTCCGGGGACAAGAGGAGTAGCACAATTCCTTGGAGATTTCGCAGTCTGCTCCACACCTGACCTTTCTTATCAAACAGAGAGAGAATTACCTTGTAGATGTATTTCTTTTTATTCAGGCAAGTCAGGTTTCCTGTTACAAACAAATAAACAAACTAACCAAACAGAAAACTTTCCTATTGTGTTCATGAGTGGAATTGCAGTTCAAATGGGATTCTTTTTCCCTGTCCTTCAGAAGGTTTTATACAAACCCAGCCTTAACTTTGTTCTGTATCAACAGTAGTCTAGTCTTTTTCCAACCTGGACGACTCCATGATACTAGGACTTTGGAAAGATGCAGATTGTCCTCTGATTTTAGTTACTTTCATTTAATTTCAGTTAGGTGTTTCAAATACAGACCTACTCTCTGCTTTAGAATGCTCAACCAGAATTTGCCTATGCCAGATCTGAGGAGATGCTGCTGGAAAGCTTTGTGTTTTAAAACTCTCTTTGGGTCTAGGTCTGCCTGTCCTCATGTATTATCTTATTTTGATTCCTCTTTTTCCTAAAATGCAATGATTGCTTCAGAAGTTGAATTTGAAACAACTGTCTCAGAATTTATGCACATGCGGTCGTTTTCTCTAATAGCTTGTGAACTTTGTATGCCCCTACTATACATTACTTGGTTTTTTGCAAAGAGGTAATGCTATAAAAAAGTAGCCTTCAAAATGTCAGTACAGCATTTGAAAACATAGAATAGTCATGAAGAAAACAGAAAAACGGATTACAGGATGAGTAGTCAAAATCAATAAATATTGAAAAGACTTGAAAAAAGAAGCAGCATTCATCAGAAAGCAGGGTTGGTTCTGTTTTTGTTTTTTTATTGGCTATGGGAAAAGGGGGTGCAAAAATACAGGATTCAGAAATACATGATTTCATGTTCAAGCTTGATCAAAGCAATTTCTAACAAAGTAATGGGAGATGTGTCTATGCATATGAGATGAGGAAGAATTTTAAGAATTTAATTTAGTGAAAGAATTATAAGGCTTATTAGTCTTATTAATTGTTCTGCTAAAACAAAGCTGGCATTATGGGTAGAAGTGAATTGATTTTTTAAAAAAATACCCAGGACTTATGGTGGATTTTTAATGGATTTTTTTCCCAAGAGTTTGAATAGTTGCAAATTTGGAAGATAAACAGCTTGAAAGTTGAGACTAATGATATTTTTAGGATGGGTAATAAATAATTATTGAAATTACCATGTTAAATTTAATATGAGTAAATATTGCTCAAAAGAAGACTTAAAATTCACCTGGAGACAGTAATGGTTTGTAAGTTAATGAGCAGAATTGATGGGTGTTAGCTGAGGCACTGAAGGGAAGACTCTCAGCTGGTGTATTTTGGGACACCTCATTATGCCAATGTCTCTGATGTTTGTGTGCACATACCTAGTGGGTGATGTCTGGAAGTGCTGCATTTGAGTGAAAGTTCCAGCTTCTTTAGGTAGTGCTACTCATGCTTTGAGAGTTTTCTCAAATTACAGCAGCCCTGTAATTATCAAATGTTACCTTAAAATGTATTTTTCTATAGTATTAGTAAATGGTAAGAGAAAATACTGAGACAAAACCTGTTTTGTTTGCAAGCTTTGAGAATTAAAGTGCAAGGTGGATTGTCACTAAATGCAGATCCTCTGCTTTCTGCAGTGCTTCCTAGGTGGCCTGTATGTTTGTTTATGAAATACAGTAAATAAAAGAACACCTTTATTGAGTTTGCCTTGTCTTGAAAGCAGTACTCATTCTGCTTGAGACTCACAATTCATCTGCTTATGCACAGAAGTTCCAGTCTTGAACAGTTCCACACTTAGTCTTGGGCAATCAGATAGTCACAGTCTCTTGTCAGTGATGGCTGTAGGGTTGGCTGGCATTTAGGGAATCCTGGTTTGTTAACAAAAGTAACCTTTTGTATGTACCTTCCAATCCAAGTCTTTCTATGATTCTATGAACTGCCCAGTCACAGTGTTTATGACACCTTTCTGCATCTGAAGAGTGTTTTGTTAATAAAGTAAAACCAGAGAATATCTGTTTTTTAAAATCAGACTTTTTGCTCTCCATCATGTAGCATATTTTTCAAATACTGAGAGTCAAAATCAGCCAATAGTAACGCCTAAATAAGTTAAATACCAGTATTTTTTTGATATTTATTAGTAAGACTAATAATTTATCCTCAACCATATATAAGACTGGTGAAAAATCAACAATGTAACTTTCTTTGCTCACTAGTCACATTTTCTTCATGCATGAAAAATGATACTGCATTCAATTTTATAGCGTTTGGCATTCCCAGTATAAAAAAGATCTCTTAAGAAGGTGAGGTGACATGGTGAAAACTTGCAGAAATGACTGGAAAATCTCTCTTATGCCATTCCCATAATTTTTTGTAGGACAGTATGTTGCTTTTCCAGTTGTCAGATTTTCTTTTTTAAACATTTTTTTCCAGCTCTTCTGCCACTCTATCTTCTGATCATCTTTTTGTGTCCAGTATTTCACAGAAAATGTCTATTTATGCTAATAAGAATTACTAGGATATTCAATTGCCCATTTACTCTGGAGCAAATCCATATTTTCTTTTTTCAAGTATCACATCTTTGTAGAATTAATATTTACACAAACCAAATATTTGCTGAATTACCGCTGAACCATTTTTCATTGAAGAATTGTAAACAGCAACAGTGACTTTAGGATAGTCATGGCTTTCTTGTTTTAAACTCCTTAGCTAAAATGATGAAATACAGGTGAATCAGCAAGGTTGTGGACTAAAGAAGCCTGAATTTAGTGAATGATGAGCACCATTAGGTTTTACTATGTTGCATGTAGTGCCTAAACACAGCCCTAAAGACTAAACCCAGGTAAATCCCATTTAAACTTTTTTGGCTGAGGAAATTATCATCATCCATGTGCATAAACATGGAAGCACATTTAGAGAAATTAAGTGTGATAAAATGATTGTATTTATAGTAAGACATGCACTTGCCATTTTTTCTTAGGGGAATGAGTACTCAGTTGATTATAATTTTACATGTTCTCCTGTGGAATCCTTCAATTTTGACAGATGACTATTTCCTTGTAGATACACCATTTTATAGGTTCTATTATTTTTTATATGTATTTCTTACCTGCCCCAGTATATGAAAAGCTGTTCTGGAGAACCGATCCACTATCAGAAAGCATGCTGTGGGAATTTTTGTTTGTTGGATTGATAGTTTCCATGTAAAAAATCTCGCCAGTTAATTTTTAGTGAATTCATGAATGCTTTAAGTATTGCTCTTATAACTTAGTCAGTTATACCTGTTTTAAGGGGTTTATATTTTAAATTTAAATAAATTAATTGAATGTCAGAGCATGTACTAGTTGATGGAGGGAATATTAGTTTTTTTCCTGCTTGTTTTAAGAAAAAAAAGCATATTCAGTGACTTCTGTTTATGTTAGTAATGAATAAAGATTTTTCCTGATACATTATAGTAACAAACAGACTGTGAACTAAATATAGAGTAACGCCTTTTAGGGAGCAAAATATTTATATTCTTTTGAATTGTAAGTAAGTTCCATTTTTGTCAATTCTATGAACTTGTCTGGAAAGGAAATTATACTTGATAAATAATTTAAATTCAACTGCAAAACTTCTGTTATTGAATAGTTAAACCTATTTAACATAAAGATGCAGTCTGGACAAAGGTCCTCCAACATTTCATTTCAAGAAATGAGTTGCATCTCATTAAAAGGTATTGTCACTCATCAAAGTAAGAAAACGAAAAAAAATATTAAAACTTGGTTTCTAATAAATATATAACCAGTGTGTGTCTACTTACATTTTTCTAGGAACACTTATCTATGCATTTGTAGCAGGGAACTGTAACATATCCATTTCTGGACTTATGAAAAATGCAGGGTTTAAATTATCTCATGCATTTTCATATGTTTTCTTTCCAAAGTAGAAACTGAATTTTATTTCCTTCTATGATATCACAGGTTATCTGTTAATAGAATTCTTTCCTTTTCATTTGTTCAACCTAGAAATATGTATGCCTCAGAAATCATGTTGTATTTTTCTAACGTAGTACAGTCTTTCAAATTCCTTAGTTCTGCAGCATGATTATTTCGAAGGTACACTTCAGTGAAACACTGAAAAACAATAGGCACTGGAAAGCAGAGTATAAATTGACTAGCTGCTCATGTGAGAGTTGTTTGAATGTAACTTTATTTGAATACTTTTATATTTCTTGCTGTTTGCTGTTTTAAGTTGTGACCATAATACAAAATTCAACCCCACCCTTTTTTTTTAGACTTGTAAAGTTTACTGGCTTACTTGTGTTTACATTTGTTCATTCTTTTGTCAGCTTCTGAGGACAGGAGACAATTGTCACACTTAGTCAACTAGGTAACTTGTGATTAGTTAGAGGAAGGCTGAGGAATGCAGAACATTTTGGACCCTGTCTGTATCACATACTGCACGCAGCCATCTGAACACATAAAATTTTCTTAAATTTCATTGCAACTCTTGTGATGGATTGACCCTGGCTGGACACCAAGTGCTCTCCCCTTCATCCTGGTCTCAACTTCACTCCTGAGTTTTCTCTCTCTCCTCCGTCCCAGCAGTGCAGAGGGTCAGAAAATGCATCAGTTCATCACATGTTGTCTCTGGCACTCCTCCCTCTTCAAGAGTAGGACTGCTCCCAGTCTTCTCCTGCTCTGGTGTGGGGTCCCTTCCCAGAGCGTGCAGTCCTGCAGGCACAGTTTGTCCAGCGTGGGTCCCACAACCAAGTTATGAGTCCTGCCAGTAAACCTGCTCCAGTGTGGACTTCCCACAAAGTCACAGCCTCCTTTGGCCATGTGGTTGATCTGGTTGGGGCCCTCCACAGGCTAAAGGTGAATCTCTGCTCCATCTGTGGACTCCATGGGCTGCAGGGGCCAGCCTGACTCACCGTGGTCTGCACCTGGGCCACTGGGGAATCTGTGCTCTGGTGCCTGGAGCACCTCCTCGCCCTCCTTCTGCACTGATCTTGGTGTCTGCAGGGCTGCGCCTCTCACATATTCTCACTCCTCCCTTCGGCTAGAATTTGAAGTTCCCTTTTTTCCCACCTTTCTAATTATGTTACCCCAAAGGCTCTGCTGCCATCGCTGCTGGGCTGGGCTTTGGCCAGCAGTGGGGCTGTCTTGGAGCTGACTGGCACTCGCTCTGTAGGACATGCGAGGAAGCTTCTCACAAGAAGCCACTCCTGTAGCTCCCCCACTACCACAACCTTGCCAGGCAAAGCCAGCAGAGACTGTGCATACAGAAGCACTCAGATAGCTGAGACCTACAGTTGATTCTGTACTACCATCTCTAGGTTTATTCCAGTGCAGATTGCTTCAGTGTTAGGGGGTTTTTGTTACTTTCCTTCCCCACCTGCGTAATAAGGATTGTAATATTTACTAGCTTTACAAAAGGATTTTGAGATTCTGCAAAAGAAATTTGAGAGTAAATACCTACCAAATACAAATTATTCTTATGTTAGTAGAAGCAAAGAAAAATGGTTGAATTGTTTCTGTTATTTTTTAATTATGCTTTAGTTACATATATTACCATATTAAGAAGAGAAAAATAGGGAAGAAATTGAATCAGTCACTTTGTTTTTGCAGGTTCTTTCATGTTGGTGAATACATCTGGAAGATTTTCGGGACAGAAAGCTCACCTCCTGATGCCCCATCTGAAAGAAAATGATACACATTGTATTGATTTTCACTATTATGTTTCAAGCAAGAGTGGAGCTAGTCCTGGCACTTTGAATGTATATGTGAAGGTTAATGATGGCCCTATTGGTAACCCGGTCTGGAACACATCTATCACTGCCACTTGGAGCAGAGCAGAACTGGCAATAAGTACTTTCTGGCCAAATTTTTATCAGGTATGTCTTACTTTTTATGAAATTTTGTTTTTCGTAATAGCCATCTGGTTCTTAATTATCATTTTATTTAAAATCACAATACCTTTAAGTATTTCTAGTTGATCATTATCTTAGTCACATTTTTGGACGTAATGCTAAATGTTTGTTTTTACATACATAAGGCTGTGTTTATATGTTTACATACATTTTTAGAAGTGTATGAAATACACCCATGCTCTAAATGTGGATAAACTAATTATGTTGAAAAAAAAATCTAGAAATTTTGCCATTGATTTCAGTCAATTAATTCTGTTTCTCTGTAATAAATTCACTTGTTCTTTCAGTTCATTAGGGATGCTGGAATTGAATGCCAATAGATTTTATTACAGTACAGTCTTCAATTTTGATTTAGATCAGCAATTCTTGTTGCTTTAAAACCAGCAGAATCCTTTGAATTCTCAGTTCAAGTCTTAACTCTGAATGTAATATCCTTTTGTCCAGTAGTAAACATAAATATTATAGTAGCTGTCACAGGAATGGGATTTTAAGTGCATCCTAAAAATTCAGGGGGAATTTCACTTGACAGTCCCTTAGGGTGCTGCTTTTCTGTAGTAAGATTTAGATTATACAGTTACTTACTGTTCTGTAATAGTTCAATGTTTTTTCTCCTTCTTCCTGGGAAAATACAGTCTATGTCTCCAGAAATAAGTAACTTAGTTTAGTCTGAGAGCAGACCAGTAGCATAGAGATGTTACCGAGGCTCCTCTATCTTCACTTGAAGTTTGGAAAGTTTGAATTGTATTTTATTTGTATACCTGTACTGAATATTGTCACAATACTTATGGTTTGAAGCTTTCTGAAGAGAAGCCATCCCAAAGAAGGGGTTCCTTGACTGCAAACCTCCCTAGGAGGTACAATGTTGCTCTTCCACCATGCTATTCCAGAGTGGGACATCCTGATTCTTATAGCAATGAGCCAGTTACTAGTGTCACGTGTGGCAGAGTCTTGTTTCAGTTCCTGCATTTTCTGTTTCACGTAACCAGGTATTTGCTGCCCCATAATATTCTCATGATGACTTTGGCAGTGTCCACTGCAGGTACTCTGTGGCTGCAGCATCTGAGCTGTGAGGATGTCTCAAGTGAACTCAATCTGTCCTTTTTGAACCCTTTTTCTTCTAAGGAGTCTTTTCCCTATGATTGTTTCACCCACAATGAAATAAAGTCCTACTACAAAAGATGTGTTTGGAGGATCAGGAACACTTTATTCTTGGAAAGTGGGATGCCCAGCAGTGGACGCAATACTTGCGGACCCATAAAAGCACACTTTTATGTGTGCTTTACACATTTACTCTTACCTCTAATAGTGTGTTCGTAGGTTGGATAGCTGGTATTCACAGGGTCTGCATTTGCATCCAGTCTTCTACCCTAGATTCCAAGGAGTTTGTGCAACTGTGTTCTGGAGAGGATTCAGGGTAGGCTTACAGACATCTCAGCAAACTTCATGATGTGGATCTTTCATAATTGTCTGCAGCCTCAATGAGGTAATACTCTCGTGCCTTTTCAGGAAAGGCAGGCATTTTAACAGAGCTGAGGTTCACTTCAGCCCTGTGGAAGAAGCTGTGTGCTACCTGACTCTCTGGAGGATAAGGCTTTGTCTTGATCACCAAGTCCAAGCTCGTTTTGGTCATGCCTCTCTCAGGGTGAAAGGGCAAGTGTGCATTTTATTGCCTGCCAGAGTTCAAGAAGTGTTTAGATGATGCTCTCAGTCATTTGGCTTGGTTTTAGGTAGTCCTGTGAGGAGCAGGGAGTTGGTATCCATAGTCATTATTCTTTATTCTCTTTCAAGTCAGGACACTATAATGATTCTACAACCTTACCTCAAGACCTCATATTAGCAGTTTGGTGCCAGTGTTAAGAACACCTTCCAGTGCTGCCAAAAAGCCTTTCTATCTTGACTGAAATAATGAGGACTAGTCTCTGTGGTTAGCTTCAGTGGATGGTAGGAGAAGAGGACAGATCATCCCAGAGACAATTTTGTGGCTGACATTGGATGTAACTCAGTGGTTTATAATGCGGAATTTACTGGTAGGTGAACACGGTGGGTGGTTCAGGAGTACTGAATGCTGAGTAAATGTGTGACTGTGTCACTTATGCTCAAGTCTGAAATGTTCCCATCTGCATAGTGAAGTAGTAGAGGAGTTTCCAGTTTTCTGTCTTCTGAAAGGAGTCTAGTTTTTGTGCAGCGGAACTGCTCTGGAATCAGCAGTCAGTAAAGAAGAGGGTTGTGCTTCAAAGTCTCACTCTAGCTCTAAAGCAAAAGGCTGTTGTGGACAGGGAAATTTTAGTAGAAGCAGCCTTGACTCTGGCTATTAATTTTAAGGTAAATTAACATGTCCTTAAAAATACATAAAACCTCTGACAGTTTCAAATGTTATTACTAATGTTATTAATAATAATCTGCGTCAGACTTCTGACAATATGATACATCTAACTGATGTCTGAGTAATATGAGTATTTGGCCATAGAAAAAGGAGGATGACCTTTCCCATCCTCTTTCTCCTCAAGACCTGCCATCTGGACTGTTCACCATTATTTGTAGGTGAGTCCTTACATGCTTGGATGGGATACTGCAGTTCAGCAGATCACCACACATCAGATGCATAATAGATGCCTGAGCCTGTCTATAATGGATTCTGTGTGCTCTCCTTGTTCCTGGAACTGTTGACATTTTTGCATAATCTTTCTTTGTGGAGTATAGCAAGTAATTTTCTTTGCATTTGCTACATATAGTCTGAAATAATACCTGGTTAGGTACTGCAGTTTAGCTGACGTGCCAAAAGATCTTATACTATGTTAATATCCATGGCAGTGCAGGGAATCACCATTAAATACTGTAGCTCCACTGGTTTCATTGTAAATAAGCTCATTTATTCTCAAGGAAGTGCTATCCCCATTTTAAGAGCTTTCAGTTAATTGTCTTCATTTTTGGTTGCCTCCATCCTCTCAGAGATGTGTGATGCAATTTCCTCACTTGAGTGCTGACATTTGCAATTTCTCATTGTTTCTGAACTCCTTTAATCAGTTTTCATGCTTTTTCTTCTTCACTGAGTTTGTTGTGGGGAAAGGCAGGAAGTTAGCTGCAAGCAGCTGGGAGCAAGGACAGGAAGAGGAGAGAGGGTATATGTGGATCTTGTGAGAATATGGCTTTCAAGTTAGGTGACAGCTCAAGTGACTGCAGGAATAGTGGGGAAGGCACACCACTCATCTGATAGCTGTGTAATATAATACCAAGTCTGTTTCCTGAGCTATTCGAGTCCAAAACTCCAGCCTCCTTTGGCACAAATCCGTGTGTTCCGCACAAAACCTCCAAAATGTACAAGACTTCCTCCCAGTGATTTTCTTAGTTTGTCTGACCTTACGGAACATAATTAAGAAAACCCCCCTAAGAATATTTTTAAGGAATGATGGAGCTCTTTTTAACTTTTCTTATATGGAGATTGGTAGTTTCCCAATGAGTAATTTCCAAGAGAAGACATGACATTAATAGGTGAAGGGACAAAGCAATGTCATTCTGTGATTGTTGTATTTTAAATTGTATAATCCATGTAGCCATCCATACCTCTGAATGTTTTATAATTCCATTTCCTTAGCAGAAAAACTGCAAGATGTCTAGATGCAAATGAAACCAAAATGTACTGCAGAACTCTGAGAAGAAATTACATATGATAACATTTCAGAGTTATAATATTTACACAATTCAGTATTTTTTCAAACACAGTGTGTTGTGTCTGTTTTGCTGTTGAAAAATGTAGGCAAAATAGCTCTCACTAAATGGTAGCTGACTACAAATCAGATTATGTATTATGGAGTGAATTTTAATCCAACTTCTAAAGATTTATTGGTTTAAACCATGTATTTCAAACATGTACAAGCAAAATGTTCAAAAGATTTAATAATTAACAGTAGTTTATTATTGTAGCACTAGTTTCCCAAGCTTGTGAATATTGTTCAGGTTGGGTTTCTATTTAGAATCGACTCCTTAGAAGTACAGTCTTTGAACTAAATAATTATTTCCTTTAATGTACTCTTTTCTTTTTGCCAGGTAGTTATTTGTGTATGTTGCACACCATGGGTAAGCTGTACTACATATATATCACAAATCACAATTACAACCTGCATGTAGCAACATCAATTGTTGATTACTTGCTGATTATTTAAATTGTCGAGCATTCTGACAATTAAGGATATATTTAATTCCATAATTTATGATCTCCCAAGTCCTACTGCCTAACATCTGCCATTGATTTTAGGGTATGTCTGCACTGCTGTCCAGTTAGTGTTAGCAGTGTGCTTGCAGTAACATGGGTTCAAGCTGCCAAACCTCTTCTGGGAGTCAAAGATAATCAGCACAGCTTGTTCTTTTCTGCTGTGCCTCCTGGTCTGTGAGCTATTTGTTTCGAAGTAGCTGGTGTATTTCTGCAGGTACTAGTCTTATTTCTGTTTTATAAAATTGCTTTAGGAGTGCTCCCCTGAGGGAGCATTGCCTTCCTCTTTTTAACATTGTGCCCGGGAGAAATTGTTTGCTTTACTGAGCTATTGTCTATTTGGCGCATCTTAAGCAAGAGCATCAAGGAGTTTATTGTGCCTTTGGAGACAGCCTGCAAACAAAACAAAGCTTCACAATTCCTAAGACCTTTACTCTCCTCCTAACTTGAGTAGAATTAGAATGTACATGGAAAAAGAGAATTGAATGTTACATAGATTTTGCTGGTTAGTGGCAAGATTGTTTTTAGATTCTTGGGAAGCAGTCTCAGAAGGTTGAGAGGTTCTAAAATTGATGCTTTGAGATACAAGTCAGCGAAAGGTTCCTCATCTAGTGAGGAGAGGGTAGCGGGGTTGTTTGGTGTTGTTTTTTGTTTTGTTTTTTGTTTTTTTTTTTTTTTTTTGGTGGTGTATGTTTTTTATTTTCTTTAATGTTTTGATGTTTTATTCTCATGTGGACTTTTTAGCAGGAGTAGAATCTGGTGATTTCAGGTTATTTTCCCTAGGTTAGTTAATGATACTCAGAACAATTAGTAGTATTTAAAATAAATTTTACATTTTAGAAGCATTGTCATTTTGGAACATCACAATATGCAAAAGCTACTACTGAATTGACTCTGGTGAGGGGATTGTGTTCCCTGCTTCTAACCCTTCAAGCAAGCAATTTAGCACAGCACCACTGCAAGTCACACACTGTCCTCCTATCAGTTTTTATATTTTGAATTATTTGCTTTGTATTTTGCTGGAAGTCAGTCATGGCAGCAGTGAACTGAAACAAGTCTTGATTAAATAAAACAACAAACATTGCAGATTTCAAATCCAGAAATGGAATTGAAAGGATTAAAAATAGCTTCAAGTGAAGTAACACAACTGTCTGTGCCACTGCACCGTCTTTTAATGTAAAATCCTATGAAGCAGGAGTGAAAAAAATGGAGTAAGAGCCTGGCAGTAATTCCTGATCCTTTTTAGTAAGGACACAAAGGAGTTACATGGTATCACTTCACAGAGATGAGATTTACCCTTCACCATTTTGACACTTTCCCCTGTAAATTGGGAGTTCAGGGAATAAGAAGCAGTAGATCAAACCTAACTTTTAAAATCTGGACTTAAACATACATTTGTTTCATGGCCTACTTTGTACATGTTTTGCTTGGGGTTTGGCTCATGCAATGTACTTAAATTCTCATCTAGGACAGACTATTAAGCTTCTTGTGCAGCAAAAGTCAGGTTTACATTCTCGTGTGGTGTGTGTGTTGCATTCAACTGCACACATACAGTTCCTGAACTGTGCTTTGAACTCCAAAGAAACTTTGAAATGCATATTGCATTTTGAAAAACAAACCTGTTTCAGGCATCTTAAATAGCTCTTCTTCATTGACTTATGTGCTTTGGGAATAGCTGTTTTGAGAAAGATGCACCAGGGCAAACCACCTACCTAAATTTAAAAACCCCCAGCACTCTAAAAATGGTCACAAGTAAGGAAGCATCCATTTTTTGTCACATACACAAGGCTCTGTTATTTGCTCCTCTCCCTTGTTCCTACAGCAGAAAAGCATTTGGGCCTTCAGTAGAAAAATACAAGACAGCACCTGGTTTAAAAACAGAAGAATAGGATTTAACAAGCCTTAATGTCAGGAGTTCAGTTTATCTGGCTTGCTTGTTTCTTTGTGGTCTCGGCTTGGCAGCAGCCACCAAAACGTTGTTTCATGTGCTTGAGTGCAGGTGTGAGGGCCACGTGGTAGTGGTGTAAGGGTGAGAGGTGGGGAGGGAAATGGCATGAAGCAAGTTCCCAGCCAGGGAGACCTGAACACAATTTGGGCAGCCCACGTCAATAAGCTGTGATGGACCTCTGCCGGGACCTGGGAAAGACCAGCTCAGGAATCTGCCTTCACATGGCTTTGATGAGAAAGCAATTGCTGCTGTTGTGATAAGGCAGGTAGTCCCAGGGGATGAGTCAGAGAGGGAGGAAGAATTCAACCCACAAGTCAATGCCGATTTTCTGGAGACGAACTGTTCCCAGTGCCTTGTGCAGGACAAAGAGAGGTGCTCTGTGTGGTAAAGCAGTGCAGGCAGAGAGAGGAGCGCAGCATGTGATGCAGCACTGCCTGATCACTGGGGATTGGGGGGAGCAGGATTTCAGCCTGAGCTTAAGCAGCTTTCCTAATATTCCTTTCTCTTTCTTGTTTTTGCAAAGTGCTATTTTTAAGTCGTGTGAAGGACGGTGTTTATATTAGGTACAATCCACCTTTGACTGAAAGTGTTGTAATTTTGCAGCAACAAAGGCAGGAATTTACAGAGTGAGGCTGTGTGGCAACAAAACCTGTTTATTTCTATTGTTCTTGGGAACAAACGAGTTATCTTGAGTTGCACATTTTCAGCAGTAAGCATTTATGTTGGTGAGCAGACCCCCTTTCTTTGTTCATATGTAGCAAGGGGAAGTGGCAGGAATGAAAAGCTAATTTTGCTCTTCAGTGAAGCAGGGAGGATCAGGGACAGTGCAGTGCTAAGCCGCTTCCCTGGTTCCTGTTTGGCAGGCCTGCTGCGGGGAGAATGGTGTAAAACAGCTCTCAGGGCAGTGTTCAGCAGTTTTTCCTGAGCAAATGGATTGCGTGTTTTAACCAGTTGTTTCCGGACTGATAAGGTGGCGGAATAATAGGCAAAAAATCCAAGGGCCGCCCAGTCTGACGTTGCTGGAGTGTTTTCTCTGTTTTGACTGGAGTCTTTTGTATTGCCTGCAGGTGTTGCATCAGCCAAGAGAAAAGGTGAAGTTTGGAGGTGGCTGTAAAAAAGTTAATGTTTACAGGCCAAGCTACTTATCAAATGGGAAATTATGGAGAAAATTGGATGCGAAATAGGTTTCTAGGTTTCATTTCTAGTGAATTTACTAGGAAAACTGATCCAGACTTTTGAAAGATCTTGACATCCCTATTGTAAGGTTTTCAGTGAATAAATGGGCTACCTGAAGTGTTTCTCAGGTCTCTCTCTCTCTCTCTTACAGTGTGTAGCACTCTTACCAGGACTTTCAAAAACCTGTAATGCATAGGATTAAATTCCTTTTTTTAAATTTAAAAAGGGAAAATGCTTAGTTAGCAGATATTTGAGTCGGTAATCTTCATTCATCAATTCAAATAAACCAAAATACTGAATTTATATACAGCAATTGATAGTATTTCACAGCTTGTGAACAGAAGAGGGATTATATTACCATAGTTGGAATAAACTGTCATGTTCATACAATCATAGAATGATTTGAATTGGAAGGGACCTTAAAGATCATCTAGCTCCAAAGTCCTGCTGCAGCTGGGATACCTTCCATAAAACCAGATTTTTCAAAGCCCCATCTAACCTATCTTTGCACACTTCCAGGGATGGGGCTCAGTTTCTCTGGGAAACCTATGCCAGTGTTTTACCACCCTCCCAGTAAAGATTTTCTTACTAATATCTAATATAAATCCATCCCCTTTCAGTTTAAAGTCATCGCCCCTTTTCATATCACTACGTGCCCTTGTGAAAAGTCCCTTTCCAGCTCTCCTCTAGGTCCCTTTCAGGTACCATAGAAAGGCCATAGAAAGGTTTCCAGTATGTGCATGTGGTTATAGGTACACCTGTAATGTGGCGTCCCATAATGAGACAGAGTTGAATGGAGCTCTGAACAATCTGGCTAATGAAAGGCGACCCTGCCCATGACAAAGGAGTTGGAGCTACTTGACCTTTAAGGTCCTTTCCAACCCAAACCATTCTATGATCCCATAATCCCTGGAGCCTTCTCTTCTTCAGACTGAATGACCCCAGATATCAAACCCTTTTCATAGGGGAGATGCTCCACCCTTCTGACCATCTTCATGGCCCTTCTCTGAACTTCCTTGAACAGGGTTCATGCTCTTGGAGGCCCCAGAGCCGAATGCAGTACTCCAAGTGCAGTCTGACTGAAGTGGAGTAGAGAGGCAAAATCACTTGCCTTGACCTTTTGGCCATGCCTGTTTTGATCCAGCTCAGGATGCAGTTGGCTTTCTGGGCTGCAAGTGCATGTGGCTGGGTCATTTTGACCTTCCCATCCAGCAGCACCCTTAAGTCCTTCTCCTCAGGTCTGCTGTCATTTCATTCTGACCAGTCTGTATTTGTGCATATTTTTTCTTCTGTATATGATTCAGTGTCTCTCTTTGACAATGATATGTCACTATTGGCTTTAGTGCCTCTTTCCATTTACTAAAAATGGCATATTCTGTGTCAGAAGAGACTAAAAGTTACAGCCATTAAAGTTGATATCAGTTTGGCTATTGGTTTTAATGGAAGCGTCATTAAACTGACAGTATTTCAATTTGTAATACTTTTCTTTGGAACATGGAACTCTTTAATGTCAATAACTGTAATTCAGTTGTATGTCCAACTGGCATTTTCTTGATATGCTGCCTGGCTTTTTTGTGGAATGACACTTTTGGGTATTTTTGATCAGTTGTATGAGTTGTTGAGTTTTTCTCTGCTGTTGTCATTAGCAGTTCTGATACAGTTGTTTCAAGGTTGTAGTTTATGCCTGTGAAGTGAAGGAATAGGGATCTACAAGCTGTTTTGGCTGTGAGTAGATTGCAATAGTGAGAAACTTAAGCCTCTTGGAGAACCAGTAGCTAAGCTCCCCTGTTATGAATTATGGAAATTATTTTGTCATTGACTCAGGTATTGCATATGTTTTCTTTCCTAAAGCTCAGGTTATTGGTCTTGCTGGAAGTCAGGTAGTTCTTTAGAAAAGACACTCTTATGCAGCATTTTTAAAAAATAGTTAAGTCCCTGTTTCTTGGCAGTAACATTTTTAACAGAAAACTTCTGACTGGTTTGGCTGGCTGCTTCACAGGTGTGCATGTGCCAGTTCCTTTGGGGTATCTTTAGAATTTAGCATGTCTGAAAGTTGAGAACCTGAAAAAACAGACTTTGCGTTGATGGGATCATGGGTCAGGTAGGCCTTTCAGACAGGCTTTGCGCAGCTGCTCTTATAGTGAGTGCTCCATAGGAAATAGGGGGTTGGGTTTTTTTTTAATAGGTTATGTTTCAATAAAACCCAGAAAGTTAGTTGTTAATATGTTTTTCATCTTAACAGAGAAAACTCAAAGACGCTAGGGAATATAGGAAACAAATCAGTAACTATCCCCAGCCCTCTGTTGTTTTTAGAGCCAGGTCTTTGCCTCCAAACCTAGATTCAGTTTTCTCAAGGAATATGTGAACTATATGGCAACGTATTTCCCTGGGAAACTTTTCCATCATTTCCGAGACCTGGTTGTCTGCTCCCTGTTCTCCACTACCGTGTTGCAACATCTCTGCCTTAACTGGGGGTACACCATGGTTCTCATACCCTCTGGTCTTTCAGGTGTTCTCAGATTGGAATAGGCTTGATAACTCTTCAGGAAATGGAGCATTTTTTCAAGGGCATCAGCATATTTACCTTCTTTTTTTTCAGAGATTGTAACACAAATGACAAACTTGCAACTTGGTCATATTTCATAATAGAGGGAAATACTTGTTCTTTTTTCAAAGTTCAGTGGCTGACAACAGGACCTGCATTCTTAGGTCTTGCATTGGTGTTAAAACTTAGGGTTACGTAGTGCATATCACCTCTCTATTTCAATTTCCGGGCTGTTACAATGAGAGTAATAATCATGGTTAAAAACGTTATTTCAGGTCTCTGAATGCAGGTTATTCACTGAGTCTTTGGCCTTTTTCTTCTTTAAGAATTTCTGCTTCCCAGGATAGTTATGACCAATTTCATCAGGAGATTTTCTTCTTTGTAGAAAAGATACGCTTTGAAATTTTGAATGGTGCTGCTCTGGATGTTCTACTAAATGCTGGGAGCCAAATCCATACCCTGTTCAGCTTATTGCTGTGGATCAATAATACCAACTTTAAGAGCCAATAGAGTGCCATCTGACATTTAGATTTTCTTGCAGAACTTGTTTCTGAAAAATTTCTTTGCCAGCATTTGGACTTTGCTCATTGACGTCCTGTGTTTTTTTCTTGCTTGCATGTAGTGGCAACACTGTCGCTTTACTTTGAAATTTTGTGTAGACAGGACCATATTTACAGCAATTTTATTCCAGTGGGGCTGGGAGGGAGAAATGGACAGAGGTTAAGAAGAAGAAATCTGGGAGAGAATAACAGACTGGTGTCCACAGATAGAGCAGTGAGAAAGAAGGGAGATAGCAAAGGCAGAAGGGCATCACAAGGTTTGTTTTAGAAACAGAATTGGTGCTCTGAGAGTGTTTATTCAACATCAGGAAATTGTGATATATAATTGATATGTATGTTATCCTCATAACATATTTGCATTCCATATCATTCAGTAAGGGATATGGTATATAGTTCCAAGGTCAAGTACAGCATATACGTGAAAAATGGTTTCTGAGCTTTGTCTTCCTCAAGGTGCTTCCTGAGACCGGTTACAAAAGGCAATTAGAATTAACTTCCTGAGCAAAAGTGAAGTATTAAAAAAAAAAAAAAAAAAAAAATCACAACCTGGATTTTAGCATGAACTTTTTGAGCATTAGTGTGGAAATGTACCTGCTAAAGTTGCTGGCATGTTTTCATCTATTCCGTATAAACATTCTTGTGATGTTCAAAGCTAAGACTGCCAAACTTTGGAGAGGTTTTCTTTAGAGCGTACGCAATTCAAATGACATGAACGGTCCATTTATTTTGTGACCTATTTATAGCCATTAAACAAACCGTGACAAATGGATCTGCTTTGCTTAATTCACCACATTTGGTGAAAGATTAAAAGCATGCAAAATACATTCCTGAAAATAGGTATGTTTGTGTCTGATACCTTAAAAATCTCTGTGTACTACAGAACTGTAATTTTTAAAACAACAGCAGTTCATTCTGCAAGACAGAGTTGAAAATAAAACACTGATCTTAATACTTAAGGCGTTTATCAGGTTACTACTGTGGCAGAGCAAATAGTAGGGAGATTGGTTGTTTCTACTGCGAAGCTATATATGCTGCTTGTAAATCTTCAAAAATTATGTAAACATGAAAAATGTAATTTAAATTCTGGTTAATTTTAATGATAAGAGCAACACATTTTGAGGGTTTTATGATTGTTTTGTTTTCCTAGTGTTCTTAACATATTGAGAGAGTTGATGTATTTTTCCATGACAAACTATTTCTATATTCCCTGTTTTCCAAAGATGCTAACTGAAGTTCTCTTTTTGTTTCTCAGGTTGTTTTTGAAGTGGTTACTTCAGGTCACTCTGGATATGTGGCTATTGATGAAGTGAAAGTTCTAGGACATCCATGCAGTAAGTACCTATCTTGTGCTGTAAAGCCAGACCCTGTAAAATAAATGTGCCACTATGCTTCAATAAATGTGGAGCAAAAGACAAGTAAAATGTCAGAAAACAGTGTCACTGCCATAAGTACAGGCTGAGTATATACATGAAGTGTTGTAAACATGGCATCATTGCACCTTATTGTCTTTAAAGACGTCTCTCTTATGTGCACCTTGTGTACGGTACTTAGCCTGAGTCCTAAACTCAAACTAGGCCATATGGCAACTGCTTTAGAACAAAGTCACCAAATCATCGTGATTCTGTGATTCTAAGATTTGTTGATGAATTTTCTGTCTGCATCAAAAAATCAATGCAGCCGCAAGCTGAGACATTAGTGAGAGCAGTTGAACAACACAACAGCTGACTATATATAATTATTTTTCCCAAGGCTTAGAAGTAGGAAAACTCAGCTGGCTGAGGACGTAGACTTTGCTAAGCAAGGTCACATAGAGTGCTTCCCAGGGTTCATGGCTCAATTTCTGCACTGTTTTACTTCGTTATGCTTCAGATATGTTTCTTTATCTCATTATTAAGGATATGTGATACTTAATTATCCTGAATTACCAAGCCAAACCTTGTAAATAAAGCTTTAATGTGGTAATCCAGACATAATTAAATAGACTACTTAAATAAAAGATTACTTCCCATGTATGCTGTTTGTTAAATAAGATGTATTAAGATCATACATGGAAGAGTAAGTTGTGATCTTACTGACCAAATGACTGAGTGGGGAAGAAGACACCAGCTTCTGTGTGATTGTTCCTCTTAATAGCATATTTTTGCTTGCATGCATTTGTTGCAGCTTTTAAGTAAGAGCTGTGATTCCAAATAAAAAGTGCTCTATTGGTTACTACCAAAGCACCGCATTAAAATGGTTTTAGTGTTAATGGCAGGAAGACACACGCATTTCTTCAAACACAGAGACAGTTATGCAGGATCAGCAGCTGTTATTTCTGAGTCACTTACTTCTAATAAACACAGCAGGCTCTCATGTTGTTAGAAAGTATAGGTGCTTCTGCATTTTGAATTTATATCCTTGGTTCAGGTAGGATAAGCCTGAAGCAGCCTTTTAGTGGCTAATTCTTTTACACAGATCTTGAGAGGTTTGGTTTGTGTGTTTATATCAATCACTTCTCAAAACCTGCAAGTACTTCTTGTTAATGTGGAGACTGAGTTATAGCCTATAGCATGTAGCATTCTAACATAACAGTATTGGAATGCAAAAGCTTTAATGAAAAGTTCTTTGATGAAGTAATTAAAATGTTAGAAATTAGGACATCAAACCAGTTAAATTGTCTAAAGAAAATTGAAAAAGTGTGAAAATTGGAGCAAAACTACTCTACATCTAAAACCTTGTAAAGCTCATAATGATATTCTTTCTGTATATTCAGAAAAATAGTTCTGGAAATACTAACTCTTTAAACAAAAGTTGAAATGGGAAAAATATTGGCTAGGCAGCTTCCTGGGTAGTGCAAAGACCAAGCCAAAGGCAGATTTTAGGCACGTAGAAATGAAAAGGAGATTGTGGTAGATGGGCAGGTTTTTTTGCGTATGTATGTGTTTGTTTTGTTTTAGAAAAGCTAGTTTTCTAGAGTTTAAGAAGATCAAGGAATCAGTAAAATAAAGTAGAGTAAAAGCACATTAAAAAAAAAGAAAAAGTTGACAGCCAAGAAATGGGGAACATACTAAAGAATTTTACTGGATATTCTGACACTGATAGTTTCATAGGCAAAAAAGTGGATAATTTTGGCCTAAACTCTGTCCTAATTGGGAAATGTTTTAAGGTTTTAAAAAAAGACTGTATGTGTAATGAATTTGCCATCAGGATAGTTATGGAAGTACTTTATCCCCATATTTAGATATTAATTTGGAGCTATTTTATTCCTCCTCCTCTTTCTTATGCTATCTTGCACTGGATATTTAGCAATCTCTTAGTGAAGCTAGGTATTTATAAACTCCTTAAAAATGCAGTTTCTCCCAGTAATAAGGGTTTTTAAGAAAATATCATCAACACTTTAAATGGTTGTAATGTTGTGCTAGAAAATAGACATTTAGTTTGCCAGTCTACTGCTAGCACTAAGATTTTCATGTTGAAAATCAGTGTTCGAAGTCTGGTTTATCCATTAGTATAGACCGTGCAAGAAGTCTGCTTGGCTGCAATAGGATTTGAGTAGGTTGGGGAATGTTGTGCTTTAAAGGATAGGTTTCTGTATCAAATATCTGTATTTTTCTATATTACATGCTTCACTCTTTCTAGTAAAACAAAAATACAGACTATCTTTTTTACTTCAGTGGATATAATTCTTGTTTGAATATCAGTTTCATTCATTAGCTTACTTTAACGTATATGGCTTTAATTTTTACTGAGATCGTTTTCTCTTTCAAAATGAAAAATAAGCATTGATATGGAAAATACGTGTTGTGTTTCGTTTTTTTCTGCAGTGTGGTTGAAAAGGGTTTTGTTTAAAGAATACAGCTGTAGTTGGTGAGGAGCGTTATGTTAGTATTGTACCTGTTTGGTAGGCTACATTTCTGAAGAGTACTACATTTAGAAAGTGCTTGGTTAAGAAGAAAAATCTGTTTCCCTGATAAAATCTTTTTTTACTGGTTCGTCTGGGTAGTAGTGTAAGCATTTAATAGGTTTGTCTTGAAAACATTATTAATTTCAATATGATCTTTTTAAATAGATTGTTATTACGAGAGGAGTGCTGAGCTAAGGTAATTTACACAGCAGGAACAATTACACAGCACCTTTCTATTCTGCTCTTTCCAAGGCATGGAAGTAAACCAACCTAGAATCTAATGTGTAGTCAGTGACTTGAACCTTTTAAAGCAGAACTATTTCATTTGCTTGGAGTACTTTTTATAGCCAGGACACTTTGGTCTTGCATAACCTTAACACCTGTATCTTTTCCAACAGCAAAAACTCCCCATTTCTTGCGTCTCCAGAGTGTGGAAGTCAATGCAGGACAGTTTGCTACTTTTCAATGCACTGCCAATGGTGCAACAGACTCAGGTGACAGACTCTGGTTACAGGTAATTTCTTCTTTTCCTAATGCACTGATATCTGGAAAGAGGAGAGATTTTGAAAGGAATGTAAAACGTGAAAAATTATGGGCTGTTTATTTCATCAATATTAGATTTTATAGTGCCTTTGAACTGCTGCATGGTAGGTATTCTGTTGTAGAAAACACAGAAGATTCTCCTGCCTTGTTTCTGTGGAATGCCTTACTAAAAATAAAGGTACTGTTTTCCTTATGTGTGTCCATCATGAGCAAAGGCTAAATCCTCAAAGAAGAACAGGTGACTTTCTTAGAATGTCTGTGCTGGCTAACTGCAGTATTACACATAATGATTTTCTTCCCTCCATCTCTGTTTAGTATTTTCAGCTAAAATTCCATTCTTCCAGTTTAGGTGTAGAGGAGACTATGTATGACAGTAAAATCCGACCTTCTGTATTACAGAGACAAATAATCTTACTTGTATTCGTTGAGTCAACTGTTTTTTTACTTTATCAGTAATGCAGCTTCTATGGGTGTAGTAAATGGGTGTCAGACCTTGATTTAAAGTCTGTCTCCAACTTCTTTTCTTTCAGTAAAGACAGTGCTCCCTTATTCATATGTCTAGCCTGGTATCAAAAACATGCCTTTTTGCTTGATCTCTTTTAATAATGAGGGTGCAAGTTTAGCTGTTGTCTTGCTGCCATTATTACAGAGTTGTTCTCTACAGCAAGCAATATTGAGTGTTTGGAATTAGCATTAGGAATACAGCAGCCTCCAGATCCCAGTGATTTCCATACATGAAAACCAGCATGCCAGAACTGAGACATTGTCTGTGAGAAGGAAGTAAGGACAATCAAAATAAGTGAAACAGTGTCTGAGACCATCAGTCAGATGAAGCCGCAAAAAGTGGAGAAAGTGGTGAAATTGGCAGTGGTAACAGGTGGGGCTTAGAAATGAAATTCTCTATTTGTGCTTTTAAACAATTTTAGGCTTTTACTGTAGTTATCCTTTTCCATTGCATTTGTGTTTCATAAATTATTCAATTAAGTGTGTCAGGTTAAACAACTGAGTAGTTACAAGAAATCTAACAGGCAAAAAGATAATCAAAATCACTTGAAAAGCAATGCTTTATATTTATCTGTATATGAACAATGAACTGTTATGTCTCCTCAGAATGAGCCTGATCAAATACATTGAAGGCAATGAAAATCTCCTTTGTTTTTATTTGCATTTGCATGGGTTTTTCCAACTTCTTGCCTGATACAAGGCTGATACTTTTCTAGTGCTCCAGTGCCTTAAAGACAAGATCTTCTGTTGAACTGGTAGAATTAGACTCCTGTCTTTCCTAAGCCACCAAGATTTTTTGAAAGAATTATTTTTTCCAGTCACGAAAGGGTTTAGCATGTATGGGAAAATAGTGGGTTGCTATTTCATCGGTTATATCCTTTCTAGAACCTTTGAACTCCTCCAGCATAATGCTCTGTTGTAAAACTGAAGGTAGAATTCAATATAAGGAAATGCTCATTCCATTCAGTTTTTCCAAATGTTTCAAAACAGTATCATTTCACTTTTTTTTTCCCACAGAATTTAGGACACACACAAATTCTTTACCAGGCTGGAATGTAATTTCTTTATTCTAGAAATGAAATACCCTTCTAGACTTTATGTAATACAAAACTATTTTATTAACAGCATAACAATTCCAAAATATCTGAGCTTAGCTGAGTTGATTCCTTGTTTATACGTGATTATGAGATTTTTTTTTCTATATGAAGGATAAGAAAGTAGTGACAGACAGACTTTTAGAGGAATTTTATCCTCCTACAAGCCACTGTTTGTTTATTCTGCCTGTAGCAGGTCCCCCTGCTAATCAGCCTAAGGTTGTGCAAATTCCAGGTGTGCCTTTGCATAAGAATGTTTTAGAAGTTGACTGGATCTCCTGAATAGCTTGGGTTTATTTTTGCACTTGCTTGCCAGTTTCCACAGATGTCTGGTGCAACTTTACAGTTAGACTGATCAAACAGCTCCATGTGTGGGATGCTGCAAATTGAGGCTATGAGATAACAGTTCCCTACAGGATCAGCTGTATTTTAGTGCACAAGGTCATTATGGGTAACAGATCCCCAGCCCTTGCAGCTGCCCATTCATCACCTGGCTCTCTAGTTTTGTGGTGTGATGCTGAGGAATTTTGTATGTGACTTTGTATATGGCATCTCATGACACTGCAGCAGGACTATGAATGCAATGCAGCTATCAGTAATAGCTGTCAGAAAACATGTTATCTTCTACATCATATGATTGGTTAAATGGGCATTGAAGAGCTTTGCATTCCCAGCAGCACCTAACCCAATATTCAACTACAAAACCTCTTCATAAAAGACATTCTTATATACTCTAGAGCCAGAATAAAGTGAACATCATTCCCTGGAAACATCGATGCTTGCACTCTGGTAAGAGGCATTTGGGCTTTAGTGGTACTGCAAACAAATTGTGCCATCTCCTTGATGTGCTTAGTTCGTTCATCAGTAAGACTAAGCCTTTTCTACTCTCCTTTTGGTGGTTTGTTTCATTACACCTACAAAACCTTAAGGGTAAATGATAGCAAATAAATAAATAAATACAGTTGAGTGATATTATCAGGGGCTTTTCCGCATTTCTGCCATGTAAGTTGTATCAGGAGGCCTAATCTGTTGGATTTGACAGTTTCAGTATACTGTGAGATAATTTGCTCCCAAATGATTTCCAGTACCTGTCATTTTTTTCAGATTCATGTTGTTAGTCTGAAGTACAGGTAAATTGCTAGGATGAAATCACAAACCCACTGAATTCAGTGGCATTTCTGCACTTTCCAGTAGTGGCAGGATTTCATTACTGTACTTTTGTGTCTTTTATTTAGTACCTATCTGCTTCTGTCCAGCAGAGTTCGAGTTTGGAGGTACACATCTGACAAACAAATTCTTTACTTTTTACAGTCTGCTAGACTATGAGGGCTATATGTATTTTAAAGCAGATGAATAGTTGTGAGTTGGTTTGTTGTTTTAGTCTCCATGTCTTTTCTAAGTACTTGTTGGAAACAGCATAGATGTTCTCAGTCTAATAATACCCAGGCCTTGAAGCAGTTCTAACTCAAATCCATAAATTATACTTCACTTACCTCTTTTTTTTTCTCTTTTCAAGTCTTTCCCACTCTTATTCCCTATGGAACATGAAGTCTGTTAATTTACAGAGTATTGTAGAACTTTTTGCAATTGAAAGGGCCTTGAGGGAATCACAATTCATATGTTAGCTGCCCAAATTAGACCACTGAGGCATGAAATTTGTTTCATGATGCTGTGATCAGTATTTACTCTTTCGGGAAAGGTAAGACAGAAAGCTGTTTACCTACTGCATAGTGTAGAAAAACATTTTTCCTCATTCCACTAGACACCCATACTCTGTGGTTCATGAGCTATGATCACAAGCTTGTCAGGTAATCTGACAGCAAATTGTGGGTATTTTTCAGTGATACCTCTTCAGGTTAAATTCAAATGAAAGGACTCAAGAATACCACATGGTACCACACAGGTTTGTTTTTGTTATGTAATGAGTGTCTGGTTAATAAGGTCATTGGTTAGATTGTATGTTTATGAGTTCACATCTCCACTAGCTCATATTCTAAATGTAAACATACCTTAAAAATAAATCCGAATCTCTGCAATTAACAGATGTGTCTAATCTTATTAATTTTTTTTTTCACATCTGTGAACAGCACAGGCTGTTGCCTTGTGCCAGACTCTTTCTCTCCTATTGAATGGTTGAGCAAAAATGTCATTCCTGTGCTCCTTCTTGTGCTCCCACTGTTGGAAAGAAATGAACAGGTGGAACACTGAACCATTAATGGTCAAATGAAAGCATCTGAGACAGTCTTCTGAAAAGCCTGTTTGTGTCCTGTAAATTGGCATAGGAAACACAAATACGATTTACAGGAGAGAGAGAATAGAATTCCTTTTTGGAAGTAACCTGCTTCTGGTGCAGTGTATTGGCTGCAAAGAATTGGCTTGGTTTTCCTTAGCTTCTGAGTCCTGTCTCCATCTCTTCATCTTCCCATCCTCATCTGCTGCTTCTCATTATTTGCAGTAAGTTTGCTTAGTTGCCTCTGTGCACTGCTTGTTCTTAGAGTGATCTACAGTATGATTTACAGAAAATTGCTGTCAAATCATACCCAGATATAATGAAATTCCATTTTAATATCAAACACAATCTTTTGATATTGCAGTTGCATTTTTCAGACATGTGCATTGACTCAATGTGAGTAGCCTTTCTTCAGAGAGGTTCCTCAAAGAGTGGAAAGCTGTAGCTGATGAAAAAGAGAGGTCATCACTTCACTGCAGTAATTTATTTTTCCTGGATTTGTTCTAAAACATGGTTGAAATGTAAATAAATAGTTACTTTAAAATGTAGTTCTCAAACACATAATTTTTATTGCAGAAATAGAGAACTACAAGTAGAAATTTGTTAAAGGCGAGCAGATAACGACAGGATCTCAGGATATGTCTGACAGCTGTAGTAAGCAGCATCATCAAATTCACCAGTTGCAAGAGACTAATGGCTATTTTTTGATAAAAGTGGAGAGGGTGAAATCTTTCATACCTTGGTTTATGCATGCAGGATGTGTACTACTTCATTTGCAGCCAAGAAACTAAAAACAGTATCACATTAATGGCCAATCTCTCTCATACCTTATGTAAACAGTTAATTTCCTGGATTTGGGTTTTCTTTTTGTCTTTCCTGAAAGCTGTCTTTCACCTTATTCAGTGTATTTTTTTTTTTTTTTTTTGTATCCTCAGTAATCTTTTGCTGAAGGTGTGAAGACTATGAAAGATTTTATTCATCTATGTACAAAACTACCTGTATGCATTATTTATTACGTTTTCAAAGGAAGAGATATAGTCCTGTGTCAGAGGGAGTTCTGGAAAGCAAATTGTTTTCCTCAGGAATACACACATACCCAAATGAGAGATATCAAAAACATCCTTGTAAGAATGTAGAACCAATGAAATGACTCTTGGCAGATGATGAAAATCAAATAGATTTATAGGATATACAGAATTGTGTGTGTGTGTATGTGCTTGTTTATGTAAATTGCATACAATAACCCAGAAGGTGAACAAAGTTCTGGACTTCATAAGAATTTTCTGTTGTGCTTTAAACTCTCAGAGACTTTCCCAAAATTACCATTTTCATTGCCAAGTTTTGAAGCACTTGAGGAAAAAATGTTTCAGCCAATTTTGAGTACTAAGATAATGAAGCAGTAATTTAACTATTAAATCATACATATGTGTAACAACTTGTCACAAAAAGGTGACACTATTAATGTAAACTATACAAAGACATAGGCCTAAAGATGTTCTTTTGAACTTTAAAGTATTTTGGGTGTGATGAGTAGGTGCATTTGTGTACTACAGGAGTGCACAAGACCATTTTTCCTACTGCTCATCAATAGCTCAGTCTTCTAAAACTTCCAAAACAAACTTCCAAAACAAGGTCAAACCACCTTGTGCACTGCAAATTTTCTTGAGTCCATTGCCTTGAAAAGAGCTTTAATAACATCAGTCAGCTAAAGATTTTGCCAAGATTGCATGCATCCTGAAGCATGCAATTGCATAGGTGATGTGGGTTTTTTTTTTTGTGGATAACGTAAGATGGTTTTACTGTTAGAAGAAAAATTAATGTCTGATAGGAAGGGACCCTATATATTATTGCATAGGTGAAAGGTTTTGGGTTTTTCTAAATTCTAGTGATTATTTGATATTATTTCCAGGTTTTGGAAAGTTAATTTCTTTGTGTCCCCCTTGCCACTCATGTATATATATTTAGTACTTTTTTTTGCGGTATATATTCTGTATTTTCTATTAGTTGTGATTAATCAGTGTTAGTTGTTTTTCAGTAATTGCAGAGTTTGTGGCAGAAAAATACCTATGAAGAACACACTGTAGGAGGCTTATAATGTGTATTGTGTTTGTGTTGCCTTCCATCTTTAGTGGTGCTGGTCATACATGAGGTTGCAAGGAGTGATAACGGGTGGTGTCCTCCAAAGGCCTTTGTCCATCACCTATCTGGCAGAGGTGCAGTCTGTTCTGCCAGGAGTGCCTGTGACACTGAAATATGCATTTGGTATCTGACTAGTATAGCCAATTGTTCCTGCTTATGAAGACAATGTGGGGCCTGAAAACTTTTAATAGAGGCATTAAAGTTTGAAAAAGCCTTTTTTTATCACAAAAATATTTCTCCTCATCTATTGTCTCTTTGGTAATCTCAGTGTCCAAAAGAGATTTGAGAGAAAAAGTAAATCTGAAACATTCATGAACTGTAGTAGTTTTGCTTTTAGAACTATACTGTAAACTCTGTTAAATCCACCTAGACCTTCATTATGGACAACAGTGCAAAACCTTAAGAGACATGGGGAAAGCTTGGTAGAGTTTGTGTGCAAGTACCTTGAACAATTAGTAGATTTTGACCTTCCACATTTGCTGAAGCTGCATGTTATATCTATAGTGTCAGAAGTACCATGCAAGAGGGCTGTTACTATTTTTGTATTACAGGGATGATACAAAACTTGAACTCTGGACAAAATACTTGTGGTAACAGCTAATAATGCTTCTTGTTTCTTCTTCCTTTTCTCCCTGTTTTTGACATGTCTCAGGTATTCAGAAGCTACTAAATATTAATGAACTGACTACATACATTGATTTGCAGAAAATTTGCATATCTGCAGACAATTGTGGACATAAGTCAGAGGGGATACACATAAACCTTTCCCTTCCTCCATTCCCACAAATCTATTCTGATTTGATGAAGTGACTCATAAGAAAAGTTGTTCTGGGATTACCTTTATCAGTCAAACCTTTTTTGAAATTCTTGTCTGATTTTAAAAGTGAAGCAACCCAAAATTTCACTTTTCAAGAAACTCATTGTGATGTGTTAGTCTTCCAGTTATTCTGGAGTGTTAAAAAATATAATGGTGATTAGCAGACCTCAGATAAACAGTTGACCTGTGCCACAGAGGGCTGGTTAAATTTCCTTTCAATAGTGCAGGTTGTTGGCCTGTTTCTGGATCCTGAAGACTGCCTTGATATGAAACAGTGTTTAGCAGCAGTAGAATCACTTAAGGGCACATAAGAACTAGGGAACTCATGAAATAAATTCTGAGCTATGCTGGACTTTTTGGAGGAAGAAACAATGACCTTTACCATGAATACTGTAGGTAAAGTACACATACTTCTGGGAGGAAGGTATCTTGCTCAAATTGGAGTTGGGGAAAGGTGTTTTTGTTTTTGTTTTGTTTTGTTTTATTTTGTTTTTGTTTTTTTTTAAGAAAAATAAAGACTGTTGAAGCAAGGCCATTTTGAGGCAAGGCGAACCAAAGTAAAGTTTAAATTAAATTCAAAGAGAACATAATGGGAAGGAAGGAGACTACTGGGGAAAGTGACTGTTGGGAGTGAGAGCTGTTAAACTGTGACTTGGTTACCATGGTGGTCTCAGTAATTAAGACTGAAACACCTCCAGCCAAACCCCTCTGTATCAGCTTCCCTGTTACATAAACCAACTTGTGCCTTCCTTACTACTGATTCTTACTGCCATGGTTGTCTTTATTTACATAATGCACTGTCAGTATTGAGGGGTTTATTACAGCTTCCTTTTCTGCCTCTCTTCTCACCATTCATTCCTCCCATTTGGAAGAATCTATCCAGGAGGCAGAAGCTGAGCCCTTAATGATTCATCATCCTCAAATCTATGTGTGTTTTTCTCTTGGCTGCTTCTTACTTACCTGCTTTGTAGGACTCAGTATCACTTTGGCTATTCTCCTTGCTTTAAACTTTGGAGTAGACTTCAGGCTGGCCCCAGAATTTCCATGTTGGAGTTTCTTCTTCCCATGCTGCCTTTCTTCTTAAGATTAACACATTTGCAGGGAAGGGAATGTGGGGCACGAGTGCACTGTTTTTTAAATCTCCTGTTACGTAGTTGCATAGAAAAGGCAGACAAAAACCTGCATTACTATGCTTTGTATGGTGTGTACCGATGAAAATTAAACTAGTTAACTCTACTTCCTCATTTTTTCCTCATCTCTTTGCTCCTTTCTAGCCCCTCCATAAGCCTGGTATCTGCAGAATGCCAAGCCCCAGTGTATTTAAATTCCTATATATGTTTTCTTCAGTTTTTAGCAAGGATTTTCATCTTAGCTCTTGGAATTTTAAACACAAATAGAAGGATGATGAGAAGTGCTAAGTGTTGCATACTTCAAAGAATTAGAATGCAGTATTAGAGTAAGTGTCTTTATAAGTAGGACTGTGAGTTCAACAAAATGCTTAGTAGATGTATGGATCATTGCCATAATTTTTATCCAAATGTTAGATAGATATTTCCTGGTACTTTTTCTCCAGATGTTCCTGAGGCTGTAGTTTCCAACTCATTTAATATTCTATTGTGTGCTATTAAAAATGAATGGAGAGAAGATTTGGAATTTTACATATTTTCTGAGCACTGGCAAATTGTTAGAGGATATAAACTCTTCTTAGCTGCTCTGGAATTTAAAGTAAAAATAAAAGTAGATTGAACAGGGTTCTAATTTTGGGGTTGATTTTTCTTACTTTTAAAATATCTACGTAATGATAATAGATTTTCTCCTGTCAGAATGATACAAAATAATTTCAGTATATGAGTAGAGAGTAACTGCTTTGGTTAAATTTCACGGAGTTTAATGGCTCCAGAAAATTTATTGCTTTTGTTTACTTTCTGCGTTTGTAACTGTGTCTTCAAATAGTCAGTGCTTAATATTTGATAATGTGACTACTCAATGTGTAACTTAAATAATATTTTACAGTACTACCTTGACAGCTCCAGTCAGTATTTAGATTTAGTCATAATAATCAGGGATTTCCAGAGAGCTATGTGATTTGAAGACAAGGCTCAGTTATCAAACATTAAAACATTGAAAGGAGAAACCTTTCTTGAAAGGTAAAATAATAATAGTTTGCTTGAATGCCCATTAGTTACACCTGCAGAATGCAATTCTATCTCATAGCAGAATAATTCCAAATGGGACAATAATAATCTTTTTCCTCATGGCCTTATTACTTGAATGGAATATACTTGTTAACTTACAGAGGTGGAAGAAATACAGGATAATCACAGGATGTGTGATGGCTCTAATCTAGACTGACAAACAGTTGTCTTGGTTATGAACACGAATCTAGAAATTCAGAGGTAGCCATCTTAGGTAGTGGAATTATATGAACTCTGCAAAGCAATTTTCCTGAGGTATTAATTACTATCTGATTTAGATTTTATACATATTTTAAACAAAAATTGCTTCTGGCCATGCTGGTTTTATTTGAGATCCCACTGGTATAACTCTATTCACAATTTAATAAATATGCGTATTTGGAAGTGGGATAATGCACTTTCTTCTGTTAAATGTATGAAAAGCTGCCTAATCTACCTGTATGGACAGAGGGTGACTGATGTTTCCTTTTAACTCTCTTCTCATAAAATTGTTGTTACATGCCTTGGGAGCGATTATTGCTGGTAGTGCTGGATGTAACATTCCATAAGTTCAATGTCTTTGAATTGCTGCTGCATTTTTGTTAAAAGTATTTCTAAAAGGTTTAATATATAGATTGTTGCTGCTAAATTGCTGTTCATTTAAAAGACTTAGAGTTAGTTCATTGCCTAGAAGAGCCAGTAAGTGCAATTTAAATAACTATCAGCCTGTTTCTTTTCATTCTAACTTGCCCAAAATGGAAAAATAATGTGCATTTTAAAGCGCTTTAAGCTGTCTGTATATGCATTTAATATGTTGGTACTTGGAATATGGGTTTTTCAAGATGTGTATATACTGAAGTTAAATTAAGCTTATTTTTTAATATCCTTATATATTAAATAACTTGTTGTTTAATAGAAAATTTATTCTTACAAGTGACATACCAGTTACATATTTTCATTAGTTGGCTTAAGTACTATTTTTATGTATGTATTTGGTATTTTTTAAAAGCTTTCTCTAAGCATTTGAAAATGCACAGGTTCCTCAGCAGCCAATGGCATCTGTTATTTTCATTTTTGAATCTCAGTATTTATTCTGTGGCCATAGTTCTCGTGTTCTAAGGAGGTGAGATAGCTCTGCCCTGGGGACGTGGCCTTTGTAGTCCAAGCAGGTCTAACATTAAATGATTATGGCAGCTTCCTCTTTCCAAAGAATGAAGTATCCTGTTCACACAGTTCTCCAAGTCCCAGGGGCAGGAAAAGCTAACAGCCCTAATCAGTAGTAAAGCCTCAGACTTTTGTGTGGCAAATCAGGGTTAAGAAAAGAAAGTTAAAAGAACCATATTTATTTTTGAATTGTATTAAAAAAAAAAAAAAAAAAAAAAAAAAAAAAAAAAAAAAAAAAAAAAAAAACCAACCAAACAACAACAACAAAAAAACTCCACCCAGAAAACAGGAGGATACTACAAATTTGCTCCAACAACCTGTTCCAGTAGGTCTTAATACCAGTACCATAGTGTTGTATTGTAAATAATGAATTTTATCCTCCTTTCTCAAATGGGATTAGTAAATTACAGACTTGTCTTTTTATTTTTCAATAAAATATCATATATTTGGGAAGACACAGGCTCTCGTGTAAAAAGTGAGAGTTTGTAAGACCTACGAAGGTAAATTTCAGAATCTCAAAAACCCTGAGATTAAACTTTTAATGACTATAGCTAGTAAAACCGTATATCATAAACTAACTCTTTATTTGTGGGAGTTCAGATTGTTGCATTAGTGATTGATGAAAACATACTTTCCTGAATGCTACTAAAAATAGTTCTTCATAAACAAATTGTAGCAGGATTTGCTAGTATGTTTAATAAACAAATTTTCATTTGATATGTTATTTTTAGCTATTCTAAATGAAATAGGTGTTGGCAGTCAGCACTGAGAGCTTGTAATTTATCATACAGTGAGCTGAAATGGGCCTGTTACAAACTGGAAAAAACTACCATACCTGGGTAACTTACTCAAGTCATTGCAGTAAGTCAAGAACAAAACCTGATTCACAAATAAAGAGAGCAAAGCTGGATGTGTGGATACTGTTATAACAGAAATGAATGTGTTTTCGTATATCAGATTGTAAATAGCATCTTTGCAGATTAAAAATAGTCTTCTGCCATTTGTCCACTGCTGAAATAAGAGTTTGGGAGAAGCTGTATATGTGGGATTATTTTTTTTAATTTTTTCTGTGCAGCCTTGGTAACTGTCTTCTGCAGTGCCTATAGATTGAACTTTTCTTATACTTGAATTCATTACATTCATTACTGTTCCTTTATGCTTAGGCTTAAATCAATTAGGCAGCTCTCCTACTCATTTGCTGTGATCCCAGAAGGGAGGGAAAACTTTCTCTCTTGGGCTGTATTTTTTCTTGTGGAACATAAAGCAATTATGTTTCTTAGTCTTTGTCTGTTCCAGACACTATATTTTCCCTGAAAATATTTCTCCCCAAAGAGACTAAAGAAAAAAAATTGGGCTTTTTTCTTCTCCTTTGAGTTCTAGTATAAAATGTCATGCTAGTGATTTTGTGGGACTATTTGAGTTCTAACATATAATTAGACACTCTACACTTTGCCTCCATGAGTTTATAACGTTCAAGAGAAGTCAGTCAAGATAATCTTTATTGATAATAATCTCCCGTATATTTTACAGCTTTGTTATAGTAATAATAATAATAATGGCTTTTTATTCCAGTGCTCTTTCATGAATTTTGAAGCCACTAGTAATAACCTTTTCTCACCTGTATTTTTGTAGAGGGCAAACATGCTCAAATCCTCTGTGGAGCCAAGCTGAGTTACATTTAAGATTCCTCTAGCTTTTTCATTTGAGCAAAATGATGTGCACCTTCTGAAGTCTGATATGGCTTCTCTTTTTTCAGTTAAAATTACTGGTATGTGAATGGATGGCATGTGTCACAAAGCTATGTAAGTCAATTATTTGATCAAACTGAGATTTCCTGTTGTAGAACAGCAGTTAAAACGTTCAAAATCTGGTGAGATTAGTATATTTGAGAACTAGCAGAAGGTGAAAAAGATTATAGGACTCAAGTGAAATAGTAATTTGTTGTAACTGCTACAGTGCATTGATTAGGTCCAATTTCCATTTTAAATATGCATGGAAAAGATGGGACATAATGTCCTGTGGGGCTGGGTATTGCAGTGGTTGCCTTCAAGAACTGCTGGCAGTTTCTATGAACACCCAGACTGTGAAGTTCAGGATTTCTACCACTTGGAGGTCTGAGGGGACAGTGTGGTAGGAGAGTTCTCTGTGTAGGGCCAGCAGGGACTGCATATGCATCATATCTTATCACGATTGCCCCCTCTTCATGAACTGCAGATTAAGACAGAAATTACAGTGGCATTACCTAGTCCTTTCCCTTCATCCCTTTCTCCATGGGAACAGCAAGAAATTGTTATTTTAAAATATTTACACAGTTCTTCAGTTGTATGGTAACTCATAAGAGTCCTGGTAAATTGTGGACGCAGGTTTCTCATGCGGAAGGGAGGGTGTACTGTGCAGGCAGAGGAGAGCAGAGGAGTTTGTTCACACTCTGAACTAGCTGAGCTAGTTTAGATGTTAGAATTAATCAGTGTGTGGCAGTATGTTTTTCTCTAGGGAATAACTTACCCTATTTCTGGGCAGGATAAAGTAACCTGCATAAGGCTTCCTGATGTTGCAGCTAGAAAAATGGGAATAGTAATATGGGCGGGTATAATGTAACCATGAGATTTGGGTGTGTCTAGGATCCTTCAAGAGTCGGAAAGCTGCAGTAACTTACTTTAAAAACTGGCTTGTGTTTGATCAGCAGTTCTAATTATCAGGATTAATTAAGTTATTGTATTAGGTAAGAAATAATGTGACTTCATTAATTCTCCAGAATCCTAATTAACCCACTTCTTATATCCTGTTACCTGCAGCCTTTCTTGCTAGAAAGATTACAGTGGCAAAACTAGTAAATAATAGTAGTTTTGAAATAGTAGTTTGAAATATTTCTTTCCAAGTTTGTTTTGGTAACTGTCATGTCATGTCACATACTCTATCAGCAGCTCAAACTTTGAGGAATTTTAAGGAGCTGTCAATTATCTGAAGTAATTCCCAAGTAATAATTTACAGCTGAGTAATTTTTAAGGCATGATAGCACATTCTTTTTTGGACATGTTAAACTTTTTTTCTCTTTCACATAAGCTTTACATCACACATGTTTTCTTTTGAAGAGGAAATGACTCTACATTGCTGTGCATTAGAATCAGTATTTATTATTAATCATGTTGCTTCTTTGGTATAACAGCATGATTAACTTTGACTTGGTTTTGTAGTCTACGAATGAGTTTAATTTTGTGTGACTTCTTAAAAACTCTTTTGTTACAACGTGTATTTCAAGGATACTTCCAATTTAGTGGCAAATAAGATAATAGTAAAATGAAATCAGTGTTTTATACATGTCTTAAATTCTGCTGGACAAACTACAAACTCCAGGGCAGAAAAGCAGACATCACCAGATATGTTGTTAGTTTATAGAAGCTTCATAGTTCAGGACCCTTGTCCTGCTTGAAGCTCAAGTCAGAGAAACTTGCTAAACATACCTGGTGTCATTACATAGCATCAGTGTGTGTGCCTTCCTGGAGAAGAGTGATTTTTGTGAAGTGTTGCGGTTTTCCAGTTTCTCTTCATGCTTCAATAATGGTTGCAGCCTTCAGTTTGTTGGAATACATATCATTGTATGAAAAGTGCATCTTTCTTGTTTGCTTGTTTGGACCAATGTTGTCAGTAGCTACTGGTGGTCAGTTTGATTTTTTTTTTTCCATCCAGCGTTCATAATTCAATCATTATACATTTTCTGTGGTTTGTTGAGTGTTCCTAGTGCACATACCCTATTTCATGGTCAGGTGGATCATGAGTTCTGATGAGGGTTTGAGAGCCAAGTCTCTCTGCCATTATCTTTGTGTCAAAGGATGTGGCAAGTTGTCATCTCTGCCTTCTTCTCTTTTCCATTTTTCACTCCTTGTGCTCCTCAGCTGTTGCAGGGCTCATTTTCTTGTTCTATATAATGTGTTGACAGCAAGACGGTGTGCTGAAATAGAAACTGCCCAGTTTCTAGTGTCATGCTGAGGAAGTGAGAGGGGAGACAGCTTCAGGTCATTCACCTGATAAATCTGTGCCTGGTCTCTTCTACCAGAGTTGCTAATAACCCCTTGGGTGGGTGCTGCTGTGAGAACCATCCACTGATGTCTCCCTGCAAAATACATATGCCAAGCAGCAGATGCAGGGAGGGAAGAGAAAGCGCAGCCTAACTATGCTGGGCTTCCTGTTGTTTTAAAAGAAATAAATTTAAGTATTTGTGTAAAACAAACTAAGCAAGTAAATGTTACATTGCTCTCAAATCTTTCTATTGGTTAATCTCTAAAGAGTTGAAAGCAGCTGTTGCAGTTAAATGCTTGCCCACTCCTGATGAATGGTTTAACTCGCATGGGAAGGCAGAAAAGTCTCACTGTCACACCTGTAAAAGTAACTTACAGACTTCTGCTTTTATCTTGTCTGTCCTCCTGGGGAACTTGAGAGAAGTAAAATGGGTTATCAGTATTTTTTTCTAATACGAATAATAATATTCTTTGTTTTATTTCCTTTGCCTAGGGTGTTTATGTACGGGATGCACCTTTGAAGGACATTAAAGTGTTCAATGCCCGGCGATTTGTAGCTCTTTTCAGTGTGGTGAATGCCACGAAGCGGGACGCTGGCAACTATCGCTGCATGATCCGGACAGAGGGAGGAGTTGGAGTGTCCAACTATGCAGAGCTGATAGTCAAAGGTACTTCACCATACAAATCAGTATTCGCACGCTCCATGTAGGGAATCAGGCCTTGTAGTTGCTAATGCAGTGGGAATGTCACCCATAGCCTGTTAAACTTGACAAGAGGTTCAGTAAATAGATTTTGCTTATATAAATCTTAAGAGTCTATCCAGCTGTAACAAGGGAGTGATAGAAGAAACCAGGGCTAATTAACTAGGTACTTGCTGATTGATATTTTATATATTTCCCCAAAACACACTGTTTAGGCCTATACATCTTAACAAGCTTTATGAACATAAAGAACATAATAATGGCTACTTGCCTCCATTGTGAAGACTGTATTCTAAAAAATATGCTTACTACAAAATGTGCAAGATTTATGTTTAAAGTGAACACATACAATACACATATTTCAGTATATGGAGGGGTGTTTTTAAAAACTTTGGCAAACACTTAAATGTAAGTAGAATGAGGAATAATCTGTCACCAGTAGAAGAAGATGCAAGAAAGCCATAATGAAGAATAAACCATTTTCCAAAAGCAAGAATGGGGTTTTAGTGAATGTGTTGTAGAGAAAATTAAGAGAAACAGGACAAGGGAAGGATGTTGGAAATAACCAGGGTATGAAGATAACAAGACACAATATGTTGTAGCATGAAAACATAGAAGACCTATTTGAATGAACAGATGAAAAAAGAAACAAACAGAGGGGTGAGATGAGAATATAATTATAAGGCATTGTGGGAAAAATGAGGTTATTTTGGTCCAAGCATGAAAAGAAAATAAAGAAAATGGCCAAAAATAGATATATATGAAAGTCAGCAAAGAAAGGAAGCGTGGACTATAACCCCAGTGCACATGATTAAGCATCTTTCAGACCTAAAACCAGTGAAAACAAAGAGGAATGAACACTGCCTGAAGGAGGCAGAAGGAGGAGTTACTGCATCAGTGATGAGCAATACAGCAAACCAAATGAGTAAATTTCTTCTCAATCTCTTTGATTCAGAGTGTTGTAATTTATTAGTGCTCCTTTTGAGGTGCAATAGATGAAATTATGAAGCGTATCATTAAAGCATTTGTGCTTACCCAGATTCTTTCAGAAAATTTGCACTGGGCACGGTGAGCAAGTGGATAGCCTTAGGGTGTAATCCCATTAACTACTTGTAGAGTGGCTAAGTAATTATTGTAATCCCTATTGCCTGTGTTGGAGCTTTTATGAGACCACCTGCAGGTCAGTCCTTCTGACCTAAAAAGACTCATTTTAAACATTGTGCTGTAAAATGTTGGATGACTGTACTGAACAGCAGCATTAGGGGCTAATTAATAAATACTCTTTCTCATTGATGACATATAATTAAGAAACTGTATTTCCTAATTTTTAGCACGTTTTCTGCAATATCAGTAGCAGACTTCAAAGATAACGGGTTGATTTCAGTGCAGCTATATCTTTTCTTAGTCCATTCCCATCCATAAATCATGAAGAATGTACATATGCCCACACTACATGTAATGTTTAGGATACTTGGGAATTGCTGATGGCTTAATAATGGTATGTGTAAAAACAGTGGTGTAATTATTCTCCCCTCTTTGTTACAAGCAATAGATTTAATTCTCTTCTCATTTACGCTGGTGTAACTAAACTGACTTACAAGGAACTTCCTTGGAATTACATTGCTAGAATGACAAGAGAGTCAAACGGAGCATTTGTAAGTTAAAGAGAATCAGTTCTTCACATTTATCATGCTCTGTTTAATTCTGGTTACTGAACCTGTAACTCAAGTTGCAAAAAGTTCTGCACTGGAATAGGGCTTTTTTCAAAATATATTTGCTTTTAAGTACAGATGCTTGCACAGTAGAGTGGGTTAGAACTTGGTACAGCACTCATTCTACTTCGCTGTAAACAAAGTTTCACTAAATAGGAACTTACTCTAAGTGGATTCCAGTTATGTGTTTAGAGATCTTTAAGCTTTGTAGTGCTGCTGTGGCATGATGATGTGTGGCACTGGAGACCAGGTACCAGAACTCTTGAAAAGAGCAGAAGGGCTGCTAGTTTCAGGTGCTGCAAATCAAACCTGCAATCACAAAGGAATGAAATCTTGAAAATGAAAGACATGTAAGAAACTTCCAGGTGTTCTTAATTTTCTTCTTTTTTGTTGTCTTCTTTTTTTACCTGAGTGAGCATGTTATAGCAAGGTTTCAGCAATATGGAGCAGGGGGAAATTGCAATTAAAGAGCTGTCAGTTCTGTTATTAAATAATTGTAAACAAGAATATTGTCTAGGTAATGAGAAAAAGCTTGTCAGTGAACAATTAGTCTGGCCTTAAAAGGGGGGGAAAAGAAAGATTTTTTTTTTTAAAAAACTTGTTTGCGGTAGCTTATATGCCTTTTAGAGGATGGTGAAATAAAGTATTGATTGTTCTATTTAAATAAATCCTGAAGGGGAGGTTTTCAATTTGCCTGAGTGTTTGTTCTGATAAGAAAAGCTGAAAAGACAAGTGCCATGTCATTGTATGTGTTCAAACTGCACAGTATTCTCATCTAAGTTTGTCAGAGAATTGGATTGAAATGTCACTTATCTAATGGGAGACATGAAATCGGCCTTGTCAGATAACCCACTTATTGTAAAAAACATCAGCTCGTATCTAATAGATGACATAAAAGTAATCAAACATTGAGCAAAAGGAAAATAGTCAGGTGGAATTGATTAAATGTATTTGGTGAAGTAAATTAGAGTTCTGCATACAATCCCTAGGCTGAAGTTTTCTAATAGTGGGCAGATCCAACACAGATTAGATTTAGGAGAACAGAATGAGCCTGTCTAGCAGACATCAGATTATTACAGAGTTCAGACTGCTTATTGAGTTCAAACAAGGTAAACCTAGGTGTCAAATTGGTTAAAAGGAGTTTGGTTAGGTTTTTAAGCAAGGGCACGGAAAGGTAGCCATCTGTAATGCTGGCAGCTTAAATGTCTGCATTTTCCAAATGGAAAATTTAACACTGGGAACAGAACCAAACCTCTTCAGGACCTCTAGAGCAAAGAATTTATTCTGGAGGGCAAAGACATTTTGACAAGAAGAAATATCCATAAGAAAATATCAACAATTACTTATCTGTGGTATCAATTGTTCTCATGCATTAAATATACACAGATACTTGGCATCTGTTTTTGCTCTCTGCAGCTAACCTTTCATGCTGGATCCGTCACTGTCTGTACCCCTTTATTTACCAACAGTGCTGGTGTTAGGACTTACTTTTATTGTTGCCTAACAATTCCTATAATGAAGTCCAGTTTCATATGCTCATTTTTTGGCAAACTGACTGGAGACTTAAGTTTTTCAGTGTGGGTGTGTGTCTCAGCCTGAAGGTGTTGAGAAAACATCCAACTAGAAGAGCTGATACAGTTCATCCATCTTAGCAAACTTGCCATAGGAAAGTGCTGAAGGCTCTGGTCTTTGAAGCAGTAATATTTTTTCAGGAGGGTACTAGTTATGTCAAGAGTGATGTTTTCCTCTTCCTGTGAAAATCTATTCTCAAATATAGCTAGTTAACTTAACTACTAAATAAAACCCAACTAGACCTGAGACTGCTGTGAGTTCATCTTTAAAATTCCCCCAAAATTTTAGATACAGTGTATGGAATTTAATTGCAAGCAGGGGTCTTAGCTCTTCTGGGGCAGGCTGGATCCAGGCACAGGGGTCAAGACCTATGAGCTTACCATTTGTGAGCTTTTGGTATGCAGGCCTCCATCTTGCTTTTACTTTGAGAGTAAAATTAATTGTACTTTGATGGATTAATGATGTGGATTGTGAGGAGTGGGAGAACAAGACACTGCATACCCAGATAAGGTCGTTTGTGCTGGGACTGAAAGGAAAGGCTAATTGAGAGGTGTTTTGAAATGAGAGGGAACACGGGTGAAAATTTGGACTATACAAGTACTAAAAGCTGGGGAGAAAGACATGGGGCTGCTGATCAGCTAAACCTGAGCCAGCATGTGTCTGGGTGACCAAGAAGGCCAGTGGCTCCCTGGCCTGTGTGGCCAGCAGGACCAGGGCAGTGATTGTCCCCCCTGTGCTTGACACTAGTGAGGCCACATCTTGAGTACTGTTTCCTGTCACTAAAGGAAAGACACTGGGGTGCTCACTCTCTGGAGTGAGTCCAGAGAAGGGCAAGGAGCTGGTGAAGAGTCTGAAGAGTGGGTCAGGAGCAGCTGAGTGTGCTGAGAGTGTTCAGTCTGGAAAAAAAGGAGATATAAAAAAACCCTCATTACTCTCTACAGTAGCCTGATAGGGGATTGTAGCCGCCAGGTGGGGGTCAGCCTCTTCTCCCAAACTACAAGGGACAGGACAAGAGCTCATAGCCTCCAGCTTTGGCAGGGTGATTTGGGTTTGGGACATCAGGAAGAATGGTTAAGCATAGGAATGGGCTGCCCAGGGAAGTGGTGAGGTTCCCATCCCTGAAAATATTCAGTTAGTGCCATGGTTTAGTTGGCATCTTGGTCAAAGGTTGAATTTGATTATATTGGAGGTATTTTCCAGCATGACTCTATGATTTTGTGGCAAAGAAGGTAAGGTAAACATATACACATTCATGCTTTTGCAAAAAGTGAGGAAGTAGTTTTTGTCATTTTTCAAGATAGTGCTTCTAAGCCACAGAGAAGAAATGTCTATTTTTGTCTTCTTTAACTCACTTAAGTCTTAGAGATTTACATTATCTCCAGTGGCATCTCAATGTGATGCCTTTGCCCTCCCAATTTAAATTTTAAAAGAACTGCAAAGTAAAAGATGTTAAGATGTTCTAGAAAATGTTTGGAAAATCTGTATAATTTAAGTACAAAGCAGTTTAAAGGAAGAAGTTGCAGTTTCAAGTGTGTTTTCAATTAATAAAAAGTGCACAAGAATAAATAGTTTACATTCATGTATGGCTGCATTTGTTTTTTATCCTTTGTGTAAGGATAAAGTGTGTTTGTATCCTCTGCAGAAGGGCTGCTCTTTATGATAAAATCTTTTTCTCATATTTAATATAAATGATCCATTTATGTAGGGTGACCTGAGAGCACCTGCTTAGAGCTTTCTGTCACCTGCAGACCTCTGGCTGTGTAAAGTAGCCACTATTTCCTTTCCCTGAGGGATTGCGCTCATTGTCCTTTGTCAGAGAATTCAAGAGGAGGTCACATATCTGTTCAAAGTCTAAAAGGCATAAAATTTGAAATATGGATCCACTTACTTTCTTTTTTTTCAGTTAATATTCTGTTTTAAAAACTTATATTTAAAAGGGCTTTGCAGTACTGAATAACTTTGTTTACTAGCTTCAGGAGGAGATCTGCAAGGAAGAACTCTTTAAGTAAAGTCATTGTACTAAATACCCACTGCTACAAACTTGTTTCTACTGTCAGTTGAAAATCCTTCCTTGGACATACAGAGCCCTGAAATATCAAGTCTGTCGTACTGTGTCATAAAGGTATTAATTTGCATGTTATATAATTGAGACTACCTCAGTGGCTGCCAGTAGAACTGCTTTTAGTGAAGGACAGTAGTGCTGCAGTGTGGTACTTACCTAAGTGATTGAAACTCCTCAACATCCTAAAAATATTAATTCATTCTGTCCAGAAAAAATATATATATTTCGGGCTTCAGTCATTGAATCAGTTCATTATTTTTGGATATACAGTGCTGTATAAGAGTATCTGCTTAATTGAGTCTCATGTTTTTAACCAGTCACTTAATAGGAACATCATATTTGTAATGAAAGGTTAGTTTTAGGTAGTCTCGATGTCTGGTAAGAAAGTAACTTTTTGGTACTAGACCATGTTAATAGTATGAAATTGCAGTATGTGCAGGCTTTGCTGAATTAATGTAACTTGAATTAACCTTTTTCATTGTGGTTCCAGAGAAATGAAACACATGCCCTGAGGTATAAAAAGACAATAAAATACTGTCTGTTTCAAGTACTTGTAATATTTGGAATGAATTGGTGTAACCACTAACCTTAGTGACCTAACTCCTGAGTTTGCATTTTGAATGGCACTTCAACAGCCTTTAGTAGCATTTGAAACTTGAAAGTAATTAACTGTTCTTTCAGCATGGCTAAGTAAATGCCTTAGGATGCTTTATAAAAGTTCCATTTCATGTCTTGGTTCACAAAACAGCCTAATGATTTAAATTGACGCTAAATCATTTTGAGTCAAGTCAGAACTGTTTTCAGACATACTATCACTGTATGAAGCCGTAGTTTATATACTTAGGAAGAATAGTTTCAATAAAACTATAGTAGGTTTCTAACTCAACAATGACATCAGTTTGCCATATATTGCTATTGAGAAAACAATGCTTTCACTGCTGATTTGAAAATCTAAACAATGCTCTTTATATCCTGGAATCTGCCACAATATATTATGTTTATTCCAGTTAGTAATGCTTAATAGATGTCTTTGAAGATGTTCTGGTTTGTTGCCCTTTGTATTGTGTTTATCATGATAGTAATTATTTAGTTTTGTTAAGATAAAAACACACAGTGATGACACCTGTGTTTGCTGGTTTGTAGCGTTGTATTTCAGCAATTGCTAACAGATTGCACAGATCGAAGCTTGCATACAAGTGTACCCTGCTAATTAGAAACACCATCTATCTGAGGCACAGCTAATCTTCAGTGTAATTTGTGCTCTGAGTTACTCTTTCTATAAATGAAAAAAGGTAGCATACTGTAGGATAATTACATGTATGTTGAAACAGCAATTCTGCTATTCCTCAGGAAATATTGAATGCTCAGAGATCCATTCTCCTTTTTGCTTCATTCTTTATTTTCTTTGTTTTAACTGTTCTTTTAAGACCATGACAAAATGATGAAGTACATAAATTCAACTTCTTGTCTGTTTGACTACCTGTATCTCAACACAGAGGGAAATGGTTAGCAGAAGAGGATAAATCTGAATCTAAAGCTTAGGGAAGACAGATGTCCTGCATTCATTGCATATTCTGTGTAGCCTTAAGAAGGTGGCAGTGTTTGCTGATAGATAGGTTAAGAATATTGGATCAAACAGTGCCTTATTACCGTGGCTTGATTTCATTCTACATGAATATATTTAACCAACAGGAAGGTGAATTTTTTGCAGATATGATGCATGAAAGAGCAGAGTAATTTAACCAGTATGGAAAAAAGAATTCGTTATTTACCTTTAAAAAAAGATGATGTCTGCAAATTATTTCTGCAGTCTAACTTCAAATAAGATGCCCATCACATAATAAATTAAAGTGGGTTTAAAACTTTGGTCAGTTTTGAAATCTTTATAATCCAAACTATCAAGATATCACATACATGCTTGCTCTGTGATACAGAGTATCATTTCTGTATGGTAGTTAGTGAAAATAACTATTACATGAAGTAGAAACAGACCTCTAGCAAAAAATCCCCAGCTCAAGAAATCCCCCAGCTTTTGTTTTGAAGGTCTTTAATATTAACCAGAGTACAGAACTTGAAAAATTACTGTATTTACTCTGCTTACAATTACACAGAAGTCTGAAAATATGAAGACTGAGTAGTTAAGTACATGAAAAATTATTAATAAAAAATTGCTTTTGTTTCTGTGCAGAAATTCCTGTTCTCATTATATATAAGGATAGGCTACAACATAAATTTTAGCTTAAAAACATTAGTTTTGAGTAGGATTAATATTAATATCCAGAACAAACTGTATTTGTATGAGAAAACCTGAGATATTCTTTTTAAATTGGGGGTTGCCATGGAGTGTCTAGTGAATAGAATTCCATTTGCACCTGGTTTAAAGTTACGTGGTATAAACTAAAAGCTTCAAGTTATGTGGTTTAAACCAAAAACTTGAGGTTAAAATCTCCAAGTGCATAAACAAAAGAATCTGAATATTGCAGTTTAATGAAAATAAGTCAGTCTGTAGTGGTGATTTCTTCATATCCATATTTTTATGGAGTCTTCAACTCTAATGTAGTACAAACCCTGTGGCTTATTTGAATGTTTTAGAAGCAGAAAAAATGGAAGTGTAATCATAGCTTCTTATACCTTACTGTTTTTCAGAGCCACCAGTTCCCATAGCTCCACCTCAGCTGTCCTCAGTTGGTGCAACATACCTGTGGATACAGCTGAATGCCAACTCCATCAATGGGGATGGACCCATTATCCAAAGAGAAGTGGAGTATCGAACTTCAAGTGGAAGCTGGTATGACATACAGCCCGTGGACTCCACAAGCTATAAGATTGGGCACCTGGATCCTGATACAGAATATGAAATCAGTGTCTTACTTACAAGACCAGGTGAAGGAGGAACAGGATCTCCAGGCCCAGCTCTCAAAACAAGAACAAAATGTGCTGGTGAGTACTCCAGAGTGATAGGAAAGTGATAAGCATCTTTCTAAGGGCTGAAACATAAGTTAATTCACTTTTTTCTGTATTTTTACTGTCTGATTTAAACCAGCTGGTTGCAGGAATTAAGACTGAATGATTTTAAGTGTAACCTTATTAGCATTTTCCAGCTACAGTGACCTTGAAAGCAACCTTCTGTGCCTTCTGTAGGCGAAGTCATGACTGTGCATGCTTTTTTTTTTTTCAATGTCAGTCATGTCAAACTTGTAGATAAAGTGGAAAGTGATCCTGTGTAACAGCAAAAGCATTCACTGTTGAGTCTCAATTAGCAGATGGGGTTTAGCAAAGGACTGCTTTCTTGAGTGACTGACAGCATGTCTCTTCACTAAATGAGATAGTGCAATTTCTGGTGCGTTGTAGCAATCTTGGCTCCTGTTTTGGATGTTATAATTAATAGAGCTGACCTCTGATTGTAATAGCATACAAAGTTCACCTATTATATAGAAGCAATTGTAGAATAATTTTCAGTAAGACTGGCAGTGATATTAGTTTGGGATTTAGCTGTTCAGAAAATAATAGAGGATACTGTGACCTTGATTTTCTTTGGTTGTTAGTATTTTCCCCCAATATTTTGAATCATCTCTCTGCTGCTGTAAAGCTGGTAGAAGATAGGCAGGATTGCAGTTAGAGGAAATGGGAGTAACAAGTGTTATTAGCTTATTGTTCTTAGTCTTTTAAAGAGTTACTTGGTCTTACTTGTCTTTTTAACAGGAAAAATTATGTACTTCAACAGAAAAAATATATTTCCATTGCATATTCTTTTGTAAAGTCACCTGGCCACCTGTCAGTGAGTAAATGTCATTGCAGTTGGATTGGTGTGATGTCAAACACGAAATGAAGTATAGTTGCTGTCAGAATCCCACTAATGTGTTCTGAAGATGCAAACTTCTACACGTACTAATCCTTTGATGGGTTTTTTGGTATTTTTCTTCCTCTCATTGCTGGAAAGAAGTATTTAATGAAAAGTACTGAAAAGTGGTACGGCTAAATCCTAATAATAGTAAAGTATTTTGTATTTGTATGATTTCTCTCTGCTAGGCTAAGATAACTTCAGCTTAGTCAAAAGTGGAGCGTAAAAATTGCATATGGTTCCCTTAATAGTAATGTAAATGTCTCTCTAGACAAGGTAAGTATGTATTTAATACACAGGTATTTCAGTTATTTTAAAATTAAACAGTTTTTCTAATAGCTTGTATGATCAGGTAATGTAGTACTGGGTGCTGTGTAAGTGAGCCTGTCTGTCCTGTAGGGTTGTGTTGTGTTACCAGCCTTGGATTATTTACAAATCCAAAATGCACTGCCAAACAGGCTGCTATTAAGGAAATTTAACTCCACCTCAGCCAGACTTAGTAGAGAGTGATATCCAGAATTTTAGTTATATTTAAGAAATATATTTAAGGATATCATATGCTTTCTGTTCTTCTCAGTGGTACATACTGTTCAGTATTAAAACAGGCATTCAGTGTCATAAACCACTGTGTACTGGAAGTGTTTTTTTACCTGGTAAGGTCTTGTAGTATATCAGAATTATTTGTGTTTTCATTAAGCTAAACAGTAACCTTCTTAAATTAAAAGCAGAAAGTTAAATGACTGAAAAATGTAAATTGAATGATGGTATTAAATCTGTCTCTACAAATTAGCTTTTTTATAACAGAAGACCCTGCTTCGAAGGTGTAGTGGTTATTGGTTAACTGTTAGCAAGTGACATGCTAATAACTGGCCCAAGGGTTTAAAAAGAGATGCTGATAAACTAATGACAGTATAATTAAGCTGGGTAGGAGTAAAAAAAATGCCAGTCTCCAAAGCATACCATAGAATTAATAAAACAGGAGTCTTTAAGAGAAGAATCATTGCACCTTTTTAATTACTGTGATAATTGCATGCTGCTTGCCTGTTCCCTAGGGGAAGATAGTGTACCACTTGGAGACTTGAAGCAGTATGCTAGGCATTCAATAATCTTAATAGTTCTCCAAAGCATTTGAAATATGTTTTCATTTTAGCAAAATGAGATTTCAGAGGCTTGTAACAGACAACTTTTATCTGCAACTTTACTAAATAAAGGCGTCTATAATTAGAAAGCAGAGAAAAAAAAAAATCTTTCCAGACTTGGTTGCATCACACTTGCTGGAACAGTTGCCACTTTAGAAAGTGCTTTGTTTCCTTTTGATGAAATAAAATGTAAGTGCTCTTTCAGTGTAATTCTCAGAAAGCCAAAGAATTGCATTCAGGTCTGGATTAGATTTAACCTAAAATGTGGAGTTCAGGTTTGAAGGAGTTTAATGGATTTTGGCCATGGTGAACCACATTTGAGTCAGACTTAGAAAAAAGGGGTTTTCTAATTTCAAAGTGTGAAATGGAGGCCTTCCTAGGTTGTCTGAGATTTAAATCACCTCTTCCTATGCTCAAAGCTCCCTCTCCCCACAGCTATCTCATATGGAGTTGTGAACCTCGAATGCAGAATGCCAGGGATGGGGCATGTACAGCTTCTCTGGGCAACCTGGTCCTACTGCCTCACCACCCTCACAGTAAAGAATTTCTCCCTAATACCTGTTGTAAACCTACTTCCAGTTTGAAGCTCTTCCTGTTGTCCTATCAGTATTGTTCCTGATGAGACCCAATCTGACCTAAAACCAGTGGAACTGGTAGTAAAGTAAAACTAAAGTAGATATGTTGAAGGATTAATAAGACAGGCTATGTTTTGTAGTTTTTTCTTATCCATATCGGTATTTCTGTGGGTAGATTTGTTTCAGGGCTTTCCAGCATGCTTCGTCTTTGACATTCATTGCAATCTTGATCTGTGTCCCTGCATTCTGGTGGTGAAACAGTGCCCCAGTTAAAACACACCTGAATAATGCAGAACTGCTAAATGAGCTCCTGCAATTTTTTTTTCCTGTGCCTCCCTCAATTAGGAGACTTTATTTCTAATTTATGTTGTTCCTTGAATCTGCTGGTGAACAGATATGTCTTAAAGACAGGTACCCAGCTACCTTAGGAAAAAAAGTTAAAATAAAATCCTCCCTCCTGCTAAGGGAGGGGATTATTAAGGCCCCCTAGGTAAAATTGTTTTCTTTTTCTCATAATTTTTTTTCCACTGTGACATTTGGCATAATTTGTGAAAATTAGCATATTTTTCCTTTACTGAACCAGAAAACTCTATTGCAATGTAAGAAAACTATATATTTATATATATATATATATATGACTGCCATGAAAGAATCTTTTGATAAATTATCCCCAAACTGTGGAGTTTTTTTAACAGTCAGATCTCTACTTCTTTTTGCTAAGACACAATTACTGCCCTAGAGTAGTTGCAAAAACAATCACTGGCAGTTTAACCAATAATTTTCATACAATGAAGTAACAGGGATGTTTTAATTAACATAGTTGATGTTGTTGTCTCTTCTATCCCATCACCTGAGCTTGTCAGGAGGAAAGCTGTTAGTCCCAGTACAACTGAGCTCTTGAAACACTGCTGCAGGTTTGTTGTAAAATGTCTGGTACTCCTAGAAGGCTTGTTACAATCTGGAAGAATAGGGCAGAGGAACTCTTCAAATCTCTTCTCTTGAAAGAGAATAATCTCTGTTTTTCTCAGTTTGCTCATTGCTTTGGCTTCAGCTGGTTAATCTTCCAAGGTGTCAAAATTGCTTCACTGTTCTGTGCTGCCCACTGGAATCTACTGGCATTGTGAACAAAAAATCTACATGTGTCAGAATACACTAATGGAATGAGTATCTTCTTCTGTGTGACCAATTCAGACCTGCATCAGGTTGCACCAGGCAGAAGTATCTCTGGGCAGATGGCACAGGAACTGTCTTGAACCCGGCATTTAAATTCAGTGTGCTCAGATATGCTGAACAGTACTCAGTGCCACAACCTTCCTCCTGCCTCATGACATGGAGCACTGCCCAGGTCCTACAGGAACAACAGTCTGTATCTTCTTGTGTACATCATTCTGAATAATAAGTCAATTTTGCAGTTGGTTTTCCCTGTTTTCCCCCCTTCCATCTTCTTTTGTTAATAATTCCCTAGGTAGTCTCTCACTTTGTCAATGTCCGTGCCCTAGCCTTTCTTGAAACTCAGTGATGCCTACTGCTGGTTTCCATGCCCTCCCCCATTCTATGTCACTATTAGGAAAGATGAGTTCCTTCCAAGGACCTTCTCTAGGCTGAAATGGCAGCTTCCTTCCTCTGTCCTTCAAGACTTGAATCTTTTGACCTTCTTGTCTCAAGAGCAAGGATCTTACTGTCACTGGGAATTAAGTTATTCCTTCTCGTTGCTATACTGTGGGGAGCTGCCTGTGAAGAGGTTCAGGGTTTTTTCAGGCATATAACAAAGTCTTAACATTGCTTAGTTTTGTGATCATAGGAAAATGTCAGCTTGAAGCCATACTACAGGTTTTTTTCCACAGCTCTTTCTCTTAGCAATTTTCTTCAGAAGTTTTAACCAAGGTTTTCGCAGCTGTGTTGTATTAGAGCTAGACCTCAGGTCAGAGACACCTGAACCCTGAGGAGTAGGGTACAGATATTGCACCATTTTATTTTCCATGGAAAAGTTTCATGATATTTGTAAAGTCTCCATTCCTAACCTGAAACTGTAATAAACTTTAGTAGAAAGTTGTATCGATTTATCAGAACTAGAAATCCACAGTGAACTTATATTTTATTTATGGTTTTATTATGAAACTAAAATCCTACTGTGTTGTCCTTTTTCCCAATGCCTTTCTGATACACAAACTGTCTCACATAAGGTCACTTTCTCCTAAGGGTAAAAGCTGTTTTAAAGTAAAAGTTTTGGATTTTCTGCACTGTAGCAGTGAATTGCAGCTTTCAGATGTGCAGGAGGTAAATGGGAAGATTTTAATAGAATTCCAAGAAAATACTGCGTAGGGAGATATATGTCCAACTGTTTGTGACAGATCACTTCGGATGGCGGAGCAAAACAGAACTGCATCTTCTTGGAAGGGGTCCTTCAGAAAATATGAGTGGTATTCAGCATTGACCAGTGTATGAAAGTTCTTCTTTGGCAGCCACTTGTCCAGAAACAAGCACCCAAGGTGTTACTTAGTGAGATGACTTTTCTGATGCCGTGTAACAGAACAGCCTCCCCTTGTGTTATCAGGAATCTTGGGATGGGAAAACCCCACATAATCCAAATTCCTGCCATATACAAATCTCTTCAAATCCAGTTCTCTTCCTCCTTTTTTCACAGTCTAGATCTTCCCCTAGGAGTCCTTTAAGTTCCCAAAAAAAAAAAAAAAAAAAAAAGAGAGAAAAAAGAAAAACACCAAACAAAAAACTACAGTCTGGAGAGTCTCACCATAAACCCTGGGAAGATGATGGAACAGCCACTCTTGGAAACCATTTCCAGGAACACAAAGGACAAAAATGTGATGAGATGTAGTCAGCATGGGGATGGGAAGTCATGCTTGATGAAACCCAAACTCCTTCTGTGGTGAAATGTTTTTTTTAAGTGAGTAAAGAGCAGTGGAGATAATCAAAAGTTGTCTGGACATCATACAAGATGCTGTGGTTGGCACTGGTAGAGCAGGGGTGAGGATTGGACCAGATAAGCCAGACCCTTCCTATCTCAGCCATTCTGTGATTCCAAGTTTCGGAAGAGAAATTCTGGGAAGAGAAGCTGTCACCACAGTGACACAGTTTGTTAAATTCACCTGGACTCTGCTTTAATATTCAGGGATGTATCATGGTCTTTCCATTGTGTTCCTGTCCTTGTCTGAAGCTGTATAAGCAGTGAAGTACAGTGTGACGGAAAGACTTTATCACACACAAAAGTTTGAGTTCCACTGTATTGTTCTGGATGCTTCTCTAGGTTTGTTGTTGCCAGTGATAGCAAAAATAGAACATTTTCTTTCAGGAAATAAACATCATGAGAGTATCTGCCCTTTCATGCCAAACATGTCTTTCCTTTGCAGGGGAAATCATGGGTTGGTTCTCCATCCAGTGAATTTTCAACCTGCGTACACAAAAACTTCTCCTAATATTGGCAACCAAGAGAACTGGCATTATATAGAAATTAGTAATACCTGCACTTTTGTGTCTCCATTGGTCCTAAATAAATAGGTTTTGGTCAGATAGAGCATTCAGTGGTGTCACTTGAGAAAAGAACATTTTCACTCCTCACCACATGAAGAGAAGGGAAAAAAAGGACAGGAAAACTGCTGCAAGTATGTAGGTCTATTGGCTCTCTTTCTGACACATGTGCTGAAGTATAAAAGGAATATAGACACATAGTGTTGGTAAAGACACAGAGCATGAAACTTGACTGTCAAATCAGGATTTTTTTGAGAAGCTCCACATTAGAATAAGGAGAAACATTTGGGATTCTTCCCTGACAGTTACAGCTGGGTTAATATACAGATGGAAACAGAGTGTATATAAAAATAACTGCCGTCGCTTTGGTTTTGTGAAAAGCAGTCATATAAATGGAGACTTATTTCTTCACTTTAATAGATTCCCATTTCAAAACATTTGCAGAGGAAGAAATTAACCTGCTCTTTGAGACAAATGAACCTTCACTAACTTAGAGCAAACCTGAGGGGCAAAATTATTAATTTCACATCTGCCAGGTGGAGGGAATGTGAGGAAAACATAATGACCCTTAAGGAAAAGTAGATAATATGATTTCCCCTGTGACATATCTTCATCTCCAGTCTTTGTTGCAGTCTCTTATTAGTTACAAAGATAAGCTCAAAAACACACACTCAAACAATTATTGTACCAAACTTCAGTTCAGTAAGAATTGCTTGTTATGGAGTGAGAAAAAACCCAACAAGCTGGGAATGTACTGATTATAAATAAAAGACTGCTATGTGGGCACCTTTAATGGAAGTGGTAAATTAGAAATAGTTGTAAAAATACTGTTTTTACAGGGTGTTCCTTAGTATTACTCTGTTCTGAACAAATGAAATGTAAGCTGTTTCATACATGCTTTGGATCTCTCTCTTCTTAGAAGTATATTATTACTGCAAATTTAAATGAATGCGTTTGTACTCTGTTATTAAAAGCAATTAAAAATAACAGGAAAGGGCGTGCTGTGTCTTTCCAGTGAATATCAAATGCCACCACCTTGTGAAGGTAATCCCATTTTTCCTTATGACCGACCTGCATGGCAGGAGGGAGCACCCAGTTAAGTACAAGTCTGTTGTCAAATGGAATATTTGATGTTAGACTTCTACTTGTTTGCCCTGAGCCTCCTGAATTGGGGCACTAGTTTGGCTCTCTGATCTTCTGGAATTAAATTTTGGCAGTACTGTGTCAAATAATTTTAAATTTTAAGCAAGTTATTCAGATGAAATTTGCCAGTGGTTTTAAAGGGTGTTGAAAGATGGAAATGGATGAACAGACAGGCATGCTCCTTGGTTTTATTATTTTAAGGCTCACTCTTTTGTTTGAGACTGTTAGACCGTGTGCTGTCTTGCCCAGCAGCTTTGGCCAGCTTTAAAAACACATAACTGCACAATTCTGTTGAAGTATCTGAAGCATGAAACATCCAGGAATGATGTAGAAACACAGAGATGCTTTAGGTTTTTAAACCTTTTAGTAGTTCGGGGTTTTTTTTCCAAATTACAAAAAAAAAAGTGCTTATCATAGGTTTTTAGAAAGAATGGTATATTAATTTTCCCTCACTTCAAAGGAAAATGAACAACTACACCACTCAGGTGCTTCCAGGTTTATTCAGTACTTGGGAGGCATTTTTGTTTTGCAAACCTGTTTGTTTTGCAAATGTAGTCGTTGCAGAATTCAGTCCAGCCTCCTAAAGAGTCCCAGTAAGAAAAAGCTGATGCTGAGTTCTGGCTTTTCTGTTATTACCTTTTTCTATAAAGTTCGGTTACAACGTTATAGCCTAGACTGTAGGCTGTGTGTCAAGTTTGAGACCTGAAATCGGGGCAGATCCTGATGAAGAGATATCCTGACTTTGGAGATAAAAAATTCTCCCTCTTCAGAGTACTAGGTTGTTGCTGTGCTATAAATAGATAATACTGTCCTACAATCCAAGGATCTCTCCTGGTGAGCAAGTGTGCATCACATTTCTGTTTACAACAAAAATAAAGTTGAGACAGTTCACAGAGCACTAGACCTCAGCTTCTGTAGCTGTAAAAAATAGAGTTTTGGTAACCCATCTAATTGCTGCTGAGTGTGTTTAGGCAGAGAAGGGCATCCCCATGGAGCTGAGATTCTAACAGACTCTTAAGAGGCCAGAAACATATGAGTGAGGAAAACTTCTCTGTACTCATTTTTTTTCTTACTCTGTGTCTACATAGCTAAGTGAATTCTGGCCCAGGAAATGAAACATTTTACTGGAAAGCATTCAGCGAGGAAATAGTAACCTAAATCTCTAAGAAGAAATAAGAAATAAAATTGGGAAAGGCTTTGCCTAGCATTATCATGAGGTACTGTGTTGAAAGACAAATAGAGGAAATTAAAATCAAATTGCCAGTAAAGTTAATGACTTATGGCTCTTGCACTTCAGTATGCCCAGCCATCTCAAATGGTTTCAACAACTGTATTTTCAAATTTATACTTTTGATGTCTGCATTTAGCTCTCTTTTACTTTATACCATCATTTGAGCACCCTTGTTATTATTTAAAATATACTAATAACTATCTCTGTTCATGCTTACTCATTCCAAAAGAAATAAGGGCTTTCTTTTGGAAAAGGGAGAGTTCAATTTAATTTGTTATTTCATGATTGAGAACTTTCAAAAAGCTCTCTTGAAGGTATTTTCGTGCCAAAATTTTGCAGTAGAAAAATCATATTTATAGTGGACTAATATCTTTTAGTATTATCATATGGAAAAATGCATGTAAAGCAAAAGGGTAAAAATAAGTGTTTATTCTTGACATGCAGAAGTGCCTTTTAATTTCTAAAAATTTGTGTTCTTTAGAAACAAAAATCAAATTGTCAGTTGCTCTTTATTTTGACTATCTCTGCGGATGTTTTGTTTGCAGTTACCTTAAAAAAATAATTTAAAAAAATCAGTAATTTTTTAATTACTGTTGTATAGTGTTGAATTCGAGAGGATTAACCAATGTATAACTGGCATGTTTGGCCAAGTAAATGAAAAAATAACTTTTAATGACTTGAGCATAATTATGGATGACTTTGAAATAACAACTGGCAAAAGTTGTACTATAATTAAATTTCCATTATAAAAGTTTGAGGGTTTTGTCTGACATGTAAGGCTAGATTGTGAAGAGTATTCATTTAAAAGAGGAAAAATTAGAGAGCTATAATACAGGGTAATCAATGAAAGCATTTCTTTTGTCAAAAAACCTTTCACTGACAAACAGCATTGCATTGTTAGTTGTTCTAAAAAGAAACTAAAAATCCTTTTGTTATTTTTTTCACTCACCATAAAAGGAGATGAAAAATTCTGTTGGTTGGATCATGCTGTAATTCACAGTAATATTATTCAGATAGGGCTTCTCAGACTGTTTCTCTTCATTAACCTTTACTTTGTGTAGTCTATAACTAAGACTGTTTATAAAGAAATACGATCTTTTTAAGGCCATTTTAGCAAGATTCTGTTTAGTCTCGAGCAGGGTTGTTTCTGATAGGAGAAGTGACAGTTTATTCTCATTTTCAAACTGTCCAGTTATTGGTTGAGATAGACCCTTTGCTTTCCAGTACTGGAGTCTCAAAGAAAATGAATAAAAGCATTATGAGGCTATTCTGTTCATTTCTACATAATCTTTCAGAAGAAGTGCAGCAAAGATTAGTATTTAAAAAGTCTGGGTACTAGATTTTCACAAGCAACAGCAAAGCTCAAAATAATCACTCTCATTTAACAATTAAATAAGTCATTCTTCTTCCATAGACTCATTTGAGCTCTGCATTTACAGTAGTGTTTTATGTGCTTCAGCTATCCCTGTTAATTAGGCACAGGTCGAATTGCACTCTGACTCCTCTTAATATAATATCTGTTCATTCTTTAAACAAAGTGTATATGTCATTCATCTCAAAATATGGTTGGACTCTTGACTGAGTGAAAATTACTTTCACCTTACCTATGAGTCTCTTAAAACAATGAACTACTACTGCTCTGATAACATCACAAAACTCTCTGGTGTCAATCTATCAAAACTAATTTATTTCATTCTGTGTTACAGTGACACAATCTCTGCTAAGCAGTTAGTGTACAATATGGTATTGGGTTCCCAAAAGAAGTGACTTGAAAATGGTTTATTTTCATAATGATAATTTTCTGTCTACTAGAATTCAAAGTGGTTGTTTACTGCTACGTGTACTACCACTTTAATGTTAATCTCTCCACTTACAGATCATTGCTTATGAAAGCAGCCAGTGTTAAAATCTTAAAAATCCATCAGGAAAGTACTTCTTTGCATTCATTTTTATGCTGTGCCGTAGTTCCTTCTTGATTGTTACTGCAGGTTACTGAGACCGGTTTGTATGTCTTCCTTCTTTTCATCCAAACAACTGGCTTTAATCTTCGCTTAAAATGGTTTAACCCTTGATTTTTAAAACTATATGATTTGCAGTTAGATAACATCCTAGAGGTTTATGCTGCATTTGGAGCTTTACAGATGCACAGTTCTGCAGTGGATCAGATACAAAGTTTTTTCTTTAATATGTTTTGAGCTGTCTTCTGTTATTGAGAAGTTTTAAGTGGCATGACCCTAGATGTCTTCTGTAACAATTGTAATCTAAGAGCAGTTGATTTGACAAGTTGAAATGCTGAAATGGCAGGGCAAGAGTAAATTGAAAAGAGCCTTTTCAATGTCTTAAGGATGCAAGAAGAAAAAGATAGCTTTCAGGGAATTCTGTGAACATAAGTGAATTCCAGATTCACCTAAACATTTAATTATTTCTTCATAGCAGCTAGCTTATTACTTTGATCAGAAATGATTGTATCTAGCATATCTGAGCAACTGAAGGGAGCTAATCTTAATGAAGTTCTTCAATTGTATATAAATTATGACTTAATTTTCAGATTTTCAACACATGCATCTAGGTTTATTTTTGTAAGCACAAGTAACCAATTTTTTTTTTTTTTTTTTTTTTTTTTAATTTTTTTCCCCCACAAGATTATTTCTTGCCCTGAAAGGGTGGTGGAGCTATTAAGCAATGATGCAAAGATACATAACAATGGATAAGTTAATTTAAAACTCATTCTCAGCAAAAGCTGAACTGTTTGCTAAAAGTTTCTGTCATCATAAAGGAGGAAGAGTAGCCATTTCAGAATATGTTGCTAATAATGGGCAGCGTTGCACAAACAGTTGTGAAGGGACTGATGATAAAATGTTTGTGACAACTGTGTACAGTGGTGTCTCTAGGCATACACTTGCTGTTTCTCATACAAAATATTAAATATAAGGTTAGTAAATTAATTCAGAAGTTACTTAGTTGCTTTAAAATGCCGTGGCTAAAAGAAAATACGCTGAGTATAGTTTAAAGTAGTAGAAGTAACTATCTGATTTTTTTCATTATGAAATGTTAAAGTATGTATCTTATTCAGATACTGTTTTAAAAGAAACTGACAGTGATTTCATTTGTCTTGGCTGGTACAAAGTTGTCCAGGAATTCAAATCACCATTTTGCATTGCTGTAATAGAGGAACAGGACACATGATGCAGAAAAAAACCAGAAAATGGCCTGTTTTCAATTTTAAGTTTCCACGATTACAAAAGTTACTGGTTTTGTGTTTGGGATGGGGAGAAAAAAAGGCTTCAGCAGTGTTAAAGTGATATTCGATGTTGATATTATAAACGAAATCCCTTTTTCCAGTAAAAAACAGAAGCTGAAATGTGCAGCAACTCAGGAATGCTCTAAAATGAGACAACCTGCAGGAATATGCAGAAGGTGTTGTGGGTCAATAAGCCTTTACCTGTTCACAGTTCAAAACTTGTAAAAAACTGGCATGCATTACGTATTTATGCTAACTCTTCATACAGAGAAACAAAAAAGGCAAAAAGAGCATCTTTCTGGGCTGGAAGGGGGAGCAGAAGTGAATGTGGAATCTATTTCTTTTTGAGGAGGGAACAGGGGAAAGGAGTATGCCTATTTCATAGAGAAGCATTCTAGATGAGGTTCAGGAGACCTTGAGTCCTTTCCTTTTGTAAAAGTTTTTGTTTGGCTGAAGCTCATTAATCCAATCCAACCTGGGGATGCATTTTTTGCTGATTTACAACTCTTTTTTTTTGCTTATATTGTTCCTCATTCTCATTACAGTCCTGTTTTATTCCTTATTTTTAATTCCACTTTTTGGGTAGCATTTCATGTGTAAGCCACATAACAAAATAGGTTATGTAAGCATAATCCTGATGAGCACAGTTGATAAAGCAATAATTGAAATAACACTAGATCTACTGCTGAAAAAAAATCTGAGGCAAGTCTGTGGTATTTATCAGGAGTAATCATGGAAACAAAAAATGTTTGTGTTTAAGGTACTAATAAGCAATCTGATTATGCTGTATAATTGTATTGCTATCATGCTGCTATTTCAGGTCATTTTATTTTGGTGAAAGTAAATATCAGCCAGTAAGACTAGACTAATTTTGCTTGCCATGATTAAACTTGAAAAGGTTTTGTCAATATTTTCATAATAAACTTTCTGTTGATTTTGCCCCAGAATTGCTATGAGTAATCTAACAAAATGTTGTGATTCCTTGGGCAGCTTAGTGCCTATGGAAACAATAAATACTACTCCCATAAACTTACTTTCTGAGCTTCAGCAGAAATATGAGTTCCCAACCAAGAGTTGCCTCCAGCTTTTACATTCCTATCAAGAATGGTGGTTATGCTAGTGATTGTTTGTCTTTGATAACTTCTGTAGTCAGCGTGGAAGGATAGACATTGTAAAAGGCTGAAAGCAGGATCCAAACAAGGTGATTTTTGCTGATCTTTTAAAGGACTCCTTTATTTATTTCCTGTTTTTAATTTGTCTTTTAAATTATGTTCTGTTTCCACTGATGATAAAATGCTTCTAGGGAGACTAACCTACTGTATCTTTGTTAGTACCCACAAGTCTCTTTGGGGATAAAGATAAAGGATCTTGGGATGAAGGTAAGATCAGTTGCTCCTATAAAATATGTAAAAGACCTGCCTGGCCTGTTGAACAGTGATAGTCCTAATATCTATTGATGAAGGACTAAAAACAGTTACTTTCCTAAAATAAGATCTAATTTAAAGCTGCTCTTTTAGGAAATTGCTGATTGAGTTCTGTGATACAATCTAAGATGGTGCTTTGACTTTCTGAATCTGAACAGAATGTCTTCTTAGTCTAAACAGAGAAGACAAATGCCTCCTTAATCTTCCAAACTGTATCCATTAATTTTAGATGGGTCCTTGCCAAGGCTAAAGTGTAACACACTGACTGGGCTGACTTTGAATAGCTTTTACAAGTATGATACTGTTTGTTCTGTCAGTGGAGTTAGAAGTTGCCCAGAAGTCTGATATATACAAGAGAATTTCTATACCAAATAAAAAGACCAAATTCTGAAGTCAACTGCCATGGATTTTATGCAACTGATTTGAAGTACTGTGAGAGGTGCCAAGGGATTGTGCTGCTTAAGAATAGCTGATGACAGAATAGTATTACCAGCAGAGTTTCATGTTCTAGAAGAAAATAAAAATAATTCCTTCATTTTGTCAAAATTACTTGGTTTGTTTGCTTTCTGTTTTTAATAATTCTTAATGGAAGAGGAGGGCTTTTCTGGAGGGTCTTCCTTCATCAAATTTCACATAATAACTGATCATAGAGGTTGAAAAATAACGTCTTCTCCAATCATCAGCCTAGCATCACATAATTGTCCCTAAACCATAACCTCAAGGGTCACAGCCACATGCTTCTTGAACATTTCCAAAGATGGTGATTCTACCACCTCCACAAGCAACATATTCCAATGCCTGATCACTCTCACAGTGAAAATTTTTTTTCTAATACCCAATCAAACAATTTAGGGCCTTTTCCTCTCATCTTTTCACTTGGAAGAAAAGAGCATTCTCCACATCACTACACTCTCCATGCTGGTAGCTGTAGAGAGCAATAAGATCATCCCTAAGCTTCCTTTTTCTCCAGAGTGAACACCTCCAGCCCCCTCAGCTGTTCCTTATGAGCCTTGTGCTCCAGACCTTTTACCAGCCCCGTTGTCCTCTGGACATACTCCAGTACCTCAGTACCCCTCCCTTTGTAGGGAGGGGCTCAAAACTGAGCGCAGGATTCCAGGTGTGTCCTCACCAGTGCTGAGTACAGGGGAACAATCACTGCCCTGGCTCTGCTGGCCTCACTATTCCTGAGATAGTGTCAAATGCTTTATGGAAATATAGGTAGACAACACCCAAGCATGTCACTTTTGTCATAAAAGCAAACAGGTTGGTGAAGCAAGACCTGCCTTTTCTAATCCCGTGCTGGCTGGGCCCAACTTGTCCTGTGGTGTGTGATGGCACTCTGGATGATCGGATCTCCCAAGGTCAGGCTGGGAGGCCTGTAGTCTGACCCTTCTTGTAGATGAGCATTTTCCAATTTGCAGTTAGTGGTGTGAAAAAGACTAAATTGTAATCCCAAAAATATATGTAGTACGATGCTGTAGGTAAATCAGTATAGGACTTTGAAATTATTTATATATCCACTATTTACTCTTTTTTTTTTTTTTTTTTTTTTTTTTTTTTTTTTTTTTTTTTTTTTTCCCCATGAACCAGCATAGGTTTTGTATATAGGCTGTTTGTTCAAAGTAAAGATTATTCTTATTTGTACTATCTGCTTTTTCACTTCATTTTGCTTAGTTTCTTGTTGTGACAGCTTCTTTTGTCTAGAGTCTTTACTTTTTTACTTTTCTTTCTCTGCTATGTCTTTTGCTTCTGGTTTACACAACTCCTTCATCAAAAGTGTAGCATTTAGAATCACATTGCACTTAAGTCCTGCTGAATACACACACTTGAAAAATGTGGTAAATTTTATGTTATTCCATTTTACTCTGTTTGGTGTGGTAAGACTGAATGGAGTGAAAATATGAAAATATATCTAATTTTAAGATACAGGCTGTAGATTTGCTTTACTGTTAGTATCCTGCCTACCAGAAATGGAAATACTAGAAAGAAAACAACTAAGAGATTATGACCTGATGGACAGTATCTTTTTTCTTATTATTATTTCCCCTAACTTTATATAGGTTTTAACAACAATAATAAAAAAAGCTACTACATATGGGATTTAAAATTTTTCAAAATACTAGAAATATTCAAAAGAATTCTTAAAAAAATACAGGCTGTTGATGCATTATTTAAGATAAGACATTGTAGTGCTTTGTTTGTTACATGATTAAACTTTTTTTTCTTTTGCAATGCTTTCAGAAAGAGATCTGAATTGTCACAGGATAGAAGAGGCTTGGCTGTAGCAATGACCACAAAAATGCTCCTGGCCTTGGACAGCTGACAGTTGAGCTAGGATTTAATAGACTTTGCTCTGATCCTTTCCACTTCTTCTTAGTTTTGCTTTTGGGGCTAGAAACTTCTTTGAAACTTTGGCTAAGTGTCTCTTTCTCTTGTGACCTATTGTCTTTGGCCAGCCAAGGTCTGCTGCAATCTCCAAAGGGATTGTCAATAAGGAAGAAGAAGCTCTTTTCTGTCCTGTGGAGGAATTATATTTGGCATAGGCACTCTTCAGGTGCTTCAAGCAGAACTGCCCTGTGAAACAGATCAGAGAAACCCCAAAGGGAATAATGTCAAAAGAATCAAAGAAATGTGAATGTCCTGCATCATCTGGTTAATCTTCCTTGTAAAATAAAAAGCTACTTCAGAGCTGAATTTGATCCAAGAAACTCTTGACAGTTTCTTTGATGCTTTTTCAAACCAGGAAGGATATTTTTTATATTTTTTTTAACTTAAAGTTTCAGCATTGAAAGGACATCTATTGTTGATACATATGTGCCATTTGGTTTCTCTATGATCCTAGGAATTAGTAAAGCATTTTTGAAACCTGTGGTGATGAACTTTTTTCTTTAGTTGGATTACACTTTTATCAAGTCATCATCCAAGAGAAAAGTCATTTAGAATATAGCCAGAGTGAATTGTGAACTCAGCATTCATTGACTTGCGCTAAATATAGACAAAAGCAATGTCATCATCAGTGGCATATTGACTCCTCCAGGGATTCAGATAAACACCAAAAGAGACAGAACTGCTCTTTCAGAAATTAGATTTAGAAAAATGCAAACTGCATTTCTACACAGATTTCTAGAGATACATCATATTTTGGATTATTTAGAGTTAATGATTTTTTTCCCCACAGAGATAGTAAACCTGCTCAAAAAGTGCTAATTTCAGCATGAAACCATTCCTGGATGCAAAGGAGTAGCTGGGATCCAGTTAGTAATATTCCAGCTGATGCAAACCTTTGTGACCCTGTGTACAAGGAGGGTCCACTGGCAGACAGCACCGTTCTGGAATTCAGAGCACATTCAGAAAAGGTGTAAGCTTAGGAATTTGGACATCTGTCAGAAGAAGGCACAGCCTTAGTGTCTTGGAATAGGAGTGTGTTAAATTGTTGAGGAAAGTCCCTAGAAATGAGAAGATTTAGGAAATAGTTCTTGGACTTGTTTCAACTAGTATTTTTGCAGAAGAACATAAGGTGGAGTATTGGCTTCCCAAAGGGTTGGATTCCAGCCCCAGCACATATGCTTTCCCATAATTTTTTCTCCAGTTTCATGGTTCTCTACAAATGTAGAGCTGAAAATTATCAGGCGAATGACCAAAGTCCAAGTGGATTTAGCTATAGATTTTTTTCCCATTAGATAGACACAAGCCAAGATATTTGCTTGGAGGCCGTCTGCTTTTTCACAGACCAGTTTCATTCAGTCTCACTGCTTTGCTTTTGAAAGTCAAATTTTGAGAGAACTCAGAGATATTCAGAGAAAGCTATTTTTGGTGCCTAGTCTTCTAAGAAAGAATCATGAAATCAGTATTTTAAAGGGGGATGAAAAGAGATTTACAGTCTATATAAATCCTATTACCATGCAGATATATAGTGAATTTTTTTTTAATGTCATGGATTGAAAGATCTTTAGGAAATACAGATGTGATACATTATCCTTTCTTGGAAAAAGCCAATTTATTCAGCCACTTTCTATAGAACCAGATTGTGCTATAATAAGTAAGAAGGATCCTCATCAGGTAGAAGCAGCACTTGCAGATCTTAAATGTCATTTATTATACCTTAAATGTTGACTTGTGTAGAGATTGGCTGTCAAGATTCAGTTACACGGAATATAGCTATTGCTTGGAAAAGTCTTATTAGCAAAAGAAAAAGGACAAAATATGTAATGATCTTTTCAAGAATCTGCAAGACATAGTATTTCATGTTGCAAAATCAGCTTTCTTTTCCATGCATGCAAGCAGCAAATAAAAAAATGGGCAGAGCAAAGCGGATGGAAAAAGTGTTTTCATTTTCTTTGTTAACTAACTTTAATCTCAGGGAAGCTTGGCATATGAAAATGGCAGTTTCAACTACAAAATTCCCTGAAATATTTCATCTAAGTGTATTTTAACCCCAAGAGTATTTTCCACATCCTGGACTGATACTACTGCGTTGGTACTAAACTTTTCTGGAATCCGTTCATTGAGATGGAAGGAACATATGATTAAATTCAGATGTTAGTATGTTTTCCCTGATGGCTAGTCTGTGGTTTGTAGAGCTGCAAATGTTTCTCTCCTCATAAAAAAGCAATTCCTTAACTTTAATGATACCTGTAGTTAAGTGTGGTTCCAAAACACATAGCAGTAATGATGTAGAAACTAATTACACCACCTGACTTTCACCATAATAATTCACGTAAAATCAGTCTGTGATGTGGCTGTGGGTCTTAGTTGTCATGTATTTTTCATGCTTTTATTCTGATTTATTTTGATTTTGTTTTATTGTGCTTGATTCATTTATCAGTATAGTATTTTTGTTTTAACCATAAGGTTAAAAAAAATTAAAAAACAAACAAAAACAAAAACAAACAAAAAACAAAACAACAACAACAACAACAACAACAACAACAACAACAACAACAACAACAACAACAACAAAAAAAAAAAAAAAAAAAAAAAAAAAAAAAAAACCACCACCCAGAAATGGAAAAATCCATACTGTGTGGTCCTCTCCTAGCTTTTTCATGGTTTTATGGGTTAGTGCTGAGCTGACTCCTAGAATGAAGCCAAAATTCCAGATCTTGGGGCCTTGTCTTCTCTGCAGCATCTTTGCTAATGCCAGAGTAATTACCATCTCTGTTACTATGAGAAGTCTCAGGCCCCGATCTTTAGAGGGTTTCAGAGCTGCCTGGTCTTGGATGAAGATAGTGGTAACAAACATCTCGTGTGTAAAATTGCAGGCAGAGGGCTCATTTCACTAGTGCTTTCCTTTTAATAGGTATTTCCCCCAGAAATGCCTTGCAACCTCATACCGTCTTTAATTTCAAAGTCACTCTTGGAGACAGAGTGGAGGTTAGAGCTCCTTATTTGTACTGTCATTGTGTTGATAAATAACATAGCTTTAGTTTTGAGTAAAGCCTCACTGTTAAGTGAGTGCCTTTTTTTTTTTTCCCCCCCTGTACTTCATTTGTAAACCTCCATAAAAATTGTAACAGCTGTGCTGTTGCTGCATACAGCACTCTGGATAATGCATATAAGGCTGTAGACTAGAGATCTGTTGGGTTACCTGCTGAGGTTCACAGAGGAATAATTCATGGAACCCCAGAAATTTCTGATCCTGGTGATTTTTAGACGGGTTTATGTCTAGATGACAAGAACTGTGTCATCTAGACTGAACTGGATAGTGATGCTTTGGGACTTACTCAGTTACATAGATACATTTTCTACCAGGTGGTTCAGACCTGTGCTAAATTCTACATAAAAAGGAAGCAATCCTCGTGCATCTGCGCACTTGTAGCTTTTTAGTACAATGCAGGACTCCTCAGATGGTTTCATGTGACCGTCTGTGAAATCTCACTTCAGAACAATGGGAGTTAAGGGCATTTGCTGACTCAAGATTAATGGAAGAGAGAGAAAATGTGATTTTCTAGGAATAGAGGGGATAGATGAGATTTCTGTTAACCCGAATTAAGTCTGAGCAAGTGTTGCTAACAGAAGAATGCCTCTGGGTGTGAGCAGGGCTAAAACTCCTCTTTGCCTTGTTACGGTGTCTGCAGGTAAAAAATGGTGTGGGTTTTGGAAGAGCCACATCACAGTCGCACATTGCACTCTCACTCTAACACCTCAGGAGAAGTGTAGGAGGTCTCAAAGCTCAGATGGGCCTCCTGACAACTCTTACCCAGCAATGGAAAACCCAGCAGTGCCCACAGGAACATGCAACAGTAGTCTAGGGCTTTTCATCAGATGGCCTTAAGTTTCAAGACACTGTGATAAGTTCAGATATTTGCAGTAAAGGTGGTAAAAATATTGAGTCGTATTTACTCCAAAACACTTGAATTAGTTAATATATTGTACATAAAATAGCTCAACATAAAAAAGTCTTGAGATGAATGTTGTAAAAATTTGCTAAATTTTACATAAGCAGTACATGCCATAACTGCTGCTCATAATTGATACTGATTGTTCACCACACAAACAAAAAATGTGCCATATGGTAAACCCTGATAAACAAGAAACATCCAGATATACTCACATTGCAAAGTTTTTTAGCTCTGCATGCAATTTTCAGTCTATACCACAACAGAGGTTATATTGGGTATAGAATAAGGCCATGTCATTACTGCTGGTGTGCTTTATTTATTAACAGTTGTAAATTAGTTTTGTTTTAGTGACAGTAAAAAGACTAACAGTGGGAAGAGTTTTTAAAGCTCAGATTATAAGGTTTATCTTGTTTCTAGGTGTCAGTGAGGAATGTCATATAACTCTGAATGATTTTAAGGAAGGAAGAAATAAACCATAAAAAGTTCACTCAGGGAAAAAGCTGATCTACCTGTGAAAAACAGGTGAGAATTTGGAAAATGTACTTCTCTGATGTTTTTGCTTTGTAGAGTTTACCAGATTACCAAGTTTCTGTATGAGAAAGAATGGATCCTGAAAATGCTCATTGCTTGCCCAATGCCCTTGGGCTTTAAACAACAACTTTTGAAAATTCAAGTTCTTGGAATACAGTCATCTTACAAATTTCTATATCCAGCTGTTTCTAAAATACTTATTTTCCTGAGTAATGAATAGAGGTAAAGCTTTTTTCATGCTTGTGTGCACTAGTATCTTACTATGTTAATTTTTTTTTCTAGACAGATCATTTACAGTTTAAAAAAATATTTCTAATTAAGGGCACAGTGTTCCATTCCATTCCAGCTTATTGCCAAACATCAAGCCTTGATGAAAGGGTTCAGATTGTTTTATAAGCAGAACCCTCTTGAGGTTGTACACAACTTCAGAAATTCAGGTAGAAAAAATTATATGTGATTATTTCTTTACCTTTCTTTGTTTGTTTGGGATTTTTTCCTCTCTGCCCTTCAAAAGCAAATCCCATATATATCCCACTTACTAAGAACTCAGTGCAAAGGCTAAGGAAGAAAACAGGTTTCTAAAAAGGTAGTGTTATCCCTAAGCAGTAATTACATGGACTATAAAAGTAGTAGCTAAATTGTAGAAAATATATTTTCTATAATATTATATTTAAGATGTATTATTACCTAATATTATACTTGCAGCTATATACTACAGCTATATGACATAAAATTAGTAGCTATATTATCTGCATTGAAGAAATAGACAATGTTATGTGACACGGAGACTAGGAAGAAATTCCAGGTGAAACCCACAACACGAAATACTTACTTTGCTTTTACTAGCATGTGTTGGTTATTTCTTAGCTACTGTTTTTCCAGCAGCAGCAGTTCTAATTATAATGACATGCCATCATAAAGTACATTGCTAGGAAACTGAACCCCACAGTTATCCAAAAGTAGATTGTCTGACTTCAAGTTGGTTGTGCCACCAGTGCAGAAACCTGAGCTGGCTGCCGGTGAGCTCGCTTGAGTCTACAACCTGCAGGGCTCTGTTTGCATGAGATTGTGCATTGCACCCCTCAGGATGAGTTGGCATTTCTTCCTGAGCCTTCTTCCCAGGCTGTCTTTTCTCAGTTACATCCACATTGCATCTTCCATTTCATCTTTGCAGTGGCTTAATTTGTACAGATATTTTATATTACCTAGAAGGCTTTTTTCTTTCAGTTATCTCATCACTACTCTGAGCAATAGATAATTGATTGTATCTTCATTTTAGTTGCTCACAGCCATGCAAACTTGACTGGACCTATAGCTTATTATATACCCATAAGGCTGTACTGGTTTAATTGGACTTCTGGCTTTAGACTGGCTTTTTGAGGGAAAAGGTACATGTTGGCTAAATGCTAATCAGCCAAATTCTAGATGCTGTGCAGTTTTCTTGGCCTGGTGCAATATTTAACCTAAGTGTCTTAAGAGATCCTCCTGGTCCAGTCTTGTTTATGAGGCAGATACAGCCTGAGTAAAATCTGTGTTCACTCCCTAATTTTTCAGATAATGTCGAGCAATTTGAGCAAAGGGCTATAGAGTGTTTTATCTGAACTAGTTAAGATTTGAGTCTTGCCAGTTCTCTATTTATTATGAGGATTTTTTGTTCTTGATAGTCACAAGTATAACTGTTCCAGTCTATTTCAGTTGCTGCTGGGTGTGCTTCTTGCTTTTTCAGGCAGCCATGGTGAGAAGATCATCTAACCCAGAGTAGTTTCCACAACATTAGTCCAAGGTGGTTTTGTGGAATGTTATGTCTGTGGACACTTGAATATGGACCATCTAACCCAAATTATAGTTCTTTCAAACCTGATAGAAAGTAGTGGAACAAAATCTAGGCTTCTATGCGGTTTCATGTGAGTTGAGAAATCCTGTTCATGAGGCCTGCAAAGAAGGAACAAGTCCCTAGGGATATTTAAAGCTTTGAAAACTTACTGTCCTAAGGAAGAACTATGTTCTCAAATTGGTTTAAAAAAAACTTCAGCAAATGTTGCACCTCCTGAGCAGTAGGCTCTAAATGGTGGCAGGAAATACAGTATTTTGGGATTACAGCTTCTGCTCTGGGGGTCTGAGGAAAAGCTTTAGGATTGCCAGACTTGGTGCTGAAACATAAAACCAGATGTTTACTATTTAACTGTGTGTCTGTTCAGTACATCTTTCATTGTGTAATCAGATTTGCCTCCTGTCTGGAGGTATTTGGTTAAGAAATCAAGAAAGGTAAAAAACAGAATAAAACTCAGTTCTCTAGTCATTATGTCCTGTGCACAAACTACAGTAGCTGCTTTGAGGAGCAAAGTCAGATAATGCCCAAAAACATTTTCATTTTTATGGCTTCTGAAGTAATAGGAACATGCTGTGACTCTGGGGCATATTAACAAACTAAAATCCTCATTTGGATGAACCTCTTTAATGCTAACTCAAGTATGATGCAAATTTTATAAGAAAATAAAGGATTTTAATTTTTAATGCTGTCAAATATCTTGGTAATGTTCGGAAAAGACAGAATTTCAGCTTTGTTCTGGAATATTTTTGCAAAATTACCTACCCTCCATGCCTGGTTATGCAGATTGCAAAATTTTTAGATGGCATATGCCCTGACAAGCCCCCCTCAGAGCATCATCAAGTATTTTAGTATGGAGATGAACTGTAAAATGTAGGTGAATAGTTTTCAGATTTTTATTTCCTGGTTGGAATATGTGGTGAATTAGCAGAGGAGCAGTACATAAGAAGCCATTGCCAACTTAGCACGGTGCTGATATTGCTGCCATGTTAACTACCAATATCAGATCGTCCTCCTACATAGCATGGAAATGGCAGACTGTCAGGTGTGTGCAGTAGGAGGTTGACAATGAAGTCCTATGCAATGTGAAATAAAGATTAAAAAAGTCAATAAACAGCTAATGACACCCTATGGGAAAATTAATGGGCGAGGAAGAAGGTGGTGGAATGTTCTGTTATTAAGCTTAAAATAAATTTTTTGAGAAAACATTCCCACCTCTTCTTTTCATCTCTATATTTAGTATTTAGAAGAGATCTTACAGGAAAAAACCATCATCTTCATACAGAACTATGAATGTGTTAAGGAGCAAGTATTTTTTAACCATCCTTTTATGAAGTATTTAACAGAGCATGTGATTTTCTTTTTCGATGCAGAAGGATGCCTTTTTCATGGAGTAATAGTAATAGAAATAGTTTCTGATACTTTTCATAGCTTCATTCTCGTCTTTGGAAATGGGTGTTACCCATAAGACAGAGAAGGGAAACCTTCTTTGGTTGTTCCACTCTGCAAGACTGCTAACACACCTATCCATGGCTTTCTGTTGCATGAACGCTTGAAAAACTTGGATTTAGACATTTGTTTTATCTCCATGAAGGTTGTGGCTCTGAAAGCAAATGGTGCTTTCAGATGCAGTTTACAGGTTGCAACTCTGCTAGTGTTACCCAGGCACGTGGGGCCAAAGGAGGAGCAGCTCTGAGTCCAGCAAGTTCAAGTAAAGCAGCATTTCTAAGCCTCAGCAAGGGAAGTTGAGAGTATCTTTTTGTCCTGTGGTCTTATATCATGCCAACATCAGTATCCAAAAACCATAATTAAGAAGTGATTGATCCTGTTCAAGTGTTGTTGGAAATGGTTGAAGGGATAGTGATGAAAAAATCCCAGAGCTACAGCAGTAAGGCATGTTTTGTTAATAATTTTCACACTACTTTCCAAGGAAGTAAGCACATTAATAACTTGCAAAGGGTAATGTGTGTGTTCCCTAACGCATTTCTTCCAGCAGTGTGGAACTCATATTGTAACTGGGGAAAAAAAAAACCAACAACGTTGCTTATAAAGCTTAATGTTGATCATACCAGGGTAAAATTGCACAGAAGAATGAGAAAGAGCTGCATAATCATGTACTTCTAGAACTTGTCTTAATTCACTGCCATTTTTGAAATGTAAAGGTAACTTTTAGTCTGTGTCTCTGTTCAGGTGAATTCATTTCACACCTTGAAATTTATTCTGACTACAGATGTATATTATTGCACTTTGCTGAAGTAAAACTAGCACTTAAAGGATTTCTTTTTCATCATTTTGTAGTTAGTTTTGTTAGTTTACATTCTTCATAAAGAGTGGAAAGAAGATACACAGTGGTAGTGGATATGAAAAGAAGTCATAAACCAAGGAATAAACATGGCTTCTCCTGTTGCTTTATCTGAGTTGCTTCCTGATTGTCTTCCTTTATTTTTTTCTACTCCTTTGAGTTCCACTAAGTCATGGTAGATCACTGATATATATAAGCATAAGTAAAGGTAATGTTACTCAAATTATAGTGTGTTAGACTGGGCATGCACTTGGTGTAATAATTTCCTAATTTTTTTTTCAATTATAGATTTAATATTAAAGAAGAAAAGACAATATATTGGTTTGTAAGAGAAATAGCAGTCAAACATAAAATAATTTGCTTTTTATTTTTCCTTGCTTCTTTTTACGCTTGATTGTGATAATCTGGGCCCTGTCTATGACAAAACTTTATTTAAAAGGTACTAACTAATTGTGATTAGTTTGTTTCCCTTGAAGTTGTAAGGCTCAGTTCCAGTCCCAAAACACAGGCAACTAGTGAGTATCTTTGGAGATTCCTTGTAGTGTCTCTCCTGGTCTCTCTGCCAGTTCAGAAGGACAGAGAATCTCCCAAGAGCCCATCTTGCCTGAAATCTGTCTACAGATGAGATATGCTAGAATATTTCAGGTATCAGGCAACTAAACTGTGCTCAAAAGCACTTTATTGAGTCATACTCAAATCATAATGGATGAATTTGTTGTTCATGCATTTCTATTTTCAGATTTTGCTATTTACTTGTGTAGGTGAAATCTTGATAGGTTAGTGCAGAAGCTTTTTCGTCCTCATATTGCTTCTGCAGAAGGCAAACATTTGTATTCCGTTACTCTTAAAGTGCAGAAATATTACGTAGCAATTAGCACTGTGAGGATAATTGGCTCTTATGGGTACATTATGCCTCAGTTGTTTACTGCTAAGTGAAATGTGGTAAGTTGATATCAAATTAGGCAATAAAGAAGGCGAGAGCTTGACAGAAGGGAACCTGTTCCTTGCTTGTGGGTTCTGAGGAGCTCTATGTATGAGGCGTGTGAGTCTGCTAAGTCTGTAGATCTTGTCAAAAAAACCTTCTACTGTGGAAAATATGCACCATTCCCTGTGACTGCTTGGCATTTTTGTTGCATCCCAGTTGCAACATAAATGCAACTAACTGTGCAAAATAAATCCGTATTGCTATAAATCCAGAGAAAAACTGTCAATTACCAATATCCACTTGCATGCTCTGGTAGCCAGTGAGAGCCTTGAAGAAAAAGACTTTGCTCCTCTCTGTCCTTCACATTTCATTTCTAAAAATGTTGTGCAGTTTCATCTGCAAAACTCATTCTCATAAGCTCACTGAACTGCTGAAATTGTTTCCTTTCAATAAATCTGCAATTACCATGTTATTTAGAGCATCCACTGCGGACTAAATCACAGTATGAAAGGGCATAAACTGTGTGTGTAATCACAAGTACAATGTGTACAGTTCTTTCTACACTGACCCTAATCACTGCTTTGCAAGAATGCCCTACACAGCATTCACTGTGCATAATGGGCAAAATAACACGGGTTATTCACAAATTCTGCTACTATTTTCCTTACTTCATTCTTAAGAGTAAAAAGAAAGTCAACTGATTTCTTAAAGCTTCTTTTGAAGCATCCTAAAATAAGACCTCACCTTTTCCACCCGGCTCTCCAAAGAAACTTCTGGAGTATGAATTTCTGTGAAATGTAAAAACATGCAGTGAAGCAATGAAAGACAAATTTGTTTCTCTGTCCTTGACTATTGGTGAAAAGTAGGAGAAATGCACTTAGATTTTTTTAAATGTTTATACCATGTGAAAAGGAGAGTGGAGGAATGTAGCCTACACGCAGACTGTGGAGGACAGGGTTTGGTGTGGAGGGTTGTCCCTTTCAGGTCCGTGCTATTTGTCTGGTTCCTTTGTGTTTGTCTGACATTACAGTGTGTGCAAAAGCCCTGTGTAAATACTGAATAGAATTTTCTTTTTTAATCAAAATGCATTAAAGAATCATATCCACCACACTAAGGACTTTTTATTCCAAAAACATGAATATGGAAGAAATGTTTTTTAAACTGTAGTCTCTATAAATATTTTAATGGACTATCCATAATGAAAGACTAGAGATTTACCAGAGATATGTAGAGATTTTATTAATTATATGATTTGGACCCTTTGGTAATATGTGGTAATTATCATTTGTGTTAGATTAGGCACTACTGGTAGAATATTGTCTGCTTTGTTGATCATTTAGTGTTATAACATTATTATTTTTAATATATTAAGTGTTACATGGGTTTTTTAATAGACTGCTCTTGGAAACTACATTAATATAGTATCTAAAGCATCTGTTCCCTTTCAAATAATTATTTCCTCCCCTTAAAGGATTCTATCACTTGGGCTGCCTTGTCAGCTTTCTGAAAAAAATCTGTTTATACACTAGTCCATTATCCTCTCTGGGAAACCAATGTTGCATTTTAAACCAGTCAAGTGAGCCGACTGGATTTGGCAGCGCACACGTGTGGAGAGCTTGAAAGGAATGATACAATTGATTCCTTGTGTTTTAACTCCATTATCTTCCACTTTTGGTAGATGGCTATTCAGGAGATAAGTAGTGGGTCAAGACTTTAATAAAATCAAGAGCTAACTATTAAGCACATTACAGGTCGCTGTGGTGATTTTTAATACCCAGTCTTGAATGAGAAAATATTACTGTTATTCTAATGAAATATAGGTAGGGATGTATCAGTAAAGCAACATTTTTAAAGTAGGCAGTATTAAAAAATGTTGCTTGGTTTTTAATTTTGTTATTTGTCACACACCATTAAACGTCCTTTCCTCCAGGCTAAACCAGACATCTGCTACTTTGGCCTACTTATCAAAAGAAATGAAACTTTTATGGGCATGACATCATTACATTTAAGTGTCTTTAGGAGAGGAATAAATATCAACTGGATGAAGCTAGGATGCCATTTAATATCTAGGTGAACTACCTCCTGTTAGCAGAGAAAAGTGTTAATTTGTAAATGGTCAATTTCAAGCACTCTGGGTGCATTCTCCTGCACTTGCAGGCAAGCCCCCAGAGAGATTATATCCCACATTTTAATATCAGAGTGGCCACCTGCTGCTGCCTTGGGAAGAAGGGAGAATAGCCAGTCAAAAAGAGCAAGAAGTGTACACATTGTTGATATGTACACAGGTTTTAGAATTAAGGATTTCTTGACATCAGAGTCGGACTTTTAAGTTTTCTGAAGCTATTGTTTTAAATTACTGACAGATTTAAAAAGAATATGTAGTACACAGGCTATTGTTGTCACTGTGATTGCAATGAAATGCAAGATGCTTTAGGGTTTTTTTGTGAGGTCTTTTTATTGCCAAAATTAAAACTTGATTTCTGGAGCACAGTACTACAGGTAGAATTCTGAAGCTACAGTCACAAAATATAGAAGAGACTGCTGCATTCCACCTGTTAGCCTGGAGCTCACAGTTTTCTCTATTCATCACATACTGCTGTCTCAAAGGAGTCAGTAACATTTTCTTTCTAATGCTGATGTCAGGTATTGCCAGTGGGGAAGCTACACTTTCCTTTGTCTAGCTTTCTGGAAGCTTTAGGTATTTAGTCCATACATAGCACTGGATTTTAAAAGGCAAGCATGTGAGAGAACAATTAGTGGCAAACTTCTGCTTGGAAAGGAAGCAGCTCTCTCTGTTCCCTTTTTTAATTTCTCATGTTCTTTACTAAGAAACTTTATTCAAGGAAACAATGTCAAATTGAGTTTCCTAGAGGCTTGCCCAGAGCAAACCACATTAGTAATTGAGAGCTATGTTTCAAAATAATGGTGCAATAATAATATTTGGATATTTCTTAGTAAAATCTATGACAAAAAAAAATCAAACCAAACCCTAAATAAATTGTTTAGTATGTTTTTCCATTTCTGTATCCCCATGGTTTGCTTTTGATAGGGTCCTAGAATGGAAAGACTTCAAGAGGCCTTCCTTTCCTGTCTAAAAATGTGTTAACAACGTGTCAACTATATTTCTGTTCTTTATGACATCTTTTCGACTACCTTTCTGAAAGTTCTCAAAAACCAAGATTTTGTAATTTCTTCATCTGACCCATTCCAGCACTTAATGCAGTTAGAAATTTTTCTAATCCCTAACCTCAGTCTGTGCTGCAGTGCAAATCTTCTCATGGCAGCATCTCACAATTCCAATTAAGGAATAGTGTCATGATGGTTGGTGGTAGGGTGGGATTATTTCTCTCTTTTTTCCAGAAATTTTGGCCAAGATCTTCTCAACTTTGCTGTTGCACACCCCACTGGTGATAATTTTTAATAGCTCCAGATCCTAGACAGATGATTTTCAGCTACACTTTGGCAGGGTACCAGATCACTACATTTTCAGTGCACTTTTCCAATGGGATTTTTCTTTGAGTACACAGTGTAACATCTTGATTTAGGCTAATCCTCCTTAGCTTCTTTGAGTTATAGAAAACTTACTTTAAGTAGTGATAGAGGACTTAATAAAGTCAAAACATATGTATCCACTACTCTGCTTCCAAACTTGAGGCCTCTTGGCTTGTCAAAGAAATAAAATGTTTTTAATTTTCTGTGTGATGTGTTTTTAGCAAGTCTTTTTTTGTCTTCTGCTAATTGGCAGGGGTGAGGAGGAGTTCTGTTTCTTGCACGTAGTCTAGTTACTTGTTCTAGAGGTCTTTAATTCTTCATGTGTCTTCCTTTAGGGTTTTAGAAATAGCCTTGAAAAAAAAGCATACAGAATTTTTTTTGCCCTTTTGAGATCTTGCATGCAAGTTTTCCAGATAGTCAATTTTCAAGTAAACAGGGTGACCAACAGGCCTAAGTGTGAAAATATCCAGTTTAGATCCATCTACCCTTGAGCATGCCTGTTCCTTCCCTACTACAGGCTAAAATCTTTTCACCTTACATGGGCAAACAGTTGGTCATAGCTGATTTTTTTAGTGGATACTCATACAAAAGGAGCATTGCATACTTAGTTGTCTTGATGCCCATACTAGATGCTTTTCCTTTTTGTTCAATACCAAACCTCTTTTCACTTTGGTATTTTTTTTTCCACAATTTGTATGGCAGTTGCACAGTTCTGCTGCATCCTACTGATTTCTGTCTTTGCAGGCATCTGTACTTAGTGATTTGATCAACTTTGTCATGTTTCCTTCTCATCTCCAGGGGTTGAAAGTACAGAGGATGGTTCTCTAAACTTGGGTAACTCTTCAACCGTTATCATCTTTGTTCCATAGATGATAACATCTGCTTTTCAAGATTTAGCAGCCCATAAGAATTTCATAGGTTATAAAGAAAAAGCCTTCCAGTCTCTGTATAGAGAAATTTACAGCAGATTGGACCATGTTGCATAAGTATCAGTATTAATCTGTGGTCTCTTGAGATTTAATATGCAATATCCAAATGGAAGTTTTTCTGTGAGTTTCCCTCAGCATCCTTTCCCACATGTTCCTTCTGTGTTAGGCTATCGATTCTCTGCATTATTCAAAAGTAAAATATCATTCTGACCAACCAGAGTATGTTACCAGAACAGAAAAAAACAGAGCATAATGCTTTTACAGTTTGCAAAACTTGTATTGTGCACTGTAAATTGAAGGAGTGATGACCTACCTCTCTGGTTTTAGGCATAACTCTGTCAGTCACAATGAACATTGTACATTTTTCTCTCCCTGAAATGAGTATCAACATCAGCAGTGTAAATGACTTGCATATAATTTGAAAAATGTATATATATTTGTTTCCATAGAAACCTATGTAGTTCCTGATTTTTTTGGTTTTTGGTCTTTCAGCATGTAAATCTCATCTCTTACCTCTTTATTTCCAGGAATTTTTCAGTCCACCTGTGCTTCCAGATATTGTAGAGCTAGACATAAATCAATAGCCAAGACTTAGCATTTTTTTCTTACAGTCATTTTGTCTCTCTCACATTTGTCAGTCATAATATGTGGGTAATGAATGAAGACTGAGTTATTTTATTTAAAACATGAACAGTGTAGTATCAGTATATAGGATTTCCATTCCTAGCTGTGTCATTATCAGTACAGCTGAAAACAACACATTTGTAAATAGATCTCATGGGTTTACTTTAGATTGGAATTTTTATTGTGAAAGTAGTTCTTTTGAGTAAGTAAGAAGGAGGAGTAGAGGAAGGAAGGGAGGAGACAAAGAATGATGCTTCTGGGATCATACAGAATCTTAGAATCACTTAAGTTGGAAAAGACCTTTAAGATCATTGAGTCCATTAATTCAGCACTGCCAAATCCACCACTAAACCAAATCCCCAAGTGTCACATCTGCATGTCTTCTAAATACCTCCAGGAATGGTAACTCCATCCCTTTCCTGGGCAGCCTTTTCCAGTGCGTGACAGTGTTTTCCATGAAGAATTTTTTTCCTAATACCCAATCTAAACCTCTCTTCAAGCAACTTGAAGCCATTTCCTCTTGTCCAATCACGTGTTGCCTGGCATAAGAGGACAACGCCCACCTGGCTCCAATTTCCTTTAAAGAAGTTGTAGAGAGTGATATGGTCCTCCCAAGCCTTCTTTTGTCCAGGCTAAAGAACCCCAGCTCCCTCAGCTGCTCCTCATAAGCCTTATGCACCAGGCCCTTCCTCAGCTCCATTGCACTTCCCTGGACACCTTCCAGTGCCTCATGGTCTTTCCTGTAGTCAGGGGCCCAAGACTTAACACAGCACTCTAAGTGTGGCTTCACCAGTGCTGAGTACAGGGGGACAATCACTGCCCTGGCCCTACTGGCCACACTATTGCTGACACAGGCCAGAATGCCACTGGGCACATGCTAGCTCACGTTCAGCTGCTGTAAGCCAGCACTCCCAGGTCCTTTTCCACAAAAACACTTTCCAACCACTCTTCACTCAGCCTGTAGCACCGTCTGGGATGTTGTGACCCAAATGTAGGACGCGGGACTCTGGCTTGTTGAACATTATCCAGCTGGTCTTAGCCCATCAATCCAGCATGGCCAGATCCCTCTGTAGAGCCTTTCTGCCTGGGTGTAGCTCTCTTCACCAGCACAGCCTGGGCCTGGCTGTCCAGCCAGCAAACAGTGCATCTATCCAAGCACAAGTCACCAGTTTCTCCAGGAGAATGGTGCCAGAGACTTCAGAGAAGTCCAGGCAGACAGCATCCCCAGCCTTTCCTTTATCCACTAAGCAGGTCCTTGTCAGAAATATATTCCTATATTCTTGGCATTAAGGTATTGAGACTTCATATTCTTCTGGAATATAAGTTCCATGAAAATAATCTCACAAATCATTATAAAGTTCACCCTGTAAGTCCATGTTTGCTACTTGCAAGGTTCACATGATGTACATTCACGTATGTACATGCACATGCATTTCCTTATTCAACTGTAATTACCAAAACCAGAAGTTTGGGTGAAAAAGAACTCAGACTTCTGATCCTTAATTTGGTCTCTTAAATGCATTTTGAATCAATTAAATCAGAACAGTGTAATTTCTAGAAACACAAATTACTTTTTCTTCCCTATGAAAATGCCTCATTTGTTTTTTTCAATGTACAGATGGTAATGATTTGTAACTAAACGAGCAAGAGATGATTTTTTTTAAGGCTAGTAAGAAGACAAGGTAGCCTTGAGCTCCCAGCAGTCTTGTTCATCTCAGAGTTGCACTTTCTGTTGGAAAGAGTCCTTATGTGTTTCTGATGTTTAGAAGAGCTCTTATTCATAGGCTGCTTTGACAAATCACTCTGCATTTTAAAAAGCTGCTTCCGACCCTCGTCTTCAGTGGTTACAAGGTTACAGGTCCAAATTTCAATTTGCCTGTGAGGAATAAGGCATCTGCTGAAATGATAAAGCACAATGCTTCTTGAAGACCCTTTCACAGTAGAATGCTGTGAGTTGTTTCCGCAGTAGCTAACGGACATCATCATGGCCCTGAAGAGCAACAGGAAAAAGTGTTGAATATGAAAATGGTCACCAAAAAGGCAGTGGAGAGATAACATGGATTCACGGAAAGAACAGTGAAAGGCCAGGGGTGAGGAATGGAGACAAAATAATTAGTGCAATGAGGGAATTGGAAGGATCTCGACTCTGGAAATGTGTAGGGAAAACTAGTATCTCTCAACGATGAGGAGGGTAAATATAATAAGACAATGCATGACAAACCGAAAAAAAGCATGCATCAGCACAAATGGCAGAAGGTGATTCTGCTGATGCAATATGAGAAATGTGGATGCCAGAGAGGACATAATTTATCTGGAATAACTGGTTTCAGATACTGAGGGACTAAAGTTGTGTTTTGATTGTACAGCAGAGACAGCGAGAACTGGCTTTGGTAATAGGCTGAATGTACAGGGGCTTAGAGGGGGGTTGATGTTGGGGTGCTTTAGCCTCTTTCTTGCTCTGCGACTAGAAGAACTGTGCTTTTTCCTTGTGGACTTCTGCCTATATTATTACTTAACTGTGAGGTCTGTTGCTTATAATTCTGAGTTTCTGTTTGGCACTAAATAGGTGCTTGTTCATTTTTCTTTTTTCTTTTTTTTTTTTTTTCCAGTTATATAGAAGTAATTATTTATTCATTGTTTTCATTAAACTTTAATAAATACATGAGAGACTAGCTCGCATTTTGCTTGAGACATGTTAGCAACTCCTTTACATTTTCATCCACTTGAAGATAACAGATGAAATGAAGGCCAGTACTGAAAATTAAGGCTATAAATTTACAGGTAGGGATTTCAGTCTAATCAATATTTCGTTGATAATGATAACAATTTAATCTTATGAAATATGTTGGCTTTAAGATGGAGAATCAATGTTTGGACCTCAAAAACAGGTGTCAAATTTGACAGTGACATTGTTGTCAGTATCTGGGGGAGAGCAGATTAAGTCAGCAAGCAGAGCAGCAATTCTGTCAAATAGAGTATGTGAGAAACTAATGAAAAAGTTAGAAAAAGTGGTTCTTGCTTATGAGCTTTATTCCTTCAATAATCTGTTAATCTATTTTTGGTTTTATTTTACATCCCTTCTCCCTCTCTTTTCTTCCAAGTTGCAATTTAGAATACAAAATGCATTCTCTCTACTTCAGTCAGTCTCTTCTGTATTGTGTTCTGAGAACTGAATTTGTTTAATTATGGCATAAGGAAAGCACTGCATTGTGTTTCAATGTTCCTTACAGTTACTGCTTGAAAGAGAACCAGAGTTATGTGGTCATGCAAACAAGTTCTCCAAGATTAAAAAAATGTTGAGAGACAGAAAAGGAGAACAGAGATAGGACAAATCTAAACACATTTCTTCATCAAATCCACTTAGAGGAAAAAGAGTTCTAAACATGTAATTTGCAATCAAAGATAAGAACAAGTGTTGTATTAAATTAACTAGGAAGCTTTCCTCCAGTGTATAAGAAAGCTCTGATTCTGCAGTCTGTTTTCCTGTACTACTACAGTTTTACCTGTCTACCAGGGAGCATTTTAACAGAGAGGAAGAGGCTGAATAAAAATCTTTGCTACTAATTGCACCCCCTAAGCCTTGGAAACAGTTCAGATAATATGCTGAAAGCACACCAGCTGATGAAAAATATTGTTTATAATTGTGCTAATACAGAAATAGTGGCATTGTTTTGGAAAAGGGTCTCCAAGTTCTGTAGGTCTTTGCAGCTCTAGCAATGTGGAGAGTTCAGGTCTGGCACCAATTAACAGTGGTCATTGTAGGTCAGCTGCTTGTATTACACTGGGAGCTGTTCACCTTTGGAGCTGTCTTTCCCGCACTTGTGAAGTCTCACTTCCTCTCTCGTGACAACAGGAGCCACTCCGTCACTACCAGGTCCCAGTACTGCCAGATGCATCAGCAGCTGCCACAACTCTCAGCTACAAATTGTGGGGTATAGCAACACCATGCTGCTTCTCACTGAACAGTTAGAATATGTCAGTCATACTCCCAGCTTACAGCTAGGATGTCTGTGCATTTGCAGTGCCTTGAAACAGGCACACTTGACCTTTAATTCTAATTTTACCCTTTTAGTGACTAAACCACAAAGGCAGGATATTTTAGCCATATTCCTCTTGCAAAAGTGAAGCAAGGTGTAATATATGTGCAGAGCTGCTCTCTGCCTGACACTCCGCATGTCACCTGAGGAAATGAACTGGCCTGGGACCAGGAGGTACAGTATCCCTGTCTTTTAAATGAACCTGAAACTATTGGTTTCTTTCCTCATCTAAACTGCAAATAAATGAAAAGCTTTTGCCAAAGATGCTGTGTCTTAGTACAGACCTTCTGTTAGGCCCCTAATTCACCTTATTTCATAATGATATTAGTTCATAATAGTACCTTAGCTGAAAACAAGGCCATGAGGCTTTTTAGCAATTCTCACCTTGTATTTCTAGGTATCATTAGCTAGGGAGTGCACTGCTGGGGGAAGCTCTACAGTGGACTGAAAAGGGAGAATATGTTCTTATTTCTATGCCTTCTAGAAAGAAATCAGTGTATTTCAGAAATTGTCTTTTCCTGATAAATGCATGCAAAGCAAAGATTGTGTGTAGGGAATAAATACTGCATTCAATTATTGTAGCTTTATGGCATTAGCTGCAAGCAGTGATAATGTCCTTTCAATACTCCACTTAGGATCTTAGACTCCCTGGAGAACCTAGACATCCATCATGAAATCTTAGGCTTTGTTCATTGCTGTTTCATTTTCCAGTAGGGTGATCTGTAAAGTCAATGTCCCATCTTTTATCACATGTGGAAGCCATATGATTCACATAGATTAAATCCTTTGCCCAGCGGATAAATGTGGATCTGATATTTCATCTCAGAGTGGATATTAAGAGCTGAACAAATGTGCTCCACCTTGCTAGCCTTCTACCTTGCAGGAAAATGACCAAGGAAAACTCTCTTGTTCACAGAAATTGAATTATTCCAGGAAAATGTCATGACAGATTGTAAGACTAAATTTGTCATCAGTCTGGTAGGACAGGCTCATTGCTTGAATATCACAACACCCTAGTTGCCATATGGATTTTTGAGGCCCATGCTGCATGCATTCCAAATCCTTGGGTTACAGTTATTATTTCCTGACAGAGTTAACAAATCATGACATTGGAGCATTTAGAAGCCAGAAATATCATTAGCAATGAATCTACTATGGATCCATTTGCTAGGAGTCACAAACTTGTCAAAGAAGGCAAGTCAGCAAAGCTTGTGAGGACTGGAGAACAGTGCTTTCCCAGGTAGAGATGTCTCCCAGTTGGGTTTACAGACTAAATCACCTGCCAACATTGTTTATTCAACAAAGGGAAGGTAGATCTGTGCAGACTTCTTGTTATTCCTAGAGATGGCCACTGTAGTAAATGCTTTTATTAGATAAGAGCTGCCTTCATAGTTTTATTGAAAGAATAAACCAATGCTGCATAATAGCAGCATTGCTAAATTGTACTACTCCTGAAAATATAAAAATTAATGGATTAACCAGAAACTCTATGCTCAAGCCTTTGGTCACCACATACTAAATACTTGTGCATTATTTTGAATGAAAGCATTGCCCAGATATAATGCTGTTCTGTATCTCTGGCTATACCTACCTAGTTTTTAAGGCATGAACCCTTCTTTGTGTACTTACAGGATTTTACGAAACATCCAAAACATACCCCAAAATCATAGAAACTTTCATTTTGTGTGATCTATGTAGTCATAAAATAATTAATGACAGTGGATGCTGACTGTGTTTAATCACACAAGATATTAGTATGAAAGATGAAAGAACCCTCATGTGGCATGAAGAGAAAACATTAAGTGAAAATATGCACTTAACAAAAAAAATTGAAAAATGTTTGAAATGTACTGCCTTTTTTTTAAAGATTCAATTGCCTCAGGTCTGCTGTATCAGTGTAGCACAAGAACCTCTAGTCCTCCATCTTCTTACTTTACAACTAGCAGGTGAACAGTCTGCAGGCACCTTGCAGATACCCTAGGCAATATCCTTGGCTTAGCTTTGTAACATTGTAATTTGTCTTTTTTGAAAGGGTAGATTTATTTCCTTTGCACTCACATGGCCAGTTCTGCCCCTGGATGTGTACATTAGGTATCAGGCTGCCCGACCAAAAATGACAGAGTGTGTTTTACTATGGGCAATGTTTTACTATAATGTGAGATTGAAGTGTTAGCCTGTGGTCACAAGGTGAGCTATTTGCCATCTAATGAAGTTGGTTTTGTTTTGGATGCAAGTAAAGCAGGTGCTTTTTAGAAAGTAGAGTCAGTTGCAAAAGGAATGGAAACCTTAAAAATTACCAGCTCCACTTTGCCCTATGCCTCAAGCCATGCATGTTTGATTTATACAAAGGTCTTTGGTTCTTCTTCCACCTCAGATATTGCATTATACAACTTACATTCTCTATTTCCACAACATTATTGAAAAAAATACTTTATCTAGAAAAACAAGCTCAAAGCGAAATGCAATGACCATTCACATCATAATGAGAGTACAGATTGTGCTATCCATATACTTCTCAGATTGGAATAATTGCTCAGTAAAGGTGGTAATTAAAGTTCTTTTTTCTTTCCTTTATCTTCTATTTTTTCATGGTTCTTCAGTATAGAAAACTTTTTTCTCCTCTGGAATGTTGCCAGCAACTCCTGTTTCTTAAAATTCAGCCTTGTGTTTGCTGCTGTTTAAGTCCTGCTCTCCTGTAAGTGCTGAAAGCTGCCCCTCCCTCCCCAGCACTTGGAATCGTCTCCTCCTGCCATTGCAGCTTTTCTGGCCAGTTGTGCCTGGACTACTGAGGACTGGCTGTGATCTCCAGTAAACAGTGACTTAAGACAATTCTTAATTACCAGCTGTCACACAAAGAGCGCAGGTTTTTTTCCAGACATGCTTATTAATAAACATCTCATATGAGATCACAGCCATAAACTTGATGGGAGTCAAGAACAGGAATCCTGTATTTTGTGAAATCATACTTTTGCTAAAAAGAGTATTTTGCAGTTCTGACATAAGTCCTGGTAGTACTCCCTCTTTGCTTTTCTCCAGTTTGCATCTTCATGCAGTGTGTGATTTTTCTGTACCTTTTTCCCTGACTTCTGTAGTGATCCACTGTTCTTTAAACTAAAAAGCCAGCTATTTATGAACTATTTTCTCTATTTTCAAGAAAGCAAATGATAATAAATTTTTAAGTACACCTTTTTGTACTACTTAATATTTGGATTCAAGATAAAAAATATTGTACTGACATGGCTTTACTTAAATGTTGGATATGTGTATGTGTTTTAAAGTGAAACAGCAATCATTAGTGTTACCATATGGACTGCCAGACTTAAATGCATATAAAAATATATTTACACAGGGGTGAAATATCTGCAGATAATTGCTAAATTTTTCTTTTGGTGAGACAAACAGCTACATCTAAACCTAAATGTAATATTTAAGGCATATACAAGGTAACCACAAGAGAGCTGAAATAGATACCAGCGTTGTTTGTGCAATTCTGCAGCTTTATTGAGAAACAATAAAATTCTTTAATTCTTGCAATTAAATTAAAGAATTCAGCATTTTTAGTGATGTCTGTGATACTGTCAGGCATTTCTGTGCCTGTTACATTTTCATAATGGCATTTGTCTTTACAGTGATCTTTATAATAGTTACTGGGTGTTATATGAGAGCTCTTTATTAGTCAGTGGTTTTGGTAGATTGCCTTCAGAATGCTTCAGATACTTTTCTTCATTCTTCCTTAAAATAGATGGAGAAAGTTTAAACCAACTATTAGGAATTTTATTTCAGGATATTCCAGACAGTGCCTTAAGCAAAAATAAAATATTGTTGTATATATATAGAACAGCTGTCCAGAACATATTTCTTTTGTCTCTGTAGTATTGCTATATTCATTTTGTTGTCCATATGTTTCTCTCTTGACTTGAGAGAGTTTTCCTGATCATTATGTAGAACTATTTCTGTTTTTAAAAATTTAAATGAGTTGCAAATTCTTTTGAATCAAATGGGTTTATCTGTTTTAATTTTAAAAAGCTTCTCAGTTGTACTGAGAGCAAAATTGTTTCAACAACATGCAGTCATGTAGGTAATGGTATGACCTGCTGAACATATTGTAAAAAATAAAACGACTATAGTTACAAACATTAGGTTTTCCTTTATCAGGAGATTCTAGCAACATCATAAACAACAGGATTGAATCTTGAGTCATTTATTCATGGCTTTGAAAACTGTAGATGGAATTATTGCCTTATTTTATGTGAATTCACGGGGATTGCTTTTGTATGGACCATGATTAATGCCTACGAAGCTGCCAAAAGCCTCCTAGGGTTTGTACTGCCAGTTGTACCTAACTTCTTCTATATGTTTTTAATCTTGTTACTGCAAATTTATCTAAAGAAAATTTGGATAAGTGGTTTGGCGTAAACTTGTAAAAAAAGCATGCTTTAGACTTCCCTCTGCTAGAAAGCAAAATCACCATAATAATAGGTTCAGATTTTAAAGATTTTATGGTTTTAAAGCCCTCTTACAAATGCGTAAGGTGGCATTGCACAGCATGTATAAATGCTTCCTGGTTTTGTCCTTATCCTACAGCATTGACATACAGTGCTTCCCTCCAGTGACAGGTGACATTCTGAGCCACAGCCTGATTCAAATAATCAACCTTTGTCTATATTCAGCTGCTTTTTCCTATGCCCTGAATCTGCTAAGCTAAACAGTCAACTAGCACCAAGAATAGACTTTTTGATGAGACATTTGGCACTTCTGCTTCTTATCTTGGAGTCTGGTTAACTTGAAGATTTCACTAAACATCTCAACATGCTGTAAGAATAACCAAAGGTTTCCAGCATCCTTGAGATCTCTCATTATCCAGTTGTATATCTGTCTACATTGGGTCCTCTACGCTTCCTGTAGACAGCTGAGAATAGCTGAAACCTCTCTTCCAATCTCCACCTCCTGCTGCATTTTGCCAAGAACAGTGGAGAGAAAGAAGAAAACCAAAATGTGTTTTCCTGTTTGTGTCAGCCAACAGCTTTTACTACACCTGTGACTCAGAAGATGAGACAGCAAGGATGGAAGTTTTTGGGATGCATCTAAAGCATAGGACATACATGTCATAATAATACTGCACAGGGATACATGATAGTACTATGGTGAGCATCTCTCCCAGGGCATTTGCATGCTCAAACACAACCCTAAGTGGGAAGAATGATAGGATGTTGTCCTGAATATTGATAGGAGGTTAAACTTAAATGCTCTGATCTCTTGGTGTTAGTGGAAGTGTTGTATTTTGGCTTTTGGTGACAATTCGGTGTTTAATGGGAAACTTGAGAGCACATGAGACTTGGCTGTATTAGCCATTTTCACCTGCCTGGGAGTATGTCATCCACACTCCTGTTCAGCTAAGGCAACTTAAGGCCTTTGCTAACTTGCTTACACTAATGGGCCTCAGGTATGTCTGGGAGCTTTTCAGGTCTGCTTGCTGTAGATGGGATCCCCCATAGAGGAGTCCTGTGCCCCATATGATCCTGTGGGGAATTGCTGTTTTGCAGCATGCTGGAAAGGGCAGAGGATACATGTCTTCTGAACTTGCAGATCTTTCTTCAGTGCATTGGACTACAGAAGTTTTGCTATAACAGCCACATGTTATGGCTGTGCAGTGGCTGAATTCACTCATGTATTCAGAGAGAAAACTACACTTGGGCTTGCAGAAACATCTTCCTTGTCTTATTTTAGCTCATAATTGAAGTCAGATTTTCTCCAGGGATAGTCTTGCCATATGTAACACTTCCAAGAATTTATCTTTTTTGTTATTGGCAGAAGCCAGTGTTGGAAATTTCAGATCAGTGAGTTAAATCAGAAATGCTTTTGTACCATGCTAAACATTATAAAAATTAGCACGGAAAGTGGTTCCTTGCTGTGGCCTGCTGAGTTTTTTCTTCTGTCATAAGCAAGGACTGCAGTATGAGGGACCAGTCCCTCCAACCCCTTTTCACCTGTATTCTTTATGGTAATATTAGATGTTCAGTTCAATTCAATGAAAGGGTTGAAGTGAAGTTACATACTTCTGAGCTGTCTTGTGAGCACCCTCTGCTTTAACTAGTAAAATAATTAATTTTTTATTGTTTTGCTGGTGTGGTATCTTCTCAGTTAGGAACCACTCTTGTATTAGAATACTTGTAAGTATGAATTAAGGTAGTGAAATCTTTATTTAAACAAAGGGAAGGAAAAATTCTAGTCAAAATATTCTCAGACATCCAACAGTAATTTGCTTTAAGGCTTCTTGAAAGTTCGGTCCATGGAAACTCCTGTTTAATTTAATTCTTAATTAAAATCATTACTCTGTGGCATATCTAACTAATTGTTTAGCAAGAGTAAAAAATGTCTGTGTCTTAATAATTTTCCAGACTTAACGAGCTGTAGTTATCGGAAGAAAGATGTTCTTTCTTGGGTACTTCTTTTTCATATGTGTTGAGTAGTCTTTTGTAGTTTTTAAAAATAATATTGTTTTAATTACCATGGTTACATGCTGCTAGTGCTGATACAATTTAAAATGATTGCTTTATGCTCCAGTACTTAATGCACTGTGAATTCATCAAAAATGAAACAACAAAAAAAAATTCTATAGTGCAAAATTTCTTGTCTAGGCTGCTATCTGTGGAGGCCTTGATACTCTGTTCTTCATTCACTATATCTGAATGCAACTGAAAAAACTCAAAATACCAAACTCATCTGTGGTGGGCTGACCTTGGCTGGCTCTGGCTGCTGGACACATTATTCTCTCATTGCCCCTCCTCAACAAGACAAGGGACAAAATTAGATGGACCAAGGTAAAGAGAAATAGATCTCTTGCCAGTCACTATCAGATGCAAAACAGACTCAACTTGGGAAGAATGAATATGATTTTTTTGTGATTTGAAATAGACTTGAGTAGTGGAAGCAAATGGAAACAGTGAGATTACCCATCCTCAGAGCTTTGTCCTGCAGTGTGTTGGCTGGAGCCAGGCATCTCCTCACAGAGGCCGCCCTACAACCCCTCTGCCAGCACCTGGGCAGCTGCACCCAGGACCCCATCCTAACTCACTTATTTCATGGCTTAGGGAAGGTTCTCCCCAGTTGAGTGTCCCTGCCAAGACTTTCCAAAACTAGACGGACCTTCTCCTCCACCTTCCTACTCCAGGGATGGAGTTGAGAATTGGAAGGTGAAGATCATGCAGTTGTATGGGTTGGTAGGTGCCCTCAGGAGTGAAATAGCTGGAGGTACCCTGACCTTCATGTTGCTTTTCTTTCAGCTTTTAGAGAATACTGAAAAAATAACAATATCTCCTTCCGATGTAACACCAGTGAAGCTGGTGAACAGTCTAGAGCACATATCTTAGGAGGAGCATCTGAGGAAACTGAGATTATTTAATCTGGAGAAAAAGAAGCTCAGTGGGGACATTATCACTCTTTACACTTACCTGAAATGAGGTTGTAGGGAGGGAGTGTCAGTCCCTTCTCTCAGGTAATAAGTGACTGGACAAGAGGTAATGGCCTCATGTTGCTCCAGAGAAGGTTTATATTGGGTATTAGGAAACAAAAAAAAAAAAAAAAAAGTGGAAAGGATTGTCAAGCCCTGGAAAATGCTGCCCAGGGAAGTGATGGAGTTACCATCCCCAGAGGTATTTAGAAGACATATAGATGTGGTACTTGGGGATGATGTTTACTGGTGGGCTTGGCAGTGCTGATTAATGGTTGGAATCAGTGATCTTAAAGGTCTTTTCCAGACTTAATGTTTCTATGATTCTATTTTATGATTCTATAAATATCAAAGTACTTTGCAAACAGAGGATTTAATGATTCAGATTGGAGGTATTGAATGGGATTTCTATGATCTTACAGTGAGAAGTACCTAAGTCAGAAATTGAGCTGAGGTTTCAAATTCTCCAGTACAGGGACCTTTCCATTAAAACTACTGTGGATAATACTGATCCACACAGACTTTAGCTGACAGATTGGATCTGAAAAACAAGCTTTTGTGGACTTCAAGTCTCTGTCATTTTGGTTTTCTGTGACCTTTTTTCCCATTTTCTATGTGTTTTACCTTGGAGATCCAGTCAGGAAAATCTCGTGGGAGTGTTTCCATCTACTCTGCACTGGTGCTGCGTGACCACGAGTGCTGTGCACGGTTTTGGGCACCGCAATGTAAGAAAGATATTGAGCTACTAGAGAGTGTCCAAAGGAGGGCCACAAGGATGGAGAAGGGCCTGAAAGAGAAGCCATGAGGGGGACACCTGGGGTCTCTTGGTCAGTTCAGCCTGGAGAAGAGGAGTCTGAAGGGAGACCTCATTGCTGTTACAACTTCATCATGATGGGAGGAGGAAGGGCAGGAAGTGATCTCTGCTCTGTGCTGACCAGTGGCAGGACCTGAGGGAATGGCCTGAGGTTGTGTTAGGGGAGGTTTAGGTTGAATATCAGGAAAAAGTTCTTCACTGAAAGGGTGGTTGGGTACTGGAACAGGCTCCCCAGGGAAATGGTCACAGCACCAGCCTGACAGAATTCAAGAAGCATCTGGCCAATGCTCTCAGGCACAAGGTGTGACTCTTGGGGTGTCATTTGCAGGGCCAGGAATTGGACTAGATGATCTTTGTGGGTCCCTTCCAACTCTGGATATTCTGTGGTCTAGTACAATAAGATCAGTTAATATTTATAATACCTTATTAATGGCTACTTTCTGTTTTTGTAGATTACCTATTGGAAATGGAGTTTTGAATATCACAATCTTTATTATAAGTCAATGTAATTGACTTAATTTGTTTATTTGTTCCTACAGAAACACTTTAAAATGCAGTTGTGCTACTGGCAGGCTCAAATAAACATAAACCAGATGCTCAGTTGTCACAAAATTTCTCGTTTAAGTTGGTTATACATTATATGAATATTTCTAGATTTTGTATGCATATATATACTAAATCCAGCAAACCATTTTTATTTGCATGTAGATTACTGACAAAAAAATAAGCATCATCGTAATTCAAGATTATAGTAGACGACCCCTACACCATTCTGCAAATTTGAAAGCAGCAGCTCTTCTATTGTTGCCTTCTCATTTGGTTCAATTATGAGTTACAATAAGAGCTTATATTTTCTATCATGCAAATGCAAATTTTCATACTTAAAATGTATGGTTTATATCTTTCTGAATATTTTGTATTTTCTAAAATTAAACTGCTTTAAAACTTTGTTTTCATTTTTAAATAAGGACATCTCTATGGCTATTCATTGACCTAAAACTCTGGGAACTGCTGATTTTGAGCTGTTGTAGGCGCTTGTTGCTTTTTATAGGTTTGGATTTTATGATTTTTTGCTGCCTCTTCACTCTCTTCCCTGTTTTTTAGGAAAAGCACACTGAAAGATTAAAACTTTGGTAACTCTGAGCACTTCACAGACTCTATGTAACTTATTATCCTGAATTTTTCAGTTTCATAGTTGTGATAAAGATCGGGCAAAGCTGGCAATGCAAAATTTCTGTGCTTGGAAGAAAACTGTATGATTTATAACAGATGTCATCAATTTATAAATTCAAATTAGAGTAACTTACAAATAGTGACTCTACAGTACTTGTTTTCTATTACTTGGTGTATGACCTTTTTCAGCATAGGAATTACTTTCCATTAGTTCAGTTCAATTGGAAAAAAACAATGCTTAATGGACTTTGAATCCCAAGTAATTGATGATAGAATTAGATTGTTTTCAGATTTATTTAATTGCTGTCATATGCAGTTCTGTAATTTGTCACACCATCTTACATCTGGTGCATTTTTACTGGGTTTTCCTTGAGTTGTGTGGTAAAACTGTGATCCAGGGCTCCTGAGTGATCTGAGAGCAATCTGGTTCTGTCTCTACAGAAGAGCAACTGCCTGTCTTGGACCAGTGAAACTGTAGTCTAGTCCTGGTCCCTCTCCTTTGCTCGTGTTCACAGGTACTTTAGCAACCTCCCATAACCTCTGCTTTCCTAAATATTTGATGGCTGCTTTGTGCTCTTCCATGTCAGTTATGGTTCTGGCATAAATGCACAGGTTCTTTAATCCATTTGACAGGACCAAGTTTAGAGGAGGGAAAGGAAGCAAAAGGACACAGCCAATGCAAAGTAATGTGTTTAAAGCAAGGGATGCTGGAGGCAACAGAGGGAAATGTAGTCCTGATAAATGTTTAATCTTTAGGACTAGAGAAGGGAAATAAACAAAACAGGCTCAAGATCATGTGTGGAAATAAAGCATGGTTTAAGGGAAATAAACAACATAGGCTTGACTAATATATGATACACATTACACGAAAGCGTATTTATTTTCTTATTTTCTTCTTTATCCCTTGTTTGTGTTTGTTTATCTGTATTCTTTTTGTCAGTAGATCATATATTTCTGTATGGAGGCAGATACCAAATTCCCAGGCATATATGTTTTCGCAGGAATCTTAGGACTCCGTTGAATCTTAAAAAGAATTAACTTTAAAGCCATTTACCATCCAGCACACCCCCTTTTCCCAGGTGTTCTCCTTTCTCCTCCACTGGCAGTTTATTTCCTTACTAAAATGTATCAGAAACAATGATGATGGGTTGGTTTCTTCTGTGTTTCATGGTTCAGTATAACAGTGTAAATTACCTTCATCAGCAATCATGTTTGCTTTTTATGGGAAGTGGCATAGCAAAGAAGACTGGTGGTAAATAACTTCTTGATCTGTCACAGGGAAGTTCAAAGACATCTACCAGAGAGGGAGCAGTGTGTGGGATTTATTAAAGTATTTTCTAGATATAGCAGGAAAAAAAGGTTGAACACATTCAACCAATAAATCAAAAGTGTGTCTTCTAAATGTAGATACTTCTCAAAAACTTCAACATAGAAAAAAATGTGTGTTATTAAAAGTTGCAACTGATACTGAAGCCAAATGTTTTAGTTATCAAAGACAAAGATGACATTTGAGATTGTGGGTGAAAAACATTTTTAATTACTCGGTAGCTAGTAACTTGAGTTTTGGATGAAGCCTCTGCAAAAATCCTAACATGAGGACATGTATCCAGACTGAGTGTCAAATACATAGGAGATTCTTTCAGGAAATTAGTCTTGTCACAAATTAAACAGATGATCTTATCAACTTTACAGTATTTACATGTTTATAGTAGTTAGCTCATAATAGTGTAGTAGGAAGACAGAATATTCTGTTCCCCTTTGACACGTATGTAAGCTCAAAGTTTCTTTTACCAGTTGTTACAGAGAATCTGATTCATTTATCAGGTTTTTGCATTTGAGAGTTATTTGTCAGAACTGATCTCACGGGTACATCATTTGGTTAAGGTTGATTGCACATGTCAGATTAGAAAGAATGGTAAATACTCTTTCAGATGAGTAACATTGATTGGTGGCATTTTCTCTTCAACATAGATTTATATGGCCATGTTGTCCTGTCATCTAGGTTCAATCTAGGTTCTGTTTTCAATCCCCAATTTAGCTACCACCTCTGTACATACCAGCTCTGAAATAATGTGATTTGTCAGTGGTGATAGCCCACAGTGATAACCAGGATGTGCTGCTACATCTTATTCTGACTGATCTGTGAAACAGCATTGCCCATTTATCCTTTGTGCAACATAATAAACAGTCTCTGGGCTTCTACTTTCAGGGCAGGTATTGAACAGCTGAAATGTTCACTAATTTACACAATGGTTTATCTTTTCTCTGGTTGGCTTTAGGGGTGACTCAGGCAGCTGTACCATAAAATATAAGGAGTTTGAGCATGCTAATCTGTCACACAGCAGAGCAACAGTGAATGCTTTGCCATTAATACTAGTCACAATCAGAAGGTGATTGGGGCACTGTAAAAAATACATGTACTTTATTAGCATGTGGAGAGAATGGTTTACCATCTTACAGTGCCCTAAATGTATTCCAGCCATTTATAGGAAAATGGGCTAGAAAAATGGATTATTCCTACACACTATAACTTCTAAATGTTTATTATGTTCTCCTGGGTTCCATTTTTTTTGGGCAGTGAATAGAAGAATGCGTGTTACATTAATATGGTTTTCCCTGTTTAGAGTGTGTGTGGTCAAATCGTGTCTGTTGTTCTCATGAATATGTTTAATTATGAGCCATCCACCTGCACCATTCCTTAATATATCTGAAAGTTTATGTATTGACCCATGAAACCAGATGGTTTTACGTTCACCAAGCACAGTTCTGTGTCATGATAAAAGTGTGAAGGAGGTGTGTCAGGTGGCCACAGAAGCAATTCCTCAGGCCTTCAGCTTCCTTTGTGTTGCTTCCATCTTCTCAAATGTGAGCAGCATGTGATCTGCATTCTGTATAAATTGGTCTGAAAGTCTGTGCCAGCTTCTGAAGAGTTCCACAGGTATGGAGGTGCACGCCTGCCTAAATGTGTCTGTGTCAGATCAGCAGATGATGACGTGCTGTGTTAAAAAAGGATGGAGGAGAGATAGAAAAGGACAATAATGACACTGTAAAGTCATATGGTAACTCAGTCAAAGGGTTAAGTTTAAATGCCTGTGATAGATTCAATTGAGAGGGACAGTATATGCATCACAACTCATTTGACTTAAATTTTGGTCATTCTGATCCTGCATCTATCAAAGGCAGATCTACCAAAGGTAGCTTCTGGCAGGAATAGGCACTTTATCTGCCATTTTACCATGGTAATTCTTCCAAGTGTTATTTGTCCCCACCTTTTAATTCTTCTTGATTTACATATTCATGGCAGTTCCTGGGGTGAAGTTGGGATAAATTGCTGCTGCCATATGTGTGAAGGGGAAAGTATATGTCTGCACTCTTTATTTTTAATTTCTGAGTTAGATGTGTGCTTTCTTCATGCAAAAGAAAGAATGTCTTAAGAACACATGCTTGTCTGTCTTTCAAACTCTGTAGAATTAGCTTGTCATGAAATGTAAAACTAATGTGTAGTTGTAAAAACCACTGCCAGCATTTTCCTCACTGGTGGCTGATGGCTAAGAAGATTTAGAAATGAAAGGGGTTATTATAAAGTGATTACTGAATAGCTAGGTATGTCATTTTAAACAAGCAACTAAAATCTGTGTTGCAGATTTGGAATGTAATCTTGTTTGTATCACTCATACTTAAAATCTGATTTTGATTGTGGAGGAGTAATCATGTAATGTAGGTAATTTGACAAAAATATATTGAATGATGTTTTTCTTTCATTCCTTATTTAAATGTATTAGAATTTAAATGATTTACCATTCAGAGTATACCTATAAAATGACAACATAAAGAAATATTAGATTCAATTTATATGAATTCAGATTTAAATTTTACTCTAAAGTGAAACATTCATATCAGCCCTCTCATGAAAGAAAACACTGAATAGAAACCAACACTTTAAAATGTTATTACCTTTAAAAGGATGTAATGGATGACTAAATGGTGTTATTGATGATTAGACCCGTCTATTTTGCAACTGTGAATGTCAGCCTGAAGACACAGTCCTCATGGAATATGTGTAGCCATGAATTGGAGAAGAGATAAAAAAGTTAAGGAAACTTCTCAGGCGTGATTTTCTCACTCATTCATGTTTCTATGTCAAGTGCTTGTAATAATATATTACTAAAAGCTTAAATCAAATCTCTGATCTGGTTTTAAGCAACAGCTACATTTACTTTTTGTAAGCAGTGAGCTGATGCCTTAGGTGCTTATTAAATTTTCTCTCCATGAATCCTTCTATAGCTGGCTAAATATTATAGTTCTCTCCCAAAAATTCCTATATCTTAGCTTGTGTCTCATCTAGAAATATCACAGAAAAAATGCTCTTAGTTATGATGTATTACTAGTATTTAGGATCCTTCCTAGAAAAAGTAGACCTCTGCTATGTCTCATATTTGAATTTGTAAAGTGAGTGAGGATTCAAGCTGGCTTATTATAAAGAACTTGGTCTATTCATTTTGTTGCTGTGAGCTGTGAGTATTTTACTGTTTTCTGAGCTCCCATATTTTGGAACTAACCTCGTTTGGCCACAAGGTAGTGAGGGAAAAAATCATATTTCAGTGCTGTGTTCTAATGGTTTAGAAATGAGGCTGGGGACTAGGATTCCATGGCTTTTACGGATGAACTGCAACTTTCAGCAGGTAATTCAGTTTCTTCTGAGTTTCAGTTTCTTTGGATATAAACCAGGAGGACATGCATTTGTCATACCTGATACAGATACATAAGGTTTACCTACACAATACTTAAAGTATGTAAAATCAGTGGAAGCATGATCTTGCATCTGGTTCCACACTGAACAAGAATGGTATGAGCTGTTAATTTTCTGGCAGCATGGCAGTTTGGGAGATGCTGGCTTTTCTCTTTCACCTGGTAGACTATTGGCATCTTGACCAGGAAATAGAGGCTGAGCATGAGCACATGCTCTAAATGTGAATTTTCCAGTTTTCAGATTGTGGGAAGTGGTATAGTCCAGAGAAGGAAAACTGTCTGTGGTAACAGGTGCTCTGAAATGCTCTGAGATGCTTTTTTACTTCAGTCTAGTCCTGTTGACACCTTTTCTCTGTCCATTGTGACACTGTGGATGCTGATCATGATAGTAAGGGTGCTGAGGGAAATGTGTGCAGGAGGTTTATTCCTGCACAACACTCAGTGCTCTAAAGTCTGCAATTACGAGGGTGCAGAAGGATCCCCACAGGCTGCAGCTCAAAGTTGGTATACTGACTTTAGAGCATATACATCCTTCTGTTCATCTTTCATTGGCATTGTGACTGTGGAAGACAAATTAATACAATCGAAAGAATATAATCAAAACTGAGAATTTCTTTTAAAAAATAATACTAATGAAAAGAAGCTATTTTGCCCAGAATTGATGCAAACATTCATCGTCTAGTTTTCAGCATAAATTGTATATATATGAAAACTTGATTATTCCTTCCTCTGTGGCATTGCAGGTGACTATCATTTCAGTGTTGCTGTCTCATTGTTCTTTCTTTCATTAGCGTCTGAAACTCTGCAGGTCTTGCATCTCAACATTTTTTAAAGTGTCAAGGAGTACATTTAGAAGGCTGATAGAAGTGCTGTTGGAGGCATCTGGTTTTGCAGAAGTAGAACATACTCCTTTGGAAATCTTGTTAGTTAGTAATATCAAATATTGGTAAGAATTTTAAATGCAGTAATTTGGAATCTTTCCGGGAGATGCTGGGTGTCTTCTGTGGTCTTTTGTGTTTACCTAAATGACCTTAGTGACTGCTGCTATCAATTTCTATGGCTGCTCCATGACAGGAAGTAGAGAGATTTCATATGACACCAGTGTTCCACAAATTTGCAATTATTCTCTGCTGGTTTTTAACATTTTTGGTTGTTTTCTGAGCCTGCTGTGCTCTTAGATGAATAAAATGACCAACCTCTAATGTGCCACTCTTAACTCAAAGGTTGTTTCTGGATCTTCAACAATTTTGTGCATACTGGCAGCTTAGTCTTTGTTTTCATTTTAAAATCGTGGGACTAAGCAGTACAATCACACCACCATCATCATATTAGGATTTTGATTCTGTTCATGAGTCATTTGTCCCTTTGTTTCTTTGTTTGCCCTCTCTTTGTTTGAATACTTTCTTTTATAACCCAAATAATGGACAGTATGAAAAATCATGTGGTTAAAGTGTTTCTTTTCTTCCTCTAATCCTAACTACAAATCAGTTCTTTGTATTAACAAATCTGACTGAAATAAAAATGTGTTAAAAAACTGTGAAATTGCACCACCCAAAATCTTGCTCATTGTTTCTTTCCTCAACTGCATTCCACAGTTTTTGGCAAACTGGAATTCAAAAAACCCTGATATGTTATCAGATGAGATAAATCATGTGGCATTTTTTGTTGAAGAACTTGGATGAAGAATTATTACAGTGTAAAAATCACACCATCACGTTTGAATGTAATCTTTAACAAAACTGTCTTACCAAGTTTGCAAACAACCTTGAATTGTTAGTAGTCACGTGTAGGTTAGATTTCAAATCAAATGAGGACAAGCCAAACAAGTAAATTATTTTACCTGTGCTCTTGTTTGGCATTGACTGTAGATGTATACAAATGTGGAGATTTGCTTTCTAGAAACAAACCAAATGTTGTTACTTTGATAGCAGCTGGCTCACGAGCTATGTTTTCTGTTCCCCTGTAGGTGGTCTCCATCATTGTTACGTGCAAGTTCCTTGCAGACATTCATGAAATTCCTTGTGACACTGTCAGATACTGGTGCTGGAGTACTGTAGTTCCCACTTTACTCAGAGGGAATTGATGTGAAAAGATGTTAAGTGATTTGAACATGACTACTTAGGCAATCTGTAAAGCAGTCTTTACATTTAATTATTATTAATTAACTATTGTGTTATAAAAAGCTGTATAGTGGATAATAAATCTCAAATGATTCACTTTTCATCTTTAATTTATATATTATCCTGTTCTATCTATCCCTTACTTTCTGTGAAAGTCTGATCTGAAATTTCAGTCCTGAGAGTTGTTGTATAGCGAAACTCCTCTAATAGTTTGCCTAGACAAGAAATAAATTCTTAATTCCTATTGTTAGGTGCCTTTTAAAATAGTATCTAACATATACCAGATGGCTACTGGAGTACCTTGGAGTGGCAGAAAATCACTGTGCCATTCCTTTCTTGTTCTTATCCCAGCAGGTCTGTGCAGGCTGTGATGAAAAGACAAAACTTCCAGTCTTGAGTTTTCATCCCAAACCCAAGTTTTGATAATCAATGATAGGATGCTAAAAATACACCTAAATGTCTCTGTGATTCTGAAATTGAATTTCTGAAAAAGCATTGTACTTGTGGTAAAAGGTAAAGAGTAAAGTTCCAGAGAAATGAGCTGTGAATTGCAGCTGCAATGGAAATTGATCCTGCCTGTCAGTCTGTGCTCCATATTCTCAGGAAAACAGAGTGGAGCAGAGAAGAAGCCAAAATCACCGATTAAATGGGATGCTGAAGTGCTAGGGGCTAGAACTAGGCTTGCTGGTCCCTCAGGTCAGAGCTGCAACTGTCAGAATTCACTGCCTGATTCCCTGCTGAACCAGGCAGAAGGAGAGCAGTATGAAAAATGCTGCAGGCACCAGCAGGGGAATGGGTAAAGAACTACCTGGCTAAGCTTCAGGCTTGACAGACAGTGTGCTCCTTTGGGAGGAAAACCTCTTCTCTTACGAACTGGGCGGCCTCATTTTCCCCATTTGCTTCATGATTTGTACCAGTAAGGCATAAGAAAATAGCTGGAGTACTTAGGAGCAGCAGAGGCTTGGTTCGCTTAAAAAACTGCAGTGGGTGGAGAGGTCTGGCTGTGTAACCTCTGCAGGTGGGCATTTACCGAGTAAGGAGGAGGCAAAGGCTCAGCAAATAATACTCGTGCTATGAAGTATGTATGTTCTATATAATACAGTCGGTGTGCTGTGTTGAACTCTTTATTCTGCTCTAAAAAGTGTGATTTCAGCTGTGAATCAGCACTGTGAAATGACACTTCTCTGTGTAGCTATCACTTACCTTACCTGGTGCAAGATAACAACCACAGACCATTGCTGGGATGACAGCCTTCCACTTCACAGAGATAGTTAGTGCAAGTCTCATGAGCACAACAGCAGCATCTCTGAAAGATGCCTACTTCTTCACTTAAAGCTGGGAACTTGCCCTGAGAAAGTGATAAATCCTGCAGAAAATAAAACCGACTAACTGACATCATCATGCTGTAGTAATTAATTCAGCTTTCCCCTTTAAATCACAGTCAGCTGTCATTCTTTTCATGCTGCTAAACAGTTACCTTTCCCCAGGTATCCTGCCTCCTTCCTGATGAAGAGCGCATACCTTCCACTGTATTGGAAGTGAGGTACTGTGGTCTCAGAACCATATTACATTAAAGATAGATAGATAGATAGATAGATAGATAGATAGATAGATAGATAGATAGATAGATAGATAGATAGATAATTAGGAAATTTTCTTTCACAGTTAGGGTGGTCAGGCATTGGAATAGGTTGCCCAGGGAGATGTTGGGAGTGACAATCCGTAGAGGTGCTTAAGAAGCACCTGGATCTGGCACTGGGTGATATGATTTAGGGGTTACAGTGACAGTGCTTTGTTGACACATGGACTTGATGATGTTAAAGATCTCTTCCAACCTTGATGATTCTTTGATTCTATTCTATGAAATATTTCATCTGTCATATACAGTGATACCTCCAGAGAAGTTCAGTTTTGTTGCTAAATTGATCAAATGGAAACTTCATTTTCTATCTTTTGCAGTTGCACTAACAGCTGTTCTTCAGGGCTGTTTTGAGCCACATGGCTTTTTTAATCCCAACATTCCATTGTTACCTTAGCCATTTTTTTCCTGGTTAAAAGTAGCACTGTTAAAGCACTCATTATGACAGGGTTCATTAGGGCCCTATAAATTGCATAATCTCTGAATGAATAGTGGAAAAAAATATGAACTGTGTACCTATCTGATGCTATGGATTACAGAATCAAGTCAGGAGCCAAAGCAACCAGGGTATTAGCCTTGTCTGATGAGCTTTGTCCTGTGCATATCAAGGGAAGCTGTATTGTCTCTGTCTTTTACCATCTAAATTCTTTTTTCTCTTGTGTCCTTTGTTGGAGGTGAAAATCTGTCATTCTCTTAGATTTAACTAGAGGGCTAACTTGTACTTTTTATTAAGGTAACATGACATAAGAATACCTTCCTCCTGGGCGGAAATCTTGGATAGGTTTTGATCCAGGTATTTTGTACAGCCACTCAATTTCTCTTTTAAAATGCTATGAATTAGGTATATGTCTTTAATAAAATGATTTCTCAGCTCCCCTGTGAATTTTCTGATGTGCCCACTGTGGAACTAAGCGGGCTGTTCCATATTCTTGCAACCAGGAGCTTCGTTCAATTGTTTAATGTTGTATGTCAGGGTCACCTCAATTTTGTTGGATTTCTATTTCTATTTAGCCCATTCAGATACAATTACAGTTACACAATAACTCTCAAGTGTCCTTTGCTATTCATCATCTCACCTAAAACAAGAAATTCTTAGAAGTTGAAATGAAATTAAAAAAAACCAAACAAACCAGGAAAACCCATTTTCCATGAAGTTTGTCTGAACTACACAGAAGTAAATGTTTTAGGAAGTTATTGAGTCCATATACTAGTCCTTGAGGTTTGCTTCATATTAATTTTAATTGTTGTAGCAATAGAAATTGGGGCAAAGCCACCAGATGCCAGAATTCTTAGCTGGGATGTCTGAGCGTGGAGGCAGATAAATGGCTCAACAGTGATTTATCCTTGGTGGAGACATTTTTACTTCTCAGTTAAGTCACTAGAAAGGAGAACAGGATTAGAATTCAGTTAGTTTTTCCATTTTTTTTCACCAATTGCCAAATATTCTATACTCATTATCAACATTCTTTGACAGTGAAAATTAATTTTAAAAAATTTAAAAAGCAGCTGGGTGATTTAAAAGGGAAAAAAAATACCCTGCTTTGTAGATGTTAGAACAAGCAATTTCTTAACACCTTTTCTTCAAGGAGTTAAGATGAATAACATCTTTGAACAAATATTTCAAGCATGCAGGGATTATGTTAAAAAGTAAAAAGATGAAATCCTGTGTAAATTGTTTAGAACATTCCTAGTGAAGACATGTTGATTAATAAACATAAAAGGAGGAAGATGCATATTAATTTGTTTATGTATAAGAGTCTTCTAACTCATTAAAAGTCTTCTAAGTGTTTAACTAGTGAAGCAGTGGATAAAACCTGACATTGTCTTTAATCTTTTTGAGGACTCAAATATGAAAAAAACCTCCAGATTATTGCTAAATATGTATAATAGCTCTGTTAATGACAGTGTTTTGAAAATGGGAGGGGGGGGGTAGTCAGCTCAGTGATTCTGCTGTAATATGGTGGAAATTTTAATTGACTTTTCTATCTCAGTTGCTGTGACCAGTAGGACTGAAGAAAATTTAAGTTTGTCAACTACAATCTTTGGTGCTTGTGTATAGATATTGGCTCATTTTTGATTGGGAGATCTCTAGAAAAGCAGAGATGCAGGAGAATATCTTGTTTATTTTGTATCTTTGCTAAACCACTATAACAAACTGAGATATTTTTACTATTAACAGCTAATGTTTTTGTGGAAAAAACCCCAATGGTCTATTTTAAAAATGTGGGATATTACCTTAATGTCCTGGACAAATAGAGATGGAGTAAATTGCATTCAGTCTAACTTAAAAACAAATGAATAAGAAATAGCTGAAGAACCATCTAGACTGTATAAACAGTCCTGCAAGAAAATCAACATATATTTGCAAGTTTACTCTAAAATTACATTTTCTTTTCAGATACTTGTTTTGTGCAGGTTTGTACTCTAAAATTGTTAATACAAATAACTTGTGCAAAAGAAATTGGACATGCTTATTTTTTGCATGCAACACATAGGTAAAAAAGTGTCATTTCAGATGTATCATGCAATTTGAGTTGAATCATAAGAACTTCTTAGCGTTTTGTTTGCTCTAATTTTTCAGCAGACACTTCTCACTCCCTTCTCCATTTCCCCCCACTTTTTCAGAGATTATACTTCATTTATACTGTGATTCTGTAAAGCAATGAATTTCTATTTCTGCTTATCTGTCATACTTGTAGAGCTGTACAATTTATTTCTCACCTCACTATTACGATATGAATAAGTAATGACATCAGAATTATGTTGGCAATTTTGCAGATCCGATGCGTGGTCCACGAAGACTGGAGGTTGTGGAGATCAAATCCAGACAGATCACGATTTGCTGGGAGCCATTTGGATACAATGTCACGCGTTGCCATCGCTACAACCTCACAGTCCATTACCGCTACCAGGCTGGAGGGCAAGAGCAAGTGAGAGAGGAAGTCAGCTGGGATACAGAAAGTTCACATCCCCAGCACACAATTACCAACCTATCCCCATACACAAATGTCAGCATCAAATTAGTGTTGATGAATCCTGAAGGACGGAAAGAAAGCCAAGAGCTTGTAGTGCAAACTGATGAAGATGGTGAGTTTTTTGTATTTGCATGTACATGGTGCATGACCTGATAGTATAAATTTTCTGTATTAAGTGCATGTTCTGCTTTCACTAAAATTTATAACAGCTTTTCCACCAACCTCACCAATTTTAATAGAGTAAAACTCCATTATTAGAGTGATCTTTCACATAACCTGTAACATCCCTGGATAGTTTATTCGTTTTGTGATTAAACTTGTAACTTCTGCTTGAACTATGTTCTGCCTCTCTAAAGTTCCAGTATCAGTTTGAAGAAATTTCATGTGATTGTCAGCGGTATCCTCATGGAAGCCTCTACTCAGTGATGTGCTCTGCACTAAATTTTTTTTCTTGATTTGCAGTTTCAGTTTCTCTGTCTTTGGCTTTCTAGATATTGGACGCTGTTGGTTGCTAATTCAGAAACCATATTCCATATACAAGCATTGAAATATACAGATATTCCCTTTCTTTTTAATAATTTTCAATTCACATGGGGTTTTCAGATCTCTTTTCTTTTAACTTATTCTATTTTGATTAATTATTAATAAATAATATAATTAGCTAATGTCTTTTTTTGGGACAGAGACAGCAGAATTGGGCAATGTGTCTCTGCAATGCTCTAATAATATTGCATGAAAAGATTATACCATGCCCCCAAGTCTTCCATGATTTTATTTTGGTTACACATGCAGAGAGTTTGTTGAAGCTCAGTTCAGTGCAATACCAAAATGCAACTTAGTTGTTGAAGTGGTCATGCGCCAGGAATCAGTTTCACCTTTGCAGAATACTCTGTCCTGATATATAGCTGTGGGTTTGACTCCACACTCTGAGGGTCCAGCCTTGCAGAAAAATGGCTATAATAATTAGCAAGACTGCTCCTCCAAGATGCTTTGTAAATCAAAAGGTTTAATAAGGGAAAAAAAAACAACAAAGTAACAAAATGTTGCAAAAAACAAATAATAAACTGCACGCAAGTGTCTGAGAAAACCTCACACACCCTGCTAAGACATCTTGAAAAGCCTCTTCTTTCTTTTGTGTTCTTTCTTAAATACTAGATGTTTTAGAAGGGATAACCTGGCTAACAGCCAATAGATCACCAAGGGGGTTTAAGTTACACTCTCATAACCCAAGCCATGCCCCTGTGTTGGCACTGAGCCAATCCTTGTCAGAAGGGTATGGAAGCATCTAGGTATACTTCCTAAAATGTCAGAGGTAAACTGAAAGTCTTTCCCTGTTTGGAAACACCTGCTGGAGGTGTGGGGATTGCATCACTACATATAGCCCCTTACAAGTGTATCTGATTTTTTTTTACCTTGGTTTTGGTTATTTCAAAAGCACACAGTTCAAAGGAACCTTGTCAAATGACTTGGCATTGCTTTATATAACAGATCTGTCCTCCTTCCATTTTTATCATCTGAAATCTGAACAGGAATGGATTTGTATTTTCTTTCAGATCAGTGATAGATTTCCTTCAAACATGATAGAAATATTTCTAGTAAGAACTTCAACAATGATGAGCTCCTTTTATAATAAATACTTGAAGTCTGTCATTTAAGCCTATTAAATTATTTAATACATGCAGTATTGGTTTTATGTAGTACTAATTTCTAATCAAAATATATGAGGGAATAAATTAAACAATTTAGGAATATATAGTTACTAATGCAACATATTCAGCAAAGCATAGCTAACAGGAAGAAATGTTTAATTAAAAATAACTGTGCTGTCATGCTCTAAATTTTATTTGGTCCACTTGTAGGATGACAATGCTAAAGAACTTACTGTTGTCTGGGATGTTTATGTGTTTTATCTAAAACTTCTTGTTCCTGTCCCTCTGGAACTTCTTGTTATTTCAGGACCTATTAAAAACCAGTGTCAGTGTCTAAGAAATAACTTGAAAAAAATTACAACTCTTTAGTGTAATGCAGACATTCAGTGGGGTATATAAGTCTGAATGTAGAACAAGAGAGTTTTACTGACCTAAATAATTATCATAATTTTTCAAATCACATGATCCTGTTGGCTGCAAGGGACTTCTAGAGCTCATTTAATCCAACCTTCTGCTCACAGAAGATCAAATGATCGCAGGTTTCTCAATGCTTTGTACAGTTGAGTTTGAGTATATCTCTAGGTAACCTCTGCCAGTATTTGAACCCCACCCTGTATGGCACAGCTGCTTAGAGTTTACGACCTTCAGATAATTTGAGAGGTTAACACAGTGCTTTGCTCTGCTTCCATCTTATTTACACTATATTTAATTCTTCTTCCTTTACACATAAATCATTAATCTCATGATTCCAAAGAAGTTTTCCCAGTTCTCTCCTATTTGGAAACAAAGTTCAGTGCCCAGAATTAAAGTTGCCCTAAAGGTGTCATTTTACTGGTGCACACAGGACCGGTAAGCCAGTTCAGAACCTGTGTCCTTGGAGCTTCCACTTGGAAGAGCACAGAGCTCTCTGGAGAGCTATGGAGAGATGATCAAAAAGCTTTAAACCTTGTAAACTCCCACAGCAACAGCATGGAACAGTAGGACATTCTGTAGCAGAAATATAGAGGAAGCTCTGTACCAGAAGTCCTAACAGGAAGGCGTCCCCAAATGTCTTGCTTGCAGATTTTTCTATTCCTTAACCATTTGAGTAACTCTCAGGAAGGGGTCTGTGCAGTTATTTCAACCAACGCACCAAGTGGCTTCCACCTTCTTTCTGTGGCAAGTCAAAAATATTATGTGTATCTTTCTATTGGATTTTCACATGGAGTGTGTAGAAGTGCTAATGCCATAATGCCTGTTGCTTCACAACAGTCCTGTGTGAAGTTTTCAGGATTTTTTTTTTCCACATTACTTTGCCAGTGTTTTTATAAAATAAAGTCACAGATACACGTCCATGCGCTGTTTATATGTCTCCTGAAAATCGAATTGTCTTGGGGATAAGCCAATAGTTGCAGACCAGTCCATCCTGTTGTAGGTTTTCAGGCCTACTGTCAGTGAGCATTACCGTTTGATGCAATATATGGCTCATCTTTCCAAGATAACTTTTGTGATTCTGTCTTCTGAAACTCTACCTTGTTATTTCAATGCTTGTTCATTTTCGTATATGAATGTTTAATATGTTTTCCACTTTGGGAAGTAACACTATTGATAAGCAGATATCACAAGTAGATTTTACTTGCAAAAATTCCTATTTGAGATATCCCCTAATTCCTTATAAAAAGCTGATTTTTTTCCTTTTTTTAAAATTATCAGTAAGGGTTTACAGGAAATGTGGGATGCTCACTAATTCATTCTTACACTAAAGGTGATGCATAATGTCACTGTCTTGTTAAATGTATCCTTCTCCTCCTGAGCTACCCTGGCCTTTGCCTCCGTCTTTGGGGAAATTATGGTGGGATGGTTTTTTGGCCTCAGCATTAAAGTAAGGGTATTTAAATAGAGCGTGTCCTTCTGAGATTTTTCCTAACACCACTTTTTTTTCTTTTAATCTGTTAGTCCCAAGTGCAGTGCCGCTTGAATCCATTCAAGGGAGTACCTTTGAAGAGAAGATTTTTCTTCAGTGGAGAGAGCCGGCACAAACATATGGTGTGATTACTTTGTATGAGGTATCTAGAAATTTGCCATGTTTTATGTCTAGTTTTGATTTTCCAATGTGCATAATCATTTTTAAAAAATGTGTTTTTACAGTTTATGTGAAATTAAACTTCATATTAAAACAGTAGCCATTTAAAAGTAAATATAATGTAGGCATGAATTATGCAGGGCACAGCATGTCCTTAAGTTACCAACTTTAGGAAACCTGCTCTATCTAGAACCATGAAATAGCATTCTATTTAGTACTCTAGATCAAATATTTAAAAGATTGAAAGACAGATCTTAGCAAATTCCTTAAAAAATAAGAGGCACAAGACAGTGGTTACAGTCAACGTCACATTTAGATAGACATCGTTATAGGAAGCCTATTGTAATAGAAACAAGCAGGCATAATTAAAAAATTCTAGCTTTTTTAAAATGCGAATTCAACAGAATTGTATGTTGTTAGATGTCTAAAAATCACTGCTTTTTCTCATGTAGAAGCTTTGCCTGAATACCTCTTAGAAAAATTGACAAAAGACTGCACAGATTAAGCTGTCAGACAGTAATCACTGTTAAGCTTCTTACCTGACCTTACTAGAAAATTGGTATTGAAATGCTTTGTTTAAAAAAACACACCTAAATGAGATACAGTGTAAAAGAAAAGTTAAAATGAATGCTAACCTATTGATACTGTTTTGAAAACTACTTTATTGTTGGAGGATAAAATGTTATGAAAAAGTATGAATTGATTTTTTGTAAAGCTAACAACTTTCTAGCTACCACTACCTTTGTCTGTATTCAGAGATCAGAATGTTTTATTTAAGTGTTAATGTTGTTACTGCTGCTAGATTTATGTACATAGAAACACACAGTGGTGGATCCCATTTCTACTTAGAAACGTGCCTGCATGTCTAATTCCACTGCTGAGGAGTACACCCACTGCATCTGGCAGTTCATCCTTAAATGTATACAAACATCTAATTTCATCAGCTGTATTGAGATAGGGAGATTCATGTGAGCAATATGTTACCTTAATTTCTCTACTGATAAAAGTTCAGACAGTTGGTGGTTTAATCTTCTGTCATCTGTTAGAAGGGCTAGTTGGGTGCTTTTTAAGGTACTTTGAGTTCAGTTTATGGATGAGGATTTGTAGAGGATACGCCTGTGTCTACTGTAATAAGGTCGGGGTTTATCTGAATAGTATGAAAGTTTTTATTACTAATTTTCAGCACTTCATTGATGTTATATTAGATGGCTCATATAAAAATCAATTTTTGTTAGATCAGAGGTTTTAGTAAATTGCAAGTGTTTAAGGTGTGTAACGTCAGCGCTTGAATGTGCCTATGTACTGTATTGTGGGTCCTCTTAATTAAAATTATATTGAAAAAGTATAGCACAAGAATGTCAATTATCACTTTATATAATAAAGGTTTTGGAATTATTCACATAAAAATGAAAATTTAAAAGCAGAAAGGAGGGGTGAACCATTTTTACTTTTCTAATTTTTAATGGCCTTCGTATTTTTAAATGGCTTTCATATTTTTAAATTCTCATTACAATGCATAGAAATCAGTAATTAATAGAAGTCTGTATCAAGTTTTACTGTGAACTTACATTAACATTTCTAATGAAAAGTAAAAATACTGTTTGAATCAAGGAAGGAACTGAGGATACAATATACACTCTGCATATATTACTTAACATTTATCTTTTCTTCCCTCCAAATGAGAATCTGACCTAGGTACAATATAATAACCTGAAAAATTCCAAATTAGCAATTGTAATAGCTAAGCTTCAGGCTAAAATAGAAGCTTTACCCAATTTTTGAAAAATTTGCCTTAAGCTGCCCTTATCATCTTTTACAGATAGCCTTATTCAGGGCAAAGTGTAATTATAGTAAAGTCAGCTGGAACTGGGGGGCTTCACCCCCTCTTGGTCATTGCTGAGTTTTTACCTGTTTGTTTTGGTTTTGTTACTGGTGCTGATCAAAACCAACATTAAGATGAATTCAAAATGTGACACTGTTAAAGCCAGCATCTTGAAGGAATTAATGTAAGCCTGAACCTATCCTTTAGAGTTGTAATCTAGCTGCTTCTAAGTCTCTGTATCTATAAAAGTAATAACTCATACAAGTTACGACTCAGTTCCTGTGCCCCTTCGTGGGATTCAGGATTTGAAGAGTATAAGAGAGTAAGATAGCTTATCATAAAATGTCTGACAGCGCATACATCAGAAGGGTTTACTGGATAAAGATGCAATCTCTGTCCATCTGCTCAAAGCAGTTTATAACTTTCTTATTCTTTTGCAGATCACCTACAAAGCAGTCAGTTCCTTTGACCCAGAAATAGATTTATCCAATCAAAGTGGACGAGTGTCAAAGCTAGGAAATGAAACACACTATCTCTTTTTTGGACTGTATCCTGGCACTACCTACTCTTTTACCATCAGAGCCAGCACAGCTAAAGGCTTCGGACCTCCAATAACAAATCAGTTCACGACTAAAATATCAGGTACTTGATCAAAGAATATTATTTCCTTATGATAATGAGTTGGGTTATTCTTTTGTTGTTTACTTCTTTAGAATTTAACAAGCAGCAAATTAAGAAAAGGAAGAACACGTTCATCCCCAAAGATGTCAAAGTGACATATATTACCATATCTGAAGAACTTCCAAGTGCTTAAATATTAGCTAGTATTTTGAAATTCCTGTTCACAACCGTAACATATCACTCAAGAAACCCCTGTGAATTATGTGTTTGCAGCCAGTGCCAGCTGCAGTTGCAACATTTAGCATAGGGTTTTTTTGGACCTGAAGATGAGGGTTTCATTCAGAGCTTAGTCAGCCTTGACATGATTCTAAATTAGAACAGTAACAGTGCTGGAAAATCTCTTTAATGAGCCATGAACAATCGAGAGTTGAGCAGAGATGCTGTATGTCTAAAGCTCACTTAGAAATTGTAGTTAGCTGCCAGGCTGCCTGTGTTCCTAACAGGCATGGGGACTGAAGTGGATGTGAAACTGTATTAGACAAGAACATCAGGACTAGTGGTTTTCAGGTAATAGCAGCATGACTCTGTCACTTCTGCAGATCCTTGACCAATATTTCAAGCCCTCCCTTGAGACAGAGGAACATTTCATTGAGGGGACGGAATGTTATTGCATCCTACAAAATGCTTATGTAATTCATGACAAAATGTTTTGCAAAGTTACGGTTGAAATCCGTTTATTCTTTGCTTCTCTACAGTTTGCTTCAGAATTAAACTGGCAGTTCAATAATAAACTGGCCCCTTGATAATATTTATAGAAAATTGCCTTACCTATTTGTGGTCAACTGGGCTTTCCAGAAAGCATTTGGATACAAAATCTTTTTTTTTTACTCTCATTCTGTGTACTTCTCCCTCATCCCACGTATTCTGTCCTCAGTGGAATGAAAAAAACCTGACAAGCGTTTATCAGAAATAGAATGATTTCTCCTATCTTATTATAGGAAAGGACAGTTAATGCAAGGTGAAAGTTATTGCCAATGCAGCTGTTTGTAGAGAAACAAAAATGTTGTTAATTTTCAGCTTAGACAATTAACTCTGTATGGAATATGAAACATACATAAAGGTATGTTTCAGTAAAGGTGGAGTTTGTTTTCTATTCCCTCTCCTATACTGAGCAGAAATTTTCTGTCAAAAATCAATTTCTGACACAGCAAAACTTCATACGAGTTAGCATGATGAGACCACCCCTTATTAGAATAAGGAATGGAGACTACTGAGTAAGAGAATCTGGACATTTGGGAATAGTACTGGATCTTAAATTGTTTTCTAAAATGATATATCACCAACAAAAATTCACTGGTGGGAACAGGCATTGCAGGAATGCTTGAGGGTGAGGCAAACCTGCAAATCTCCATGTGGTGAGGTTCTCCAAACTGCCTTCTCTGCACTCCACTCTCTCATTGCTTCCTCTTAAGTACTGTACTAACAACAAATGTTTATGCCTTATCCATGGGTAGTTAAAACCAATCTCTGATGCATTTAAAATAGAAACAAAATGTGTGTCTTTTTAAATAAAATTAAAAGTCCCAACTGGCATTTTAGCTGTTGAATATGGAACGCTTTTTGCAGTGCTGTTGGCTGTGATCTCATTGTCTCACTGGAAAGCTTTGAGGCCTCTTTCATGTGGCCAGTGCCTCCATTTTGGACAGATGTGAAACAGAGCTTCTGAACATTTCTGGATGAAAGTTTTCACTATATTTATAACAGGTTAAGTGTAGTTTGACCAATTTTTGTGTTTTACTCTAATTCTGGACTGCATTTTTTCTGACTAAAACCCTCTAAATTTTTTGTCAAGTTTTGAATAGTACTCGTATGTACTGGAAATAGTTGCTGTGTTTTCTTTTACAATTACATTAATATTTCCTGTTTTCTCTGTTTATTAATACGTTCCTTCTTTATGTGTAGGCAGTGTGGAGGAGAAAGAGTCCTAATGCAGATAAAAAAAAATGGAGAAGAGAAAAAAGTAGCCAGGGCTAAAGGTTATGACTGGGAGAGCCACAACTCATATCTGGAACAGGAAGACAGTTTTGGTCTTTGTAGGGACACTAAAATTAGTAAAGAAAGGAAGTAGGGACTTAGGAGTCATAAATTAGGAAAATCAAAAGACTTGCTAAGATGTGGACAGGAGAACAAGGACAAAAAATGACAGACTACTCAAAAAACGTTCAGAGTTCACACAGCTTTTTGGAGATACAGTTTCTGTCCATTCTTTTTTTCAGGATGGTCAGGTTGAGAATAGAGCATTATTTGAACAAGTTCTGGATATTCAAAACTACAAAGTGTGCCTGAACCTTTAAAGTAGTGTGTCATAGTATGACTTAAGTGCTACTCAGATTACTTATGATTAGTCTTAATGTTTGTGCCTCATATCAAGGATTGTAAACAGAATAAAGCCCTCTCTAGCATACAGTGGAGGTTTTTGAAGAATAATTTTTTTATTTGTGAAACATTTCAGAAATGGCAAATAGCAATGCAAGGCAGTGAAGATTTTAATGTTTCCTCAGATTGAGGAATTGTGGAGTACAGTGCTATTCTTAACAGAATCCTTGGATATGGGCACTATGAATAAAGAGAGAAAAATTCATTTACCTTTCAAGTAGATGCAGATACTACTGGAACAATGAAAATGATTGGAAAATACACTTGAAAATAATTTGCTAGAGGTTGATACTATCTGTATGTGGAGCATAATACACTCTATTGGTATGGTAGACACAAGATGTCCAGTAAGATGAAACTAATAATTGAGAAGAACTAAATGAATCTTTGGAAGAATCTTCTAAGGAATAGAACTTCTTCCCCACCAAATGTGTTTTCCCTTTCAAGCGAGAATTAATTTAGGGAAGTTAATTGCCCTGCATTATTCTTGCAGTCAGAAGAGACCATTGAAATGACCGTTTTTTGCTTCTCTAGCCTTTAAATCTGTTAATAGTGCATCACCATTAACAAGTGAACAATAAGGATACAGCAGCCTGTCAAATAACCAATTAACTGAGTAGCCTTCCCTCCAATGTAGTGATACAAATGTGAGTAGATGATAACAGTGAAGAAAGAAGAAACAGTAGAAGGCAATAACTGAGGCATTGCTCTAATCACAACTGTAAATCTTTAATAAAGACACAGTCTGCAAAGGTTCTGAGTGGGGCTTCAGACTAAGATAAAGTCTTCTCTTGGTGGACAATAGACCCAGGACAGTTATAGCACTAGTGAAAATTCCAGGAAAAACAAATGATGAGAGTGCATCCTGATACAGCTGTCGTACTGAGAAAGCTGGGCTCAGTTTCAAAAACAATAGTTGCTTCAGCATACACATTTGCAGATGCTGTTCTTAAGATAACTTTTCATTTCCAAGTCATGGATTCTCAATAGTTTCTGCAAACTTACTCCCACTAGTATCTGTTTCCTGTCTTGATATTGGCAGTGAACTGGTATTTCTTTATTTGGGATGTGTTGGTTTTGGTTTTTTTTTTTTCCTGAAGGTATTTAAGTTGTCTCACACTTGCATTGTAACAGAAAGCATCTTAGACTTGTAGTATGGTCTTTGTATTTGAAGAAACCTTTAAAATTGTATATTCAAATAAAGGTACAGCTCTTAAAAGAAGAAATTCAGGAATAATGATTTTATTTGCCTCTTTTCTTATTCTAGCACCCTCTATGCCACCGTATGAACTTGAAACACCTTTGAATCAAACTGACAGCACTGTGACAGTCTTGCTGAAACCTGCACAGAGCAGAGGCGCTCCTGTCAGGTACTGGGGGGAAAGTTCTTTATGAAATTAAAAGCCAAATTGATTGATTTCTTGAACATATTTTCTGGGGATTTTCTACACAGTAATCAGTGTCTAAATTCATGTCTGTATTAGCTCTAATTAAATTAAATAACTGAAGAAAATGAAAGCGCTTTGATGTTGAGTGTTCACGTATTGTTTAAAGGATTTGATCCAGATGCAAGTGGCTTGTTCTTTGAAGATAAGGAACAAAGCCATAGTTCTGTTGTGTGGGTGGCTTCTTTAAGGTAATTGCTTACTGCAGTGTTATAAGTTCAAGGGCATATCACATTTTTTATGCTGAGCTACTGTCTTTAATATTCAGTTTTCTTGTTTACTTCACAGATTTAAGGTAGTCAACACTTAGTAAGTTAGCCAATTTAAACAGTATGTACTGTAACATTCATAAAGTATTTACATCATTTGACCACAATAGCAGAAATAATAATTTTAAAAAGCAACCTTTAAAACCAGTATTTTGGAGTCTTCAGTTTTATAGAGTATCCATTAATGAATTTCCAGTTTTCAGAAGTTTATCTCTCTGCCAGATATGTGGTATTGTGTAAGTTCTTCATGATTAGAATAAAGGATGCCTGATTTTCAGTGAGGAAGACAGAGAAATTGTTAGATTATTTTAAATGAGAACCAATAATGAGCTCAATACTCTGAATAAACAAAAACAAAGATGAGAGATTTTTCACAGCTATAGGATGTTTTTCCTTTTGGCTAATTGTTTATCCTCCTTAATTCTTTCATTACTGTAGGAAGAGTTTTCATCTGTACTCAGTAGCTATAATGTATTTTTATCCTTATGCTGAAGTTTTTGATAATTTCTGGGAAATACAGATCTGGTATGCTCATATATGCATGAATAAAAATAAATGTTCTTTGGGTTTCTTCAGAATATTCATACAATTCATATAATTAGGAGTTTTTACTATTAGTTACATATATTATATGTATATAGGTCTGTGTTTTGGAAATGCTCTTCTGTTGTTCATTCACACACCTTTAAAAAAAAAAAAAAAAGTCATATTGCAGAAGTCTGAACCACCTGAGGAAAAAAGCAGCAAATATTAGAGCACATTTAATGAAACTGATTTAACAGGTTAGATGAGAAACAGAATTGATGTTTGTCTCACAAAGCTCTAGTGTAGTCCTTCTGAATTCAAGCATCTGGATGAAAATGATACAAGTTGGAGTCATTGTTTAAACATGAATATATTAGGCTATTAATAAAAAAATGGTTTCAATCTTTTTATCTACATTGTGAACTAAAGATTATTGGCTCCTATAGCAGTAGTGGCATATCAGAAACTTCACTGACAATAGAAAGGAGCTTGTTAGGAGATGAAAGTATGCCAAATAAGTGGATGAGTGGTTAGGGAAATAGGAGGAGAGATTTAAAGTGACATGGAGCTATAGAACTGACAGATGAACACACAGCAGCAGATTTACCAAGGTCCTTTGCAACAGGTCTTAAAATAAAATGAAGGCTGACTACAAACTTAGAGTGTAAATGCTGAGTGAAGCAGAGCAAAAATGAAAGTAAGAATTCCTTAATGGTTCTAACACTTTATAGTACATTCCATTCCCAAACACACTGCTTGCAAAACACATTCTGCATATGGATTTTATCATCTTAATCTGTATTCATTGGATGTTAAAAGTTTAGTCATACTTCATTTATCCAGACCACTAGGCAAGATGCCTTGTCTATTGATTCTTGTACAGCTACTGGCTTGGTTAATGCAGATATTTGAAACTGCACTAAACTTGCAGTGTAAATGACTGTTGTTGTTTTATTGATCAACCCATCAACCATGACACATAAAATTCTTCAATTCCTAAGATGGAAAAGGAGAGCACAAATTCTGCCATTCACATCAGCAAAGCTGATACCTGAGGTCATTCTGAAGTCCAGCTTGTTTTCCTGTGATTAAATTTTTTCCTCTTCCTAAATAAGAAAAATCCTGATATTTTATGCCACTTCTAATCTGCACACAACTAGCACAACATCAAACGAGAGAGGGTGTAATGCTGATTGCTTAAATGTTGATTCAAAAAACCAGACTTTATAGAAATGTTCAGAAAGCTCTGTTTACAATGATAAAGTACACAATAATCATGAAGGCCAAATGGCATTCCAGGTTGTTTTAGAATTCATAAGACTGGACATGATTGAAATGTATTTTGTCAGATTTTTAATACAACAGATACTGCTTGCTTTGTCTCCAGTTTCAGGTCCAGCTTGTTTTGTGGCTGTTGCTGTCTTTGTTTCAAGGAGATTATTTTGGAATTATATATGTTTAAAGCTGTAATGCATTCAGTAATGATGAATGTGTGCACTTCTTTAACAGCTGGCTAAGCTATTTTGACTTCTAGAGTGATTGTAATTTGCAAAGCTTAAATGAAACAAAAAAATGTTTAATTTAAAATTATCCCTTTGTGGAAATTGTGTAATATATGTCTTATTGCAGATATTCTCTTTTTTTCAGATATTTGAATTTAAGAGTTAGTGAAGTTTTGAAGAATTTGCATAAAAAGCATACAAATGCAACTATTTTTTCTAGGAGGGCTCTTCAACATCTGTTGAGGGGGGACTCACTCTTCCAAGGCAATACTATTTGTACATTTTACTTCTCCAGGGCAAGTTAACCTAACGTTTAGAAGACTCTGGTGCCAAATTTTCTGCAAATGTTTAAATTGGTCAGTGCCATATAATCAACCAAGGAGTGCTAATTTATTGCAAAGATCTTGTTCATACACAGGAATGAGATCCATAATGCTTGGTTACTGCATGCATTTAGTGCTATTTATACATTCATCTATGTTAGAAAGAACTTTAGATTATTTGTCACTTTGCATTATAAAAGGTTCTTGTGACCTCTGAAAAAAGTTATCTTGCAGCGTTTTAGCTTCAACAGGAAAATGAAGCTTTCTTTGTTACACCTATTTCTAGTCAGTCTTGCCATGATAAAGGTCAAGTGTGTTCACTTCTTTATCTGTTTATAAGCAACAAAATGTTGTCCCCATACCACCCTCTTCCTGCTATTCTGTGGCACGTCCTCAAAAAGCTTTAATAGTAAACATCCCAAAGATTTTGGCTCAGGTAATACTGGAACTACTTGGTGATATTAAGTCTCTGTGAGGAGCAGATTTACGAAACTAGCAAAATGGATAAGAAAGAAGGCAAGAGCATCCAGGCTCTACTCTGCCTCATGATCTGTTTTTCATACTACATTATTAGAGAGTTTGGCTTAGCTGGATTTGCCCCATTAAACTCTTTGGGCCAGTTAATGGCCCATTCAGCCAACCTTTTTGTTCTTACAGACACTACAGACATTTGGTGCTTTCCTAATCCAGTCTGAAATGAAAGAACAGGATGACAAAATGTGTCAGCTAGCAAATCCCTATGGATGCAATAATTGGCATTTGGGACACCAAAGTTCTTCCTGCTCTGAGTGCTCTGAGGATGTGGGATCAGTCCAGCAGCATCTGGGACTGCAAAGCCCAGACAGGATGAGAGGGAGAGAATTGCAGCAATTGCCAAGTAGTATAATTTAAAAGTGTCTTAGAAAATATGCAGAAGGAAGCAAATAAACTTTGAATTATGTGAGTTGAAAGCTAAGTGTTTCTAGAGTGAAGGCAGTCTGTCTACCCTCCATGCATGCCCTTTTATCACCTGTGTGCCAAACTTCTTCCACTTGCATAAATAAGGACACTACTGGGAAAATAAAGCAAACATCTCTTTACTTGAAGTGCTTAATTTTGAAACATACTTTTAATCTCTTTACTTTGAAGAAACAGCATTTATTATACTTCAAAAAGCCATAATAAGATAATAAGTATTTTCAATACAATGGGAAACTACCATAGAAATTTCAAACTGCATGTTATCTAAAGTGATAAGCACTCCTTTCTCTTACCTCATCAGAGGGACACAGGAGATTGCCTAAATTTCACAGAAATGTACATTTCTTATTGGTTTATCCACAACTTTAAAAGCATCCTGTAAATACTTGGATCATTGTTGCAGCTGGAATGAAGGTTGTTGGCGCGTGGTCCCTGGCATAGGAACAGCATGATTCACAGGAAATTGAAATGGTGTAAAGAAACCTTTGTCAGCCCAAGTTCAAGGAGTACTTAATTCTGTATCTGGCTTACCCATTTCAACAGCACTCAGAGTGTAATAATTTTTAAATGAATGACAGAAGACACCTGATCCCTACCTACTGACAGTAGAAGGATGGAGTGAGTTAATCTGAGGGAGTCACCTTGAAATGCAAAAACTCGTATGTAATGCAGCAGTTCCCCACAGGACCACCTTGTGCTACACATGAAGCAGAGGTCACAGTTGCCTTCCCATGCCTGCCGCATTACAGGGCAGGAGGGTATGTCTTAGGGCCTCATCTCTTTCCTTCAGCATGGCTGGTGCCATGAGGATTAGCCTTCTGCATGTCTGGCCATCATCTCTGCTCTATCGCTGTGTGCACTCCCTTCCTTGTAGGGTAGCAGCAGGCATTGGCACTCTTGGGCCACTTAGGTTAGGTCATGCAGCACTGTCCAACTGACTCCATATGAAGAAAGGGGGTCGTCTGAAGCCTGAGAGAGCATTTTTCAGGATTCTTCAATCTGACAGCCTTCCAGAAAAGCCACTGCCTACCTATATTCTTGAAATGTACAGTCTTTACAAAAAAATCACTTGCTTGGTCAGGAAATCAGCAGATTCAATTGTTTCACTGGCAATCAAGAAATAATAGAAGAAAAACCTAGCAAGCCAGGCAGGCTGTTTGGAAACACATGCAGATATATTTGGTACTCAGAAAGCAGCAGGGTTTCAAACACTCTGAATACAAAAGTTTCAGGATACTTTTCATTACTGTGAAAAGTCCATGAGACACTTGCATTGCTCTGGTGAGTATGTTGTAGCCACAGGCTGGGGCCTCAAAGCTGCAATCCACTTCTCAAAGTTCCTGATATCTCTGTCTGAGTTTCTATGTTGAGTAGTAAGAGCACAGCTTTAGTTACTGTGCGTGAATTATGAAGGCAGGCATCATGAGTATAATTATAAATTCAGGATATGTGAGGTAGTGAGTTTTAAAATGGGAGAATGCTGATTCTCCCGGCACGATAAGAGATGTTAGTGTTCTGTGTGGGCAAAAACATGGCAACAGCACATGCCAATAAAGACATTGCAATGTCTGCATTTTTAGCTGTGTCCTCTCACAATTCCTGCCTTGCACATTATATAATGCTAGCATGTTTTTGTAATTTCCTTCTATTCCCAGTGACATTACATGGGAATTCAGTAATGAGAAAAAAAAAGAAAATCTTATGTAGATACAGCTGAGGAGAGAAGTATCAGAACTTTACGTTAATCTCTACAGAATTTGGAAAGCTTCCCAATAAAATGAAAAGTGAACTCTGGCTTTTCAAGAGCTCACAGATAAAACAATCTGGATATTAGATGTAGTTATGATAAAGAAATGGGCATGTTGAAATAATGTAACTATACATGTTTAAGTAGCATTACTAACTCACTAATATTCTGGAATGCCATGTTCAAAATACAGCCTTTGAAATTACTGTGAGACTACAGGATCTAAAGAGCGTGAAGGGAACACTTTAATTTGCTTGCTACAAGCATCCTGTCTATTGCTTAAGGGTCTGTAAACATAAAGGCTTGAATTGTGTACTGTAGGGTCAGCTCTTTCCAAATCATAGTTTTACAACCTGTAAGTCAACCAGTAAAGTTGTATGAGGATGTCTGTGGTAGAGAAGGGATTGGGTTTTATTAATGCCCATAATTGTCACTTCTTTATAGCAACAAGTATAATTATTTACAGCAGAAGGGTCAATTTCTGTTTCATTGAGGGAACAGTGCAGTAATTGCTTATGCTATAAAAATGCTGTAATTCTTTTTTGTTACACAGTAGAACTTAGCCTTGGATTTTTTTACTGTGACTTGAACTAGAATTTATGATACCTGTTGCCTGGACGTGTGTGGTGCAGCTTCACATGTCCTGTTAGCTTGTTCAGAAATTTCTATGGTCCTTTTACTGTGACTTTTCACATAGTCCCTGGGTAAAACGAGTATTGATTCTCGATTTCTTCAAGTAGTAATTTGTCTTACTGAGAACTCAGCACGTAATGACACCTGTCATTTAGCAATTAATAGAAATTAATCCATAGTAAGTAAAGCAAGCTAGAGCAATTCAAGAATAAAAGAGAAAAAAGATTATTCCATATCTCTGAAGAGATTAATTTCAGTTTCATAACTTACTAATACTTTCTCACAGATTTTGTTTATAATTAACAACTCAAAAATTTGCTGAACTGTTAGGAGGCTCTCCTCTTTTTTTTATAACCTTTCTTCTACATGCTGACCTTAAGTAGGTTGCAGTAGAAACCATATTTTTGCAAACTCCTTTATGATAGTCTTCTATATATTGCTTACCTCTCATTCTGATGGCGTGATAGTTGAGTTCGTTTATACCAGTTCTTTGTTAAGATTCTTTGAAGCACTGGGTTTTTCCAGTCTACCTCATGAAGGCTGAAGTCCAGCAGCAATTCAACCAGTGTATCATTAACTCTTGGAACTCACACCTGTTTTGCTGTCTCTGGATTGCTAACTTAAGTCAGAATTGATAAAGCATGTTTTTCTTAAATCTGCTTACTAAAATGAACAGCTCCATCTCAAGGAACAGAGGGGGTCATTTTTTCATGATCCCTTTGAGAGGGATGGCTACTCAGTGCTCAGATTAATGTACTTGAGCTCAGACATTAGGTGTGCATATTTACCAGTGAAATTTGTATGTCCTGTATCATTCTCTTGTGCTGAGGCCAACTGGCTAACACCAGTCCATATTCATATTGCAGAGCTCCCAGGCACTAGGACCCCTTAACAGATTGCCGTTTGGGAACAGGTCCTGATTCATGCCTGGGAATTTTTGGGAGAGTGGTAGCTGGCTAGTGACACAGCCCTGCTGGGAACCTAGCAATTTAACAGGGACAGTGTTGCATAAATAGCTTCAGTGGATTTTAAGCAGCTTGGTGTTAGCAAGTCTGAGCCACCAACCTATTCTCAAGTATCATTTGTTTCCAATAAAGCAACAGAAACCTCCAACTAAAAGTACAAAATTCCTGAAGCTGCTCTCAGGCAAACAAGAGACCTGAAGTCCATGTTATGTTCTTTCTCATGGGACTTTTGGTGTGTTACAATTTAGATGGTATTTAAATAAAAACAGGAATAATTGACAGAATAAAGAAAGCCTCCACTTGATTAGACAGGTTTCATCATGTACACTCTTCTAGCTCTCTGATTTTTCTTGTATTTGTGTTTTCATGCTAGGCCAGCCTTAGCAGGAGACCACAGTAATGCTGTACAGATGGCTGGGGAGCAGTATGGTGAAAGTCTCTTAGGTTGAAAACAGGATTTAACCCCACCCTCTGGTTTCTGCAAACCTGTTAGAGTTGCTAGGTTATTGTGGAAAAAGCTGGTATGAATGTCACATCTCTCCTGAGAGATCTCAAACATATGTATTGTAAGCAGAAGTAGACCTATGCAGGTAAAAATCCCAAATGAAGTGTATTTTAGGTCTTTAAAAGTGAGCATCTACTTCTGTCTGAGTTTAGGAAGTTCCTTGGTTAGGGGCATTGATCATCCCATAGTGACAGTATGAGAGGTACAATCCTACCTTCATGTCAGAATAGCCCTCTGGAGTTGCAGAGACATGTTTCTCCCACTGAGTGTGTAGGGGCCTCAGATCTTCTGGGTGCTTTCCTTGAGAGAAGGAGGTATTTAATGTAGGGACCACAATGGAGGAATTATGAACATCACTGGAAGTTACTGCATTGCATGATTTTTGAAGGAGTAAGTACTCAGTTTAAACATACCCAAGTTTAAATGCAAAACAACCAGAGCATTCCTTGAAAATGTAAGGAAGAGGTGCTGTTGCTCTGTGCTTACTAAAGTGTGCCAGGGATTGGTTTTCATTTTACTGTGTGCTGCAGAAGGATTCAAGGGGGAGTATGTGGGCCAGCTATGTTCCCCCGGGTGGTTGTTGAAGAGGATTATGTGGGGATGTACTTTGTGGAGACATTTTAAAGTAATTTACTGACAGTGTGCATCACATGTATGTTAGTTTTGTAGCCACAGTGCTGAATGACCCATTCTAAATTCCTGTAAAACTGTGGTTAGGAATTGTCAGGCACGTGTAACCCATTGCTCTCTTCGGGAGCTTTCACTGTTGACCTTAATGTGTATTATGTGTGTGCACTTCTCATATCCTTGTCCGTGTGGAATTACTGTAGCTTATCATCTTACCTCAGTTCTTTTGTTTCTGCAAAGGTTTGAATCCCATCAGTATTTTTCCTCTCAAATTCTCGATGCCAAAGTGAGGTGTCCCAAGTGAAAAATGTGGTGTCACCTTTGGTCTTTGTTCACCCATTGGAATAAATGAGTGCTCAAGTCAGGCCTCCAGGTCGTACTGGAAGCCCTGTCTGCTTGGCCTCTGTTAGTGCTGAAGCCTTGGCAGTGTTGCATCTCAATATTTCTGTTCTCTAGCTATGCCATATACTTTCTATTTTTTTGTGATTCTCAAGATTCAGTACCTTTTCTTTCATAGGTATTTAAATTAATTATGTATTTTTAAGTGGTTCATAAGAGCTCTGAAACAGAGACTGTGATATAAGTGCATCTTCACTGTGCTGTATAGTGACGTACTGAATTATCAACTGAGAGATGACCCAATGCCTGTTTCTTTATAGATCTAAAATACAAATATAGCACATTTTAATCTATTTGACAGTAATCCTGCCTGCCGCATTGGATTGGAACGTTGCACAGAAAATACAGAATAGCCTTCAGGATGAAATGCAAAGTTTGCCTTTTATGAGCTAATAAGAAGTATGCATGTTGTAAGACAGAGACTCATTTTTGGAAATAACAGAGGAGAAGAAAGTGTGTGTGGATGGCTTACATTCTTACTGTAAGCCAGCCACACGCACTGTGAATCATCAAAACATAGCATGCCTGTGAAATAGGCAAATAGACTGTATTCAGCAGGTGGGGTTTGCAGCAAGGGTGACAAGCTCTGAGCACCATGGTACAAGACACTGGCAGGACTTTGTGTGAGCTCCTATGCCTTTTTCTGATCTACCATGGTATACCAATGTACTGACACTACAACAGTGGAGTGTTTTGGCATAAATGATCATGGAAAACCTGTGTTACATATAGAGGAACCAAGAGTATTCGACTTGGTTTTTAGCTAGCCAGTTAAGGCTAAGAGAAGAAATGGTTATTTTCTAAAAACATATCACAGGAATAAACTTCAGAGGGAAAGGAGAGAAATTTTACATCAGAGAACATAAATCACTAGGCAGTGGTGAATTGAAACAGGCAAATATGCCTGTCAGGAAGGTGGTGCTAGTTAAAGTCACGCAGCACTATGGCACTAAAAGTGTGTTTTTCAGTATTCTGTACATGACAACCTCCAAAAGAGCACAAACTTTATTCAAGATTCTCATGTGGATCAGAGTTGTCTGAGTGACAAGGAGCAAAAAGTCAACAGGATTTTTCTAATAATTTAGGTTGCAACACAGTAGTAATCAGTACCACTTTAATTGGCTTTTCTACAGATTCTTTGACAGTGGTGCATTTCCACACTGCTGTTGACCTTAGGAATTTTGCTTCAGTATTGTGCATTTTAAGCAAGTTTGTATGAGCCCTTTATTCACTAGCAAACACTAAATAGCTGCATTAAAAAGCTTCTTTTGCTAATAGTTAAATGTACAGCAAGAGGACTGTGGTTTCCAGAACAAAGTAATTTGGGGCAATTCCTAGCTCTCAGTGTAAATTTTTGATTGAACCATTCTAAACTGTTGAACCATTTGTACTAAAGCATTTTGATCACGCGTTTCAGGCAATCAAATAAATGCTTATTTGATACTAAGTAATGTTAAAGGAAACAAAAGGATAAAGAGAAGTGCTGCGTGGAAAGAGGAAGAAAAGCTATAGATGCACTCCAAGTGAAACACTGTCATTCCCCACACTTGATGCTGAAGGAGTATTCATTTTGCTGAATATTAAGATGTAAACTTTCTGTTATACTGTTCGTTTAAGTAGGAAAGGAAATCACTGACATTTAAAACAAGCATCATGACTCTAAAGCATTGCTGAGTAAAAGCTAATCTGCTCAACTGGATTACATTAAATGACACAAAGAAACATTAGAGTCACTTTCTGGGCTCTACAACTGAAAGCAGCAGCTCTTTAGTCAGGAGAAGTGTAAAAGCCTCAGCCTAAAACAGCCTCAGAGAGCAGTAGGATAGATGTGTAAGGCATTATAAAAATGTTGAATTTAGGGAGAAGTTACCGTGGGGAAATCAGATGAGGACAGATGAATTAACTGCATTCTCACATCTAGAGTTGAAGCCGTTTTCAAGATTAGCCTCGTAGGGGAGTAGAAGCACAAGGCCAAAATCTCATCTGTATTTAACAGTTGTGCTAATCCTGAACTGTGCAGAATCTTTTATCTACAGCCAGATTTCCTGTGGGAAGAGCTGTACAATGTCATGCTGCCAAGGTTTCTGTGCCACCTAATCCTACCAGAGTCATTCCCAGTGCAGGGAGGAGGAAGAGTTATACCTTCACTGACAGAATAGAAGGTCAGCCTTGTATTTATCCACAGAAGTCCTAAAAACTGGGGACGATGCCACAAAAACTGACTTGTTTTCTGTGTCTGCCTGCATCATTTTGCACTGCTGATTAAAGTGCCCTGCAGAGCTTTTTTGTAGGGAAGAAAGAATGAAAATGAACACAGTAATCTCCGTTTCCAAATTGCTGGACCGGAACCCACTGCATTTAAGTTGTGGAAAGAGATGATAGCATTGAGAGGCGAGAATTCTGTTGTGGTTATTTTTGCTGTGGTCTTGCTCTCCTACAGCAGAGCCTGCAGGAGAAAATGTGCCTGTGCCATGGGTGCTTCAGTGATAATGCTGGCTTCTGCAGTTGCATCTGAAGCACAGACATATGCTGTTTCCCACCAATTTTCCCATGAAAACAAAGCGTCTGGCAGGAGAAAATGGACAAATGAGACTGTATCTTAAACAACTGTAGTGGATCTGTTTGAGCTAGTCTCTCCATGCTCTACGGTGAATCCCTTCACTGAATAGATTAAAAACTTCATATCCACTGTGAGTGCATTAATGAGCAGTAAACAGTTTTCAAGCTTTGAATCAAAAAACCTGTTGAAATTGGCTTGTGTATTCAGTCAGCTGCCTCAGCAAATATTTTTCTTCCTGTGCTGTACACAAACCAGCAGATTGCAAAGCATCCTTGAATAAAGGGAGAAAATAAGCATTCTCCCTCCACTTATAAACTGCTCATTTTAATACATCTATTTTCTTAATTCTCCAGCTCAATTCAGTAGTGAATTTCCAGTGCATAGCTTTGTAGAAGATGTAGGATATATTTAGTGTTAACAGTGTTATTAATCCATTAGCTGATCTCCTGCTCTAAATCCTACTTCTTAATTTCTGTATAAAATCCTGGATCCTTGATCAGTTTGCATGTGCATATTAATTCAAATTCATAAATAAAAGCTGTGCAACTGGCCACAGTCATGCCTATGAACATTGGTGTATTTGCACACTGTCCATACCTCATGGACACTCTCCAGGGCATAATGACAGTGTTGCAGCAGTCTATTGTTTACTAGAAAACATTGAACTAGAATATCACTTACTTGTAATCTTTATAATCATTTTCCCTTAATAGAATTACTTTTTTAATTTGTAAACCCCTGAAGATATTTCAGCGTACATGCAGATCTTATTGTTATGATTTGAAATCCATAAGCTCGATGTTTTCCCTACCTTCTGCAAACTGCATTTTCTACAAATTTGTGGAGAACAGAATGAAAACCACTGCACTAGGAGGCAGCATACATATAATATACATAAATTGGGAGTTGAATACAACAGACTGAGAAATAGTGTATCTTTATCATTTATGTATGGATTTAGATCTGAGGGAATGTTCCCATTCCTTAAGGACATCACATCATTTCTCAAGGTATTTTTTTCATTGCTCTTCTAATTTAACTTTATGTAGCTATTGATCTTCTTCATGGATATTGAAGAAGAAATCTCTTGCTTGAAAGTAGCCCTGGATTTCTTTGAAAGTAGGTGTTACTCAGGGATATTCTTGCGTGAAGACTGTTGCTTTTTTGTGTTTCTCAATTTCTTTTAATTCCAGTAGAGTATTGTATCATACCCAGATACCCTGAAGACTGCAGAATGAAAAGAGCATGTTATAATATTTATCTAAAAACAGATGCTTGAATCTCAAAATTACTTTGTGGAAATGACATAACATATGCATCCCATTTAGACTTAAAGAACTACAATTGCCTCTGTTAGGTGAGAATTTGCCTTCCTGATTTCTTGAGAATCTAAGTAAACTGATCATTCAGATCTTGCTAGATCTGTTTTCTACATGATTTGTTAAGACAGGGTAACAGCATGGCGTCATATTCTGTAATAAGAAAAAGACCTAGTCTGTTTTTTCTTTGTTCCCTGCCTCACATGGCAGGATGGAACCAGGTAGAATCTGGTTTGGGTGCTGTCAGCAACTTTGCTGGAGCTGGAGGTGTGTTGCACTGAATCTTTGCATTCCAGTCATAAGCAATTTTCAAGCAACAGTGAGCTGTCTTTGAGTATCAGGAAGTTAGGCATACACTTTGCAGAAGTGATACTTCTGGTTCTGATAACATGGGCTGTGTGATCTTGCAGGTTGTTGCATATTGGTTTGCATGTGTTCAGACTCCTGGAATTTTCTTTTGTATCTTCCTCATTGATCTGTATGTACTTCAGTACTATTGTGCATCAGCATTTTCTTTCTCTGTGACAGATTGAAAAGAAAGGAACAGTCAGCCCTGACATGGCTTTCCATTTTGAATATTTCCTTCAGATCCCCTCTAACTTTGTTCTTTTTTAGACTAAATTATTTTAGACAGTTTTGCTGTCTTTAATTTCTTTTAAACTGTGACAAGACTTTACTCCTTTTTCCATGGTTTCCTGTTGTTCTGTAAATTGGCCTTGGCAACCTGAAAAGTGGTGAGTTAAATGGTGTAATATTGGCTTATAAAAGCACTTTGCTTGCTATACCAAGATACTTTTATCTTGTACTTATGAACTTATCATTTTTCTGTGTTCTTTTTAAAAAGAAATTAAGCAAAGTACATAAAGCTGATTAAGAAGCTTTGAAATGGTATTTGGATTGTTCCAAGTATCATAAATGTAAATTCATTGAAAGTCTGTTTTCTGGCTTGGTACCAAAATGTATTGCCATAGTTTCAGCAAAATTTGTTGAAATAGAAAACAATGTTAATAGAGAACACAGTTGATCAGACACTGAGAATCTTATTTTATGATCTAATGGCAGATTTTAGCCTGCAGTAATAGATAAGATTTCTTAGTTCTTATGATTTGCTACTAAGCATAGGATTTCAAGGTCATATTATTTGATTTGGACTAACTTTGGATCACAGTTGTGCTTGTTTGCAATCTGGTCACATTCTGTTAATCTGACTTTACACTCGGGTAAATCAAAGAGGTGACCAAGAATGTATGTATTAAGAAGTCTTAGAATAACTTATGTTCCACTGCTGATACTTTTTTAAAAACAAACAAACCAAAAAAGAGGCTTTCTAAGATGGTATAACCATATTTGCTTACAGTTTGGTTCTGAGAAACTGGCAGTCTGACTGAAATGAAGAATTCTAGAATAATCTGCTAATTCTTGCTGCCATATAAGGTGATCATTTTGCCTACTATATGTGATATCTAACCTTTCATTACAATTGCTGTGTCCTTGTGCTTGTTACAAATTTCTACTTACTAAATTGCAGTGACATCAAAGAAAAAATACTCAGATAAAGAAATCTTTAAATTAGTTAAGTAAAAAAAAATCAGCAGCAGAAGTCTTTCATCTTGACCTAATTTACTTGAAATTCTATGCCTGATGTGAAGATTAATAACAGGTGGCCTTTTAGGGAGCACTCAGCTTGAGTGTAATGTTCTAGTTGTTCTTTTATTATCCCAAACATCTATAACTAAAGGATTTTTTCACCGTGCCCTTTGTTCACAATATGGGACTGTAATTGAGTTCATATTTCTCGCCCAACCTTTCAGCTGTAATTAATATTTTATTATATCAGATTTTATCACTAAATAGCCTAGCAGCAGGGTATTGAGCCACACACACACTCCCACACGCATACACACACAAAAGCCATAGTGACTTATTGATGCCAAGCAAGTTCCATGTAATGAGTTATGGTTGAGAGAATACAAAATAAATTTGTGGTACCCAGCTAATATTCCAAAGCAATTTAGAACTGATCTTATCTTGATCAAGGCAGGACAAAGAGAAATTAGAGTTATAGGACTGAAACATTCAGTATTGTGTTGCTGTATCAGACATGTGGCATCTAACAAAATGGTCTGTGCAAGACCAGCTATGAACTGTTTTCATTATTGTATTTTATGAGCAAGACCAGTTTAGGTCATACGCTCTTTGTTCTGCTAAGCACAAACACCTCCACAGCATGACAAATGTAAAAATCTGAACATCTAAGTTGATTTGCTATTTGTCGTTTAAACTGGAATAAACCAGAATAATTTCTTTGCACTACACTGCATACCAAGGGGATGGTGGGCGTTACTCTAAGCTATTTTGATGGAAATAAGATGTTTTAATACAAATTTTGAAATATGGAGAAAGTCTTATATAAATATCTGTAAACAAGATTGGAGAGAAACATTTCATAAACCTAGATAACTTTGATGATCAGTGGTTTTCATTTTAAGAACTTCCTGCATAACTTGTGGCTAACTGGCATCTCTGTTCTCAGCAGGATTTTACACAGAAGTCTCCCTCTCCCTCTGCCTTTTTTCCTCTGCATCCCTCTTTCTCCCCACCTCCCTCTCACCCTCTTCCTTCTTCTCTCACTGCTTTGAATAGGTGATTACTGGAAGAAAGTACTCCAATTAAGAACAGATCACTAGCAGAATAATATAGAACAACCTCTGCACTTGAAATGGTTTGTTCATTTTTTGTTAACATCAGAAATAGCCTCTTGAAATCTATACCTGGAACTTTCTTTTTAAATTATTTTTGGTTGTATGCAACTAAGTTCTTAGAGAATGAGTAGGCCTTTCTTCCCCAAGGGAGAGCTCTGTTGCAAAGATGAAGAGGAGCTAAGCCTCCTCCCATGGTCAGGAGAGGAACTGCAGTGTGTTTCTGGCTACAGAAAAGTGTAACCTTGCTGTGGTGGGAAGGGTGGCTTAGAGATCAAGCCCTGAGGATTGATTCAGATGAGAGCACAGTTTTATTTCTGGTGAGGATGGGGACAGTCTGTTTAGCTTTCTGCAAGTCAATATATCATGCTTTCTCTGTTTCTATAGCTCAAGTTAAAACAGATGGAAATATTCTAAAGAAAAAGAGGAAAATATACCTATATATGATTGTAAACAACTTGGCAGTGGTGAGGAGTGGCGTAATAAGCAGCTGCATGAATACCTCACTCTCTGAAAATTATATATTTTTCATTCAGCTTTTCCACGTTGACCACCAGAAGATCTCAGAACAGTGGCTTTGTGGACTATTTTGTGGGATTAGTGACCTCACAATCTCTCTGTGGTTTGCATTCATTTTAAAAGCAAGTTGTGAGAAGACCATAAAGTAGGAGGCATCCCTGTTTCATACTGCTTGGTAATGAAGTCAGTCTCAAAGCCCTGGAGGGTCTGAAGCTTTAGGTTAGTTCAGTTTAGACCAGCATAATTTAAGTTAGTGACATTGCTGCTTGGGTTTAAATTAAGAGCATAAAGCCTTGTGGAGTGAGATCAATAGTATCTGGTTCCTAGAGGGACTGAGTCATTACTCAGTAGGAATAAAACTTTTCACTGGTAAAGTGAAGAAAGAGGAGTACTCCTTGTCTTCTGTGTGCTATATTACACATCCAAGATCAGAATTAAACTTTCTGACTCATAAATAAGTTAAAGTTTGCACCTGATTTTTTTTCTGGGTTTCCTAAGAAAACAAGTCTTAAGTATCATTCTGTTCATCTGCCTATACATTACTTCCTTCCCTCATTAATATAGGACCACTTGGAAATTTTCAAGCAATAATTTGAATGCTGCATAAATAGTACATTTCACACACTTTGGAATCTCTGTAAAAGACCCAGACTAGCATCTAGAGGGCTAGGCTGTGTAGGGTATGAGTTCATTTCATGTGGTCCACCAGCAGAGAGTTACAACTCACATACCAGCAAGCCAGTCTGTAGCCCAGAAGCAGCCACAGCATGTGTCACCTCTTTTCCAGCCAGTGTTTGGGAGATACTAAAAGGAGCTGAGCATATTGAGGGTGGGAGCTGGGTATCACAGATGACATGTGGAATAGGAATGGGACTACAGCATTCTGGATTTCTTGCAGTAAAACTTGTAGTGTCTTAGTCTATTTATAAGGCTTTGAAGCATCTTCTGTTTCAAATGGCCTTTAGAAAAACTGAGTACCTGGTCAACGTAAATGGAATGTTCTCGTCCCTTAAACACGAAAGAGCTGTCAGCAGAGATGTTTAATTGTTGCCAAAAAGTTAATGGTGACATACCTATCAAAAAGATTATGTTTACCAGAATTATTTATGGAAGAAGCCAAGTATTAGTTGGTAGAATAATTTTTAAAAATGCTCAGTAAATCATAGTGAGTGTAAAGAGATCTTGTAAGCAGTCATTCTTGGATAAAAATTCCCCCGCAGTCTTATGAAAGTGCATAATATGATTTCTCAACTCTATTATAAAATAAAATAATTTTATAAATTATGCACAATTTATTTGTAAAAGGTATTTGATTTCATAATACAGCTATGAAATCAAACACCTTTTACAAACATACTGTGTGTAATTTATAAAAAAGTAGCTAGGTGAAATTTGTTAAAAATACCTTGTTTAAAGTCTATCTATATTAGATAGACTTCATTTCTATTTTGTCTTCCCTACTACTACTTTTAATTTCACTTCTTATTTACCAAACAGGATGATACATGTCAAGCGGTTTTCAGTACATTATCTGTTATTTTCTTCTCTACATTCCTACCTTGTGTAAACTTTCGTCCTTGAATATTTCAATCTTCTCCTAGTTCTGTCTCTTTCTTTTTCTTTCTCTTTTCATATGCACAATTTCTTGTCTGCAAAATTCCTTATTTTTCTGTCAAAAAAAAGCCAAACTAAACCAAACAAAAAAACTCACAACCCCCCCAAACAAACAAAAATCTCCCAAAACACCCAAGGGGAACCCCTCCCCCCACCAAAATACATTGCCAGGTCTCTGGTGCCCCTCCTCATTTGTCACTTGCAGCCTGTATTTAGCAGATCTCATTGATACTGTATGGGGCATATTGGGGGAGCTCTGTAGTCAGAGATGTCCTTTTCTTGTCCAGCAATTTAATAGCTGAAAGAAATAAAGAATATAGAGCCAAATGCTCTCTACTATCATATTGTTTAAACCTGTCAAAAACTACTTTGAACTCCTTATGAAACAGTACTATTTTAAATAGGCTTAATTTTATTTAAATTTTGTACTGACTTTGTATTGTGCAGGTCTACAGACTATTTGCAAAATTTTTATGTTTTTTTGACATTTTTGAGTTTGAAGAAAAACCAGACAAATACTTAAATATATAGTAAGTATGGAGAGTACAAGCCACAGTGAAGTTACAAGTGTTTCAGGAAAAGTATGTTTCTAATCATAGGGAGTTTTCATGGCCTGCAATATTTTATAACATTTATTTTTTTTCAGCAGAAGAAACGGTAATTAAAAACTTCCCCTACAAAATAACAAAGAGATGTAGCTGGTTACCTTGTAGAAAAAAAAAAAAGAAAGGTAGAATTATGTGGTTATTTCTAAGTATGCAGAATTGGTAATATATTGTGTCTCATCAGATGAATCAGATCGGTATAGAACAGTACTCGGCCCCTGGGGGAGTTGGGGTGGGGAAGCTCTATTTGATGATTAAGGAATTTCAGGTGTAGCAATGTACATAACAGTTGTGAAAACATGGTTGCATTCTGTCGTCTTTGTTGTCCTGTTTGTGGTAATTATGATGGTCACTCTTGTAGGCCAGTGCAGTAATAACACTCACAATTCCTAGGGGAGCACCAGTATTTAAATAATTACAAGTAATCAACCATGGGGTGGTACAACCAGGGAGAAATAACTATTATTTCATTAATATTTATTAAGGATTAGGGGTGTTGGGAGGGTTGAGAGAACAGTTTTGATTCCCTTGCTAGTTCACAAATCTCAGTTAACAACAGAGCGGTCTCTTGTGTCACAATTATTGTTGGCGTTATGTCTAACCACCACTTATATACGTGTTGGGCAAATGGTTCTTATAAATTTTAATATGCTGTTTCAATAGTAAACTAATACTTCTTTTGAATAAGTGTAGGTTAGCATATGTATTGAATTTATTGATTTTTTGCAAAGGATGGATGGGACAAAGTTAAAATTGCAGTCCATCAGCAGTCTATATGTTGTAAAACCGAGTACAGATTATCTACTGCTGCAATCTTATTGTCCTGCTAAATAACAAAGTATTGCAAACTGAAATGCTTGTAATATTTCTCACTCTCTCTCTCTTTCTCTACTAACAAAACAAGACTACATTTTGGATTGTCATTTGAGATAACTGAATCTAAAGGCAGAAACATTTCAGAAAGGTTTCGTGAATGGTGTTATGAATCTCTGCAATTACAAAGCTTAAGATCTGCTGGACACTCTCTGCCCTGACAAGTGTGCTTAGATTCTCTGAAACAATGAATCTCTGTACTAGGAAATAAGACAAAGAGTTTAACATCCATTGTCATCAGGACTAGGCAGCACCCATCTGGCCAGCATGCATAGTTGTCTACTTTTCCTTGCAGAGTTTCTTCATGCAGTTTTTTGGGCCAAAGCTGTGATTGTCCTTAAATTCTAGTGAGTCCAGATTTTCAAAAGAGAAATGTATTATTTCTTCTGTGTCTGGAAAAAAGAATTTGAATGTATTATGAAATTATAGTGGTCATTAAATTACCATTTTTAGAGCCTGTCTCTTCTGCAGTTAAGATATTATGTAGCAAATGTTTCCCTTCTCCATGGAATTGAACCTGTTGTCATATCCTCCCCTGGTGACTGTCCTTGGAGGAAAGAACAAGCAAAATATCTTTAACTTCCAGTGACATAATGCTTTCCATTTGAAAAATTGTCAGGATTTCCTGTATAAAACCATAGGAATGCTAAGGAGAGGTTTGCTTGGATGTATTTTTCCCAGAAAATCTCCTTTGTAAATGCTGGCTTTCAAGTCTTTGAGACCATCCATACAAAAGAGTTGGGCAGTCACAAAGCAGCTTAGGAGTTTTACATTAAAAACTGGATACTGTTCCCCAGTGGACTTGGGTCTGTGAAGATAAAGCTTATTACGACACCTGAGAGTTTACATTTGGCACTATCTCTAGGGACTGAACCTGAGCTGTCTTATCTCCTCCTTTACAGCCGTTTAGGTATTTCTGCTGTGATTGATCTGAGAAATAGGGCTCCTTGCATGACAATGGAAATGTTGTATAATATTAGTCTCCCTTGTGTTCATGCCAGGTCTGATGCCAGAAGATTTCTTGAATTTTATTTTTCCCCATGGGCTGAAAATTTCATGTGCCAGTAATAGTATTTCCTGAGAATGAAGACAGGCCCTGCCTTGGAGAATCTAACCAGATTTATCTCTTGACCTGCAAAGCTAGTAAATAAAGCCAGGTGTGAAAGTAGAATCATTCCATTCAAGTTTGAACAAGCTGCTAGCACAAAGTATTTTATTTACTTAGCACCTTTCCTACATTTGCAAGGCAACAACTGTTCCATGGAGTTAGAAACCTGCCAAAGATTGTGAAGCTTTTGTTTACATGGAACTTCCTAGCTTCAAGATGCTAACAAAAAGTTAGAGGGATTTAAGGCTCCTTCACTCTGAAAAGCTATAAGGATTTAAGAGTCCTTTCACTCATCCATAGAAATAGGCAATACACCTCTAATACTGGTACTTCAAGTGCTTGAATGGGAACCATTGCAAGAATTTTTATGATTATGTGTTGTGCAAATATTATTTGCAGCTTTGCCTAAAAATCACTTTTTCCCCCCGTATAAATCACATACAAACGTATGATTTTAAAAATACTTCTTGGCATTGTTGTTGCCATTGATACAGCTACATAAATTTAGAGGTTTTATTTAGTCTGCTTGTTTTTCTTTAAGTTCTATATTTTTGTATCTGAACATTACGTTCCAACAAGTGATTTTTTTAAGCTTCTTCACCTTTGTTTAGAAACTATATTGGGCAATGTATTTTATATAAAGCCCAGAAAATCTCTTATCTCTCAGATAAAATGTCCCTGAAATAGGGGCAGCTACCTTAAAAAGTCTTCTCCATCATTAGTAGGTATACTCATTCGTCCTGTTGCTAATCAAAAACTCACTGGTCTTAGCTCTAGTCCACAGTTGAACCGTGTGTGCTTCCCCTTTGATAAAATACGCAAAGTGGTCACAGGGACAGTGGTCAGCAGGACAGAACAGCTGTTCAGCTAATTCTCTGGTGTTGAATCTGTTCTGGAAATAACTGCACGCAGAATATATTTTATTCACTGTTTATTAGGTGTTGCTAGAACTCCCATTGTTGCCAGCTCCCACTGGCAAAGCCTGTGTAGCTGTGTAGATGGATGTAGCTGAGACACCTGATAAATCAGGGGTTGTTTATCCCCTTTGTTTAATCCACCAATAATAAATATACAGGCTCTTGCACAGTAGGAGGAGAGTTAGTGGCAATTTCTTGTAGCCTTTTTGTATTTGCCTGCTAACCATAAATTATTAATTCTTGTCCTTTAAAGAGTAATTTCCCTGCTCCATTTCAAGGTACATTACATATCTATAATTACATATAATTTCTAGAACTGCAAAATTTGAAGTTACAGGATGAATTACAAGAATCTACTGCAATAGGAGGGCATTGAGAAATAGATATGTATCTCCAATGTTAATCCATTTAAATATGATATCCCCATGTCAGAGACAACTGATGACAGAGATGAAGTTATGTTGCATATTACATAGAAAAACTGTCCAAAGGCTGTGTTTTTTTCAAGAAGCATTAGGTAGTAAGCTTGCATAACATGTGACAAGCAAAGATATATGAAGTTTTAGATGCAAAACACAATCAAAACAACTGATATATTTTAAAAGTCTCAATGGCAGTACAATAGAAGAATTTTCAGGGTCTACAGAAGTTCTGCTGAAGTTGTGGGGAGCCTATAAGCTGTGGGGACTCTTATGGTTTGAGCAGTCAGGTTCTTCATGGACTTGGAACTGAGATAATGGGGTGAGGTTTGGGTTTCTTTGTTTTGCCCTCTATTGGAATGGGTTGTTTAGTAGAAGAATGTAGTAAAGTGATTCTAGAATGCAGATAAATAGGGCTGTGGGAATGAGCAACTGAAATAATGGTAAATATGTAGATTAAGGGATATTCTATTGTTTGATTTTGTAAGCATTAAAATGAAGCAAGCATGGAAGTCATAATCCAGAAATAGATCTATAAAAAGTACTAGTTTTGTTTATTTCTTATAAAGCATGAACTTATAACAGTGAGCAGAAAATTCCACATTAGGCTCAAGAGTGTCACCATAACAGTCTGCACAGGTAGCCCAGCAGTTTACACAGCTGATCAGGGCACTCTTTGCAGACTTTGTACATTCCCTAGGGGAAAAAAAATTCAAGGATAAGAAGAATTTGAAGATGTTTTTAAAAAGTTGAAGCAGACCAGATGGAATAAGAAAGTTTCTTGTTCTCATTTTACAACTGAATTTCTGAGGCCCATAATAGTTGATTGACTTGTCTAGAATCACACACAGCAGTTGTATTAAGACTAGTAAAGAAATTCAGGTAGTCTTTGTCTATTATCAGTTCTTTAGTACATCTCCCTTCTGTGAAATTAATTCCAAAAATTTTCTTTAATGCTTCATTTATGTAAAGGATCAAGACTGTATTGGAGAGACAAAATAGAGTTGACAGTTTGAAAATGAAGTAATCAACCTTGTTTCCCCTTTGTTTGTACTTTGGAATTAGGTGTAATTATAGATTAATAAGTTTCAATAAATGCCTAGAATGTACCTGTTGAGGACACCTGTATGAAGAATTCTGAAGTCCACGTTTGCATCCAATAGGTCCTTCTTGGAAAGTTATTTTGTAACTTTGAATGTGACTTTGATTAATTAAAATTTGATTTACAGCATTGCAGTCATGTGAAATAATGTCCTGACTCAGGAGGTTACCAAAACCCATCATTTCATGTAGTTACGACTAGATACATACTTGTCTTCTTTGAAATTGTCATTTGTATAAGTATTCTGAGCATCTTTTATTACCATACTAATATGTTTTCTTTTCTACTTTCATGTCTCTTTTTCAACTCTGAAAAAAATCAGTGTATTTATCAGTCAGTAACAGACCATTCCAATTTAAGCAATCCAAACTCAATAAATATCTAAGAGACCTGCTCTGTCTAATTTCTAACAAAAATTGAAGTATTGTGTTCAGAGCTGTATCTCTGCATAATCATTTAATTTTAGAGCTGGTTTGGAATTGTTAGAATTAAAAAAAAAAAAAAAAAGCAGTGTAAAAATAATATCTCTTTTTTTTTCTTTCTCTGTACACCTTTTTTAATCCTAAATCCCCAATCATTCGATGCGGATTTTGAAGCATTTGAATCCTAGGTTAAAAATAACTCCCATGTGTTCCTTTCTCAATGCAGCAGCGAACTTCGATCTATATAAAAATAAGTTTTGTATTTAATTTTCAAGGCATTGAAATTCTATAGTAGAACTGTGTAATGTGAATTATGCTTAAATTACATTTCTTTCATTCAGAAACATCAGTCTAAATGCTGCCGATAACCAATATGCTTTTGGCACCTTTCACTGTAGTGTAGAACTTACTTTCTGGATTACAGATAGGAAGACTTTATTCTCTGAAATGTAGAGGTGTGGAAAAGGAATAATTCAGCTTCAAACAAGCTGGAAATCTGACTAATACAGAAGAGGAATAATAGAGTTGTAGCACAGTGCTAGCTCAATTCACTGAGCTTGATCCCTTCTCAGAGTAGGCAGTCCAGCTGTTCTATATTAAAGAAAGCAATATTAATTGTAAGAACTGGAGAAAGCTTTTGGATTATAACTGTAATTGGAGTAATTTTGTAAAATTCATTAGCAGGATGATCTCATTTGTACAAATGGGAAAAGTATCACTGGTAAAATTCTGTCAGGTTTCCATTGACCCAGGTGCTCATAATGTGTTAATTTACATCAGAGAAACAGCAGTGTGTGGAAATTGGCCAGCAGATAGGATTTAGTTATTTTTCATTAGCACTTGGACTTTGATGAAGGGGAACAGAAAAGAGTTGTTTGACCTTTCAGTGCCTAAATTATTAAAGAGCAAATAGATTTGAGGTCTAGATGCTTGCAAATCTAATTTGTCTTGTGGAGTAAGGATTAAAAGACATTTTGAGTTTGAAATTGCTCCAGTCAACTTATTTCTTTCTTTAAAGTATCTTAAAATGAGTAGATGGCAGGCATCTAATAGGTATACAGGGAATAGTGCATGTAGTGTAACTAAATAGGGATTTACCACAGGAAAAGGAGCGTTTTAATGACAGATTTGTTTCTAAAATGTCTACTGTCTTTAGCTTTAATCACTGAGTGAAAAATAAGGAGAATCCTCATTTCAGCCAGTACTGAATTATCATATTATCGCATCTGGTGTGAAGTCCCTCTTATATTAAGGCCTGCTGCAAGAAAGAAGTAACTTATTTTTACTGTCCATCATCTTTTAGTGAAATGGAGGGATTCTTACATTTGCTGCAGTATTAGGCAAGTGTGTCCAGCTTCACTACCTTGCAAGAATAAATGTTTACATCACCTTCTGCATTTTTTTTCCCTATACTCCATTTAAATTCACAAGTGGTATTTATTGTAGATTCGCTGCAAATTAATAGTTAGAGGAGGAGGCATCGTGCTGTCTTCAAAGTACCTTGGAATCTCGGTTCTAAGCAACTCTATTTTGTTCTAGAAAATTAATTGTGAAAACCATGTCAAAAATTGATTTGTAAGAAAAACCCAAGATTTTAATGTAGATATTCCATGGCTAGTTTTTTACAAATCACTTCCCACAGGATCAAAGAAAGATTGCTGTGGATTGACCTTCATTTACTACACAGCATGGAATTAATCAACTAATGTGAAAATATTTCTGTTTGTTATGAAGACTTTGTTGCACAGAGCTGCAAAATGTACAGACAGAGCCCTTCAAATGAACCCTCAAGACATTTCTATGTCCCTGGCTGTAGTAAATTTATGCATTGTTAGATTTCTGTGCGAAGTTCAGCATTAAATTAAAACATTTAAATTCGGGTGTCCACTTCTAAATGTCTACATGTGAGTATTTAGTTATTGTAATCAGTGGAGTCTGAGAAGCAATTAGGTTGACCCAAAAGTAGACGCCTTCTTTTTGCTCGGTTCTCTGAGAGCTGTAGATGTGTAGACATCTTCATGAAGGCAGATAGGTTTAAGTGTGTTAACGTTGAACTAAAGCTCCACCATGCTGAAAGTCTAAATCAGGCAGAAGAAGAGCATTCTCAGTGTTAACTTCCTGGGCATTTTTTGTTAGCATAGGAGTCCAGCATCTCCTACTGGAGATGCTAGGTCTTAAAAACTAAGTCATCAGGGTCTGGCACATGATCAGCAAGTTTGGTAAAAACCCCCTAAGATGGTCAAGAAAATTGGTGTTTTCTGCCCCTTGGTGATATTTGACTATGGAGACTCAGAAGATGTTAAGTGGTGATTTCATAAAATCATAGAATGGGTTGGGTTGGAAGGGACTTTTAAAGATCATCTAGTCCAACCCCATTATGTGGTCAAGGGAAACCTTTCCTAGACCAGGTTTCTTACAGCACCATCCCTCCTGTCATTGAACAGTTCATCCCTTTATTTCTAAACCAGATTTGCCTTTGGAAGGGAAGTAGCCTTAGCTGTGCAGGGATATGACTAAGCCAATAAATAAACCCTGTTGGGTCCAGATTGAGGTAGTCCTGTAGAAGCTCAGCCCACGTGTCCCTGTACTTTGTGCAGAATCTTCTGTAAATATAATTTTCTACCTACAGATGATGGAAGAGTACCATGTCAGAAGATTCTGTGGATATTTCATCTTTAAGAAACTTCTGGTGCAGAGATTGCTGTTTTTTTATGAACTCTCAACTTGAAAGATCATAAATTGTTAGTGGATGTAGATGATATGCAAAAATGTGGACACGTTGCCACTTTGACATCAATTATCTAGACTGACTTGTTTACTGGGATTCAAGATTCCAGGAGACAAATACTGATTAAGAACCACTGGTCCCCAGTGAAGCAATAAACTTGTAAGCCAGTCCTCTTTAGAGGCATGGACTTCCCACATCACGAATTTAAAAGCACTGACTCAGTCTTTTACAGCAACTGCAAGGGTATAATGATTACACTGTTTGCATATACAGCAGAAATTGCAATTTCTTTGTTCCTGTTTGAATGTCCATAGCACCTTTACAGTGCAGAGGGATGGACTGTTCTCTGTAGGTCCCAGTACAGCAGAGACTGCAAGTGCAAGCTGACCTGCTTTGCAGAATGCAGAAACTGAAAAATATGGTTATCTATAAGATGTGAAAAAGTGCTTTGCTAGGTGATAATTTCCATCAAAAAGAGTTTTATACTTCCTCAGCAATAGTCAATATGCCACTGAAATTTTACTTTGTGCTTTTATAAATAGTTACTGTGTCAACAGTTAAGCATGAATCTATTCCACAAATTTATACACCTGAATATTAAAATTACATTTTCTTCCTGCATTCTTTGCTTTTAGCAGTTCGTTTTTTCCAGTAAATATTGGTATACTATTATGGTTTTAGGATTGGTTTTAGATTGGTTTTAGTTTGACTGGTCAAGTTTTAAAATAACCACCGTTTCTTTTCTTCTTTTCTTCTTAAAATTTTTCTTCTTAAAATAACCACCGTTCTTTCCTTTCTACACTTTCAGTGTCTATCAAATCGTTGTTGAGGAGGAGCGCCCACGGAGGACCAAAAAGACAACTGAAATCCTGAAGTGTTACCCAGTGCCCATTCATTTCCAGAATGCCTCACTCTTGAATTCCCAGTACTACTTTGCTGCAGAGATTCCAGCCAATGGTTTACTAGCTGCTCAGCCTTTTACTATTGGTGATAACAAAACCTACAGTGGTTTTTGGAATACTCCTCTTCTTCCTCATAAGAGCTACAGCATCTATTTTCAAGCTGCTAGCAGAGCCAATGGGGTAAGTCTTGCAACAGGCATGATTTTATACAGTGTTTGTGTGTAAATAAATGATTGCCATCAACTAGCAGGATGCCCAATTTAGTTGCTAATGAGAAAATGAAGTAACCGTGGAATTTAACACACTGAGTTTAAAAAATAGCAGTTTTCATAACACAATATTGCTTAATGATTAAAGGTTACAGGAAAGAGGAGAGGAAAACCACACATTTTGTCAGTAGTGAAAAGGCAAAGTAGTATGTTGAGATTCTGTCTTATTTGCTAAAAGCTGTCCAATGACTGTGTTTGACTGGCTTTTTTTCTTCCTTTTTGTTTTTTTTTTTTTGGTTTGAACAAGAAAATGTTGTGATTTCTTTTGTCACGTTTAAGCCAAACATGATTGTGGATTTTAGCACATCTGTCTTGGTGTGTCCAGTCTTGTTACCTTAACTTGTAACATCTTGATCTCCCTTTCTTATTTGGTTGCCCTGATTGAATTAGAAATCACTTTTTTTTTTTTTTTTTGTCCCTTTCTGCAAACAAAAAGAAGAAGAAAAAGAAGTAGATGGAACTGAAATGAAAAGTGTGTAAAAAGATCCTCACAGATCATGTTTCATCAGACTAATTCTTCCTGGAATTGTTTTCCATTTCCTGGGCAGACCTACCCAGAGCCCTTCAATTCTTGATAAGTTTTGGCTGTCTGTGCTGACAGCCTGGAAATGTTTTCTGCCAGAAACCATAATGGTCCCTCATTCACAGTGCACCGACAGTGCAGAAATGTGAAACACCATTGATTATTTTTTCTTTCTAAAATTGTCTAACATGATGCCTCAAACTATACTTTCTGTAAGAAAAAGAAAAATCTCCCAAGGTCATTATGTTGCCAGAGTTAAAAAGCTGAACACTTGCCTGTGCTCCTGCGTGTATCTTTAACATTTTCTACTTTTAGAGGAATCCTAAGTGAAATGTTTATGTACCATACTCAAGCAGTATTTGTCCATATTATGAATGCACTTTGGAGTTAGCTAAGAAGCAGTTAAATATGGAATGAGGCGCATTCTGCTCAGGCATTTTATCAGTACTTTTAAGAATAGAATCATGGATGACTTTCTCTGTTTAGAAACACAAGATGTGACCTTTTTCCTCTTTATTTGACACAGGAAACTAAAATCGACTGCGTCAGGGTAGCCACAAAAGGTATGTTTGTATTATGTCATGTATTTTGTACTTCAGCTTGTTGACCTTCCCCCTCACATGGTGTTTGGAAACTTCCAGAAGTGTTTATATTGCTAAAACAGATCACAAAACATATTATAGAATGTTCATAGATTCATTTGCATCCTTAGCTGAGATTTAGGAAATTTGTTTGTTTGTTTGTTTTTAATCATTAATGTATTAATTACTTTTCATTGTCTGCTTGAACACAGGGCTTTTAAAATCTATTCTGTGGGTTTTTATATGATCTCAAAATAAATATTTTCTATTTACATACATATATATATATGTATATATATAGTAGAGTTGTAAAATTGCCAATTGCAGAGTACATACTAGCTGCTTATGCATCCGTAGTAAAAAATTGCCACTTACTTGTTAGCAATTACCTTTACTTAATTGCTGTATAAAAGAGAAGTGGAGAAATCATGTTCTTCATATTTAATGAGACAGGTGAGCTATATTTACTCGACTGTTAGCACATGATACTACCATTTGTGAGACAAATATGTATAATGGAGGCAATACTGGCTATAGGTTTTGTCTCCAAACAAGGGAAGATAAACACACTGCTGATCTGTTTATCTTTGGGGGCTAGATCTGTCTTTGTAGTCTCATCTTTTTAGTACCTTTAGCTGGTGGCAACTTAAAAGCCTGAAAAAGAAGTGGTAGAATTGTACAATTTACTTGCAGATTGTAGTAGGGGAACGGGAAAGAGCATGCTGCTGTGAGTAGGAACAGGAAATACCAGCTGACAGTTTGGGCACCTGGCAAGAGCATGAAACAAAAACTGCTTCATCCCTATACCACTGCACCTTGCAGGAGATCACGCTTGTCTCAGTGACTATCCCTAATGGAACTGGTTCCACCATGATTTCCTTTACATGTAGACTTCCAAATTCCATCACCACCTCTAAATCTAAATGGGGTGGATGAGAATGTCATTACTTAAAAGTAACAGAAGTGTTAGCATAAAGTTGCCGCCGTTGGAAGTTTGGATACTCCCTGCTATGACAAATACGTTTTTCTGCTTCTTCGAACTGATTCCTGGCTTCTTTTCCAAACCAAAGAAAGTAGTTTCAATTTTAATTTACTGACTGCTTACTAAACCATAGAAACCTTTCAAATACCTGAACTCAACCCAAATATAATACAGATAAGAGATTAATTCCAGATGCAAGTGAAATTCTGTATTGTTTTCAAGTAGCTTCAGATATCAGGAGTGAACTACGTTACATCAGAAATCAGATTATTAGAGGAATGGATTTTAAATTTTTTTAAGATTTATATTCCTAATCACTAATGGCTGTTCAACTATTTAAATTACTTGACTGACTGAAAATTTTTACTCTCATTTGAGAAGTGAGGGTGACTTTGTGGATTGGAATAGCTCCCATAGCAACAAGCTACTTTGAGCTAACCCATTTGGCAATGGAGATGTGAGAAATGCAGCTTTTATTTTAAACAAATCTCCCTACATTCCTGTTTTGAAAGCATGTTTCAGTTTTTTTAATAATAAAATAATTTTAGAGGTTGTGAGGATTTCTTTTTTTTTTTAAACCAGAGGTATCCTTGATGATATTTGTAGTCCCTGGTGCAAAATTTTCTTGGGGGGCTACAGTAAAGCACTGATTTCTATTATTTTAAACTGAATGCTTGTATTATATTTTTAATCTGTATTAATTTTAGAAAAATAAATGGAGACCATGACATATTTTAATATGCTGTTAAAAGTAGTTATCTGCACAGATGTTTTCCCTTTGGATCTAACAGAGATACTGAAAGGAAGAGCAGAATTCTGTGCCCTCTCTGGACCTCTCACATATGGGTTAGAAAAAAAACAGCAAAAATGCTCTGTCTGTAGATCAGAAATCACTGTACATACGTAGAAGACATAAAATTGTCCTCTCCCGTTCTCCTCTCCTTCTGTTCATCCCCCACGAACAGCTCAGTACAGCTCAATACATCCATGTTGTTTGTATCCCAGTAAGCAATGGCTGCTCTGACCACTCTGTCAGATTTCTCAGATTTGCACCATTTTCCACTGAGCTTTGCGACTACAAAAGGGACCTTTAACTACTACTAGACAGTAAGCTACTTAAGCTCTATGTGCTTGTTATGTCCATCTATTTGTGTGTAGTGCTCGTGAAAATAAGATTGCCCTCCAGTACTACATCTAGTTTTCGCAAACTAGTAACATTCCTGAAATACTCATAATCTGGACTTCTCTTATCTTCAGAAGTTCAGTTTGGTGGTTTTTAAAGCTAGAGGAAGTGCTTTAGGCCATTCGTGTATAAAACTTGTGCAAGCTTCTTTTGAAGTAAGGTCTGATCCTTGAAATACCACAGCCTTGTGTAGGCCATTGGAATCAGTAGACACACTGTAGATTTTACTATGTATGTGAGAAACCATTTCCTTTCACAGAATCACTGAATATTCTGAATTGCAAGGGATCATCAAATCCAGCTCTTAAGTGAATGGCCCATATGGGGATTGAACCCACAACCCTGGTGTTCTTAGCACCATGCCAGGCCCTAATCTAGTCATTTATGTACCTAATTTTGCACACAAAGAATTATCTCATTGACTACTTCACAACTATTCCATCTTAAAGTAGACTTGTAAGTATTTTAGTGGATATAGGCCTGTGCCATTCCTAGGATCAAGGACACATCCTAGGATCAAGGTTACTCAGGGCAACTTTCAAGCTGCTCCACTGAGCCAGCTGAGATTGGCCAAGCCACTTCATTGTGGTTAGCCTGTTTGAAGTCTGCCCTGAGGACCAATATGAGGGTTCAGAACACGTCACGAGCAGAGCTATGTCACTTGATAGTTATATTTCCTTTAATTATCTCAGCTCTAGATAATAAAGTTGTTGGTACCTTTAAGACCTTCTTAAGATCATTGAGGGTTGGTTTTATCATTGCCATGCAGTGTTCATTCCGTAGCCTACCATACACTTTTAAAATTTTTGTTAAAAATGCATAACCATAATATGAATATAATGTTCATGTCCCAAATCCAGCAGAACTGTTCTGTACCATGAATACACCTTTCTCTCCCATTGATGTTAGCAGGAGTAATGCATGTGTTTTACTGTCAAGCATGTGCTCAGTTGGCAGACACTAAGCCTTGTTGCTGTATTAGAGACCAAGTGTGCCATTTAGCTTATTATCATATTGACAGGTTTCCTGTCAGAACAGTACAGCCTGTCTTCAGAAAAGTGCAGCCTACTTCTACTGGGTCAAATGCATGTCTGGGGTCAGTAGCTAGATAATACTTTCTCATTACATCAAGTGTATTTTAAACAACCTCAATTTGTACCCTTTTAAAAATGATCTTGTTTTATGACCATTACATTTTTACAAATGAAACCTCTGTTAAATGTGTTGTTTTAGAGATCATATAAAAATCCTGATTGCGGTGATTACAGGTATAAATTAGGATGAGAATGTTTGATTTTGTAGAGCTGAAATTTCTCCTTCTGCTTCTGATGAAGTCAAAGGAAGCCTTTGCCACTGACTTTGTCAGTAGAAGGATCATACAGCACATTATTATGATGTAGGGTCTCCTGATCTCAGTTTTCTGTAGAGAAAGGCTTCTGGGACCTCTGTGACTATTTGGTGTATATACAAATAGGGAGACTGCAGGGTTTCCACTCCCATTATTTTTGACAAGATAATTAAACAAACAAACAAACAAAAATCAGGAATAGCTTTTTGTACCAGTGGTAATAAAGGTTGTCATATATTGCTTGAAATACGGCTTTCATATTCCTACTCTTTCTTCAAGCTAAATGACTGTAAAATCTCAACAGACTAAGTTGAAAACATTCCAAAACTCCTCCAAGTTTATTACTATCAACTTTGTGGTGGTTTGTGATTTGTATTAAGACTATATTTCCTGATACGACTTACAGCACTGTCTGGATAGAAACATCTTGATTATCTCTTAGGAATGCAGTTCTCAAGAGGGAAGCATCATTGTTCTAATTTTGCAATATTAGAAGGCTTTCATTAATTATGAGAGAGAAAAGGATATTATAATATTTTAAATCCAATAGCAACAGTACTCTAGAAGCTACTATCAACACTGCATTTCAATGTTGCAGAGGGATATTTCAAAATATTATGCAGCAGCAGTTTTGAGTTTAATTGTCTGCAGATGGTAGATGATCTATTTTCCTCTCTTGCTGCCACATTTCTAATAGCACCCAGGCTGTTCTATGTAAATGAGTGATCTTTCATATAATTTTGTCCTTAATTTTCCAATATTTTTTCTTTGCATCATTCTCCAGCTGCATCATGTTGGATCTGACCTTTTAATTTTTTTTATATTCCTTAATATATATGTATCACAGCGTGCTTAACCATTTAGAGGCTATCATAGAACTGCTGGAAAACAAAGAAATAACAGATTTTATTAATGCGAGCCATGGTAATACTTTTCTGTAGCAGACAGTGGTTGCTATAACTCTTGTCAGAAAAGTCTGGATATTTCAGGGCACAAACAAGTCAGGGTTTTCAGCTATTTCTTGTGAACTTGAAACTCAGATCTTGGACAGTTACACACACAACTAATTAAAAGTGTGCACCTCTCAGGAGTCATTCTCTGTATGCTGGGCATTAAGTATATGTGTAGGGTGTGCATTTTAGAGCAATGACCCAAGTGGGTACAAGAAAAAATCAATCTTAACCAGCTCAAAAATGTTTTGCATAAATATTTGCTTTTAAAAATCGTAGGGAAAATGTAGTATTATGAAATAGGAAAATAAAAATGAAACTAGCTCAAATTACTTGGAGAAGTTCATATTAGAGTGATCTGAATAATCAGCTTGTTTTCAGTTAGAAATCTTACTATTGTGACTAGGAGAGCTGAAGAGTTTCCAGTTTTCTCAAATGCAGTAAATAATGTGTTTTGAGTCCTTTTCCTGAATGAAAGTCACACGCGACAGCTTATTAATTTGCAGAATAACCGCACTAACAACTGAAGATTAAAAGGAACTTGTGGGTGTGTTTTGGATTTTATTTGTAAAGTTCAGACAATAAACGACTGACCAAGATTCTTCTTGCTGGCATAGCTTCAGTCTGGCTTTTTTTTCCCTCATGCATGCTGACCTGGAACTCTTCCTTTGCCTTAGCTGCGATAATCGTGACTCAGCTTACAACACCATACATTCGCATCGCCCCTGCTGCAGGCGACGACCAGCTAACAGGTCAGATGTTCAACTACAGACAAGTCATCATGCCCATTCTGTCTCTTCTTCTTTGGCTCCTTTTCCCTGACAGCGTCTTCCTTCTCAGTTTCCTGTGTTAGAAGTTTCTTTCTGTTCATAATCTTCAGCTCCATTAAATTCAGTGGTGTGCTTGGCACCGAAACTTAAACATACGTCCCTGTACGTACGACTCCGCTGCATGTGCTCATTGTGTGTGTGATCTGTGTTCCTTCAAGCCTGATGTTGTAAAGAGATCTCATCTTGCTCCATCCATAAATTAAATGAAAGTTTGAATATAGATATATATCTGTGTGCCTCTTTTTTTATTTTTCTCTATTATTACATCAAGACACTAGAATTTCTGAATAATTTAGGCTCGAGAGTTGCATGTGCAGGTTATGACAAAGATCTAGTATTAGTGGATTCAGGTTTCTTTCTGTATGATGGTAGGAAGGTCATGTTTTCTGGCAAAATGTCAATATGAAAGAAATTTAAAAAAAATAAAATAGATTCCTTTTAATTATGTCATACATGAGTTCTAGGATTAAAATAAAACAACCTAGCATGTGACATATGAGAATGAGCAAGACAGAAGGATTTAAAATCTAATTGTCAGTACTGATGTGGAACCATTATTAGGCTGTATGTGGCTTGAGGGATGGCTCAGAATGTGCCAGAAAACCTTTATGAACCTGGGAAAATGATGGATTTTGTCAGAAAAGGAACTCATGCCTAAAACCTTCCAGGGATTTGCAAACATTTTTATTTTCAAACAGAACCAAAGAGCATTAAAACTCAAGAACCTGAAGTGATGAAATATCTAATGGGAGAAGTAAACCTATTCCATCAGTTTTTAGTGTATGATAAATGCTTTTTTGAAGAATACTGGCATAGTTCCTTGGGAAACAACGTTGTTACCATATCTTGATACCAGGGTGTCTAAGAAACAAGTTCAGATGTCTGGTATCTGGGTACTGCTACAGTCAATAAGAGGCAGTTAAATGATTCAGCTTAAGATAAGAGGATTAGTGACATGTCTGCTGTAGCTTTTAGTTCTGGGTTATGTGTTAAAATAACAAAGCTGAGTGATCCACAATGGCCAAGTTACCTTGTCAATCAAGACAAAATTGCTGCATGTATACTTTTATTTTTTATTTTAATAACATATGAACTAATTAGAATAACATACTTACATGATGCCATTAAGTAGCTTGTTCTTGTTACTGCTGCTTATCAGAAACTGTGTCTACATACATTTTTATACCTCAGTTATTTTTTTACTTGACAATTCAAATAAAGCATTGAAGAGACAGGATCTCTTCCATATCCTTGAACTTCAACAGGCTTTGGTTTCTTCATCACAGGATTCAAATAAGCTTCTATAATTTTTCCATGTGGAAATTGAAATGTTTTTCTTCTCATGTTTTGTTTTTTTTAATTGTTTCAATGCAAAACTGGGTAGCTGTAGGTAACACTCAAGGCATGCATGTTCCACAAGAAGATGGCTACAGTACTTAACAGAGAGAGAAAAGAGATGGCTAGCGTAGGATAGCTGGCAAAGTTTTTATTTCTTTGCTTTTCCACTGATGGCAATGGCAGTCTGTGGTTGTCTGTCAGCTCTGTGAATTTTGTTTCCTTTTTCTTGAAAAGAAAATAAAAATGTTCTACCAGAATCTAATTTTGTAGTGAAAAATAAAGTATCAGATTATAGCTGCGAACAGCATCTAGAGCTATGTGTGAAATTTATTAGGAAGCCTTTGAAATACCCTCGTCATCTTCCAAACCGCATCTCATGTTTGAAAGACTCTGTGCTTTCAAGAAACATCTTCCTCCTCGTTTGCCACAACTGCAGTAATTGAGAAAAGAAGCCTCACCCAGCCCACATGGCATGTCCCATGACAGCAACAGGAATTCCTGTTTTTCTAGGGAGGCATCCTGTCTAGGGGTCCTTAGGGCAGGCTTTTCAACTTCAGGGCAGTAGAGCAGCAATGGGATCTGCAGTATCCATGAGAAGCACAGAGGTTTTCTTAATGGAGGTTTGAAGAAACTGGACCACACATGAGGAAGCTGGGAGTGATGCACATTGTCCCCATATTTTTCTCCTGTAAACTTCAAGACAGTGGAGAGGATTTACATGTAAAAGGATTTGTTTATGTGAAAGTATAGGGCTGTCTCTAACTGTAGTTACCACAAGCCCTACAGCTGTAACTGTTAAATGTCACTTAGCATTTTCTGTTCAGTGCTTTTTCCTCACTTCTTTGCTCAGAACCAAAGTAATTACATTTGAGATCAAGAAATTACTTTCATCTTTTAGCATTTGAGGAGATCCATAAGCGGCAGTGGGAAGGTCAAGGATGGCATTTTCGGTTTCTTTACATTGGAAGTTGATGCTTCGTGCATAATGAAAATTTAAAATCTTGGCTGCCTTCCTGAATATCGTTACCAAATTTGAAAGGTCTTCCTCTTCACAAATATCATAATACAGCTCAGCTTTCAAGCCAATTCTACTTGAACTCATTTCCTCCATCCTCGTCATCAACTCATCTTGCCTCTTACTGGTGCAGTTTATAAACAATGCATTATTAATTTCTCTTTGTCCTTCTTTCTCCTTCCCTTTTCCTATAAAAATTTCCATTTTATAGAATTACCGGCTAGTTGCCCTAAATATCTTGACAGCCACTCAGGGTTGCCTTTGCAGCCGGTAGCAAAGAGAACTTTTCTTTGCAGTTGCACTTAAATACCTACAGTGTAGTTGTCCTTGAGTTACAGCATAAAATAACCTAGTGTAAAAGCAACTGTGTGATGTTGACTCTTAGAGCCCAAAACTGGGAAGTTAGTGTTGTTAGTCAACATTATTATCAGTGACCCAATAACTAAGTAGCTAAGGAATTCAAATTTGGGGCTTAGTGTTTAGCATTGAGTGTTAACTTACAAAAAGTAACTAACTTGAAATCCACTCAATTGATCCTGTCCTTCTACAGACAGGGAGAATATCTATCTTATGCCTGTCTGTGAGGAAAAAAGATTATGTATACATGAAGCATAGTAGTACTCATGATACTGTCTCCAGGTTTTCATAACAAATATAGTTTAACATACAGTTGAAATCATGTAGAGTGTTATCAAAAAACTTATCACATACAAATGCGACTGTATGATCTTAACTTCAAAGCTGAGTAACAAATCCATCTTTTTGAGAAAGACTGAAATAATTTGCAGTTTGTTTCAGTATTTTGTAAGAGACACTTCATCTAATAGGTTTAAATTGGCCATATTTGGTATTCACTTGGCCCTCATATATTTTGTTCTCTCTGCATTCTGATAAAATAGCATGCTTGGAATCATGATTAGGGTGTTCATTCTGTCAGGCATTTTCTTAATTGTTGAAATATGTCTGAGCTACTTGTATTTAAATTAAAGTATTTCCATTTGTGATTTAGTGGAGCAGCCACTACTTTGCTGGATATTATTAAAACTGATTTCCATAGAACACCCTTATTATGACCCATTGTTAATTACACATCCAGCTGCAAGAGAGAGCTCTGTATTGTACAATCTTTATACGTTAAATTCTTGGTGCAAATCAAATGCAGCAAGATCTGCCGGAAGTTTTGTAAAGTAACTGATACTTAACAATTGGGAAGTTGTATTTTTTTAAGATGGGGTGAAAGCTTAAAACTTAAATTATTTCTATCCTGCACGCCATAAGGTCTAGATGATCACCTTTTATAAACAAGTTAAAAGCAGTCATAAAATAATCCCAATCGGTTTCTTCTCCCTTAAAGAAGTTAGCACCATAATAAAATACACCCATTTCTTCAGATGTGCATCTGAAGATGTATTCTGTGTTCTGGGTCACATTCTGTTCTCAGCCATTCCACTGTAAAAATGAAAAAAAACAAATTGAAATCTTTGATTAAATCACAACTCCATGGAATTCTTTTATGTCAAGGGATTTACTCCAGTTTTGTACTGCATTACTGAAGACACAGTTTGTTTATTAACACAAAAATCAACAGCATAACTTTGAGAAGGAGTATTTTGCTATTTACCTCAATTGTTTTGCTTTACAGTGCATCTGAGCTACAACAACATATGCTGGATAGACATTCACATTCATTTTTTTCCCATCCTGAACCATGTAACATTGATTTAGATTTATTCTGACGTGTTAAAACTTGAAGTGGGCAATGTAGAGCCCACTATCTCCTACTTGAGACAATTTCCTAGCTGTGTCTGTAATATCCAACCTATGTGCAGACATGTCTGTCTGCAGGTTCAGTATGCTATTTTAGAAGTTTATTCTTGTCTTGATACTTCTGGACAGCATTTACATTAGTTGGAGTTGTGGATAGTTAACCAGGGGAGAATAAGCAACTGTGTGCTGTAATGTCACAGCCATACTGCAGTGCTATTGCAAAGTCAAGTGACAAGGAATGAGAATGGATCTGACTCTCAGAAGAGAAATGCTAGGTCTGTTTTTATGTGATGGCCCCAACGATTGTTGTACCAATTGTTCAAGGATTCTGGTCCTCCTGCTCAGCTAGGAAGAATGCAAAACAAGGAAATGTTCCTACTTTGTGCAGCACTGGCTGGATGCATTTCAATGGGCTGGAGTGTCACTTGTGATTTATTGCCCATTTTTGTTCTTTTATGTGTTATATTTGTCATTTTTGCAGTGACAGTTTCATCTATAAAACAGTATAGTTACAAGAAAATGTTAAGAGGATACAGGAGTGCCATGGGAGCTGCTGTTTCCTTTTCTCCCTCTTATTTCCCCTAGTACATTACAGAGTCAAATGTCAGGTTTTCTGTAAGACAGTGCAGCCAAAGCATCTATGCTTTTAAGCATAAGTACATTTTCCACAGAGCAAATGAAGAAGAGCTAAACAAGACAAAGAAGGCCTAAAAATAACACTAATAACATTTCACAAATGGTGAAATAACCCATAATATAAATACAAGCTTTTGCCATCTGTATGTCATAAAGATCCCAGCCTGATTAGAAGTCAGTTACCAGGGTGATTATATTAGTTATATTAAGTACTCCACCTAATGTTTTAAAATAATAGTTCCTTTAACATTATCTGGAAGTGGGACCCTTCCAGCTCCCCTAAATGTAGGAAAATAGGCAGGATAAACTGCAGAGGGTCATATCAGCAGTGTTCTGCTGATCATTTTGCTCTGTCATTGATGCTTCTGGTCAGCCAAGGGGGTGTGAGTTCTTCAGCTGTCCTGGCACTGCATCGCCAGAGCCAGTGTGTTACAGACCTGGGACAGGAGCAGCTGGAGGAGATCTCATGAACTAGAAAAAAGTATCAACCTTTCCCTACCCTTTAGGAAGGACAAGTAGCCTAATTAGGTATGTTTTCCAACCGGAGAAACAGTTTGTCTTTTATTCAGAGTTAAAAAGGTGGTTGTTTCAGAAGTAGTAGTCAGTCATTGCAGGAGCTGTGTTACATCCTTCAAGTACAAAACAATCTGGAAGTTTGAGTATTCCAGTACATACCTGAGGGAAAAATATGATTCCAAGTGTCTTAATATCTGCTTCATAAAGTCATCCAACTTCAATATAAGCCACTAAAGATGGGTCTGTTTTGTTCATCCTAGCTTGAAAAAAATTTGTTCTCTTACTAATGTGTAATCTCCATGCCAGGATATCTGTGAGGCTGTTTGAGGTTGGGCTGAGAGGAGAGAAAGCTTTTCTTAATCATATTACAGAAAATGGAAGCATTAAACCCAGTCACAGAAGTAATGATATGATTGAAATTATGAGAATCAATTCTTAATAAAATGAAGGAATCTCTGCCATCTATTTAGTACTGGTAACTGGTCAGTATCACACCTACTTCAAAATGTTTAAACATCAGCAATGTGCAGAGAAGCAAAAAAGCTAAAACAATGCAAAAATACCAGTAGGTAATTTTTAGAGCATAGCTGTCATACAGTGTGTTATTTCATTTCTGTATAAAAAAATATGCCTCTGACTTTTACATTTGAAAGAGAACATGTTTTGTATGTACCACAATGAAAAATTAAGGAGAGACAAGGGAAAACAAAGAAACTCAGAGATATAAGTAGAAACTAAAACACCCTGTGGATTGCAGTGTTTCCCATCTGTAGTTTTTGACTGTATTCATAAAACACTAAGCAATTTGAATTTTAAGTTGAAATAAAATGTGGGACCAGTTGTGGGTAAAATAATCTGTATTTCCTGAAATCTGCAAATCTAGTGTTTGTGCCACTGGAGAGTTTAACCAGGTTTTAAGGCAATATTATGTGGATTGCCTCTGTTTTAATGTATGGATGAGCATTCAGATATAATGCAGTTAAACAGAGTAGTGCAGCAAAGAGGAGAGTAATACTGTCAACTTTAAGCAAAAGTTACAGAACATACCATCTTGGGCAAAACAATGTTTCAGCAATTCACTCAGTTTAGTTTCCTTGAAATAACTCAAATCTTAATAAGTATCTAAGCTACATTTGTCTGTTTGGGTAACAATTCAACACTGTGCAAGCCATAACTGTAGTTATTAACAAGTTTTTAACAGCTTCTTCAGATAATATATTGAAAGTGTTCTTTTCTGCAGTAATGGGAGTTTGACTTCAAGAACCAAAGATTTTAGAGTTCTGAGAAAGGCACTCAGGTGTATCTGTGCATTTTCAAGTATTCATTTTAAAAAATTTTGAATTTTCATTTCCTTCCCTTCATCTGATTTTCTGTCAGTGCTGAGCACTAAGATGGTTTTGAGTATATAGAATATTCCCATGCAAATGAAAGTTGAGTCAAAGTTTTCCATTAAAGTCAACAGAAGCTGGTTTCCTGCATGGTTTTAAGCTGTCAAGAGGGGAAATAAGTACTATCAGATTCTGTTGAAACTTCTGAGTTCACATTGGAAGCACGAAGTGAAACAGAGGGAAAATAATAAATTCTAATCGGTCAGAGGCAAAGTATTCTGTAAACCTTTTTGAAGCAAAATAGTTGCACTTTTCAGTATGCTATCATTGATTTAGACTGCTTCTGGTTACAAGTAAATGCGTCAGTAATTAAAAGTGAAAAGATGATCTGATAATAAAAATGACTGTTCAAGGCATTCTTATTCAAAGTAGGACAAGTGAAGATTTTCCTTTAACCCTTAAAACCTCCAGGAAATAAATGAAAAACAAAATGTAAATCAGTGATAACTGTTCAGAGGAGGCTTAGTCTGTTCTTGTCCCTGTACTAGAATATTGGTGTTTTCAACATTATTTTGGTCTGAATAGTTGTTTTTTTTTATTGGCAATACTGTAAACATTTCTGAAATATGAACAAAAGAACTGCTACACTGTATTGGCACAAAGACAGATTCAGAATTCTGTGGAGTTTTATTTTCTTTGTTGTGCTTATTCTCCTTTCCAGTTCTTCTAACTGACCTTCCTGCCCCAAAATACTGTTGACTCCGAAATGCATTAAAAGAAAAAAAAAAGTTTTGATTCTTTTTTCCCACTTTTTATAAATTTATCACAAACCTATTTTTCTATTTCTTCATGCATCATTACATATATAATTCCATTTATTTGTTAGTGGAATGAACTGTGTTATACTTTCTTCCAAGGAAATATGTGCGTAATGAATTATGAGAAGTAAATTCCAAGTGTGATTGCAGTGTGAAGGGAGGTTGGTAGTGGACATCACCAGGAATGTCAGCCTCATCTGTGAGCCAGTGACAGCACAGGCCAAAACATCCATGGGTGTTCAGACTTCACACAGGGATACCTATAGTGCACTGCCCTCTGCCCCCCTCCTAATGGCAAAGTAACCAAGCCTTCACTGACTTTCCATTTGGAACTGTTCATTAGTGTTCCTCTGCTTATGTCCTTGGCTGGCAGCGAGATCAGATGTGATACAGCCTTGCACGTGTCCAGAATGGAATGACACATGAAGATGTAGACATGTGAAGAAGTCTCTGAGGGTGTCCTGCACTTTCACAATAGTTTTAAATAATTAGTGAGACAGCTCTTCAGGTGTGTTTTGTAAAAGGTTTAATAAATGAAAAATAATAAATGTTACAGAAACAAAAGGAAAAGCCAAGCACAGGTATCAGAGAATCCTTTGACACCTCACTAAGACACCCTAAAAAGCCCTTGAGGTCCTTTGTGTTGTTTCTTTAGTTCTGGATAGTCTAGGTGGGCCACCTGGTACCCTGCCCAATGAAATTTGCAACAGGCTTTGAGGTACATTTCTAAAACCCAGTCAGTGCTCCTGTGTTGCCACTGAACCAATACAAATGAAAGGGGCAGAGAACTTTCTAGTTTGGTTTCCTTATATGTTTAGGTAAGCTGAAACATTCTCCCTTATATAGAAACACCTGGTCAGTGTGGGAAATGGACTCCAACACAGATGATACCTCTTGCTTCTTATCTGTAGCTTCAGGTTGCTTTGTTCCCATGCTTGATGATCCCTTGCATTCAGGCATGGAAAATATAACAGCTGTGTTTTTCTGGGCCAAAGGCATCTAGTTCTGTAGCTGAGTTTCACCCTGAGTAGGTCAGCTCCAGAAACATTACTGTGATCTGATTTCACCTCTTCCCTGCTTGGTGAAAGCCAGCTGAGTACTAGAAAAATGTATTTTATCTCCCCTGAAGGGGGCAGAGTCCTCGTCAGTCTTGAAATACACACCCTTCCTGTTTCTAGAAAACAACTGAAGTAAATTTTCAATGGTGTCTGATATTTCTTGTCATGTCTCAGTATACTTTCAGGAGTAGATCTAGTGTTGAAAACAATCAAGAAGAGGTCTTCTTCAGCAGTAGGTGAAAGTCAAATACCCTTGGTAGGGCTGATGATAAATTGTCCACTTCTTCTATAGGGTTGGCCTGAAAGTGGTGCTCACTTGCTTAGAAAATGTATTAGGTATGGGCAGGATCAATTTGGACTGTCTGCTTTCATTTCCTTAGAGCTAATATGAGAGAGTTATTCTTCTACCCTGAGTACTGTTGGTTTGAGGTTTTGTCGAGAACCATAAAATCAAATATTTTCGCTCTAAAGGCTACCCTTGTTGTACATGATGTACCTCTATGACTTCTTGGTCACAGAAGTCAGGGCTGTAAGATGCAACTGCACTTCCAGTGATTGCAAGTGGGGCCTCTTTCACAGAACATCAGCTGGGAACAAGCCCTGCATTCAGAGTACTGGGACACCTGTAGTTTCAGCCCTTGTTGGTGCTTCTTTTCTCAGACCTCCTCATTCTTATTCAGTATGAGACCTACATGCGTACAGCTAGTTCAATGCTAGTATATTCTCATTACTCCTCAGTCAACCTTGATTAGAAATGTGTGTCTCATCATATTGGCCATTGTTGTGTTTGTGTAATCAGAAAGGAGTTGGTAAAGAAGCCCAGTTTCATCTTTCCGCAGAAGTCAAGAGGATTTCAGTTTTTATTTTAGTGGTGGGGTCTGTTTTCAGATATGCTGCCATGGCTTTTCCATTTGTTGGCATAGAGGTCTGTAATGCTCACCATTGTGGCTACTTCTTTGGCCACACATAGTGAGTACTTATAAATATGTAACCTTTTTTCTTCATAAAGTGTGTTGGGAGCACCCTTCAGGGCCCTTTGAAAACTTAAAGTTCCAAAGAATTTTATTTTTTTTTCCCTAATAAATTATTTATTTCCAAAAGGAGATAGACTGTGTCTGTATGTTTGAGACTTGTTAATAATTTCTGGTTATGGTACAGCCATTGAGTGTGCTTTAAACATCTCTTAATGATCTCAATGCTATTAAAGTGTGAGGGCTTATGCTTTTCTCCAAAATGAATGAGGGCTTCCAACTCCTTGGGTGCCCACTAGAGAGGAAAAATTTTATGAATTTTAATTATTTCTGTTTCTTTGCTTAAAAGAAAAAGGCAAAAAAGAGCTAGCAGAAAGGATGGTGGCTTTGTTTCAATGGAGAAATGAGCTGTTTATCAACACTTCCTTGTTTTAAGTCTTGTTTTTTTTAAAAAAAAACACAGTCTCCAGAAAAAATCCCATCTAAACAGTCTGGACTAAAATCCTGTTAAAAATACATTGTGATGAGACCAATAGATTGTGATGAGACCAAAAGTGAAACTGGGAACATTATTTGTTTTGGGCATGTTTTGTAAAGAATGTTATTTCTGAATACCAGAAATGCAGATGTTTAACCGAAGAAGTCTTTCTGCTCACATGCACCAACATGAATCATCCACCAGTGAGAGACACAGTTCATGTGATAGTCAGTTAAATGAGTCGTATTCATCAGTGAAATAGTTCTTTGACTGTCTTTTCATGCAGTTCTTTGTCACTTATATTTACATTTTCCTAAAGAATAACACAAACAAAATTAATAATTCATTACTATTGTTTCACAGCAGAGCTTTATTTTGATACTCTTTTCTTAACCATAGACCTTCTAACAAGCCTTTTTTTTTTCCTGTATTCAAAGAAACACCAAATAAAAATATACCAAATCAACATAGTTGTCCTAGGGAAATATAGAAAACTTTTTCTAGGAAAAGGGGATCTGTATACAGCAGTATGTATTGTGATGATGATCATAAATTGAAAAGAAAATACTCTCCTACTAAAATGTAAGTGCTTGCCCAGACTTCAAAAAAATACAGTGGTGAGCACATCATAGGAGGGAAAATCAGGCTACGTTGATTTCACCTAAATGACTCCTATGCTTAGCAAAACAGAAAGAAAACAGTCTCTGCCATTTAGAAAAAGCAGTTTATACATGAGCATTTCCAAGAGAAACCAGGAACAGAAAGGAAAAATAATGTAAAAAGAGAAATAAACAGACCTTACTCTTGCGACATTTCCAGAACTAATATATTCACGACATGGGCTAGAGAGAGAAAACTGAAAAAATGCTGATCAAAACCACCTTCTGGCACAAAGTGTACCCTGCCCAACAACACCTCATAACTTCTACCATATGGACAAAAAGCTGCAGTTTTGAAGGAGAATGAGGAGTGCTGATTGGAAAGCTAACAATGAGAATGGCAAGGGAGAACTCTCTCTCCTAGCTGGAGTTCTACCAGGAGTAATAAAACAAAGACTTTGTTAGCAGAATACATGTTGGCCAGCAGATGAGGACTGAATGCCAGTCACTTACAGTATAAACAGAAGAGCCAGGGTGGTAATTCATTTCATCTACAGATCTGTATGTGTTTTGGGTCTTCTCCAAGACAGGCTCGAATCCTGGCATCTGGAGTGAACTTGAAACTCAAATAAAAGCATCTCAGATTGGCTTGTCTCTCACAGCATTGGTAATGCTGCTGCTACAGATTTTTAAATATAAGGGTACCATTTTTTGCAGCCATGGGTGAGATGAAGGGAGAAATGCTGTTTCTGGAGGAAACAGCAGATTTTGCACTGCTGCCCTGTTGCAGTGTGTTTTGCAGTTCACGATACAGGATTCAGTTTTCTGTTGGTCATTTGACATTTATAAGGACCTACCTCTGTGAAGCACCTGGTTTCATACCAGGACAGACATACCATCATTCCTTCTTACTTTGTCGTACTGCCTTTTATCTCAGCCCTTTTCTTTGGGCAACTCTGCTTTTCCAACCTTTATGTTAATGAACCTTTATGTTGGTTCCTTCCTTGAAACACCCCAACCAACATCATCAATTAAAGCATTTGTAAGTTCCTTAAATCATTCCTGAAGATCTCTTTCTACTGTGGTACTAACTGGAAATGTTGAGTGATACCAGCTGGTTAAAAGAGCTGGAAGGATAGAACTATTTTGGTATTGCAAATGCATCTTCTTAAGGGTTTTTGCCTTCCCCTTTCACCTGTGGTTACTACACCTGCCTATTACAGCCTAGCTCAGATGGTGTGCTTTTAGTGACAAAGATTACTTAGCAGTGTGCCTGCCCTGTTCTTAGCACAGTGGGGCTCCCATTCTGATTTACGGCTTCTAGCTCCTACTATCGTACAAATAATAGAGAGTAATAATGATAGTAGCCTCTGTGATTCATGTTGTCCTTGGAGAGCGTGGGCAGAGTCTTTAAAGCCAAGTTCTCTGATCTTTTCAGTCTTCTCACTCTGTGACAGGGACAATAGTGATGGGTGTTTCAAGGAAGCATCATACCTCTCTGCCTCTCTTCTGCCTTGCACCATTTTGCATGATTCTGCCACCTAATCATGGTGCAACTGTCACACAGGGGTATAATGTTTCATTTTCCTGACTCACTCTGTGAAATAACTCAAAAGTAAGTGCTGAGATGTGATAGTCGAATCTCACTGCCTGAATAAAAAAATCACAGGGTAGTTACTAACTCAAAAGTTAGTTTCAAATTTGACTGGAAAATAGAATGATCTGAACTAACTGTATTACAACCTTAAAGCCTTGTAAGGTTAGCCATTACATCAGTCACTGAAACACCTGTGGATGAAATATAAAGGCTTACAAGTGTCTTACCAAGCAAGTACCTGTTGAGAGTGTAAAGCTGCAGAAAGGAAGTTAAAAAGGCAGAAACTACGGTCAGCTTTGAGTGGGAGGAATAAAATGAAACTGGTCTAGTTAATTAATGGAAGGGATTATTTTTTAACTCAAATAGAAAAAGAAATGTCTGGATTTTTTAAAGAAGACTTTAGACAAAACAATCTATAGCTAGTTTTTACTGGTGACAGCTTAAACTTTACCCCTCTCTTTGTAAGTCTTACCAGCAGCACCTAGACTTTTGAAACAGAATTATTTTATTGGTTATTCTATTCTGTAAAATGGTCAGTCATTTCTAAGTAGATTTTTAGGGGGAGAAAATATTGAAAAGCAAGTCCAAACTTTGCTCATTTACAAAGAGAGAAGGAGAAAGATATTTTATTCAGTTTGGTAGAGGTCCATTTCTTTTACTGGAAAACATTTTCATTTTTCTTGATAAACAAGATAGTTTTGCCTCTAAGTTAAAGGAGTGATTATTTTGCTCACATAATTCATTCACCTTAGCTTTCATTTTAGTGAAAAGTTATTCTGCTGCAACCTTTACTATCCCCAAGCTACCTGCAAGGGATTATTATTTATGAAGTTTTGCAATTGATTATTGCATGATACTTGTTCCTTCTGAGTCAGAAAGGAAAGGCAAATCTTCCACCAAAGGAAGTGGCAGAACTACAAATTTTTAAAAGAGAGTTTTTTACCCAGTATTCTAATCCATTGTGTGGAAATAGAAATTTAGTTGCACAAAGTCATTTAAGAATTCAAACTCTGGCAGACACTAATACAGCAACTAGAATATAATTCAGTTCACATTCTGAAGAGGAGGTAAGATGCCGTGAACTGGCAGAATAATGACTGAACTTCAGAGGAGATTCCAATATTAAGAAGAAGTTAATGGAATAGGTATGAGAGTAAAAACTAAGTTAAATACTGTATTTGGATGTTTCATGGGTACTACTGGGGCTTGCAAAGGGAAAAGTCATGAGTCAGGCTGGCTGAATGCCATTCTTTCTAAATGAAGGAAAAGAAACATATGTCACATTTTAAATGCTACTTTTCGGAGAGCCACAAAGAATGGGAAATCAGTCAGTAAAAGGGAAATTATAGTTGCTAAGATTAACTATAAAAGTAAATATCTAAGGGTATGGAACCAAGCAATGTTACTGTCTTCCACTGTATTCAGCACAGGAAGCCTGGGGAAATACTTTGCTGGGTTTTGCAGCACCTTAGGGTTTATCTTTAAGTGTATCTCTGTTTTTCACGTCTGGCAGGAAGCACTCTAGTTTGTTTTAATCAAGTAAAGACTTTCCAAAGTCAGCACCTTAATCTTTTTTAAACTGGCAGGAAACATCTCCTTGTCCTTTCATTTTCTAAGCAGCTCCCTTGAGCTATCCTGCACTCACTGCTCTTTAGTGACCTATTGTCTTTCTAGAGGTGCACCACAGTGTATATGTCAGTTTAGCCTTGATTCTTCTAGCTCCACTAGCCCAGACAATCTCAGAAAACAGAAGTGAGGGGGATTTTATACAAGGCTTGAAGTCAGTCATCTGTATGCAAGGGTAGAATCAAAATCTTAAAAGTAAAACAAACAAAAACCCAAATAAGTCATTAGGTCCAATGTTGTGAGGAAAATGCAGTAGGCATAGCTCAGTTGCTGGACATCAACTGAATTACCTGTTTTCATTAAATACAGACATTTTACTGGAGGCACAGAATTAGTCTTGTAGCTATATATTCTTAAAGGCTCCAGGGCAATCAAGGAAATCTAAAATTACTGTGTCAAAAAGTTGAAACAACAGTAATAAAATAAAGAAATAAACCACAAAGACTAGATCACCATGATAAAACAGTATATTGGAAACACTGTTTCTGTAATGAAAGATTCCATTTCTCTCTGTATTTTTAGCATCTGTCAGTACAGCAGAGTAACAGAGAAATCAAAGCACCCCTTTTTTAGGCTTCTAATAGTACTTTCCCACCTCTCTCTTGAAAACATACAAACAAAACCATATGCACAAATGGACAATGCAATTTATCAGGAGGCAAAATGAATTTCAGAACTACTGCCCTCCCTCCCCTTAGGCACAGCTCACCTTTCTCTCTGTGGTGCCAGTGCAATTGCCTGTGTGGATATGGGTTAAAAAGTCAGTTAAGAAGTAATTATGAGGTGAGGCAAATATTACTCGATCAACATCTACTTATCAGACAGAAACATGGAAGAAGTGACACTGCTTGTCATAGCTAATGCACTTCAGTATTTAATATTAAATGCTCTATGGTATGTTTATTAAATGCAGGAAGAGTCAGTGTTGGGGCAGAAGCTCTTGATAACAATGCTAGATGGTATGAGTTAGCAGAATTCACATAGCGCTATAAAGAATTTCAGTGGGACAAAAGCAAACTGAATGAAGAGGTAGTACCAACTCAAATTTCAGCCTTGATAAATGCTAAAATGTAAATTTGAATGGCTTTTAACTTGTAAAGGGTTCAAAGCTGAACACTGGACTAAAGAAAAACACTGCAATATGGGAGTTCAGGTGTCCTGATGCTAGGCTCTGTTCTGTTTCCTGTGTAGGCTTTCTCTGGAGATTTTTCATTAGTGGTGGATTTGCCAGCTTGTTCAGTACTCCCACCAGGAAAATGCTTTGCGTGATGGAAGGCATTTCATGAAAGTTGTGCTCCATCATATGCAGGAAACATGTGTGCTTTGAATATGGTTTTGATACTCTGTTTAGTGTAATTGTAGCTGGTTCCACTGAACTGATGACCATGAGCTGCTGAAGAGAGACATGACACTGAGATAGAACACACTAGAAAGTACTGTGAATTGTTGCCTTCATTAATTTCACTGTTTAGCACTCATATTCCCAAAACTAACATTTAGAAGCCTTAACGAAAGGAATGAAACCATAAGGAAGAAACTGTTTGTAGCAGGTCATTACTGATGGGGTAGCCTGAAGGAGATAATGAGGAATAGACTTTGGAAGGAGCCAATCTTAGAAGCAGCGTCTGAAAAGATACTACTTGCTAATGACTTAACATTCTTTCTTTCTTGGGTTTTAGATTTAAAAGAGAGCTTTGGAGTCCTTCATATTTCTTACCATTTGCATCATAGTTGATTCACTTCTTCCTATTGGCCAAGTTCAGCTCAACAGCTGCTTTTTCCATGAGCATGCTCTAGATGTCTTCTAAATATCTACTACAATTTTTAGTGCTGTGAGGAGTACAGCAGTATAGAATTTTAAAAAATTATTTGTATATGATACAGGAACATAAAAATAGAACTGTTTATTCATTCAAAGTATGAATCATCCTTTATTCATACAAAGTAAGGATTTTACCAATTCAGAAAAGTGTGTGTGTGTATTTCTGTCAAAACTAGAAATTTCTTGTCCCAAATTCTTGTGAGACTGGGCGCAGGGACAGCAAGCACATCATCTTCTCTGATTTAGCACTTACATAATGTACCTCAGCCAGAATTTTCCTAAGACCCTGTTTCCTGCAGTTGGCTCTAGATATGTTTTGATTAATGGTTATCACTGTTTCTGTCAGGTTTTTCTGGAATTCCTCTTGGCAAGGAGTTTTGAAGATGTAGGCCAAAAAAATAACTTTGGGCACTCAGAAGTATTCTTCATCTTGGAATATCCTGGTTAAAATCGGGAAGAAACGTTGAAAATGTTTTCACTCTGTTTTTCAAAAAATAGCTCTTCATGTAAATTGGCCATTAATTTGCTTCCTTTCCAGAAAGAGAAAGTGAAGAAACAAGTAAAATATGGTTGGTGCTGTCAGAATTCTCTCTGAAACCCAGATACTGATACCAGAATGTTGTCTTAAAAGATTACACTTCTCTTAGGCTTTACTCTTCCTTCTCCCTTCCCAAAAAAGCGAAAGCTGGAAAACGATCCATAAATTCCTGTGTCCATTTTATGGCATAGTCCCTCAAATGATGAATGCTGACATATTTTGATTAAAAAAAATAAATGGAAGTCCATAAAAAAATAAAATCAGCTTAGTGAATTGAATGTTGCTTCCTTAACATTTTTCACCCTGAACTCATTTAGTAGGGGAAATGGATATTTCATCAGACATGGATTTGACGTTCCATCACATTATACAGTAAACAGTACAAACGATGTTATTTTTTTTAAATGGAGAAGCTGGAGGAGCTAAGACAGTAGCTGCTGTAAGGCACTGGTTATCTCATTTAAACAGATATTAAATGTAGGTGCCAGTGGTGTGATCATCAGCTGCTTCCCACTTTGTGAATAAATTGCTTAGAAGGAGTCTTTTTTCCTACCAGATGTGACCTAGATTTAGATTTCCAAAGGCAAAAAAAAAAAAGTCTATTGTGTAAAAAAACAATTGTGGGTAAAATGCATGGTAAATGAGCTTATCTCACTTTTCCAGGTGTTTAAGCTAATATGTTATGGAATTACAGCTTCATTTATGAAAAATAATTGAGGAAAATGTTCCAGCAAATCAAATTTGGATAACGGCTTAGTATAGTTATTGTGTTGTTAGCAAGTTTCTAAATGGAAGAAAGAAAAGGGAGCCAGTACAAATAATAAAAATACAGAAATTTGTGAATCTGTTGAAGAGCCTCCTAGGAAGGGTCAGGGCTGGCAGTATTATCCCATCTTTATTGTGGTCCTGCAAAATGTCTTGGAACAATATAAAGAATTATATTCCCAACAATACATATGAAAGCAGGATTTTTTCTAAAAAGTCCCAGCATTGATATCTGTTGGCCTTGGATAAGATTAATGACATTAGTAGGTTAAGTGTATAAACATCAGAAGACTAACACCTTTATTCTTTTTCTACTTCCTCTTTTTCTTTTGTCGATTCCATAGGGGCTGCCACTCGAAAACCAGACCCAGAGCCTGAGAAGCAGACAGACCATACTGTTAAAATTGCTGGAGTCATTGCAGGCATCTTGCTGTTCGTCATTATATTTTTGGGGGTCGTGCTGGTAATGAAGAAAAGGTGAGCAATTAATGGATGTTTTCTATGTCCATATTCATATTGCATCTCCTATGGCAGTACTCAGTTTGATATTGGTCAAAGTATCCAGCCACCTCCTTACCCACAGAGAATTAATGTTTGTGTCTGTTTCATGTATAACAACTCGAGGTTAATGATTCTAGCACTTTACATCAGTACTGCATGATGGGCTCTAATAATAGGAGGGTATCTTGTCTCCACCCTATTCGACAGATCAGCTGGAAGCTAGATGTAGTTTCATTCTTGCATGTAAAAGAAATCCTTAGTCAAACAGGAACTGGAGCTAAGGTCGTTTGTGCTAAGGATGAGGCTTGTGTCGTTCTGCATAAACTTAATTCCCTGAAAACAAAGGAAAAGTATACAATGGTGCTGAATGTTTCCAAATGCTGGTTCAACACACTCATGCATTGAGATTGTTCTGCTTTGAATATCATTTGAAAACTGCTACATTATTAGAAGTGTAAGGCTTTTAAAACTGTTGTCTTTCTCAACACAGTAAGAGGTAAAATAGTAACAGGAAGATATAGCTAGGGAGGTGGCACAGATAAGGAAAAAAACACCACCCATGTGATCTTAGAAGCTTAGTCTAGATTGGGAGAAATTAATTAGCAAATAGAATTAAGGTTTTAGGTTCTATAATGAGCAATGTGAGATTTGGAGCTGTGAGAGGTGGGATTGGGAATGTGCGAGTGCTGTGTAAAGGGGCTGAGTGACAAATTCTCCTTCCTCTTCTGCCACAGTCTCCTTACTGTGTCCCATAACTCCTCACCTCTTTGCTATTCCCCTTAAATTATCGTGGTGTTTTTTCCTTTGAGAGCAATCCTGGCCTGTGATTTGACTCATCCCAACCCTGTGTGGTTTAATTGTATGTTAACTAGTTTGGCAGGTCTGAGATGGTCCAAACCCCTGCACTGCCTGAATTTCTTCCAGAATTTGAACAGTGGAGGTGCACAGCAAAGGAGGCAGCTGTCTTGACAATGCCTCAGGGCAAGCAACAGAAGTAGCTGCTTTTCAGTCTCCTTGAAGACAGAAACAGGGCCATGAGTTAGAAGGGCTCTATGGAGAGAAAGGCGAGCTGTGGCCAGGGCTGGGGGCTAGGTCATGACAAGAGATATGTAAAGCACTCAAAAGCTGCCATACAGAAGAGACTAAGACTTAAGCCCCAGGGCGAGTCTGACTGGGGCAATGGAATTGACCCAGTAACCAAGTCTGCTCAATAGAGTACAGTGTAGCAGGGTTGAAATCTGTTCTGACTTTGCAGTACTTTTTTCTTCCCACTTCCGATTTCTTGCATCATTTATACCTTCAATTTTAACAGTTGAACTCCCAAACTCCTCCCTAGGGCCAGACACAGCACTTGGCATGCAGGGACGAAGGCTTCTTGGATTTTCTGCCCAATCCTTCTTCACACAATTCATGACCAGCATTCATCATTTTCTCTGTTAAGTTCTGAGCCTCTCCTTAAGTGTTTCTGCCAAAGGTAGAATGCATTCACCCAAGGGAGACAAGTTATTCTTAATCTTGAAGGGAGCACATTGCAAAATGATCCGAATAGTTTCAAAGTGAATAAGTTGTCTGGATCTCTGGCTAAGTGAATGCTATGCCAGCTCCTGCTTAATTCTCTAAAAAAACCTCTTTGATAATCTAATTATTAGAGGCAGGAGGGCTCAGATTCTAAGTGTTTGCATTAGTGCAGAAGGATACTTGATTCTTTCTGTCTAAAACAGCAGAGTAGTTATTATTCATAGTAATTCTGTTGTTAGAGAGAAAGTGCATTATGTGAACTTCCTTGGTTTTTGGAATAAATCTGCTTGTGACAGAGATGGAACTATTGAAAATACAAGTCCAGGAGCTCTGTTGCCAAATGCACACCATTTCATTGTGTAGTACAGAAAGAATGATACCAATAACTTAAACATGTCCCAGTATGATGCTGCAGCCTTGAACAAAACAAACTGAAATGAGTTGAAGCGAATATTAAAAAGTAAAAATGGTTCATTTGTGTAACAAGATGTGACTAGGCTTTAATGAGAGTTTCAGGAGGTGGGTATATTGTGTCCCAAGTCTCTAAAGCATCTGCTTTAGCATAGAATATCTTGAATACAATTACACTCATGACTTAAGCAGAAGATGAACCGATTATTCAATAGATTGTTATTGGTGCATTAATTCACTAGGCTGCTGAGGGCCCCTATGGTTTCACCTTGGTTCAGTTACTGTGTATACATTATGCATTTGAAGAAAACGTATAAATCATGCCACAAGCTTAGTGTGACTGTAGTGGTTTTGCAGTTCTGCGATATTTTAGGCGCTACTTTGGGAAACAATCTTATCAAGCTAGTGTGCCGTTTGACTTCTGCACTTCATCATTTTGTTTCATTTACTTTATCAGGAGCTTTACTGGTGTTGTAAAGATCTGAGTGAAAAATAAAATAGCACCTTGTAATTCAGTGGCACCTTTCCCCTGAGAACCACTTTGTTCTCTGCACTATTATGTGCAGACTCTCTGGGCTACAACGGTGGGTTTCACTGCGCTGAGTCTACGTGCTTTGAAGCTTGTCTTATTTGACGTTGCCTACAGCAAAATCCCATTCACATTCCACTATCCCAAGGCATATCCCAAAGCAAATAATATGTGTTATTCATTCTTGCACAGAAAAGAGTCTTGTGTACTTGATCTCGCACCAGTAGATGAAACTGACTCGGTCTCTGGGACATCACGGTGCTCAATTAACTTAATATCAAACCATTTATTTCCATTGTCATGAGATTTGGAAAGCAGTTTTGCTTGTGTGATAACCATGACTTTGTCCAGCACATTCCTTGAATAGCCACCTCATTTCACTCAACAACCATTCTTTGCTTGATTGGTGCCAGGCACCACAGATCTTCAAAGATCAGTCTCTTGAACTTTTAGTTTAGTAGCCGAGTAGAGAAGACCAACATTCAAGGAGGTTTTCAGTGCAGTACACACGTGCTTTGGATAGGGCCATTATCAAAGCAGTATGTAAAGAGGTCGTGCAAATATTAATAGTTATTAAGCAGCTTTATTAATTTCACTATGTAATGATTTTCTGAAGTTACATCATAAACCAGAGAGATTAGGTGGCCTAGCAATTCAGTGCATGGTTTGGAGTCACTAGTGAGGGTAGAAGCATTATGGATGCTGAAGCATTTTCTGTATGGACGCTCAGCTTTTGACTGAAGTAAACCAAATTTGTAAGCTTGGTACATGGGGCAGGGGAAGCCTGTTAGTGCTTTCTTCTTTATCTTTCCACTTGGTTGTTCATAGTTCTTTATTCATTCTGTTCTATCTTTTCTTTATCTTCTAGCATTCCTGCAAAAAGGTGTTGCATAATGTAGTCTAGGAACTTGCAAGCTATTCCTAACACCAGTATGGTCATATCAATGAGATGATTCTTCTCTCTGAAGTTAGAATAATGTCAAATAGACTTTACTCTCCTCAGATATGCTCTGTACCTTTCACACAAAAATAAACACAAAGTTAGATGAAAACAATACATGTATTTCCACAAAATTGATCCCAAATAAAGTGGATTTTGAATCTGATCCTGAATTTTAAATCTTAGGCAAGGCCCAGAATTTGCTGTACTTGCATAGGATTTTATAAAAACATTAAAAATAAGGAATGCACCAAGTAACTTCATCTTTTGGTCAACTTTAGGTGGAGCAGTGAAAATGAGAGTACAGTTGCTACAACCTTTGGAAAAACGATAGCAATTAAATCAAGACTTGCATAAATTACACCCTTACTACTTTATTTTCTCCTTTCCTTTTTTTTTTTTTCTTTATATTCTATTCAAGTTAAATTTTAAAATTTTGCCTAAGTTGATAAGTTGATGGCCCAATATTTGCTTAAAAGCCCTTTATATGTCTTTGGAGCAGCTGTTTCCATTGGGGCTGCCATTTGGTTGTTGCAGTGGGAGTGCAGTAAGGAGGCAGTTACTAAAATTTTATTCCATTGGCTTCTGATTCAGTTGTAGAATGAAGTTTTTCTGATCGTAAAAAGGCTATTTTGTTTTGCCTGTTTTTAGATTCTGTTTTCAGCTCTCCATGCCTGAGCTTTCCATGAGTTTCTAATGTATGTAATTGTGGCATCTGTTTAAGTCAGGGACCTTGGTTCTTGGCAGTGGATATGGAAGGGTTTTGCACTCAGTGGAGCTGGGCTGGGAATGCATTGTTCCCATTCCCTGATAGCAAATCAGGCTGTTCAGTTATACATATACCTTTGCCAACACTTTCAAACACTTAGGATAGAAATTGAAGATAACAAGGCTGAAGGAAAATTCCAGCCTCCTCTCTCTGAACCTTGTTTTCTCCTGTAGGCCAGCTACAAAGGAGAGATGATGAAAGAAAACACTGAGGTAATGACATAGTTCCAAAAGTTTCCGTTCTGATGGGTCAGTTTTTCTGCAGCCAGGCTGCTGTGCTGGTTTGGGTAAATTTTATAGTGTAAATTCTGCAAGTGGTATTCATGGAATTAGTTTATGTCTTCAGTCCTAAAGGAGTTAAAAGTGCTTAATATTGTCACTATATGCAGAAACAGTTTGTTAACATAAAAAAATCTCACTACCAGGAAGTGACTGAAAAGCCAGGCTCATAAGAAAATTTGGCCTAAGTTGGCCAGAATCTTTGCATCAGTCTTTTTAACAGAAAAAGACTCTTCATACAAATTAATGTTTGCATTAATTATGTAGGAGGAAAAGTGGAGCTTGTCCATATTTCTTACAACAGCTAAATCCATTCAGTTATGAATGGTGCTTTAACATGTGGCCTGAAATGCTTGTGTAAAATTTGCAAGAATAAAATTTTTTTTCCTGCAGGATTTTAATGTATTCTTTTTACCTGTTTCTTTCAGTGTATGGTATTCTTGAGAATCAAAACCTTGGTGCTCTTGGTCCTCTTTTCAAGGACTTTTATATTGAAAATCTCACAACTCTGGCAATATAAAAATAACTGGAGCTTGAGACTTCCAATTTTTCTTATGTTACGCAAATTCTTAATGGGACATTTACACACAATAAAGTTCCTGGATTTTCAGCATTTTTTTCATAAGGAATAATTTATCTTTATAACATATTTGGCAGAATTCTGCATATAAGTACCAGCAGTGCTTCACTGATTAATTGTATTTATTGTTGTTGCTCAAATTATTATACATCTTTTAGAAGTATGAGAACATTTGTACTAATTACATTAAATCTCTCTCGTGGCAACATATGGCAAGAAACAGGGTTGGCAGTGTCATGAGATTCTAAATCAAAGTGAGAGAATGAATAATTCTGAAAGGAAAGGTAGGGGGAAATATAATTATGACTGAACTAGAAAACAACTACTTGCTTATAGTGCAGGTAAGTGCTTTGATAGGACTTAATCCCGTGCTCCCTATGGAATGCAAAGAACATTACAACTGTTTTGCAGCTTGCCCCTTACTCTATTCTTAGGTATCTTTTAAAACTCAACTTTAGCAGGTGTACATTTTCCAGATGTGCCATGTGATTAAATATGCAGTGTGTAGCCTCTTGTTTGAACAATACTGTTTGCATCAGAAAAATGGGAATAAAAACTGGAAAATATTTCTAACAGCATCTTCACACAAAGAAGATGAGAGAGAAAATTTGATGAAAGCCTAGTTTTCAAAGGGATGCCTGAAGCATGTAGCCAGAGGCAAGTTAACATTAGTTATAGTCCTTTGCAAGGCCTGTTTACATGTTTCCTCTGTAGTCAAAGGGCTGTATGCATGTGCTGTAAAAATTACAAATGCCTACATGGTTCCTTTCAGTCTTTTATCTTACCAACATGTGAATTCTAGTTGACATTATGCTCAGAGATGCTTCAAGATCTCCAGCCTTCTTTTAATTGCAGTCAATATATGGAATTCATTTGGGTTGAAACTTGCCCTTTCTGGAGGGTTGCAATCCTGCTTGTAGTGGTCTCATAACTGAGGGAGGGAGGGAATGATGTAAAGCAGAAGAGCGTAGCTGGAGGGCTTCTATACTTTGTGCTCACACAGAGCATGTCTAGGTGGGGTGTCTGGCTGTGCAAGAGGTTATGCAAGGCTGACTGAGCCCATATTTGTCAGGGTGGTGGTGCTGGGTCTCCCAAGTTGTTCTTTGTGGCATTCACGTGGGCAGGAATAACATGGATACAGGATCAGTTCTTATTTTTATCTCTGCCACATGTGGAAATACCACCAATATAATTTTAGCCAATAAGGATAGACTTTTTATGTGCATGACAGTAAGTATCTTTTCCTTCCCAATTTGAAAGGTTATTTAAAAGCTGAAATATTAAAAAAGCTGTGGCCATTGATTTTCCCCCTCTGGAAACAAGTCCTTTCAAAGGCAGAACTGACTGCTTTAAGTAAAAAAAGGGATTGGCTAAGATTCTACAGTGCTGTGACAGGAAGTGGAGCTACTTAAAGCGTATTCTGAAATTCTGTATTGCTAAGCTTCTAACACCATGCTAGAATTTCTATATCCTTATTCCTAGTGCAGCTGAGGTGTAATCAGAAGTGGTTTAGCACTTTAATTGGGAGTATTTTTGTGTGTAGTGTATGCAGATATGAACAGATATTAAATACTTAACATTACTTATGTACCTTAGGTGGTTTCATTTAACAGCTGGAAATGCATTACATATTGTGTTGCTCAAAATGTTATGGAGATTGGATATGTCACCTGTCTGTTCCAGAAACATTGCATGATATGTCCAGATATACATTCTTGCTATCTTTCATTTGTGTCACCAGTTCAGGTCTCAGTTTCATCTTGGTTTTTCATACATTAATATTTGACTTTTCTTTCCTTCCATTTCATCTTTTCCACCACTGCCTAATCCTTCCACCATCATGGCAGAAGAAGCTATCACTCCTACACTTACTACCTGTAAGTAACTTCTTTGTCATCAGAGACACACTTTCTGCCATGTTGTTCCATGCCTAAGTAGTGAATGCTAATACTGAAAGTTCCTTTATAAAACCATACTTTGTAAAAATTTCACCAAGATAAAAACAACATGGTCAATAATTCAATGAAATATCTAGCTTTATAAGAGTTTCTTATGTTTCATACTGTGCATTAGAGTCCTCTGAATAACTTTATGTAAAGAATTTTCTTAATTGAGAAGTAGTAGGTGTAAATATCACTACCATGTCAATGAGAAATTTTCATGCCTAAATGACTATTTTTAGAATTTATTTTGTAGTTTATTTCTCATTTGTACTGTTGAAATTCCAGCATTGGTTAGACATGTGCCAGCATTTCCATTTGTTGCTGTGTACATATTACTACTTTTTTATGAATAATGATCATGTATAAACATAATAAGTTACCATTTCTGGAATGAATTTCAAAGGAAAGAGCACTAAAAAATGAGGGCAGGATGAAGCATAACTTTCAGTAAGTAACAATTTTTTTGTTTTGATACACTCCTTAGTAATACCATTATATGCTTCTTTATTTACCCAAAGCCTCGCTTTGTTCCCAGTTGTCAGCAGGTGATGAATGAGAAGGGTTCTTCTGTGAATTTAGAAAATCCCTCTCCGGGGCTGTTCACTTTTACTTGCTTTCCAGGTACAAGGAGTACATAATAGATTAGCAAACTACTAGGGATCTTGCTTAGTTGCAAAATGAGTTGCATTTAATCTTGTCTAATCCTGTTGGCCAGCATTAAAAATCAGCTATCCAGTAGTTACCTGTTTTCTTTAAACCTCAGATTTTAAAGTCATAGGAACCTATGAGATATTTTTACATAGTTATGGAAGTTGGGGTGTTACTTAAGACAATTTTTATTACCAGTTTTTAAGTACCTATCATGGTAGCATGCTCTTGAAAGGAACACATTTCAGTAATGCTTCTATTTAGATGCCATGTGGAGTTTATCATGTTCCTTCTAGTTGCTCTTCAAACTTTTTTAATACATTTTTTCAGTTAATATTTTGAAAAAGCATCAAGCATTCGTTGATACAAATTATGGAAAAAATATTAAATGTTTTCTATATTGAAAACTTGGTCTTCAAGAAACCAAGCAGAACCATTCTTCAAATGAATTAAAGCAACTAAAATTTAAACCCCATAACTGAAATTCTGTAAGACTTCACAATATATGGAAACTGCTCTTGTGGTTAGTAATTCCAATTTCATATTGCCTTATTTGGCACTTTATGTATAGTGCAATTTTTTAAAACTGTTGTTTTAATCAGTGTATTAATGTGTAGGTGAGAAAAAATTAGCTCTTCCACAGATACAGTATTCCAAAATTTGTTTCTGTTCTGAGATGAAAGCACATATTTTCCATGAAATACACTTCTAAAAAAAATTCAGTTTGGGACCATTTAAATGTAATTCTTCAAAATGTCAAAAGAATATAATACAGTAATCCATGTAGCATGGTCTTGCCTTAATAAGTAAATATATTTAAATTTATATTTTAATAGGATTCATGTCTCAAGGCTAAGTCAAAACCAAAATTGAAACAAATGGAACACTAAATGAAACACTGTTTCATTATTTAGAGAAATTGGATTATATATTTTTTTCTTTTTTCCATAGAGGAAAATACCTGGGTTGAAATGGTTTCTTTAGGTTTTACAAACAGGTTTTGTCACTAGTTTGGCAATCACAGGGACTGTTAATAGTGGATAGAATAGGGCATCTCAGGATTATTTGAAATACTCTCCTAGTGACTTCAAGAAACAATCTTTTTGTTAGTGTGATACAAATTCAGTAACTTTGTAGCTTGGGCTGATTAACACTTCCAAAAGAAATTGTGAGATTTTGGCCCCATAGCATTTCATTGCCCATCTGACAGAAGAAGGGAAGTAAGAGCTCTGAAAAGTGCAGTGCAGTCAAGATTGGCTGTCAGGAGGAGGAAATATTTTGGACCAAATTCTCCACCTGTTTACGCATCACACAATTTCACTGAAATTGGTGGAAATCTTAGATGAATGCAGGATTCATTACAGTTTTATTTTTAGCTGAGGAAGTTGGTATGGTTTATAAAATGTTCTATATTTTGAGAAACATAATTTCAAGTACTCTGCCATTGCTAATTTACCACTTCTATACTGAGTATCATATTCAAATTTACTGATTAGTCATTGTAAATGCAAGCTGTAGCATCCAAGTGAGCATCTATGCACTGAAATAGTTACTATTGTCTTGTGTGCTGCTTTCCTTGTGTGCTGTGGGCTCCTTTTCCCTAGCAGACTGCAATCTCTGCCACTTCTAGATCCATCCTAAATTAAAATTTAAAAAGAAAAAAAATTGGCAGATGCCTAGAGCTGCTGATGAATCATCAGAGGTGGACCTACAGCTGTGCATATTTGGCAGAGAATTATTTCTATTTTATCTTGTGTTTACTAGTTAGCCAGTCAATAGATATTACAGAAAAAAGAGTTGAGTACTGCTATTGAGAATTCTTTTTAATGGGCCTAAGTACCTCTGCCAGTCTTTCCTCCCACTCTTGCATTCCTGACATCTGGTGCATTTTTTACCTTTCGCCTCAATCAGGCAGCAGATTATTTTTTTGTGTGTGTGGACATAGTCCTCTGTAAATTCTTTTGTTCATAAGATTAGAGCAAATCCCATAGTGCTCATTAACTCTGCAGCAGGTCTTTTGACTTGGCAGTTGATTCCAGGTGGGAAAAAAGAAGAATGGATATGGTGTCATTAGTTTCACTGGCAATGAGTGATGTTCTCAGCATGGCAGGTGGCACTGGCATGACTGCTTGCTCCTGACACATTTTCTGATGGACAAAACCCGTGTGCCATAGGCTGAAGAAGGAAAAGTGCAGTAGTATTTTGTCGTGTAATTATGGTTAAATGGACTAGGCAAGCCTCTTGCTGAGGTGACAGCGAGCGCCACTGTGCTGACCATTGGCCTTTTGTATTTGAGATTTTAATTTTTATTAATATTCTACCCTTGGTGCTCATTAATCATTTGTCAGGAGCTAACAACTACATTTCATGAAAATTAAAGCATCAAAAAAACAAATTGAGTGCTTGGACCATCAGAATTTACTCCAGACACTGTTGCCTTATAGTTTGGCCAATTCAGTTCACCTCAGATTCTTGGGCAGATAGTTACAGACTGTAGCTTTTATAAGTTCCTTTCTATAAAAGATTTCATTATATTGCTATGGGTAGGATGTATACCAAATTAAAATGCAAAGTTGTGAAGGCAGCTTTTGATGCTGTTCCTCAGTTTGAGCTTGATATCAAAATGATATGTTACGATTATTATTGAAATTAAGTACTTATGCAGCCACAGTGCTGCACAGCAGTTAGGTGTATAATGTTATTGTATTTTTGTGCCTTTTCACAAATCATTTCAGCTTGTGAAAGGTGAAGTAGGGAAATAGGAGACAATTATTGCCCAATATTCTTATACAATGCTAATCATGTTAGGATCTTAATAGTGTGGAATCTGCTATTGTGTGTCCCAGCATTAATCTTCTAGAACAGAAGTGCATCAAAGGTGCATCATCTGTATGGAAATCTCAATCCCAAAGCCTAATACTGTATTAAAATATTAAGATAATAGACTGCATAGGACTAGAGACTCTATTGCCTGGTACTTAGTGTATGACACAAGGGACAAAATTCCTTCTGCAAGAAAACTAGTTCCACTAACGTCAAGCTTTTTCATATAAATGTGCCTGAAAACATATCCTACTTTTCACAAGAATTTGATAGTTTGGGGCCCAGCTGAAGTATGCTTTTCTTGTGTATCTAACTTTTTTCTTGTGTATCTAACTTGAGCTCAGGAGCCTGGGAGTCTGTTCTCAATTTAGTTCTCTTGCTTCACTAGCAGATACTCAGTGTTGGCTTCTCTGTCTCTGAATAGAGACTTAATTTCTAGCTCTTTGCCCAGTCCCACTGCTGTTGACCTAGCACTTAGGGCAGAAAGCAGAAGGTTAGTAGATTTGCAAAATGACCCCAATAATTAAAGTAATAACATTTCCAAAATATCAGTGCTGTTAAAACTCTTAACAGTGATTTCTGGATAATTCCAGAGAGTACACAGTCTTCACATTTAAAACTTCTGTAGTAATTCAAAAATAGTGAAAGAGGTTGGAAACAGTCCTTTCTTAACTGCAGCTGCCCCTAGAACCAGAACAAGAACATGTTTGTATCTTGTAGGTGAAGGAGAGTATTGAACAGAAAAACATGAATGTGTTTGAACTGTTTGATCTGTTAGACTATGCCATAGAATCCTGAAACCAAAAATAACCATAGATTTCTGTAATTGTCTGGTAAGCTAGACTTAAATGATATGGGGATGTCCCAAGAGTTTTGTTGCATGTTGCAAAGTCTACTATGCCAACTCACTGAAATCTTCAGATAATATTTGGTGCCCAAAATAAGGCAAGAAGGGTTTTCTACTAAATCACCATTACTAAAAAGCACACTTTTGTGCTATGTGCTGTATGCTTTGTGTACAGATGTGCAATATCTAGCTTCTATGCACAGATAGCAAGCAGGGTCAGAATTGGGATTTTATTTTTAATCAAAATACAGGATATAATTTTTTAAAATCTGTCTAAGGTCATTATTTCTTATATTGATTACTTGTATCTTCTGATTCTTTTGGATCTGATTGTATTGCTTTATAGCCAAGGCTTACTTTCCCATTTCACTGTAGAAAAAATTGTAAATTATCCTTAACACACTGACCAGCAATAAGTAATTATTTTTTAACATTTTATTAGCTCTTTCTGAAGCGTGTGAGGGAGGGGCTGGAGTTTTCAGGGGCATGTCTATGTTGCCTCTTTCTTGTACCCTCTGTCATTAGTACTGTTGCTGTTACTGTTTGTTTTCTTATCTCGTTGCTGTTTCCAGTAAATTGTTCTTACTTCAACCTTTACCTTTTGTGCCTCCAGTTCAGCTTTCCTGACCAGCACAAGGGTAGAGAGAGGGGAGCTGGGAGTGAAGGAGTGTCTCTTTGATTTGGAGTGGTTTCCGTGGGAACACTAAATTGGAGAGTGTCATTCCTAAACCACGACACAAATTACAGTCTGTGCTCCATTAGTGTCAAACAATAAATTTGCAGATGAGCTGAGGTTTGGAGATTTTCCTGTCCTTAGAGGGGACATTACTTGTTTGGTGAAGGTACTAGCCGTTAAGTGAGGGAAACAATGTAACTGTAGAAAAAAATAAATGCTTATGCAGCCTAGAGACATCTTTGTTCTTTCCATGCTATTAAAAGCTTGGTGTTGTTTTCTAAACTAATATATGAGATTTGAATTGAATACTGAGGTTGCTTTTAGAAATTGTGGAATACATATACTATTGTAGGATAAGCCTGACAAAAACCCTGTCTTTATTATATAATACTGAGACACAGTACGTATCCTTGGGAGAGAAAGAGATGATCGTGACAGCTATGTGTATTTAAGAACTTTCCATTGTATTTGAGTATTTGTGTTGCCATCCCATGTAACTCTTGTTGATGTACTGTTACCAGGGTGGCCTGTCTTTTCTATAAAACCATGTATGAATAAATTTTCAATTAGCCTGTCGACATTGGGTTTTAGCTTTCTTAAAAATTTGATTCCCAAATCAATCATGCTTGCTGTCAACAGCAGTCATTCTGGGCACTGAGATTTTGCCATTATCAACCATCATTGTTGAATTATACTTTCAAAGATGGTATAAGATGAATCATTTTCATTCACTTTGTTTTAAACTTTTCCCTCAGGGAAAAACAGTGCTATTTATGTGCTTTTTACCCTGAAATTGTATTTCTGTATACGCATATAGCTCAAAAATTACTTTAAATACTTCCATTTTAAATAAACAAATAGGAAAGTGAATTTCATGTTTTAGTATTAGTATTTATAATACAAGGGAGTAATGGTGTTGGAAACTCAGTTTCTCTAAAAGCCAATTACACTTTATGTGATTGTAAATGTGTTAACAGAAAGCAGAGAATTTATGCTGCGTATTAAGACCAAAACTCACTTCATAATTTATGTTGGCCTGTATTTTTTCTGAAAGATTGAAGTGTTAGTTTTAAAAATGGCATTATGAAATATTGAACTGATTGACAGAATATGTCTGCAAAAGATGGGACTACAGGGAATAAGATGAAGGATGCATTGTATTTCTCCTGATCTCAAGGAGGACAAGCAGAAGAAAAATGCTTAAAGAAAAATGGGTAGAAGAAATCATACAGTGAATCTAACCCTAAGACTTTGTAGCTCCAGTACGCCACAGGCTTAGTAATTTCTGTGGTACAGATGAGAACAACTGTAACAAGATGTTCATGTCTGTTGAGTGATGCCAGCACAGGGCACTGAGGTGTTCTAGTCATTAGTATTGTGATAGCTTCTACTGAGTGATATTTGTTCTGTTGAGCATGTTATCTGAAATCTGTTCTCTGTTGCTGAATCACCTGGGAGATGTTTCACCTGAAATACGTTTCTTGAGCCCACCTGCAGGGGTTGTGGCCACGTTAATGATCCACCTTAAGGTAGCATCTATCATTGCTGAGTGTTAATTTCACAAGAAAATGTTCTAATCTTGGCTTCTTTGCCTACTTCTCCTTTACATTTCCTTTCCTACCTAAAGTACACCTTGAGCTCCCTTTAAGAGTAGACTGACAGATCCCCAAAGGGAAGAACAGTGGCCATTTGCTTTCTGCGATGTCTAGATGACCAAAATCATCATTCATTTCCAAATTTGCTTTCTTTAATTTTTCTTGGTCACTTATTTCCTGCACTAATTACCTATATCTGGCATGAGAGGATAAGGAACCATATCTCAGGTGCTTTCTTCTTCTACTCCTGATGACTCTGACCTTCTGTTTCCACTTGATAGTCTATGCAAGGATTCTGTCTGACCAGGATCCTTCGTAATTTCAGGGGAATATTGCACTTGCAAGGTGTAGATGGGAAGATTGCATCAACTTTGAAACAGAACATCACAAAAGCTAATCAAGCAAGGAATAGAGGAATGGACTGTGCTGTGTGCTAGCATATCTAGCAAAGCCTGCCTGTCATCTCTTCAGCCCCAGACCCTGTTGCAGAAGAATAGATATTTATGAGACCTACCATAATATGTTAGAATCATGACTCCATTTCAATTCCAAATGTGCAAGAAAGGATTTGTTATTACTACTACTATTATTATTATTATTATTATACTGTAACATTTCATGTATGCTACAGAGAGAAATCTATAGGACTGTCAAGAAAACCGTGTGTAATTCTGTCAGTTCCTGTGCCAACCTGACACAGTGATCCAAATAAAAAGAAGCAGTAGTTTGAGCAGAGCAGAGTGAAATACCTGTTCCTGTGAGTACTGAGCTGGTGAACGTAAAGACGCACATTTATTTTTCCTTTTAGTGGCTGAAGCTCAGAGTTGTTTCTGCATTTGAACTGAGATTCCTCAGTGAGATATTGAACCAAATGTCTGCGAGTATCTTGATTATACTCAGTTCACCTGCAGAGGGAGGTAACTTCTCTCCTTCATTCCCATTCCCTGATTCCTCTGATCATGAAAACAAAAGTGGGATCTACCAGAGGCATATGTCTTGTCTGAAGAAAAAGCAAAGGAAAACATTTGCCAGCCTTATGCATTTCACAGCTGAACAGGAATGAAAGAATCAGCTGTTTCAGAGCAGTTATGCCACTCCACACCTCCTATTTCAAAGTGATAGTGTTCTTTCCTTCTGTGTTGATATAAGTTGCCCTAAATAAAATCTTCTGGTAATGATTTCATCAACACGTTCATATTCAGTATAATAATGCAATTTACAATATTTACTGTAGCTACTTAGTTTCTGCTTACGTTTTAGGTAGAAAGGCTTGTATTTTGCCATTTATGGTGTTATTTGAAAATTGTCAATGGAAAGGTCACTTCAGATCACTTAAATTCCTGGCTTACAGTGTATTTTCAAAAGCAGATTAAATACTGAATGCTTTGTTTTTACTGACTTTTTCAAGTCAGATTGTCGTGTTTATGATATGTGGTAGATTACAGCTCTGTTTCTTAGCTATAGAATCCAGGTGTTAGTGGAAGAAGGACTTTCCTTTCCTTACCCACATAGGGAGGAGCTATGTCTGCACTTTAATATGATTAAGATTATATAAAATAATTTAAGATAACAAAAGAAGAGAAAACTATAAGAGTGTTTGTAAACCAAAGGGATTACCTACTCTGAGCTCTAAAAAAATTAATTAAATTGGTTGCGTGTTGAGTCCTAATACGTGCTCCCAGCAAGAACAGAGAGCATATTTTTTTATTAATAGGTAAATGCAGTTTCAACATTTGATGTAATCCAAAGCCCCATAAACCTATTCAGAGAAGCATCTTGTCCAGTATTATACCTAAGTTACTCCTTAGGTCCTACCACTGTTGTCGTCCTTCCAACTTCTTTTTCAACACTGCTGTGACCAGCTCTTAAGCCTGTCTCCTTGTTCTCCTGGCCATTTACTTTTTCATCTGTTTCTCTTCTTACTCTGCTCCTCCTTTTACTTACTCCTTCTATTCTTTATCCTCTTCTCCTTTATCCCTGCCTGAGATACCATGTCTGTCAATGCCTGAAAAATATTTCTTTGGGATTGCATTATTTTCATTTTCTTTGCTCTGCATTTTTTCTGGGGATTTTTGCATTAGGGATTGTTTCTTTAGTTTCCTAGGAAAACCATACACCTTTTTTATTTGTTTTATTTTTCATATCTAAAAACTGATTTAGGCTTTTAAAATATTTACCTCCAGGTTTAAACATAGCAGGCAATATTTCATATTCGAAAATGAAAAAATTGTCTTAAGCAATTGAAAATTATTTCACCATGAAAGACGCAATATAACACTAATTTTAGGAAATGTATAAAAATAGAGCATATTTGCTTATTTCAAAACACGGTAATGCTTACTATATTAAGCACAGCTTTTCATTTTATGCTCTCTTGTTCTTCATTGAATCTTAACCTTCACTCGTTTCTTTAATTTAGGAGAAAAAGCCATTAAACATAGATACTTCCTGAAAGTGTGTGCTGCATGAAAGCTTTAATTAAATCTACAAGTAAAGCTTTAAAAGAACAAGAATCAAATTAATTGCAACAAGGACCATGCATTTATTTCTGTGACAGGCCCTTGCACATTAGAGAAAAGGCAATCTGTGTACCCTTATCTGAATTAGCAAACTCAATATCACTTTTCATTAGTATGGTAGGTCATTGCTATGCATCTTCAGTGTGACACTGTTTACATGTTAATGACCTCACAAATAGAGTCTGTTCCAAATGGTTTGCGGTAGCAGAAAGTTGTAAATCCATGAAGTGGAATAAACTGTCCTCTGCTTTCTGCATCATTGCTTCTTGCAAGTTCCCCTCTAGACTGAGATTCATAATTAGGCAGCAGTATAATTAAGGCAAATTCAGTAAATGCAAATAGGGCAAATGGATTTATGGCTGATTATGGTGCTTACAGCATACCTGAAATAAATTAATTTCTAAGCATCACTATTAGTTGACTTTTCAGTGACACGGAGTCTAGAAATAGGAAAGTATTGTTCACAGAAAACACTCAGAGCTTGAGTTTGCCTGAGTCTCTGATAATATATTCAGATTTACATGCTGACAAACATGAAAAAACCACTGAAAGGTTTGGTAAAACATTCTGCTTTAGTTGTTTGGGGTGTGATTGCTTTGTCTGAGATGAGATTTTTATGATTATGAATACATATTTTCCCCAACTGTATAATGTAATGAAACCAGCATGCTCCCTAAAATCATATCCTTAAAGAAAATATCATATATTATATATCTGGTAATTTGACTTGACAATGGAAAGCTTCACTGCATTGAAATCCTGGAATGATGCAGCCAACATCAAATGAGTAAAACAAACTCAGCATAACCACTTAAATTTGATTGCCTAAAATAGCTAGAACAAGACCAATTCTGATAGCCTGCTGTGTGAATTCCTTTAAGTGCTGAATACCCTCAGTTCCCATTGACATCAGCACCATGCAGAATCTGGTCCTGTATTTGGATGTATTTGGGTGTCTCAGCCCTGCCAGCACACAAAGCCTGTTTTTCACTGGTCACATGCAGCCCATACCTACCTGGTGTTGCAAAGCTCTGTGGTTCTGCTGCAGCAACCTTGGGAGGTGCTGTGCAGACAGAGAGTGATGGCTTCTACTTTAGTTCCTCACCTAATATGCAAAGCAAGTTTAATTATATGCTGTCCAACTCTCTCTGCTACATATTTTTCCACTTGCTGGCTCTGAGTGAAATACATATTTTCTACGTGCAGAGGTTACTAGTAAGTGTACAGTGCCCCTGGAAGCATTTATGGCTAATCTTGCCCTCAGCATGCATAATGGAGCTAAGTACTAATTAAAGGTTGAAGAATAGGGATCCATCTTTTCTGTGCCTGATGATTAGAGAATTGTGTTCTGCATGGAATCAGGTGCAACATTCAACTGGACAGAATTGCTAGGGTGTTGCAAAACCTAACTATATGAGACTAAAATTCGAGAGACCTCCAGATTTTCTCGCAGCATGACAAAGGACCAATAAATCACTGTCTTGTGTTTTGCAATAAATTAGCTGGTTTACTGTGTTTCATATAAATATGTGATGCTGCAAGGCATACATGGTAGAATGCAGATTTGATTTCATAAGGGACATTTCTTTTGTCCTACATACTGACTTCTGAAAATTATCCTTGGCCCAGTTGTACAATTTTTCTCTTAAATACAAAGAGAGACACACTTCTGGTAAGGCAATAAAGTCACCATGAACATAACTGATTCAAATTTCTCAGATTCAAATAATAACTAATTAAAGCAATTTTTGATGATTCTTTAATATTGCATGACTGCTGGCATTCATATAGGGGAAGTGAACTGAAGAGTGATGGAGCTGTGGTGGCAGATTAAAAAAACCTGTCTCTTAAGTGAAATTCTGTCTTTGCCCTACAATTTACCCCTAATTCTCTTCTGTGATATTAATACTTCTGCAGAACCTTTCAAACCAGTATTCAGTCTATAGCTTTGCAATTGTTTGAAGTTATCCTTTCAGAAATCCTGTTGTTGACCTCTTTTCAGTAGGCTTCTTCCTGATGTAAAAATCTAATAGCACCTGATTTAAAAAACATCTTCCAAATAGATCGTGTTTCTGCTGACAGTGCTGATGAAAGTTCTTTGGGTGCTATATTATCCACATTAATTACATTTTGATTGCTATTAACTGCTGCAAAGCAGTGGTATCAGAGGTCTGATAGTCAGAGAGGCAGAGTATTTTGTGCTTCCTTTACCATCACTTGGATTTTGGAAAATTTGGTCCTTGTGTTTCTAAACAGAGAGCCAGCCCTGCCACAGTATATATGTTGCTGGAATATTAGTACCTGAAAATCAGCGATGGAGACATCACCAGCTCAGTCAGGGTTACCAACACACACTTGCAGAAACACATGTTCTCTTAGGAGTAGCCCTTGCAAAAGCATCAGGGGAGGTGTAAAGTGTTTTCTCTGACCCTAGCTGCTTTGACACTTCAGTGGCTGCAGAGCTGCATTTACCACAGCAGGAATAATCAGCATCCAAGCTTTACTGTGTAAACTCTTCGGCACTTGAATTACTCTTTTGACAGAAGATATTATTATTATGTAAAGCCCAGATACTGCAATAGTAGGTTACTTTTGATAAAGGTATGGAAACAGTAAAACAGCATAATGCACTAATTGATCATCTCATAATTTTCAGGAATGTATGAATAAATTAGCTAAGCATACTATGCCACTTACAGTCCAGTAATTTGCTGTCTGGTTAGAAGAAGTCATATAGCCATAGGGTGAAAATAAGATTGAAAAGGTCATATGATTAAATTAGCTCCATTCAGACAGGCAATGCTTATATTTTTTATTTTTTTTTTTTTTGCTATGATTATAGAAGATCAACATTAACTCAAGCAAATATGATTAAGTTAGTGACCCTCAGAAATGGAAATTAACCTCAATGATAAATGAAAGATTACTGTCCACTATGAGCACTCCCAGATACACTACTCTTGGTTAATCACATCTTTCAGCTATGAACTCTGCATTTAACTGCCATTCTGATTATTTACAAAGGAATACACATCCTTAATACAGGATGCAAATATTAAAACTTATTTTCCTTTTATTTTTGGCTCACACAGTTTTTTAGTAACACAAGAAATGCCTACCCTGGTCCTAGTGCTCATTCCATTTAATATTCTATCAGGTTTGTCACTACTTTCTTCTTCTGTTGTAAACAGGTTCATCTGAGAAGTGCTGTTTTCCATGTAATTTTTTCTCTTGTGTTTCCTGTCACTACATTATTGCCTAGTGGGTTAAAAATATTGACAACAGGTTAAAATTCTGGTCATATGTTTCTCCCTTTTTAATGTTTGATTTATTTAAATTTTGTAGACTTTTTTGGGAGATTGGATTTTTCTTCTGCTGTGTCCTGCCAGAGTCTAATGAAAATCTAGGCCTAATTTATAGGCTATGATTTTCACAATGTATCTCTTGTATTTGTCTACTCGTGGAGAATCTAGGTTTTTATACTCAAATTATTTTCTTTTTCAAAGCTTTTTAGTGTGGGTGAGAAATTGTAGTAGTCCAAGAAGTTGTAATACCTATGAAGACTCACTTGATGTTATTTTGGTACTTGTGAATTTCCTTTGAAGGAAATACTTTTCTGTCTTGCATCATCTGAGAGCCAAGAAAAGTGTATATATTGGAGAAGCTAACCAGGAACAAAACTCAGCAGGAAAGGTCAGTGTCCTGGTTCATGATTGCTGACGAATCACCAAAAGTTCAGAGCTAAGTTGGACTGTCTTCATCTTCCCCATATCTCTCTGCCCTCCAGAGTACCTGTGATCAAGGATTTTACCATTGGACTTGATGATCTTAGAAGTCTTTCCCAATCTTCAGAATTCTATATTTCTCTGTAAATATTCATGCAGATTATGTCTGTGGCAAAGGGGTTCTCCATGCATCTTTTAGCCATTTGTTGTAATTTTATTAAGTTTTGTGCACTTGGATTCTTTTTGGTGTTGAGAAATGTCCACATTGCAGACTTTACAGTGAACTCTGACAGAAGGAAAGACAGGACTATCTTTTTTTGTTTCTTATTTTGCTGTTGGATGCTTATCAGAAATTAAATCAAAGCAGCTATTCTAAAAATCAGACTAAACAGACTAGTTTGCATATTTAGGACAGCGGCGTTGTCAGCAAGGAAACAATAAGTAGTTAAATGTTTACTTAGAGTTTTTGCATTTTGAAGTGATATCATCCACTCAATTTTGACTAATCCCTGAGAAACTGAACTGAGATACTAACTAAACCTGTCATATGCTGCTTCTTCAGTATCAACTAACATAATATTAATGTCACAGTTTCTCTTGCTCTGTGCAGACACTTGTTTTATTGAATTATGTCCTACAATGATACTGTCATCCTTACAGAAAAAAAGTCTTTGGTTTCTTTATCTGTCCAAGGTCAGTAAGAAGGAGAATGCTAGTTTGTGTTATGTGGATGCAAGTCAGGAATGAAATGTTAAAGAGAGGTTGAATAGACCAGCAAATGTCCTAAAAGTTCAGATGCAGTTAGTTTGCCCTTGCTTTAGCTAGTGAGAGTGATTCGACAGCTGTACTTTGTAGTTTCTTCCTTCTGGAGCATGTGATCATGCTTTGATAGCAGCCCTTAATCTATTATTAATGTAGTTGTATGTAGATCAAAACTGAAGAACTTTGGTCATGTCAGAAAGTAATGCAAGTCTATTTTTATACCATTTGAGGATGTATCTGAAGTGAAGGAAGTGAAGTGCCAGCGTACTGGTGTCAGGTATTTCATACCTCTGCCCCTCTATGCAAGCTGTAATCTGAAGCTCTGTAAGTGTACATGTACACGTGCTCTGCACAATAAACTTCCTCCGGTTTTTGTACCAGTACCTAGTAAATAAGCGCCTCCTTGGAGTCTTTTCCGCTTGTTGATTTTAAGCTGTGGCTATTGATCGAGCTTTGAAGAAGAGACTTTGAGACTTTCTGGATGAAGTCTTACTAACATCTAGTTGCCAATGTCTTGATGATAATCCACATATACTAGTTTTCAAAATTAAGGGGGCTGATGTGGTTTTGTGTTTTTCTCTAATAACATCATTATTGCAGTATTATTACAGAATTATTGTAGAAGTAATGCAGTATGTGTGATGTTCACTCTCTCATCCTGAAGTGGTCTTTTTATGGGTTTAAGGTGATGTAACAGGCTATAAAACTTCACTGTGGAAGAGCTCATGGCCTGCTATGACCTCATCTTCAAACAAGCTTTCACCCTCCTTTTGCATTAGTCAGTATCTCTGCATGGATGATCTTTTAAAAGTGAGCAATTCAGCTGTTCACATGGCTGTCTTCTAACTCAACAAAACTTTTTGAGAAGAAGATTTGGAAGCTGGTGCTAGGGTGCCTCAGGGGGTTTCATTCTGCTTGTAACAAGTTTCAAGACGTGAGGCAATTACAGCTCCACATCTTTACTACAGGAGACAACTGAAGCAGCACATAGACACCAGATAGTAAGGCATGAGACAAATGACTGCTAACAGTCAACGGGCCCTATCGTGCCCATCACATTCTGATGCTTTCCTCAAGGACCAGCGCATCCTTGGCCATCCTTAATCCTTAGGCTGGTTAATTTGGATCCCAAACCCTCTGGACTTGTGGATGATAATTCTCAGTTTCACCTGAGAGCCAGGATGAAGTCAGGGTATGCACCAGGCTACTGGGACTAATGAGCAATCCTGGTTTCCTCAGTTTAGCCATAAGCTGGGACACGGCTGTATGCTTCATCAAGGAACAAATGTGCCCCCAGAAGGAATAGCTAAGGAAATGTCCCAGGAGGCAAACCAGTGAAAGAAAATATCTGTGAGACAGAGGTAGCATTTTCAGTAGAAGGAAAAGCATTGAAAATCCTCATCTGACAATGCCTCAGCTGCTGACAAATTTCACTTACAGCCTAACATCCACATGTATCCATTCAACCAGAAAAATAATTAGCTGGTACCACATGGAGTGTAATTTTTGGTGATACTGCAGCAAAGGTGCTCTGTGGGAGGAGGAGTAACTGTGATCTTTCTCTTCTTCCGAGTCAATACCCACACACTTTGTCACAACCTTGTGCCAGTCACCCTTCTAGTATTGCTAAAGTGGAGATGGGTACAGCAGGAACTTCAGACCTGTCACCTGTTGTGGCTTGCTGTGATAATGTAACTTAGTCTTTTTCCGTATGTGCCATAAAAAGCTTTGAAGAAGGAGGTGGCAGAGATCCACAGAAGCTTCAGGATGGCCCAGATTTGAAGTTGCAGCTTTTGGTGGTTAAGTCTGCAACATAATGCAACAAGACATTCTGTTATTAAATTATGTCTTTGCAAATCTAAGGGAACAGGACTGTGTTATGCTTCCTTCACCATCTATCAGCTCTGCTACAAGACAGTGTCATATCTTTTATTACTAGTACTGGAAAATTCCTACAGTAGCTAATTTACTAGTGAAATATAGACATTTAAACATGTCAGCTGCATTTTTTTCCTCTTATATGCTGCTTGGAGTTTATATACAGATGGCATTTTTATGCTTATATCTAATAGCTATTAAATTTTCCTATGCCTTATTTCTTTTGAATGTCTCTTTACCAAGCCAGTCAGCTTTTCATCTCTGAAGCTAAAAATAAATGTTTATACAGAAATCAGAAGAGATTGAAATTACGGGTTGATTCACAAACAGAAAAAAGAAATTACACAGCTTTCATTAATTATTCCATGGATACTTTTGTTTGTGGGAGTGGTGCATTGAGCATCTGTTTTTTTCAATCCTGAAGAAAGTGAAGTAGCTGAAAACATGAGATTAGAGAGAAACAAGCCAAAGTTGCACATTGCATTTAGTCATAGGAAATATCACTTCTTGTAGTACACTGAAAGAGGGATTGCATATCCACAGCTGGAATTTTTGCTACCCTTTATTGTAGCAACAGCAGCTGCCATTTTTCTATTCCATAGCATTAAACCAACCCATAATTTTGCAGCAAATTCTACCAGAAATGTGCATGTGAATACTGACACTCTATACTGAACCAGGCCTCAAAATCTTTTTTCATTCTTGGCAACATGTAGAATGTTAAAGGAAACAGCATTTTCATGTTGACATAGAAAAATAATGGTAAAAAACCATAATTCTGTAGCATTTTCAGGTGTTAAATGAGTTTAAAAAGAGCAAGAATGATGAGTAGTTCCCAAGAAAATGACACTGCAGCCGTAAGAAAAGGAAAGAGCACTGTACTTTGGGTCTTTCAGTGGTCCTGGAGTTGAAGATAATGTTCATTTTCAGAAAATGCATTTTTCTTGCCTTTACTTGGTTACATGTGATAACAAGGTTAAAAGTGTGATAGATAATGAGCTTCCAGAAGTAGAGTTGATGCAGCACTATAGAAGGCTGCATTTCAGAAAGAAATTCCATGGAAGATTTTAAAAAGAATGATGTTTCACAAAGAACATTGGAAGCTAAACTAGAGGCAGTATTCTGTATCTTAGTCTGTTTTTCACATAAAAAAACCCAAAACACCTTGAGCTGAATATGTCCCTCAGCCATCAGGTGTTCTTTTTTCATGTATGTGTGGCTTGCACATAGTGAAGTTTATTTATTCAATGCTCAACCTTCATCCACATATAAGCGACTCCAAGGACAGAGAATTCTTGACTATCAATACTGTACCTCCCTTACTTCTGAAGGTTCTTCCCTTTTGCTCCTTTCAGATAGATGCAGCACAATTTCAGGCACCTAGTGATTACCCTCACATATGCAATTATGCCAAACAGATCTAAGATAAATCAGAAGTGCAGACAAATTTCACATTCAGACAACTCTTTGGTAGGTTAATTTTGGCAAAGAAACGGACCATCTTTCCAGAAGAGACCTGGTAAATTGCAGAAAAACGAATTCCAATCTTACTAAGACAAATAATCCAATAAATAAGCGCGACTTACTAAGAAAAGTAGCCTACCATGCCACTTCTGTAGTACCCGTTTATGTTGACACAACTGTTTTTCCTCCATAACAGTCAGCAAGTTCATGTTCACCTGACATTTACTCATTATGCAGTTGGCAGCTAATAGGCTGTTTCTAAAGTCAGGTGGCTGTATCTCATCTTTCAGCTAGACTTCATCCTCAATCTTTGTCCTTTTTGTTTGCTAAACTCCTCACTTTGGAGACATTCACAACACTTGGTGATATGGTGAAGATGCAGTATGTTTTCACAGAGATTATTTTTTCTATTGCTCGGAAAACAGTTAATCATTTGAAGATCAGTTGTGTAAATGGTATTTTCACATCAAATATGTTCATATTTTATGCCAGCAAAGTAGAAACTGAATTTTTAATAATGGAGTTGAATGTCAGCAGATGTACAGAAAAAAAAAAGAGAAATCCGAAACAAATTAATTCATGATGTTTCATAAACTTATGTAATTCCACCTGTCATATTAGCATGTCAGAAAGCAAAAAGTAGAATGCTTTCTGTCTGTTCTATTATGAACTACAAGGACACAATATGATGGAAACAATACATATCAACTGCTTTGTGAATAGGAATACCTTGACTTCTCTAAAGTAGCAATGGTTATTTATTAGGCTTTGTTTCTTTGCTGTTTGTGATTGCAGCAGAGAAATTGTTTCTTGTCTACTCAGTCTGAAAGGCTGAGCATTTGTTTGTAGTTAACAGAAAGATGATGTGGAATTTTTTTTCTGAGGTTTTTTCCTCCCCTGTGTCTGAGGTACCAGCTATGTACAAATTCCTACCAAAAATTCAGACCTCTAGAGAGGAGCAATGAAAGTCATAATAAGCCTTTTTACAATTCTTCATTTACTTGCAGCCATTTCTTTGATAAGTTTGGGCTATTCTGGACATCAGAAGTATCAGTAGGTAAGCGGACACAGGCTTACAGAATAATTTAAGTTGGAAGGAGCCCTGTGAGGACAGCTGGTCTGATGACACTTATCCCCACATCACATCATCATATGGAAATCATTGGGTCCATTCTAGCAAAATGTCCTGTTATATTCAGAAATGCATTTGATAGAGCAATCACAGGTGTTTGGAATCTGGCACAGTAAATCATTCTGACAAAAGGTAGGAGCAGCTGTGATATGTATTATGTAAGCAGAACATCCTAAGATATTTAGAAATAAAGTAGGAAATAACTTCAGCAACTTTTTGTCCTTCAGAATGACCTTTCAAAAAATTTTTAATATTATACCTCACAAGCAATACCTTTAACCGTTACTTCCTCTCTCTTTTTTTTTTTTTTTTTTTTTTTTTTTTTTTTTTTTTTTTTTTTTTTTTTTTTTGTTGGATGATGAGGCTGTGTCATCAGTTTACAGCTGAGTTACATGGAGACTTTTCACTAAATGAAATGTGAAAAATCTTTTCAGTTGTGTTGCAGTTATTCAACAAATCCTCTGTATGTGTTCAAGGAAACTCTTGTGAAAATGTGCTGGAAAGAACATCTTTTCATCCCCACAGTTCTGGACTGGATGTATCCTGAGGTCTCCTCCAGAATGAACAGTGCTGGCAATATATAAGCAGATTTGAAGTAGCATATGCTCCAGACCCAGATCTTTCTGTGTTCCCTTTCCATGAAACCTGGTTTCACAAAGAGTGAAAGGAATTATATTGGTGCAATTCAGTATAGTTTCAAGATATGCACAAGAAGCCAGGACCCTAAAATTGTTTCCAAGTCTCCTGTTTTACCTGTAGTTGTTATCAGTTCTAGATGGAAGAGCACCATAGGTGCTCTGTGGTCATCTAGTGCTAAAATGGAGTCCATAGGTGCTCTGTGGTCATCTAGTGCTAAAATGGAGTAAGGACAAGACAAAATTTCCATGCCCTAAATAGTGTCAGACTCTGTGACACTGGCAGATTTGTCTCACAGCTGGTTGGAGTGTCTGAAGGTTTCTGTAAACACTGAGCAAGATTGCTCCCCGTGCAGTAAGCCCATTGCATCACAGCTGGGATGTGCATACAGAGCAAGTGGTGTGTTCATCGTGTTCATGGTCAGATGGATATTGTCGAGCAGATCTTGGGGCCTTTTGTGGCTGTGGATCTGGAAACTGGTCAGATAGGTCCAAAGGCAGACTGAATGTCAGCTTTTCAATGACCCACTCCCAAAGCAGATAGGTTGTGCATAGAGGCTCTTTGATTCAAAACATAGTGAAAAAAATGAGTGATAATCACTTTAGAGCAAGAAAGAGTTACTGTATCTTTGCATAGAGGTGTATTGAGAATATTATATCAAGATTATATGGAGCATGATCTAAGATCCCAGACTCATACATTCTGTTCCTTTTCAGCCTCTGATTTGATAGTTGCCCATCTGTTCAATATTTCACTAATCTTCAGTAAAGTTGGAAAGTAATATTAGGCAGTACCAATCTTACAGAAAATGTTAGAAATCACAGGACTCAGCCATGGAATTCAGGATGGTGTTCTTGTTTGTTAAATTTAGAACGTAATGACCATTTAAATAACACATGTATTGGTAAGCTTTCCTTCAGTGATCAGTAACACAGCATCATGTGTACGTGGTAAATGTTAGATTCCAAATGTCTTGTATAATTCCTTGTAGATAGATTCTCTTTTTTAATCACTGTAATCATAGGCTTAATTTGAAACTGGAGATGGAATTTTGAAGCAGCCATTTGTGGCTGCAACTGGAAGTAATATCATCATATTATTTCTTATGGAGCCTGAAGGTGCTACTGGCCATTGCTCTGAAACCTTTGTTTTTATTTGAAGAAGAAAATTACACTCAGAGGTCCTCCAGGGCCTACTTTACTCAGCATTGGATGTTGATATGCTCATAAATGTGTAATCTACATTGTGATCTAGTAATATGTTAATGCTGAGTTCACAAGATTAATTGGGCCGCATGCTGTCTTGTGGTTCTGCTAATACGGTTTTGAGTAGCATCAGCATTTTCATGCTTTTCATTTGCAAATGACCCTTGCATGGCATTACATTATGTAAGCAGACATCTCACAAGATGTTTTCAGGGTCCGTCATCCAGACTGTGCTGCAGATTTCCTGCATCTTGACCTGCCTCTGCAGTTTGCCCCTAGTTGCTATAAACCTATTAAAGACCAACATTCACTGACCTTTAAAAACTGCCCTATTTAAAATAAAATACATAACTCAAGCAACTTTTAAAGTAAATCCTCCATCAAGAGTTATTTTTGACTGTCTCTTAATTATATATATTATATATTATATCTGAATCCCCAGACTTCATAATCCAGCACTTGATATTTCTTCAACATTAAATTGCAGGATCTGGAAAAAATAGCTGCTTGCTCCTGCAGCCGGTGTGAAGAGGTGGGAAAAAATAATAAATGGAAAAACTAAGATACCTTGTGTACATATAAACTATATAAAATATGAAGTGTGTAATTTTATTGGGGGGAAAAAGGCTTCATAGGAAAATTGCTCTTTTTTTTGGCTTTTTTTTTTAAGTCACAAAATCCAATTCAACACAGTAAGTTTATTCCAAAATACTTTAAGACAGACTTGATGTTAAAAAACTAATGTACTTTAAACTTAGGAGAGCCTCATTAGAATGTTGCTATTAAAGACAAAATAAAACTGCAAATGCCAGATTCACTAGTACACTCCAACTGCTTTGTGATGCTTCGGAGATTCCAACTAGCCATTAACTGGACTTAACTACCCAGTTAAGTCAATTTTATGTTAGTTTTCCACTGTGAAAGCAGAAAAATACATCCAAAATGGATTGATCCAACTGTTCTGAATGAGGTATCTTAGAAGTAAAGCCTTTACAAGCCTTAGCTGAGATTATCTTTGTCCACTGCGGAGGCAATGGAAATACAATTCTGTTCTGTTTCTAATATCCTCTCATTCTGTTCCTGAGGAGTAAGAAGGGAACTTTCTCCTTGATTCCTGTGACAAAATAGCCAGCTTAGTCATGGAAGGCCTAAATCGCATCTTTGTATGCATCCCAAATCCACTTTAGCCCTTTAATACAGGCACGAAACTCTGGAAGTAGGACCAAACACCAAAGCTTCAGCTTGGGAAGCACATGCTTGTGCTTCACTCTGTTCACTTACAGCTGGATTCAGCGTTGGGTTTCCTTTTTACAGTATTACTAAATCACCAAACTCCCTTCACACTCTTATCTCGGGCAGCAGAGGGTGGGTGACTCTCAGTAATAAGTCAGTGATGATTTTAAATATGCAATTCTCAGCCTAATATGCACTTAATGAGGGGGGAAGGTGTTTTGGTTTTTTTAAAATTAATAATACGCACATCATATTCTAGAATACATATTCTTTCCCTGACCTTTCAGGCAAGGCATTTGTGAGATGCAGGAGTTCATAGCATGTCCTTTGATATACCATATTAAATTACATCCTTATGCAGCAAACTGAACTGAATTTGAACCTTAGGTGTGATTAGCGTTACCTACTCATACCTTGTTTGTGTCTGCTACTGTCTTTGGCACTCACATTGGTCTGAAGATCAGACGAGTTTCTGCTGAAATCTGGAACAGGAGAGTTGTACTCACTAACTTCTTACTGCAAGTCTTTTGTTTGGAATAAATCAGACAAGGCAAGTACAGGGTGAAATAGGTAGCATTTGCCCTTGCTTTGTAAAGCTACTCCACCCAACCAGGATGGGCAGCTTCATTTAACTCAAACACTCTCCATTTAAGTTCTTTTAATTTAATTCGGTTGCAAAAATTGTTGCCGATGAGTAAAAGCTAAAAAGCAAGTTATCTTATGATCTACCTTTTTTTTACTTCTATTGACTGCCTCTTTATTAGCTATGTACTATAAAGTTTTGGCCCATCTTGGGTGGTTTTTTCTTGATCTATCAAGAAAATAACTTGTAATAGTGTAAAAACTTGGTTTAAATGCACCAAATTTGCATGGTTACTTAATAGCTGAATACTGGTTCCCACTGAAATTCCAACAGAAAGATACATAATTTATCCTGCCACAAAAATTTGGTGTATAGAAAAGGTGCACTTCCATCTTGATATGGGATATCTTACTTTGCCAGGTTGTATTAATCAGTAGAAAAACATGTGTGCAATGTCACACATGAAAATTTTGCTCCTGCTATTCTGATTATCACATAAAATTAGCACATAAATTTCTAAGAATGTAGGATCTTCAGGCTGGAAAGCTCATCAAATCTAATAACTTTCTCTGCAATTATGTCATAAAATTGCTTTCATAAATTTATATGTACTGGGAAGCTTCCTCTGCTCTGAAATTTGGTCCATGCCTTGAATACTGGTCCATATTTGACTTCATCTAGCACATACACTTTATAGGAATTTTTTTTCATCATGGCAGCATTTACCTCCAATTTATATGGTTCTTTTTATCTCCAAGTTACTAGTTGGCAAAGACATGAAGTTCTTCCTAGCTATAGGTGGTCTTCATGTGTCTGTCCTGTGTCATATGTGTATGTGTCCCAGGTGGAACTCATTTACTTACATGAGCTTTTTGAAAATTCTCCTTTGTTAAAGAAGGTCTCTGCTCTAGATAAGCCGGAACCCCTTCTTTGTATCTAATCCAGTTTGAGGGAGTTTTGGGGGTTGTTTCCCCATCTGAAAAAATCAAGATAAGCTATTGCCACTGCCTTGTACCCTGACAGTTCTGACATTTCTCTGTCTCTGGAAATGTCTGTCGTGTTACAGCCAGGAATTGAATTTCCTTCTTTAAGGCTGCATCATATTGATGGATTATAATAATCTGATGACAAATAATACGCCAAGGTCTTTTATTCTTTGTTTAAGTTGCTCTCAGCTACTACCAGAAATTCTTGATACTGGAATCAAGTGTGTAACTTCATATAAAATTATAGGACTTAGAATAAGATGGAATAATTACTTTCAAATTGTATCCCAAGGCTGTGTAAAGATTTCTGCCTTAGATAAAACCTGCATGTCCTGGGACAAGTCAGACTTTCTGTGTCTCTCTGGAACAGAGCAGTGTGATATTTTACATTAGAGCACCAGCACTGATTAAAATCAGTAAAAACTCAGGCACAGGGATGATTGAAACCACTAAATCAGCACAATTAGTATTCTTCAAAAATAATTTCTTTTAGCTGTGAATTAAGGCTATTACCATAAGATTCCATTATTACATAACTCACCAAGCAAATCATCAAAGATGTGAGTATAATCATTTGAGCCATACAACATAATATCTGTTCTGCATGCATGATTTAGATTTCCTATGCTATTTTTTCCTGGTCTCCATGCTGAAAAGACTTCCTTGAACAAAGCCTGTATTTATATCTTATGATCATGGTTAACATGGGGATAAATGCCTGTAGGAAGAATGGCTGCCATGAATAAAGGTATGGAAATTACCATATAAATAAAATAAAGTAAAATAAAGAAAATAAACTGAAAATGGAAATTACTCCTGCATGGTGGAAGCAAAACTCAAAGCCTCAAGCTGGAGGAAGAAAATGATGCACCTTCTCAAATTCCAAAAGAAATGTCAGGTGAAATACAGGTCCACTAGCAAAATTTTTTAATAGAGTTTTTGAGTCAGAATGGTTGTGTGTGACTGGAAGATATTGAATGTAGCCCCTGTCTTCAAGAAAAAACACCCCATGGGCAACTGTTGTCTTAGATAGTCCTACTTTTATTCAAGAATTTATAATGGTTTTTTAATAAAATAATTTGAAAAATATATTGAAGGTAAATCATATGAAAGTAGGCTTTCCAAGGTAGGTCATGCTACATTAATAGGATATTTTTGTGTAATCATATGAATTATCTTCTACACAGCAGGAATGTAATTGGTCAGTCTGTCTGGTATTTAGTAAGACAACAGGTGGAGTGTATTTTGGAAATGTATTACTTAAACTGGGCAGAATGGCCTTTATTACAGAAACAGAAGCACACAAAGTGATCAAAGAAGAGATGGCAATGCTTACTTACATTAATGGCAAAACCCTTTTTTTGATGTAGAAGCTTCTTAAGTATCACTCTGAAGACTGATCTGCCATTATTCATCATGTCACAGAGAAACCCAGAAGTGTGCTAATGAAGTTTACTGATCAGTAGCAAGCATGATAAATATCCTGGAGGACAGGGAAATGAGGATGAACTGGGGACAGAAGTAGTGGGGAGAAGATGCTGGAGTTTAATAGTAGAAAGAGGCAATCTCATAGAGAATACTTCTAGCATGCACAGTATGCATAGTAATTGCTGTCTAGGAGATCAAGAGGTGGCATGGCATGCTGGTTGGCAGTGTTGTTCTTTGATACATGGGTTCTTAGAGGTTATAATCACTGTTCCTGCAGTCCTGGGTCTTTACTCAGACATGAAGGTTTCACAGTGATGAGGAGAAGGCATAACTGGTTCATTGAAGCAAGTTGCACTGATTCCATCTTTGTTAATTTAGCTGACGTGCAGTCTTCCTCCTGATAGTCTCTCCTGTTTCTCCTGGCTGTACATACAGTCTTGTGCTAATCTAAAGCTAAGTTAAAGGTAGCTATTTTGACAGCAGAAAATAATCGTGGATCTCTGTGTGCTTTGCAGTATTTAGATTACTCCTTTGAACTGCTTGGAATCATTACAACACAATGCAAACAAGAACAGAATAAATCGCTGAGTGGTACAGTATGAGTGTACTGAAAATAAGTTGTGTGATCAAAATATCTGCATTAAAACAGCAGAGGTTTTTGCTAGCATTTGTGCTGCGATAAATAAGCAACTAATTAAATATTGCAAATTATATAGAGCATGCATTTAATAGCTGAAAGGCAGTTCTCCAATGTTTAGCTCCTTGCAGACTGTTCAAAATTATGCTTTCAAGACCAGTCTTCATTATATACATAGGAGTGATTTATTGTTTCTTGGCTTGTGTCTATGAATTCATTCTCAGTAAACATACTGTCATGAAAATGGCAGAAAAAAGACACGGAGGAATTCTAGTGGCTGGTATTGAAGTTGAAAGTGTCCTCCTTAGATTATTTTGCAATCATCTCCTTAGAGTAGAGGCACTCTTCCAAGATAGAAGAAAAGAGGGAGGAAAAAAAACTTGAAAAATCTTCAAACAGTCTCTCTACTTACTTAAACTGCCATTGCTATTTTTGTAGAACAGAACACAGACAAATGCTATCACTGTATTGTGGATGCTGAAGGAGACAGTAGTCAACTCATTTTCACTTCCAATTCAGTCACTTTAGTGTCAGTTCATATTTATTGTAGATACACAGATTACAGTGTTAATTATTGCTTTTTTCCCTGCCCCTCAGGGGTGTGTATGTGTATAATTGTTGTCATTAGTACCCACTTCTTACTGTTCTTCCCCCAGGTTTATCAATAGCTCTCTACCTAAATGTGACATTTTTTGATTGGTAGTCACTCACTACACTTTGGGATATATTTTATCCCTTCTTTGTGTGTGCTGAATAGCATGGTAGGGTGAATTGAATCTTGACATTTTGAAGTGAAATAGGCTTGTTTTCTTTTCAAATCCCTGAAGTTGTTTAGTGAAATGCTGCAGTCTAGGCTTTCTTTTATTGATATATAAATAGAAAGAAGATTAGTTTTGAAAGCACAATGGCTGCTTACAGACTACAAAACAGTGGAAAAAAGGGATGAGCATACCTTGATTCAGTAACAGTTTTCTGGGGTGGGAGTTGTATAGAGAAGGGGAGAAAGGAGGGAGGGAAAGATTCAGAGATGAAAGGAGGTGGCTCTCAGCCTGGTATCTGCACCAGTGAAGTGTGCTGAACAGAAGGTGTGGTAAGAAAGGTCAGTCTTTGCAGTTCATTTAAAACTTACCTGAATTGTATTTGCATCTGATTCAGAAGAGTGATTGGATTGGAAGTTCCATATCTATACATCATCTTCAGCCTATTATTCCATGTATACTGATTTATTCTTTTCAACTTTCTTTCATCCTAAGTTACTTTTATTCCTTTGAATTCTCTTAGTTCTTTGTGATTTGTGATGCTCAGGTCTAGTAATGGAGATAGCTACAGTATTCAAAAAGATTATATGAAAACTTCAAAGATATCTAATTTCTGAGGTTGCTTGTACCTGTACTGCTTGTAACTTTACTGCTGCTTTTATGGAGTAGCTTCTCTGCTGTTATTGACCCAAATACTGCCAAGCTAAATACTTCAGAGTTTATTGAATTTACTTGTCAATTAGATAAATATTCTAGGCAAAAAGCAAAATTATTGAACCATAAAACAGCTTGCGTTAAAAGGGGCCTTAAAAATCATCTTATTCTAACCTTCCTGCCATGGTCAGGGACACCTTCCACTAGACCAGGTTGCTCATTCAGTCTGACCTTGAACATTGCCAGAGTTGGGGCATCCACAGCTTCTCCAGGCAACCTGTTTTAGTGTTTCACCACCCTTAGGTTTCTTCCTAACATCTATATCTATCTTCTTTCCTTTTGAAGCCATTACCACTTTTCCTATCACTCTGCCCCAGCTCTCTGTATCCCCCCTAGGTACTGGAAGGCTGCAATGAGGTCTCTCTGGAGCCTTTGCTTCTCCAGTCTGAACAGCCCCAGCTCTCTCAGCCTGTCTTCTATAGGACAGATGCTCCAGCCCTCTCATCATCTTTGTGGCCCCCCTCTGGATCAACTTTACAGATCTTTCTTACACTGACAACCCCAGAGCTGGGGACCCCAGAATGGTGCTCTGCTGCTGGGTTATGGGACTTAAAGTCTCATGATTTGCTCAGTGGAATGTAGTGATTATTTTCAAATGCTGAGTGTTAACCACATTCACAGAACTGAGATACAGTATCCATTAAAGACTGAAATCTGGCAGGAGCCTTGTACACCAAACCATCACAGTTGTATTCATTTGTCAAGGAAATATATTTGGGTGCTATCTGAAACAGGCAAAATTAATTTTTTCAGCACAATAGTTCTGTACTGTTCAGTTAGCTTTATCTATGTAATGATTCATCCATCACAGACACACTAACATTGCCACAGTGTATGCACAGCCTAAACACAGCATGCATGAGTAGGACTTTATTGGCAAAAGCTTTTTGCAAATTTTCCAGCTTTCAACTAGCTGCCAAGCATCTTAGAAAACTACAGAATCCCAGGAACTTTAGAAACACCTAGAGATAAAAGAGAAATGTGTTTACACTAGAAGAGGCCTCTGATGAAAAACTTTATCTATGTCACTCTACTGCAAATCTGTGGCCAATCTAATCTGCATAGCTTCAACTCACACCATTTGTGGGATAAAGAGGTGATAGACAGTGCAATTCCACCTTAACAGCAAATCAAGAAGATTTTTTTTTGTTTGTTTATATTTGTACTGACACAAATCACCTCTGAAAGTGTTAAAATAATACCGTGGCTGTGATTGTGTCATTCTTTGAGGATACAACCAGTTAAATCATAGTTTCCAAAATGTCCAAACAATGAATAAGTGCTTTTGACTTACCTATTGGAGTGATAGATGCCTAAATTAGATTTTCTGGAATGTAAAACACTTCCTTCAAAGCTTTCTGTCTGCCTCTCACCAAGACTTCGGGTTTGTAAATCACATGTTCTAAAAGGAATATGAGTGTGTTGAAAATTTTGTTCAATCCTTAAATGCTCTTAAAAGAATTGATAAGTGGCATGAATTAATGATTTAGTATTGTAAGAGAAGTTAATGAACCTATAGCTGTTGTAACACCAAATTTTCTCATAAAGGATTTGAGGTACAGACTCCTGAGTTGTGTCAAGCATTTACACACATAGGTCCCACTCGCATAGTTAGTTACCAATGTAAGATTTTTGCTCATAATCCCCAACTGTCAGTGGCAGAGCAGATTCAAAAAATTTTAATGGACTTTTGTTAAGGGAAAAAATAATTTGCAATTCAGCAATGTCCTAGAGCACATTTAAGTTTATGGAATGCATTAGTTCAGTGGGAAAGGTTTTAAAAAGAAGCCATAAGCATCATCAAATTATACACATAATGGTAGTCAGTTAACTGTCTATTTGCGTATAATGTGAGTTTATAGTTGGAAAAGGTTGTTTAAGAGTTTATATAACAGAAATATAGAAAGCCTTGTTATAATTTATTGCTCTGTACCATTAGTTTGGTAATGCAGAAAGATACATGTACTGATCTGTATTATACATACATATGAAAATAGTTTGACAGATCAGAAAAAAAAGACATTTTTAGCTGTGATCTAGACTTCCAAAAATACCTCTGTTTATTCAGTTAGCTTTCATATTTAATTGCCTACCTAGTCATCTGTGGACATAATGTTGGCATACTCTGTATAATATGATAGAGTCTCATTTTAGGTGTATAATGAACTTCAGTTTCCTAAGTGGAGCTTTCATTAGGTGACATTTTCCATGTTGAGAAAATTGCATTTCTTTGAGAAGAAGCTTTAAGGCAAAAGATTAGAAATCTAAGTGAACTCTGTCAGTTTTAGCAAAACATTTGCAATGGCTCACAGCTAGAAAGTAAGCTGAATGTTTCAAATGTAGATTCCCCCAGACTAGGCTGAAAAGACATTATCAGTAAGAATTCTATAATTTCTTGAACTCCCATGAATTCTGTTGATTATACCTCAAAAGACTGGCACAGGTAGAGTAAAGAGCTTCTTGAATGATTCAGGAAATAAGACATGCTTTTGTTGTGCTTACTTAAATTAGACAAAAAAACAAATCCCAGAAATGTGTGTTAATTGGAATCCACTGGACTGTTTTTCATAAATTTCATCTCAGCATTTAGAGTGCAAATGTTGAAACAAATTTTAGGCATAATTTGGAGATAGGAGCATTTCAAGCAGACACCTTCAAACTGGATGTTTTAGTCACAGTTGTCTTTGTCTCTTCTGAAGACCATTCTCACAGAAGTTAAAGGTCTCTTGATTAGAGCGTATCACTTAGAAGAGCATGAAAATGCCATGGATTTAATTATTGCTGTTCTGTTGCCACAGCAATTGTTATATATTTATTTCTCTTTTAAAAGCAGGGCAAGGAGAAAAAAACAAGTGCATGCGATGTAGGTTGTTCTCCTCTTCTTCTTATGGAGCTAAATAAAAGTCCTGACTAAGACAGCCTGTGTTGGTTTCTCCAGCTTGTTGTAGCATGATCAGAGCAAGAAAGTTTACAGAGAGGGAGGTCCATACTAAGCCTAGGTAAAATAATTGCGGTGATTTTTTGTGATACACAAACCAAACCTTGCCACACAATCCCTAAGATTCTGGTGAGAACATTGGTAGTATATTCAAAGTCTGCTAGGCTTGACCCTAGGGGCCAGTTCAGAAGGCAGACAAAAGCAGCTCTGAATAGTTTACAGAAAACCTTGTTATCTCTACCTCTGCCACAGATACAAACGAGATTTTACAAGACCCTGACACTTAGGGATTTCACTTTTGACACAAGTAAGAAAGCTGAGAGCATTCCCTATATTATTAGGTTTTCAAATGAAGGTCAGGTTTTCCCATTTTCCCCTCTCTATGGAAAATTTGATGCCCTGAGGATGGAATGGATTTTACGTCATTCTAGACACTCCCAAGGGAAGAACTCCCTCCATCTTCTTGCTATGGTAATGCTGAGCCAATGGAACACACTAATTACATGTGAAGGTACCAATGTGTGTTTATGCCTCTTCAATTTTCCTTGAAGGCCATCTTGTCTTTCCATTTACCTGCAAGAGGAAAAGTTAACAGTGTCAAGTGTTGCTACTTAGAATTTGGAAAGAAATAAATTCTCCTGCCATGCAAGTTTTGGTCTTAATTTGCTCTTGTAAAATCCATCCATTTTCATTAGACCAATTCAGAAACACAAAAGGCTTTTGAGTGGCTTCTCAAGAGTCTGTGTTAAAATCAATCTCATTAAAAAAGTGGAAGAATTCGATTTAGAATAAAATAGTGGAAGAATTCAGCCTAGAAGGGCCAAATGCGCATCTGAGTTGTAAACCCATACCCTGCTAATAATTTGATCAGTCTTCATCCAAAAGAGAATAATGAAGTGGGAGAGAAATTTTGGAGTCAGGTACAGAATAAGGTACATGAGCAGGGACTGAAACACTGGGCATTGACTGTTAAAGGAAAAGATTAAAAATAGGTACAGTTAAAGTAAACTAATCAATTAATTGTTAATTGTACTAGTAATTTCTATTCTCCGTAAGTCAGCTAAAACAAGCATAAAGGGAACAGTTTTTAAATTAAGTTGCATTTTAAAAAGATGGGAAAGCTTTAATATACTATGAAAGTGATTGCCATCAGGTGCTGCTTGAGCTAAGATTATAGTATGATTCAAAGGTGAACTGGACATCTTTGTGGATTTGTAGAATATGCAGAGGTAAAACTTAAAATTCAGGTGTAAATGCTGCTAAAAGAAGCATTTTGGAAGGCATGTAAAACTTGATGTTTCCAAATATAGAGCAATCTCTTGCTGATAGGGGATTGGAATCAGTTTTTTCCACATTTTCATTTCATGGTGTCTCTTATGCTTTCCCTAAAACATCCAGAAGTTTATGGAAGCAGGATATAAAACCAGTTAGGCTCAGGTCTAATCCAACATGGCAATTCTTACATTATGATTAATGAGGTTCCCTTTATCAACAGCTGTGATTCTAACCTTTGTGGCTCTGCTGCTTATCTCCTGATTTATACATCTTCATAACCTGAATCTCATTTAGAATTTAAAAAAAAAAAATCTAAAAAGACTTCTGTGCAATTACTATAGCCTTTTCAAATATTTGTTCATTCAAATAATTTATTCACAAAATCTCAGATAGTACATCAGCAGCACTCTTCTAAAATACAATACTACTATTAAGATTTTTTTTTTTACATGGAGGCATTCATTACAGCATGTATAATACGCTGACACTGACCTCTCTGCATCCAAAACTTGCTTCAGAGACCCAGTGTTAGAAATGTGCATCTCTCTTATTTAGTACTGGGACATGGTCAGATGTATGTAGAGATTTCTTTCCTGGTTTGTAATGTTAGTGTGATTCAGGGCATGTTAGCATGATGTGTTATAAAATGAGCCAGTTTATCTTTAGTTTAGCCTGTGATCAGTGGGGAGAGTGCTTTTGCTTTGGGAGCTGAATGCAAAATAACTGAAGCAGATTGAAGTTGGCAGTGACTAATGAAGTCTTGTGAAGGAGTCAGGAGTCAGTGGGTTACTACATAGGATGGATTGAGAAGACAGTAACAGCAGCCTCTTTGTTGAGTTTATGCTGTCTTTCTTTCTTTCCTTTTTTTTTTTTTTTTTTTTTTTTTTTTTTTTTGCATAATCAGTGCTTCTGTGAAGAAAGTCTCCTCAAAAAAAATTTCAAAATTCCTGATGTATGTCTCTGAGACACAGACATCTGCACGCACATTTGTTACAGTGGAGATAATTCTAGGCTTCCATGTTTAATGAGCCAGCATGGTTGCCTAAAGGTGTTGTACATGTTAATAATTTTAATCAGTCACACAGAATTTATGGAGCTAGAATTTCAATTGAAATTAGCACGAGTTAAAACCTTAGTCATTTATTTCTCTGAGAGCTCCCCCTACTTTGCCAGTCTGATAATGTGCGCTGTTGTCAGAGAATCTGGCACAATAAATCAGCTGTTCCACAGGCACTACTGAGCAGCCTGGTGTGGGACTTGCACACAGAGCATAACTACTGGGAGCAGGAAGCACTGCAGTTGGGTTTGCATTTGCTATACGTGTAAAATCCGTGGGCACAGAGCAAAACCTGAAGGAGCATAAGGAGGAGGAGTATGCCAGCCTGGCCTCGAAGGTACTGGGAAAGGGGCAGAGACAATGCCAGCCCCCTGGCAGCTGACCCGGATCAGGAATCACTGCAGACTGCTTCTGCCTTAAGCCTGTGATGAAATGACTTGGGTGACTGCCTCACCTGGTTGTGTGCAAAGCAGGGTGAAGGAGGCCAGGCAGTCGGGAGGGAAGCACACCCTTCTTATGCAATCTTTGGAAAAATGTAGCTGGGCATTGTGCTATGGGTAGCACTGATGCTAAATGACGGCCCTCACCACAGTTCTTGGGAATTCTTCAGCAATGCTACAGCAATTCAGAAAACTGCTGTGCTGTTACACTATTTTTGTTCTTGAGATACTTGTTGAAGCCTTTTGTTAGACAACAGCTTTAAGAACTTTTCTTTTCTTAGGCCTTTTCTTTCTTAGGCTCACAATACTTTGGGGATTTTGAATGAAACATTGTAAGGCAAACTGATTCAAGCTCTCTGCAGTCTAACTGTCCCAGCCTGTGTGCACAGAGTGCAACAAGATTTGTGTTTTCCACCTCATTAAACTGACAGCAGAAATTAGTTTGTGGTATTAAAGACTAAAAAGTTAAATTACAGCTACACATGTCCTTTATGCAATGGTGTGTGTGAAAGATGTTTGATTTTAATGTTTGCTATAATGGAGAATTTAAATTGCAATGTTTGTCAAATCTCTAATCTTTGTTTCAGAGTGGAATATTAATTATGCTTTTAACTACGAGAGGTAAATAAAATGAGCATCCACTGCCTGCCTAAGGGTAAATTGCAGATTACTGACAACGTGACGTGGCGTACTAAATGTCAGTTTTGTCAAACAAATTTAGAGGAACAGTTAAACTATTAGCTTCCTGTTGTTACAGGGGGGTTTTTTTGCAATGAGTGACTGTTCCTAGCAGCAGGGGCACTGTACCATATGGAACACTAACAGAGCTAAATCGAATAAGCGAGATAAATGAGGAGATAGCACTACAGACGCACTCAATTAGTTTATAACTGTCTATTAACTTCTGTTGGTGGTTTTGAATAAACAATAGATTAACCATTACACCCCATCTCTTTCTTTATGAAACCAGTAGAAAGACAGTGTGATGAGGGCACACAGTGAAGAAGAAACTGAGAAGTTTCTTTCTTCTTGCTCCGTAATAACTCAAGTTGTGGTATGGGCAGGACCTGCAAGTAACAAATGCATTAGATCCAAGAAGCAAATCAAAATATTCAGATGTGATTATGCAAAATAGTTCTTCAAATTACCAGGAGTTACTCTGCCTGATTTTTTTTAGGACCTGGTTTATTAGCAGGGAGGCACTAGTATGGCATGTGAACCTAAGCCAGTCATTGCGATTTATTTGGCAGTTAAAGGAAAAGTGTTGTGATGCGTGCAGAAATAAAACCTTATGAATGTGTCTGCCAATTGTCCGTGCCCCAAACTACTTTTAGACGTGAACTCCTGTCCTGGAGCGGGTAAGAGGTGATGCATTAATGTGCCCCTGACTGTTAGAGTCATTAGAGTCAGATTATTTCCTACTAATTAAAATCCTAAACAAATAAGCATAATATAATATTTTACTATCCTTGGCTTCATTTTAAGGTATTGGAGAGAGATGGGAACCTCCAGAGCATACTGAGCTTACCTCATATATACTGTGATATTTTTGCCTGTTATTTAATTTAAAATTGTTAACAAAATATATCTAAAGACCATTCAAGCTACTTCATGTCACACTTTCACATTAGGTGTTCAAACACCTAATTTGTGAAGATCTTACCACTGCTGAACCTGAAATCCAAAATTACCAGGCAGAAAAGGTGGGCAGGGTAAGTTAACAGAGGAGCACTAGACAGAGGGAATAAAATAATAAATACAGCAAGACGTAGTTAGCTCCCACTCTGTCAGTGAGAGTGATCAATAACTGCCATAAGCCTTGTCATCATGTGATTGCTAAAAGCTCAGTATTTTTAGACATAATCCTGAATTGAGCTTGAGTTGCAGACATATCTTTAAATTCTTAGCTAAGTTGAAAATCTGTACGTTGGTTTTGAATCATTGTCCCAGTACAGCGCTGAGGGACACTCTGCCCATCTGTTGGATCACCTTAAACGAGGAATTTACAGATACTTGGAGACACTTTAAATTTCATCCAATTTTTAGCTTTCTTGCTGTTTAACAATTAGTGCTACTTAGTTATTATACCAATAGGAGAAGTATCTGGGAGGTGTTGGAGAGCAGGTGCTGTGTACCCAGAGGAGAACTGGGAACGCAGTACTTGGGGAACAAAGGACATTAATTCATAGAAAGCTTGAATCAATTAGATGTACTGCACATAAATAGAGTTGTTTCAAAATGCAAAGCTTCCATTTCCTGGACCAACCCTCCATTTAGGTGATAACATTCATCCTGCTGAAATCCTTTCAGCTGTCTGCTGAATGCAACAGTCTTCTCCATCTTCTGTGGAAAGACTAACGCTGCTGTCAGCCTACTGCTAACTTCCTTCCAAGATCCATATTACTGATGAGTGAAGTGGTTTTTGTCTGTCCCCTTACCATACATATTTCACACAGGGTGATGTAAGTTTTAATTAGCAAAGCTCCATTAAATATTTAAAACTCCTCAGGTGAAAGGAGTGGTATTGGTAAAGTGGAAAAATAGCATGACAGTCTTATATTGTGTAGAAACACAAACTTCATAGATCCTAGTGGAAAAAAAAAAAGAATTGGCAGAGACAAACTCAGGCTGGGACAGCAGAGGAGTGGTAAGTTATCCTTGTCATATTCAAGCCACAATATTAATATGTAGGGTTTTTGACATGCAAAACATAATTTTCCAAGTTATGCAAACCTTTCTGTCTGCTTCTGACAGAGTAAGCCTTTTTTTTTTTTTTTTTTTTTACCTGCACATGGCAATAATTCATAAACTTTATCTAATTTCTGAAATCAGCTATCATGGCAGAGGAAATACTGGTTTACTGCCATTTTAAATTCTACCCAGACTTATGTCCAAATGTCTGATCTAGATATCTATGTATCTACTTCAGCCTGTATTTCTGAGTCTGGATTTTGGGAAAGCTCTTGTTTATCTAGCTTCTTGCTACCATAACTTCTCATGTAAATTCAGCTAGAGTCTCCTCACCTGTAATTCACCTATGCCAAAATACTACTATAATGCCACTGCCCACTCCAACTGTTATTTATAGTGTTGGAGTGTTTTAAAGGAAGGCACTGTTTAAATAGTGAACATGTGTCCCTAATGAATTGCACAGATGTCCACTCATCTGCTTTCAAGTTGATTATTTCCTTGCTGTTGAAGAAACTATCACAGAGTACTGTGATAGATATTTTTTTTAGCCAGTGTTTGTAAGCTTAAAGATTACTAATGACTGTTAAAAATTACCCCCTGATGGAGGGTAATGTCATTCCATGCAGTGACTTGCATGAAACCACATTACCCTCGGTCGGGGGGTAATTTTTAATTACTATAATGCTCTTGCAAGTACCCATGGTGCAGCACTGAGGTCATCTTTCCACTGAGAGGATTCCATTACTTAGTTCACTAAGTGACTGAGTTTAATGGATGTACAAGAGATCCTGCTTTTACATTTGGTCTCACACAAGTAAAATTTAGCAATTGGAAGCCTGGTAACCTTTTGAAAGAGCACTCCTTTCTCCAAGGGCAGGAATGGAATGTGCTGTTCCCAGTTCCTTGTTCACACAACTGGCTACTGAAGTCGGCTTTAAGGAGTCTTGTCATTTCCCTGGAAAGACACTCCTTTTTAACAAATTGTCTAGATAAGCTAGGAAATGTCAATCTATTCAAAACATTTGTTTGACATCTAATCCTAAGGTACTTATAATTTGAATCACAATCACACAATATGTTACAGGGAAATTGCTGTGATCTAATTTATGAATGTGCTAAACTTGCCATTGTGTATTCATATTTTTTTAGGTCTGGAAAACAGTCACAGAACTATAGATATTTTCAGGTATTTATGTATTGTTACATAGCCATATATTCTGTTATGGCTTACTTACCCTGTTTCATGAGAAGATATACCAACACTTTAACCAAAACATGAAAAGAATCCATTCCACATTAAATGCTGTACTGTTTTAGAAGTATTCCTGCTCACTGCTTTTTGTTTTTAATGCAAAGAAAGATTTGGCAAGTTCTCCAGGAAGATAATATCCACATATTCCCAAATGTTATTGACTGGCAGTATTGCCTTGCAATTTAACCTCCTGCTGACCTCTCTCCCCCTCTAATTTCTGCCTATGGGGCTGCTGCCCAGACCTGTCTCCAGATCTAATCTACAGTTTATTACAGGCACCAAGTGCCCTCCCCCAAACCATGAAGAACTTTAACAGAGACTTCTGTGCTACATTATTCAGTAGACTCTCAGAAAAGATATTATTAACAATTACATTCTTCAGGGGTGCAGAAGCATTTTGATAGAATTCTTATAAGTTTTTCTAAGGAGGGTTTGTTTGTTAACAAATTATGATTTTCTTGGGTTGGTTGTGTTGGTTTTTTTAAATAAAGAGCAACCAATTTGCTTTGCAGCTGTCACCGTTTGTATCCTTTCTCTGTGAATGATGAGTCGGAGAATTAATTTTAGCACTAACACATTATAGCTTAGAAACTTCACCACTGTCTGTTATTGCAAAGGAATAGTTTGTAATTTTCAACACAAAAGCCTGTTAGTTCTGTTTCTGGTCTCATATTCACCTCCCTTCAGACAGTTCTCTGTATCTATAAATCTCAGTGTACTTACTGTATTACATCACTACTGCAAACTAATGCTTTGGTATGTTGGAAGTACTGGACTGTATATTGTAAAAACAGCCGTTGTCATTACTCTTAAAATTGAAAATTCTAACTGACTCATGCTTTTAACGACATAGTAGTATTTTATTTTATGTTTGTGGTTGTTGTCTTTTGAAGAACAGCACAGTGCCTAGCAGCTCACTTTTTTAGATACAATATTTTTGTAATGGATGATTTCATCAGGGGAAGGGCTATGACTATTTACTGCTTTGACTCTGCTCAAAGAAACTTTACCATGCAAGCTCTGTTTAGAAGTTTCAGGTTTTTTACAAGGATAAAAGATGTTGTTCTGTCTTTGAAAGTGTATTTTCACAGAATTTAGAATTAGATTTGAGTACAAGTACAAGGCATTCATTTTTCTTTGTGTTTCTGTGACGGAGGTGTATACTGAAAGGTAGTGCGGTTCCATGCAAAATTTGACTCCTCAGTCTTTGGATTATCATTCAGCTTGTGGGTGGCAAAGCTCTGAGTGAAAATCCTGTATTATATGAAATCATTAATTAAAATTCTTTTCAAATGTTAAAGTTATTGTGGCTGTAAAACCGATTGTATTTTTCAGATGAAATTGTATTAGAAAGATTTAGAGAAGCTTTCCTTGACACCTTCCTTACATCTTTTAATTAAGAAAGCCTTTGGTGTTAATAGGTTCAAGTTTGCCAGAATTAAAAATGAAGGTATCTAAATATTTGAAATGTTCTTACCTAAAGCCACCATGGTATGCAGCTGTATCAGCTGCCCTTTCCAGCATGCTATAAAGAGCCCCTAAAGTGGATTAATCAGCCTTCCTTGCCATACAGGCCTCACATTAAAATCTTCCTTATGAGCCATTGAATATAGTACAGAAGGCCCCAACACACATACCTGCTAAAAGAGAAGTAGGGGTTGGACAACTTCATTAGCATTTTATACCGGGGACAGATGACAGTTTCTCCCACAAGTCGCATTCTGCTGTGTGGGATAAAATTGGATTGAGCATGCAGCTGCATCTTAGACTGACCACACAGTATCAGCCACACAGGGTCTCAGCTGGGGCACTTCCTCCTCTGGTCGTGTCTTTGGACTAACAGCAATCCATCTGCCACCATGCTCCCACTGCCAATTAAATTATATACCCATGGCTTGGGAGAGCACTTGAATGGTTTACAAGCTACATGCTGCTAAAGAGCCACTCTTTAGTGCCTTCCTCCCCACAGTGAGCACAGAGCACTGGTGCATTAGTGCACTTCCAAAAATGCTCCAGGTGTATCCTCATGCATCCCAGTAGTTATTCTACCTGCCCTAAGAGGATGGCCCAATTTCAGCAGCCCCCTAAGAGAAATGATGTTCTTTCTTACATGACTGAATGTTGCCTAATCTGAGCTTTTAGTCAGTGACTTGCCTTGAGACAGATTACTTCTTGTGGAAGCAAAGGAAGATAGACTCCTAAAAGACTGATTAAAACTCTATGCATTGGATATTTTGAAATGCCAAGGTATATTGAATATTACAGAAGTCTTGAAGGAGGGAATTGCTTGAAAAAGTGAAAGGCACGTGATAGAGTGTAGGTAGTGCAGAGAAAAATTACATGCAAGTTAGTGAATGCTCAGTACCAGCACTAGCAAATACGTTCTACAGACTGCTGTTTGTATTAGGATACAAAGGCAAAAATTATCTATTCAAGTGGAGGCTGTGGATCAAAAGTCAGTGTGAACAAGGAGCTCTGTCTTTCACAGGGGCAGTATATTCAGGAACTGAAGAAGTACCTCCCACTGCAGGACTTACACAGGAGCTAGGTCAGGGTGCTTATCTGTTTACCAGAACATCTGGACTTAACACGACAGAATTTTTCATCAGCAGAAAGCCTTTTGCTCTTTTGTATTCCACTACTGGGGATCAGCAAAGCAGGGAATGAGTTGTATTAGGCTAAACCTATCAAAATCTTTCCTTCTGGTTCTGCAGTACACCACTACATATATTTAATTATATGTTTACATATTGACGTGCATTTATTTAATAGATACAATATATACATTTACATGTACCTAAATAGAAAATAATGAAAAAGATAAATCTTTTAAGAGATGTTTCAGAGAACTTTAAATTATTTATTTTGATGGCATTTTATGTCCTTATACTGATAAAGCCAAATCAAAGAATGGTTTGAGTTGGAAGGGACCTTAAATATCTCAAGTTCAAAACCCCCTGCCATGGTCAGGGATACCTTCCACTAGATCAGGCTGCTCAAAGCTCCATCCAGCCTGGTCTCACAGGACCATGCCTGTCACAAGCTTGCTTCTTTTGACGTATACCCAGCAGACAATTTGCCTTTAAATGCCTTACTGGCCAGTGAGAGAGGGATCTGTATAGAGAACTAAATACCTTAAGGGAAAAACATCTCCTGCATTTAAAACTGTCACAGTTGCTATAGCTTCCTATTAACTTGAGCCTATGCAAGCATAGAACTAACTTGTTAGATGCTGTTGGGGTCTGGGGATCTGCTTCCTCCACTGGGACTTGCAAGACAAATTTTCTAACCCTATAGTGCAAGTAACAAGATATTTCACATAGAAGACACCTATTCCATACCCAGATCAGCCTCAGGTAGTGATGCACTGTGAGGCTAGGGATTTTCTCTTTGTGTAAGGAAATGCTTATGTGGGAGATAGACTTTTAAAGAAAGACATTTGCCTGGCCATGCTTAAGGACTTTGAGAATATCATAGCAAACCTCAAAGACTGAGGCTAATGTATCTTAACAGACACATCTGCCATACATCTCTGTGATTCCTCATATTCCTCCTGCTTTAGAGCACCTCAGCAAATACAGTGAAAATTTGGCATGGGCAAAACCATCCCAAAGTAAATTTGTATTAGTTTAACACTGCCTCTTGTTTTGGTTTGTGAAAGCAGAAGGATTCTGGACACCTACAGTGCACACTATGCCTGGGAGTTTGAGGCTCTACTTAAACCTGACAGCTATGGGATAAGAAGGTGTTTTCTTTCATCATTAGCCAACCTTTTCTAAAATGGTAATTAGTTTCAGGAAGAGAATTTCAAAATCTGTCATGAATGTGTTGTTGTGAAAGGCTTTTATGTTCCTGTTGTCTGGCACTACACATCACACAACTACATCCTCCTGAGTAGGTCCCGGTGTTGTCTGTTCAGTTTTTTATTCAGATCATAGGATAATATGATGGAGGCAAAGAGGAAAAAGAAACGCTGTTGAGACAAAGGGGAATTGCAATGTCAAATACAAAATATATATTTTACAATATGTTATAAATAGGGTATTCTACCTTGTGCATTATCTTTGATACCCATCTACACACTACTATTGAGGAAAATACTCCATAAGTTCCTTTAAAATATTAGTTTTTGAAACAAGATCAGGTTTATATATTAATTTGCATACAAAATATCCCTAGATCTGGGGAGAAAAGGAGTCTCAGAGGAGACCTTGTGATTCTCTACAATGCCCTGCAGTGGGGTTTGGCTTCTTCTCCCAAGCAACCCACAGCAGGACAAGAGGACAGCCTCAAGCTGTGCCAGGGGAGGTTCAGCTTGGGCATCAGGAAGAATTTCTTCACTATAAAGGTAGTGCAGCATTGGAATGGGCTGCTCAGGAATGGGGTGGATGCAGTTACCATCCCTGGAAGTGTTCAAGAAAGGACAGAATGTGGCACTTAGTGCTGTATTTTAATTGACAAGGTAATGGTCAGTCAGAGTTTGAACTTGATGATCTTGAAAGTCTTTTCAAATCTTAATGGTTCTATGAGTCTAAGTGGCATATATAGTAACAAAAGAGAAAGTATGGGTTCTGTGTACATTTTCATTCAATGTTCTTCAGAGTTAGCTCAGAGAATGAAATTTCTTTTTGTGAGGGAGAAGGTATTCTCAGGCAAAAGGAAAGGTGTGTAATTTCCATGTGACCATACGTTTCAGAAAAGGATTTCTTCAAAAACTTCAAATATGTAATCTCAGTAAACTTGAAATACTGTTATAGAAGCCTGTAAAGTAGTGTAATGTCATTTTACATTTATGTACAATTAATGTAGCATAAATTAATACAAATAAAATATGGAAAATGGAACATTTCATTTTCATTAAAATAAGAACATATTAATAATACCAGTTTAGAAAATCAAAACATAATTTGTCTTTTTTCATGGAAAATTTCTACATTCTCATTATGCAGTTCAATGTTAATATAACTAATTCATGAAAAATAAATTAAGCTCTCTAATGAAAAAGCTTTATTGATAAAAATATTTACACAAGCTTCAGTCCTTATGTTAGAAAGATGGTTGAATACAAGTGGTAGAAAATAATGCTTAAACAATGAAATCATTAACTAAAAGGAATTTGTATCTATCATCATATTTAATTGTTTGAGTGTTTGTAATTTTGCTAGTATTACTCTGTATTGGTTCTGACTGCATCTTACATGTAGGACTATTCAAAGAAAAGGCACAATTGAGTATTGTGTTCAAATCTGTAATGCTCTAAATCCCCATGTCTTCCTTTTTATGAAAAAGCCCGATTACCAGAACACTTAATGGGAATTCTAGAATAACTTGGAACAGAAGGGAACTTTAGAGATCCTCTTTTTTAACCGCCTGCTCAAAGCAGACTTAGAATAAATTGAGTTGCTCAGGACATTGTCAAGCAGGGTATTGAGTATTTCCAAAGATTGAGATCCCACCTTTCTGAGCAACTGCTCCACTGTTTGACTACCCTAGTGGTGACAAAAACTTTACTAAGCTGTGTAGTAGGAATTTCCTGAATTGCTGCTCATGCCTAGAGTGTCTTGTCCTTTCACCTTGTTCCTAGAATCTCATTCTGTCTCCTCCATATGCTCCCATTAGGTTGTTAAAATAATACTAAAATCCCTTGTGAGCTTTCTCTTCTCCAGGCTGAACAAGCACAGCTCTCTCAGTCTCTCCTTGTCCAGGATTTGTCTACTGAGAGAAATCCAGGCTGAATTCCCTGCTCAGCCATATAGTATTTAAAAATCCATTTCCTTTTCTATCAGAAAGGCCTTTGCTGGGGTATTGGGTTCTTCCCTCTACTAATAAAGAATTTGCCTTACTTTGGCTTCCTCCATATTCTAAGTGGGACCCCAATCCTCATCCTGCAGATAGTTCTACATGGCTGCTCTAATCACTTAAGTAAATAAGTCTTTAGTGAAATCAACAGATTTATAAGCATTTGCCTTGTAATTAATTTTTGGGGCAAAAACTATGTGGTTTTTTTATACACCCCTATAATTTGGGAGAGCCTATAGGCCAATTAAACATTGTGTCCTCTATTTCCTTAAAATTAAAATTCATATTGGAAAATTGTTAAATCTTGTAAAAAATTGAGAGAATTTGTGGCTTTTCATTTTTCCTTCCTTAGTTCAGCTGAGAAGAATGGGACATTCTGTTGCCCAATTCATTACTTACAGTATTCAAGATCATGGTCAAGATTAGATAGTAGTAAATTACGGAAGATATTGCTGCTCACGTTTCATTACTGTTTTATTCTACTGGGAAGGCAGAAGGTTGTCGGATTTTTTTTTTTTAAATTGTGTGGGTGCATTTTTCTGAAGACCACGGCCAGTGACTAACTTGAGCCAAAAATAGTGCAGCCAGCAGCTTTGCAGACATAGAGTTCTGCCAGAGCTTCTCAAATTCCTTTTTACTGTCATAGCCTAGAGCCTTTCCTGAAGAACCTGTCAATCATAATAAAACGCATCGAGGTCCTCTTGGGTGGACATGCAAGAACTAAACTGTAAACGCAAATTTAACTTTCTCACGGCTAAGGCAAGAGTCAGCCCATTTCAAATAAACGTTGTTACATTAATCTCTGATGCACCAATTCATAGCTCCATTTTTTGCAGTCAGTCAGTCACCAGAGTTCCTCCTCTGCATCAGCAACTTCTGTCAGTGCAATGCCTCCTTTGACCTGAGGTGTTCTTGGGTTTGATGCTATAACCCTCAATTACAGAAACTCAGATAACCTGATGTGGAGTTTGTACAAAGCAGAAACTAAACAACAAGTAAGCAGAGTTTTTAATGATTTCACTGTAAGCAAATCTCAGAGCACGTCCTGTATGCTTGAATTCAAGAAAGAGCACTTAGCAGCAAAAGTAGATGAGGTGTGTGTCTGACTGCAGCTGCACCTTGCTTTTCCATCATCTTTTCCTTCTCATTTCCCATTCACCTCCATATTCTCTTTTCTCAGCCACTGTTTCTCAAGTCATGCTATACTTTTCCTGTGAGCTGCAAGTGATACTGGGATCTTTCCAAATAACTTTTCTTTTTTGCTCTGATCTCATGATGCTAATGAACCAATCTACTAGTAACAAAAAAGTGCAAAAAAGCCACTGAAGTTCTTACATGCCAAATTACAAAAGAACCACGGAAATCAAAACTGATTTTGTTTATCCTAAAAAAATCAAAACTATTTTTGTTAACCGCCACCTTCATGTAAAAAATTGGCACTCTTTTTGTACTCAATTCCCTTAACTCTGTAAGTTATAGGAATCCTTCCCCCTGCCCCTTTACTTGTATTCTCTTCTCCTTCTCTCTTTAGAGTCAGTCCTGGTAGTATTGGAATGTCTTCTTGGTCTGAAAGTTCATCCAATATCTCTGTGGCAAAAAAATGAAAGCTACAGTCAATGAAAGGGGTGAAAATTAAATTCTGTGATATCAAGAACACTGTTTCCAAAATTTGAGCATAATCACAGCATTTTTTACAGTTGGGTTTTTTCCTTTATTAGAGAATACAAGAGCATGATAAAAATTAATTGTTAATTAATAATGTTAGTATTTGCTTTGAAGCAGGAAGCTGATAATTAGAACAAAGAGAAGGCACCTAAAAGAAATTATAATAAACCACACCTTTGTACATCAGGTAAAAAGGCTGATGAACCCTTGTCTATATTAAAATATTCGTAATCTCTAAAATCAGTCTTCCATACTGTTCTGATGTCAACACAAAATATACGTTAAACTTCTTAGGACAAAGAATAATTTTATAATGAAATACAGAGTTGCATACTGAGATCATAAGCGAGGGACAACACAATTCAGTGTTATCCTGCCACCTTTTGCTTTTTTATAATTCTCCTAACAATTACTTTCCCTGTGGTTGTTCTCTAGAAACGCTAGTCCTTGAAGTTGGGACAGCTTGTAAAGTATTTTATTAAAAGCTCTCTAGTTCTTGCTGCAAAATGTAGTGCCTTTAAAAACATTACTCCCAACCTTACTTCTTGTCTGACAGAATATTGAAAGAACACAGTTTAATGTCACTGTGAAATTGCAGTCTTGAGTATATTGCATTTCAATATAAGACATATAAGTGTTAAATTGAATGACAGAGGTTCAGATGAGAAGTTTACTATCACTGATGCCATACTGTTTATATTTCATTTCCTTTTTTGATTTCAATTGCTCCATATTTGTGGCTCAGTCCATTTGGGGAGATAGAAGGGGTTCTGTGCAGTGTTGTTATTTTGATAAGAAATAAAAAGTAGACTAAAGTACTAATTACTTGTAGTTATAGTAATTTAATTACACCTAAAGAAATTTACCATTTTGATTGAATTGGATTTGATATTCAGGTTCTGAAAACTTGTTTCCTATAAGGACTTCTTAACAATAAAAAGCAACAGAGAGTACAAATGAGGCACTGGATATTCATGTGGCTTCCCCTCAAGGCCCTTCACCATCTTTGTCGTCCTCCTTTGGACACTCTCTAATAGCTTAATGTCTTTTTTTTTTCTGTTGTGGTGCCCAAAAATGCACACAAGACTCGAAGCAAAGCAGAGCAGAACGTTTTCTGAGTTTTGTGAAAATATTTACTTCTGTATTTACCCTGCTTCTGGTTCTTCCATGGTTGATAAATAGTAATTCTTTATTCATTTCTTCGTTTTCTTCATGGTTTTTTTTATCTACTTCTATCATATTCTCAGTTCAACTGCCTCTTTTTTTTAAACTAGGGATTCCTTATCTATGGAAGGATTACTACTCTTCTGGTAGGGTCTACTCCTTTGATCTTCCTATCACCTCTCTGTATATGTTCTCTGCTTTGCAAAAATCTTTTTGGGGTATGCATGTGTCAGAACTGCATGCAGTGTTTCATCATGGTAGATAAAATGGGGACAGATTGTGATGAACTGTTTAGCTTATTACTTTCCTGGACTGTTTTTTATTAATATTTGTAACAGAATAGAGTAAATGATACACAAAATCCCACACAGTTTTGTAGGAGAAGTCTGTGTTTTGTCTGCTCTGCATTTTACTATATTTTAACTATTGCACCAGTTCACTTCTTGTTATTTCTCGTGCCTTAAAATTCCAACAGTTCCTAGCTAGTCTTGAGATTTTTCTGAATATCAGGCTCCTCTTTCCTGGGACTGATACAGTACATTCTCTTTCCTCACATATTCATGGTAACACTATTTGTGTGATAAGCTGATCTTTTTGCTTTCCCTACAAAAATCATTTCATCCTAGGTAATCATCCTGGGAGCTTCCATCTGTTTTATGTTTTCCCTTTGGCTGTAGATCTTTTTTCCTTTAAGAAGGATGAAACATCAGATGGTAGCTATGAAGTGTCTTTTCCATGAGTGAAGATAATCAAATATTTAAACCTTCTTTTTTCCCAAAAAATTTACTTCAAATATAAGAGTATGAGTAGTGGTGGTGATGTGAGGTACCACAGTTTTACGAGTTTCTTAAATCTTGTATAGCCAGACCCTCTTGGGGATTGAGAGATCCAAGGAATGGATGAGATGCAGAGACTGCAGCACTGCAACACTTTCTGTGAAATCTAAAAACTGCAAACGCTAGAAATGTTATATTCAGCTAAAGTTTACTTGACTGGGTCCAGTGGGTGTTTTTGTTCAGAGTACAGAAGTCTGGTTGGTATTGCTCTCTTCCTGTAAGTTGTTTCAGATTTGAACTTTTCCCACAAGACCTATTTCCAGAATTAGATTCAGATTGAGAAGTACTGTACAGTTGTTACTGTCTTAAAAAATAAATCTGCTTTAGCTTGATCATAGGACCCAAGGATTGGAAGGGGAGCAGTGCATGACTGCCACCTAAATGTACTGCCATCTAAGGGTGAAAGAGGAAAAAAAAATACCCATTTCATGTTACCACTTTGATAAGCCTGTCCTTACAAAGAACTTCTATTAAGTTATTCATGTATTAGGTGATAAGTCTCAGATTCTACTTTGAATAATATATTACTTATTTATTACAATTAGATATGAAGGAGGGGGAAGATTGAAGAATGCAGAGATCTAAGAGTTTTGTTTTACCTATGGTACTTGAATGAAATTTAGCTGTCTCTATTATGAAAGAGTTCAGACCATGCTCCCTTGTGCATTTATGCACTGTGGAGTACTAAAGTGCCAGATTTATTATTAATTCTACAGAGTAAGCAAAGGCTCAAGCAAACACAGGTGACTCCTGAGCTGGGGTGGGTAAAGGTCTAACACTTCTCATTGCTGCCAGTGCTGCAGCAGGTATTGCAGTGCACTTCATTCACTTTCAGTCATGGGGACATGCCCTCGGGAATGGAGTGACTATCTGTCAGCTTACTGAGGCCCAAATGTGACCCTGAATACTCTTCTGTCCAGTGACCCAATACCATGCCTGCACTTAGTGTTCCTACTTGTATTGTTAGCAAGCCTTTAATTTCAAAGACATTTTGAGCTTTATTCATGGATTAAGATACTGCTGAATTTGGTACTACATTGGTACAGAACACAACCACACTTGGGCTCCTGCCCAAACGACTTCTTACCGAGGTGAAAGATAGGGGATAACAGATGGATAGACGGGGAATATGAGGAATATGAGTAGTGATCAGCATAGGAAGCACTAATATTGGTACTTTGCAATTGTGTCTGCAGGCAGTGATTTGAAGTGGAAGAGTGAGATACCAGTCAGGAGAGCTACAGAAAGCCCCTCCTGTGTAGCATGAGAGGAGACAAATGTTTGAAGATCTAGAGGAGGCTGGTGTAAAATTTTGTCTCTGGTGGGAACATCTCTTCATACTGAATAAGAGTTAACAAACAGAAAGGCTTTGACCGTTAGGACAAGCTGGTTATGCTTGATACATTTGGCCTCTAGAAGTAGAAGGAACCTAGGTAGGATAATAAACTCCTGTAACTTCTAGTTGAAGATATGTAAAAGATTCTTATGGCAGATGAATGTGAGCTGGCTCATTATGTTTTCCACAGAGGAAAAGTCATTGAATTAACAGACAGGACAAGTAAAGCCTGTAGAGCAGTTTTGTGGTTTTTTAGAAACATACCTTGAAGATACTCTACAGAAGGAATCTGGAAAATTTAAATTAGGACTGTAGGCAAGAACTTAGAGAAAGGCTAGGTCTCAGACAGAGTCATGGGTCAGGGAAATAAGCCACATAGTGGTGGAATCCACTATCATCAGGATCATAGATGCCTCACAGAGGTTGAAGGAGAAATCAAGAGTTTTGGACATGTTGTTTTATGATATAGCTAAGCATAACTCAAGAGGAGACAGTGAGACTTCAGACTGAAACAGACAGACCAGGAAAAAAAGTTATTTGCATCTAAGGCAATTCTATAGTTTAATTCTATAATTTAATATAGTTCAATATTCACTATATTCACAATATTCACTATTGTAGTATAAGATTTAAGATCTTGTCTCTGACAGACCACTCCTGCTGAGAAGCAACTAACTCATATGACTAATTCTCCTGAAACCAGGAGTGATGGAAAATAGTCTTTAAGAATGCAAGTCAGTTTGGAACGTGCAGTGTATATTCAGAGCTCCAACATACACTATACAGTATTATATAAACCAGATTGCTGTCCTACACAGGGTCTCAGTGAAACTGCTCCAGACTCTTCTACATGCGTGAACATTGGTACTGATTTGTCAGTTCCAGTGAAATCTGTCTTTTCATTTTTATTTTTATGTTTAATCAGATATAGCCTCTGATCTGTAGCTCACATCACCTTCATATCCAAGTAGTCCCCTTTAATTCAGTGGTGGTCCCCAAGGATTAAGATGCTCTACACCACATGTCAGTGCACTGGCAACTATCCCTTGATTATCAGACTGAAAGAGATGAGAGTAAAATAAATTTAAGTTTCCAGAAATGCAGAAACAAATGTAAATGTTACTTAATAATATGGTCACTAACTACAGTACTAATGTAAACAACATGAATACTATGTCTGCTTACTGAGAGTTGTTTTTCTCCTTTTTTTCCCTCATCATTCATTTCTTAAGAAAATTGGCTAAAAAGAGGAAAGAGACATTGAGTAGTACTCGGCAGGAAATGACAGTGATGGTGAATTCAATGGATAAAAGCTACACTGAGCAAGGCACCAACTGTGATGAAGCTTTCTCTTTCATGGACACGCACAATCTAAATGGGAGATGTAAGTTTCTTCTTTTCTTTTCTTTTATTTTTTGGTTTGTTTTTTTTGAAGGTGAAAGAAAGGTGCAAATGGTTTTTAAAATATTCCTCATTACTCAGTCATGGAAAATCCATGGGACTGAGATTTTCCCACTGTGCAGCACATTACAGTGTCTATTCAAATGAGCAAGACAGTCAGACATCAAGAATAGACTTCTTTAAAAATAATGAGGATAATTGAGCTTTTTTCTGTCCATCCTTTTCTTCTACAGAAGAGCAGTGACATTACTGAAACAGTAGTTTTACCTTTCTCCAATCTCGATTATGTTGAAAATCTTATATCCCTCATGCTGTCCCAAGTCCTTCAAATGCTTCCCTTGTTCACTTTTTTTTTTTTTTGGTAGGATAAATTTATTTTTGAATGTAGTAACTTAATAATGATAATCTGATTGTCCTATTATTTCCAATTCTAGATGATGCTCTTTCTGTTGCTTGTGTAAAGGAAGAACTCTGGACTTATCTGTTCTACAGTTTCATAAGAGATTCTCTAATATCCTGGGTCTTCTTGGATCTACCTTGAAAATAAATAAGATTTGGGTTATAAAATTTCCTATATTAGAATTTTAGTCAAAGTCTCACTACTGTCAGAGGGTTGGCCCTAAGCACAGACCATGAAAAAACAATAGTTTTTCATAATTTTAAAAAAGAATGACTAGGTTCAAAGAGTTATTTTGATTTTTCGATTCTTAAGGAGCTTCAGAATTTTTTTGTATGCCAGTGATTTTCTTAACGTCTTCAGAATTTGTCAAAGATTAAATTTTTTTTCAAGTACTAACAGTATGCAAGGCCCAACTCTCCCACTCTTTAATAATATGCTTAAGAATTTATCTTTGATGAGCTCAATTGTACAAACACTCTGTGAGGTTTATACAGTGAGACTTTTCTCAGCAGCATTAGGCTCAGAATTTGCAGTGCTAATTTGCATTTGAGTTACATTTGAAATTGATTTGAAATAGATCTTTCAAATCAGACCTGCCTTTCTGATGAGAATATACCTTTGCAGTTCATGAGACTGCTTATTTCTATGAAGAGATCAAGAGGTTTTACTTCATCTTCCACCATCATGGTACAGTTTTCCACTGATGCTGCTGAGTGGTCATAACTACAAATGAAGCTGCAGTGAGTTCCTGGGACTAAATCCTCTTTATGTAAACCACCTCAAACCTCTTTGAAATTATTGCCATAACAAGTTTTTTATACTGCTCGAGGGCTAGAACCTCTAATTAGACTTTCCATAAGAAACGTGTCACCAGAAACAGTGTCACCAGAAGGTGCACACTAACAGTCTTCAGGAATTTTCTTTTTGTAAGGCCTTGTACTCAAGAGATTTAGAACTTTCCTACTTCTTGTGAAAGGTCATTACCCTGCCTGCGTTCTCTACCTAGCAGGTTTATTACCTGCAGCAGCTCTGACCTCACCTAATCTCTGTATCCATACCCAAAAGAAATATCACTCTGTTGTGGCCATCAAGAAAATCTAATCTCCTCATTCTGGAGACATAATCAAAGAAACATGGTCTCAGATATATTAATTTATATGATAAATGATTACTATCAGCATTATTTTAAGTTTTGAGATATACCCAAATTAACAAGGGCTAGTAGCTGTTTGCCCTAGAAGATCAACTGAAAAAAAGATGGATGAAAGCCAGCAGGAGTAATCTCACTCCTCATCCAGCAGATCCTCTGTTCCTGTTTCACACACCCCTGTTAGTCTGTTTTCATGTATCCAGAATATGCTTACATTCACTGATCAGACTGAATTTGAATTGTGTAGACAAGTAGCTAAGGTGGAATTTGCAACAGAGCTTTGCTTAAAAGCCTCTAATGACTCTTTGGCTTAACATCCTGTAAAATGTTGTGATTAACTCCTACCTGTTCAATGTGTCTGTGTTTACAATGGTAATTTGCATGATACTTGTATAGTTGGGGCAAACTGAACTTAATTTGTTCCCATCGGGCTTTCCCATTGGTTTTACAAATGGTTCAATGATTAAATACCAATGTGAGCATTGGTCTGTGTATCATTCCCTGAAAACCACCTTCAAGCAAAGAGTGATAGAATAGTAGAATGTCTATGCACACTACCCACCTGTCTAAACAAATCAAATGAAAAAAGGAGCAGAAAAAATAAACTACAGTAGAGTATTTGCATAAGGTATTTACAATATTATAAGGAAAACTTATTAATGATCAAAGCATCTGTCAAAAACACCTCTTGTCGTTGTGATGTGTTGTTTCAAGCATCAGTATTCAGTCTAATCTTCTGATTTAAGAAGTATAATTCTCATCAGCAATCAAAATGCTTTCTCCAATGACACTTCTTTTTAAAGAATTGATCAAATTCAGTGAGCTGTTTCATTCACTAGCCTTGCCTTGCCTGGCTTTCCCTAGATCCTGATTCCAGTGCAAGAAACACAGCAGGATGAACTCTTAAGTCAAGTCAATCCCGTCTGCTATGCCACTCAGCTTCAGTAGCTGCATATCATATCTCTGTCTCTAACCAGCTTTGTTTCTCTTTGCAGCTGTATCTTCACCATCTTCATTTACAATGAAAACTAACACACTGAGCACAACAGTGCCTAATTCTTACTACCCAGGTAACCAGTTTTTTTCTTGGTTTCCACCCTCTATTCCACCCTTTCCATAATAAAAGCATACATATTTATGTTACTATACTTCTTGCCATCAGCATTTAATGTATATATAAGAAACATACCGGTTGCTAATAGTAGCTTTCTGAAAGGAAACATGTATCAATCATTTACTGTTCTCTCTCTTTTTACCTTTCCTGCATTGACCTGCTTATGATGTATGACAGATCCATTTGTGCCAACTGCAATTTTAGGTGAGAACATTTCTCTTTATCCAAGTTTATTGCTGAAGTAATTTCGGAAGTTGCAGTTCTTGGGGAGCAGACAATAGCATGCAAAATGCTTTATGCTGAAGGGAGGGGTGTAGACTTGGCTACACTGAGGTGCAAAGGGCAGTTATCAGGTTTGATTACTCCTGTCGTAGTGCAAGTCAGGGGAGAAAAGACAAATAATTTTAATACGTGGATTTGCAAGGAAATGTTTATGCATGTATTTGGAGTGACACAAAAGAATTTGATTATAGCAGCAATTGTAATAGCTTTCCTCAATTTTTTTCTGTTTTATCACGGAACTGAAGATGTCACTTCTTAAAAATAACTTTTTTTCATAGTTAAACTACTCAGGATACAGAAAATCAGACAAAATACAGTTCTGGCCATCTACCAGCTATCATGTCTTCTGACAGTTCTGCAGTTTCTGATGTGCTTGTCAAAAAGTGAAGTTTCAAAAAAGGAGATGGCATTTTGAACAGCAAAATAACATGACACTTAAGTATATAGTTTATTATGCATCAGGTGTCACAAGGATGACATAAAATAGTAAAACTGGAAGTTAAAAACATACAGTTAAAACATAAAGCATTTCCACTTGGAATTTAGGAAAATTTTCTGTTGTCCAGTGTCAAAAAGAGAGAGGTTTCTGCACAGTGATAAAGAGTAAGCATGAGGCATTATTGCATTTTCAGTGCATTACTCTAACCCCTTTTTGGCTTATATTCACTTACACCTTCTTCCTGTGCTAACTTTAAACTAAACAGGGGCAGTTTTTAATTGTAATTCAAAACGTAACAGTGCACTGTAGCAGGAAATCAAACTCCTTAAGTGTTAAGCCTAATTATTTACTCATTTTTCAATTTATATTTTCACTAGAAATATTTTCCTTTCTCCTCTTTTTTCTTCCAATTACTGTAAAAAATTTAAGAGCCCTTAACTGATCCCTGCCCTTAAACTGTAAGTTAAACAGACTTAGATAGACAGATTGAAACATATAAGAAGTAAAAGTTTAGGAAGGTGATCTTGAAAATTTGTTATTGTGAAAGAATATTTAGTGCAGTGCACTTCAGTGTGATAACTTTGAGAAGGAACTTTGCTGGTTTTATACATTATGTAAATCTGGAAGAAGGTAATGGTAGTGACTGTAACAATGTAATAATCTGCATGCAAATGAAATTTGCAGTGCCTTTTAACTGCCTGAGATGTTAGATTTTTTTGTGTGCTTTAGCATTCATTCAACGCTTCATTCAGTAGATGTTCTTTCTGACCTTGTGGGTGGGCAAGGAGGAAAGTACTATTATCAGGAGAAAAGCTTTGAGATTTCCTATTTGTATTATTTAGTTAATACTTTCTTCGGTTAATTTTGTGATGCTTTTTTTATATAATATCAGTGATAAAATTATTTGTTAGCTTCTTTTCCCCCAAGAAATAATCTCTAAGCAAGTAATTCAGCTATCAGGCAAACACACACTGGGAAAAATAAATTCTCTGATTTTACTAAGTCTGTAAAATCTGTTAATTAGTTAGGTGTGTATTTTATGGCCTATTACAGCAAAGCTGTGCTTACTCATCTTAGAAAATATTTCTGTTATTTCACTGCATAAAATAAATATTTCTCTAACTTTAAATGTTAAAAATTTAGTACTGTTTTATGAACGGTGCTCCATTCTGATTAGATCTCCCCCTAATATGTGTTTATGACTGTCTGTACAGAAATAGTGCTGTATCTGAGGTAAATCAAATTAACTATGCTTGAGCTGGTAGAGGGATACAGCTGTTAACAAAGTATGCAGAGTTTTAATTACAAGCCAAACCTGCTCTTGCTGTATTTCCACTGTCCAAAGAAGTTGTGTTAAACTGCAGGATCAAGCCTATAGTAAGAACTAAAATATCTTCTCAGTGTGACCTCCTGAGGAAGGTGTAGGTCTGGTGAATGGTTGAGTTCAGCTTTCAAAATCTGATAGAAAATCACAGCACACTTACTGTTTCCAAAGTATATTATTTAATAGATGTAATAATTCTCTATGGGAATGGGTAAGTGTACAGCAGGACAACTGCAACTGTAGGAGTATTTAAGCCAGGCAAACTTACCCATGGCACATGGACACTACATATGGAGGAGCCCACCCTTTGAAAAACTGACAGCCTGAAAGGCTCATGCTACAGTGCTCAGAGGCAAAGTGTAAAACTTTAATATATGTGTAATATATGTGGCTCCTAATGTACTATATAAACCAAGGATTAAAAACACTTTATTTAAAAAACCTTAAATGATAACTCCTTCTGTATTAATTAACCTATTAGAGATTTAAAAAATGGAAAGAGGAAAATCAGTCTAAAGCTAGGGAGCTTGCAGGAAAGAGATTCATAAGTATTAAACTGATGCTTGCACAGTGCAAGACTTGGATAACTTTACCTTTGCCTTACTTACTAACAGTCTGTGTTGCAAAGAACTTTGCAGTCTGCAAAAAAAGAAAAAAAATCCTCAAGTTCTCTAACCTGTTTCTGAAATTGAAATAAACAACCCAAAAAATCATTGTCAACTTTCTACACTTTTTTTTGTCTTTTGTGTCTTAGCCACCTTGTAGTTTTCAGGTGCCATTTCAGCAGCAACATACTGTACCTACACTTGTATACCACGCTTCATGCCATGCATCCCGAGGTGCTTTGCAATTTTATACCTCATCAGACAAATGTTGTAAAATTTTATGACTGAAAGATGAATCCCTTTCCTCTGCATTAGACCAGATTAGCAGACTGACAGGAAAAGGAGTGAAATGGCCATACTCATATCCATACATTTTCCTCTGCTGTTTCTGGCTTAGGTGTCAATGCACAGTTCATACTGACTGTATGCTTAGTGAGGACCAGGTTTCATTTGTCTTAGTGGGAATTGAGAGGGCCTCAAACCATCTTTGAAATATGATTCATTGAACTTTCTGGCTTTAACATCAAATTTTTTCAGTAGTACAAGACCAGAATCTCACCTTTAACAAGGTATATTTAGTATTTTTGGTGTGTACATGAGAATCTGGGACTTTTTCATACAGAGTATTTGTGGAACCTTGCTGTGATATATCTAACTTCATGGATGTGGAAATACTATTCTAATGCTTCCCTTTCATATGGCTTATTTTACAAAGTAATTTTTTTTACAAATACCTTATTTTATAAACATTATACAGATTTTTTTTTCAATGTCTAGTCAGACAGGAATAGTTTGAATAAGTCAAAGCACCATATTAACAATTTTTGTTAAAATTAAAAAAACTCTAATATATATAAAATTATTATTTGAGTAAACAGATAAAATATTTATGATGAATCTTGGACCTTAGAATTTGGGGTGGGTTTTTTCTCTTGTCAAGTCTGAATAATTTTTTAGAATTCCATCTATACAGGAAGCAAGTCATATTTCTTCCTTAGGTAGAATGCACTTTCCCATCTATTTACTTCTAAGTACAGGTTTTGATCTCAGTTCTATCTGTGTGAATTGACTCACAGTATGATACCTTGGGTTTAGTAAATCTAATTTTTCCTGTGAAGCTGAGATCAGAATCTGGCTCATTTAGGGAATCATTCTGTAGAAACTAAATTAAAAACATAAAATTACCTGTAATTATTAATGTAGTACTGTTGCTTATGCCCTGTTTCCTTTTTCTCCTCCTCTTTTTTTCTCCTGATATGTATCTTCTTAAAAGTGCCAATCAATGGTAAGTTGCCCATTTGCCCCATGGAAGAGATGTGGAGGGTTGGGAGAAGTATGTGTCTCATAAAAATTTTAACCAGCCCACGGGGGTCTCCTGTTTGTTGGCTTGCATGTCAGTTGACATATAACATTCCATGCCTAAAGTGGTGGCTCATGATACACCGTGGTCCTAAAGCATGTTCAGCAGTCAGTCAAGACATTTTTCCTTACCAGATGATCCTTTGCATTTGTCCTCTTGTAGTTTGTCTCCAAGTGTCGTTTTAAGATCTACATTTCCATTGCAGTCCTAGCTTGATGAAACCATAAGCCATTTTGTGCATCTTTTTATTTTGCTCACTCCAAACATTTGCTCTAAATTTGCAGTGTAAATTACAGCACTTTAGTAGTCTATGAAAAATACAAGTCCAGTTTCATTCCATGGGACTTGTTGAAGTTTCAGAATGAAACTTCTATGCAGTTTAAAATGAAATGCCTGTTTTCAAAATTTGTTTGCAATCAGCTAGCAATATTTAAAATAATATTAGAGTTTGGACTGCTCTGCAATGCTTCCATTGTAGAACTATGGACTTTGCCTCATTCCAATCCGTCTTGCGATTTCCGTGTGTAAACTGCTCATGGATTTACTGTTCTTCTGGTGTAGCCTTCACAGACAGAACCAATGCTGATGGTGTCAGATTTCTGCTGTTCCTGTAGAAATCTTTGTAGTTTCTATTTCTTTTAAGAAGTGAAAGTGAGCCAGTACATGATGAGATACTCTTTTTCTAGATGAAACCCACACGATGGTCAGTGACACAAGCAGCCTGGTCCAATCCCATACCTATAAGAAGAGAGATCCAGTGGATGTGCCCTACCAGACTGGACAGCTCCATCCAGCCATCCGTGTAGCTGACTTGCTGCAGCACATCACCCAGATGAAGTGTGCAGAAGGCTATGGATTTAAAGAGGAGTATGAAGTAAGTGTCAGCTCTAAGGATCTGATTTTTACGTCTTCTGCACCATTGGTTGTATGTGTCTGATGCCGAGTAGGCACAAGTGTGCATACTGCTTGGATTTTACAAGAGATGGTGTTTTTCTGAACTTCATGCTTTGTCATGCCAGCTTTGTGTTATAAAAATTATTTAAATATATAAGTGTTTAAACTGGTATTTGTAGTATTAGAGTTGCAAAACCCATGCTTCAGGCCACTTCTAAAGCCACTGATGACATTTTTTCCCCTGGAACGTAGAAAATAATTCATTCCCAGGAGGACCTAATCACTTGTCAGCTTTCGTTTGTGTGGCTGACTTAAACAAGTTTGTTCCTGTGAGGTTTTTTATGCCACTGTTATTTAAAAGTGATAGAAGTGAAAATTCATGTGTTTGGAAAAATTTGCTCATCAGCCAAAACCTTTTATACCAGCATTAAGCCTAGAGGAAAACTGCAATTAATTTATTAAAAAAACACAAAATCAAGACCGTAAAATGGAATTGATAGTGCAACCAATGACATAGCTTTTTAACTACAGTGGATCAAATGATTCTGCTGAGAAACAATTTCCAGGAAAATCACTTAATTTTCAGCCTACCAAGCTGATGAATGGTGTCCCATTACAGACAGTAGGTGTAGTCATGACTAATGCCAGTAGATGCAATACATCAGGGTGCAGTTTGTTAATTGTGGCAGGGAAGGAGGACTTAAAATAGTGAAGCTGGAACTGAAAAGCTCCTCTTTATATATGGAAATTGTTATAATCAGAATGAACTACAACTAGCCATATATTTGAGGGTTTTTTTCCGTTGAACTACTGCAGTAATGCTGTTTTTTCCTCCATATGCAGTGAATGACTGCCCAATATATTCTAGCACTGCAAAGGTTGCAAATCTCTTTGTTTACATTTCTGTCAGACTAATACTGTCCTCTTTACAAATTTGAACTAGACAACAAAAGAATTTCTTCCTTATTTATTATCAGAAGGATAAATGTCCAAATGAAAAAGAAGAAATAGTTTGACAGGGGATTTGTTTTGAATGAAGTCTCATAGATGGTTTTTGCTCTAACAAGAAAGCAGGATTATATAGTCTCACCAGGGAAAGGGTTTGATTCAGGAGAAATTCACACAGGATTCACTCTGAAAATAAATCTGTGGAACAGAACAGAAAGTAAAGTAGCACATTGCCCATTAGGAGCACTTCAGAGGAATGCAAGGACACTTGCCATCATGCATAGTTTTAAATGCTTTAAAATAAAACCTAATAATTAGGGCCACCATTCTCAATAATTCAGGCTGTAGTTCACCATCTAAGCACATATATGTGATTTTAAGTCCTATTGGTGTCATGCACAAGTTTTTGGTGTAGCATAACTGACACAAAGGATAAATGTTGAAAAATCATTTTAGAGCAATGGCAGGCTGGTACTTGCTCACTGCTCAGCTCTGCATTAGGTTTTACCCACTTGGGATACTGAGTATCTATAGTGCCCAATACTTGGGAGCTTGGAGGAACACACTGTTCTGCAGGATTTTACCTTCTTGTTCTTCTGGGAGAAGGGTCCTGTTCCCTCAAGAGGGATCAGGCCCTTGCTCTTGGCTGGAGAGACCGATATTGTTCCTGTCTGTAGAACCAGAGCACATGCAGACATGTCCTTAGGGCCACAGCAGTAGCAGCTTCACTGCCTGCTTTCCCATCTCTTTCTCAGATGTGGAAAGAACATGAATGCATTTCTGTAAGCTGTGGAGTTAAATGCACATTTTCATTTGCAGCCTAGTGAAGTGGGAGTGGTCGGGATTGCGCAGAAATCCTAAAACTCGGGGAAATTTCCACATAGCTAGTCTGCAGTCAGTCTTTAAAATGCTTTCTATCCCCTGCCAGACCCTTAAGAAAGGAGAGATTTTTAGCTCAGTTCCAGTGATGTTAGATGTTAGACTGGCAGGATAATATTGGCCTGATTTCCCAAGCACCCCTACACTGATTGTGGATTATTTATTCTGTTCCCCAGTACTACAGCATAGGAGAGCTTTTACTGGTCATGAAGGAGCCTCCTTGCTCATCTTCTTTCTGCATTAAAGAAACAAAGTAACTAGAAAAGGGAAAAGTGGTTTCCGCAATTCATCATTTCTTCCTCCTTACACCTGTCGCCTTTTGGTTTTAGACTCCATGCTTTCACAGGGATTTCACTGTATCCTTTCTCAGAAACATCCATCTGTCAAAGGGCCATAAATCCAAGCAACAAGTTCATCTGCTTCCAAACAGATCAATTAGTCTACTGGAGACTGGCATGGCTTGGCGTAGCTAGGGCAGAAATAGATAAATTCATTAAAGTCTTACAATTTCAGATAAGTTTTATTTTTAACCCTGTTTTTGGATCAACTTAAATTGGTGACTACTCAGTGTAAAGTGGTTCTTTGCCAAATTGAGGTTAGTTGACAGAAGACAGTTCCAGATCGATTTCAGAGTGTCCACACAGGAGCTTGGACTGCTTTAACAAAATTGATTTTAAAACACACCTTTAATTAAACCAGTGCAACTTTGTGTAGATAAAGCCTTGAAAAATCAATTTCACATTATGTTCCATGACAGGGAGTTCTGAGCTTCCATTATCTCAAAACCAGAGGTTCCTTTGAAAAGCCAAAATTTGCAAAGAGTGTCCTGCTCAGATCAGCCTCACTTACTGTCACTAACAGGGCTGTGTCAATAACAAAATTTTAAAAAAGCTTCTTCCATGTAGCTTTATCTTTAAGGCTTTCCTCCCTGTCATCTGTCTCATCTTCCCTCTCCTCCTCTTCTGTTGGACACATCTTTTTCTCAAGGTTTTCTGGCAGTTAACTATTTCAGTCCAGAAATTGTTTTATATGATTAAAACAATACTATTTCAAATACAGTAATGTTATATACTGTCAAGATAAACTGCACTGAATATGTTCCTTCTGTGCTGCATGGTCTTCATTCTGATGTGTTGCACCAGTGTAACTGTACTGTCTAAATTATCATAGTTAAATAGATGAATATGGGTTCAGGGTGCCTGTCAAGGTCAGGAGCTTGAAATACGGCATCTAATGTGTGTTAAACAATTCATTTCAGTTTAGCACTTCTGAGCACCTGTTATAGATTGGTAAAAGTATTTAAAAATAGGTTATCTGACCATAGTCATTGTTCACCTATACCTTGGGTGATTGTAGTCAAAGGTGATAGTAAAAAAAATGTGTAATTTAAAGAGAATTTGGAGATGAGTGTTAAAAATAATTGGGAGTATGAAAAATTCTGTTTTAGTAGCAGTGTATCATTTAAATGGAACTTCAGAAGATATGCTAATGCAGATAAGCTAAGGTAGATGTGGTAATCATCAGTAAAACCCAACTGGCTGAAAAAATTTCATTGGTCAGTGGAATATCTGGGATAAATACAGAATGGTTTTAAGAAACGAAATAGTGTTTTAAGAAACGAAAAACCCTCTAAAGCCAATAGAAATGCAGATCCTTGCTTGGGGAGGCAGAAAGTATTGCAGACAAGCAGGATTTTTTTCATGGAGGATGTTTGCCCCACAGGTGCCTACTTTGGGATTTTTTTTCTCCAAACCACTCTTAGAATAGTGTGACTTTGAAAGAAGTCCGATATAATTTTCATTTTCTGCTGTCATGCAAAGCCATAACAGACTAGAATCCTGTCACTCATATCCAGTCCCCAGTTGCATTTTTCTTTCTCTTTGGTTCCAGCTGGAAGGCAAATTTACTGCCACGTGACACTTTAAAGACTTGTGCTTCTGGGGCCCTGTTCTGAAATCTTGAAAATAGTAGAAAAATTGAGGATTTTTTAAATGTTATGTTATTATAGCTACTGGTAGGACCCATCTGGCTCTTATTTTTTCCTGCATGTTTCTTGTGACTCCAACTAATCTTTCTCACCTCCAACCTGGGCATTTTTATCACACCTTTTTCCCTGATTTTATTTGATATTCTGCAACACCAGCTGAGACAGTCAGTACCACAATCAGTGCAGGTTATTTTCTGTCCCACAAGGCACAAGTTACACAGAAAACAGAAAGACCCTGGAACACTGGGTGTGATGGGGGCATTAATCCACAGTGTAAATACAGGAAGGACAGCATCTGTGTCTTCCAGAACCAGGAGTAGGTAACTGTTTCTCTCTGGTTTTGTAATACAGAGGAAAACTCATTTGGTATTATAAACATAACAGAGATAGAGATAGAAGTGAAATAGTGGGAGCTTGTCCAGTGAAAATGGCATACTGGAAAATTGTTAGAAATATTCATCCATAGAGTTCACTGGTTTTATGGGGTTTTTTCAAGATTCATGTTTAGATGGAGCTCAGAACAATCCCAGAATTCCCAGTTCCATTGTTAATCTTTAATATTGGCAAGTTGCGGTGGTTTGGTTAAGCCATGTATTATGTAAGTGTTCTCTCATCCACAACAAGCAATAAACCCCAATAAATGGGGATATAGAGGTCCTTTATATGAGGCATGTGCTCCTCTTTTATCAAAGAGCTTTGTTCAGACATAACCACTTTCTTCACACTGCTGTGGGGTCTGCAAAAGCCTTCCAAAAATTCCAGCTAACTTCATCCTGGTTGGGATTATCCCAGACACTTGAGCACAGGAAGTCTTGACGCTGCAGAGATCATATGTAGGAAAGTTGAAAGAAGCAGTAGAAACGAGCAACTGCCTTATCTGCAAAGCATGTTTTGGTTTTTAAATTCTAAGGTACTCCAGATCAATACCAAATTGTTGAAATAAAGTAATCCCAAACCTGAAATGACATTCACTGGTGCATAGCCTATGTTAGTAGTGACAGCTTCCCAGTGCATGGCAATATCCATTTAAGTCTTGTAGAAGGATAGGTGACTTCCAGTTGTTGATCAGCAAGAATCAGTTGTCAACAATTTTAACTGTATGGCAGTTTGGGATTTTTTTCTATTCAGAGGAAGGACACTTAGTTTGCTGAATGTCTGTTGTCAGTGAGCTTTATGCAATTCTATACCTATCCTTTATCACCCTGAATTTCTCTTCTTAACAGATTTCACATGTATGAGAAGTGCTGTCACAGTGCTTAATATCATTCACGTGACACTGCCTTATGTCACAGTGTGGTTAACTGCCCAGTGATCAAGATGTCCCACAACTTTCTAAATCACAGTTTTCCTCTCCCACGCATCCTAAATGCATGCTCCTCCAATTTAAATAAAAGTGCATGTATATGCAGAAACAGCTCTATGATTTGTTTTGTTTAAGCAAGTTTAATTAGAATTTATTCTTATCACAGAAAATAGATTTACTCAGGTCATGGCTTCATTAGAAAGGCTTTGTGCTTTTATCTGTTTGAATAATAAAATTGCGGAGGTTTATAGACTAGAACACTTTCAGTATCCTTAGGATTACTCTCAGTGGGATGTAGGCAGCTGTTTGCTCATGCTGTGATTTTTTTTTTTTGTACTGATCAGTCTGTGATTTACTTGGGTATGGACCTTGTGATTTACTTGGGTATGGACCTTCTTCTCAGCAGCCTAAACAGTATGAACTGTGTGTGATCTTAGGCAGCAAGGACACCTAACCAGAGCAAGGATACCTAATTTAGCCAAATATTTTTCTTCATGAGTCTTGTAGGTAAAGTTTAGGCTGTGCTTTAAGGAAAGCCTGGTAGTTTTAAAGTGCATCATTGATGACCCTTATATCTACCTGAGTAGTTAAAACAGAGACTGGTGGTATAGATCCACTCAGAAACATGTTGGTCCACTCAAAAGCTGTGAGATATAGATTCTTAAGCTGATCAATTGGATGGATAAACAAGTGCAGGTTGTTCTTATGTAGGAACTCTGGCAGCTATTTCAATCATTCACTGCTTCTACTAAGTCTGGTAGTCGTGGTTCATGCTGAGGCAAACATATGAATGAGTACAAAATATGTCAGCAAGGAAAAATGTGCTGTAACATGTCATTTCTCTTGATCCTGAAGATGCCCTGGGAGTCTTTTCCATGATCAGATATTTAGCAGACTTCTGTTTCATATCTCAGCATAGCTGGACTGAAAATCTAAAGCTAATTTAAAGTACGATAAGCACCTCTGATGTTATTCCTGACCCTTAATGAGTGAGTCTACATAAGCATTTAAAATGCGTAATTTTAACTGTTGCATGCAGTTTTGTGGATGTGCCTCTGGCACTTAATTATCCCATGGTAATAAAGTTTCAATTTGCTTTAGGAGGTTGTGGGGTTTTTTCCCATCTTGAGTCCAGCCATCACAGCAGTTTTTCAAAACTGGTTTTTATCTTCCTCCCTCTTTCCTGACCTACAACTCCATCATTAGGATCTTTTATTCTCTGAAGATATTGCAACATCTTTCTTAGTTTATTCTGGAAAGATTTGTGGGCATGTGCAGTGTAAAAACGGAGCAATAAAAGAAATAGTTTCTAAGTTTCAGTGATTATTGTCAACGTAGTACTGAGCAGGTCTTCGAAAATCCTGTATCCACATGTGATACGTCCAAGTAATTAACACAGGGGTTATATGATATTAATGGGAAGAACTGACCTTTTCCATCCTACTGCTTCCTTCCTACATGTTTGGATATATTCATATGTATAAGAAACACGCATCATTCCACTATTTTAGCATGTGCTAATCTTTTGAACATTATTCTCCTGCCTGTCTTACCTTCATCCCCTTTGGCAGCCACAGGTTGAGAGGAGTCAAGCTGTACTAAGCAGACTTCTCAGTATATTTTACTCTGGTTGTCCATTAGTGAAGTAATTTTTGCTGACTGATCTTGCTTCTATGCTTTTGCTAGTATCAAATTTATGCTCTCTCTGTACCTATTGAAATCAGGGTTGAATTTCAGGTTTAGCCAATCTGTGTATTGTTACGGGCTGTTGAGCACGACAGTAGGAAACTAAATGAGGCCACTGAACGTCATTTCAGTCATAAGGTGAATTTTCAGAGGGAAATCTGCAAGAATGGCTTTAATGCTCACAGCAGTAAGGTGATAGGTTAAACATTGTAAATGCTAGTGGCAAGTATGATTTGAAAGAAAGAAAAGTTTTTGAAACGTTGCAGGCTATTTGCTGCATATTTGCACCAGCCTGACTTATTAATTATTCAAATAAGACATTGAATATTTGATCAGAATCTGTAATCCCTTCTTCAGTTAACATATTATTTACTTTTGAAAAGTGCTGATGTACCATACTTTCCCCATTTCACCTGCAAAAGTGAATTGGTCCAATTTATGTACACAGAATAATATATTGTGCTTTAATGTTCAAGATATTATTCATTACTTCCTACCCATATAAGCCTTCTTACCTTGTTCATATTTTATTAGTGCCCTTTAAAAAGACATAAAAAATCAGTCATGTAGTTATTCCATTTTAAATTATGCAGATGATGTTAAATGCAATTATAATCTATTAATTATATATACACTCTGTGTTTTCTATAGATTGCACTTATTCACTACAAATAATTAGACATTTTAGTCCTTTGCTGGTCTCATGACCAGAGCATTATTACTGGCTGTTCGTAAAGTGAGAGGAACACTTCTCAAATTGAATTAGCATAATTTAGCTATTGGGATTTTCATTTAGCATTGCTTTATCCACAGCATATGTAAAATATGCAATATTTTCTATAATGAATTTGTTTTAAATAAGTTAAAGTAGCAATTACAAAATTTTCAGGAAACGAAATTTGGTTTTTTTATGTAGCCTGTGGCTCAGAGTATCTTTTTAAAAGTTTTCTATCTGGAATACATGACTTCTTCTTCCATGTTTCCTGTAGTGCTTTAGTGATTGTCCTGTCTATAGAACAGATGTTCATCATTTTCTAGCAGGAATGATATTTTTTTTTTTAACAGCGTACTGATTTGATGGGCCCAAAAGAGTCTGTGGGAAGTGTTAAGTCCACTGAAAATCTGCCAGATCATAATTGGGCATACATGGGGGCTGGCAAGCTTATTTTCTCTCCTGCTGGTTTCCTATTGCCTCTGTCTCTGTGTGATAGCTGCTCCCCTGGTCACCCATGATGCCAGGTCTCCATGATGCCCCTGCCTGCACTGCTGTGGGGCTGCGCTGTTTTCTGAGCTGCTTGGCTCTGCATCTGTATTATTAATTAACAGTGAGGTTGCCCTGGGTCCACAGTAAGTCATTTCAGAGGTGATGGGGACATGGCCTGCTAAACAGCTGTGAGAAGATGCAGGCACCTTGGTCAGGCAAAGATTAGCAGGGTAACAATGGGCAGAAAATCGGCCTCCAGGGCAAAGCTGATGGGAAGTGCATAGTACCCATGGAAAAAAAGCAGCCCAGGAGGTGGGCAGAAGGAAAAGCAGCCTGGCCTTGGGGACTTGTGAAATACTGTCAGTGAGAGTCAGTATTTCAGAAATGGCATGATGGCAGCATCAACTACATAAAATTATTGGAGTTACTGGGTTTGGATTTCGGTTCAAGACTGATGAAAATTCATGATATTGACAATTCTTCACAAAACAGAAACATCAGGTCAGAGTCACTCGTTTTAAATCCACATACAAAAGCTGAAAGGTTTAGGTCTGCACGTGATTTGGAAGCCAAGACAGAGAAGACCTTAAGAACATGTTCAAGTTCAGTTGGTTTTAAAAGGATTTAAGGGACTGTTTTGAAGTTGCTTTGAATATACCTTCTTTCCTGTTTTACATTTTACTATTTACAAAAATGGAAGCCACACAGGAGACATCATAGATATGCTCATATAATGGTGAAGAAGCTTGAATATCTGTCCACAAAAATGGTACAGTTTCTTCCTCTTAAAATCTTAAAAAGATTCATGACTGACAGTGCTCTGCTTTGGTCTGTGTTAAAAATAAATGGCATGTTTCTGTTAAAATCAGCTGAGCTCAGTTATTACTCACCTAGCTTTAAGCTATTTGCCTATGCTATAATAACTGTTCTTAATATATTACAGAAAATAATTACTTGTATCTGCAAGAGAGAGAATTCTGAGTCTCCAAGAGACAGGCAGTCTCTGCTCTTACACCACACAACAAAGGGAATAAAAAGTGAGGACCTTCCTTGATGCACAGGGGCTGTTCAGAGGCAGACATAGCTATGGCTGCCTTCAGCTAACAAAGGGAGCCTGCAGTAAAGGGGGCATAAGCTCTTTACATGAAATTGTAGATTTCTCTGTTCTGTGTGTAAAGGGTTTCTTTCCGAATGGAATGCCTCCTACTGCTTGATTTCGGATGGTGGAAGCTTCCACACAGTGCAGTATTGGTTCCTGAAGTAAGCATAGTTTCTGATTAGTCTGGGAGATGACAACAGTAAAACTTTGCCTTTGATGCTTAAATACTTGGTTGTATCACAGAGCTTTTGGTAGGAGATAATATAACCATTCAGATTGTTTACACTAAATATCTACATGAGCCACCACTGTGCTTTTTCTTGGCAAAAATTATGGACAAGCAACAGATTTCCAGTATGATATAACAAATGTTAAAAAGGTAGGTCAGATCCAGACACCTGATTAGTTAGAAAGGAACAGAGGGGGCTTAAATAGATGGGGAAAAGTTTGTAGTGCAAAGAAAGATCTTTTTAGATTTTTCATGTCCCTCCGAAGTCCTCTGAATCTATGCATGATTGGCAAGTTGAGACACATGCTTTCTAATCTTGAGAAAGTCTATATGCAACAGTTCTTCAGTCTTTTGTGATCCCAGTATTGCTCTTCTGTTTGCTGTCAACCATTAGTCATTGCCAGAACACTTTAGTGTATTGTTTTCTTGAAAAGTATTTTAAAACATTGTCCACTGCATTAGGCTGTGATATCTGCTGAGCTTTTGTTCAGTTAGCCTTGATTTTTTTTATCTTCAGCTGTTTCTATTTTTCACTGGTGTCTCTTGTCAAGCTGGACAAAGAAAACTAAAGTAAAATTCTGCAATTCGGGTTTGTGTTTTTGCTCATTCACCTACTCACACTTCAACTCCAGCTTTTATGCTGTGTCTAACACTGTTGTACACAGCTTACCTAAGGTTGGCATAATAAACTACGTAAAGATTATATGAGTAAGGAAATCCTTAAAAGTGACACAGAGCTGCTTTATCAGCTCCAGTACCAAGTCTCTACTTTCTTTCCAGGACAGTGAAATGTAACTCATTCCTGGCTGTTGTAATACCCCCTTAGGATATTCAGAGCTGTGCCAGAGATCAGTGTTACTTCTGCAATGCTAGCAGCAATTATTCAATATTTCTTACAATACAGGGAATCAGGAGCACCCAACAAAGCTATTAAGCAGCAGGTTTAGAATGAACAAAAGGAAATATTTTTCACACAGCACATAATTACATCGTGGAGCTCATTGCCTCAAGATGCTGTGAAGCCAAAATTATAAATGGGTTAAAAAATGGGCTAGACAAATTCATTATTAAACACAATGGCTGTGTGTAGTTTCTGGCTGAGGAAGAGATTGCTCAGGAAAGCCATTGATTGCTAGAAGCTAAAAGGCTATGCTGGGGAAAGATTCACTCTCTATTTGCTCTATTCTTTATACTTTTTTGTAAACATCTGCTACTAGTTCTGTTGTAGAGAAAAACTAATCAGCTGTATGGACCTCTAGTTTGACCCAGTATGGCTGTTAACTCATGCAAAAAGGAAAAAAAAATAAATGAGTGCTCCTGTATATCAGCAAACAATGTGGTGTGAAATGGTAATTCTTTCTCTTTTTTTCCCCAACTGGTAGTCAGTTTCATAGAATTAACATCACTTCATTTTATAAAGAACACAAACTGCTCCTTAAGTCAGATAGCATCCTCAGTGTTTTTTCTACTTAGTTTCTTTTAGCTATTCTCTATTTCTTTAGCTATTCTCCTGGTCCACTGCCTTACTGGTGGACTGCAAGACTGCTGTGGACTGGGACTGTAGCTTGATGATGCTAAAAAGGGAAAGAGGAAAAAAAGAAATTCAGTTGTAAAATATTTTTATATAAAATGCATGTAGTTGCTGTGCTAAAGCCTAATCCTTGAGCCTTTATTCTGAGCAGTACTTTATTCTGCAAAGAATCTTGTTTCTATTAATTAGACCCTTTCAAGAGAGTTGTATTATTTACGGTACATTGAAGTAGTGGAATTAAACTCCTGGTGTGCGCAGTAAACCACTTCTTCTCATGTTTTGGACAGCAGAAGAGGCACCATTATCTGAATTTTGCAATTAAATAGGTTGAGCTTCCAAACCACACCAAAGCATTTGCTTTGGTTTTGCACTGGGAAACACATTTAAAATCTAAGCAAATTTGGTGTCTTTCTGCTTTCCTAGTAGTTTTCTACACATTTCAGTTTTGCCACTGACTTTTTAATTGTCTCTTCTTTTACATCAGCTGCTCAAATTTTAAGTTTTGATGGTTACATTGTGAATCAAGTCTATAGAAGCGACAGTAGCTAGAACATACAAAAGTGTTTGAATACAAGGAAAATCACATAAATTGCTCATGCTTTTTATATGTTTAATTGTAGATCTGGTTTGAGATTGACATGTTTTTCCTCCATTTGTCAGTTTTCTGCACAGCATTTGTGTTTATTTTACTGGTATTTACTAAGAACATGTATCTCTGGCACACAAAGAAAGTAGAAACGCTATGCTATGTGCAGGATTTAGGGCTTCTCTAAAGTTTAACTGTTTTGTGGATTGCTTTTATTTCTTTTTTATTAATACTGTGTGGTTTTTTATTTTTTTATGACATTTTTAAATAACATTTTATTCCTGCCATTAATTGATATTTGAGCATTGCTGAGGTAGAAGGACAGTCTAGTTGGGAAGCATATGTCTTTCATTTTGACATAACTAGGAGTATGCTTTCTTTTAGCTGCTACGCTACAGTAGAATTGCCTTAAATATCTGGTAGGGGATCAGGTTGAATCTTTAAAAAATAGTCATTTTCCAAGGGCCAAGAAACTAATGAAGTTACCAAGTTTTTGTCTTACTGCACACTGACACAAAGGTCTGCTTGTGCTTCCTCAGTATTTATACTCACTCCCTGCCGGAGTCCCTGGAAACCTGACTGACAAATCTGGAAGTCCAATAGTAGCATCATTTTTTTGGTGTCATGAAATATTTGGATAGTGCTACCCATATGACTGTTTTAGTGTGGAGCAGCAGTGTTTTGGAGTGCTCAAGCTTAATAGTGCTATAGTAAAAAAAAAAAAAAAAAAAAAAAAAAAAAAAAAAAAAAAAAAGATTGGTTTCCTCTGTTTTCATGAAGAAAAAGGGAAAAAATACTCCACAGAAAGTACTATTTTGATTGTCATTAATACACACCACATTTTTAAAAGCTGAAATTCATGTGCATAAAGTAGTGAAGTACTTAATTCACCATACAGTTTCTGCCCACGCCTGGAAAGTTTCAGCATCTTCTAATGAAAAACAGAAAAATTATCTTGATTTATGCTGGAATTCAAGTTTGATCTGGTATCAGATCAGGTGTTTGTATTTTAAGTGGTATGACAAGTTTAGTTGCCAGCTATTATGACTACAGTGAAGTTATAGAGAGTGATAGCTCCCAAATTCAGATACCTAACAAAAACAAAACAAAACAAAACAAAAAAAAAAAAAAAAAAAAAAAAAGAACACCTATACTTTTTTGGCGGTATTATCTCAGATATACTTTTAAATATATTCTTATGGAACTAAGATTTGGGTTTACCTAGGGCAAGGTAGGGAGCCAGAGTGGGACATGTAAGACCTTACCTATCTCTTCAGCTACCTGAAATAAGGTTGTAACCAGGTGGGGGTGGGTCTCTTTTCCCAGGTAGCAAGCAACAGGACAAAAGTAAACAGCACCAAGTTGGTGCCAGGGGAGGTTTAGATTGGATATTTATTATTCCACCTAATGTCAGGATTGAAACATTTTAGTGCCAGGTCACCCTTGCCCATCTAGCTCACTCTTCATCATTTTGTCTTGTTTCATTTGCAGAATTCGGCTCATAGAGTTTATTAATAAATCTAATAGAAATGGACTTTACTGGGTTGTTATTTTAAACAACTAGTAATTGGCTTAATGAGAAACAGATGCCCAGAATCTTTGTATTGTCTTCTAAGGGAAATATTTATATAGAGACTCAAATTTTTTAAAGTTTTGTTTTATAGAGGGATGCAGAGAATAAAGGCATCTGCTGCTATTCAACAGAGCTGTTACAATGTTGGCTTGCCTCAATTAATCTAGCTTGAGTGCAATGTTCTAATGAAAGGAAATGTAGAGTAAAAATTTAGAGCTGCAATGTATATAAATCTTGAAATGTCCACAGATAGCTGATAAATTGTTGTGTTTTGTTCAGTTTATGCCAAAAGATAAAATCAAGAAGCTGATTGCAGAAGCCAAAATTACACATCAAATCATTAAACCTCAATCTTAATTGTTTTGATACTCAGCAAGATCAGAATCTGAACAAAAGAGTAGCTAGGTGATGTGTTTAGAGGGGTTCCGCACACTAGGAAAAAGTCCACAGAATAATGTCATAGGTGGGATCTAAATGCAGAACTATGCTTTGAATAGATTTTGCTCCTTTGCAGATTGCTCCTTTTCTGTTCTTAAGGCTCTGAATAGGCTCTGAATATTTTGCACTGATTTTCTCTTTGTGACTGACCCTTTATTTCTCTAAGTTTCATGTCTCATAATCTATTTGTATTAACATAGACTTGGTAACTTTTCAGTTAGCTCTCTTTACTTCATAAACAACTCACCTTCATGTCCCCCACATACTGTCCTTTAGAAAAAAGACTGTTCTGTCAAACAATGCCACTTTTCTTCCCTTCTTCTTCTTTTTTTTTTTTTTTTTCCCTTCTGGATTCTGTTTGCTGTATTACATTTGGGTTGTTAATTTACTAAACTCTGCCATTGCTTGTACATAGCAATTGTAAAACACCACCAAAGTAGAGGAGAAGAGACATTCTTGTTGCACATCTGCCCAGTAAGTAACTCATGACATTCAAATTCCTATCTCCATCATTATTGCTGGAGATAGATTTTTTCCTGTTAGTTAGTTCAGTATTTATTTCACTTTCAGAGGGTATTCTCTGAATGTAGCTGTGTGAGTGATAAATGAGAAGAACGAGATACTTGCCCTAGGACATTCAGTGACCCCATTGTATTGCACAAGGTCAGTACAAGTTCAGTAGACTTTTCAAAGCTCTTTGGAAGTTTCTCTCTTGGGCATCAGGAATAAAGTAGCTGATTAGATGGAAAGAGAACTGGACAATCCAAATGTCCATCAATAAGCTCCTGTGGATACATGCTGTAGTGGAATTGTCACATATGTGTTGTATTTTTCTACTGAGAAAATATTAATACCACCTACCTGATGTTAGTTGAATTATGTGGAACTGCTCTTCAAATAAGAGCATTTAGGGACAGCAGCCCTTTTTGTCCCTCCCTCATTGTTAACTTCCACAGAGTACTTCCACTACACATTACCCATTAGCTGAGCCTGGGTCGTTTGAGTAGCCTCAGTTCACTGTATTATATATTTGAATGAACTGTCTGGTTTTAAGCCTGGTTGATGAATTTCTGCCTCTCTCGGAATGAGAAAGTGCTGTATATACATTTCAAACATCAAAATAAGGCAATTCAGGTTGGTGAGCTGCTGCCCTTCATTAGTGTGCCTAAGCAGACACTGTTCTAACGAGTAGTCTTGGGGCTGTATTGAAGGTCTGCTGTCTGTCAGTGTACAGTGAGCAAACTAAAAATAATTAGGTTTACAGTTGACAGCAACACTTGTCATCATTGTCAATCCCATTACTACCTCTACTGTTTTTATGCTGATTATCTTTATGTGCTTTTAAATACTCTGTATTATTCTTTGAGTAGTTTCTCAGACAGATGGGAAATTGTCTAGGATCAACACGATTTTTTTGAAGTTTTTATCCACGTTTCCAGTAAGTGTGCAGTTGTCCAAAGGGAAGATGATTGACAGGAAGCAATTACAGAGTGAGAACCTGCAGAGGGATGTCTGGGAAAAGGAAATTTAACTTTAAAACACAGAGCCAGGATTTTTGAATAGTGGAGTAGCAGGAGCTCCCGTTGCTGTGGAAGTTCTCAGTGGCTCTGCTGTGTCCCATTACTGCTCTCCCTGAAGCAGGAGTGTAGCAAATGATAAGCTCAGGGACTGGAAGCCAGCCAGGAATAGTGGTAAATAGACATGTAGCTTTTAGATAGGAGATATTTTTCTTTAGAACAAGGAAAATGCTGGCCTAAAAGTCAAGCCCCGAGGAATGACTGATTGACTTTACATATGCTAGCAAACAGTGTATTTGCAAACAAGCAAAGCAGACATCGAGGCACCAGAGCTTCCTGTGAAGATCAAAAAATGTAATGAGCCAGCACAATGAAGTGCTATCGTGTTTTTTGAAAGGGCACTGCAAGTAGACCTTTATCTGTTTTAGCATACCCTACTGCTCTTACTCCCCTTGAAAAGTTCTATCTTATCCACAGGGAAAAACAACAGTGTGCAAAATATTTGTGTTCCATCTGTGCTCGCCAGTGTACTCTGGCTTTTATCTTGTAGTTAAATGTGATGTCAGTGTTGCCTTGTAGCAGAATTAAAATCTTATTATGTGAGCTTTGTTTCTCTCTTATCTTCTATTCAAACTATATTAACTAGAGCAGCCGAGATACACTCATGGAAACCCTTGAGGCCTACTTAGTGAGCCAAATCTGAGGGGTGTTTTATCAATTCTGAAAGGTTAGATCAGCTGTGTGTACATTACAACTTGGATGAAGATAGGGGAGGGGTTTATTCACTTTTCAAATTCAACATTTGTTTGCTTTTGTTTCGTTTTTCCACTTGCCATTTTCTGTTGCTTCAGGGAATTCTGTTACATTGCAGGTTTTTCCAAACTGTGCAGTTCTAAATCACAAACAGCTTGTCTTTACAGGGAATTTGAAGATCTTATCAGGTTTTATGTGCCTGGGTTAGCTGATAATTTAAAGTCAGGCAGTTCTTGTGAATTCTGAGCTCAAAGCATTGTCTCAATTACAATGATGTATTCAGATAAAATCAGACAAAAATATTACTGGATTACCTAGAAATGTAGAAATGTGTCAGAAGTCACCTTTCTTATCAGTGTATGTGTCCACCAGTTTAATGCTGATCACCTTTCGTAAGAAATAATCTTCAGTAAGCAGAAGGGCCTAGGTATTAAATAGTCAATTATGAAATAATATAGTTGCTCAAAGAATAATGTCACAGGCTTACAGCGTCAGTCAAGTCATGGAAAAGAAGTACTTTCCCATGGAAAATACTTCCCACTTCAGAAAAGTGTCTTGGAATCCTTAAGCCCTGTTTTGTTCATTACATAGCATATCTAGGCAATAAGTGAAATAGCTCTCATCAATCATGATGTAAACATGAGTGAACAGAAAATTTTAATGACTGCAACACAAAGGTTACCACTTTAGTCAAATGCAGACTTTTTCTTCTGGTGACTAATTTTTTTATTTTTAATTTTCTTCTTTTCCTCCCTCTCTTTCTGTCTCACTCTGAATTTTTCATTTTAATTTCTTTTTTATTTTCTTCCTTTTGTTTTCTCTTTTTTTGTTATATTTTAAACCAATTGCAAACCCTTCTCTTTACTATAGGAAGAACAAATCTGCAATCCTTGCCTTCTTTTTTCACAGCAAATGGTGTCTTTATGCTCTACTTTAATAATATTTCATTAGCTCTTTGAAACCATTCCCTGGAGCAAGCTTTTATTATTTGTAAAGTAAATCAAATATCAAAGTGCTAATCTTTAGGAGAAAAAATGGGCTAGACTTAGAAAAAATATTTACATCTTTTATTAGCTTTTTGAATTAAAATTTAAAGTGCACAAAACGATCCAAATAATGTTCTCAAGGTTCTAAGGTACCTAAAACCAGGTTTTAAAAACCATCTATGTGCCTGCTAACATTCTGAGTACATTAAAGAAAATCTAGGAGTGATGTACCTCTGAGTTCTAAGTAGCATTGTGGAAGGAATGTTTTGCTTGGCAGAAAGGGACTTGACAGAGAATTTCCTGAATAAATTGGAAATAAAAAAAGGAGGTGAAAAATCTGGTTATAATGGTACCTTGGAAACCTGCATTAGCTCAAATTCAGTTTCTCTGCCTTCATACAACATTTTAAGACATCTCTCCATTTTGGGCTCATTCAAACCATGTCATAGTGCTCAGAGTGAGTATTTTCTTTCTGTCCAAGTCCTCTGAGGCATTTACTTCTGAAAAAAAGTCAATTTAGAATTTACTTTACCTATACATTCAGTGGACTGTATGTGACCTGGAGTCCTGCCCCTTCTGTGTAAATCATAGAATCCCAGAATGATTTAGTCTGGAAGGAACATAAAAGATCATCTTGTTCCTCCCCTCCTGCCATGGACAGGGACATCTCTCCCTAGTTACCCAGAGCCCCATCCAACCTCGCCTTGAACCCTCCAAGGAATGGGGCATCCAGAACTTCTCTATTCCAGTGCCTCACCATCCTTGTAGTGAAGAAATACCTGTGTCCTGGTGGTAGGATTTCTCATTAAGAAATAAACTACTCTGCATCATTTTTTACTCATGTGCTCATGTGTGTACAACTAACATATGTAATTATATCCTTTGGAACAACATAGGGAGGAAGCAAGGAGATGGCACAGTAAATGAATAATGATGCAGTTATTTTTTTTCACAAAAGGAGGGATAGTGCCTGTGTAGTGATCAATGTCTTGCCCTGGTTTCCTATCAAAGCACAGAACTGGTTGGTATTCAGAGTAGCCTGTGTTCATTCACTTTATGTTTACACACATTGCAGTCATGAGTGTTGCTCGAGTTCACATTCCTAATTACATACTGTGTGAAGAAGAAAAAAAAAAAAAGGGAGGAGGAATGGGGAGATAAGAAAGCCCCAGTGCTGTACATGAAAAGTATGCATTAAATCCTCCGAAAGCAGGAAATCCATTTTCATAAGAGGAAATAAGCAATACTTGAAACCAACTTTATTTTCTTTTACACACAAGTTAAAAACAATATATCCTGCGCATTAGTTACAGTACAAGTGTGCATATTGTACCCAGAGGGTCCTTTCTATAAAAAAGGATCATGAAATCCTATCAACATACTATATTTTTCTGCTGGAGATAAATCACGAAGATTAATGAGGTTAAGTTATTGCTGTCTAGTATGCCAGGGAATAAGTTTCTAGATTAGAATTTTAATTGTATATTCTATTGCAGTTCTCTTACTAATTCACCATATTTCTAAAATCTTTCCTTATACAGTAGTCTTAAAGAATTTTAGAGGAATTAAAGTAATGGAGTTTTTAAAACTTAAGTAAGTGAAATGGTAATGGCACTGAAAGCGTATCAAAACTAGGTTATCTGTCAAATCTTTAGACTGCTCTGCAGAATCTATAAATATTTCTATTCCTGCTGTTGAATATTACAGGTGAGTTTCAGGTATTATCTTCAGTGATAGATAGCAAGAAAAGAAATTACACCAACAGATCTCATTAATAGGTTGAGTTAAAAATATATGGAAAGCAATTCCATTAGTTATTCATTAGTTATTACAGAAGTACTCTATGACACTCTTTTTTGCAGCCTTATCATGATTTCAGACCAAATGACAATTGATTATTGGTGACTAAATGTACTAAGTTAACAAAATATTTCAATCACCACTATGTGCAGTTTCACAAATCACACAACTTTCATTCCACGGGAGAGGACACGTTTCAGGAAAGAATTTGGGTGGGTCTGTGTTGTGGTTCCAGCCATGCCACGTGTTCTCCTACAGTCTCTCAGGTCACTTCATCCTCTGTGTCCTTTCCCTAAGCAACTCTAGACACTGTCAAATATAGGATTGGGTAGAAAAAAAACGTTATTCTTGATTATCTTTTTCAAATGCTCTTAGCACCTAAAAACCAGCCTTCAGCATGGCTTCACGACCTGTTAACTCCTGAAAGTGTGCAACACCTTCACAATTTTCATAGTGACTGATGAGTCACTTTCACTTAAGTTACTTCTCTGTTCTAGTGAGCTACTCTCTTGTCCTATAATGTTAACTAAATTTCATGTATATTTCCCGGTGCTATTGTCAAATGGACTAACTCATGATAAGTGGTACAAGTACCTATGTCATTCATAGTACTATACTGAAGCAGCTTGATCATTTTAGTATGTTTTTCTTGTGCTGCTATAGGTTGACTAGATTGCCCAGCTGTCCAGGGAGTAGCAAAGCCTGTGACTTTAAAAATACAAACGTAATATGAAATGCACTAGCTGAAAGCATTGCCTCTGAAAAACGAGCGCACCATTGCAATCACAGAATGACTATCAGATTTTGTCTTACCTGTGTGGTTTTGTTAGTGTAGGAAAGAACACACAATCACAGATGGATTGGGTACAGTGCTTTATTGAGAGCTCTGGAAGCCGGGGGTCTGCACGACTCAGATCACCCAGATCTCGACTTCGTCAGGTGTTCGACATGGATACAGTTTTATACCTTTCTTGTTATATAAGGATTCATGTTAATCATTAAATCTCATTGTTCCATTGATTCTACCCTAAGTAACAATGGTCTTCGTGATTCTTGCTCAAGATTCTGGTTTGAGAAAAATAATCATATTTAGTTACCAAACTAATATCACAGTCAACAATACTATAATATATAGTACTGATGATTATACAGGTACAGATCCTCCTGACCTAACCTAACTTTATTCTTAAGGCCTATCTGCTCTATCCAGAATCACCAGCATCCCCCCCTTTCTCCCCCCACCACCTAAGTGAAGTTATACTTGATTTGGTTAAAAAAATAGTATGGAATAAATCCTGGTTACAGTGGAGCCGATGTCCTGTTCTCGGGCCCTGCTACTTCAGAAATCATTTTAATCCTTTGATATCAGTTTTAGTCCTTGTTTTGAAATCCAAGGGTTAAGGCATGCTGCAGCTAGTCAGTGGAGGAGATAATAGTTCCCCTTCCATTTCAATGTTTAATGTAGGTAGTGAGTATGATGTTTAGTGATGTTTAGACCAGAAGGACTTTTGCTTTCCTACTCTTCTTCTCATGTGTAATGCAGACTAACCTAAATTCACCTGAGAAAGAAAAGACTGTTTCCTACCTCTGGCTATGCAAACCCTTGAGTGGATGTTTCTGGGTTTTTTTACATCAGTTCAAGGAGGAACAACCACACAAGGGAGCATTGGGAACAATACCAGAGAGATGCTGTATGTCAGACTGTTAACTCTGTATCTGCTTTATAACTGATCTGCATCTTATAGAAAATCTTATGTAAACTATAAGCCTAATTTTACCAGAAAAATCTGAACACAACAAGGGAGTTTTAGCAATAACATCAATATATTTTATTTGCAACGGTCTTTATTGGGTTTGTTGTTTTGTTTTTTTTTTTCCTGTGTTCAGACTTAGGCTATAGTAACGCACCAGTAAGTGCTTTATAGCTGCTGAAGGCGGTTTACATTGATTAGATAGATTTTCACATTGGCTCTTGCAACAGACACTTTTCAAGGGCAGGCACAGTAAAATGTTTTTTTAAATTCCATTATTTGGAAACTGGACATAATTCTCAGTGATTGAAGCTGACAGAGAAGGAAAAGCTGATGGTGAATATATTCTCTAGTGGCAGGCTGTCATCCACAGATGCTCTCAGTGACCAAAGCAATGACTGAAGTATGAAGAGCTGCTTGCCTACTGTGGGTTTCCATCAGTGAAATCATTTACCACTGCTTGCAAACATTTGGGGAGATCTATTACTTACAGGTGATGCATTTTCAATGATGAAAGCTTCCCTCAAAGTGACTAGAAGATTAAAAATGTTGTTTAATAGGGGCCTCCCTGCAGATTTCATTTAATGTAACTTTCAGTGACCCTTTTTTATTCCTTAATAGTCTAAATACTGAGTTATCAACAAACAGAATGTGATTATTTCAATTTTCTGTTAAAAAAATAATGTTGTTAAGTCATAAGAACATCCTCAAATGCCAGATATTTAGCAGATTCTCACTACTGAAAATCCAATCAACTGACAGATTTACTGCACTCACAAATGTTGCAGTGTTCATTAAATGAGCCTGAAGATCCTTGTCCTCCAAACATTTATGGACTTCCATAAATGTGTATTTACTAGGGTTTGTAAATGCAAAAAAGAGTCTAATGTGACGCTAGGATCTTAACTCAGACTTCAATGGATTCATTTTTCCCATCTGTAATTTCCACATACAAAATGGACACAGCATTAGTGTTAAACTAGTAATGAATCTTCACTATCAAATTCAGGGCATTATAGACATCTAATTTAGCTGAAACTCAAAGGACTATAGTAGAAATACAAGTTTCTTCTCTAGATAATTGAGTTTAGACAAGGACCTCCTCTCCATTAGGATCACTGTTAGTTGTCTGGTCTGGCTTAAAGTAGACAGTATGCATAACTCTCTGCATGTAACTTAAAAACAAATCCAGAGGTATTTTGATATGGATAGTTCAAATTACCAGTTTTTAAAAAGCATTGTAATCTGTTTATTTAGAAATAGCAATGAAAAAATGAATATTACCAGTGAAGAAACTCAGAGTCAGTAGAGAAAATCACATATCATAAAAACCAATACATTTGAAAACAAATCCACAGGTGAAACTTAAGACTGCTACACAGTGCAATAGCATTTCTTTGTACCTACAAATAATATTCTTGCTTATTAAATAGGCAGAGGGAGATTTATGATATCCTTAACTTCTCATTTCTTTGCTTTTAAGAGCTTGCATTTTGTAAATGACATTGTAAGAGACTACAGTGTTGTCACCTAGCAACTACAAAGTATTTTTTAAGTATTGCTTGGTTTTGGAATAATAATAAAAATAATAATTCCACACTTTACATTTGTAGACCTTAAAGCACTTACAAAGATCTATCTTTTAAGCATCATTATTTGGAAACTTGAAATCTAGAATAGAAAGTGTGTTGGCAAAGATGAGAATCAACAGAGATACAAATTTTATTCTGAAGATCTCACCCTGTTCTCCACATTCCAGCCTCTTCAAACTGTACTTTTTTTGGTCCTTTCCAATATTTTTTTACCTTATGAATTTTAAATTAGGGAAGGGAATAATCTAAAAAAAAATCTGTATTTGCAATGATTATCTCCCCCTCTCATTTGAGATATTGCAGTTATTTTGTAGTCTGAGGGTCACAGTGAATCAGCCCTTGGCAAATATTTAATTTTTAATGGAAACCACTACAGTATTGAGTTAAACCTCGCAAAAGTATCACATTCATCCTAAGATGATCCTCCTGCTGCATCACTGACCAGTTTTCATGTTGCATATAAAGCAGTTCTCTGTATTTAATTTTTCTTCAGAAAGTGTTTTATCCTAATCATTGTAATGTTTTCTACTAACAGAATGGCAGTTGACGTGCATACTGAAATGTCTGCTGTAACAACAGCTGGCTGGAAGAGCATTTCATTTTTCAAGAAGATTGCAGAGGCTGGGTAGACAGGGTTCTGTGCAATTTTGAGTTGAAGAAATACTTATTTTAAATTATTTGAGAAGTGTCCTATACTCATTTTTGGTTCTCCATTGCCCTTGCCAAGCATTTGGTGAAGTGAAGCTGTTTGGGGGCCGTATTTCTTCCTAACGGTCTGCAGTTTTAAGAAACTTCTAAGGATGAATTAGAATGGATAGCCACAAAGATAATGTGTGGGCTGCTGTGCAGCAGCATCCCTGGAGAGTGATATGTCAGGAAAGAGATTTAAAAAATTTCTGTAATGAAACGTGAATTTCTCGCAAGTAAGGAAAGATCTTGACAGATCATCTGTTATGAAATATCTGCTCTGTTCTTTTCTTGTGGGACAAATGAGATTTCTCCTTATAATACATTGTGGATTATCATTCTGTTGCAGTTTGTGTAATGGCGGCACACGGGGAATTTAGGAAATGACGCTCCAGCTGTCTTTTACAATAACTGGGTTTTTTTTATGCTTTTACACTGTAATACCTCTTCCTTTAAATTATCTTTGCTGTACTCTTCTCACTGTAATACCAGTGCGTATCCCAAAATGAATTAAAAAGAGAAATGGATATACATAAATTATGTCCTGTTTTCCCTATGTGATATATTTTATTTCATTCACTAATTTATTGATAAAAACTCAAAGAAAAATAAATTTCTGAAGTTCTTTTTCTGTAATACATTTTTAATAAAGAAAGTGAAGTCAGTAAGCAGTAGCTGGAAATGTAAACGTTTCCTGGCCTTTGCTGTTGTTTGAGGTTTGATATATATCTGTTCTAAAGAACAGAATTATCTTCTATGCTGCAGATAAATTGTTAGGAGATGATTTATCTGTAAGGCTCATTAAACTTATCATTGTTTTCAGAAGTTCCAAACACTTGGGAGAAACAGAAAGCATAGATTGCAGATGAGACCCAGACTAGTTTCCAAAAGCAGTACATTGCCCATTGTATTTCTTCCCTGAATTCAGCACCATCTAAATCTTTCCCAGTTGCCTCCAGAGATTTACTTTATTTGATTGGTTTAAAGCATTTTTTAGAGGTTTATTAGTGGGACAGAGAGAAGCAAGATGTCCCTTGGAGAATATTTGGGTTTTCCATATTTCAAGGTGTAGGCTCAGCAGCTGTGTCAGCAGGAGTCTTTCTCTAACAGCACATGTAATGCTTACTGAATTAAACTCAAAACCAATTGCTGAGTAGTGTCTTATGGATCAATTCTGTGCATTAGTCTCTAGGAGAAGGACTGTAAGAAAACTAGAATCTTCAGTAGTCTACTTAGCTGTCTGAAATGCAAAATCACATCAAATTTTAGTTCAGATGAATTGCAAGTTTGTTGTGTCTTTGGAGCTTTGCTGCTGACCATTTCTATCTCTGCTTTGTCTTTAACTACGCTTAATTGTTCATCACTCAGCATTATCTGAGTGCGTGAACTTTGCAAGAAATTGTGACACAGATCTTTGCCCACAGAGAGTCATTCCTTATGCAGTTTGGCTGGCCTTACTAGAAAAGTAATTTCCACCCAGCCTGAGCTGAGAGTGCTGTAGAGTGGGAGGGCCTGCTTGCTTTATATGCCATTGGCAAATCTATAATCAGATAATGATTGATGCCTTTTTGGCAAAGAACCCCAAGGCTGTAAATCATCTTAGCATTCACAGGGTTACACTTCTCTATCCTGATCAGTGTTTCTCAGAGCTGTACCCAATGAAGATATGTTATGATTAAGGAGAAATTTATTTGTATTAGTGGGTTTTAATAATTTCAGTTTCCAAACCATTAAAATTTTTCTAAGGAAGTGTGGAGAGATGAAGGAAGAACAAATTGAAGCCACTGACAAGGGTTCGGGTTTTCTTGAATTGTTATTCATAAACATTTTAGAAGTAGTCCATGTATTCCCAGGAATTTCTAGATCATAAGTTAGAAACCAGAACTCTAGTAAACTTGTAAAAAGAATACTCACTTTAGACATTGAATGCCCTTGTGTTCCATTGACTTCAGCAAGAGATCAAGGGTTTGGTTTGACTTTTATGCTCTTTGCTACTGGAAATAATTGGGATATGAAAAACAACTTTTTTAAATTTGACGGCAAAAGACAGTAATAGTAGACAATTTTATCAGCATTATCTGTTTTAAACCACCCAAAATATGTTGAGATCTTGCAAGAGATACAAACTTCCCAATGTTATCTTTATTTAGTCTGGTACAAAAGATTTAATCTACTGATCATACTAGTAAAAAGATGAAAACATGAATTGACTGGCCATTATCATGATAGAATTCCAGTGGTTTGCTTTGCAGCTAAGTATTTTTTAACACAAGATGAATATTTCAATACAAAATTTTAAAATGTGTCTGCATCATATGACTTATGGATACAATGCATAAAACAGAGATTGTGCAAGTGCTCTTTTACAGCACAGAAAGCACAGGACATATAGCGCATAACATATAATTGCTTGCTGCCCTTTTGGCAGCTTCTGTGTTTTATTGATGTAAAAAGAAACTTTTAGCACCTTCAACTTTCTTATTTACGTGAGATTTATTAGGTAAAGGACAGCAGTTCAGGGAATATGAGATTATATCTTCCACAAAATCACATTGATTTTGTTCTCTGAGAAAATAATCATCATGGTGGTGTCATAAATTGTGCTTAAGAGAAAAAAAAAAGAAGATACAATTGATTGATTGTGTCATGGTTGATTACATGTTTTTTTAAATGCCTGTATATGTTTTGATCCATGAGGTCATCTGCCAACAAGTAAATGAAACTTAGGGTATTATGTCAAAAATAAAACTATCAATACAATTTGTAATTTCTGCACTCCAATACTGGAGCAGCTCCAACACTGATGATGAAGCTCCTTCAACTTCACGTGTGTGTATGAGAACTATACAAGGAATCTGGATAGCACAAGTGGAGTACTCTCAGTGTTGCAAAGGAAAGGTTTGGAAAGGTTTAATAGCACTTCACTTGCAAATAATTCTTCTTGCTATTACACAGATAATCTCATGTCAAATTTTAAGTAACATCTGGAGCTATACATAAATACCATTTAAACAGGAGACTCGTATTTTTGCTCAATAAACGAATCAGTCAAATGACACTTTAACAACAATACCCACAAGTACTGTTTGCCTTTCTCTTTCATTTAGCCGTAAGGTAACTGTTGCTGCATGCTTTTCCTAATGTCACTTTTTTTTCTTTTTTTTAGAGTTTCTTTGAAGGACAGTCTGCACCATGGGATTCGGCTAAGAAAGATGAGAACAGAATGAAAAATAGATATGGGAATATCATTGCATGTGAGTGTTGACAACATAATTGTGCGCTTTGTTAACTTCCCTTCAGATCTGGATAAGAGTGACCACCAGCCTTGTGCTCACATCAGGCTTATATTCCTTTTCCCTAATTAAGAAGATAAAAATGAGGGAAATTGTTAATTTATTTTTTTTCTGTGAGAAAACTGACAGATTTAATGCATTTTCTCAACCACCCTTCTGTATACCTTCCACCCTGTGATCAGCATTTGGCTAATGGAGAACGACACCTTTAATCAGTACTCAGCTCTAACAGGTCCCAAACTGCTCCTGTCAGCTTAGCAAAAGACTACCCATGATCACATCAATAATTTGTGTGAGGTTGTGGATATTTTAGAAGCAAACAATACTGGTGCTTAAGTGTTCCACAGTAGATAGAGTCAACTATCGTGGCTTATGCTTATAAGGAAAAAAGGTAACCCTTACTTAAAAATGCCTGGCTTAATAAGGATTAGACAAACAAATAATCAAATAACTTGAGGAGATGATAGCATGCTTTGGTGAATGACCCCTAAATCTTACATTATGAGAGTTCCAAAGCATTATGACTAGTGATGTTGCACATGAAAGTGGAGGCAGGAAATGTATCAATTCAGTAAAATTATATTATTTAAACACTGCTCTTGTTGCACTTAAAGATAAGTTCTCTGTGTATGTAAGAGACCATCCTTTCCCTGTTCTTTTCACTTTAGAATCTAAATTTAAGATGTGGAGTGTATGTGTTTTTAACAGCCAGCCAGATAGCCATGAGCTGGTATAAGCAGTGAAATAAGGAGCCATCACCTTGGTTTGTAAGCATGAAAATGAAAGGTTGTTTTTAAGGAGGGATCACTTAATGATGCTGCTGAGTTGAGAAATCATAGAGAACCCCAGGTAGATGGGACAGCGTAGAAGAATGAGTCATGCTGATTGTCTGAACATTTGGAGGACCTGTGGAAGGAGTATGTAGTGCATATTTGCACTAACTTCAGCATCTATCCTAGGCAGATGCTTATCCAGGCACATATCTGCCTAGATTTCCTCATCAGTGGACCACATGGACTTGTCAGAGGGAAGGACAGGTCTTCTAGAGAAATGGTTCCAAAATAGAGCCCATTTGAATGCTTCTGAATCATCACCTCAGGAGGTCCTCTCTGCAGTGCATATGTAATGAGTCTGAAGAGAACAGCTCCCAACTTAGTGACCTACAGTAGGTGATGTGAATAGGGCCCAGCTGGGTCGAGACTGTCTGCAAAGAGAAAACAGCTCTGTAGCTTGCTGCAGAATGAGAATCCACAGGAAATGCCCACGGAGGCAGAGGCAAGTTAAGCAAGAGATGATCTTGAACCACATGAGTAGTTTTGAGTGGACATGATAGCATTGCTGTGTGTTTTGGATGTACACAGTGCTATAAACTGAAAAAGGAAGTTAAATCTTGAAGAGAAATGTGATTATCATGATGGGCTGGCACATATGCAAAAGCAGATAAGTTTTTGCTTGTTTCCCTCCAAGCAATATTTAATGTGTAACAAACTTGTTATTTTGTGAGGATTGTGTAGCAATACATTATATGAATAACAGCTAATCATTTGAGTAAAAATATCAAAGACAAAAATGAATACAAAGCAGTTTTATGCCTAGCCGCGCGCTGTGAATTGTTTTTCCAATCCAAACCTGTAAGAATAGATCTTCTCTTGTAGTCAGGTTTAGTGTGTCACTCTCCTCTTTTAATGTCATGTTAGACATAGTCTTACACTTTGACACCCTTTGGTTGAAGAAAACTAGAAAACTGCTAGTGCTTTATGTGTGAGTTAATCAAGTGATGAATAGCCAAGGGAGAACACATAAAAGATATGAGATACACAAATCAATGACAATTACAAGTGATACAGAAGGCTTTCTAAGAGGCCAGATATAACTCAGGACATTTAGATCTCAATTTGCGTGAAATTTCCTCAGTATTTAGCAGAGAGAGAGCGAGTTGGATGGAGTTTTTATCAATAACACTTCCTGTTTGTGTGGCTGTGAAAATGAAGAGAAATCAAGTTAAAATTAAGATCTACTAGCATTAAAGGCAGTATCTTAAAAGAAAAGCTGAAACTTCCCGCAGTATGTCATTCAATTTGTTGTTTGTTGTTGTTAAATACATGTATGCCAATGGAGTAGTTAAACTTTTTAATTATTTTATGTGTTTTTCTCCTGGATAAATAATTGCATTTCTCAGAGTCTGAGGGCACAATTTGAATGGTCTGCTTTTGAAAATTTGTCCCATATAATTGTATAAAGTACATACTTTAGCTTAAAAGCATTTTAATAAATTGCCCTTTTATGCTATGTTCAAACACTTAAAAATACAGTGATTTAGATGCCACTGACTATGGGTACATGATTATAATGAAATGTATATTTTTTTCTGCAAAGCACATTTTTTTCTATCCATTTACCCTCTTTGTTTTAATTTTTCCCAAGATACTACTGTTATGTTATTGCTTGTAGTCATTATTGTTCTTGGAGGGAACTAAAACAATAGCACCAAGCATTCAGCATTGCAGGAGCTTGTCAAAATTGTTATATGCTTTATGTTACCCAAGTGATGTGCATTTAATTGGCTACAAGCGTGCCCTACCCACTGTATGACAGTGGCTACAAAAAGTTGAATCATGATCACAGTCCTGTCACCCACAGAAAACACGTTTTTTCTTTACTGAACAAAAAAACCTTTGTGTTTTCTCATTACAAACTAAACCCAGCATGAACCTGCTAAATGAATCTTTCATCACTTAAGAAAAATTATGTTTCTGCCGTAACGGTGTGGGGTTAGGCATGGATTTTGGTAAAATTTATTCGTTTTTTTCCTCAGGAGAGATCTTGAGGGAATAGGAGGGGTTCTGTATTTATTTTGGCCTAACTCAATATTGACTAAATGAGAAGAGAGTATTGATCACAACTTTTAAAAGCAGCTAAAGATTTTAGGTGAGACATTTATAAAAGGTTTGATTTGCAGGGAATCAGGAATGCATGTCCCAAGAAAGGGTCATTGGCGAGGCATGCTAATCAACCAGATACTCAAGGGGCTTGTTAGAGATCACAGTCTGCAGGCTGGCATATACATGTTGTACATGTTGTAGGTAGCATGAGGCGAGAGAGAATAGAATACTTATATTCATTATCTGTTACCATGTTCTACAAAGGCAAGTTTATTCTAGAATAAATAATTTTAAAAGCTTAAGGAATCAGTGGAAAGTGAAATTAGATCTCCTAATGGAAGGGTATCAAAATAACAATGAAATGAAAAAGTGAGTATTTAACAGCTACACAAATTGTCAAGAGCAGATGAAGTATAAAAGAAAAAAAATACCTTAAAACTGTAGACAGTTAACCTAAAGACTATTTAAGAATCAACACATGTGTTGAAGAATACAGCTCGTGTACCTCTTAGTTTTAAATCTGTTTGAGATAAGCACAGCCCAGATGCAGTAACATTTCTTTGTGTTGACATGAGGATTTTTTTTTTCTATTTAACAGCTGTTGCCATGCAGTAAGGAGTTAACTGAACCCTGCCCTCTGTAATTCAGGGAATGCAAAAGCAGCAATATCTTTACTGGCCTGAGTTAGAATGCCTGTAAGGAAACGATGTGGGAATGAAAATATGGATGAAGATGTATACCACGAGTCCAAGCAAGCTTGACTTCTGAGTCTGCTGACTTTAGTAGAAGTTGGATCAGGTCTCAAAACTGTAAAAGCAGCAACCATGGCTGGAGCTTAGAAAGTTCCTTATTATCTTTCTTAAGTAAGATGGATTTTTACGATTAAGGTCCTGTGAGCCGAACCTCTGTTCTGAAGAAACTGATAAGTAGCTTAATTAAGCATAGAATAGCAAAGCACTTGGTAGAGTCAGACAAGCAGGGTTATGTAATGGAAAGTCACAGCTCTAAATTTTTATTCTTGGAAAAGTGAATAGAGAGGCTGAAAAGGCTGACCTGATTAACATAACTGATTCAAATATTCCAGCATGTTTGAAAACCTCATTCTTGAAGACTGTTGAGTGAAATAATTCCAGGAAAATAGCAGTGTAAGACCTGTGTGGAACTGGGAGATGGAATTTTAATTAATTCTGATTTACTGTTTTTGGGGTTGTAGCGTGCCCTTTCTCTCTCCCAAGGGAATCCCGGGGAAATAAATGAGGCTCTGAGATCTCTATTTCCTAAGACTTGGAACATAAGAGGAAGAGGTAAACTTGACCAATTTCTCTCTTGACTTGTAAGTGTAAAACAACGTTATTTTAAGAAGCACTTGCCCTGTTCATCCTCCACCATAATGTGGGCTGAAATTATGCTATTTATAATGAAGTTGGGGTTTTAAGTCACTTCCTATTCTTTCATTTATTTGTTATCTTTTAGGAATTTTAAAGCTTCTGAAATAACTGTTCAAAACACAGGTGGCAAGTTTTTGGGTGTTTTAATGATTATTTACATTTACAACAAAATAATGGCTGTCATGAAGGTCTATCATCAGCTGCAAGTAATATTAGCTCAGCAGGCAGGCAGCAAAACAGTAATACACAGGTATCTAATTAGCAAGAGTACCTCATAAACAAAGCAGCAATAAAGTGGCTGCTTACCATCTCTCTCTCCTTGAGATCCTTCCCTCAAATTGTTTTATCTACAACTTGTGCAGCATTCTGAAAAAGGTTTTGGTTGCTTTTGAACTAAGAGAGTCAAGAGAAGCTTACAAAGTCTCCGAGAAGAAGAAGCCCTGCCAGCCTAGAGATATTCTTGTGCAGGGTGGGAACTAGCCTCTAGTAATGTTGCTAGAGAAGATGAGGCACCTGTCATGAGATGAATTCATGCTATGGTGTTTTGGATTGGAATTTAGAAAATAAAGCTGGAAGTGTTTTCACAGTCCTGGATACATACAGATGACCACAGTGGAGCAAAATTCAGTGACAAAGCCACTGCTTGGGTTTTGCCATTACTTTGTTTTGCTTTCTCTCTTACTGAAAAGATAATGGGTTTTCCTTCAAAAACTCTGAGTATGTCGTGAATAACTTCAGCTCCTTCTGAGTACCAGCAGAAGCATTTCCAAATGAATAAGCCTTTGACAACTTAATGTTATTTTATTGACAAAAGCAGAGGGGGTCAAGGCAAAAATCATAATTGTAATGGGTTTCAAATTATAAGATTTAAGAAATTCATACGGAAAAACAGAGGGGATTTGGAAAGCCTGTGAATGACTGAAATGAGAATTAAATGTAGCTACAGTTTTCATGTACAAGAAAATAAGCATGAACTTGCTAAAGTTTTAGTTGGACTATAAAGGAATATCTTGATTAAGCCTATGTTACTGAATATGTCTTTAATTACTTCTTTTTCCTCTCCATTGTTCCCTTTTCAGATGATCATTCTCGAGTGAGATTGCAGCCTATTGAAGGAGAAACAAGTTCCGATTATATCAATGGGAATTATATCGATGTGCGTATCCTGATGCAGTCAACAAGCTTAATGTTGTGTTCAAAGAGGGAACTCTTATTATTCTCACATTATTCACAATTTGTAATAGATACCACAGCTAATAACAGCTGCTAACATTGTTTAGCACTGGGGAGTGCTATCGTTGGAAGCTAGGTGTGCACTAAAGGAAGAAAAAAGCCTCAAAGGTTTCTCAATCAGTAAATTAAATGAGTCATTTCCTCCAACTGCCACTAGACTGAAGCCTTGCCAGGAACACTGTATGGCTACTTTGCCTGCTGGTGCTTATATGGGCTAGCAAAATGTTATTTTCACTTTCTGTCAACAGCTTGGCATCATTCCACATTTAAAAGAAAGCTGTTTGCATATTAATGTGACAAAACTCCGTAATGCCTAATGCAGAGATTTGCAGTCTCTTGTCATCTCTGCACTTTTAAGTCGCCTTCAAAGTATATTCTGCAGCTGTTAACCAGTATTTCTAATGCAAGCAAGACATTTCATTAAATATGTAGGCTGTTTAATTATTGAAAGTGGCTTCTTTGTTCATTCTGCATCATGTTAACTTAATGTTTTACATTAGAATAAATTCTTTAAGAGACAAGGTGTTTTTGGTTGAAAGAATGAGCTCAAAAGTAGAATTGAAAGTCAGTAAAAAGCCAATATTATTTATCTAAAGCCAGAAGTCTATGGATAGCAAAGTTAGTCATTTTACTGTTTACATGGAGTGCTAGATGTTAGGCTAAGTAAAACAAGTGTTGCTTCATAGGAAACTGCCTGCTAAAGATTTCTTGTTCAGCAGTTACATCTTTGAAAAACGGTGTCAGATTTTGCAGTTCAAATTTAATTACTAGTATGAAACAGGAATGTAAAAGATTTTTTTTTCTCAGAATATGGAGAAACTAGAGCTGTACAAGAAAAGTAGGTACTTCAGTTGTAACAATATGAAGTCTGAGGCAACTTTCTGAAGATACCTCATTACTGATGTTTTATAAGCACATTCAAGAATCAGTAAACTAAGCTCAGATTTCTTCTTAGTCCCTTGTTGTTTGAAAGAGTAGCACACTCACCAAGCAGTGAAGGTGCATATGGAAATATATTTAGTTAGACACCACACTAATCTCTGAAGGGAATAATCTGTCATGAAAGGAAAGAGAATTCACACTGAGGACTTAGATTTGAATTCACTTCCACATTTTCTCCAACATTCAGGATTGTTCTCATTTTAGACTAGTAGTATTCTCTTGTGTCAGATTTGGATCTTACTCTAAAATATTATGAAATGTGAGAAATAAATATTTGGATAATATAGTCTCATATAAAATGCTGATAGATATCTGCATGGAAACTTTTTTGGGTTTTTTGCTGATGGAATACAAAAGGATAGAGAGAATGTAGCCCTAGAAGAAACAATGCCTGAGAACCAAAAAAGTCTTTTCCTCATCCTCAGCAGATGGCTTCATTGCAAAGCTTCTAGGACTGCCGACATCCTCCAAAGACAACTCTGCCACAAAACACAGCACATTTATAATCTTGCTAATCGGGTTTCCATTGGAAACACTGTTTTTTCTAGTAAAGAAGTAGCTTTAATTTTGCTCTTGCATGCAGTTATTACTAGGGTTGTCATGCTATCAGTATAACACGTTAATAAGAGAATGGCACTGTCATAGACACTATGGTTATGATGTATTTCCTCCCATGCTTTTTTCACTGGGAGATGGAAGTGTTTGATCCCAGGCACAAAGGATTAGGTAACACATAGCAGAAATTAAAAAAAAAAAAAAAAAAAAAAAAAAAAAAAAAAAAAAAAACACCACTCTGTAGCTCTCTGAACACTTCTCAGTTCACAGACTTCGAAATTTTGCTTCAATGTCATGTAAAGAAATCAGTTCTGTAATTAATGCTAGTCTTTCTGTACTACTCAAAGTATGTTTAGTTGTTTTGATTCTTTTCACCCTGTATCACTTCATTTCCCCTTAGACTTTTACAAAGAAATTGCAATGGCATGCTTGCTACAGCTTTAAGTTCTTCCTGCTGATGACTGGCAATGCAAAATAACCATTATTCAAATATTAATACTCCTATAACTGGATTGATCAGCATACTGGTGCATGATCTAAACATTTGGTGACACTCCCATCACATCAGAAATTCAAATACTGTAAAAAATGCTGTCATTACATTTTGGCAACCTGTTCCATGTTGCAAAGAATGCATAGAATATTGGTCTTTATTGCTTGGCCAACTTCTGATTAAGTTACTGTCATCATCAGAATTGTATTATGGTCTTCTTGAAAAAGTATGTTCATACCAGATGGTTTAATGAATGACCTTATCCTCCTTTTTATTGTTGAGAAATAAAACATAAACAAATCACCATGGGCAGAGTGAACACCATACCCTCCTTCCTTCCCCAGTCTGAATGCAAATCTGACATTTGTTATCTGTTAAAAAAGAGATAGGCTTTGTGGTCAACAGCAATAGGTGAAAGTATATCTCAGACTCTAAAATGACACCTGATGCCATTAGCTGCAAGTGCTAAAGAGGATTTCATGCTGTTCATTTTCAGCAGAGCCAACAAGGGACTGAAAGAATATATTACTTCTGGCCCCTGATGTACATGGCTCCAACTTAATTATTTTGCAGAAAACACATTTGCTTTTGTTTCCCTTCTCACTTGCCCTTCCCCAACTGAAAAGAACTTTTGTATCTAATACTGTTGTACTGTTTTGACATTTACTGAATACTATCCTAAATGAAGTTTCACTCATAGGAACATAGCCAAGGTGCAAATTGCTGATTTTTTTTTTTTCCTTTCAATCTATTCTAGGGTTATCATAGACCAAACCACTACATTGCTACACAAGGTAAGATTATCACCTTTTCCTTCTGGTTATGTGAGGCTAAGAGGTTTTGGTACTTGGATTGCAGTTTATTCTCTCTAACAAGCATTCTTACCATAGTCAATATCCAAGAGAGTCAGCTCAATCACATAGGTAGAAACGAGGAAACTGAATTATTACTGAATTTTCAGGTATTTCAAGTAAGCAGTCCTTTACCTTTATGTTAAAACAGGTTTTGAGTAAAAAAGAAAGATGCATCACTTTTCAAAGAAGTTACTCAGCATTATGTTACTCATGAAAAAACAAATGAGTCATGGTAGGAATGTTTCGTACCTGTTCAGAGAGCCAACAGTGTCATGAAAATATGTTCTCTTAACTGTTCAATGATAACTAGGCTCCAGATCCTTAAAATACAAAACTCTTCAGCTAGCAAGTTTTGGTAGAGGACCAAAAGACATTTAAACACTGGCAGGAGGATTCATCACAGGGTTCTACAAAGACAGTCCTACAGGCTGTCATTTAAAACCTTGCTTGAGAAAAAGAGCCTATTCTTCCGTCAACACACAAATTAATTTTCAATTTGTACTCAAAAACATAGTTTGTGCATTCTGATGCAGTCCTTTTTAGTTTTTTTGGTCAAGTTCAGAGCTGGAACAAATGGGAAGAATGAGTCTTTTGTGACTACTTAGTCACAATATTGAACAACATGCCAATCTCCTGCCTGGGCTTGGATAGCGTGTGTGAAAATTTGATTGCTCCTCCACTGCTTGGAGGGAATTTGTTTTTGTAATAGGTAGTCTGTGACAGAGCTTACTGCATTTGCCCATGGATCTGAAAAAGCTGAGCTCCACCCACAGATGCTATTTCAACCTTTTAAGGGGTCCAGCTGGAGTACTGAGTATAATATGCTCAGAATAATCTTAACATGTGTTGGATTTAGAGGTCACATACTTTTTAATGTTTTTTTTATCGAAGCAAATGAAATGTTAACCATGTCAAATAAGGCATCTTGCTGTGATTTGTTTCTTAAATATTCCATAGTCTGCTGCCTCCAGTCCCCACTTATTTCCAGAACCACTTCACTAGTGTCAACATTACACTTTTAGACCAGAATTTTATACTTTCAGAATTTGTGATCTTAGAATATGAGCCATGTAAATGTGCTTCGTCTTCCACTTCTGCTGCCCACCCACCACGTTCCTTAGTCCACAGTCTCTACAGACAAGCCAGTGTCATGGTATCAGACAGATAGGAAGACAGGAACCAAAATGCAGCATTTGATTCATTCCTTTCTGACTTTTACACCCTCCTCTTCAAAGAAGAAATGATTTGTTCCGTTTAACATTTACCTAATGATGTTGTTGTTTTTCACTTGTAATTGAAACCTAAAATAAAAAGATAAACAGTTGGCCTTTAACTTGTAGTTTGCAATAAGTTTTCATCAGGAAGTTCACCAGATCTCCCAGAAATCTTTCTCTTAGGTACCCATCTAAAGCAAGTTTAAATACTGTTTTATCACAATATTTATTATAATTTATCATGATTTTTATCACAGTCATCATAATACTTGAATAGCAAATAACAAGCTTGAAGGTTTGTACTTTCAGGTCTTAAAACCAAGTATGTAATTATGTATGAATAATGTGCTAAAGGTCTGTTTACCAGATCCACCAGCAAGTCCCAACAGTTTGCCATGTTTTTTCCTCATATAGTGTCAAGAAGCACCTAGTCAACAAAGAGGAGAACAGGAGTATAAACTGATGTTCTTTGAGGATATAAAGGATGTATGACTGTTGCAGCTGTCAATTTTGGGGATGGGTCACATCAGTGTCTTCTGTGTAGATGCAGCTAAGTGCACATGGGGATGCCTAACCCCTCCTTCCCATGGTGTAATGAGTAGGAAACAGATTCACTGAAAAATGTAAAATTAATCTAAAAATAAGCATACAATTTACAAGAAGCTCAACATTATCTGGCTGTGATATTTTTTGTGGTTTACATCTTTAACATCTCACTTTTTAAGGCCAGTTGAACAGCAGCTTCATGCCTCTAGTTGGTAGGAATGAGGAACACTGACCTCAAAAGTTTGTGTGTTCTGTCTGGTTCTGTCTGTGGCTTGATGAAGAATCATGAAAAAGTTTCTTTTTCTTCCTGTATCTCAGCTTTCCCATCATCAGAATAGGGTTAAAAGTAGTCTTCTGCTTTTTATGGCTCTCTGCAAGATCTGATCACTGATAGATGCAGTCGTTTAATAACTAGTTACTGTTACTCTCCAATATCCCAGCTTCCTGACAAAGCACATTTTCAGTAAGATGAAGTCTCTGTCTTCTGCAAAGATGGCAAAGTAACTGGGAATAATCTCCAGAATTCCTTTATGTCTCGATATTAACTATGAAAGAAACACGTTTGTTTCACGTCAGACTGTGCCTCCATATGTTCCAGGGAAGTGGTCACAGCACCAAGCTTGCCAGAGTTCAAGGAGCATTTGGGCAACACTCTCAGGCACATGGTGGGATTCTTGGGCTGGTGTATGCTGGACCAGGAGTTGGACTTGATGATCTTTGTGGGTTCCAGGATATTCTATGGTTCTATTCTATGTCAGCCTTACTAACAAGCTTGCACTGTGCCACAGCTTGCACTGTGGCCAGCAATGTTCGTGCTCTGTTTTAGAACACACTTCCATCAGATATGTACAAACACATCAGTGCAGCACAACAGTTAAGCTGCATGTTTAATTCCCTTGATATCTACTTTTCATCAGTCTTTAAATAACTTTTCCCATCCTCCCTTTTCTCCTCCACAACAGCTTTCACAGGTGCACATGCCTATTGTTCTTGGAAGGAAAATATCATTATCTGAGTCATTTTTAAATCTCTGAGGAGTTAGAATGATTGATATTTAATTTTCCTATGTTCTTAAGCTGCATTCAACATATCAAGTGTTAATGAGCAAATATAATTGTTTGAAGTGAAGAAGTGGCAAATTTAATCAGTTTGTAATAGACTACCAATCTGCTTTTAACAGAGCTGGGAGTTGCCTAATCACCTGTTTATTGAAGTGTTACTGTCTTCCATACTAACCAGAGTCTGACATGCAGACTGGTAGCTTTCCACCTTGGCATTCATAGCGTCCTGCTGCTACCTTGATTTAGGGGAGGAAACATTTTTTTAAAATAATTTCTTAATGGAGGCTTTCTCAACTAAAAATCAAAAATTATTTTACTTCAGCTTTTAAGAGTAATACATTCATAGGGTGCAATTTCAATTACTAAATTAATATCAATTTTCCTTTATGTGATAAGTATGATGTGAGTGGTAGACTGAATTTACAGCTAATAAAGACTTTTCATGATCTGCTGTAATTGGCATCAACAGATGGGATCCGCACCTGAGTCACCATGATTAAAAAGAATCCCTCCTCAAAAGCCAACATATTGGGTCATGCAGAACCAGCAGGCTGGTGCAATTTAAAACTCGTTATTTTCCTTTATATATCCCTTGTTCCCATGGATATAATTCTTCTTTTTATAGGAGAATATCTTGTATGGGAGCTCTTGTATGATCTGTTAAATTTACTGGCAGCTAAGGGTTATTTTTTTGCAGGAGTTAGGTAATCAATGAATTTTAACCTGGTCCCTCCATGAGAGCATTTGGTTGAATATCTGTACAATGCTTATTCTCACACACAGTGCTGGATGTTCTGACTTACTGTATGACTTCTGATTTTCTGATCTATTGTATGACTTCTATGTCTCACCTTGATTACTGAACAGGAAAAAAAAACTTTGGTTTGTATTTATTTGTTCTGTGTCTCCTGAAGCTCATGTAGTTTACTGAGCTATGGTGTAGCTTCTTTTAGCAAGTCTCTGTCAAGGGTTTTGGATGCTTCCTCCTCCACAGCACCAACAGCTGTAAATGATGAGTGACAAATGAGTGTTAACACAGTTCTACAGCATCACTCTGTGCCATTTCCACCAGGGCTGGTTTTCAAGCAGGTCAGTCATGTGTGAAACAGCAGATAACTCACATGCAGGCTGCATGTCTTTGTATATAAAGTATGTTCTTTTGTACATCTCAGACTTTTGAATGCTCCCCACAGTTCACATTGTCTCTACTTGCTGCAGCATGCAGAGCAGCTGGAGCTGAGATGTTTTGTAGAAATACTTCAGAGCTTATCTTAATGGCTGTAAAAAGTTATCTCTTGAAAATAAAACAATTTCAGATACAATGGCACAGTGTAGCCTTTCAACCTCTTTTTTTCTCTCTGTATCCAGTTGTAAAGCAGATACAAAATTGCTTTCTGTATTGCTTATTATGGAGACAGACATCAAGTCAAGTTTCAGTCAGGAGGAGGTTTTAAGTATAAGTTAGAAACTTTTGAAAATAAATATTTACAAGGAAAATGTTTACAGTCTTCACTATCAACAGCATAAACTTGCCTCTCTAATAACCCCTTTCATATTCCTTCTCTTTTCTGCAAAATACTTGTCTTTCTTCCATGCACAACTCTGTGTGCTGTATGAACATTTTAATAAGGGTTTTCAGAAACAAAAACACATTTTCTTTCAAACTGAAACTTCCCTTTTAGGCATCTGAAGCAGAAATAGTGCATTGAATAACAATACTCTTAACTTCCTTGGCATGTTTTTTTGTTTTTATGTCGCAAAAAGTTGTCACAACTACAGCAGTGTAGAAGCTCTACAGTTCTCTTTACAGAAAAAGTTTTGCTTCTGTGGTTTTAGCCTCCAGATGAATATTAACATGCGAAATTACTTCAGGGAGAACTGAATAACAGCAAGGCAAAATAGTTGTCCACAATTTTTCAGTTTCATAGATGCTGTCATTGTTTGCAGCATGCGGGACTGAAAACAGCCAAGCTGTTTTCCTGATATATATACAAAGTGATTGAATTCTATGCACCTGTATTAATCTTGAAGATTCAACTATGTTTGATGCTGTTTCTTACTTCTAAATCTTCAAAACATTAAAAATGTGGTTGAAGCCATCTGTCTTCAGTCAGAGAGCTGAGCCCATTCTAAGCCCCATTTTTAAAAGGTGAGGCTTTATAGAACCAAGTTCACCTGTTTTGCAGTAGCAGTGACAAATGGCAAAGAAGTTACTTTTTGCCCCTACCTAAACACGAAGTAATAGACCCTTTGTAGATGTGAAAGTGACATCTGCAGGTTATATTGTGAAGCCATATGGTAAATTCACCTTAGGTCACTTGCTAGCATTGCCCACCAAAGACTCATGATAACAATTATGTTTGATTATCTGTTAAAAATTGGTACTTTTACTGGTGTTAAGGACAAAAGGAGACAGTGTGTATAAAAACTAGTAACCATCAAAATCAATCCTTTTAACAAGTTACCACTTTATGGTACATGAGAATACCAGAGTTTCTCTCTGCCTCTTCAGTTGTAACAGGACGGTTTAGTGATAACTGTCAGAACAGCTGTCTTTCACCATTTTCATGATTCCTGTATTTTTCTGTCTTTTTCGTAATCAGCTGTGTGGTAGTTTTGTTTGTGCAAGGAATGAGACACATCTTTCAGGTGGAAAGCTGTAAATGCCAAAAAAAAGCTAGCTGGTTTTCTATTACAAAGTTGACTTAGGCTTTATGGCAGTGTTTCATTTCCCTGGATCTTTGTGTAGAGACCAAGTGAAACAGGAGCAGTGTTAGAAAACTGCTAATAGGTTCATAGCTACATGAAGGCACTTGGCATTTTTCACTTGTGTGGCTACATTTTGCATGTAGTACATCCCCACCTTTCATATCTGCTTGGAAATTCTCTGAAAGAGCGAACAAGCTCTAGATATTATATAAATAATAATTTAGTATTTATTTGCCAATATAAATTCCGAAATTCCATGCAGGTTGTTCTTTGACTCACTTGTCAATGTGGCTTGTGACACAAGTTTGAGAAAACAGTGATTTTTCTGTAGTCCATTGTCAAAGCCACAGAGGAAGAAAAAGCAATTCTTCCTGTCCCTTTCCCCACACAGACTGAGCTGCAGTAAATCAGAAATAAAGGACTTCAGAGCATATGTAGATCCCTGTCTCAAGGACAAGATCTTAGTTTGATTTCTGTGTTGTGAAAATCAGACCAGAAGAGTTACAACAGATGTTTGCATATCAGAATAAGGAAGTAAGAGAAATGAAAGTCTGCAGGAAATAATTAGAGGCAAATAAAGCAACCAATTTCTTGGTTGTAATGTAGAAAATAGAAGCGTGTGAAAAGCAATATATTTGTCCTCCTTACGTTAATATGTAACTTAAAATATATTCTGCAAACAGGGAAATTGCCATCTTTCTGAAACTCAAGAGCTGAGCACACTGTCCTTGTGAACCAAACATTTTCAGAAAAAAAATTATAAAGGTGACAATCTGTAAGTGTTGCTCAGACTACTAATTGCCTGTATTATGCACCAGAATTCATTTTTTGTTCAAGAAAGATGTATACAGCATTGGCTGTATAAATTCACCTGCATGTCTGTATTTTAGCAGAAGGCAAATTATGAAAAGCTGATGTGTGATGAGAAGTTTTCCATCTTTGACGGAAAATCAGTCACAAATTGGGCTTTATGGGGAGGGTACCTAGCAGAGTCCTGTTAACACACCTGTTAATCAGTGAAGCCTAATGCTAAAGCAGAAAAGAGGCAGAGAAAAGCAGTTTGTCAGAAAAATCACATAGTCAAAGCATCTTTTTTTCTGTGAAGTTTATTTACCAGATGGTCTTCAGCAGTCTGGAGGAAGGCAGCTTTTGGTCTTCTCATCTGCTAGACAAAAAAAAAAAAACAAAACAGTGTAGCAAATTTACAAAACAGAAGGTATTTCAGAAACAAATGTATCCAGAAACAAATAAGGCTGGGGAGGGGTTCGTGTTTTTTGGCAGTTTTGAATGGTTTGGGTTTTGGGGGGGTTGGGTTTTTTTGTTCATTTGTGGATTTTTTGGTTGTTTCTTTTCACGTTTTTCTTGTCTTGTGACCATATCCAAATCTTTGAAATCTGTTGTCTTTTCTCTTTTATATATCCTTCGGTGGCAACTGAAATCTCTATATTGATTTGGCCACCAATGCACATGACAGTCTGGGTGATTTTGAAGCACTGCCTTTGAAAACAAGAAAAGACACAGGCTTATTGGATTAATTTCTTTCCCTCTCCATCTGTATTCTTCCATGCAGTTGCATATTCAGACGTAGACTGTGGAGATTCCCTCTGCTGCTTCCAAATCTCATTCTATTGCAAACATGTTCATGTATTGTGTCTAAACTAAACACAAATACACTTGGAATGTTAGAATGGCATTCCTTGTTTACAGTGTATATTAAATACTGCAGTCTGGCATAAAATATAATGAAAAAACAGAACTAAAACGTTAACATTCACCTTTTCTGCTTGAAGTGGTGAAAATAACCAGGTGGTCCTCAAAAATAACAACGACTAATAGTCCTGAGTTTTTGGTTAGGCAAATTTGATTTTTAATCATAATTATCTTGACATTGAAAAGAAAAATATGCAATACACATTTATCTTTAATTACTTTTGTACATACCTTGATCTGACTAATAGTTGTTTGATACTGACTATTTCTGTAAGGAAGAAATAAATGTACCAATATTCTTTACCCTTAAATATAAAAATACACTGTGAGTGATGCGTCTCACTCATGTGATACTTATCAGGACAATAAACTATGATAGAAGTTTTTTCTAGCATTTTACTTAGCGTTAATGTAGACTAAATTATGTTGTTTGTTCATCTAGGTAAAGTATTCATGGTAATGCACTTAAACTCCCAGTACAAGTTTAAAAAATATAGCATCTGAATATCTTACTCACATGCATGAGCAACATTCCTTCACAATTTTCCTCAGGGAAAAATAAAAGAAACAAATAGCCAAAATGAACTCATATTTTTGAGCTAGAGAATAGTGATGATTTTATTACAATCTGATGCTTATGATTGACTCAACATGGAAATAGAAAGTAGAAATGCAAAAGACTAATTAGGTTCTTTTGTCCATTCCCTAAGGAACCTTCTACTGAAGGGGATAAAATGATCTTAAACTTCTCATCCATCATCAAAATTGATTCTGCATTACAAGTTGATATGAAGAACCCAGTCCAACAAGTCAATTACTTAAGAGTTTTGTTTTGGAAATGTTAGATGCAGCACGTTTTTTACCAAAAAAAATTAAATAAATAAACCAAACAACAAAACACAAAAAAACCCAAAAAACTGTATGTGTTAGTCTTTCCAGCTCAGATGAGCTGTTTAGAATGAGTGATTAATAGGTATTCATACTTCCGTGATGCAAATCACGCTTATTGAGAAGAATGCACAAATTAGAAACAGAAACTGCTTTCTTAGTGGAAAACACTTGTTCAGCAATTGAAACTTTCTGTTGGACTGCTCTCACAAAGCTCAGGTTTGAACCATGGTCTCCAGTCTCCCAGAATAACCCTTCAGTCAGAGCTATGACCTTAGGCAGAGAGCCAGTACCTCTTCTTGCTGTTCATCCAAATGTGTTCATACCTCTACTTCAGGTTCCCAGATGAGTCACCTATCGTTCTTCTGACATGCTTGACTGCAATTAAGCAATTAAAATATCTGTAGTACATAGAGAGAAAGAAGGTCCATGTATGAATGAGACCTACTTCTCTGTAGCCAATACACTCCGCCAGAAAATATGTCAAGGCCTCTAGATACAATTACATTATTCAAAGCTTTCCTGTTTCATAGGAGAAAAAACTGAAGCACACTCTCTGCAAGCCACTGTCTAGCAGTGGTGTCTTAAAAACTGTGAAGTAAAGATTCAAGGCTCTGGCATTATTCAGGTATCCCACATTGTCGTCACTAGGGAATTCCTAACCCCCAGAAGTGTTACATGTAATTCAGAATTTTGGAAGATACTGGATTTATGCAGTCTGAGAAAATGTTAATGAGAGAAACAGACCATTTAACATCTCTGCTGTGGGGCAAGTTACATCAAAAAAAGAGTTCTTCAGTTAGACCAGATGAACAACATTAAACTACAACCACACTGTTCTGATGATGGGTTTTGGTTGGTTGGTTGGTTTTTGTTTCCTGCTGTTAAAATCAGAAAAAGCAGCTTTCTTGAGTGTCATAAGGGTGCATACATGGACAATAGTACTATGTACACCCACTTTTATTGCATTTAGCTTTGTCTCATCTTGGGCTAACAGTTTAAATCTGGACAATTTCTGTTGATGCTAGTTCCCCTGTTACCAGTCTGCAGTACTTCTGTGAGTAGTCAAAGGATGTTGTGGAAATGTGCTATTTATTCTTTGGGAAACCATATGACATTTTCATTTTATTTTGTTCAAATAGAACAAACTGAGCTAGTATTGGAAATCTAGCCATGGTGAAATGTCAATCAATAAGTGTGCAAGCCTTTATTAGATGGAAAGTTAGCTGGCAGCATTAGGTGTAGTGGTATAAAAATGTCTTAAATAGCACCTGTCAAGAGTGCACAAATAAAGTGTGGTCACAGCCTTTAAAATAAGTTCAGCAATGACTTGTTTCTGAAAGTGGTGGAAATACTAACATGGAGAAGGAACACCTAGGATTATTCAGGAATGGTAGAAGCTGTCATCTTGTGGTTGCTGTGTATTGTACCAAGACTGTCCAGTTCATTCAAACCCTACCTTGCTTCTGTTGCCTTTCAAGTGTGTTTGGTTCCTTATGACTGTGAGGGGCATGAACATATTTTGTGTATTCATTTTGGGCATTTCATATGTAATGCACTTCTGCTGCAGTGCAGTTCCAGTCCTGAACTGGGATTTCTAGATAGTACCATGATTCAGGCAAAATAATGCATTGAGATGGGCACTGTTTCAGCCCAGTTAGATCTGTATCAATAGAGAAAAGAAAATGCCATATGATATTCCAGAGAATAAATACCACATTCCTCCATCTGACAAGCCACAGAATCGTTGCAGAATAGGATCAGAGGAAATGCCAGCAAAAGAAATGAGCCAGCTTTAGCCAACAGTTGCTGTGTATGTGAATATACAAACACTTAGAAAATACACATTTTCAAACTGATTATCTAGTTTTATGAAATGAGCAATTTTAAAGGAAAAAAAATCTCTGGAGTAATCAGTTTTATCATTGCTCAAAGGATAATTTTTTTTTAAGTATCTCTATATTAAACTGGGAATTCAGAATGGAGGGTTGGGGGGTTTTTTTAGCTATCTGTGAAACACTTGCATTATTTCATAAAACAGTGGGACTCTGGCTCCCCACTACTGTACGTGGTAGATAGCAATGTTTTTGTTTTCTTTTTATTTTTGGAAAGAGATGGAGAATTTACAGGTCAATTTTCCCCTTCTTCTTCCTGTAGCAGGTCTAGTGCTGACTACTTAAATATGGGAATAGGTGGTATAGAAAGCCAGCCAAAGCACTGGTCAGTCTCGTGGGAGCTATACATAAAATTTCCACATGCTCCACAGTCACTTAGTAATCTAAGCCTTGTTGAAAGCTAATGGGACTTGAAAGCACTTTGAACGTTTCATTTTGTGAAAGCCAATTTTCACATATAGCAGTGTGCAGGCAGCAGGGCTGGCTGACTGGCTAGCTCAAAGCAGGTATGATTCAGTTTGTGCTTGAAAATCAGCCAATTACTATTCACTGTGCTGTCCCTTGGCTGGTAATGAGAGGAAGCTGTGTTTTTCTGGAGCAAAGGATACAGTAGAAAGCCTCTACACTGCCAGTAGCTGCACTGGGCAGGATTTGTCCCAGTAAAGCATTTCAGCTTGCTGTATAAGCAGCATTTTCCGGAAATGTCAAGCTAACAGGATTCAGTCAGATCTGCTTCTTATTGACAATCCATCTAAGTAAGGAAATAATGAAAAGGACGTTTTAAATTCATATCTCAGTCCTTATTAACCCATTTGAGTATAGCTGAGGTGAATTACTGTGGAACAGTGTTGCTGCATACTGGTTTTTTGGGGTAAGTGTTGTAAGGTGGTATCGTTGCAAAAGGCCAAAAAAAGAAATGGCAAGCTGGCTGCAACACAGATATGTCTGATATGCGTGCTATGTTCTGAAGCCTGGGTTAAAACTAGTGTTAAGAGAAAACAAACAATTTTATTTGCTTGTGAATTAAGTTCCAGTAGAATTTTTTGCTTACAAAATGGTATCTTTTCTCAGCTGACTATGAGGTCATTATTGCCTCTGCAAGCAGTTGGCTTCTTTCTGTGCAATCTCTGAATCTACTTCAATGGAAGAATTGTTAAAATAAGATCTAAGACTGGGGCAGAGGATTTTTCCATACCTCACATGAGAGTAGCCATAGACTCAGGCAGGCATCCTTGCTGGTCTAACATACCTATAGGGAACCAGCCTCATTGGTAAGCCATCCACAACTTTGTTTATTTATATTTTTCCCAAGGCAAGCGACATTTGTAAGGAAGATTTTATCAGGAAATCCAGCATAGCTGTATAATTACAACATAGCCCTGTTGAAGATTATGTAATAATTAATACTTGTATGGCTAAAGTTAGAAAGTGCTTTTCAAATGTCATCACACTCAACGTTGGAATTAAATACAAATTCAAATGAAACAAAGGGATAAAAGTAAAAACATGTTTTTTTCTAGCTCCTTATAGGGGTTTTATTTATTTAATTGAGATTCTTTAGTGCATAAAATGCATATGACAGCTAGAAACTAGCAATTAATAAATAACACCAAAGCATTAGTGGCCAAGTTTTGCCAGTACAAATGTCTGTTGCTTTTTAGTGTGCTAATTGTTACAATGATAGGCCTGGAGGAGACTTCAGTAAAAGTGAACAGGTGAATGACACTGGGGTACCTTTAACCCTCAATGCTGTTTTGGTTTCTGGAACAGACTCGGGAGGACTTTATAAAAGCTTTTAGAAGACTTCCAGATTATGTGACCTGATTCTCTTTCATCATCATTTTCTTGAGACCTAAAAACACAAAAAACTGATCTGTGTGCATTTTGATAGCTAGTGATGAGCAGTGGGCCCATATGGTGTTGTGGTATCTTGACTTCAGCTTTCTCTCAGATATCAAGATTGTTCATCTAATAGGAACACACATACTGTGCCTATGAAAATGTTCTTGTGTAAACTTTAGAAGTTACGTGTCTATGTTACAGTAGAAGACAAGTGTCTAAACCTACTTTGAGAAAGAAAAGACTGCATAACCTTTGCCTGAGTTTTTGAAGTTTTTATAGCAGAGTTTTGTTCTGGACTTCACAGAGGCATTAAATCCTTGAGAGCTCCTGGAAGCATGAGTGAAAGTTCAACACATGCTACCCTAGCTATTCAACAACCATATGGTGAGGACTGCTCCTGACAAATCAGATTATCAGCAGTTGAGCAGATCTTCAGAGTACCTTCCATTCAGAAACCAGCTCATTTGGGAAGGTGAATTCAGCAGCAGCTGTACTGCTGTATGGCCATGGAATTAAAAAAAATACTGAACCAGCAGTTTATATTACAAGTTGGCTAAGTCATCACAACTGGGATCTGTACCTTTTCTTTATAAGTGAGCTGACTATTTTAGATAGAAAGAAGAAGACAGGTTACTTTCTGGAAAAGTAGAATTCAGTCTTAAGACTCCTTAGCCTAAGGAGGTGTCCAGACTTGCAGAGCTGCTCACCAGTGATGAGCTTCCCATGGGGTAACTGGGAGACTAACAGAACTGAATAGTTATGGAAACTTGATCACAAAATGATGCACTTGCAAATTCCTGTTCGTAAAATCTTGGGCACATTGCCTTATTGACTAGGGAAGAAAAATATTCTGGCTACAGGAGATGTTCCCTTGCCTGCTGTCAGTGACATTTATAGTGTAAAGTGACAATTAGCTCTAGTTCACTACCTTTTTCTGAAGGGATATTTACCTCCAAATTCTAGCATGGTTAAAAGAGCAAATAAGATGTTCTTATGGATTATCAGATCTCTGGACTGGCAGTGCAAATTTGAAACTTTGCTTCCACCTGTGAAATAAATTATCCTACCAACAGCTACATCTGTCCTCAAAGGTTTATTAGGAAAGCAAGAGTTCCTGATTTTTTTAATCTACTACCTTGTAGTACCTTGTATCTCTCCGGACATTTTATTCCCCTCTGGTTTTATGCTTTTGAGTGTATTTTAGATGATTTCTGCTACATAATGGATTGGGGAGGGGGGGGGGGGGGGGGTTTGACACTCTAGTTGCAAAACTAATCATTGCTTTTGGGCTTTTGTTGTTATTTTTGTTGCCATGCAGCCATTTCTCTTAATAAGAAAACACTCACTGTATCTCAAGTTCATTTTGAAGGGAACATACATAGTAAAAGAATGAGGGCTAAAATGCAGCTCCCTCTAAGTAGGCATATTAGCTAAGTGTCTTTCAGTAGGCAAGCTGTAGGCAGTCACAGCAGCAAGCAGAAAGTTTTTGCCTCAGTAAAAAGTGAAGGCAGTTATCTTTGCTACCAGAAACCACAGTAACTGGTAGGTGAAGGGACCATTTTATAAACACCTCCTCATGCAGTGTGGTTGTATCTCCTCACTGTAAGGAGTATCTCTGCTCTCTTTTCAAGATGGAATTTAACTGCTGCAGGTATAAGTCTTGCATCTTGTCAGTCTCCTACCCCTTTCAGCACATATTTATGGCTCCCACTGCCCATGCGCTGTCCCTGGGGAGCCTTTGGAGCTTAAGGCTATCTGTTCATTTTCTGCACATTTCTAGCTTTAATATCTGTCACTGAGCTTGGTCTCAGGTGGACCAAATGTTAGCTTATGGATTTGACATTCTCTGCTAGAAAAGTTTTTAGAAGCTGTTTGTTCCTTGTCTAAGCTGCTTGCTTTTCTAGAAATTGAAAAATGACCCATAGATTTAAAAGCCCTGTGTGAGGAAGTGCTGTGTATGCCTCAGGATTCAGGCTTTACTTGTTTCTTCATGTGCTTGTTTTTCTCCCTACACCTGAACGCTTTTTCCTACATTCTGGGCTAGTTCATCACATTCAAATTGATCACATACCCCAGTAGCAATACCAGTTATTACAAGTGGGTCTCACAATAGGAAGCAGAAAGAGAGGTGCTAGGAAACGCTGGTTACAAAAGCAGCTTTAAAGAGTCTAAACCATTCATAAAAGCTGTGTGATGTTCCATTTCCTAATATGATTTTGTTCCCAGAGCAGCAACTAACTACTGCTGGTAATAGAACCAATGGTTGTAATATATACAACCAATCGTTTCTGTTGAGTTTTTTCAATAATGCATTAAATTAGCTAGGGGTTTGGAGGGTTGATTTCTTTTTCTTATTTTCCTTTGCTTTTCATCTTCTGGTTGCAGTCTGTTGCTGGTCTCTTTTTTTTCCCAGGAAAGATCTTTGATAACAAGTACTGTATTGTGGAGCTAACGGGGTGTGCCGCAGGCTTTCTGTCGGGTAGCACAGTACCTTCTCTTCAGACCTTCTCCTCCTGCAAAGGGGCAACTGCTGAGAATAACCTTTCTGCCTATTGTGCACACATTTGTTAAGCTGATACTTAGAACAATTATAGGCCCTTTCTCCCCCTACCACGAGTCTCTGGAATCAAATCATTCAGTTCTTCCAAACAATAAATCCCACAAACCTACCTAGCCTCTAAAGCTTTTCAATTCTCGCTGGAGACAAGTAATAATTTATTCATATGTCAGAAAGTATCTTTTAAAATGTCAAGAAGAATAGAAAAATGGGATGTAGAAGAACTACTTTCTGAGACTTTACAGTAGTTTTGGGGTGGAGGTTTTTTCGGTGTCCTGAACATGAAGAAGTTTGGAGGCTACGTGTAAGGATTGGACCCAAAAAGCAAGAAAACATGTGAGAATATGAAAGGAGGGCAGGAAATCCTGTCAGGCACTTTTAATTATGATTGTCTTACTTGGATAGTAAGATTGACAAGAGCATACTCTGCACTGCAGAATAGGACATTTCTTCTAGAAGTACACTTAGAATCAAGTTTGAAGGACTTGTCATAGCTCATGTCTTTCTCTGGCCTGCAAAAAACTATTAATTTTTATAAAGATTTTTTTTCTTTTTTCTTTTTTTTTCTTTATGAAGAATAAAAAATTCAAAATCTACAGGAATAAATTAGTGGTTAAGATCTCTTCCCAGTTGTAATTTGTGATTTCCAGATTTGAAATGTAGGAATCTTTAAATCACAACACAAATTATGCAGTCTGTAGGGAAAAAAGAAATCAGGATTAAATTGTTGCAGGTTATCCCAGAGCTGTCAAAAAGAAATGACTGCTACAATGTAGGGCCCAACTGTCTTGTATCTCAAGTGAATCTGTGGGAAGGAAAAGTGAATTAATACTGAACTAATAAAGAAAATTGCTACATTGCCCCACAGTTTCTCAAAGATTCTGGCTTCTTGCAAGGGGACAGGACCTGTGTAGACAGAAGATCTTGTCTTACCTTTCCTGCAGCATTACCAAAAATATACTCAGATTAAATTTATTGAAACAACACACAGTCTTATGAAGACAGAATGCAGGGAAGCCATCTAGATTTTCTCCATTAAACCAAGATTCTTGAAGCAATAGTGTTGCTATTTTTTTTGTCCTTGATCAAGCATAATGTTAATAATGTGTCATGAACTTGAAGACTTTTTCCAGGACACTATTCTGTGGAAAACCACCTTTCCCTAATCCTTCTTTTAGGTACGCTCTTTGAAAGATAATAGCAGTGGTAATTTAGCTGAATATTTGTTTCAGATTTGAGAGGAAGGAAAAAGCTATACAGAGATAGTATTTTCTTCAGTGAGTGGAATTCTCTGATTCCTTTTAATTGGTAGGAGAGGCTGACACAAAACCTTTCCAGTGCTGTCGTGACTTTAATTGCCAGAGAAAGCTACATTGAGTCCTAGAATATTAAAACACAAACAAGCTAAACTTTCACTATAATATATACTAATTATATTACTGTGACATTCAAAATTGCACTTGGACCATGACTATATTACATACCCAGGACACAGGTAGAAGTAAAATACTTGCTGTAAATTTCCATATGATGGAGAGAGATTAAACTCTTGTTCAGAATTCAGAGTGAAATCTCAAAAAAGTATCACCTGTTCTGTGCTGTTAATTAAAGAAAGAAAATAAAGGTGCTCAGTTTCACAGCCATAACATCAGCTTGAATTCAGTAATTTCAGAAACTGTAGTTTTAGATTCTGCTGTTAATTCTACTCTTAAGACCTTCTGACATTTCTTATGTTCTAACAGTCATAGCTTCCTGTTGTTTTAAATGTCTTTTTCTCCTGTTACATGAACAATGAAAGCAATTCAAGGAAACCTATAAGGAAATGAAAACTATAAGGAGACCTATGAAACTCATAATATATGCATTATTTTTAAAGACAGATAAAACAAGGGGGAGAATTCATAGCTTCTTTAAATTATCTGTGCAAATTATGGGTGGAAAAATTGTATTTTGGAAATGCTGTAAATAAATACAGTTTTTTAAAAATTCAAGAGGCTTAGTCTATTACCTTTTTCTTAAATTTCAAATCTAAGTTAAGTTATAACTGTCATGTTACTTGCCTAGTGAGCTGGTTTCGGCTTGCCTATAATATCATAGAGTCACAAAGTCACCAAATGGTTTGGGATGAAAGGGATCTTTAAATACCATCTAGTCCAAGCCCTCTGCCATGGCAATACAGTAATAATATATTACTACATTTTCCACTAAATACTTGATTTCAGAGTGAAGATTTTATTTTCCAAGAGAGCTCAAAGTACATAACATGGGTGGCAAACTGCCCAAATCTGTCAGTGGTATCAGTCTGTCAATCCGTATGGTTTGGTAATGCTTGAAGAGTGTTGGTTTCTTCACTGGAGGAACATTAGGCCAATACATTATCCATTTGTTCTCCAATTAGCTGATTTAAGTCATTCCTCTAAATAAGCCCCTAATTGTTTACTGCAATGTGATGGTTCAGTAATGGATTCAGTATGGATGTTAAGCTTATAGTTTATGTTGTTTACTCTTATTGGCTCAGTGATTTTAAAGCATTGGTTTAAAATTGGGGTGGCAAAGCGAGCACTACGGGTAAGACGTGTAGGCTACAGACAGTATCAGGTGCACACAAAGATATGTGTTTTTTTTCTCGACATTTTACATTTCTGTAGCATTTCCTGTGAGCAGGAACCCAGCTTCAGCACATGCTGGAGGAAGCCCTGTATGTTCATAAACAGAAGTACACAGGGTGGGCAAAGCACTGCAGAGGACCTGCTGCCATGGCTCATCAGGTTTCTTTGACGCTTTTTTAGCAAAGTGATACACTGCAGCAAAAAAACTGTAACTTCTGTCTCACTTCAGAAACTACAATTTAGGAGCTGCACTAATTTGATGGATAGTGTATACTAAGAAAAATATTAGAAACCAGGAAAGGCCACATAGTCCATTGAGGCTCATTTCATTTCAAATACACATTCCCTAAGTTATCATCCAATTGCTAAAAGAAAGAGTGATGTTATCCATTTTTTATAATTCCACTTCTGGGTATTATGGAGATAAATACCTAAGTGCTGGAGAAAGTTAGTTCAGAACACTATTTCAGGAGAAAAATACTTAAATGCAGATAGGTAGGATGACAGAAAAGAAATTCACCGACCCTAAATGAAAAATATGACGATAGTGATATGAATATATGTGTACAGTCACGGTTTCACAGAGTTCCCCAGAGACAAGCTTCCAATCATGAGACTTTGAGGTAGTAACCTTTCATTTGATTTATTGTTTCAGGACCAATGCAGGAGACAATATATGACTTCTGGAGAATGGTATGGCATGAAAACACAGCCAGCATAATCATGGTTACCAATCTCGTAGAAGTGGGAAGGGTAAGTGGTTTTTGTACTTAAAAAGATTAAAGGCATCCAAGGTGTTTGCTTTTTGCAATTAAATAACAGACCAACAAGCTTCTTACGTACTAAGTATAGCACATAAAATATGTATGACTGCCTGTGCTGAGAGGTTCATTATCAATTATTTTTAAACATGCCTTGGATGCTTGGCTTTGATAACATTAGCACAATGAAAAAGTAACTGATAAAGCTGCATTCTGTACAGCAGAGTCTGCAAAGACTGACAAGGAGGGGAAGTGTCAGATGTTTGTACATATCTCAGATATACCATTTCTCTTAAGAAAATCAGTAAATTTGTTGCAGGACAAGGTATGGAATCATCTCTGGTTTTTTAAGGAAGACTGAGGGGGAGGGAGTCATTCTGAAACAGATATCTGAGAAAAGTAGTTAAACTATGAAATTGCTTCTTGGTATATTTGTCTTTATTGGTCGGTTTGTTTGGGTTTTCCTTCCTGAAAGCCTTCTGGACTAAATCAGAAAAAATAGTTTTACACATTTATGCACTGTTCCTTGATCAGGAGGTCGTGTTCAGGAGCTGGATATTAAATGAAAGCTTGAGTTGCCTGATTGATACTGTGTACTTCTCTTTCTTTGCTTGGTAACTTCTAAAGTAGGCCTCCAACTCTAGTCTTTATGGCTAATTCTGTTTTCAACAAGTATTGAATGGAACCTTTTTCTTTGTTTCACACAACTGTCAATAAGTGAGTCTTTTCATTTACTGCTTTGTCTGTGTACTGCTGTTTTTGTTCTCATCTGGGATTTTTTCCCAAGAAAATTTGCTTGGGAATTTGGCATATAGCTTTCATTTGATATGAAAAGAAATCCCACTGCTTTTATGGGAACTACTGCAATTATTTGAAATCAAAGTGTTAAAATAAGAAGTCAAGTGCACACATCTTGGTTTGAGCAGCACGGTTTTAAGAGATGTTTTTAATTTCACACTAGTGGAGTATCTGATACCCCCTCTGCCCTCTGGCATTTTCATTAGGAGTGAGCACTGTTTATGTGGTGTGAGTTAAAGTCCTTTTGAGCAAGTCCAGTTTTACAATCTCAGTTTGTTCTTCCACATGTCCTTTGTGAACTGATAATATAAATCCCAACATTTAGATATCTGTGTGCTCAGGCCTGCTAACAGATCAGGTGCCAGTATTATTTTTAGATGTAAAAAAGATGGGGATTGTGACTGCAATTAACACCTGCTGCAGGAACACATGTACAACTAATTGCAGAGACAAAGAGGGATCGTGGAGGCCGCTTTAAAAAAGCAGTCCCTTGAGTGAGGAAGAAGGTGGAAATAGCTGGATGGTCACGTATCAGTTCAAAACGGATGGATTTGTAAGAATAGGAAGCTCTCCAGCAAACCTCTTTGTTAAAGCTTTATACACATTCATAAGTGCCCAAGCGAACAACTTAAAAAGGGATGTTTTCAGGGTATGAATAAACAAGCCTGAGAGCAAAAACAGCATTCTGCATGAAACCACATACTGTTTTCCCAAAGTCAGTATTTGGAAGCACCAATTAGAGTGAACTGTCGGATGTCAGCAAGGGAGACACCAGTCTTGGTGCCAGTGCTGGCAGCCTCTGCTCACAGCATTTAGGTGCACAGCACATTCCCACAGCAGCAAGGAATGGTTTGCGCCACCATGTAGATTTCTTCAGGGTGCAAGAGTCCTAGTGGGATACAGATCTGCAGCTTTGTTGTTTCTGGCAGTGGTAGAAATGACTTTGTTCTCACTTCCTCTGGAGGCCAGCATAGGTGAGATCAGAGAGCAGAAATTGAAATTAGCTTTTAATGGAAATAAAATCGTATGAGCCACAAAACAATGCACTCACTCCTCCACTGGTGTTACTGTGCCACTCCCAGAGCTGGAATCATCAGCAACAAGGAAGCAAATTGCAAACACACCATCTGTCCCACAACCCCTCATACAAGCTCTGTGCCACCTTGAGTAGTAATGATTTTAATGGGCTTTTGGTAGCATTCCTGTAGGGCAAACTTAATAACCTTCCCAAACTTGAGGCTTGCTATTTCTGTTGCTATCACTGGCATAAGATTTATAGGGGTTTCTTATTTTTACTTTTTAACCGTGTTGACGCATTGTAAGCCAAGGAGGAAAATTCTTTTGCATTTTCAGGAAACCAGAATTTTCAAAATTTAACATTTGGCACACGGTGTACAGCCTTCATGAATTAATCATTGAGGGGGCGTATGTGTATTTGTTTACCAGGACTGGCTGGATAGTCATTAAATCAGTGCTAGGAACTTGCTTCTTGCCCTGGAGCATTATGCATCAGGACTGTTTTAATTGCTGCTGGAGGAATCACCATGAGGCTGTCCTTAGTGCAGGCACCTGCTGCAAATGACTCAGTCCCCGAATTACCCTGCAGCAGGGTCCGGTACATCTGCCAATATCTGTCATTATCTGAGGCACACTTGTCAGAACCACACATCCCTTTAAGCTCCTGTGTGTTCCGGCAAGGGACCCTTGTCAATGTTTCTGGCACCTGCAGACTGCTGTGCACCTGGTATTTAAATGGCACTGAAATGTGTTTTGATTGTTTTCTCTCTTTAATGAACCCACCTGAGGGACATTTAACTCTTTATCTAGTAGCCTGGTACCCAGTCACTCGAATCTACACTGCTTGTGTGGAAATTCAGAACTAGCTTGTGTTGTTACACTAATCCATCTGCCAGAAGTCTTATCACAAAATCTGCAGGGCTCCCTAAGGAGACTTTTGTACTGATAATTTAAGCTAATGATTTCTAAACATATTTAGTCAGTTTTATGAAGACCTCATTAGAATGTGACTGTTTATTAAAAATCTAAATGAGGTCTCACAGTCATTTAGAAAAAGCACTGCTGAGTTGCATGAATAGTTCTTTGATAAAGGATGATGAAGTGGCTCTTAGTTAAGGTTAGTCTAGGTTGACATAACAACTTTTACCAAAAGAACCCAGAACAAATAAGCAGCCCTTGAAGCAACCTTGAAAAAAAGGTCTCTGTCTTCTTCATGCTGGGATCAACAACTTTTCAGTCACAATGAGGTTCACAAAAAGAAAATGGCAAGTTATTAATGGTAATGATCCAAGAATCAGAATTTTCCAAGCCACACATTAATGGATGCAAAACATAAACAAGAATCAAGAGTCATATAATTGCATCAATGTGATAACAAGCTGTTTCAAAGTAATGTATTCTGGATTATACTAATGCAAGGAGCCTCCATGCTCATGTCTGTAAGTGGCAGAGCAACTGAAGATAGTAATGTAATTTCAGGGAGCATCTTTACCTGTGAGATTTAACATAATCTGCTGGATTATTCTGTAAGAAACAAAAATTTTTATCCAGCAGAGTGATGATGTTACAATCACACGAGGTGATCATAAAATAGGCACAGAAGAACATCTTGCTTTTACTCCAAGAGACCACTCTGGAAGGCAAACTCCAAAAGACCCAGAAAAGCAATGGGAACAGGATAAAGGTGTTTATGTACCAGCCAAAGTCTCAGCTTGTTGTTGATTTGTTTTGGTGTTTGTACGCATTGAAACATTTCTGTCTTCCTCGAAGAGAGATGGTGGGAAGATTTAGAATATATTCAATTGTGCCATCTAGCTGTCACCACCACCTTGCTCTTGGTGGGTTGGTACTAATACTTAGTTGGCAGAATCTAACTTGGCATGTTGCATTATTTGTCATTTTTCAGTAGTCAGTCTCCCACTTGCTTTAGGCAGAAGAAATTTAGTAATAACTGCTAATAAATGCTGAAATGCACTGGCGAAATTCAGTGGAGGCGGTTATAAATAAATGCACTGCAAGGACTTATGATTGTCTATCATGCTTTTAATGTAACAAAGTATTCACAAACAAAATCACTATAAATACTAATAAAAAATAAAGCCTCACCCCAGGAGCATAGTAATTACAGTAATTAGAGTTTCTCAATTATTATTCGGAATTAGAAAACAGCCAGTGCTAATAGTGTTAATAAGCACACAAAAGACCCATTTTGTGAAAGGAAGCAAGGTTGAGTACAATAGAATGGATGTGACACAGAGGGGAATGAAGGTCAGCCACGAACAGGTAAATAGCCCCTATGCCTGCGCCCACACCTTTGTGCTACTCAAAGCCCACACCTTTGTGCCTCTCCCTGCCATCTTATCCCTCAGGAGTGGTGTACTTTCCTGATAGTCATTTCACATCTTTCCTAGGTGACATTTCCCTCCCAAGTGCTGGAAGGGCTGTATTTGCATAGGGGAAAAGGAAGAATACAGTGGTGGTTTAACTTTTCTTGGCTTGTTTTCCTGGACCTGTGCTTAATATGTTACGTATGTGGCACTTCTCTGCAAAAATGGGTATAAGTCTGACTTTTCATGCTTAAAAGAGTATTGGATTCCACATGACAGCAAGGAGATCCATACAATAGTCTTCTGACAAAGGGAATATCTCCTCGATGCTGGCTTGCTATAAAAAGCATTACTTGTTTTAAGATAAATGGTGTCAGAAAAGGGTTTTTCTTCCTAGGAAAACCTGTGTGGGCACAGCCCTAAGAAGTCACATGTTCATGTCTTTGAGTTCTCAGGATGTGCAGCAGTGGTCATCATTCAAGAGACATTTCTTAAACAGATTCAAATATGTTTCCTTAACAAATAAAACCCGAAAGTTTTTATGATGAACCAGATCTTCTTCAGATCTTCTTGATAATTTGTGTTATTGACAGAGATTAGACATCCAGAAAAACTGCTAAACAAGACCCTCTCCAAGGACTTCTTACTGGAAGCAGATGAAAAGTTAAAAAACCAAAATCCTTATAGGAAATTTCAGCAACATAAAAACTGTGAAACTTTCAATGGACTTAGCACCTATGCTTAGAATAAAAATGGAATTTATCACAAAGCTAGTGTGAAGTTTGTACTTACACATTTTAGAAGTTTTGAGAATCTTCCATGCAGAAGATCCTTCTAATAAACAAAGGTGAACTCAAATTGTATTCAAGATTCAGATCACCCAATACTGTGATCTTGCAGAGGTGAAACACAGCGACTCTTCAGCATGTCTCACAAAAAGCACGTTTGTATTTAGTATAAATGGAAGAACACTCTGTCTAATTGAAACTGCCTCTAAATGTAATAAGCCAAATTACCTACACTGGAATTAATTCAGGATACTGGTGTTAATGCTCCTCAGGAGGTGTGCCAAAGAGTTTGTACGCATACTGGTGACTAAGGTTTAATTTTAACTTTTCTACTGAAAGAAAGAAACCACATTTTGTAAATAAGACGGGAAATGTTGTTATATGAATCCATTCACTTCCTCAAGATAATTCTAGTCCCAGCTTCTTAAATATATAAATAGTATCCCATCCACTGAATTTTTTTCCTAATCTTGTTTACCCTCTAAAAATGGGGCTTGTGCTTATGGTACATAGGCACAGGTATTATATTTTGTTGTAATACTTTTGCTGTAATTCTAGTATCTCTTATTGGATAGAGGACAGTTTATACTTTTATGGAATATCAATGAGAAAAGCAGAAAACCAATCAAAATTTAAAACTATTGTTAATCTTTCAAGCCAGTGAACCATTCTAGTCATCAAAACAGATTTTGTCTTTGTAGATTTTTAGCCAGAAATAACAAGTTTACATTACTGCATTATACATAGTAGGAGAGGAGCCCTTCAGGAAAATTTAATTTGTTGTTCTTCAGAAAAGAGAAAGAAGAACTCTTTGCAATTTTTTTTAAAAAGATGTGCCCAAGTTAGCAATGTCAGCATCATGAAACAGAACATCAAGCTAGAGACATTCAGCACTGTCCCATGTCATGCAGAGCAGACATGGGTTCAGCTCTCTGTTTTGTTGTATTCTCATCTCCAGTAAAAGCTATGTTTCAAAGAATGTTAATCAACACAGATTAATATCTTAATGCTTACTAATCCAATTGAGATAATTCACCTTGAGAAGCAAACAAAAGAGATTTAAGGATACACAAATGCACTGACCCCTTGGCTGGACTAACTGGAGTGCCACCAAGGTGTGTGTAGGATGCAACTTTAGGTGCAGTTCACCCCAGAGAGAGGGCTTCAGGTTCTTATTTGAAATGTCAGGGCTAGAAAAACAGCTTAATAACTGCAAATCTCCTCACCTCAGCAGTCTCTTGAAATTGTCTCTCAGTCTCTCTGTGAAGGGAGAAGTATCCTGGAGGCACTGGCACAGTTTTACTTTACCCAGTAGAGTAACATGTAGAGCTGTCTGAACTAACATCAGATGATCAGTTTTTAGAGCCAGAAGGCAATCCACTAAGTAGGTGGTGCTCTGTACCCAGCTAATGGCATGATTCTGCTCTTGGAATGGAAGCATGGTTCAGAGCACAGGCTGTGCTGCTCAGTGCAGGCACATCAGGTCCTTGGAGCACAGGATCTGAGAAATAGGCCCATAATTTCACAGTTGTGTCAAGAATTAAGACTGGCTTTGAGGAGCTCCAGCTCCTTTATCTTGGCATGGGACCACTCTTCTCATGTGTTCTGTGCTCAGCCTTTCTTCTTCCAGGGCTGTACTGAGGTGCACAAAATGGCCTAATCATAAGCAATGAAACAGAGACAATTTCTCTGTTGATATTAACAATGGAGGCAGGAACACTGTAACAACTTTATCTTGGCTTGCCTTACCCTAAAGCAACTCTTCTAGACCCTTAGACCCTTTCTTATGGTCAAAGGGAGGCCACACCATGGGTTTGGCCTGTCATCCTAATTTCATCTAAACCACTCTGCCAGGTTATTGGGATGATAACAAAATACCCGAGTCTTAAGAATAAAGGAATCACACTCATTTTCTCAGGTGGAAAGCCTTCATTTATGGCTGCTGCTGGACATATCCAGAAAGCTAGCTCTTCTGGGCAGAAGCTGAGTGAGAGTGCACCCACCAGGCAACTTAGGGCTGCAGAAGGTGGAGAATTATGTCAGCTCAGAGTCGTCCCTGGAAGAAGTTAGGCTGAGCTAGTAAAATTTATGGACACCTCTCTCCCCACCCTGGCAGCTGTGAGCAACATAAAGACTTCTGGCTGACTTCACAGAGACCCATTCATCTGATGGTGCTAAACAGTATCTCAAATATTGTATTTCTCAATAGTCTTCCACACCTCTTTTAGAAAACTGTAGAATGAGGTACAAAACTAATAACAGACTTGCTCAAAAGCAAACAGAGGAAAATGAAAAAAGGGAAGACTGGGTTTTATCTCCTGTCGAGGTTGTTTTATAACATATAAAATGTTCTTATATGTAATACATTTTTTTGTTTGAGAAGTATTTAAATAAAAATACTTACTTTAGCTCAAGTCAGCCAAATAGAAGTATCTGTTATCTGAGCTATATCTGTAAAATCTGTTAAAAATTTTACCAGTGAGCATGGTTGACTGTTTCATTTTATAGCCAAGAGGTTACACTTCAAAATTTATGTCTGACTTATCATCATTACTTAGTTCAGGATTAATTTTAAATTAGAATGTATAATACTACTCTTCACTAATGACAATCCATGCAGAGCACAGTCAGTTATATCACCCTTTTGCTAAGAATATTTTAGAATCAAAGGAAATTGGAAAGTTTGACTAATCAGTGTTATTTAAACTGTTCTGTATGGACTATATTTCACAGCCAGCTCACATATTAAGTCTGTAACAGTACTCCTATTCCAAAATTCTAGGTAAATGAATTACTGTCCTGACTTTCCTAGTGCCTTTAGCTGCATGTGTCACATTGCCAAGTGGTTAAATATGCACTTTTGGAAGTCACAATTGGTGTTCATTAGCCATCCACAGCCTACATTGTTTGTTATATTTAGAACCAGCAACAACAACTTTCCACCTTCATTTTTAATTCTAAGTTTCACACATTAGACTATTTTACAGGGGGATGGAACTAGAGCGTGGAAGTAGATAATTCTCTTCTCTAAATTTCTAAAATTATTTTTAGTAAAATAAACATGTTTGAAACAATGGGACAGTGTACCTTGGGATGAATAGATTAAACAAGAGCATTTTCATTATGTCTCTGGCAATCATCCTTTTATCTCATCTTGTGATGAACATCTGTATTTTTTGGCATGTTGGTAGGATATAAATGTGGAATCTGTGTGAACAAACTCTCAATTATAATTCTGCTCAGATGAGATTTCAAAATTATGTTTTTCTGCTTTGAGGACGATATTTACTGTTATGGTAGCAACTGTGTGGAAAAAAAAGATCTAGTGCATTTAATATTCAGTTCTAGAATCATGTATCAATTATTTAGTTAAACCTTCTGTTAGTAAGGCTTTTTTGTAAAACACATACCAAATGTTTATAAAATGGAAAAGATTTGTCAAGTTATGGTAGCTAAAGCCGTGCTAAAAAAGAAAAAATGAACATATGCTACCAGCAGTGTTTCTCATATTTAATGAGTAAAACCATATTCTATTTTGTTGCAATTGTCTTTTCTTCTACAAATAAAGGCCCTGATCCAATAAGCATTTATAAATGTGATTTTTATTTACACTAGTTAATCTACTTTTGTCTATAAGACACCTTTGCATTTATCTAGGTGGTCCTAGAGGAGATGGGAGATGGATCTTTAAGCATTTACTTGATTTTTGGTTCACCAGGAGTCCATGAAGTTCTCAAGTCCAGAGCTCAGCACATGCAGAGCACTGCGGAACAAGAGCCAAAAGTAGGAGAAAAGCCTGAATTAAAATAAAGTTGGGTTTGGGTCTTTTTTCCTCGGCTAGAGAGTGAATCATCAGTTGGTCTGTAGCTCTGACTGAATTCTGGCACGGTTCCTGTGGCTTTTACCACCCCTATTCCACTTGGGAGAGTTTTCAGGAAATTGTGTTGTCATGGATCCTTCTGCTCAGCTCCAGCCTGTTCTGTGCCCAAAATCCCCTGTGCAGCAGAGTAAGAAATCCCCAGCGGGTCCAAGCTGCATGAGGCACAAAAGGCTATAACTTCTGTGCAACGTCTCCCAGTGCTTCCCTAATTATTCCACTGTATCATCTTAAATAAGGTTTAAAAAAGAGTGGAATCAAATCCAACAGTTGAGGCATAAAAACATGGGGACTGTGCCCTTCTAAATTGCTTGTTCCGAATTGTCCGTAGTTCTTAGCCATAATCCAGACAGTCTGAACTTACCAAGTTAAAAACAGGCATGTTTTCCTTCAAGGAAAGAGCAATTTTATTCAGCCAAGGTTGCTTTCCCCCTTCCCTCCTCCTCCCCCCATAATTGTTTATTTTGCTAAACTAGAGCTGTTTCAAGGATGGCAGGCGCCCATCTGAAAGAAACAAGGCTAAAGTTAGCAACAAAGAGACGTGCTGATGAGCAGTGCTGTGCCTGGGATCACGGCTGCAGCTGCTCCCTTCCTACGTGCATTGGACCTCTCCCTGTGGTTCAGGTTCCACCTATGGAACAGATATGTGAACAGGCAGGAAAAGGGAATCAGCTCCAGAGAAGGGGTTGTCAGTATGTTGCTCCAGGCCAAAGGCAGTGTGAATTGTGTCACTCTTCACAAAGAGTCAAAAAGTCATCTTAGCCATAGGTGGGAAAACCCTGCTTCAAAGAGCTTCTGGCAATGACTATAAAAGGGTCAGTCCGCTGGCCTGAGGGATTTGAACAATGAGAATTTTCTGGATTATTTTAACAACACAGACAAAAGAATGAGCATTCAGTGTTTTTCACTTAGCTTCTATGAGAGAGGTTTTGGAAATATATCTGAACAAGATCTGAATAAATATCAAGTAGATGCAACAATAGATAGCAGCAGTAACTACTAAACTGCTTGCAGCAGTGTTTCATGCTTTTGAAATATTCGTTCATTGCTTACGGTGGATAGATATATTTTAAAGATGAATACACATTTGTCTGAGATCCTGTTGTTAGGGATCCCAGGAATGGCCTTCAGCTTGGTCCTTGGCTGGTGGAATCCTTTTCCTCCTCTCTGGCACTCTGTCAGCTTTCTGGCCCTTGAGCATGGTGAGGGGAGCAGTCTTGCTACCCTTGCCCTGTTACAGGAGTGCTGAGCACTGTCCAGGGTCCCAGCTCCAAGCCTCTCTCCATGGAAGGGAACTCTGGTGTTGCCAGTCATCCTGAAACCACCCTTAATACCAGATGAAACATGAAGACTATTGAAGACATGGAGAATTTTTTTAGCCAATACTAATGCAGTTACCAGGTCTAAAGGCAAGCACAGAAAAATAAATAAAAACCTGCTTATAAAGCTACCTGAACTCTACCTCTGCTCTAGGAGCATTCCATCAGCTGTGTAAGCAGGAACAAGCTGTTAGGATGCTTGTATAATTTTGTGGCTGGGAGCCAGGGCTTCTGACCAGGCTACTCTTCCTCTCTGAAGAGGATCCTGATGTGGGGCTGTGTTTTGCCAGCCCTTCAACTCAGTTCCATTCAGATTTAAATTTTATCCTGCTAATGAGTTAGAAAAAGGGCCAGAACTAATGACCCTGCCTGGACAAACTCTTTATTTTATCAGCCAATGTCACTACTGTGATGTGGCAAGACCTCCCATCCATACAGACATTAAAGAAGGGTTGTACACAATTATCAGTTACATTCTGGAAAAAAAATGCTTAAGAAAATGCATTTTCTTCTTCTTCTTGGCAGGACAAGGTTTGACTCTGCATAATCCTTTCTATACTGAACCTAGAATTTGTATAAATAAATCATTTGAATCCTGCATTACAGTTTTCATTGTATGTTTATACACATGTTCATCTGTTTTACCTTTTGCTCGGGATTAAACATGGTAGTAATCCAAATATTTCTGTGTGAAAACAGGTTTGAGAAATACTGTTTATCAATTGGGAAGTTTAAATTTTTTCTATCAGTTTTTCATTGAATATTCAAAGTGCTTGAGTTTTTTACCTGACTCATTTAAGTGCATCTTTAGGTAAACTAGATTTACAAGTATTTAAAGATCAATTTTAATTTTTCCCTTTGGTGAGAGAAGGAGAGAAACTGTTCCATGCAGCAGATGTATAACAGATGCCACTCCTAGCACATACTGCACTACTGGATGATGGCCAGATGCAGTGGTGATAGCATAGCCATTACCATGATAAAGCAGAGTAAGAGAGAGATGTAAGTAATGTGTTAGCTTCCCAGCCCACCACTTTGTCCACACAAATGGGAAGGAGGAGAAAATTTTAAGTCTGTCACCTATCTACATGGTCATATACAGTCCTCAAACCATCCACTTTTAAAAAACAGCAGTTTAGGTTGAGCTAAGTGAAATGAAGCCTGCCCATAATGTTTGGAGTTATCTAGTGAATTAGTAGTTAAGCTATGTAGAGTTACAATAGTTAAAGCCTGGACATAATCTGAGAAAACAGGTGCTTTTCTAAAAATAGAGCATCATACAGTAAGTATCTTGAGTTAGAAGGAATCCACAAGGATCATAGAACTCCAGCTCTTGGCCCTGCACGGCAGCATCCTGAAGAGTCACACCATGTGCCTGAAAGCATTGTCCAAATGCTTCTTGAACTCTGTCAGGCTGATGCTGTGACCACTTCTCTGGGGAGCTGTTCCAGTGCCCAACCACCCTCTGGGTGAACAACTTTTACTAATACCCAACTCAAACCTCCCGTGACACAACTTCAGGCCATTCCCTTGGTCCTGTCACTGGTCACCACAGAGAAGAAGTCAGTGGCTGCCCCTCCTCTTCCCCTCATGAGGAAGCTGTGAACTGCAATGAGGTCTCCTTCCTGCCTGCAAAACACTTTTATTTTAGGAGGTAGAAAGATATTTTTAAGACAAATCAACAAGTAGAGGTTGGGGAAAAAAACTTCTGGTGGTGTTTGGCCCTCTGGGCACACTCTGCGTTGGAAGGCACAGGAAATGAACAGTTACCATAACTGAACTGTGCAGGGTATAAATATCCTTTGTGCGCCTAACAAATTTGCCTTACTTCACTAAGCACAACACAAAGCTCATGTGCAACTCTGAAAGCTGTCTTAAAAAGAGACGTCCTTCAAACATTAAGCATTTCTATGTGCAGAAAATGTGACTGTTCTGTGCATGATTGCACTTTAAATCAGAAATCATTGCACAGAATTCAAAACGGATTCTGTATGAACCTTCTAAAATAAATGAACCTTAATTTTTTCTGTATCTTTTAAAGGTCAAATGCTGCAAATACTGGCCAGATGACACTGAGATATATAAAGACATTAAAGTTACACTAATAGAAACAGAGCTGCTGGCTGAATATGTGATTCGAACATTTGCTGTAGAAAAGGTAAGTTTCCAAATACAGTTTTCTTAAATACAGTAGTATCTGCCAAAGTAACTTACATACAGATTCAGCAAGGGAAAGTTAAATATTTTGACTGACATCCTGGGTTTGTAGGTATTTTGGGTAAACGACTACCGCCCTCTTATGGTAATCTGTGTTTCTCCTCTTCAAATGCAGCAACTGTTCTGTGCTTTTCATCACTGTTGGCCCCTGCCTGAGTTAGAAAAAGTGATGCTCCTTGCCTAGGAGAAATCGAAGCCTCCCTCCCAGCAATCAATTGAAAAACACATTTGTGCTGCCTTCCCATCTTACGTTCCTCACAATCATTTTCTTTCTGTACCAGAGGCTGCATGCAACATTATTCAGAAGTCTGTGGTGGAGAATACGGTTGTCTGTTGGGTCAGGATGTGCCTGGTTTGCAGAGACAGAATTGTAACAAATTGCTGTTCTCGAGGCAATTTTCTTTTTCATGTGGAATCTGTCCTTACATGGAGAGTTCCAATCAGTGTGTTGTATTACTGTTTGTTAGAATAATGCCATGCATTTAGCTGCAATGTATGGAAAACATACAAAAACAAATAAGGTAGCTACAGAAAGCAAGAACAGGCAGGGTTGGCCAACGGTGAAGGAATTTTAATTTTATGTATGAGGACCCATTTGAGTTGCAGAACACCAAGGAAAGGGCCTCCTTGGTAAGACTAGATATTCCTAATGGGACACCGAAGTAATGCTCCATCACCATGAGTAGATTTTCAAGTAATTAGCTTAGAAAGCTTCTTTTCATTTAGTTGCAGTATCCATGATTTATTGGTTCTCTCTAATGATAAAATAATATTAATTTATGGGTTTGAAGAACATAATTTTTAGCATCAAAGAATCCTGCACTCAGGCACCTGAAACTGCCAAAAAGACTGCCCCACAGGGTCTCTGTTCCCACATCCAGAGTAACAAAGGAATTAGGGTTTTTTCCTGTTTTATTCTTCAATCTAATACTTAAATATGCATCAATACAGCAACCTGAGGGTAATGATAATAGAATTATGTGGTTTGAATGACTTGAAATATTGTATCATGTTTACCACTATACATATACTGTGTACTGAATTCACTCAAGCCTGTTGTTTCCTTGCATTTAGGTGTTTTTAATAAACAGATGAGAAACATTGGCTGCACTTTGAAGTAGATGAAGCACTGGTTGATTTCTATTCTGCAAATTTTAAGCTCATGCTTTGATGTTAGCTTTTCGCTTCTTAACTGGGATGGAAGAAAAGACCTAGAGGATTTTACAGTTGAACATAACCAAACTGTCTTGAATAAGTGCATTAGAACAGATAGAGATAAAAGGCACTAAACATTTTATTTCTTTTTAAAAATCTCCATCTGAAAAGATTTCTTTTAGACACTGCTTTTTAATAGTTGGTAGTTTTTCAGTAAGCCTCTAAAAGCAGTGTCACTATAGTTTGAGAAAAATACATTTGTTTTTACTCAATTTTCCATATTTTTAACTCCTCCCGTGGTACTGAAACATCAAGTCTGTACACCTCTTTCACCATAATTCTCTCAAGTTTATATTTTTTGATGAAATTGATAATTTTCACCTTCCCTAAGTCAAGGTGCATGATGACACAGAGAGCACCCTAACCAAACATGCAGATAATACTAGTTGAAAGGTGGAGCCTTTCACTTAACACTGGAGCCTCTGTTCCAAAGGACTTGCAGATTTCACTAACAGGAACTTTAGTAATTCAACAGGAAAAATTGCAGAGTTCTGTGTCTTAGGTGGCCTAATCCCCTGTGTCAGTATAGGGTGACTTCTGGGGACAGCATCTGAAATCCAGAATGATTAAAGATTTAGCACATATGAACTGCAAGGGTGGAGTTAAGAGAATGGCCTCGTCCATTGTGGTAGAGAGGAAGAGGAGGGGTAAGGAAGATCTAATTGCAGTCTGCAGCTCCCTCATAGATGTTCAGAAAATCAGAAGTCAGAAGAATCAAATTCTTAAAGACCTCTAGTCCCTTCTGACCGTCCTTTCTGTTTGTTGATGAACATCTCATACCTGCTCATGAAGTACAATTTAGAAGTTGATTTGCTTGAAGATAAATTGATCACTTACTTAATTGTTTTTTTAATGGATATTGAGTAGTATAGGGATAACGCTGAGAAAATTGAACCCAAAAGTGCAGTCTGATTTTAAAGACTGTTTCCTAGATATGGTTTGCATTGTGTGAATAAGCAGTTCCTTTGGAGCAGTTTCTTTACAGCACAACAGTTAACTCAGATGAATAAGTCATACTTGAATAGTAACATACACAGCAGCAGAAGTTTTTGTAGAATTCTTTAACATCCTAGGGTTTAGCAGTATACACCATTTTCTGATTGTTTCAGCTGTATAGTCTTTACCAGCTGAGCATATGCTTTTATGATTCATGCAATTGTGTGCTATTTTTGGTTTAGAAACCATCAGGAAAGCTAGATATAAAAATCATTCCTTTGTAGGTATAATAAGAAAACTCATTATAAAAGTATCCTATATGCAAAACCTTTCCTAAGTAACTGTTAACAATGACAGACAAAAATGCAGTCAGCCTGACAGACAGCCTTTTCACAGCTAAGGCAGAAGATGTACAGGGCATAACCTGATGTGTGGTGCAGCCAGGCACATTGCTTTGGAGGGGCAGTTTGTTTTATGTAAATTGATTTTGAAAATCTCGGCTGTATACAGCATGAAGAATTTGTATGGGGTACTCACTTCAGTCCTCAGCTTGTATAGTCATGGCATTGCTTTCTTCTATGGGATCTTTGATTCTTTGAGGGTTGTGGGCAGTTGTTACAAGCAATATAAAAGTGTTTGAGACACTGTCTTCACCTAAGCAGAGCTATTTATGGAGTCGAAGGCCTTGCTTACAGTAGCAGAGACGTTAACTAACACACGCTAAAATCCCCAGAGAGCAGGGACCAAATTGTATTTGAATGTGTTTGCTAGACTGTCTTAAAATGCAAATTGTTCTGTCTACTCCTGGACTTCAATATGTTTTAAAATTGGTTTTTAGGATTTAAGGTCATTTCTGTTTCAAGGATGTGATCTCCTCAGTCCACACCACTGCCTCCTTTGCTCTTAATCTTCTCCCTTGCCTGCCTTTTTTCTGTCAATTTCTAGGAGAGATGAGATATTCCTCTGAGCAGATGCATTGTCTCCACAGACCCCCAGCCTGAGCTCTCTGAGGATCAAAGACTCCGACATACTCTAAGTCCTCTCTAGTCCTGTAGCACTGGCATGTCCAAAATTTCTCCACCACTGAAAATCCCAGACTAATACATAATAGCAGTAAATTAAGAAGCTTATATTACTTATTATTTAAAGAGAATAAAACCTTTCATATACAAACCAGCTCAAGACAGGAAATACATCTTTAAGAAGAAAAGCTGTAAACTACCAGTTAGTAATATTGTTGACATTTAGTCCAGCCTAGACATGATATGTTGTAATTTTGCTGTTTGCTTATGCACTATGCATGATGACCTCCAGTCTGTGGATTTCTGATGAGACAAAAAAACTGGCAGCTACATTTTTAGAGGGGGAAAGGAAAATATAAACAGTAAGAAAATAAAACTTAACATACGCACTTCTAATATCCAGATTGCTCCCCAAAGTCACATGGGAAATTACTTACACAATCAGCTTTCATATCTGTCTCACCCTAATCCATGTCCTTGTGTAGACTGTGGCAAATCACCTGAAGGGTGAGCATGTGGAGGGCTACAAATACAGTCCCTATGATTGAAGGTGCAAAAAGGTTTCCTATTATTCAGCCTTTTCTTTCAGACCAATGAAGGAGACAAGCCATAAGGAAAAATATGCTGACGCTGTAGTTACCTGAAGTCAGCAGCAAAATCGCTGTGGAAGGCAGTGGGGAAAAAAAAGTCATTTGTACTCTGTGTTCAGCCTTGCTGCTGACCTGTTCTGTGATTATGGCAAGCATCTTAAGGCCACAGTTTGCAAAGCAGCATAGTACTTAAATATAGAGATGAGCATATTTCTCTTGTTGCTAAGTTTCTGGCCAATCTAGTGCTTACTTACTTAATTTTGTTGGAAGGCTTTGAATCCAGTTGATACCTAACCTTTGAACTTGCTCTCCTGCTATGAGGAAGCTCTCCAGCCGTCTGCACAGACGGTGTTAGTAGGAGGTGGATGCTTTTCAGCAAGGTTCAGGCTTTTGAAGATTTCAACCCTTGTCTTTTCAACAGAGAGGTGCTCATGAGATTCGGGAAATACGTCAGTTCCACTTCACAGGCTGGCCAGACCATGGTGTCCCATACCATGCCACGGGCCTGCTGGGATTTGTACGGCAGGTCAAATCCAAGAGTCCACCAAATGCTGGGCCTCTGGTTGTTCACTGCAGGTAGGTAAAACATTCATCTCTCTGTTGTGGTCTGTATTAAACTTGAGATCTACTTTTCCTTCTTCTTTTTTTGTATATTCCCCACACACAGGTTGCTGAAGCCACTGGAGCTCTACTCAAAAAATAACTGCAAACAAGAATACATTTATTATATATATAACAAATGTATATACAATATATAAATGAGAGTAAAAAAATAGAGCCTGAAGTCCTGCAAATGCCTGGCTCAATTTCAGTAATCATCCAATTGAACAAGTACCTGTGAGATGAACCCTTACACATTTTACATCTCCAATGCACTACTGCATGTTAACTGTGCTCTTCTACTTCAGTGCTGGTGCTGGCAGAACTGGATGCTTCATTGTCATTGACATCATGCTGGATATGGCAGAACGAGAAGGCGTTGTAGACATTTACAACTGCGTGAGAGAGCTTCGATCCCGGAGAGTTAACATGGTGCAGACAGAGGTATTGCTCATCTACTGGAATAGTGCTTTGCAAGAAAAAATGCTCTTCTAGCCCATAGCTAGAGCTATGTAGTTGGCACCCTCCAGAAAGTAGTTTAGTCTGTCACATGCAGAAAATTATCTCCGTGCAAACCTGAAGACCTCCTGCCCAAACAAGGTCACAGTTATGCTTCACTGGAGGTTCACAATGTTTCTTGAAAAGTAAGGAAAATCAGGAATGTTTCCTCTCTGGGAAGGATTCATTCTGGAGTACACCTTGTTGAGGCTTAGTTTCATAATACCTATAGAACTGCCCAGAGGAATGAGGAAACCAGAAGCATTCTGAGTTCTGTTATGGAGTGTTACTGCACTTCTCCAACTGAGTAGGATAAAGTTGCTTAAACTGTGTTTGTTGCTTCTGGTCTTCCTTCAGTTTTGGTAAACTGAAGAGAGAAGTAGCAACCATATTAGTTGCTATGTTTTATTTACCAAAATACTAATGGTCTATGCATTCCATGTCAGTAACTATCTATTTTAATTGCTTTACCAGGAACAGTATGTATTCATCCATGATGCTATCCTGGAAGCCTGTCTTTGTGGGGACACAACTATTCCAGCTTCTCAAGTTAGGTCTGCTTACTATGAAATGAATAAGTTAGATCCTCAGACAAACTCGAGCCAGATCAAAGAGGAATTTAGGGTAAGTAGTGGCTTACATTGCCTAGAAGCTGTAGAGTTCAGCTATACTAAAGACTTCTGCTTAAGTTTTTATAGCCATATGAATTTTGTAAGAGGTCTAGGAGGGAAAGACTGCAAAAAAGGGAAAAACATGACATTCATCTCTACTGAATTACGCTGAATCATAAAATAATGCAGTGGGGTAGTAGTAAAATATTCTTCTTACTCGAGGGGAGTGTGTCGATCTTTCCACTGTCCTTTCTCCAGAAAGCAGGCTACTCTGCAGCTGTCTTTGAGGTTATTTTTCATAATCGTATGCTTCCAGGATTTCTCTGCTTCCAAACCCTGCTGACTGTGATGTGTTTTCATTCCTTTGCATATTGATTCCCACTGAAACTGAATGCTGAGCTGATCTATTCTTAAATATTTTGGGTTGCTTTCGCTGCTGTGTTAATTTTTCCGTTGCATTGTTTACTCTCTTTGAAAGACACTAAATATGGTGACTCCAACGCTGCGCGTTGAAGACTGCAGCATCGCGCTTCTGCCGCGAAACCACGAAAAGAATCGCTGCATGGATGTGCTGCCTCCAGACAGATGCCTGCCTTTCCTCATCACGATAGATGGGGAAAGCAGTAACTACATCAATGCTGCACTGATGGATGTAAGTCTCCACCACATCATTAATAATAAAAAGGCAATAAGCAGCCCTCCAAACTGAGCCGTGCCAGAAAAAGGAGTCAGCATAAGAAGACTGAAAACCTTCTAGCTTGTTTTGTTTCCCAGAAGCATGGCACAAAATCTTTAAACTCCCAAGTACATTTAGGATCATACATATGTTATGTCACAGCCAAGGTTCCAAAGCCATGCTCAGCAATTCAGGGAGTTTTGATAAATTAAATCTGTCTGGATTTCTCCCTAGTGCTTGAATTTTTAACCATCTGGCCTAGGAAAACAAGAGTTACCTATTAAGAGATTGAGGCAGTTAAATAGAATAATAAGATTTGCAGCAATATTTCAGTTCCCTTTGTTTATAATTTAAACAGTAATTATCAAAAAAGTAATTGTCAACACAAGATAGTACACAAGCCATTACTTCAACCTTCCCATGTATTTCTGTTTGAACGAATGATTCCTCTTTGTGTGTGTGGAGTTTTTTTCCAAATGCATCTATGGCAAGTCTAATCCTTGTAATAGAGTAACAGTAAAAAGACACTTAAACTGCCTTCACAGTCTGTAGATATTTATAGCCTATTTTTTGACTATTTACAGCTATAGTCATTACAGTTGTCAAACACATAAACAACAAGAAAACAGAGGTTAGTAAGGAAGGAACACGTTGTAAACGGCCTTTTAAAAAGTGAAGCTAGAGTAATAACAGTTTATTGCAGTTTTTTCATTTCTTTCCTTCCAAGTTCTCAAAGCCTTTTCCTAAAATAAGCCCAAGTTCAAAACACTCATGTGAAAATGTATGAAAATGTATCTTTGTGTTTATCTATGTAGAGAAACTGAGAACAGAAATTTAAGTGACTTGTCTAGCTTCTCACAGTAGGTCAATGACATTTCACAAGAACAGACCTGCCTTAATTTGCAGTTTGTGACTGGGCCATTACCTTGTCTTCTTTCCTGGAGACTTCAGTACTGTTTTGTTCTGAATTAAGTAATGCTCAGAAAGAGCAGGGCCTTAATACTTGCTTTGAAGATGCTTCCCTTCTTCACTATTGAAACAATGGGTACATACCAAACTGTATTTGGGCAAAAGGCTCCAGGGGAGGAGGCAATTTGAGTTGCTTTCCCCCTGAAGAACCTTAGCCAGGCTTCTGCAGCATCCCTGCACTGATGGACAAGAGCAGACATTTGTCCATCTCTCTAAACATTCAATTTCCAGCAAACTCAATTTCCCCACAACCTCCCTGGACAGCCTGTTCCAGTGCTCTGCCACCCTCAGTGTAAAGAGATTCTTCCTCGCCTTGAGGTTGGAACTTCCTGTGTTTTAGCTTATGGCCATTGCCCCTTGTCCTTTCACTGGGCACCACCAAAAAGAGTCTGGCACCATGCTCTTGGCACCTGCCAAGTCAAAGTCCAAATCCTGGCCCTGCATAGGCCTGGAGCTCCAGGAATCACACCATTTGCCTGCAGTAGCTGATCTGATTGGATCTCTGCAGTGGTGCAAATGCTACAGGTCAAGGCATGTAGAGACTTCTTAATTAATGCCCTCCTTAATGAAGGCAATGGCACCCCCTCCCAACAATTGCCCCAGTATGGCCACAGTAGATTTCAGCACTCAGAAGGATGTAAGTGAAAATGCTGGTTTGAGATCCACAATGAAAAAGTTCCAGCAAACAACTCAGCCAATGACATAGTCTGGTACTAAAAGAAACAAAGAGCACTGAAATTTATCCCCCTGGGTATCCTCGCTGCTGTCAGATAGACCAGAATTTCAACAATATTTCTGAAGAATAACTAGATATTTTCTTTCACAGGCATCATTCAAATTTAGAGCTAAATGCAAACAGCCAAGATTAATCTGTCCATTAACAGCTCAAAACAAACCCGCTGCTCAAAATCTTGTAGGAGTTGCATTGGAAGCAAAAGCCTCTGATGATTTTACTCTATGCCTGTGGCATGAAATACATTTTAGAAATATAACATCTGCAGAAATATATCCTGCTCAAATACAATTTATTAACTTTGAAGCATATAAGATCTCGGGAAAGAGCTGAAAACAAAATATTAATTATACAGAAAATAGAAATATGCTTTCAGTCTGGAAGTTTCAGGGCTATGACTGACATTCTGCTAAATGGATTTTTCTCTCTTACCATTCTTCTCATCATCTTGTTACTTCTTTGCAGAGCTACAAGCAACCATCAGCTTTTATAGTTACACAGCATCCCTTACCAAATACTGTCAAAGATTTCTGGAGACTGGTCCTAGATTATCACTGCACTTCAGTAGTTATGTTGAATGATGTGGATCCTGCACAAGTAAGTCCAGAGAAATGCTTCGTTCAAAAGAGGAGTGCTAGTGCCTCAGCATTTCAGAACAGCCTTAGGATGTAATTAGCGTTGTAAAAACACCATTAAATACTAACACATTAAAACATTGATTTGTAGCTTGCAGATAGATACTTATAGGGGAAGATGAATAAATCTGACCATCAGCAGCTCCTCCACCAAAATGTTAGTGCACACACACTTAAGTGTATGCACTTTTTATTTATTCTAAGAGAACATGTTTTCAGAAGGGCTGTTAACACCCAAAAATTACAGTTATAGAATTCTGACTCAAGTCTGAAACATGCTATAGTGGCTAAAATCATAAACAGAAGCCAACAGCTATTAATTAGACTGCCTGAAACAGGTCAGTGACCTTGGTCTCTTTACCAGGGAATAGGTGTTCCCAGTGTAAAAATCTGTATTGTGTGTTGGGCAAAATGATGTTGGCATTAGCAAGGAGATAGGAACTAAGCTAGGAGAAAGGAACTAAAGATTGGAGACTTAGCATTTTTTGGAAGAGAAAAGAGGGCAACAAAACGTTCAGGGGAATGTAATTACCTTACAAAAGAGTTGCACATGCTGTACATGTTGTTCAGAAAATTGGAAAACCGAACCTACTGGTTGGCAGTTTAATCACTAGGATTAATCACTAAGTGTCCCAGAGCCCAGCTCACAACTCCACAATTCCAAGTTCTTACAAAGATATAATTTCCTTAGTTCCAACAAACTGCACCAGCCCTCTGCTGGAATAATGTGGTAATCTGGATTCTTAATATGTAAATACTTGTCAATTATTGGTTAAGAGTGATTGTAATTTTTTAGAGCAGACTGCAGGTCATTTAATTTTTTAGACCAATAATCTTTTTAGCTTTGTTCAGTATTGCATATACTTAAAAAATGTCTCCTCTTCTTTTTAACATGTAGAATTTGTTTTTGAAAGATACTAATCTTCCTTTTGGTCTTTCAAAGGAACATGTAGGAATTCCACACTCTGTTTTAAAGACTATTTCTGATTCTAAGCCCTGCTCTGTCTACAGGGAGGAAAAATAGGAATGAAAGACAAAACTTTTATTCATGAATCTAGGATTATTTTCTGAGTGAATAAGGAAAGACTCAAGGGAGATAGACTGTTAGGGACTGCTGAACAGAGTGTTTTTTAATTTGTTGGCTGTGTTTTGAATTTACAATAGGGCATGGCTATTCCAAGCATTTATTAGCCTCACAGGATTTAAAAGCTATTGGGATACGCAGTTAATGCACCTGCCTCTGCAGTATGTTAAACCTTTTACCTCTTAATGTGAGTAACAATCTTTTCATTAAGAATAAATCTCAAAACCCTCAGAACAAACATAAGTATAGAGAGGGCAAAGCTTATTAAAAACACACATTTCATTCAGATTTATTAATAATTACTGTTATGATTATTATTTATGTATATATGAAGTGTTTACAGTTCTGTTTAGATATTACCATTTATGTGGGTTGTTATGCTCTACTGGGAAATGAAATTCAACTCTTCACAGTAACTCTGACTTGAAGAGAGTCACTAGAATCACTTGCATGCAAAATGTGCAGACTTAAATGCTTTTGGTTTCTTTAGAACTTGAAAACCTTAGCTTTCTAAAACAGCCCCAGCAAACAGCTCTGCCTATTATCATTTAAGCGTTTTTCAGAGATCCGTTAGAACTATATTCCTGTGTATTTGAAAGATGTGTACTAAACTGTGCACATGTTAAATGATCTGAGCACTGGCATTTGCAACATTTGTGTTTTGCTATCCTGTACACTAGCATATTTCATAACAAAAATTTGTGTAAGATTTAGACATTATTTGGAAAGCAGTTGTCTCAGCAGACCAAATCATAAGGGGGTTAAAAAAAAAAAGGAAATATATTTTCCTACTTAAAATTTCTGGGTTTAACTTGTTAAAGTGATCTCCTGCAAATCAGACCCTGTTTTCTTTTTTTAATTGGTGTAGTAAATGATTATGTTTACCTAAAATGCAGTCATCTCGAAAACAGCTTTGTTGAGGACTAAGTATTATAAGAAATGCAAAACAACATCTGGAGTAAATGTGATTTGTCAGCTCAGCTCTGGATCACCAACAGCAATGCAGCAGAATGAACACCACAGCTGTTTTACTGAATGAAATAAAAAGTTCCAAATATGACATCAATGCTTCTGCAAGCAAACAAAATTTCATGAGTTCATATTTAATTTTGGTGAATGCTTACAAAAGCTACATGCTCAAACTTCTCTAAATATCCCTATCAAAAAAAAATCATTAGGATTTTCATGAAAAAGAATGGACAGGCAGATTCTAGCTTCAAAAGCCTTCTTTCAAAATGTTGATTCAATCTTTAAAGTCTTAACACAGATGGTAATTGGTTCCTGGATTAAGCCATTGTCATATTATTAGACACTAAAACCGTGCAAGATAATGGTAATTTTACTTTGTGATCTTTAGATACCTAGAAGTAATTTTTTCTGAGAACGGAAGAAAACATAATTAATATTTTCAGGTGTTACTAATAAGATGAAATTAGGCAATTACTGAAAGTTTAAAGCAATGCTGATATTAGGCAATATCATCAGTCACGGGTAAAACAGATGTGAAAGTTAAGTCCTGAGTTCTGAGAATTGATGTGCCCTTCCTAGTATAAATCACACATTCTAATGCAGTTTGAATTATTAGCTGTTCAAGGCAGTTGGAGATACCAGGCCTTTGGTCTTTAGCCTCCACTGTCTCCAAGATGTGACAATATTTGTCAGCCTCTCCCTGTCTCGTCATAATATATTGTAGAACTAGCACTGAGTGTCAGAAGTGTTTTAATTCAAATACCAGACACTGAAGGTACAGCAGCAAGAAACAGCATGTTAGGTACATAAAAAGGCTTTATTAAAGCAGAGCACTCAATACCGAACTTGGTGCATCGCGTGTTTTTTTAAGATACTGTGCAAGAATTCCAGTAGTACATGTATGACCAATTAAAATACAGAAAAGTATGTTGAGGCAGCATGAAATCCAAGGCGATTAACTCTGTTCTTTTTTGTCCATGATTTCCTGTAGCTCTGTCCTCAGTACTGGCCAGAAAACGGAGTCCACCGGCATGGCCCTATTCAGGTGGAGTTTGTATCGGCTGACTTAGAAGAAGACATCATCAGCCGGATATTCCGAATTTATAATGCAGCCAGAGTAAGGATCTTATTTGCAAAACAATTTTGTCTCAGTAGATAAGTTGAGTCTACTCAAATCATAAAAATGAAAGCTCAACTCACATAGAACCATTTTCATTTTTCAGCTTATTTATTTGAAAGCAATGGCGTAATACGGCGTCACACCACAATCACGGAGGGGAAAATAAGCCTTCTATGTATAATATAAGTAAAAAATATTTTAATACGAATCTGAAGTGTGTTAAATGCAAATGAAATAAATGCAGTGTTCAGATTCTATGATAGCCAAAAATGCTGAAATCAGTGCTGTTTTCAATAGTTTGAAATTAGCCATCCTGTATATTTGTATCCTGTCTTACATGAAGAAAGCTGCACACCAATACTAGTCATGCTTTTCCATAGCAATCCCAGCCTCTTAGTGAAGATCCTGTCCCACTAACCACACTTCATAACATAGGTAACCACTTCAGAAGGACAAGCAGTTCACTCTCATATCCAGCATTTATGCTCCCAAAAAGTTGACAGAGGACTAAACAAGGCATGTCTTCCAAGCTGAGTGGAAAAAAGATTCCACCATAGATCAGGTATCTGTTCCCATCTAGGGAACCTTTACAATGGACTCATATCAACCACCAAAAAGCTGTAGTTAGGAATAAGCAGCACTCTCTTCCAAAAAAGATCAAGAACTTCACTGGGACCTGGTAGCTCGCTGGACAGGGAAAGACACTAAAACATGTTAATATCCAAACAGGGAAGCAGATTGTAAAGCTTCAAATACTTCTTTAATACTGTGAAGGCCTGGCATTTGTAGTAAACATGGTAATGTAAAAAACACAACCTCCAGCAGTATTAATGTGACCTTCAGCAGACACTGGGTCTGGCTGATCTGCTTTGGGAAGAGGGGCCATCAACCGAAAGAAACTGGACAGGAAATCAGTAGATTTTGACATAAACCACACAAAACCAATTGGAGAGCACATCTAATGCTGCATCCAGTTTGCTTTATTCCCATATCATGTTAATCTTACATCCTCTTATTAACTCTTACTCTAGCGAATAAAATACAATGTCAACGTTTCTGTGTGTTGCTCATTTTAAGAGTGTCACTAAAATGCCCTCACTTTGCACAGAAGTGGCAAACTCTAGACTACAAAACCAGTTTTCATGTGCATGTTTATTATGCCCTTTTCAAAGGAATGTAGTTTTCTGCCACTATCACTAGTTCTGTGCTCCTTTTTTATTTCAAATCACCATAAAGCAACTGTTCAGTAACGTTCCACCAGAGGGGTTCTGACTGCTGAAGTAGAACACAATAAAATAAAATGTAGTTAGATATTTTTTTATAAGCCAGAAACATCTGAGGGTTCCGTTTGGTTTTTCTAATGTTTCCTGCTTCAAAATAATCTTGAGAGGTTTTGACCTTTCTTGTAAAAACAGGAGAGAAACACATAAACATTCTTAAAAATACTGAAGCTTATATATGAAAACAGTATATAATTGAAGTTACGTTGCAGCTCTGTCTTTCCTACCAAGTTTCTCCTATCATATTAATTAATTATTTGCTTGATCGTGCAGATGTACTATTGGTATATTTTAGCCTATTGTGTAGCAGTCTGTTTAAAAACTCCTGTTCTAATAACTGCATTTAAAAAGATTAAAAGTCATAAATCCTCAAGGGCAGTGGAAGTTACATTAGCAGTTTGTCAGCAATCACTTGCTTAAACAACTTCCCTCACTGATGCAAATATCTAAATTACATGCCAAAAAAAAAATCTTGTTACTTTTCCTGCTTTTGTCTGGATCTCTACAGCCCCAGGACGGCTATCGGATGGTGCAGCAGTTCCAGTTCCTGGGATGGCCCATGTACAGGGACACTCCTGTTTCTAAACGCTCCTTCTTGAAGCTCATCCGTCAGGTGGATAAGTGGCAGGAGGAATACAACGGGGGAGAGGGACGCACAGTTGTACATTGCTTGTAAGTACTGGAAAAGGAAGAGAGAAACAAGGGAATGCTGTCACAGAAATTGTGCCAGGCTTTAAAAGATTTGTGACGAGGTGAAGAGCCATCTATCAAATCTGGAACTGAATAAATAATACAACTGCTCGTTTAAAAGCTTTGAATGCAAGAGGAATTGTGTAATTTTAATGTAGATTCATGAGTTTCCCCATCTGTCCTTTGTTAGAGCCCTATGAAAAGATGATGGGTTCGAGTTAACTCCATTTTATATAAAAATGTCCAGTGACTCTTGCAAATGGGAAAGTTGCATATTTATTCACAGTAAATCAAAAATGTGCTTTCAGAACAATGTACCTTTTATTTTTGCAGATAAGGACCATAGAAATAAGTAGTTTTGGAGGGGTGATTCATTTTCCAGGCATAAAGCACAGGAGTAAAAGTGGTGTGATAGACCAGTTATGATGATCCTGTAATTGCCTTTCTGTAATAATGGTATATATTTTTGTCCTCCTGTGACTTTGTGCTCCACTGATGCAGACTCTCATCCACTCTGCCACCATCCTTCTTTTGATACAGTTTAATACTTGTACGTGCTTTTGCCCTCAGAAGTAGCTGATCTTTTGGGGCTCAGTCTTCAGTGGTGAAGCTGTATTCGTCTTCCTCTAAACATCTGTTTAAAGATGTTGCCATGATGGAGAAGGGACGCTAACAGGAAAACCATGTTCAGAAGTTGGGACCCTGTGTCAGAATGATGGAGGAAAATCTAAGAGTATATTAATAACTCCCACTATCACTGACCTTGAACAAGTCATTGCTCTTCAGTTTCCCCATCTGTAGTATGGGGATAATAATACTTTCATCAAAGGAGCATTGTGCAGTGTGATTAATTAATGTTTTGAGATCTTTAGCTGAAAAGACCCTTTTGAAGTGCAAATTACTGTTATCTCTGAGGTAGCTGATGATATTAAATAGTTGTACAACATCACACATGCGTCACTTCCAGGCAGTAAAGAAAGAAAACGCTCTAATATAATCCTTTTAAATGACTTTATTTTAATTAAAATTCTCAAACAGTCCCACAATATCAGGCACTGTTTTGGCAGCAGAGAGCATTCTTTTCATAGTGCCTGGATGTGACAGATGTGCAACGTTGTATCTTCCTTTGAAAATCAACCATTTGCAAAGCTTGTTTGAAAGACCTGCTACCTAACTAGTCTGTACTCTGGTAATTATTAAGGTTTATTATTTTCAGTGAAGCACAGCCTAAAGATTCGGATTAGAATAAGTGTAGAAATAATGGGGTTTCCAGAAAGAAAGAGATTCTGTTGAAGATTAAAAATAACCAGGGATAAAGTATTATTAAATACTGTATTTGATCATGTATATGAACATTTGTGCCTGGCTTCTTTGTTAGCAATTCGCTTCGGGTTCTCATCCTCTGATAACTGTGTTTGGAGGAGGAATACATCTGCCTTTAGCAACAGTCCTTGCCAGGCAGCCAGGCCCTCTTTCTGCTGCCAGGAGCCAAGATCATCAGCCAGGGGGATAGGGCAGCACCACTCAGTGCCATACCAAGTGCAGCCACCAGCACTCCTAAAAATGAGACTTCTGGTGCTTTTGTGGTTCCTCCTAAATGCCTTTGTGTCCAAGAGGAAATCGCCAGAATCTGGAATAAAAGAACTCCAAGATTCCATTTCTCTGTGGCATTTCCAGGCCTGATACTCATTGCAGCCGTGTGTGTTTACAATGCAAAGCATTGTTGAATTGAAACTAAAAGTACTCTATCCTTATTTTAGCATCCTCTTTGTGCTGTCTCCAGTGTTCACTGAAGGCTGATGAAAAACTCAGCCATTCAATTCCCTCCAGGCTGTCAGCCTGCTGACTTCTGAATCATAGCTTTGAGATCTTTCAGCATGCTAAGTCCAATTAGAAATCATGTTTTGCCTAGAATTCAGCAGCCTTTGGGGCCAGGAATGTTCTGTGGTTTGTCCCTGCTGGAACTCATGCCTTCTGGAGCCATCCCTGTTGCTGTACAAGCTTGTGACACAGAGTCCATTGTAACTGAGCCATTTTATCACTTTCACTGCAGGAATGGAGGTGGCCGCAGTGGGACATTTTGTGCAATCAGTATTGTTAGTGAAATGCTTCGACATCAGAGGGCTGTTGACGTATTCCATGCTGTGAAGACACTGAGGAATAATAAGCCTAACATGGTGGACCTTCTGGTATGAGCTTTTTAACTGCACCATTAAATAGAAAATGTTCTTTTTCTCAGAAGAGTCAGTGAGATTTCCAGGATTTGCAGTGGGAGTTGTTCACAAAGCAAGCAAGTCATTTTCAAAGGGGATAATGAAGTCACTTCACTTGTAAGAGTATTTTTACACTGCTTTCTTCCCAAGGAGACTTTGTCTCTGTTCGTTTGAATTTTTTAAGTGTTTTAAACTTTCAGATGAACATCCTTATTAATTTTCTTTTCTAGCAGGCTGAACCAAGTGGAGAGCGGCCCTTGCATGGTAGAAATAATAGTTATGTAAAATTAAATGCCAGATTTTCAAATTATATATTTTATAAATAGCTTAATCGCCTAATATTTATCAAAGCCATGAATTTCAGTTTGACATCCAGAATATTGCATTTAATTATGGTTGCTCTATCTCATAGAAAGATTAAAGAAGTTCAGAAACAAGGGGCCGTGTGCAATTATTTTCCTAGAGAGTGTTTTATGAGCTTTTTTCCTAAATGGAGAACTGCTGAAGTGCCAGCTGCTCTGCCAGAAGAGCTGCAGAACAGCTTAAACCAGCAGGTTCTTACACTCCAGTGTGTAGTTTTGTACTTTGAGATGGGTGTAGTGTGATGCCCTGTTCTGAAGCCTGGGCTATAAAAGACACTTTTACAGCATCCTGCTGCAGAGGTGGCTGCTTAAGAGGCAGCTGCATTTGATTTAATATCACAGGCAGGAGGAAGCAGCATCTGGGCACTTTCAGGGATGTTAACCCAATCTGAGCCAATTTTGCAAGCTCTGGTTAAACAAGTTGGGGCCATTTCAGCAACTTTGCTATAGCATGCCCAGGGTGAGGCAGGAGACATCTCACTGAGCTGGTCCAGCCTCTTGTAATTTTAGGAGAGGACCCCCTCAGATCAGCTGAGTGTGACACACACACACACACAGTGGAGAACAGGCAGAAAGAGCAAGGTTTTCACACACAGGTGAAGGCAGGAAGGGAGGGATATCCCCCTCCCCACCCCATGGATGGCTGTGCCTCCTCCCTCTCTCCTGTGGGAGAATGGCTCCCACCACATCCCCCATCACAGTGCCCTCTCCTTGCCTGCCTCTGGAGTCCCAAACCCTCCCCTAGACCCAGCTCTGGCCAAGCACATGGAAAAAGGCCAGATGTTGTCAGCTGTGCAAAGCAAGGAGGGAGTTCACAAGCAGCACCACAGGGCCATGAGCCAGCAGTGTGGAAGTGTGAGTTCTTTATCAGTGAGAAACCATCAAACTTCCGTGTGGTGGGAGGGAGCAGCTTGGTTGGCTTCTTTTCCTCTAGTTTATATTCTCAGGAGGAGAATCATCGTGCTGAGAACCATACATTTTTATTTCCTAGGTATTAAGAAAAATGTCCTACTACTTCATTCAGGTAGTATAGTTTAGACAGGGATTTGGCAGGCCTGCTGTTCTCCATTCTCCTAGAGCTTGAGTCCACAGAACTCACTGATCTCTTATTCATTTATTTTATAGAAATAAAAAGAAAATTACCAGTGTAGATGTACAGTTAAAGAAAATGCTCCCTATAAATTCCTATTTGTGACAGTTCTTTAGATATAGGTTTGTCAAGCAGTTGTGTCTCCATTTTTCAGCAGAGAATTTTTTTAATCAAAAATGCTGAATGTGTTATTTTAGATGTAAAAGTACCTTTTAGTAAATTGAGAGTGATATTGGGAATGTCTGGAAGGCATAGAAAGGCCTTGTAGGGCCTTTTTTATTAGGAAATTTCAAAGCACTTACGAAGGAGGCCAGTATTGTTTTCCTTATTTTAACAGAGGAATAAAGGTTAGGAACAACCAGGATTTTTCCCATTATCACATAACGCACTGACTGAGCAGAGTTAGAATGACATCTCTTCAGTTGTGGTCTGCCACCTCATAGGAACAAATATTTGAATTAGCCAGGTTTCAATTTCCATGTAGATTGCTTCATGGTAAAGCGAATTGGGACACTTGAGTTCTTTTCCTGATCTTGTTACTGACTTTATCCCTTATGACCTTTCTTATATTATGTGTCTTTGTCTCAGTTTCTCTATTGGAAAAAGAAGAACAGTAATATTTATCTAGCTTGTAAAATTTTATGGTAAATGATTAAATGCACAAAATCATGACATTATTTCACAAAAGTAGTTTTAAGACTGCTTTATCAATACATGTCATGCACTTTCTGACTAGATAAAAGGCAGTCTTTACCATCCATACTTAGAGATTCATCTCTTAATTTCACTGCAACCTTTGGTTTTCCTCCAAGTATAAAAATCTGAATGCCACATCCCTACAGTATGGAAATCTATGAATTTTCTCAGCTATCATACAAAGACAACACATGATATTGCAAAATATCTATTATGGAATGCCCAAAACCTTTCGTGATAAATATTATTTGGCCTACCCACAGGTGTCCTAGAAAATAAATTTAAATATAACCTCTCTGAAGCTAGATAGTCTAAAGAGACTTTTAATATCCACCATCAAGTGAATAATAAAAACGTACAAAGGACACTAGTGAGTGAACACAGTGGGAAATAAGATATGTCTGCTCTTTAAGGCAGGTATTCAGTTTACTGAAAATGACAGTTATTCTGCTGGATCCGTAAATCAGCATAAAATGAGCATGAAGAGTGGAAATGGATGAGTGGCTGATCTCTTGTTTTGATCTGTTATGTAGTTATAGAAGAATTTCCATTTATTTAGAAACATATATGCAATAAAAGCAGAAAAGGAATTTACATAATACTCTGTTCTTTCCTTTCTTCTTTTTTTTATTCTTTTCTTTTGAAGAAGACAAGCCGTTTATGGAACCTTGCAGGACTTTAAACCCTCACATACAACTCACTCACCACTTAGGTTATATGTGCACCTAAGACTTGTTTTCTTATGATGTGACATTTTTCAACAAAAGAACTTTGAAATGGTCCATGCTTGTTAAGAGCTTTGTGATTTTATTAATAGTATATGGTGTTTAATTATATTTAGATATTATATATAATTATATTTTTATCTTATATTAATAGTATATGGCATGTTAAGTGGACTCTCTTCTCAGCTAAAATGTGACCCAAAATCACAAGTACAGACCAAAAGATTTAATCCTTTAAAATATTTCTTTCGGTGAAAAGAGAATATATCTGAAGATGTTGCTACTCGTGATGTTGGGCAAGGCTGAGTACTGTCAGCTCGTTAAATCTGTTGTTGTTCCTAAATGGCAATATGTGTTTAGTTATCCTTTATTAATTGAATAAAGTGCATAAGCAAAAGAGGCATTTCAGTAACAGAAATAGTCATAAAACTGGCAGGTGTTTCCAAATTGGATTTTCAGAAGCCAGACCCCTTAGATTCAGGGAACCTGCACTTACTATTTCTTTCAGCTTTTTTTTTCATTTAAATATTTGTAGTATTTCTAAGTATTGAGAGAATGGAAACAGGAGAGGGGTATGTATGCCCAAAAAACTGGGACGTCATCAGTGACTGCACCATTTAAAAGTTTCAGAGTGGACAAAGGTCAGGGAAAAACATCTGTCCTCTTCATTCCACTGAAGACGTGAAAGGGGCCAAGTCATGCCCTTTTGTCCTCAAAGATGCAGAGTGGGTTTGCATCCCTCAGGAAGAAGATTTCCCTGGGACTTGCTCTGTTTCCAAGAAGTTACAAATAAAACCAACAGGCCTGTGTTCGAGGCACAGGGCTGCCACCTGAAAACTTAGTCTGGGTAACAGGAGAACTGTTAAGAGCCTAACTTGAGCATCACTGTCCGTTGCTAAAAATTAACTGGAATTAATCCAGTTAATTTAGCTCAGGCCCCATCTCACAAGGCTATTGCACAGTCTTGTGGGTTGGATCTGGGCTGCAGATAGAGAACCAACAGTAAGCAAGGAACTCATGTACTGAAATGCAGCAAGTGCCTGAATGACATTAAAATAAAAGTTGCAATCTGGGAAGTACTAAACACTGGGTTTATTTTAAGATAAACATTTCCAGGGAGGAATTTCAATAATCTAATTCTCATAAAGTACTATGAGAGATGACAGAAGGGTTTCAAGTCAATTTGCTTACGTGCTGTCAATTTTTCTTATAAGAGTGTATTAGAGCAGCTAAATACTCATCTAACACGAACAGCACCATAAGTTACTATGTGTAGTGTCTATTGTCTGGTTAATATAAAGATTTTCTTATCTGAACATAAATTGAATTTGCAAACTGGTTCCCACTGACAACAGCTGATAGTAAATAATTTTAACAAGAGAGGAATATTGACCCCTTTAATTAAGTTTCTTCAATAACTGACTTGGTGGTTTTCTTTTGATTTTTCAGGATCAATACAAATTCTGCTACGAAGTGGCGTTAGAATACTTGAATTCTGGCTGATTGTCTAAACAGCACAGACAAATCTCCTCCTTTCACTACCACAAACAAAGCAAGTCACTTCATGATGTCTGTGTAAATGAGATGAAGACCTCTCAGTGTTATGCTTCTACTGCTTTGTATAATTGGCTCTTTTTAAGAGCCCCAGAAGATGTTTATAAAGCCGCTTGCACTGCCCGATTCCCACTCTGAAGCCGCTGCTTGGCACCCCTGTGAGCCTACACCGACCACGTGGCAGTCCTTGGACACCGTACTCATACTCAGCCATTGATGTGGTGAAGCAGCATAGTCCTCTGGTAAATAAGAGAGCACAATTATATTCTTATGAAGGAATTTGTACTTTTTCTGTTACATTTCGTTGCCTGTGATTCTCAGTTATTGTCACAGCCTAGTGTACATTTCTGTTCTGTGGAGAATGCTGTCTGGCATTTTGATAATATATGATTTTAGTTATATTTGTATTCTAACACATGCATAATAAAAGGATCATATGTAGCTCATCTGAACTAACAGAAAGACATGTACCAAATCATGATAATTTTGTTGAGTTGTAATTTCTGTCCACTTTGTACCATTTCAGAGAGAGAATCTTGATAGAAATGCAGTTACAAAATTCAAAAGACAGGATGCTCAGATTAATATATCCAAAGCTTTTTCATTTGTTTATATTGTAAATATTTTTTGATTTCATCAAATTATTTATTCATTAAAATGATTTTTTTGGTGAAGCACAGTGAGTGACAATCATTTTTATTAAGCCCTGGAAATGCTTACTGTATGATAGTGTAAACATTTGTTTACCTTGTATGGATTCTCAGCTCAATAAATAATTACATACATGATAAAATTTTGTTTAATTTAATATCTCTTGGCATCTGAGGGCCTCCAACTAAGACTCTTTTCTAGATTAAATCTAGTAAATACTGAGCTACCTCCAGTGGGTGTTTATTGTGTGATCCAGTGTTGACCCAGCCAATTGTGAGGTCATAGAATCACAGAATCATAGAATGGTTTGGGTTGGAAGGGACCTTAAAGATCATCTTGTTCCAACCCCTCTACCATAGGCTGGGACACCTTTCAGTAGACCAGGTTGCTCAAAACCCCATCCAGCCTGGCCTTGAACACTTCAGGGATGGGGCATCCACAGCTTCTCTGGGCAACCTGTTCAGTGCCTCACCACTCTCAAAGGGAAAAATTAATCCTAATACCTAATCTAAATCAGTTTTTTCTCAGTTTTAATCCATTCCCTCTTGTCATGTCACTACAACCCCTTGTAAAAAGTCCATATCCATCTTTCTTGTAGGTTCCCTTCAGGTACTGAAGGGTTGCAGTTAGGTCACCCTGAAGCCTTCTCTTCCCCAGGCTGAAAAAACCAAATTCTCTCAGCCTTTGCTGGGATCCCTGGAGCTGGATGCAGCTCACCAGAGTGGAGTAAGATATGCTGTGCCAGTACATGAAAGCGGTGAATTGTGAATGCTTAAAAATGCACTTGCACAAATGCAGAACCTGAAAGATGCCCTGCTCTGAAGAAGAGATGGTGGTGTGCTGGTAGCACTCGGTCTTGTCACAGCAACCCTCTACAGCCCTGGGCATTCCCTGCCATTCCCTCTGTGCCTGCTGCTGCTGTGAGAGGGGTAATGGTGCTCTTGTTCTTGAGATGTATGACAGGTATGAAGGGGATGTAATTATTTCTGTTAAGAATGTTAAAGACACCAATACCAGAATGGCTGGTGGGGAAGTTACTCAAACAATCATGAAAGCGCTCCATTACTAGAGCTGTTGTCAGTACAGCCAGTGGACAGTTTACACCATTAAAGCTCCTGAGAATGGCTGTACTGATCTTCCATGGTGTTTGGATGGTTCCCCTTTCTACAAAGCACTGGCCAGTGTCTGAATATGCTGGGAATTGCCTTTGTTGCAGCAACAAAGCAGCAAGAAGGGGGTATGAGTCAGCAATGGCTTGCTGAGCCATCTGCTTGAACTGCAGACATTTTCTCACCCAGAAGTTTTGAGGAGGCATTGCAGGCAGAGAAACTGCAGTATCTATATAAATGTATCAGTCAACCTGATACATTTTGAGAAGCTCTAAATCTAAGGACCCAGTTTGGACAGAATGACTCACAGCTTGTCAACTCCCAGTTCAAAACCACGCTAAAATTCAGATCTGAAGACACAAAGATAGGTTTGCTCTGCATCCGGAAAGCATCTCTTTTAAAGTGTAGCTGGCAGGTACGGGCCATTGCTATAAACTGAACAGAGGTACTGAAAAACTTGGGAAATATAACCCAGTCCTGAGAAGAATGATGGTCCATGTATAAACCTTGTAGCACTTCAGCCTGTTGCGGAATGTGCTTTTACTCATTTTAAAACCCTAGTGTTAGGAAACAAAATCCAAACCCTTAACATCATATTCTTCACAACCAGTTTGACAGGCCAGGTATGCCAGCCAAGCACGTTTCTTTGTAATAATTGTGGGACCATAAATGTTGTGTTCTGTGATCTGTCCGTTGAGATATGCATGGACACATCCAGTGTTTCAAAAAGCCTAAGATATGTGTGCCAAAGGAGCCCTTGGACAGAAGGTGATGCTGGCAATGTGATCCCAAACGTGAAATGCGCTAAGAATCATGGATTTCTCTCCTGAGGACAGAGATTGCCAGTGCCAACCAGACATTATTTCACCTGCTGCACTCGTGCAGACATACTTTGCACAGGTAGGCCTTGGTGGGGGGCAAGGGGTCACAGGAGACGAGGAGGAATGAGTTCTGCAGTGATTCTTACTCTTTTACTGACATCGCTCTTTTTTTGCTTTGTTCTTCTGACATAGAGTTTATGTTGCAGAGTCTGTCTGATGTTGTTCCAAAAGGCATTCTGCAAACTTCAATGCTGTAAAACTGGAGCCAGCCAAAGAAAGCACAGCAAGCAGCTTTGTGTCCTCACTCTCATACTACAGCTATCAATCCGTACAAATCATAGAGAAATCCAGGCTTAGGCAAAAAAAAACAGTACTTTGCTGAGAAAAAAAAACAGATGAGGACTTCAGATGAAGCTGATCACATGGTTGGAACATGTCTCCGATAAGAAAAGGCTGAGAGAGCTGGAGTTGTTCTCTGAGAAGAGAAGGCTCCATGAGAACCTCATTGCAGCCTTTCAGTACTTTTGGGTAGTCTACAGGAAAGATGGTGACAGACTTTGTAGCAAGGCCTGTTGCAATAGGTAATGGTTTTAAACAAAAAAAAGGGCAGTTTAGATTAGATGGAAGAAATTTTTTTCCAGTGAGGATGGAAAAATGCTGGAACAGGTTGCCCAGAGAGGTGGTAGATGCCCATTCCTGGAGACATTCAAGGACGTGTTGGATGAGGTTCTGACCAACTTGTATCTGGTGGAAGGTGCTCCTGCCTATGGCAGCAGGGTTAAACTAGTGCATTCAAACCCACACCGTTCATTCAGTTCTTATTTCAGAGAAAATATAAGGAATCAGAAAGGAGGAGAAAGAAGATATGAACATGAGGGGCAGATATTCCATAACTCTGAATGTAATCTGGAGGTGGCCTTTTAGAGGAGACAAAGAAAACAGCAGAAAATCCATTGTAAGGGTTTGTAATCCAACTTCCCTTTTCAGAAGAAAGTTACATAAATGCAGGCCCAGTAGAGCTGCAGAACTTTGGGAGATACCAGTCCCAGTCTGGAACAGAGGGAGGGATGTTTTCTTCAATGTCCAGTATACCCAGTATATGGGAGGTATATAAATGGATAAAGTGATACTTTAAATGGTTTACCTTTTGTTGTATCACCCAACTCATCATCCCTCCAAGACCTGAGGTAGGTGATTTTTGCTAAGCAGTTCTGAAGGAGCAGCAGTGGGGATGGTGAGAGTGGTAATGGCATGCAGGTAGTCTGTATCTTTATAACAGCCATGGTCCTGACAGCTTCCTGTGCTTCTTTCTTTATCAGCAAATTAGTCTGTTCTGGCAGGATACCTTCATGGAGTAGTAACGGCTTAAAGTCTACATCTAATAAGATGAAAAATATCAAAAAATAGAAAAAATTTCTTACCCAGCTCTACACAGTGTGTTTCAAAAAGGTGTCTGTGCCACAAAGACTTGATCTGAAGGTGTAATGCATCATCAAGACCATTTTTATTTCATTGTATGTGGATCTATCCCCAGATCCAACTGCTTACTGTGTGTGCCCCTTCACAGTTCTTTAATAACATTAACACAAACAGAATTTTGTTCTTTGAGGCGTAGCAATGAAGATAAATTGGCACTTCCAGCAACAGCTATTTCAAGCATCTTCCTTTGGGAAGGCTTGGGGAAGCTGTAATGGCAGTAGCAAACCTGAAGCTTTTGGCATTACTCACTCCAAAACTGAGCGGGATCATTTGCTGAGTCTCCTTTTGTGGTTGTTTTGAGTCTCTCCTCCCTCTGCCTCCTCTCCCATATCAAGAATGATTAAAGGAAAGTAAGTAAATTTAAAGTTTACTTGAGGTTTTACAGCCTCATTAGTTTTCTGATTCAAAAGTAACTAGGTTGCTCTGCCTCCCAAAGTAACTTAAAGCATTTTGGGCATTAGCCTTCAGAGACAGGAAGTTATATAGGCAGATCACTGTAACAGAATGATTTGTCATATCATTTTGGATTTCTTGATGGCTTTACACTTATTTTATCAACTTGGAACCTTGCATGACAAAATCTCATGCATTGCATATCTCACACCAGACACAGGGCTTTATTAAAAGAAAAATTAAATTAGGAATAGAAAAAAAATTGTACAGCTTATGTCTGTTGTATGATGCTTGTTAGGGAAGACAATGACCACTCCCAGTTTTGGGGTACACTACCAGTAAAAGTCAACAGACTGTGAAAAATAATGCTGTTTCTATTAGAGCTCATTGTTTTGGTTGGTTTTTATAACTTAGACCTTGTCTGTATGGTGAAATTATAAACTGATGGGTGCATTTGCATTGCCTCAGCCATTCATATGCTCTGCCTGTGGGAGTTTTCCATACACCACTGGCATGAGGGGGTTTGTTCTGCACATCCCTGCTCAGCAGCCAGCATTCCCCTTCAGCATCCTAGCCCACTTTAATGGAAAAACCTTTCTAAAGCCTTGTCAAACTTTTGCAAACTGCAATAAACAGCAGCAGCAGCAAAAATGCCTTCTGCTGCTATTTCCAAGCAGACTTCTCTATGGAAGGCTGAAAAGGCAGCTCCTGCCCTGGTTATTTCTCCAGACTCACCTGGTCTGCTTCAAGCGTGGAAGCCACTTCCTGCTGCCCACACTTCCTCCAGTCTGTCTCTCCAGGTCTTTACCTATGCTAGGGCAAGGCTGTCACATCTCCACCTCCAGAGGCCCTCCTGGGAGATGCAGTGCCCTCTGGTACTTCCATTTCCCTTCAGTCCTGTCACCACAGCATAGGCTGTTCTTTCTCAGTAATACAACTTGAGAGAGGTGGAAGGAAGATTTGAGGCTAAAGGGGGCTGGGGTCTTTTTGTGTGTGTGTGTGTGTGTTAATATTACTGGTAGGATTCAATGTACAAAGGCACAGAAAAGTGGGGGTTTGGATATGAAGAGTGAGAATGATACTTGCTGTAGCTTGTCTGCGGAAGTATGTCAGGGTAGATTAATATCTCACGTTCACTGATAGTCTTTCCAAGCAATGGTGTTTTTACATCTGAAACTCTTGTATTGATGTGTTTTTAGTAGAAGCTAGAAGATTTTTAATTGTATCTCTACAGTTGTGATATTTCTAGCAATTGAAGTTTTTTGTGATGATGTGCTCGGGGGTCACAATTAAAGCGTAAGTATCTTTCATGCTAGACATGCATTAATACTGCTGTCAGGCCTGAGTAAATGCAACCAGAACTCCCAGTCCTACAAACACATTAATATCCTCTTGTCTAGTCCAATGTACACAAAAAAATCAATCTGATACTCACACACATTATGCATATATGGGTTCATCAGTCCTTGTGCATGTCCTGTCATGATGCTATATTGAGTCTGGTTGGGGTGAAGTTAATTTTCTTCATAGCAGCCCATATGGTGTTGTGTTTTGTACTTGTGATAAAGCTGTGTTGATAGCACACCAATATTTTAGCTATTGCTGATGAGTGTTTGCACAACATCAAGACCTTCTCTGGTTCTCACTCTGCTTCTACTCCAACAAGTAGCCTCGGGGTGATCAAGACCAGTCAGAGTGGGAGGGAACTTGGCTGGGACAGATGAGCCCCACTGGCCAAAGACAGGAGGTCCCATACAACACATCACCACACTCAGCAACAAAAGGGGAATGGGGGGATGGAGGAGAGGGAAGCAATTTCTAGGAGACTGGCTGGGCATTGGTCTGTGTGTGGGAGGTGGTGACTGAATTAATGCTTTTGCATTAATTGTTTGGGGCTTTTTTTTCCCCTTTCTTCTTCCCCTTTCCTTCACTTCTTAAACTCTTTTTGTCTCAACCCAGTGTTTACCATGCTTTTTCTCTTGCTGTTCTCTGTAAGGACTGTGCAAGTGTCTCTGTGAAGATTTGACTGCTGGCTGGTGTCAGTCCCCCACAGCACACAAAGGTTTGTAGGACTAAGGTCAAGAATATGCTTCAACAAAAAAATTTAAATAGGATCTTGTCATAAAATGAATAGGGTTGCTTAGGTGCTCAAGCACATGACGTATGTCATTAGGAGCACATTTTAAAAATGAACCTAAATAGATGGAGCAGATTGCCCCACTCATTCAAAGTGATAAAAACATGGTAGTTCTGTGTGGCAGAAAATTTGGTGCAGATATTTGGCCCTCTATCTGTACAGTAGGCAGTCCATTTTATGCAATGTCTATAACCATAACTTACTACAACAAAAGCCCCTCTTCTAGTGCTTTTGCTATGCCATGAATGAATATTACAAGTGCAGCAGAGCCCTTCCCGAGAGCTTCCAGGCCTGCAGAACTGTACAGGGAGGTAGCATTTGACCCTGATGAGTCTAAATAGTTTCCTCCAGAAACTATTACCTTCAGATAACTCAGAAGGGAGAGCACCGTGCTGGATCATATACTTCATACATGAGGTTAACAAATGACAGCCTCTGAAGAGACACTGGTATGTATGCAATCTCTTTTCTCTGTGTATTTGCAACCCTTAAAAGTTGAGCTGAATGCATAGAGAACTAACCTGCTGTTGTGTCCCCTTGAAATCCTGATTTATACGGTATATAATAATCAGCCCAAAATATAAACCTTTTGGGGATGAAAAGTCTTGGGAATGAAATATAGTTACTGCCTTGCCACATGAGAAGTGGGATGACATTTTATGTTGGTCCTTGAAGATTTCATTATCTCAGTGTTCTCCAGTCTGCACAGTTAGGTGGAAGTGCCTGGGAAACTCTTGCACACCCAGGCATAAGGGGAGTGACCCTTGTTGGACATGGACAGGAATTTAATCAGTATTTCACACCACATAAACCAAAATGTAGCTCTGCTGTTACAGGAATGAGCACAGATTCAGCCACACTGAATTGCAGCCATGGATTGCAGCCCTGTGTTTTGGAATGATTACAGTCTACATTTGAAAACCAGATTTTGAGCAAATCCATAGGGATAGCACTGTTAAAAAACCATCTGCCAATGGCTTGCAATGCTTTTGCATCATTTTATTCAGGTTGGATTTTTTTCTTGGTAGGATATGAGCAAAGTACAAGTCATCACCCAAACTAGAATCTTTTCATCCTGGTTCTTCCAGCCTGACTGTACTAACCTCTGTCAAGACCTAGCAAGGAAACAGCACATGCACAAATCTGTATCTCTTTCAGTGACAATCAATGAATAAAATGCAACATCAGTCTGTCTTCTGCCTTATTTAGGCAGCCTTGCATGAAGCTATGGCTCAGCCTGACAGCCAAAAGGGCCCGGCAATGAGTGCTGCTGTAACTGATTTCAATAAAAGCCTTTGATTTATTAAATTAAAGCTTTTGATATATTAAACTGTACTGTCTTTCTATCAGATGACAAAGCCTGCTGGTCAAATAGAGCTCCGCTCTCCTTTTGTTGGCACTCCTCTCTTCCTTCTTCCCTTCTCATTGCCAACCTTCCCTCTTGCCAAATCACTCTGATCCACATTCTGGGCATCTGACAACCCTTAAGGATCAGTCTGTGGTCATCCTGTGGCTTTGCCAAACCCTTGTCCTCCAGTGAAGGCTCTCATTCCTGCTGGCAGCATTGCTCTCCTGTTTGCCATCCCACCACATCTATCAGCAGTGCAGCTGGGGGCAGGGCATCATCTGATAAAGTGGGCAAAGTTTTATTGCTTTGGGTGGTATTTACCTTCCATGTTTTTAAATAGAGTGTTCTCTCCCCTCGCAATTCTCTCTTGCAGTACACGTACTTGTTGCATGAGATTTCCATTTAGCTGAGACTCTTAGGAAGACTTGGATACCCTTCCATTACTGGCACTGCTAATACAACTACAAATTCATTTGTTACATTTCTTCTGGACAATGAAGATATTATTTAGTCCAACCTTTAACATCAGACTACTAAATATTTCTTGTTAGCAAGCAGTCAGAACAATATTGCAGTGTAATTTTCCACGATCAGCTGTTCAGATATGGTGGTTTTACTTTCTAAAGGTGGTTGGGCACAAGCAGTGTCTTCCCTTTACAGCTGATAAATGGCTACATGATTTGGCACCGGATTATTCAAGCAGACAAATTAACTTCAAATATTAATACGTTCAGCAGCCAGTCAGACAAATTGCTTGTTCTACAAGTGCCAGAGTAGTCACGGGGGATTTTCCTTCTGCTTTCAGGAAACCTAACCTTCAGAGCAGTGCTTGGCTAGGCCAACAAGACCATCAATCAGCTAACAAAGTTGGCAGCATCTTCAGTTCTCTCTGGAAAGGAGGGAGGAAAGAAAAAAAGCTTGGCCAACTTGGCCAAAGTCTACTAGGATTGTCAGAAATCTGTATTTCAAATAAAACACACATGCCAAGGCTTTGACTCATCACGGCCATCTGAGGACCCTGCTAGGAGCCTGCCTGCCCCAAAACTGTTTTTTCCATGGCCATGGGGTGAGTCATCTTGAAGAGGTCTGTCTGCCTCCACAAACTGACAATAATAGTGTCCCTGTAAGATGGGCTACCATCACCTCCCTTCTCCTCTTGGATATTTTACACCTAAATCCTTTCAGAAAGGACAAACCTGTTTAAAGTAACATGCTATATGATAATATCACATAAACAATTGAGGAAATCAAGTTTAAATACAAACATATATACATATATATATATAAATTGTAACAGGAGTGTTTAAAATTTAAATGATCTCATGAATTAGTGAGAATAAAAAATCCCTAGAACACTTTAACTCTTTCCAGTCTTCAAGCATTTGTATTTATGTATTGTCTGAAGCACAATATTCTCTTAAAATTGATCCTAAGAGAACTGGATGTGGACTCAGAAGCCAGTCTGTTGGTGCAGCTTATCTCTAGATAAGAAAAACTGAAAGGAAGAAAGGCATTACCACACACAACACGATACTTGCTGTGTGGAGTAATTATTGTGTTCTTTGTACTCACTTAATTGTCTGGTTGTAGAGCTTCAGAAAACATTTCTAGTACAGGAATATTTGAAGAAAGCCTCAAGGGTTGAAAACAAAAGCCAAGCTGACTGTTGCAGCACAACTCAGATAAGATTACAAATATAAATTCTGTGCTCATCAGGCAGAAAACACATTTATAATTTTATCATGTTGCTCAAGGTTTCCTTAAAATTTGTGTCTTCGTTGAGTATAAACATATTTTCTCTATAATATGGCACTGAACTGAACCAATCAGGAGGTGGTGTTTGTGCTCTGAGCACTAAAGCAATTCCATAAATTATGCAATATATTTTGTCAGTAAATGTATAGATAGGAAAGTCATTAACATCACATATCACACCTGGTTGATGTATATGTTAGCATTTTTATTATAACTCAGGTATGAAGTTCTAAATATACTTCACATGGTGATGAGGTACCCAACTGATTTGGCTTCCAGAAGACATTTAACACTACTGACCCATGGAAATGGGTTGTTCCTACTGGACTTGAAATTAGTGGCATTGCTGCTTCAGGCCCAGCTGAAACAAGACACAGTCTGCTACCCATAGGCTGCATTCCCACTGTTGACTGGGAAGGGCCCAGCAGTGCCAGCACATCCAAGCCATGGATACGCTTATTACAGACCCTGAGCCTCCCACATCTGTCCCTACATTGAATAAATAAGGCTAAGTCCTTTGGGGAGAGATGTGTGTAACAACTCCAGGCTTGGTCTCCACACTTTAATTTAGATGTGAATAGCAATAATGTAGTCTTCATTTAAATGAAGGATTTTTATATTGCTTAACAGCGGGGATAGAGTGTATAAGATTCTTTATCAGTATTGCACAGGCAATGTGCACATTTAACTTAAGAGTTTATCTTCCCTCAGAAGAGGCCACAACAAAACAAAACCTCTGTAGATTTTCCTGATTGCACGATACCAAAGAGCAGTTTTGGTGTCTCACAGAAGCAGGTAGATCTCTGAGCCTTCACAGCTCTTTTGCTCTTCCCTTGACAAGCCCAGGATCTTACTGGGACAAGGCTGTCCAGAAGAAATCCACTTTCTGCCCTCTGGCCCCAGGCTGACTGCAGCAAAGCCAAGGGCAGAGAGGCAAAGCTGAGCTGTGCTGCACACAGCTGGTGAACTTTGTTTTCCCTTTGGGGGGTTCATGCCATTCACTGCTGTCCTTCCTGGCTCCTTCTCAACTTGTTTTCCGAGCAGCTATGTGTATTCTGTACCGAAAGAAGGGATAGCATCCAAATTAAGCTCTCTCTTTCTCTCTGCAATGTACCACAAATCACCCTCATCTTCTATCATCTGTTTGTGATGCTAGAACATCTAGACTATGTGTGCTACTATTTTTGGGTTAAGTTCTTTAAATGCAGTTATTTTACCCTAAGCACATCCACATACATCTGTATCTATTTTGATAGAGATTTTTCACTTATGGAAAAGGTCAAATGCTTATGAGCAGTGTAACTCATTTGTATTACTTGCTGCCTAGATAGCTCTTCACAGATCCGTTCAAAAACCCATTTTTTGTTACTTCAAATATTTCTTCAAAAGGAAATTATTTTTTCACTTTAGTGTTTTCACTCCACATTCCCTGACCTCAAACTATTCTAGTCCATGAATAAGTCTATTTCTTGTTGAGAAGGAGAACCTACTACAGTTCTCCAAACAATGAGCATTGGAAAAAAAGGCCATTGCAAAATTTCACAGGAAATGACAGTACAGTCACCCCATTTTTTCTGTAATTACCAGACCTGGGACTAGTTCACATTTCTGATTTCTTGTCCAGGAAACTTGTGCTGAGCAGCACCACCACTTTGCTCTTTTATGTAAAATTCACTCTCATCAATACTTTTCCAACCAATACTCCCTGCATTAAACAATTTTTGAGAGATAACAATCTCCAAAGCCAGCTTCCATCAGTGAAATGCATTTACAGAAGGATGTCCTTCACTGATTCCCTCTCATGTGTTAAACAGCTTTGGGCCTTGAGCTGAGGGATGGGAAGAGGGAGGCCAAAACTGCCCAACTTCATAAGGACACTTTCCCTTCCTGCACAGCAGAATGTTTGAAGTTGATGCCAGCCCACTCAGCTGGAACAGCAGCACTAATGTGAGCATCATGCTCCTGTTTGTAAGGACTTCTCAGAGTCCGTAACAGCTGCAAAGCTGTTGGCTCCTCAGTGCTGCCCTGCTGACCAAAAGTGCCTGAGCCACAGAGGGCTCTGGTCTGCAACACAGGGACCCAAACATCAGGACCTTACCAGCCATTCAGCCTCCAGCAGCTGTGTGGAATGCAGCACTGGCACACAAGTGACCTGGGTTAATGACTTTGCTAATGGTGTGTCCTTCTGGAGAGCTCCTGATGCTGGCACCCCCTGCCCACTGCCATCCGTGCCTCCTCCTGTGCTGCAGGACTAGGGAAAAAGATTCCCCTCTCGCATGCAGCCATGCAGGAAACACTCCTGCCTCTCTGAAGGATGACTCTGAATGATAAATGGCATAAGCCGGGAATCTTGGCAAATTAAAAAGTTTAATTTATGATCCCGCATAATTCTAGCTGCTTAGCAGGTGTGACATTACTTGCTTATTTGAAAGCCAAAAGAGGTAAATTGGATGAAAATGTGCTTTGTAGGAGGTTGTTAATCAGAAAGGACTGCTGGCTCCTTCAAACCACAGGTGTTCTCAGCCAGTGGACTGTGCCACCAGCAAAGACCTCTCAACCCCGTGGGATGGCAGCTGCCCATGAGGGCTGGTTGCCTTGTTAGTTTGGCAGCAGCTGAGAGGTCTTTAACAAGGCAGCTTTCCCTCAGAAGGGCTCGGCTCCTATTGCCTTTTCCCCCAGCACAAGAGCTGATCACTGATTCTCAGCAGGAACTGGCACGGCTCCTTGGCTTATTCAGTGTCCTACAAAGAGCTGCTGAGCAAAGCAATTCTGGGGAAACAGAGAGAATAACAACAGTCTGGAGCCATTCCCACCCAGTGTCAGAGCAAAGTTCATCAGCCAGGAGATTTCTTTTGTATCCAAAAAGAATGACATTAATCTCTGTAACAGAAGAAAATTAGTCTCTCTGTTTGGAAAAGTTTTACTATCACTCATGCTCACTACTTCACTTGCTCAAAAATCTGAAATCACCTGAGAAAACGAGTCACAGAAGGTCTGAGACCTTCAGAATAGAAATTGCTGCAACACATATACAGGAATAAAAGGCACTTTCCAGGTCTTCAAGTAGTTTCATCCAACAACATTTGGAAGCAAATGCTAATACTAAGAGGGAGGGAGAGAGTTAAGTACTTATAAGCAGTTAGAGAAGAAATTATGTTAGCACTCAGTTTTAAGGCATCAAGGGCTCAGGGATCTGTCCTAGGCTATGTCACAGACCTTTGCTGGTTCTTTAGCTTGATTGTGTCACCTTCAATTCTCCAGGTTATTATTGAAGAGACACAGAAACAGGAGTAAAAATCAGTACAGCAAAGCTGCATTTGAAGCCTAGTTTCATCAGTGTGCGGACAGGATCTTCCTGTGACATGATATGAAACATTCCTGCGCATTCCTTAAAATAACCTTTTTCTGTGCTATGTGAGTCAGATTGCCAATTTTTTCTCTTTTTTTTCAATTCCCGTCTCTATAGGTCTCCGCTGGCTTTTCAGCCTTCCAAGCAGAGCACAGCTGTCAGGCAAAGCAAGCTGTGAGACTCAAAACCCACAGCCCAGAGGGTCACCAGCTGGATGCAGTCAGGTGCTCAAGAGGTCTCTCCACTAAAGTCTGTGCTGAATTTGCCATGCCACTCCTGGGCACACGGTCCTGCTGTGTTTCCCTCCCCTTCTCCCAGCATAATAGGTGTGGTTTGGTATTTTATGGGGGTGTGGAGTGTGTTTGTGTGTGGAGGTGATGTTGAGTGAATCTGGGGCTGAGGGGAAATTCATCTTTCTACTAATTTCTGCTCAAATTTCTAACTCAGCTGAACCTCCTAATCTATTGTCACCTCCACCTTTCGTAACAGCTCCCTAATAGGGCATGAAATACCAGTGAAATGAACACTAGATTTTGGAGAGCCCAGAGCAAATACGTCCTTCTGGTTTGTCATTGCCATTTATTTTTTGAACTTTCTTTCCCTCCCCTTAAGTCCTTGATTCAATCCATGACAGTTTCTTTGCAGCTCAGATGGCTACTCATTTTTCACACCAGATTTTGTGACACACCATATCAAAAGCCTTACTGAAAGCTCAGAAACGCTTAATCGATTTCATTCCCATCATCCATTAATTTAGTAATTCTATCAAAAAATAATCTAGCTTGGGTGGTACGATTTGTTCTTTGTGAATGTGCACAGATTTTTTTTCCTGGGGGTTTTCTATCTCCCAGAGATGTATGGAGTTCTTTTCCACTTAGTATTTCATTACTGAGCAACAGTCTGATATTAGACTCACCAGAAGACACACTCTGACAGCCGTGGCAGGTAAGAAGAAGATGCAGAATCCTTCCAGTCATTCCACTGCAGTATAGTGAGAATCAGTAAGCTAGATTTTAAGACAAGTGACGTCTCAAGTGACCCATAGCACATGGGGAATCTGGTGGTTTCAGCCCTACCATTATAAGATTCCTTATTATTGCTTTCCCTCCCAGTAGCTTTGCATCTAAGTCCTCCAAATGTTTTTGTCATGTCCTGAAATCCCAAGATCCATTTCATGATGCATTACAGAGTCTTTGCCTGTAGTCCTATAGGGTAGCACTTAAAGTTTCCATACAGAAAAGGGGTTTTTATATTTTGATCAAATTATCAGCAGACAGCAGGTTTTGAGAGAAACACTTTTAAGATTAATTATTTCTTGATTCCTTCCACTGAGAAATAGAGTGTACTAGAATAGGATAAACTTGCAAATAAGTGAGATATTCTGATGCATCTTGGTCAATCAACTTCTTCAGGTTTATCTTCCAGGTGAGAAAACCACTTTGAAGCCTGATGAGGCAACTAAACAATGAACTGTTCAAAGGTTGTAATTTTCAGTTCATCAGTCGGGATGTTCTTCCGATTCCAGGTTTTTCACTTTTCAGCCAGGGCATTAAGCAGGTGGGAAGTTTCTCTTCCAAGCTTTAACAGGTGTTCATCTGCTGTGATTTCAGATACTGTCCCTCAGGGCTGACCACTGGGCAACTTAACCTGCAGTGGCTGTTTGCTGAAAATGGGCAAAGTTTTCTTTTCTTCTGGGAGCCCACAGAGAAGACAGAGTGGAATCAATAATTTTAAAGCCCAGTTTAAAGGGCTTGAGAGTTTTATTGGCCTTATTTCCCTTCCCTTTTCACTCAATGTTCTGATAGCCTAATTGCCATATGGTTTGCATTTGCTGTATTTTTGCTTTATAGAAGCTGTGTTAAATCTCTGTTAATGTGGATAATCAAATCTGATTGCATGATGTTGTAGGGGACAGAAACGTTTGGAAACAAATGGTCTGTAACACATACCTTGTTCCCCTCCTTTCTATTCATTTTTTTTCTGGTCCCAGTCCAGACACTTTTTCCTAAATGTTGTTTGGAAGCAGTCAGCTGCAAGAGTACTTCAGGCAAGCCCTTGCAGAGCTTGAGGAGCAGGGAGAAAGAAGAGCTGAAAGGGGGAGGGAAGGGAAGAAGCAAATACGTGTTTATCAACTCTTATAATAATGGAGAGAAGTAGGGCAAAAGGGTAGAGACTTGACTTTAAAAGCTCTGTTAACTTTGTTTTTCCAAAGGAAATTTTCCTCTACATCTGATTATTACAAGATCAGAGATGGTTCATGTGTACTGCAGAGGCTGTGGTCACTAAGCACATTCACAATGAAAAACCACTTTGATTTCTATCTGCTGTCTCCTTGTCATACAGAGACATTATCTCTGTCTCACACCTGCATGCACACCATGGACCTCAGCCCAGCAGGACTCCCAGGGAAGTTAAAAAATCTCATTTAACCTCCTCAGTTTCTGCTAGGAAGCTGTGATTTCCAGTGTAAATAACAAAATGGCCTATACACACTATTTCTAAAATCTGAGGACAGTGAGACCACAGAACCGTCTGATGCCTGGCCTGATATTTGCTATGACTTTCTATAAAAGATTCTCATTGTAAAAGAGATTGAGGGCCCTCTTCCTGGGAGCAAGCCACCATACACAACACACTCCTTCCTGCCAGACAGCTTCTCAAAGCCTGCTTTCTGGAGCTCCTGAACAGCACCACTCTGCTTAATTGCACAGACTATCACATACTATAACAGGAGGGACTATCTGTCATTTTACTCCCTGCTTCCTGTGCACCTCTCCAGTTAGGTTAAGGCATACCTGAAGGGTCATGGGAGCATCCTTCCGAGCCTTAGGAGGGCCCCCACCAGGACCAAGAACATTTTCAGGCAAGGCTGAACTTCCTTTATTATTTCTTCTGGCCCCTCTTACCGAGGTTGTGGCCTCCACTGGGTTTTGCACCCAAAGACACTTTTTCTCAGGAAGGTGCAGACAGCAGTGCCTGGATTTTCCCTTTTTTTGTCAGAGTGGCTCAGGGCTTGAAATGATTAGAGGTGATTAGTCTGACCACTAAGACATTTACCACCAGCTTGCTAACTGAATCCCATCTGATTTTTGTCAAGAAAAACAAAGCAAACTACAATTTCAATGACTTAGAATGAGGTGCTGATTTATATTTATTTCAGTAGAAAATTTAAGCCTTTACGAAGAGGATAAAGTTCCACTGAGACTGAGTGACAGATCCTAACATAAGAAGCTTTAGCATTTTATTCATTTATAAGAGTGTATTTGTATTCACTGTAATGCGTGACATTCCGAATAACCATCTTTTTTAAAAATGTGCTTCCATTGAAATATGTTAACAGAAGCCTGTGTTCAGAAATCCAGTATTTGCAACATATTTTATGCAAATAGCTATCCTTCAAGGTTAATGTCTGTTCTCCAAAGGTGGGGAGAGAGTTCTTAGTCTTGCTAGAATAAGACACTGAATCTGCAACCAGCAGAAAAAAGGAGGTTAAGTCCTGATTTCCCCTTGGTCCGGATGTGACAATGCACTGACCTCAGTGCTGACAGCCTAACCCAAGTTTAACCAGATCTGCTGGCTTTAGTGAGTGTTCCCCTCACAGCTGTACTAACATCTTTCAGCCATGTGCTCCCACTCTGCTCTGTGTTTCCTCCAGCTTTTTTGGTAGGTGTGCTGTGGTTTATGACTGAGTAAATATAAGGGACAAGTGTGAAAGGTTAAAATCTTTCATCTAGCTCTTCAGAGGCAAAGAGCTGATGTACTAACTAGCATCTCCATGGAGCAGAGGCATCTTGAGAAAAATTAAGAGAAAACAGGAGGAAACCAACATTTTGAAAAATGACCAACAACTTCAAAAGAGCATTAATCTCCCTACAGCTAAATGTACTGAGGTTAGAGAACACTGGGGACATTTGTAGATACAGTGATAGAGCTTTTCAAAGCCAAAAATAGGAGTAACTGTCTTTCTGACATTCATATTTATTGTTATTGCTTTTATTATTATTGAGTATTTGTGTTTCAAAATGTCCTCTGCAGCACCTAAAGGAGTTTATGACAGACACTACGGGAAAGCTTGAAATAGGTTTTCCAAATATAAGGGTGTAAAAAAAAAAAAAAAAAAAAAAAAAAAAAAAAAAAAAAATTAGAATCCAGCTGCAGAAAAAGAGCTGCATCATCTTTTTCTCTGTGTGTGTGTGTGTTTGTTTGTGTGTGTGTGTCTTATATGCTGAGTTAGATCCCCAAACTAAATGTCTACAAAACTTGACCGGAGGATGACATTTCTGTTTTGTGGCAGCTCTTCAGGTTGTGACATTTATTGTTGCTGCTGTGCTTTTTTTTTCTCTGTACAGGGACAAAAACAACCTGTTTCCGTTGTTTGCACAAAGCAGAAGCATCGGGTTCCAGTCTCCGCTGCCTGCGCCTGTGGCCCCTGGCGATGGCAAGGCTGCCATGGGACTCAGGGCTCTACTCGCAGGAGTAGAGCCTTCAGAAAAAGCCTTGCTGACACAGATACCTTCCTGTAAAAAAAACACGACTGGTGAAGCAGCCTGTTTCCTGTATGACAAATGAACAGCACGTACTAACCAGCTCTAATGGGCAGGATACGGGTGAGTGGCTCAAAATCGGTATAAGAATAGGAACAAATGGAATGGACTGAGGGACAGGAAAAATGCCCATTTGCAGTGCATTTCTTGTCACAAGAATAGAGATGGATTTCTCTGAGCATGATGATATCCCCTCTTGCCCCAGTGGTAGCATTTTTGAAGAGGGTGCTGCCACTGCAGTTTCTGATTCAATGGGATCAGAGTGAAAATGACACCAGGCTTATTTAAAATTCACATCCCAAATTTTTTTCTTTGCATATTTACACTGTTGATTGGCATTAGCATGCAGTCTGGTACCAGATGAAAGCACAGACTAAGTTCATCAAAGATAACAAGTAATTCTGAGTAATGACTAAATGGCATTCCTAGATATCTACTCTTAAAAAAGAAAATGAATAGTTCTGGTTGTAATTACCAACTCAGTTTCCATACACTAAGCTAGCATTTATGAATATCGAACTAGGCTCTAATCGACTATGTTAGCTATGTGTCAGTTTAGTTTTCTAACGCAAAAAAAATTTAGTTGTTATCACTAGAACTGTTTGTTAAAGTTGAAAGCAGATAAATCATTAATAGGGATGTCATTTATTCATTATGGTTAAAATATATATCTCCACTTGTCACTTGGATAAAACTAGTTTCTTTTCTCATCTCAGTTTATTGACATCACAGATGAAAAGAGCTTCTTTACTGCATTCTTGTTGGAGCTTAAAGCCTTTACAATTGTTTATTGATGAACTAGTATTTTGAAAATCAAGACTGCTGAGGCTTAAGATTGTAGTGACAATTACATGGTGTTTTGTTGCAAAGCTAACAATTTGCATGGGATTGATGATAGCTTGACATTAAGCAAATAAGGTACTATTATTGTAATTTAGTTCAGAATTTTGTAGAAAACACTGCCTTGGTCCAATGCACAGATATCTATGACCGTGCTATGGTATCTCTTTCATGCAAAAATTTAACCACTTCAATACCTTTCACCTTGGCATTTGCAACTGCACAATGCAAAGGCAGATCTGCTGAGCCCTGTCCACATTAAGGCATGAGAGTAACTCCTTCCAGGGGACTAGTTCTGCTGCAGATTACTTATCTGTACTAGGGAGTTCATGCACCCATCTCAGAGGACTAACTCTGGAACACCTGCTGTGAGTGTATGTGGTAACATAAAAACCTGAAAGACATCACTGCTAGATTAACAGATTTTTCATTATTTTTTAACATATTTATTGCCCCTGTGCTAACAGCCACATCCTCACTAGAAAATAGCTAAATACATTCCTCATACTGAACACACCTTGATAGACTACTGATTTTAAAAGAACATCTGAAAAGTTTGGCACAACAACTGAGAATCAGACAACATGCTCTTCCCGCAATACTCAGTACCAGGTGCAAGAATCTACTTTAGGACATTCAGACACTGCATATGCCTGTCCTTCAATTTACCAGTAGGAAAACCATTGTATTCAACACAAAAAGATACTGTGTAAAGCCTAGGAATTTTGAACCTCAACTCTTACACCAGGAGCTTTTCACCCATGAGGGATTTATGGTGCACAGTGGAAAACATTTATTCTTCCTTGGGAGATGAACTTGAGGATTTGGTGCTACAACCTCAGGGCTAATTTTTATTTCTCCTAGCTGGATGAGTGCAAGAGAAAATCAGGAAGGCACTTCCCACTCTAGTGCTACTCACTGGGGGGCAGCTTGATGCTGATCTGCATCTTCTTGGAACGTGCGCTTTGATGGTTCAATGGTGTGTTGGCAGCCCCACCTTCAGTGTTTTAAATTCTTACTGAAAGTCAACAGCTCTGATTCTGCACCCTTGATTCCAATGCAGGTTCAGCTGCACAAACCCTTGGGAATTAAATTGTCCATTCAGTGTATCTCTTGACCAACATCTTTATCAACATGAGCTTTGATATCCATCTTTCAGTTGAAACTGGGCACGTGCTGTTGGCACACTCAGCTTTAATAATGAGAAAATTAAAGTCTCTGGTGTCCTGTCCGTTGCCCAGGAACATAAACTCCCCACATGGAGAGTGAAAAAAATTTGCCTCTTCTAATGCCAATTAGTGGTGTGACATCTGAGAGACTGCCAGATCTAAGAAAATACTGCACACTTTGATAAACCTCATGCACCTACATAACCTAGTATTGCACTGTGGTCACTATGGATTAATGATACAGATCCCACAAGATGAAATACGGTGGTTGATGCTTTAGTACACCAAGAAGATTATTCACTGCTGATTAAGTCAATAGATTTTTTTTAATGAAGTATTTTTGCACACAGATCCCTTCCCATCCCCACATTGTATCTGAAAGCAATGACAATATATCCATAATTTTCCTTCCTGTTGTTCCCTATTGTGACTGTACTTGTTGAGTGCATATTGATGGGGTTTCTGTGTCCTGTATGAGCCACTGTTTTGTGTTTTATCACTTAAGACTTTCAAGTATTATTACTTGAGCCACCGCATGTAAATTTCACAAGACAGCAGTGAAACATTTGAATACCACAGATGAAATTTATTTTGTTTTATTTTCATTTTGTATTGAATTTACTTAAATTGCTAACTTTTGAGAATGCATAGAGTATACTGTTACACATCTATTTCCAAAGCATTGTTATTGTTTTCATTAATAATGTTCTATAGTTTAATCTTTTAAAAAATTAAAAATTGTTTTCCTTCATTTAAATCTGCAAAGATTTGTCAATTTTAACCTAGAACACGATCCAGAGATTTCTTCTGTCTAGTATCTTTTCCCAGTTGACTCCATGGTATACTAACTGCAATGATAATGTGTCCTGTGCATCCCAAAACATCATTTGCCAAAAAGCAATACAGTGGATTGCATATTCCAATTGGCCAAGTCACTTTTGTCATTTTGACTTTCAATAAGAAATTGTTGAACAGAAATAAATGAAACAACATAGGCAAGGTATTATGTTCTTCATCCTTATCCTTTATGTATTAAAAATACATTGTTCTCGGAAATTAACAGTGAAAGGCAAAAAATTCCAGTGATGCTACACCCTCTGGGGCAGAAGCTACTGACAGCAGTTAGGTGTGAAAGCCATACTAAGCCCAGAGGTGCAAGCAAATGAAAGGAGCAGCTGACAAACTCAACACAACCTGTCTGCAAAAGGCTGGTGGAGAATAAAGAACCTCGTTGCTTGTCTCCCTGTCTGCTGAAGCATTTTCAGCAGGTACATGACCATGACAGGTGAGTGTATGAAGGGTGGAAGCAGAGGCAGACATCCCAGGAGGAGCATAGAGTCTGACATACACAGGCTGACTTGGAGTTGGATCTGGTAAGGGATGTGAAGGGCTACCAGAATGGGTTCTACAAGTTCATAAACATCATGGAAAACATGGCCCCACTGCTGAATGGATCAAGGGAACTGGTGACATATGATGTGGAGAGGCTGAAGTACTCAGTGCCTTTTTTGCCTAAGTCTCTACAAGGAAAATTATCCTTCAGGACTCCCAGGCACTTAAGACCAGAGGAAAGGTCTGGGGCCAGGAGGACTTACGCTAGTGGAAGAGGAGCAGTTTAGGGAACACTAGAACCAAGTGGATGTACATAACTGCAGGGGCCTGACAGGCTGCACTCATGTTGAGGGAGCTGGCTAATATTGCAAGGACATTTTTGAACAGTCATTGCAACTGGGAGAGGTTACTGAAGACTAAAAGACAGAAAATATCACTCCTATCTTTAAGAAGCCCAGAATATCTGGAGAAATACAGGACAGTCAGTTTCAGCTTAGTCTCTGTGAAGCTTTAGGAGAAAATCTTTCTGGAGAGCATTTCCAAATAGAAGGACAAAAATATTATGGAGGGTAGTCAGCAAGGATTTACAAAGGGAGGAACATATTTGACCAACCTGATAGCCTTCTACATTGATATGACTGCTCTAGTGGACAAGGGGAGAGCAGTGGACACTGTTTAAATAAAGACTTCAAGACCAAGTCCTGCAGTATCATCATGGACAAGCTGACAAAATATAGATCAGAAAAGTGGACAGTGATGTGGATTAGAAGGTAGTTGAATGACCAGGTCCAGGGCTTTGTGATCTTGGCTTTAAGTCCAGCTGGAGGCAAATCCCTAGTAGCACAAGTCATGGGGCTCAATACTGGAGCCAATACTGTTCAGCACCTTCATTAATGACCTCAGTGATGGGGGAGAATCCACCTTCTGCAAGTTCACAGATGATATAAGAGAGAGGAGCAGTTGCTACACCAGATGGTTGTGCCACTGTTGAGGGACTTTGGCAGAATAGGGCAGAGACAAATCTCATGAAGGAAGAGTACAGAGTCCCACACATGGAGAGGAATAATTCCAGGCAGCAGCACACACTGGGTGCAAGAGGCTGGAAAGGAGAGTTTGCCAAGGAAGACCTTGGATTCCTGGTGGATAACAAGCTGACCCTGAGCCAGCACTGCACCCCTGTGGAAATAAAAAGGCCAACAGCGTCCTGGGCTGCTTTAGGAGGAATGGTGCCAGCAGGTAAGTGATTCCCCCTGTGTATTCATCACTGGTGAGCCATTCCTGGCATGCTGGGTTGACTTCTGGGCTCACCAGTAGGAGACAGATTTTGACTTTCTGGAGCAAGTCCAGCTAAGGGCCACTAAGATGATGAAGGGATGGCAGCATCTCTCATTTGAGGAAAGGCTGAGAGAGATGGGATTGCTCAGCCTGGAGAAATCTCAGGGATAATTTATCAATTTAAATATAAATATCTCATGAAAACAAGGGAAAAAGACAGGGCTTGGTTCCTGTCAGTGGTGTCCAGTGACTAGAGAAGAGTCAAAAGACACATTAAACCACATGAAATTCCCTCTGAACATGATAAAACACGTTTCTACCATAAAGATGGCCTAACATTGGACCAGGTTGCCCTGAAGAGTTATGGATAGTCCATCTGTGGAGAAATTCAAGGTCTGACTAGACATGCGTGAGCAATAGGGTTGGACCTGAAGGTCATAGAATTATAGAGTGGCTTGGGTTCGAAGGGACCTGAAGTATCATCTAGTTCCAACCCTCCTACCATGGGCAGGGGTGTCACTCATGAGATCAGATTTCTCAGGGCCCCTTGAACACTTCCTGGGATGGTGCCTTCTAGGCTCATCCATTCTGTGGTTCTGTAACAATGGATATAATCTGGCTGGTCCATTCCACAGATTTAGGGATCCTCTTTTATTTTATTACCACCTACAATGGGTCATTTTCATCAGATAAAATTTTGCAAGTAGACTGTAACTGGAGGTTACACTTCCAATGAAGAAACTGAGCAGGATAAGGGAAGGAATCAGCCATGACTTCCAGTTTAATCCAGCCACTTCAGTGTCTAATTCATCACCTCACTTGGTGTCAGTCAACAGGCACAGTCTCTCCCATGATATCACACGGCCAATCAAACAATGGTCACATAGTAACAAATTAGGAGAACTCTGTTGGCATTGTCTGTGACCTCAGCTCACTCTGTGAAAAATAAGTTGCCCGAAGGACAGAAACCAAAGAGCCCAGCTCAGCAACAAGAGCCCCTTATAAGAAACATGGACAGGGTCAGGACTGAGGAATTGCAAGGCAGAACTTTCATCACAGTAATTTTGCTGGACTGCTCCACAGGGAGCCATAGAGAGAGCTAGGGAGGCTCAGACAGCAGACATTCCAGGATCCATAAGTTTATAAATACTTCCCTTGAACCAAAGTCCCTATTCAGAACACAACTAAACTTTAGGAAAGTCTTAAATCCCATTTTATGTGGCTTAGGACCATTTCTTATTAGAGCTAGGAAGACTAGATATAAATCTCTGTCCAAAACAGTAATCCTCTTATATTTCATTACTAGCATCACAAGCCTCTGTGAAGTGGTCTCTATCACAACCATAATAACACTGAGTTGTGGCTAAGCTCTCTATCCCAAGTTCAGTCACAGCAAACCCACTAACACATTAAATCTGTGCCTGCCTTTGATTTATTAGTACTCCCTAAGCCTTTCCAGAGTCAGGTATGGGTCTGAGGCAGCAGCTAGCAGCTGAGAAGGAAGGTAAAAGATATTCTAGCATCACATCTCTGCTGTGCCTGACTATGGGAGCACTTCATTTCAGGATATGTTATCTTAACAAGCTGCTGAAGATAGTTCAGACTAATCTGTTATTTTGCCTTCTATGAATTGGATAAGGTACAACTCCTGGCTGAGAGCTGGTAACTGACTACAGGGGCTCTTCTGCTCCATCTATGGGAAAATTCAAACAGGTGAATTCAAGCTGACTTTTGCCCTATCACAATTCCCAAGTGCTCACATAGGCAATTACTGAGTTGCAGCTGTTGGCCATGACTAACAATGGCTGAGATGAGGAGCAGGTCATGGCTGAGACGAGGAGCAGCTAAGGACAGCTTCTGACTTTCTTGTCTTGGTTTCATGTGTTCTGATCTGCTCAGCAAGATGCTAACCCTATTTCTTCCACTGGGTCATGAAATTTGCACTTAAGCTCCAAGGAGAGTTTGACTGGACTAAAATAGTCAGGTTAGACTAGTGTTGTTGTCTTTTGGTTGCCTGGGGCATGAAATGTCCTGTGCTGGGACTGTCTACACTTACTCAATGTCTCTCCAAAAGCAGTTGCTGCCTTTAAAAAATCTGAAGTTTGTTTTAGCCTTTGCTACAGGCAGGAAAACTCAGCTTTTTGATGGTAACCTATGAGAGGAAGGACAAGAATACAGAAGTTTGGCGCTTCATCTTCAGCAAAGTCAGTGCATACTTGCTGGGAGATGGCCTTTCCCAGTAGTCATGTCTGACTGTACCTGCTATTACTGCACACAAGTTGCTGTTGATACACATTCCTTTGCTATTCATTTTCCACATGCATATTTTCTCCCCTCACTTTCGTGTACATACAAATTTTTGTTTCCAGCAAGCAAGCCAGTCAAATAATAGCTCTGTACACCCTTTTTTTTTTTAATAAATGGAAGTTTAGAACATGCTTATCTTTCTTTTAATAGGATAGTAGAATAGGAAAATAGTACTCTGCGGGGGTTAGTCCTCCTTGAGGGGCAGACCCACCCCGTCCAGCAATCCCCAAGGTTGCCGGTGTCAGCAGCCCCTCGCTACCCGCAACCAGAGGCTCTTGATGGCGGGCAGTCTCAGCCAGAGTCAAGGGAGCAGGAGAATAAGAGAGAGAGGACTCTCGGGGATGCAGAACCAGAGAAGTTTATTCCCCAGCTCAGGTCCCAAGAGAGACCCCGAGCTGAGTGTGCAGCAACTTTTAAACATGAAAGGGGTGGGTATACAAATGTCCAATGAGAGAACAGGGAGGAGTGATCTCTTTAACAACAACCAATGGGATCACATGGGGTGATGAATACATTATATTCGAACAAATCGCAACCGTAGAACCGGAGAACTCTCTAGAAATAAAGGTGGGGTACAAATGATTGACAAAGCTTGAAGTTATATAACTTAAATGATTGACAACACAATCTTAACTGGTAAACAACTATTATGGGATAGGCGTAACTATAGGAACGGGGTTTTGGCGGGAAGGGGTGAGGGAAGGGGAAGCCATTTTGTACAAATGGAAACCATATAAATGTGAACAAAACTTATTAAACTAGAGCATAACAGCGCACCACCACAGTACTCTGCAAATTAAGAACAAATACTTCACTTTTTTCACACAAAATTTGGTATCAATTATTGTGAAAGTGTTCTGTATCTAAAAATGCCATTGAGTTTTGGTGTTGCACTCACCAGCCATGTAACAAATACACTGTTGACTTGTCACAGGTAGCCATGGCTATTTGCTGTTGAACTTTTAAGAGAGTGCTATTATATTCTATTTGCTTCCTGTAAGCAAATAATAACATGCAGAAAAAAACCAAGGATCCATGTGGCATTGTCCGTGTGGTTTGTGTTTCTCCTTAGCTCCAACAGCACCACACACAGGTTTGTGCCAGTGAATTTGCTCCCACTCAGAGCTCAGTAGCTATTTTTAGGACGAGCGCTGGATTTCGTGACTATTTTTGTTGTTAGAGAGCCATCTTGTGGTACATCTTATTAATAATAAGTTTTAAAAAAACCCAAACCCAGTATATTACAGTTCAGAAATTGTTGTCTATAAAGACTCAAGTGGTTTTGCATCTTCCCTGTATCCACTCTTCTCAAAGTTCCTTCTGAAATAGGAATAACCTAATCTCAAATTGCACTTCTGAGCCATAGCAGTATTTGTTAGGGACTGGAGAAAAGGATATATTTCTCTTCTGTAAAATTTAAAAAAAAGAAAAGATTTAAAAAAAAAAAAAGGTTTTGGAGCTCAAACAAAAAGCTAAATTTACAGCACAGTTTTATCCCTTCTTAACACTCAATACACTGATCAAAGCAGGAGGCAAGTGGTCTAGCTCTATTAATGAGATATATGATTTTTTGGAGCCATGAGACTTATAAAATATCCTGGAGACCATTTAAATCCAAATAAAATTTGTTGGTACTGAAGTTACATAAAACTTGATTTTTAAATATAGCAAAAGTACACGTTGAAATGTCATCCAGGATTCTGACACATTACAGGAGTTTTCCAGTAGCAGGGACATTTCACATCACATTTCAAATTCCTGGTTTCGAATCTGAAGTTAACTGAAAAAGATCAACACGACTGAACTAGAGTCAATAAACCAAATCAGAAACATCTTTGAATTTTGGCAGATTCCTCCTTCCATAAATTGCAAATCCTTGCACACTGCTACATAACAAAATAATGCAGCATATAAGTATCACTGAGCTTCCAAAGAATCAGTGTTTAGAGGAAAGAAAAAAAAACCAAGTCCTTTGATAAAACAGAATGCCTCTATGCATTGAAAATTCCCCCCTGCAGCTTTGAATGAGACCCTAACATTTTTTTCCTGTATATATATAACTGTTCTCTTGTCCATTAATAAGCTGTAATTATCTATTGTCCCTTCATTGAAAGGAAAAAAGCACCATGTAGCCAAAGATCATTAGTGGTCCACCCTCTGCTATCAGTGAAGTCAGTGAAAATGAAAAGGTAATTATAGAGAGTCTTCAGAGTAGTATATAATGATTAACATCTTTTCTAAAATAATTCAGGTTTAACTTTAAAAAAAAAAAACCCAGACTATTATGCAATTGCTTCTGCAGGGGTTATTTAGTTAATCTCCTTTGCTCATCGTGTCTGATATTTGTTCCAGGTGGCCAATAGGCTTCTACTAAATAAATTCACAGGATATTGACAACTTAAAAATCAGCTGGGGGGGTGGAGAGGGGAAAGCCCAAGGAAAAAGGGTCAATGACAGGGTTAACACTGAAGAACAGAATAGTCTGTACTAGATTAGAATATTTCCTTTGGAAGGGTCCTACAATGATCACCTAATCTAGCTGCCTAATGAGAGAAACTGCTTCAGTGCACAGACTCGAGAGCGGGCAGGTGTGAGTCTCAGAAAAATGCTGAATGCTTTTAGCCCAGACTTTCTCTAAGCAAGTAATGAACTTGGAAGTGAAGCTACGAACATAGGCTACTGCTGGAAAGGTATTCTCCTTTCTTTCAAACTCCCTAATAGTTGGGAGTCAATAAACGGACCTCATGCTGACATTCATTGCCCTGTACCTTTCTGCATCTTTCAATCCCATCTCCACACGCTTTTCATAGCATAGCTATGAAAAATTAAGACTAGTATTCTAGCAATGCTGTTCCTATTAATAAAGTCACTTCCCTGTTTCCCTTTGCTCCTTCCTCCTAAAACATAGCCTTAATGTTTGACTTCAAGATGATCACCTACACTGAACTTTCAGGTCTTCTTTGCATCACTCATCTACCACGACAGAGTAAGCAAGATCCAATACAATTGGAACCAATTGGATCCAATCCAATTCAGATATGCCTGAGATGGCCCCTGAAGAGTTAATCAGAATACAGTTGACAGCACATCCAAAACCACATGCCAAGACCATGTAGCCCTGCTGGAAGAATACTCAGTGCTGGCAAAAACTTTGCTGTGAACTGTAAGGACTCCTAGTTATAGATGTGTCTCTTCTGAATCACACTTCTTTGGACTCTGTAATTGCATTTAATTAGATAATGAGGTCCTCTTTGTAAAGCAACTTGTGTTATACTCCCTGGTCAATCTTTATGCCATCTTTAAACCATCTAGGCGAAGATTCTGTATCATCATCTACACAATTGATTTTAAAAAGAGCATTGAAGTACTGTAATGACCCCTTTGGAACTTGCTCAAGATATCTAGCTCTGAACAGCCTGGTATCAGCTGCATTTCAAGACCTCTTCAATCCAACTTTATTTCTTTACGGTGTGCACACTGGTCCCATGAGATTCACAACCTTTTTTTTTTTCTTTTTTTTTTTCCCAGAATGTGCTTTATTATATCAAACCCACTGGAGAATTCCAGCACTACCATATTAATACAACTGTCTTGTTCCATCAGAACCACAGTTCACTATGAAATAAATATGACTGTTTGGAAAGTTCCACTTGTGAATAACACTTGTGAAATAACACATTGACAGTTTTATGGTTAACAAAACTAACTTTTTATTTATTTTGTATGATATTTAAGCAAATAAGTAGATCCTCAAGTTTCCTTCTCTTTCTCTAAAACAATGCTGGAAATCCACACTGGCATGTTCTCTGGTTTCCAAGTTAATTTGAAAATTAGTGTTAGTTAATGTTATCTCAAGAAGAACTTAAGAACTTTAACAGCACATGAATTATTGATATAAATATATTTAATTTTGAAAGATGGTAACATATATTCTCCTTTCTGCCTTCCTTAGGCAGAGTAAATGTTCTGTCCCATCTGAAAAATGAGATGTTTGTTGTGGTGATCTTGTCATTATTGTCATAAAGAATACACCTTCCCTACAAATAAAGGTCTCCACCTTGTAACTTGGGCAACTGTGTGATCAGACACAAGTGTGCTATTTACACACAAATTTCTGAACAGTGACATTCACTAAGCAGGTCCTTTGGTCAGGCTTGCCATGCATAGCTGAAAATAACACCATTAAATAACTGATGGTTGTCAGGAATTTAGAATTTAAAGCTTTGGCTCCACACAGCTGGTCATTGGTCACTGGGGCGGGCTCTGCCACAGTGTCACTTCTGTACCCTAGACAAGATTAAAACCTGTTTTTCTGGCAGATGTCTAGAGAAGGAAATGATGCAATCCATTAGGGTGTTCCCCAAATCATTCCCATTTTTACTGCTAGGAAACAAAACATACACTACAAAGTAGTGACATGGACCAGATGAGCTTGATACTTCCCACCTCCAGTACATAACATTTTTGTTTTGGCTCTATTTAATGAATATTACACAGTGCTGCTGGTATGAATAGTGGATGCCAAGTCTCTGGCTCTGAAAAATTAGAGGAAATCTGCAGCAGAGAAGACTGACTGGGTGGCCCCAAACCAGGCAGTAGCTGTGAAAAGCACAAGGTTTCAGAAAAATGGATGGGAATATCATGCCTGTTCCACACAACTGGTAGCAAGCTGCACTTCCCAGCCAGTGGTTAAAATGAAACACTGATGTATTTTCACTGTACTGAAATTACAGGTGGAAAAAACTAACCTTCCATTATCTTAAATGGATTTGGGATTTATCACTGAAAACTAGAACACTGAGAGTGTTTTGATTCATGTTAAATTTTCTGGATCCTAACATCATTCTGGGATATATAACTTGCATCTTGTAAATAAAGAGAGAGGAAAGCAAAAGCTGAACATGCAGGGGGTTCATGGCTTCTACATTTTGCTTACAGAAATCTTACCCATGCCCTTACCATGACATTGCTCCTTTGGGCTTACAGTCACCTAAATATATGTCATCTTGTGACAATCTTAACATGAAGATAGATAGAAAGATAAATAGATAGATAGATAGATAGATAGATAGATAGATAGATAGATGTTTAATAGAGAGATATTTTATAGAAGTCGCTTCACCTAGACTACTAATTTTTTTTATTGCATTGTTTATTCAAGCATTACTTTTTTTTTTTTTTCCCAGACCTTGAAAATAAGGTGGGTACAGCTTTATTCTTAGTCATTTCACTGACATGAAGAGAACAATTTTACTTTTCATTTTTATCTAAGTCTTTCCAAAACTTTTGATAATGCTTAGTTCTGCTTTTCAACATTAGTTTCACATCTTTATTATTCTTCTTACTGAAAAAAATGGCCTACTTGAGTCAAAGGAAAAATGAAATTTCATCTCTTCATTAGAAAAGAAAAGTGGTATCAAACACACATAGTAACAATAACCTGGCTTTCTGCATACTGCCTATTTTACTTCAATGTTTCATTTTTCATAATATGCTAATATAGACAAACTATCAATGTTCTTTAATTCTATTTCTTGTCCTATATTTGTTTCCAAACTAGTCACAGAATCACAGAATGTCCTGAGTTGGAAGTGGTCCACAGGGATCATCAAAGTCCAGCTCCTGGCCTGCACAAGACAACCCAAGAGTCACACTGTGTACTTGAGAGCATTGACCAAATGCTTCTTGGACTCTGTCAGGCTGGAGCTGTGACCACTTCCCTGGGGAGTCTGCTCCAGTGTTCAGCCACCCTCACTGTTGTCCTGGGTTGCAGTGTAGGATGTACACAAAGTATTCATTTTATCACCATCTTCATGAACTGTTGAAACCAGGTGGGCTAGTGTTTTCCCAAGCCCCCTGCCTCTTCTGCTAATGGCCTTTGGGGTGTCTTATGCTAATGACATTTGGGGTGTCTTCTGCTAATGGCCCATGAGTCACAGGTAACTCCCTCCAGGGGTTATCTCCATTTAATGGGCCATCAAGGACCCACTTCACACTTCTCATGCTATTGTGAGATGCTCTGCCTAGGGGGAGGAGCCAAGCATTCTCACCTGCATATAAGCTGGTATGTGGGACAGTGCCCACTGGATTCCCAGAGGACCAGAGCTCCCAGACCTTTCTACAGGATCACTGCTTCAGGAAGAGCACCTCACCTGGACTGCTTCCACCATCCTGCTCAGTTTGCATTCTGACTCTGTCAGTGATCCTTTGTGTTATTGCATTTATTTTATTTTATTTTTACCTTTCTTCTTATTAAATTATATCTCTGACTTGGAGCCTCTCATTTGTTTTGCTTTCAAACCACAACATCTGTGAAGAATTTTTTCCTGATATCCAGCCTAAAGCTCCCCTGACACAGCTTCAGGCCTTTCCCTTAGGTCCTGTCACTGGTCAGCACAGAGCAGAGATCAGTGCGTGCCCTTCCTCTGCCCCTCACCAGGAAGTTGTAACTGCAGTGAGGTCTCCCCTCAGTCTCCTTTTCTCCAGGCTGAACAGCCCAAGTGACCTCAGCCACTCCTCATGTAGCTTCCCCTCAAGGCCCTTCAGCATCCTTTTAACCCTCCTTTGGATGGTCTCTAAGAGCTCAGCGTCTTTCCCATATTGTAGCTCCCAAAACTGCACATAGGACTTGAGGTGAGGCCACCCCAGTGCCGAGTGGGACAATCCCCTCCCTCACCCAGCTGGCAATGCCACCCAAGGAGATGGCTGGCCCTCCTTGCTGCCAGGACACTCATTGCTGACTCAGGTTTAATTTGCCAAAGACCAAGAATTTGCAGTTCCTTTCCACTGCTCTTCCACCTCTCATTCCCCAGGCTGTACATGCATCCAAAGTTGCCATGCTCCAGCTGCAGAATCCAGCGCTTGTCCTTGTTTAACTTCATACAGCCGTCCATCTTGTAGAACACGGAAATACAGGCTTGTCAGACACGGCAAAGCCACAACTGTTTCCATGAAATTTGATGCAGCCATGAGCTTCCATTTGTCTGTGGACTCACATGCTGTGATAACTGTTGGCATTTCATTTCTAAGCATTATTTACAACTATCCTGGACAGACTTGTTTAAAGCTAGAGATCTGGATTATTTTTTTCTATTTTAACTATGTAGCAAAAACTATTCTTCCACTCCTGTCTGTCCTTAATCTGCAGTTGCATGTACAGAATTAGCAGGTAATGAAATATATTAGGAAGGATTAACTGTTAACTGTAAGAAACCAGCTCTTCTCACATTGTTTATAAAACAATAGTTGTTGCATTTAAGATGATAACGAGCATCAGAGCTAATGTGAGATTATAAACTTTTAAGTGAACCTAATTATATTTTTCAATTTTCAGTAATTGCCTGGCAGTAAATCCCTCCTATGTCAGTCAGACTAGAATATGAGAGGCCTTTTTGTGTCCTCCTGTCTTAAAACACTGTAAAGGCGTTTTGCAGGATTTTCTTGATACCTTTTTATCACCATGTCAGTAATCGAAGGCTCAAAACTAAGTGGCCAAGAAAAAGCCTGCCTTAATTACACAACATAAGCCCTCTACCGCATTTTTAGCTTTATTCTCAGTTACCTGGATTACAGTGGGAAGAAAAAGGCCTCAAATTCAGTTTGATACTATGAATAATTCACGTAATTCCTCTCACTATAAAAGAGACTGTAGCATTTGCTGCAGTGAATAGGCAGCACCTAGTGGTCTTGAAATGCATAAACAGATCACTTTCTTAACAGTAATTTCTGACTTTCTCTGGGATCTAGATCTTTATCTAGAGTGAATTTATCCTTTAGTATTTCACAGACAAAGACAAGAAAGAAAAAATTCTTGAGGTTTTAAAAGTCATTGCTTACAATAAAGGCAACCCATAGAAAAACTGCATGCTTTATTTTAAAAATCTACTACTCCTTATAGTGAGCAGAGTATTTTAATGTTGTCATCTAATTGTAATCCTTCCATATTTAAATCAAGGCCTTCAAGTTAATCACAATAATTAGCAATATTGATTATCAAACCTCAGAGTTTATTTCTCTTTAAATGAATCAAAATTTTGAAAACTATCTAACAATAGCTCTCTGAAATTCCTAAGAAAAGTGCAGAATTAAAAGTAAGGAGAAAACTTAGTCAGTCAAGCTTATTTTAACAGCCTGAGCTCCATATGATTGCATACTTTGAAGGTTTGTTTCACATTGTATCATATTACAGCAGTCAGAGATTATTGGATCATTAGTTTTAATTTTAATCTAAGAATTTGTCTGTAGGTCCATTTATCTTCAGGATTTATTTTTTGCACTCTACTGAGTTTCTCCTTTCAACAGAAAAGATATTTTACTTGAAGCATTGGTAGATGCTTGCGTCAGGAAAATTGCTCTGTAAATTTTTTAGTGTACTTCAGAACTCTACTGGAAACTTCAACCAAAAAAAAAAAAAACCAGTGCACGAGTTTGATGATTCCATAGATATCAATGAACACCCTTTTTCTGTGAACCAAAGATTTCAGCAAAATAGAGTCCTAAGACAGCCTTCCACTGGGGGATAGGGACCTGCTTACCTTCACAGGACAGACCAGAGCTCCCGAGCCAGACCACACAAACCCATGGCAATAGCTAAAGCATATTGGGTGTTCTGCATCCCCAAATTTGTTAAAAAATGAAGGCTAAGTGAGTGCCTGCTTCTCCTGCTTAAGCCCTTCCAGTTCTCCCATGAGTCCCTGCATATGTAGAAGTTAATCCTGCTTCCAAGAAGATGTGGAAAGCTGTTCACTCCTGCCTGAAGAAAGGCATGGATTACACGTGTAAAGCTGTTCTCTATGTGCAACATGTGTCAAAGGAAAACCTACTCAGAAGTGACAGTGATCAGAATGCAGCCTATTAACCCTCACACTAATGGTGATAGTAAGAAAGTCCCTCCCCCACATAAAATCCTTTTATTGTCTTTGTTCAAATCTATATGTAAAATCAGGAGCACAAACTCCACAGTGAAATCAATGAGAAGACCTGCTTAAAATTGACAATACAATGAAGAATTTTCCAAGTTGTTTACAGTATGACTTTTCCTAATTTTTATTTGCTTTCTTTTTGGATTTAGTCATACTCAATTTGACATGTTGACACCGGATGATAAATATCCCACGCATCTAAGGAGTTTCTCAAAAATGAGACTAATATGGATGAAATAATGCTAATATTGAACTATAAGCGGGAAAATATACTAAGGAACTAAAGCAGGGTGTGATATCACTCAAAATTGCAATTTTTCAAAATTCAAAATGGGTTCTTGGCCTAGGAAAAAGTTTCTTTCAGTTCACTCACACAGTAAATAAAATATTTAAGCCTAGAAAGCAAAAAACATTAAAAAGGAGGTTTCCTGCTCAGAATAAAAGCTGTTCAGAGAGTACAAAGAAAAGTCACATGTGAATCACAGTTCAGCACCGAACTGCAAGTGAAACATATTCAGAGTTGATGAAGTTTCTGAAAACAGGAGAGAAAAGGTAATTGTTTCTTTTTGGAAAAAAATATATAGAAAACAGAAGTTGCAGATAGATGTCTTTTCACAAGCTCATGCAGTAAAAAGAGGAGCAATGAAGCTAACACAAGCCACTGACTTAATTTATATTTGATAAGAGATTTTCTTAGGATATTAATCTGGGAGGGAGAATCTGCATCCTGCTATGCACCTTGAAAAAGCTCTATAAAAGTTTGAGCTCTCTGGAAAAGAAAGATGTTAGCTATATCCCTGTGCCTAGCATTTCTTCCAATGTAGGTCAAGACTACTGTTTCTTGGATCACTCTTCTGAAGTGCCATAAGTTTTCCAATGTACTATTGCAGAAGCCTTTGAAATCTCACTTTTTAGACTACTCTGGCATCATAAGCTTCCAGTCCCTGTCTTGTGTTCATTTTGCCTGCCACTGTCTTAAAAAATTTCTTGCCACCCTTTCCAAAACAGTATATACCAAGCAGTTTATGAAGGAAATCCTCAAGAGTTAACATGAGATAACAATATAATTTTTTTCCAATCAGTCTCAAAGAGTACACAGACAAAAATACCAAGGCCTCAGTTTCTCACAATCTAATGTGAATGTAACGGTATCCCTTTAGATGTGTACTGGATAAATAAATTATAATAGTAACATAGCTCAGATGTGATGGCGTAAGTATCACAGAACAGCCTCTGAGAAAGATTGATTAAAGAGACATTCAAATTAACTCTACTGTTGTAGTCAATTGAGTAGCAAGAGTTCCTTCCACTGGAACAGTGACCAGCCAGTCAATATTCCATCAATACCCTTTAAGCTTTGAGAGACTGGGTTTGACAGGCAGGAAAGATGTATCCAACCAGCCCTGCTCTGCCCCTCCTCTCTCCAAAGGAATACTTCATGTATTTTCTTGTAAATAATTATCTTGAAATAAATTCCACCTGGATCAAATCTAGAAGAGCACAAAACATAACAGAAGGCAAAAAAAACCTTCATGAAAAGAAAGAGTTTAGGCCTGGGGCATGACAGATGACACAAAGGGAATATGTACTAAAGGCTGTACAGTGGCAATTCAATGTACAGACACAAAGTGACATCTCCAAACAGCTCCCCACACTGAAGCGAGCCTGCCTTCACATTCCTAACCATAAACACCTGTGTTGCCTGCCCTAACACTGACTAAGGTGCAGAGGAATGATGGAAATTTTAGCTACAGTTTGCCCTAAGAGCACAGCTGAATCATGTATCAAAATAGCCCTTTTTTCCATACATATGCTTATTAATAAAATGAGAGGTTTGGGGACCTTTTTGCCTTTTTGTTTCTTTGCTTTTCAAGAGGGTAGAAGCTGCTCTTCTATTTCATCCCTGCTGCTGTAGCAACCCTGTGAGTTCTGCTTCAACCTTTTTTCTTCTGGCCAATACCAATTTAATTTGTAATGAAAACACTGCAACTCAGACTACACTACCTACTAGCATATCGATTATTTTCACCAAACAATTACAAGGAAATCAAAATCTCATCTCTTTCTCTGTTTTTTGAGCTAGTTTTTGATTGGGGTTTTTTTTTTTCCATGTTCACCTCTTATTTGTGTTTATAAATGAGTTGAAGTGCAGGCCAGGATATCCATAAAAGTTGTACAGCTTCACCAAAACTTTTTATATAGTAGTATCAGTATATTCTTATGCATGTATGTTGGCAAGATTCTACTGATGCACATACACTTAATACCTCATATATACAGGCTCCCATTTAGGGAAAGTGTATGAACCATACCAATATAAATCTCTTTATAAAACTAAGAGCAGTTACATAGTGAATGGTAACAGATGCTGAATGAAAGGTATGGACACCAGGAACTAGCTAACATGAAAAATACACACATGCTTACCAAGATGACCCCACCAAATAGCCAAAGAGATAAAAAGGAAGAGTGGCAATGGCTGGCAACAGACTGGAGGCACAAAGGAATTCACTTCATCTTTGCAGGTTCTCCACAGCTGTGGACTAATTAGGAAAAAGCTCTTCTGCTGAACAAACAATGCAAACCACTCAAGACTATGCAATTGAAGCCTGGTATTCACAGTTCAGTTCATTTAATGAAGGACTGAAAATATTAATGTTGCTGAATATCTGTGTGCAGGTACAGGAACAGGGTGGTCAGCATAGGTTTGTTTGAATTACCTTGTTTGAAAGTAGTTGTTTGAATTGTTAGCACACAAAATAACAGGTGGAACTGAGGCTACTCTAATGACCAGTAATGAATGTGCAGGAACAGTCTACAACATACCTAGTGGTCTGCACCCTTTAGGAAGAGCAGAGCAGTCTTGAGGATTTATCAGAGTTAGAGATCGGAAGAACACTATAATTCTAGATGGACTTTAGGAATAAAAAAACCCAATTTAAACCAAAAAGGTTATCTTGTTATGATGCTCTACTTGCTAGATTAATTCACTCTCAGTGATGATTTGCCCCTTCAAATACCTAATTACATATAATTAGTAAGGAGAGGGTGGGGTGAGTGTAATGCACAAGAAGTGTTGGGATTGATATAGTCTTTGTTTGTTTGTTTTAACGTTTAGACCATTCTACTTATTCGAAGGACTGCCAGTTTTTCTTGTAATAAAAATTAGTGGCAATTAAGAAAACTGTTAAATTGGTTCTAGATCTCATTTTGTTTGTGGAGCTTTTTTTATTTGCTTATTTGGGTTTTTTGTTTGTTTTTCTATTTTAGCTTGTTGGTTTGTTTTTCTATTTTAGCTTGTTTGTTTGTTGTTCTTGGAAACTTAGCCTCATAAACAAATAGCCTCACTCGCTCAAGAAAATTAGCTGTTGAGAAAGTTGTTCCTGTGTGGCAACGGTTTCCCAAATGTACCCCAAAATCTACATTCCATTGACAAATTTTCTTAGCTTGCAAGCGGTAGTGAGAATCTAGAAAATGAGACCAAATATTCTCACATCTTTACCAGCTTTGGCTGTCTATGCCTCTCATGTTCGTAACACTTTATCCTACATGTAGATTTAAGATTGTCTTAAGACTGTGAATCCCTCCTATGTCTGGAAGAGAATCTGTGGATGCCTCAGCCCTGCAAGTGCTTGAGGCCAAGTCAGAGGGAGCTCTGACCAATCTGGTCCAGCAAAAGTTGTCCCTGCCCATAGCAGTGTGATTGGAATTCAATGATCTTGGACGTCCCTTCCAACACAGGCCATTCTGATTCTGCACCCTTTGCTGCCAGCTGTGTCTGAAAAATTTGTATTTTAAACTCTAGGTCCTCAGAGCTTGGAGAGATGGAAATTTCCTCAAAAACTACAATGAGCAATGCTCACCCCAATATTTTTTCCCCTCATATGATTTATTACACTACTTCCTCTACAGCCATATTTTCCTCTGCTTGGAATTTGAACAACTGAGCTGGCACAGGGGGTTGTTACGAAAAAGCTGGTGGTGCACAGGAGCAAGAGGGTACCAGGTTCAGAAATCTGACAGTGAAATCCATCCCTGGATGATGCCAGACCTGTGTGTGCCACCACACACAGGGAGCCCACCCAGGGCTGAGGCCTGCTTGACTACCTGAAGGTAAATTTAAGTGAGACAAAATAAGACAATCACAAAATCAAGAATTACAGAACAAGTCGTGTAGGGAGGGTCCACAGTGGGTCATCTGGTCCAAGCTCCCTGCCCCAGCAGGGTCAGCCCAGAGCACAGGGCACAGGATTGTCTCCAGAGGGCCCCTGATTGTCTCCGGTCAGGGAGACTCCACATCCCTCTGGGCAGCCTGGAACAGGGCACGGTCACTGCACATCGGAAAACTTCTTCCTCGCCTTCAGGTGGAACTTTCTGTGCACCGGCTTCCCTCATTGACCCTTGTCCTATTTCTCGGCACCACAGAGAACAGCCTGATCTTCTTCGGACCCCTCCCTAGATATTTATCTACACACTCCCAGTCGTCTCTTCTCGAGGCTAAACAAGCCCAACTCCCTCAGCCTTTCCCGGTAAGAGCAATGCTCCAATCCCCCAAGGAGGATGGAGACCCAGGCAGAGACAGCTCCCATGGGCATCTCGAAGCAAAGGCCGGGGCAAGGCTGACCCCCCGGGCAGGCCGGGCGGGGCAGGCCGGGCAGGGCAGAGCAGAGCCAGGCGGGCGCTCCCGCCCCCGGCACTGCGGCGGGGCCCGGCCCGACAGCGGCTCCGGGCCGCCAGAGGGCGCTGCGCTTCGCGGGCCCGGGCGCGCCGCTCCCGGCGGCGGCGGCGGCGCAGTTCCCGTTCCTGTGGCTGTTCCCGTTCCCCTCGGGCAGGGCCGGGCGGCGGCCGCGTCTCGTCCTCGCTGCCCGCTCCTCCCCGTGCCTCGCAGTGGTGGCCGCCGGCGGCGGGGAGGGCGGGGAGGGAGCGCGGCGCTGCCGCATGCGGCGCTGATGGAGCCGGGCTCGGGGCTGCCGCAGCGCAGGGCGGGGGGCGGCGGGCTGGACCTCGGGGCGGGCTCGGCGGCGGGGTCCCCGGCGCTCTCGGGGGGGCAGTCCCGCCGCAGGAAGCAGCCGCCGCGCCCGGCCGACTTCAAGCTGCAGGTGATCATCATCGGGTCGCGGGGGGTGGGCAAGACCAGCCTGATGGAGCGGTTCACCGACGACACCTTCTGCGAGGCCTGCAAGTCCACCGTGGGTAAGAGAGCGCGGCCCGGCCCGGCCCGGCCCGGGGAGGCCGCGCTGCTCCCCCGGTGCCGCAGGGCCCGGCCCTGGGGGGCTTGGTGCGGCCGCTCTTCCCCGGGCCCTGTCCCGCCTTTCCCCCAGCGCGGGCCCGCTCCCCGCTCATTCCTGCCCTCCCAGACCTGGGCCCGCTCCCCAGGCATTCCCTCCCTCCCAGACCTGGCCCTGGTCCCCGTCCCCTCCCGCCCAGGGGCTCCCCGGGTGGGTTCCCGGGCCGTGGGAAGCTCAGTCGCTCGATCGGTGCCGGACTTTACAGCGCTTCTGGGAAAGACCTGGATGTCCTAGTTAGCTCTGCGAGTTCTGGGAAGCTGCTGGCTGTCCTGTGTCAGCCTTGCTAGCGGTAGGCAGTGTAAAGAAAAAATCAGGCCTGGTTGGTAAAGCGGGTTTTTGTGCTTAAATCTGAGATGTTGCGTGTAAGGAGGCAGAAGCATTTCGGGAGTTGAAAAGTTGCGGCGTGTATTCTGTGTACTCTTCCAATGTGTTCTTCAGCTGCTCTTCCAGGCCGCAGTCAGATTAACTCCAGATGGCTGCTATGGCTTCGTGAGGAACCTCCCTGTGATGTTAGACCCCAGGTTAATGTTTTGTTTCTTGAGAACACTGCGTATTTGGCTCTTTATACAACTAACTAGAGAGCGAGCTCCCAGTTCTGTAGTGTGCTGTCTTATTCATGGTTTAGTCATCTGTGTGAGTCTTGGAGGTAATTTAATGCCTGCTGTCTTTTAATGCACAAGTGTGTAAAGGGAGGAAAACAAGCTAGTTAGTCTGTGTTGTTATTAGAGCCCTGTCCTTGGAGTTGAACTCTTGAGTAATGCAGCAAGGTGGTTGTTAAAATCTGTGTCACTGGAAAATATGTATGCTTAGCTTAATTGTAGCTTGGAATGCAAGGGAATTTATAGGATCTGATGAAAAGTGATTGTATTGCCTTTCAGAAGCTGAGTTTTTACTATCCAAAATTATCTTCCTGTAACAAAATGATGCACAGTTACTCATACTTTTGTTTTAATGTGTGTTTTACCAGTTACTTAATTCTTTCCTAGGCTAAGAATCCAGATCTGGTAGTGCAGATTAGCAGTGTTGTGTTGATAAAGTTTTTGGTTGGAGGTCGGCAACTTACCCTTGTAGAAGTTAGAGGAACAGTGGGAGCATTTCAGAGGCCTTAATCCTCGAGGGATATGTTGTTATGAAGAGATGTTGATGGCTTGTCTAGATGAACAGATTAATTGAGTTTATGGTACAACTGAAATACAGTTAATCGAGGAAAGATTCTTTATAAATTCTCCAGGTCTAGACATGAGTTGTATTTCTCCTGCATCTTCTTTAGGTTGACCCACATAAAGGGTTCTGTCAGGTCTGGGCTGCTCCCTGTGACTGGGGTTAGTTTCCTGCTGTGAATCTTGGGAAGTGAAGGGAGGTGGTCCAGACTTCCAGGCTGGTGGCTTTTGAGCAAAACTATTTCCTAAATTACTGAGACAGTGATTTAAACAGAGAAGCTTCCTTATTTTAGGGAAGAAACAGGAAATAAGTAGTGATATGCTGCTAGACAGAAGGTTACGTAATGTTTGTTGTACAGAATGTGCCAACATAAAGCAGCATAGGGAAATCAACTTCTGCCAAAATACATGTAGAAGGACTTGATAGTAATGGCATTTTTTCAAGGTCCTCAGACTAAACTTGAGAGCTGTTCAGATTCCCCCAGATCTTTTGACTGCTAAGTGAAAGAACTTCTCACAGTCAGCTCGTACTCTGATTTTATTTGCATTATAAAGTAAGAAAAGTAACCTCTGCTATTTACATTTCGTATAGATTGAAAATCACCCACACCCTGAGTTCGGCCTCTAATACACAGTTGAAATCATAAAGCTTTTCCTTTGTGACCACTTAACTGCAGTGGTTTTCAAGAATTTGCAAGTGGAGAATGTGTTTTGAAACATCAGTGAAAATGCTGTGGTTGATCCAGTTACGTAAACTGAATATACCTTGAGATTAAATTTGAAAAGGCCATGTAACCAACCAAAAAAATGTCGTTGTGTGTACCTTATATTAGCAAGGCTGTATTTAAAATGGAATGCCAGAATACGTATTTACTTCCTTACCTTGATATTAATAGTGTCAACCTTAATTTCATGCTTTTAAACTAAAACCTGTGGATGTATAGGACAGAAAGAACAACATTTAGCACCTTAAGCTTTTGTATGAAAGCAGAGGGTACTCAGAGGACTTCCTCCGACAGTGGCAGAATTGCCATGTCCAAAGACCATTTCTGTCTCCTGTCCCTAAGTGCTGAAATAGTGGCATGTTATTGAAAAGTGGAGCATTTCTGCAGAAAAAGAAAGGTGTAGATTCAATTAAGAAAGATACAGTATTTAAATGCTAATTTAAGAAGACTACATTGACAGATTGGTAAAGAAAATTCTGTAATGAAAACACATCAACATATCTTCAGTCTCAGCTCAGAAGTTCTTTGAAAGTGTTCAAAAATAGCTTGGCAGATTTCAGCACATTATTCATAACAGCACACAATGTGCTGTTGATCTAAAATTCTTTTGATGTATTTATTTTGGGCATTAAATTAGTTGCATGGAATATTATGTCTCCTTAAATCTGCTATTTACATAGCACTGAGAATACCCAATATGCTCAAATATTTACTGATTTTTGAAAAATGTAAAATTACTCTCTCCATGCCAGTGTTAAATCCACTGTCTTTTTATAATGGAATAATAATTTGTTCAGGGATAATATTTGGGTCATATTAGCTTTGTCAACAAACATATATCTACACTTTTTTTTTTTTTTTTTAAAGTAAAATTTGATCTCTGTTTATTATTTGTTGCCTGCATTATTCACACAGGAGCAGAATCCAAAGCTATCACTTGAAGGTTTTCCAGACTTGGCAATTAAAAAAAGTATGCACCAAATATGGTGTGGAGAAGAATGATCTTTCCAAGGGTAGTGGATAAATACATTGCCACATTTGTAAGAAGATTCAAGCATGGTGGTGAAGAAACAGTGTTTGCCTCTGCTTCTTCCACCCCCTTATGCCACCTCAACTAGTTCTTATCCCAAAAGAAGTACATCCTAATTCAGATCTCCATAGTCATGATGTTAAATTTATATGTTAATTTTTTTAAATGGTGCTATCTCTACCTCTTTTTGATCAGAGTCCCTTTATTAAGAATTCAATGGCCTCTGTTGTCTTCACAGTGTCTGTCCAGCTACTGCTCAGTCTCATGGTCCTACATCCTACCTAATCCACCAATTCTTAGTTCATTCCCACTCTCCCTGCTGTTTTTCTTCCAAGACAGATCTACAGAATTCCTGCACTCAGCAGTATTTCCTGTCAATCTAATTTTTCCACGGACATTACACTTCTCTCTGGATTTTATTATCTGAACCTGAGGTTCCTGCTCTCCCAAACATGAGGCCCTGCACTGACTCACCTCGTAGGATACTGATTGTCCTCGTCCCTCAAATCAACTTGGGCTCCTCAGCTTTTCTTTTACATGCTGACTCAGTATCTAAAGTCTCTTGAGACCTTGTCTTAACTTTCAGCCCTTTTCCACCAGGTCTAAAATCATCCCAGGAAAGAAGCCTTGCCCATGATAATGCCAGTGCAGTTTATGTGCCTGGTGCATTGCTGGCTGTTTTAGCTGCTGTTCATAGGAAACCGAAGTATCACTTGTAGTAAACACTAAAACTTCCTTCTGTCCTCATTTACGAGCAAAATAATAGTGAGGTTTGTAATGGGAAGGTTTGTTGTGGATCAAGATGGAAATTTAGTGACCTGTGATCTGTTCTGGGCTAATAGTAGCCTGAGGGATTCAGATCAGTAGCATGTAAATGCAAGACTCCTTTGGCTTCACAGAAATCCTCTTTGACCTTGTTTCTCCTTCATGTGAAATGGTATGGAAGTCAGAAACTCCTGAGATTTACAGAGGTCCGTAGCTTTTCCTTCCAAGTGAAATTGTTTCTATTATTTATATTTTTTTAATACTGTGCAAAATTCCGAGTGTCCATCAAATAAACAATAGCAATAGTAAAAACTTCAGCTTGGTCTTCTATCAGAGTGCTCTTAAGTAAGGCAACTTCTGTCTTTAATTTATAGACATTTCTATATGGTATACAAATATATACATATGCACCTTTTTGTATGTATGTATACATATGTTTGGGGTTTCAAACCTGTCTTCATTCTCTTTATCCTTAAAAATGTGGACTAACAACATAAATGTTCAGTTTCACTCCCATGAGCTTGTCATAGAACATAATTGTTTTCACTTAAAAGTATCAGATTATTCACTTTGAAAGTGAAAATATCATTTTTCAGAACAAAAAAAATTATGTTTTTTTTCAGTAAATCAAATCTATGGCTTAAAAATAAATTTAGTAATTTGATGTAGTCTGAGATGAAGAACAATCTATAAGAAATTTTCAGAAAATCATCCTGAGTCAACTAAAAAAACATTCCTTTCTTTGATACATTTCTGTGTACCTGTGGGCTTTCTGACAAATATAATTCATTCTAATTTTTCTTTAAAGATTTCCACCCCTGCCCTAAAATGGCACTGAAAACTTACTTGGTGTGGGGAGAGGGGAGAAAGAGTAGAAATAGATGTTTCTTAGTTTACCGCATCATGACAAAGTAACAGTAAGATCTTCCTTTGTCTAGAAACAGCTCTTGACTCAACTGGAGAAATTCCTGCAGTTATATAAAAAAAGGAAGGAAGTTTTGATGAGGGATAAGTAATTCTGTGAGAATTGACTGTTCTTATTTTTGCATATCCAGGGTGTTAATATGCCTGGTTTTGTGTGTTGGCTTTTTGACTAGTGCAGAACAGTGTAAATAAACCATACCAATACCAATGATGTGCTGCAGTTTCTTGCCAAACTATAAACAGAGAGGAGCAGGAGGCTGGAAACTTGCAGAGAAAAACAGTTTTGTCTTACACAAAACCTTAAGACAATTAGGGAGCATGTATGAACCTCCTTGTTTGTCTTCGGAGGTGCAAATTATGACAGAAGCCAGTGTCCCCTGGAAGCTGCCTTTTACCTTTAGGAGCAGTGTAGTCACTTGTAACAGACAACATGGAGATTCCAGCAAGGGAAAACATCTGGCCAGTCATTGTTTGCCCCAGATGTGTCAACTAAGTGTATTTTACAGCATTTGGTATAGTCAGCAATGTTTGCTATGCATAACCATTTGAGTCCTCGTAAGTGAACAAAACAGTGATTTAAAACAGGAAAAGGTAGGTAGATAATATAAATTATTAGGGTTTAGGAATAGGGTTTTGTGGAGGTATGGGGTTTTTAATTAACAAGAGGTTACAAGGAAGAGTAAATTTGAAGTTGAGCTTTGTTTTTTTTCATTTGTAGACTAGATGTTAACTTCAGCTGGTAGAAATATTTAGGCACTGGGTTATATCAACACTACAGGACTGTCAGAGTCCCTGGTCAGGACATATATGAGAATACGCAAATAAAACAAGAGGCAGAGTGAAGAGGCCACTTGAATGGTGTCAGATGGGGAGTTGGGTTTGCAAGGAGAGTGGAATGCAGCTGTCAGACTCAGTCTATGCTGTGAACAGCTGAGTGTGTCATTAGCAAAGAAAAAAAAGAAAATAGGACCATATGATTCTCAGGGACTTCTGGAAGTTGGTTAGCAACACTTTTACAACTTATTTCTGGTGATATCTCAAAGAGAGGGAAACTTGATACCCAAAACAAAAGCCTTATAGGCTCCGCCTTCCAAAAATCGGTATATTGTTGCTCATTAAATAACCTTTCTTTTTCCATTCAGTTTTCCCTTCAGGTCAGGTAGTTGTTGACCAGTAGCTCAGTGTGTTTTTCTGTTTTGTAATCAGAAATTTGAAAAGAAGTCTTGTTCATGAAGCCACAGAGAGATTTACTGCTTTCAATTTCCTCTTCCACCTCATTCTGTTTGCCAGCATTTTGGTGCATGCTTTGAACTTTTTAGTATCTTAAATAGTGTCAAAAGCCTAAGTTTTCGGAAAGGCCTTATGATTTTATTGTCCACAAGAATGTAAAGAAATTATAATTTACTGCTTTTCTCACTAAATTGAGAAATACCAAGCATCTGAAATGTTTAGAAGCTGTATATTGGACATTTGAGAAAAAAAATCATATGACTACACCTTCAACATTTACTTACTGCATGTATATTACCCAGAAGAAAACGAAAGTTGGTATCTGTTTCATTCTAGTCTGTAGCCCAGTTGCCAGTTGAGCTATGGGTACACTTTTATTTTAGGCACGCAGTCTCAAATGTCTGCATGGTAATCGTACTAGAATTACACGCTTGGAGTTCTATGGGCAACGTACTTTACCTGCCTCTGAAATAATCCCCAAACATACTTATATCTGACTTAGCACTAAATGATTCCAAATATCTTCTTTGATATTTTTAAATTTGTAATGTGCAAAGTTGGAAAGAGGCATTTCCACTTTGGTGTGGTTTAAAAACTAACTGCTTGCCCTGGAATTTGATTAAAGTAAGACAGAAGAGTTTGGGATATTTTTTTCCTGGTAACAGGTTCTGTAACTTTTTCCTGTCCTCCTTGTGTACCATTTGTTTTTGGTTGCTTGCCCCGCCTCAAGCAAGAGTATAGAAATCAGAAGGCATGTTCTTGAGCATCTTCTCATTTGGCAGTTTTGAGATAGGTGTAAGTATTGTTTGAGTTACAAACCAGGACTAATGAAAATGGTTGTTACCTCAAAACTCATGTGACCTCAGTTATCAAATGTAGCATAAGTAAGACAATTTTTTTGCATAATGCTGTCAGATGTCTAAATTCAATAACCTGTCATAGCCTTCAAATTAATATGTCTGTTTTAAGGGTTAATTGGTATATTACCTATGAATTTTTAAACTGATTGTTTTTCTTTAAGCATGGTCTGATTATCTTACACTGATTGAATTACTTTGATGCAAATCACTAACAGGCCTCTGAAAATTGAATCCATTAGAATTGATTTTAGTTAGAGGGGTTTTTTTGTGCTCTGTTTGCATCTGTTTTCCCAGCTCTTCCATTAACTTTGTTACCAGGAAATCTTGTCCACTGAAAGGTCACTCTGTGTGCATTAAGCAAAACTGTTTCTACTTTCTTTTTCTGTCTCTTATAAAAGGAAATTAAAGATTGCAAATTTAAACATAAAATGCATAGTAAGAAGTTTCTTTGCTATTTTATTTCTAAACAGATACTTCTAGCTTTAAAGAGAAAGGCTGCACCCAGTTGTGTGTATGTCAGTTTGCTCTTTAGTAGATAACCTCTAGTTCGTTTGGGGTGAGAAACTAATGTTCTGTAGTCAGTCCTGAACTAGGCTTCATTTTTGTCAGATTTCAGTCTCAGGTTCAAAACTGTCTCAAGTTTGATCCATTGACAAGAGATGTCATCCTCAGTGACTTGCCCTTATCTAGAACTTCATTAGTGTGCTTCTATTTTGAGTCTCTGTTCTCTTTCTCTAGAGTCTGTTCAGTTTTGAAAAGAGTTCAGACAGGTTGTTTGGCTGTGTGTTTAATATGCTTTTAAACCCTTCTATCCTGGTAGCCCTTTGTTTTTCTGGAGGAGGCATAGCTTCAGTTGAGTCCATGTTGTAATAGATGTTCTTTGCATGAAGTGTATTTTTTTATCTAAAGTTCATGCACTACTAACAGCAACAGTGAACATTAAATAAAATGTTCCCAATCCTTATGTTAAACACACCAGGTTAGTGTTGCTGTCCTTAATGCCTTATTTGACATATGTCTTGCCTGTGGGGAGAGGAGATACTCCTTTGCAGATTTAAGTTGTAGGGCAAACTCAATCAGTATACTTTCAAATGCTTAAATAAATGCAAAATCAGGAACACAAACCAGAGGCCAAGGTCTGCATTTTTGTGCCTTTTACATTAGCTCTTGGAGGATGTTTTTTGGACTCCTGAAAAAGGCCTTTCCAGCAAAAAGTGAGGGTCAAAATGTGACATCCAAAACACATACAATTTTAATCTATAAAATCCACAAAAAGATGGTGATTTGGATTTACTTGTTGTCTGAGTGTAATAATTTTGGAAAATTATTGATTGCCTGTTGTCTCTGCGAGCCTGATACATAAAGACAAGGCTTTTTAATGGGAGGGGAGATTGTAATAAGCCTTTTGGTTCCCCCTACATCACTGTGACCTGGCACATGGCACACTTCAGTATGGTCATAAGCACACGCACTTGTCGGATTTCTTGGCAGGTGTATATTTTGTTATTTACTGACAATAAATCAGCCAGAGGCCTTTAAATGCAAGGTAGATAGCATGCAAACTACTGATAGTTTGCTGGTATTGTAGCAGCTAAAAAGAGCTTTTTTAAATCCTTTCTTTTTATAAGATAAGTTATTCAGATTTAATGCAGTTGTCAACAGTAATTGTTGATTCTTCTTTTTTATTGAACTATATATAAAACCATGCCAGAGTAATTGTATGGATAGCAAAACTTTTCATTTAGCTATTTCCATTAACATATGTCAAGCTTAATAATTTCTTTCATTGACCTTTTTCTTAACTCAATGCAATATTTGAAATTGAAGTGGAAAACAAATTATTGTGTTGTTGTTTTAATTGAATTACTACTTTGTATGTAAACTCAAAGCACTTGCTTTGGCAGCCTATGGTGAACACGCTAATGAAACCTGACAGGCTTAGGAATCTGTTTCTTTGTGTGCAAAAGGAAAGCTGCCAGATTTTTTCCTTCAATATTGGCAGACATGAAGCTTTTGGTGTTGTGTTGATGCTTGCAGAGCATTACTAATTATAAAAAGTAGTTGAGCAACCTTTGCAGAGTTCTGGCACTCTGTCTGACTTAAGTGTTAAATGATTCATATGATTCTGTAGAAGATTCTGTCTGCTTTTCCCAAACTGTTACTTGTTTGTTTTATTCCTTGCAAAATTTCACAGTTGGGAACTATTTCACAGTGTGACTTTAAGATGATTAATAGAAAGACCTGCTGTAAGAATGCTGTTGACATATTATTTATTTTGAAACTATCCCTTTAATATATAGGGTTTTTTCTACTTCGTTTTATTCATATATTGTGCCTTCTAGTCCCAGGAAGTCCCATATTGAAAACATGGTTTATTACAACAGTTGAATTTTCTCTCCATAGTTAATTATTTTAATTTTTTAAAATATAACAAAAACTTTTTGGTTTTCTGTTTGTATAAGATAGCAGTGGTTTGTATAAACCACATTCATAAAAAGAAAAATATTTTTGTTTTGTAGTTATTGAAACTTACATGAAATCCCTGTGGTGGTTTTAACACTCAGCTTGGGATCAGAGATGATCTAGACATTTTTTCACATCAAATGAATGGCAAGTCATATAGTATGTTGTGTATGACAGAATGGCAGGATTAGGAATTGGGATTGAGATGTCTGGGCAGTTATAGTCAAACTTCCTTGAGGACAGGAGAGGTTTGAGTTAAGCAATTACAGTTAATTAAGTTCTATTTATTTATCTATGTCTTTTGTAGACAAAGTTGTGACTATTAAGGCAATTGCATTTTATAGTTTAAATGCATTTATGTAGAGAAAAGGCTTATAGAAATGGATGTGTGTTTCTTTAAAAAATATCATTATTAGAATGGAATTACAAAAAATTCTCATGTCACACACTTTGGATACTAGAACATAGCTGGATCATTTCTCTTCTGCTTTTGCACTAAGTCACTTTTCAGAAGTGTACAGAAAGATTTCTTGAAGTTAGGATTAGTAAATTCTTTGAAATTTTAATAATTTGAATATTTTTATTGATTTACATATGCCTACTTGAAAATTGCCATTAAAGTTTTAAACTGTTTAGTACAAATTAGTTTAACACATTAACTCCTGGGATTTGAAAGAGATGCATGTTTGTAAATGAAGTACAGGCATCAAATGTCCTGAATATCTCTCCAAGAATTGGTGGTTAAGTGTGCTAGACACTATTGAGGACATGGAGAACGAGGAGAAATGTCATGGTGTGATGACCATTACTTTTATCAATATGCAATGTGCAACTGCAAGCTGTTAGAGGGGATATTTGTTTAGGAAAATGAAGGTCAGTTATCCTTCCATTTATTTAATCTGGCTGAACAATATCCACCTGCTCTGCAAACTAAAAATGTGGGCATAATGGCCAAGTTCAGTCCCTTCTGTCAAAGTTTAAATTCATGTCTCAGTTGTTAATATCAGCAGGGACACTCAGCTTTTACCAAGAGTAGTCTTCGGGAAAATGTACTGGTTTTGTTAGAGAAAATAAAAACCATTTTTTCTCTTCAGTTTCATCCTTGTTCTTAGTTTACAATTGCATGTGAAGTAGCAAAAGTGTTTCCAGCACATTATGCTTCTACACTTCTGTGTGAGTTTTAAGTGTATGGGTCTGAACCATGTTCTCATGTCTTTTTATTTCTCCCTTTTTGATTTAGCTCTGTTAGGAGAGATGATGTGTAGAAGGAAGAACTGAAGCAAAAATCTTCATACAAATGTATCCTAAAATGAACAGGTTCACAACCTGCAAATCTGTGATATTCTAGGACATTTATTCCCTGATACATTTTTGTAGTTAAGGTGGTAATCTTTTGTGTCTAGGTATTGTTTGACCACAGTATGTCTTATGTGTTGCTAGCCAGCATTTTTTTTTTATAGGAGTTATATCTTTCTTTATAACACAATCTTCATGGTTCTATCTTTGATATTTAGCATGCATTCAAAATGTGACTGGAGTTTTGAGACGATGAATAAAAGTATTTTATACAGGTATAAAATAATTTTTAAAAGTCAAATACCCTCTTTGAATATAAGAAGTTTGCTAATAAATATTTGCAGGACTTAACAATGACAGTCTTGACAAACTTCTTTGTAAACCAACTTTAATTCCAGCGCTTTACTACAGCACTTTACAGATGCTAAGCATCCGTCCTGGAAGCCAGACCTGTATTGTTCCTGCTTCAGAAACAGCAGAACTGATGTGGAGGGATTGGTTCTGCTCCATGCCTCCAGGGCATCTGTGCCAGCTGGAAGTAGAACAGGCTTGTCCTTGACAGTCGAGGTGAATAGGAGAGAAACAGTCATACTGTGCCTGTTGTTTTACTTACTGTTGTGTCGGGTTTACCTGCTGCTGGAAATTTTGCACAAAGTGGAAGGTTTATGATGTGATGCTGCCGAATTGGATGGCTCACAGGCTGTATAGTGGTTATCAAATCCCCATGCTGTTCCTCAGTTGACCGTAGTGGTGCAAACCCTTCTGCTTGTTCACACTGTTACAAGTTGATCTTAAAAAAAAAAAAAAAAAAGTATCAAAAATATTAATTACACCCTCATTACTTTTGCTTCTTATTCCTCCTTTTTTGTTTACTGTATTTTATTTATAGGTGTTGATTTTAAAATCAAAACAGTAGAGCTAAGAGGAAAGAAAATTAGATTACAAATCTGGTAAGTAAAACAAATGTGCAACCAGCAGTATGTTTTAATTTTTATGTTCTAGCATGAATTAATATGCTTGTCTAATACTACTATTAACTGTTATAAGCTGGTTTAGCTCTTACCCTATTACTTCTCTCCTCCATTCCCACAAGACTTAAACAAAGCCAAAGAGCTCTTAGATTTTTGTGAGAGTAAAGGAGAAAAAAGGAGAGATAAAGTTAGAAGTAGGGCATGAATGTAATTACTGAAATATTAATGCATCACAGAGGCCTTGAGCCCCTTTTCCTGGAAGAATGACATCACCTACACAAGAAATAGGAGTTCTACAAACAACAAAAGTTGACTGTGTTAAATAGACAGTAGAGGAAGTACATTTTGTTTCTTTATTTTTCTGGACTGATTAAAACTGACCTTCATTGTAACAGCAATTATAAAGCAACTGTGAATTATTTTCTAAATTGTTTTCCTAAAACTTGGTATAGGTGGTGCTATTTCTTTGACACTGTTTTTAAATAACTTCAAAGTGAAGGGCATTCAAGACTTAAGTAAATCATATCCACTCTAAACAGCATGGAAAAATAAAGCAACATGCAAATAAGACTGTACCTTTACTGGTACTGATGTCCTGCTACAGAAAGCTTAATGTCTGAACTAAACTTTTCCTTTCTGCAGTAGGCTACATGATTTCTGGTAATGGTTCTCCATGTTAGTGATTAGTACAATTTTTATTGCTTAGAAATTATTGAGCTAAACACTCCCTTCTTTTGCAAAGTAGTACAGTACATAAACATAATTATCAGAGAATAAACCAGCTATGTTCTGTACATTAATCTTACATACTACTATGTAGAAGCTTAGCTTTTGTTTATTAACAGTGTGTGATGCATAATTGGCATTGTAGTTAAACTGTTTAAGCTGCTAACAATCCATAGAGGGGGGAAGCTCTAAATATCCTTTTTATTACACTTTTGGGGTATTCTGGTAATTTTTCATTCTTACCTACATGTATGCAGTGAATTCAGTTTACTAACTCCTCTTGGCAGGTCACCATCAATTCTGTCTGTCACACCATGTGTCTGTCTTGCTTCCCTCTGAGTTAACTGCTGCTTCATCTTTGGTCTCATCCGTCACCTAACACTTGAATGTTAGTGGCATGTCTTCATTCATCTGTCCCTGTTTGGAAACCTGTGACCACAAGACTGGCAGTTGAGCCAGCAATTGTTAGCCAGGGTCTGCTGGAGCTGACAGAGGTAACAAAAAATTCTGATGTGGAGATGCTAATGTATGCTTAATGTGAAATGTGCTAAACTTACAACAGAAAATTCTCATGTTGGATGAAATAGGAGTGAAGTTTTTTGGAAAAGAAATGTTTAAACCATTATTTTCCACATATTGAGAATATGCTGGTAGGATATAGGAAACTAAAAATTGAATTTAAAAGTTGATAGATTACTAAGATGTGATAATTACTTCTGTGGGAAGCCTTATTAAAATGGCAAGGAAAAACACAATGTAAAGAGATAATATTTAAAAATATGGTAAAATTCATGAACACGACATCCTGCTCCTTAGTGTCACTTTCTCTCCGACAGTGGCTGTTAAAGTGTTGTTCCTGAAATTAATCTTTAAAACTGCCTTGGCATACTTCCAGTATTTTTAGAAAAACAATTAGATAAGCAAGACTTCTGCTAATTAATTCTGAATTCTGTTCTGCGTGTTGTTGGGCATACCTGTAAACTTTTATTATCACAGAATTATTTAGGTTTAAAAAGACCCTTAAGATCAATGAGTTCAACCATTAACCCAGTGCTGCTAAGTCCACCACTAAACCCTGGCCCCAAGGGTCATGTCTTTACAGGGTCATGTCTGCATCACTGTTAAGGTGACTCAGCCATTGCCCTGGGCAGCCTGTTCCAGTTCTTGACAGTCCTTTTGGTGAAGAGATTTTTTTCCATAATAGCCCATCTAAATCTCCCCAAGTGGAACTCGAGCCTGTTTTCTCTTGTCCTGTCCTCTGTTTACTTGGGGGAAGAGACCAACCCCTACCTGGCTACAGCCACCTTTCAAGGAGTTGTAGAGAGTGATAAGGTCTCCCCTGAGCCTCCTCTTCTCCAGGCTAAAAAATCCCGGCTCCCTCAGCTCCTTATTGTACCTCCAGTTGTTGGGTTGAAGAGGAAAGCAATTTACCAAGTCAAACACTTGGAAGTTTAGAAATGCAAACTTCAATTGCATGGCTGATCATAAGTCAGTCTCCTTTCATACCTACACAGTGACAGAATTTAGGTTGCCTCATACTTCTTGGTAGTGTTATATAAATTGATTGCTGTAACTTTACTACAATAAGACCAGTTTCATTCAGTGAACAGGTAGTTTCTGAAGTTTACATCTACCTGTTGTCTTAAAAGGCCTAAAGTTACATTTCAATACGTGAAATTTTGCTTATTTTTTTTTAGTTATCTGATGATTCTACTTCTAGAGTCAAACAAGAATAGTTTTTAAAATGTTTACTTTGGTATTTTTATGGTCACTTGACCTGTCTCTCCCCTCACTACTGTCAGCAGAGTGTTTTCCACAAAGCTCTACAACTTGAGTTTATCAAAAGATACATTAAACCAGTACAGTGTTGAATATTTCAGGCGATTAGGTGTGCAAGATGTCCTTTTGAAAGCAGCTTTCACACCTGCTGCTGTTAGGAGAGTCGAATACAGAAGGACTTGTCTCCTGTGTTCCTTTCCTAATGGGGAGCTCTGCCCTGAGGATCACAGAGGCATCTGCTCTTGCCTTTAGCTTCCTGTCTGGTCCCTGCTTCCCTTATTTCCCCAACTTCGTCAGGAAACAACCTTCTGCTCCTTAAATTATGCAATGATAGAGCTTTACTGGAGGACACAGGGTAGTATCCACCTTCTCTGTGCCACCTGGAACAGTTAGTAGTGCCCCTTTGGTTGCCAGAAGTGGTAGGGTACAGTAAATCAGCTTCTGCCTCTCAGTCCTAGGCTGACACAAGCTCCTGTGTCCTGTGAGAAGTAATATCTACGTGCAGCTCAAGTCATGAGGTAGAGTAACCAGAACTACTGGATAGTGTAAGTGTCCAGGTAAATCCAAGCATCTGTGAATCAGCATTTCTTCAAAGCTGGATCAAATCATAGGAAGCCCTCACTGGTGCTTTGAAACAGGACAGGAAGGTGTCTGACTGTGCCCTCTCACCTGAGTAATCTGGGCAGTCACTGACAGAAGCAGCTGACACAGTCACTTCCAGCTTCCCTGGTTGTGGGAAGCAGTGCTGCCCTGCCACTCTCATCCCTCAACAGGCTTAATGTTCAAGGTAGCCAGCAACCTGGGAACAAAACAAGCTTGATTTGCTTCTGAAGATGTTGTAAGCCAGTGCATTGTTATAAAAAATTCACATTCTGCCTACTCTGTTTTCTAAGAGACAGTTGTCTTGGAAAGTCCCTGTTCTAGAATATATAATTTCTTTGGTTCAGTACCTCTGAAATAAATTATTTATATAGTAGAAGGTCTTAAATATATTTGTGCTTTATGGAAGGGAAAAAATCCGTTTGACAGGTAGAATTAACCTTTAAAATTACTTAAAGGCATTTTAAAAAATATTACCTGTAGATTCCACAGAAGCATAGAGCATGTGAAAGTGTTTAATTAGTGTTAAGTTTTTTATGTAAGTTTCAAAATATTTTTGCTTCTGTTGCCACTTTACACCACCACTCATAAAACATTAATTTAACTAGAGAGCCAGAGACAATTTTGAGTCTGTCCATGTTTGTTTTAACTGGTTTAAATAGACAGAGAGAACATTTATGTTAAAGAGAAGTTATCCAAAGATATTTTAATTAACTGTATTTGTATTGTGTTTTATGCAGTCTGCCGTACAACATGACAAGTCAACACTTGAAAATGGGCTTTGTGTGATTTTGTTATTTGCTTTTGTTTGTTCTAATGTATGTCTGTATTTTTGGAGTGACGTCTAGTTTCTGTTTGGGAAGCAAAAGACAGTCAAGCAGTTGGATTCTCTTAATTGCAGATTATAGCTGGCTGAGGAGTCATACACTGTATGTTTCTGATTACAAATTAGAAAGACCAATCCTTTTCATTTAGAAAACTTTCTTGGAAAAACATCAACAGCAGAAAACCGCTTTTAGCATTAAAAAAAATCTAAAAATCTGATGGGGTTTTTTTTCAGTTATGATAAGTCATTGTTTACATTGTAGTAACTTCTTATTTGAACTTCTGGAGTTTAATTTAATTGGAATTAAATTGAACTGACTTCTGCTATTGTGTTGATTCTGACCAGAGCAAATAAAGAACTAGTAGCACTTGGTATCATTTATGAAAGTCATGACGTTATGTGCTGTTAGCCCAGTTAAACAGTGATCATCTCTTCTTCCAGCTTTCCACTAGTGCTTCAATAGCCATCCTTACTAAAATACCCCAGCTGCAAGAGTGTAATGCATCCATGAAAATAGTATAGCAAGAGTAATTGCTCCAGCCATGCACATTAGAAGAAAGCATTTGAAGCATGTGCTTTTAATGTTAGCTCTGCATTCGAGGTTGTCCTTTTTCCTCAACACTGGAAGAATTTGCTGCACTTTTTAATGAAAAATATGATGGCACCTAGTAGAAGACAAGATTTTCCATGCTAAATATCAACTTGATACTCAAACTGCAGTTTACTTAGGTAGCCTGAGGTTGCATTTTAAACTTACTTATTGCAGAAATAGTTTTCCAACTTTCACCCTACAGTTTGAAGACTAATACAATGTAAGGGTAGTGTTAGAGACTGCAAATTCAGCTTATTTTCTTCCACTTCTCAAAGAAAATAAGGGTTAGAATATCATGCTCACCATCAGAAACCTGCTGACTGGTTTCATTCCCACCTGCTGGAGGAGGAGATGTGAAGTATGGGGGAGTCAGTGACTTCAAGCAAGCTGAAGAAAGTCAGCCATAATCCACTGTAATTGGCATGACTCAGGTGCCAGTCAGTGGTCATCTGGCCATTTATTATAGGTGGATGGCAGCCAGGTTGTCCGTGGGTGTTCTGAACTGGCCACAGCATGTGATGTGTCCCAAACAGCCAGCAAGCCAGACTGCAGGTTGTGTGACATTTGGGTGAAGGATCTGCACAAACTGGAGCACAGGGTGCTGCAACCTAGGAATGCTATAAACTTTTAAAGAGCCTGAGAGTGTTGTGGAGAGAGGAGAAGGTGATAATCCAGGTGGACTTGGAGATAGAGCACTCAGCAGAGCTGGGGAAATGTGGGATTGGAGATAGCTGGAGTGGGAGAGTTGTGTAATGTTGCATAGTTCTCTTCATGGCCTACTTGTCCAGTGCACTGATGACTGCCTTCAGAGAGGGTAGTTGAACATTAGTGTTTGTTTCTCCTCTGTTTTTATAATTTATGTACTCACTGATCTGGTACTCTGTGATGGAGTTGCTAAAAGTCTTTAGCACTCACCTGAAGGCACAAATAGGTGACTCTGAAACACCTTCTTCTGTATTCCACTAGGGGCACAGAAAAGTGGGAAAAGACTGGCCAGCAAAACAAACTGACAGACAAACAAAACCAAAAAGCAACTTTTCCCATTACTCTGAAAAAAGATAGAGTTGATGTATTCTCTCACATCAGATCTGCCCTTCCACCTGCCATATAGTTATTTGTGCACAGCATGATGGAACTAAAGGTCTCCCATCCCTAATACACTTCATCCATAGGCTGGATTAACAACAGATGACAGGGGCTGCTCTGCCAGGTCATAATTCTGAGAGTTCTGTTCATAAGCACTAGAGCATTGTTATCCATATGTGGAAAATCAACGGTTCATACTAAAATTATTAAACTTTTAACAGACTGAACATCCAAAGGACCTTCCAAAAAATGAATCCTGATTGTAACCAAGAAGTAATGGAAAAGAATGTGGAGTTACTTGCTCTGAGTAATACTATATATATACAATTTCAGCTGCCAGAACTTGTACTGCTTTACAAAAAATGCCTCATTAGTAATACGAAAACAACCAATTAACCATCTAAAACTGGTCTGCAATACTACTGGTGCTTGACTTTATGGAAACAAGCTATCTATTTTCATTTTTTTTAGGGTCACAGAGCTTTATATGAATGTAATTCTGAAGTTCTAAGAGTGGGATTTGAATAAAAATAAAAATGGATGCAATAGGAATTTGTTCTGTTCTGCCCCTTGTTGCAGTGTCATTGGCTTGCAGTGAAGTAAAGTATAGACTATTATTTCCTCACAGGCTATGAAGCAGAGGTTCCAAATCTTTTTCTAGTGGACACTGCTTTACTTTGTAAAATCACTAGCAAATGTTTGTTGCTATCAAGTACACTTGTGGCAATTTCAGGGGCAAGTTAAAAATTTCACTTTGAAACTTGCTTGAAATTCCTAAAGATCTTATGCAGAGTAGGATAAGTTCATGGTAGTCTATTCTACTGCTTGTTGTGCATAGAACCTGATTAAATCTTCAGGACAATCAATGTGGCATTTTGTGAACATGACCTTTTTATTTTGGTAACAAGTGTTTCAGGTCTCCATTGTTAATCTCATTCCCAAATTCATTCTCCTCCTCCTTTTGTCTAAAATGTGACTGTTGAAGAGAATTAATTTTGAAGTTTTGAGTCCCAACACACACACACACAATTTTCCTCCCTCCACTCTTAATTTTGATCCATCTTTGGACTTGTTCTAACAGTGAAATTTCAAAATCATCCATTGACTTTGGGGGCTGAACTGAAGCAGCAAATGCTTGATCACTTTGGAGCACTGTATAACTTACTTTCCAATTGAGATGCCAGTCACATTTTAAGACTTAGAATATGCACCAGCTATATTTTTAGTATAACTGCCAAAAATCTTCCCTAAGCAGGCTTTATGATGTGATTAAAGGCAGTTCAAAAGTTCTCATGGTTCAGTAAAAAATAACTCTTCTGTCTCATCTACTTTGGAACAGAAGCCATAGCTAGTATGAGTGACTTAGTGGCATTGCTGGAAATTAGTCTCCAGTGTGAATGCACCCTGTCTGAAATACCAGCAGTGCTGACAGTGAGCACAGAAATGTTACTTGCACACCTCAGATAAATAGGTATATAAATAATAGATAAATAGTGTGAAAGCCGTGTATCTAGTGCAAAAGTTGTACTGCTTAATGATTGCTCACTCCTCATTCACTTCTGTGCCGGTAGGTTTTGCAGTAGTTTTAGAACCGTGGCTGAATTGCTGTGGTTGAACCAAAAAGAGTCTGAAAGCTCAAATAATAATGATCAGTGCACTGCTCATTTTATAGTTGAGTGTGTGGATGTGTTTAATAAGCATGTATCAATTTTTTTTTTTTTTTTTTTTTTTTTTTTTTCATTTTTTCAGGGCTGTTAAAAAACCTAACCAAAAGTTCACAAAACAAACAACAAACCCCAGTAATGCAAAACCAGCTTTATCTCCTGGTACATTTTCATTAGATAACTTCACACTCAGACACACGTAGAAATGTTTGGTGGCCTTTCTTGCTGAAGTTAGTATGGGATAAATAGTTTTAATATGAAAACTTTTTATGATTGGAAGTACTGCTCCATTTTTTTTTTCCTTGAAATTCACACATATGGAAGGAAATGTACTGTCTTAAATGAATGTGAGAGTGTTATTATTAAAATGTAAATTAAGTTATTCTGTACTTTGCAAATTGATTAAATATTTGTGCTGCTGTTTGCTGCTGCTTCTTAGGGACACAGCAGGTCAGGAGAGATTCAACAGCATTACCTCAGCTTATTACAGAAGTGCCAAGGGAATTATTTTGGTGTATGATATCACCAAGAAGGAAACATTTGATGATTTGCCAAAATGGATGAAAATGATTGATAAGGTATGCCTTAAGTATATTTTTTCCCCTCAAAGAAATTCATGGCATTGGTTTAGGATTAATAAACTACTGTCAGCTAATTTTCACTGATTACTTTTAGCCAGGTTTTAACACTGTGTTTATGTTGTAAAATGGTTGTCCCTTCCTGCTTTCTTGATCTAGAATTGTCCTAGTTAGAAGTTTCAGTGAAAATGTGTAACATTGCTCCTTTACCTTTGCAGTGGGGGAGGGGGGTTTGTTTCCTGTCTGTGAAATAAGGTCATTGTGTTCATTCTTAGATAAACTAGAGCAGCTAGTTCTCAAGTCACATTTTACCATTCACATTAAAAATGGAATTTAAAAATTTAAAATTTTTGAAATAATGTTGGGAAGAACATTTTCCTATAAACTGTGTCAGTGTGGTTCCTTATTTAGTAGTGGAATTGTCCTTTTTTGTGTTGTGTTTGCATTACAAAATCTTATATTTCTAGGTTTAGTTAATTAGAAATGTTTTGATTGCAGTATGCTTCAGAAGATGCAGAGCTTCTATTAGTGGGAAATAAACTGGACTGTGAAGTTGATCGAGAGATTACTCGGCAGCAGGGAGAGAAGGTAAGGACAGGTGTAGAGGCAAAGCTGTTGTGGCATTGCTGCTGATGGTCTGTGCCTGCTCTTGTTCAGACTTTTGACTTAAGGGAGTGTTATTGAGAGTGGTGGTGATCTCTCAAAATCTATGTGGTGTTTATTTGTATATAATGTGCAGTTGTAAGAGTTCCTGCTGGAGTTGTGTGTCTTTGGTCTAAAGAAAGAGTAAGCTACAAGTCAGCTTACGCTGTACCAGTAGTGTAGGGGATACTCTTTTTTTGGGCTCTGAAAAGGGGATGTAGTGAAGACTTGAAGCACAAATAGAGGTCTCTACTCAGGAAATCTTTCTTTCAGATGTTTGCTTCTCAGTGCTATTTTTGGACAGGCAACAGCCCTACTTGATTACTTGGCTCACCTTCGTTTTCATGATCCTTTTGTTCTCTTGCAACCCCAAAAGTGTTGACGAATCTGGCAAGAGAGTTTTTTTGTTGTAGTGTGATACTCAGCACCATCTTGACTGGAACAATGTCAGTATGGGCGTACACAAACATTTGGAAGTGAAGGCTTATTCCAAACTTTTGGAATCAACGCTAAGTCTTGCATGTGTACTTCACTTCCCTACATTTTGAATAATAAAGTTGGGGTTAGCTGTTCTGAGAAGTTCTTCCTTTTTGGCAGTCTGCAGCAGTATGTGTCAACTGAATACATGAATTAAGACTGGAAAAATGCAGAGCAGTTTTCCAATAAACCGATTTTAAGCAAAAATTAGCTATATGTTGCAATATTTGCTGTACCATGCAGATTCAGGTTTACTAATTGAATTAGACTTCTGTCACAGGTTTGGGGAAAGTTGTGTGTTTGGGTTTTTTTCCAAGGTTTTATAAGGAGGATATATTTGCTATCTGTGGCTATTTACACATATCTTCATGGAATTATTTTATTTTCTCTCCCATCAGTTTGCACAGCAAATAACTGGGATGCGTTTCTGTGAAGCAAGTGCCAAGGATAATTTTAATGTGGATGAAATATTTCTAAAACTTGTTGATGACATTCTGAAAAAGGTAAAATACTCAGGTGGTAGTATTCCTCTGGTCACACAAATGGTCAATGTTTAAAAATTACTGCACATGCTTGGGAGGACAGAGAGAAAGTACAGGTTGTCAGGTGAAACTTTTGGATAATGCATAGTGGGCATGATGCAGTTCACAGACTGCTGACCACTGCATTTCACTAATAAGACCCAAAAGACCCTGAAACTGAGGCTTTGGCTGTCAGTGAACTCTTGAAATGAGTTCTTTCTATGCAGATTACTGTTTACAGGTGATTTTTCTTTTCTTTAAGATGCCACTGGATGTTATAAGAAATGAGTTGTCCAACAGTATCCTGTCCCTGCAACCAGAGCCAGAAATCCCACCAGAACTGCCTCCTCCAAGGCCACATGTCCGTTGCTGTTGACTTGTTACTTCCTCCAGAGTGAAAAATATGAGCAGGAGGGTAAAGAAAGTATCTGTACTACTCTGCACTACAATCATTTGGCAGTTTCTCGTTGCACTTTGTTATTCGAGTCAGAGCTACACACTAACTTGTAAATATGCAAATATGCAATCCTATGTAGGATTCAACTATAACATTTAATTATTACCCCTCTCCCTCACAATGATGTTTCATTCATCACCCCAGTGTTATAAATACTGTACAGTCGGTGGGGGTTTGCCACACATCCAGTTGAGGAGGAGGAGAAATTAAATCTATACCTATTCTTGACATAAATGTTGTAATAGTTCTTTGTTATTATAAACAGGCAGGCAGAAGCTCTTCTGGTATGAAGATAAGTATATGGTGCTTTGCTAACTATTTTAAAGACAAATTTTTTAAAAACAGAGGACTTTATGTACAAAGCTTCCATGATCAGCATTATGTTTCCTTTTAATGTAGTGAAAACATTTTTGGCTGTAGCATCCTCTGCTGACTGGATTTATTGAAAAGCTAAGTTTAATTTTTGGCAGTCTTTTATTTATTTTGTTTAATGCTGCACCCTTTCTTTGTGTACCGAGACATCACACCTGGTGCAGAGCTAAGATTGCACTTTGAAAAAGCATATATAATTTTCTGCATAAACATAAATTTGGTTACAAGAATCATTAAATTTCAATAAAAGAATGGAGATATATCAAGCTCTAAAAGAAGGTAGAAAAAAAGCAATGCTGCTGTCCTAGACAAATTCTTGAAAAAAAAAAATTAAGATGATACATTTTCCTGTGTTAAAGAATATATATGTGTATTTTTGTCTGGACATCTGTAGGGATGGGGGAAGGGAACCTAAGGTAAAATTATTTTCTTTCCTAATGGTGGAAATTATTCCCATCAAGCAAATACTGTGTTAGGATTTTGTCTGATAATGACTTGTGAATTATATCTTTGGTATATCTTTTATTAAATGCACTGTTTAGTTTAGCTGTGGTAAATCAGTAGATACATATTTGAATAACTTGGTGTGTCCTGAATGTTGTGGTATTGAAAAACATTGTGGTCTTTCTAAACTAATGAAGTGCAAATAAAATTTTGTATTTATGAATGACAGTGGAACTGCACCTGTTATTAGAATGGCAAGTATCAAGTGATGGGTAAAAGGTAGAATCTGGAATATGGAACAACACTTGTGTTAATTTTGTTATGATTTAATTTTCCATTTGACAGTTCCTTTATGTGTAGTTGGAAGAGCAGCAGACATCAGTTGTTCACCTTGGTCACTGCTCTGTTGGGAGAGCAGCTGATGGCCTGGCCCAGCTGATATCTTCAAATAGCATGTGACTGCTTGTCATGCTGTCTTAGCAGGTGGTCGCCAGACTATTAGTTACACTGACAACACAAGTATGAACCAGACTTTTTCACACTACAGCTTCTCTACTTTGCATTCTCTGGTGCTGGAACCCATTTTGTCACTTTTGCCACTCTTCTAGCCAGAGCACTGGCACTGAACAGTAAAGTATACCACTGAGTTAAGCAGATTCTCTCTGTTTTATGGGAGAAAAATAAGACACAACAAACTGTTAACACACACACACACAAAAGAAAAAAAAAAAAAAGAAAAAAAGAAAAAAAAAGCCTTTATTTCACTGAATAAGCTCTGACGTTCTGAATTCAATGCCATGCAGGCCTGTAGCACACCTGGATTTCTACTGACAAATTAAGGAAAGCGTGGTTGATATTTGTGTTTATGTCTTCTGCCACCTTGTGCCTAAGCAGTTTGCTTTTTTAAACAGTAAACTTACAGTTTACTATCCTATTGGTAAGATAAAATGAATTTCTAAAGCACTTCTAGGAGTTCAGATGATACTGTGGGCAATAGCAAGGAAGGGGAAATTATGGAAAGTGGGTTTTAACTTGACAACCATTTTATTTTAGCTGATTTGTTTTTATTTGTACTTAGAAACTTGTGATTTTTTTTTCCTGCAGTTTTTGAATTTAATAAAAATTAAGAAATTTTACTTAGATAAACTTTCTTTTTGTAATTCTGTGCTGTTTGTATATAGGCAGATTGGGATCTCAGTCTCTTGTACCAAAAATTAAAAACTATTGCATTTAAGAAGGACATATTTATTTGAGTGTTTGAATGTGTTTTATTATTCATTGGAAATCGTGAAATTTTCAGGAAACCTATTTGCTTTCCATCCATTATACTATGAAGAGGGTTTTGTGTCCTGATTTTATCTCTACAGCTTTTATATGAATCAAAATCAATTTATTTATGCCCTTGCTCCGCCCAGCAGGCATTAGTGGTGTGATGTGGGAAGAGGGGAGGGGGAAAGAAAGTTATTCATGCTGCTCCCTTGTCTCATATGCAAGTTCAGCAGTCAGCTCAACCTGTGTTTGCATCTAATGATGGCCTATTTGAATGGGCCTGCACAACCATCAAGTATCACAGGATGGAAAAAAAAGGGAAGATGGGCACTGACACATTGTGTTGGCAGATCGCTGTTCTTTAGAAGCCCTGGTTGGAGAAGGGCCTTTCCCACTCTTCAGGAAGTGTATGGGGATTGTTTCCTACTAACACTAAGCCCAGAAATACTTTTACCAGTAAATTCAACAGGTGCTGCTGAGGTCTTCAGTGCCTGGCAGGATCTTCGTGATGGACAAAATAAATGTGAGAGCATTTTGATGAGTGAGCATAGCAAGCAGAAACCACAAGAGTGTCAGAAATTGGTTAGTATCATTTGCTGTGATATAGTGGGGGGTTCTTGACTTACTTTAATAAGAAAAATAATTCAGTGTTGAAGTTATTAGATAGATCATGGTCATTGAAGGGTGGTTTGCCACTGATTTCAATGTGGTGAGGATTTAATATAGTAAATTCCTGATACTGTATTAGGTCTAGTTAGCGCTGTGTCTTTTACCAAAACTAAAATTCATATCTGTAAGGAGACTGAATTTGATTGTGTCCCTAAACATTTTAATTGAGCGTAATGGACATTCAGTCAGTGGGTCAAGTTAACAGATCATTTCTTAACGAGTGAACAGAAAATGGGAGCACTGGAAATATGTCTTGTGTCTAATAGTTGTAACGCAGAAAAAACTGAAACCACTGGCTTACCAGGACATCTTGAATTATGCACTGTTTTGCTGTGTGTGCCAGAGAAATAGTGACAGTCAACTCTTCCTTTAATTAGATTTCTCTGCTCCTTCAGAGCAGAGATACACAACTTACGTCAAAATTTGGTACTTCTGTTGAAGAAAGATGAGAAGGTGGGGAAAAAAAAGACTGGAAGTTAAAATACCTAAACTAAACGTCCTCAGCACATCTTGAGGCCATTTCCTCCTTTTCTGTCACTTGTTACTTGGGAGAACTAACTGACCCCACCTGGCTACAGCCTCCTTTCTGGTAATTTTAGAGAACAGTAAGATCTCCCCCTGAGGTTCCTTTTCTCCAGGCTAAAGAACCCCTGGTCCCTTAGCTGCTCCTCAGAAGCCTTGTGCTCCAGACCCTTCCTCAGCACATTGCCCTTTCCTGGTTCCAGACACTCCAGCATCTCAGTGTGTATTTTGTTCTGAAACCGAACACAGGATTCGAAATGCCAGAAAATGGCCTGGCCCACTGATCACTATGAGCAGCTACCTCAGGACCCTTGGATCCCATCCAGCCCCATAGACTAATATGTGTCTTAACTGGTGTAGCAGGTCACTGACTATTTCCCTTTGGATTGTGAGGGCTTGTCTTCCATCTTAGGGGGTTGGGTACCCAAACAAAAACTGGCTTTACTATTAAAGACTGAGGCAAAGAGGGCATTAAGTCCCTCAGCCTTTTCCTTTGTCACTATGTTTACCCCTGCATCTTAAAACCAGTTATAATTCTCCTCCTTAGCCCTCCTTTTGTTGCTGATGCATTTATGGAAATGTTTTTTATTGTCTTCTATGGCAATAGCCAGATCACATTCTAGCTGGGCCTTGTTGCTTCTAATTTTCTTTCTATATAACCTGAACACATCCATGTAGTCCTCCTCAGTTGCCTGCCCATTCTTCCAAAGGTCATGAACTTCTTTTCACTGAGTTTCAGCCAAAGCTCTGTTCAGCCACGCTGGTAGTCTTCTCTGCCAGCTCATCTTTCAGCACAAGGGGTTGGCCTGCTACTGCAGCTTTAAGATTTCCTTCTGGAAGCATATCCAGCCTTCTTGGAGTCCTTTACCCTTCAAGACTACCTTCCAAGGGCCTCTGTTAACCAGAGATTAATGTAATTTAATTTAGTCTGTTGTTTATGTCACCACACTGAAGGGGCAGGAATTTCTGGCAACAAAGGGTTTGCCTGAATTGATTTGCCTTTTATCATTGTGAAAGTGATACCATAAAATGATCATTGCTTTGAGTGCTAGATTTAAGCAGGATTTGAAATTCGGTGGGTCTTTTTGACTTATGCAAGGATTTTTTAGTTAATCCAGTTAGCCTTGGAGGCCAGTGGTTTTCTTACAGACTAATGCTATTTGTCTAAATGGGGCTGTTCTCCTGGCTGTCAGTGTGCGCATTAGCTCTGGGATCCTTTTTGTTCCATGCCATTACTTCTGCACATCAAAATCTCTCTAGTTTGAAAGATTTATAGCAGGTACATTTCTGGGGTAGGAAGGCGAGCAAGGTGCATAGGAAAAGGGGAACACAACACCCAAACTAGTAAAAAACCAACGTGAACAGAACCCTTTTCTAAACAGGGAATGGAAAATGCAGCCTGTTGCCAGCTTGGTCACTTTTCTGTATTGGGAGTTCATTCCCATGAGTTCTCATCTCTGCAGTATATGAAAGACAAAAAGAAACTGCCCCAGCCAGTATGGATTCATTCTCTCTTCTGGTGCTGGCAGTTTCTCACTCAGTGGAAACGACAGCGGTTTTGCTGAAGCAGAGAATCCTTTTCCTGTAATGGAAACATCTCATTGCTCTCCTGATGGCAGGTATGTTCATTTCTTGGCTAGAAAAGGCACAAATACTTGGACTGTGCCTTTCAAATTACTACCATAGTTTTTACAGGTTTTTGATTGTGCTAATTGCACATCTTCCTTTTAAAGTGGTTTTAATGGGTCATTTAGAGATGTTAGTCTTTACCTTTTTTATTTCTTGTTGAAATATGTAAAACCAATTTGCTTTAGTTTTTAAGGAGTTGAATTTGCTCTGCCCTAGCAAGGTGTCAGAATGGCTGCATTAAACACTGTTCACCTTCCTTCTGGTTTCTTAGGACATTTCAGACGGTCAGATAAGAAGGTGGAATAAATATGCTCACACTAAATAGTGAAAAGCTGAGAGGTCAGATTCTGTATTAGGCTGAAAGGAGGAGTGCTGATCAATGTGCGGGTTTCTGGCATGGCTGGAAATTCCTGCCAGGGCAGCGCACTGTTGGGGATTGTCCATTAGGGGTCAGTGAAGCTCCGCCAGTGGAGGAGTGTGCTCCCTGCCCTGCTGGATGAGCAATTCCTTCTCGCTGCTTCCTCCTGAGCAAACGCCTCTTCCGTCAACACTCCTGCTTTTTCCAAAGCAGCAACTTAAAGTGGTGCCTAGCTGCGGGCACTGAAAATATAGCCAAAGAAATGCACGAGTGTGTTGTTTTGGTACAAGGAAGGAAGTACTGAAGTATTAGACACTTTATTTTCTGTATGCAAAACTGTTTTCTTAAGTGTCTTTTCTGGCAGTAAAGCTATTCTTAGCTAACTTCCAGTTAGCTAACTGCATTATACATACAATCTGTTTAGTTGTACTTCTTGATGATCCCTTTCAGTGACTTATTCAGGAATCAGTAAGTATCCAGATCGGCCTTCTTAATTTCCTAATAAATGCATAAAAATAAAAATAAAAAATAAAAATAAAAGAAAAAAAGAAAACAACAACAAAACCAACTAAAACACCACCCTCAGGATGATTTATTATTTTGCTTTTGCTCAGGACTCATAGGAATTTTTTTTGTTCTTAGAATTTCCTGTGGAATCTGTTCTCTGTACTTTGTTAGATGGTCTGGAGTGAAACTATTTTTCCTTCTAACTCTGGCCAAAATATAAGTAAACTGTCTCTTGTCAGGGGTGTTTTTCCTTAAAATTTTAAAGCTAAACTTTTTATTTTAATGCTAGGTACTTCAGAGTTCTGCTTCAATTAATTATTCTTCGAGGATACTGTTGTGTCACCGAGGATTACAGGGTCAATATTATTAAAACAAAATTTTATGTCAGCCTGGCCATGTGCCAGCCCTTGCAAAAGAATCCAGCTTCTTGTAGATCCTAACAGATATTTCTGAAATATTTGGTTCTATTTTAGTTTAAAAATTTAATTTTTATTTTCTGAAGATGATTTTGGCTCTTAGAAAAGAGGAATCCTGGTTGGTGTTAGCTATGATTTTTGTTGTGATGAGAGAACTGAGATTCTTGTTTAGATTAAAGTTGTTACCCTTTCTTCTAACCCAGAGTTCCATATCATGTTCTCTAAAGCTGCCTTATGTTGTATTTAGGGATTATAAAATCTAACGTGTATCTCAGTGCATTAGCAGACACAATCCCACCCCTTCCCTAGCTGGCGTGACAGTTTGGGTCCCTGAAAGCTGGCCAGCTCCGAAGAAAGAAGTCAGGCCTTTTTCCTCAGGAGTAGTGGTGCAGATTCACAGTAGCCGTGTTAACACAGGCTTTATGGAATTGTCCAAGCTTGCCTGGAAAGAGGGAAGGCAGTAGTGGAAGGCAGTAGAGGGGAGGAAGCCAAATGTGTTAACTGCCAAATTATAAAATTACCTTATGCTCCAGACTTCTGACTGTAGTCCTTCAGGATATTGCAGCTGTCCCTAATGGAGTTTTAGTGGCATGTTGGGGGGAAAGGACAAAATCCAGAGAGCTCCAATAACCACTGGAAGGAAGAGGAGCTCAGAACATCCATTTGCAGCCAGAGATGATCTCTGGATAGGAGCATTGCTTTCTTTGCTCCAATACAGTTTTGATTTTTAAGAACAGAGAAATGGAAGGGGCTGCTCAAGCCTCATTAACTTAATCCCCTGTGTTCTAGACAAACTTAAAATGGAGGCTTTTTCCCCACTGAAATCCTAAAATAGACAACGATTTACAGAAAATAGAGTTTTTCCCATGCTGGGCAGGAAGTCTTGATGGTAAACTTCTGCTGTCCCTGAGCTGATGAATCATAATAGCAAAATGGATTTTTTTTCCAGTTGCTTGCATTTTTTTTAAACCCATGTGGATTATTGATATCTTCAATATACTGTGGTGGTAAGTGCTGCATCATAAAAATAGACTCTGGGCAAAAAGAGCTTTTTTAATTTTGAATTTATCATCTGCTAATTTGTTTCATCCCCCAGCATTCTCTTACAGGAAGAAACAGTTGAACAATCGTTTCCTTTCTACCCTTTCTGTGGTAAAATAACTTCCCATAATTTTAAGATCTTATATCAAGTGTTTCCATCAGTCATATCCTATGCGGTCTTGGCAAGTCCTGTTATCTTCAGTTGTTCCTGTTATTGAAGCCATTTCATACCTTTAGACATCTTACAGCCCTTCTCTGTACATATTTTCTTTTATCATCTCTTTTCAAGAGGGCTAGAACTGCGTTCAAAAACATGGTTTCATCATCAGTTTACACAATACCTTTCTATCATTTAATCAGCAATTTATCCAGAAGAGGACTTTTGTTCCATGGCATCTTAGTATCTCTAAGACCCTTCAGTGAGAGATGTATAGAATGGCTTTTATAAATCCAGGTAAATTAAATCAAGCAGATCTCCATTTTCATGCAGTCTATGATGGCTGGATATAACAGATATTCTTAGATCCCCAATATTATTTTTCTACTTGACTTATATTTTTTGATTACAGTATCTGTCTACTATCCCAAATGGATATCACTCCAATGTCCCTTAGAGAATTTTCCTCACTGGAATGTATGTGGGAGGGAAGAAAAAATGGCTGGTTTTTGTACAAGACATGTATAGTCACCACTCCGAAGAAAGCACAGGCAAGTTACGCTATTTCTGTCACCTTATGTGCAGATTAAAAGCAGTTCAAAAGCTTTAAAAATCTCCACATTGACACATTTAAAAGTTTAAGCTTGGTTACTTTTAACATCCAGCACCACTGGTGCTAGATACAAATCTATATCAAAATAACTCCTTTTTGCAGGTTTTTGTGAACTCTGCATCCAGACGAGGATTACTTAAACCAGCAACAAAATACATCTTAATTGAAATCAGTTTGTTATTCTCAAAGTCTTGTTATAAGCAAAAATGGGGACATGCCTTATTTGAGAAGCCTAGAATTTAATGTTCATGTAACTGACATTTTAGTAGACTTAAATAAAATGCAATAAACAGTTACTAAGATTTTACTTCAGTTACTAAATTTCACAGTCCCTGTTATCCAACTAAATTAATACTTCTGACTGTATGAAAAAGAATAATTTTAAGTTGTTGCAGAGAAATGCACATGAGCACATGCACACACACTGAGTGGGGTGTGGTGTTGATGACTGGGTTTCCTCCTCTTCCTTGACAAGAGGAATGTGATGTTGGCAACTTCTTCCTCACTCTAGTTTCCACTTGGGGCTATTTTCATGTTTGCTGATACTTTAATGGACCTCGGTTTTTTCCGCTGGTCTGCAAGTGCATCTCATCTGCATTTACAATATACAGTGCATTTTATATGTGTTGGATAATGCTTTCTCCTCTCTTTTGTTCCTAACACTAGTTTTGCCCACCTCCAAGTTGTATATTTAATTTACCATTGGTGAGTATTTGCATCCTTAATGTGATTCCAAGCCCCCCTCCTATCAACTGAGGCTTGTATTTGTCTAGACCACATCCAGTATTCCCACTTTGAAGGCCTTGCTGTTATTCCTATATAATTGCACTGGCTCTATGTGTGAGTCCTGAATACATCTTTCTGTGTAGAATAACCAGCTGCCACCATTGTCTCTATGAAAACTATTACATCATGTGACAAAAATAAGCAAAAGTACAGAGAATGGGGAGTAGCTGTAGAAAAAAAAAATGTTTCAGCTAAGCAAGCTAAGCCAAGTTATCAGTCAGTCTGAGACAAGTTCAGCCAAAGAGGAGAACCAGACAACTACTGTAATATCAGATTAAAGAGGCATCACTTACAACAAAAAGATTAGCAAAAAGAAAACTTACTGTTTTCTATACATAGCTGTAGATCCTCTGTAGGTGCTGTCTTGCAAGGCACCATCAAATTAAAACAGGAGGAGGTTGTGTATGCTTACATTATGGATGCTATGTCATTCTTAACAAGTTATGTGATCCAAAATGAGCAGTTCTGCTGAAATGAGTTGGTGCTGGACCTTGCTAGGCAAGGGATTGCCTTGGGCTTGTTGTAGTCTGGCCTTGGGCAGTGCCCGCCAATAGCAGTTGGAATTTGCTCCCTGTGCTCCTGAAGAGCAACTTCTGCTTTAGCTTCCTTGAGTAGATATCCTCTTCATGTTCTCCAGCACAGTTTTGTGACATGAACCAAAGTGCAGCAAGAGGGAATGGTCCTGATCTGAATGAAAATACCAATGTAGGTATGCCTTGTATGGGTTCAGGACGATGGTGAGTCAAGCTTTTATTTTTTACTTACTGGAGCATTTCTCGGTAGTGAAGGTAGAAATTAAGAAATTAGGAGTGGAATCAGGAAGCCAAATAAAACATGTGAAATGTGAGAGGGATGTGAGGTTTCATGATAAATGCCCTCAGGCAACCAGTGAGACACTTCTGCAAGGACCATGGCGAGATATGAAATATAGCTGCAAGAGACCAAGGTCATCTACACATAGATCAAGCTGAAAGATGGAAAAGCACTGTCTGCAAGCCTGGATAAGCATACAGTCATGCTTCAGTGGGAGGAAAAAAATGGAAAGCAACGATGTTGAAAGACAAGCACACTTCAAGTTGAATCTCATTCTGTTAGGCCAGTCCTTATTCGCAGTGTCTTGATCTCTTTCATGACAGCTGGGGCAGGAGATACTAGGCTATGTAAAACACTAACCAGCATCTTGAATTACAAAAGGAAGGGAGAAAAGATCTGATTCTGTGGTGAAATCATCCACTCAGAAAATGCTTTTCAATGCTAAAGTAATAACTGCATGCTATTAGCTGTAATCGTAAACCTAAGCTAATATAATGTTGTGTTTATTCCCACTGAGTGGTTTCCTGTGAGTCTGGTCTTTTGCATCACTTTAATCCCTGCACATGCTACTTCGTGCATTTTCCTTTCTAATGCTCTGCTTTTTTACCTGCTGTCTGAATGCCACATGCAATTTTGGTAAGCACGCAGGATTATCTATTTAGCAGTAGCTAGCACTGCCTGGCATTTGCATGCTACCCCTTTTCAATTCAATTACTGACTGTGTACAGGGCAGTAATTGCAGTTTCAGAAAGCTAAGGTTAATGAGTAAATTGAGTTTTATGTCTTCCAGGGTCATAAGATAAAAATTATGGATAAAATGTATTTGTATAGGAGAGATTTAAATAGTGCCGGTTTTGCCAGGCTGTGCTGGAAGCTCATAACGAAAGTTTAGGTGTCTGCTGAAATAGAAAATGTCATTGATAATGAAACTCAAAGGAGGATGGAAGACAGCTATTCTGAACAGTTCAGCTTCTCTTTTCCCACTTAATGGACGCAGCATGCAATTTGGCCAGTGATAAAAAGTGAACTTCAGATTTTCCGCAATAAAGCAAACTTTTGGTATGCACTGCGCAGCTCTAAGTGGGCATCATAAGTAAATATCACTGTTTGAGAGACGAAAACAACAAAAAAGTGGGGTTTGTCTGATGAAGGGGTCTAAATTGAAATTAGATATCTGCCTCCAGGTGCCTGCCCATCTCTGGATAGGTCAAAAAGCAGTCCCTGCAGTACATCAGTTATCAGTTTGATTAACAGGCATCAGGATTCTTTAATTGAATCAGTCATCCAGTTCTAATCAGCTGCCTTCTAGAAACTGAATTCCTATTGAATTAATACGGGGCTCTTTTGTATGTTTCAATTTTTAACAAAATATCAAGTCAGTGGTTTCAGAAAAAGTCTAACTTGTCCAAGCTCTGCCATGAGAAGAGGAGGAGGTTATGCTGCAGTAATGGCTTTCTGAAAGCTGTGTGCCTTTTAAGGGCCACATCTCCCTCTTATAGCAAAGCATAAGAGTAATTAGCATTAACAAGAGGTAGAATGCAAATGTGGGTAGGTGTGTGGGACTGCCAAACCTCATGTCTTGAATGCTGCACACCAGGTGGTAACTCAGCTGGGAGTCAGATCTGTCCTGCCTGACTTGGGCCATTCAGTGCCTTATGCTTTCCTTCTTTCCTTAGATCCCCTCACTCTCTTGTGAGGAGCTTCAGCAAAGATGGCCCTGTGTTCTTCTTCCCCTAGCATTCTGCAACCATAGCACATCTGGACAGCCTCATCTTTGGTCTCCCTTAAAACCTCCTCATAAGAAAGTGTCTCGGCCATGACTGGCACCTTGACCTCTCTCCTCGGTGCATGACCCATTATGTCCCTTTCTGTCTCATTTTACCCCAAACAAAGCTGTGTTAGTGAGGGCTCAGGAGCTCAGTAACCACTTAGGGCTTTAACCACTCTGTGCCTGGCCACTGCTGCTTTAGGGAAGAGAAATGCAGGAGTCGTTGTGGAGAAAACGAAGAGAAAATGGAAAATGGATGGGAGTATGTCAGAAGTAGATGGGATTTACATGGGAGAGTGAAAGTGGAAGAGAAAAGGAAGAAGACATGAGACTAGTCGAGCAAATATTAATGAGGAAATTGTCCTCCTTTGTATTAAACCTGTATTGTTAGCCTGTCAGATTTAGTGGGGGAAGTGCCTGTGTTGTCAGCACTAGCTGAGCTGAGCTCCTGGTGTGCCCAGATGAGCCATCAAGGCAGCCTCTTGCCAGTCAGAAGGGAGCTGGCTGAGCACCGTGCAGGGAGCACCCCAGCACCCTTCTGGCAGCCCCAGCCCCTTGGATCAGGATCCAACAGCGTGTCATGAAAGTCTCATGCACGTGTGGACCTACAGGACAGGACTGCCAGAAGCCTCCAGAGCACTACTGCAGTGGGAACAGAAAAATTAGAAGGAATGGAAAGAAGGAAGGAAGAAAGAGGCAGACAGGCTGAAATGGAAGAGAGAAACTGAAACAAATGTTGATAATATTAAAAAGCATAGTCTAGGTCCTGCCAACAAAATCATTAGTGTACAAGTGGAAGTGTCTTTCAACTAGAAATGGTCTGTATGTACTTTGTTTCTGAAATATACAACATGTCAGGCTACTTTTGTAATGGACAGAAAAGTTCAGCCCTCAGCTTTTGTTGAAACTATGTCAACTACAGCAGCAAAACCTCTTTTTCTAGCATTGCAATATTTGATGTGACATTCCAAGTGATGTGCGAGACAGTAGAACCAAAAGGTAGATACATTAATATAGGTAAGTATTTTCTGCATTTTCTGTCCTGGTTTCAGCTGAGACAAAGTTAGTTTTCTTCCTAGTAACTGGTAGAGTGCTCTGTTTTAGATTTAGTATTACAGTAACACTGAAAACACACTGATGTTTCCAATGGCTGCTGAGCAATTTACAGCACTCTTCAGCTTCTTGTGCCCTGACAGTGAGAAAGAAGGCTGGGAGGGGGGACAAAGCTTGGACAGCTGACCGCAACTGACCCAAGGGATATCCCATACCATATGGCATCATGCTCTGTATGTGAACTGGGGGGCCACCACTTGGTGCTGAACTATCATATTGTGCAATACTTGATTTGTATATTCAAATTCTTTTATCATTATTATTATTTTCTTCCTTTTCAATCCCATTAAACTGTCTTTATTACAAGCCATGAGTTTGAGTCTTCCTACTCTCTCCCCCACCCCACTGGTAGGCGGGCAGTGACTGAGGGGCTGTGTGGTGCTTAGTTGCCAGCTGGGGGTAAACCACAACAATTGGATGAACCTACTTAATGCCCATTGCATTATACCCTGTTCTTCCTTCCCTGTGGATACACAAGCACCTAAGCATATGTCAAGTAGTCTGAAAATGTTGCTGGAATTGAGAAGGGCAGTGTCCTTGACCCCTCACCTCTGGCAGAGCTGTGACTTAGGAATCCCTCAAATTCTGAATTGGAATCATGAGAGGATTTTCTCCCATTTGTTTATATTTTATGGTAATGCAGCATAGCAAAGGTATATCCTGGTATTTCTTTGCCTCCATACCCTTTATTTCCTAATTTCCACATAATATTGCCTATATTCCACAGTTCTGGTCAGATGAGAGTGATCTCCTATAATGACTAGTAGTTATTTTCTAGGGATTTCCAGAACCATATTTCCTAATATTTCCATAGCCAAGATGGGTGTTTCTAAGGGAATAACTACATGAGTGCTCGCAGCTGTGTTCAAAACATAGTACAGCCAAAGTCTGTTGTGAGTGTCTATTACACAACAAAAATTCGGTTCCAGACAGTGATGGGGATGCATTTTAAGAGATCATTTTAGTTCCTAGGCCTCTTAATGCTAATAAAAATTCTTGTTGTTGCGGGATTAGTCAATGGCAAAACCCATCTGGAAGATGATTTTTTCTCTCACTGAAACAGTGGATGGAGGTCTGGGTTTGCATCCTTACTCTCTTAACTATTCTTTATTCCTGGCCAAAGCAGAATTGGTTGGGATTGTGATCCTGAGCCTGTTTAAATAACCATTTAATAAATGTTCTGGTTTTCTCATTATAGGAACAAATTTAAGATCCGAGATTTGGGTGTCTCCATAGCTCTTTCATAGGCTCCACATTATTGTATTAGCTTGTGGCCCTAGTCCTGAAAAGAGTGTAATTTCATCCTCACATTTCAAAAGGTTAATCTCTTCTCATTAACAATAAGGAGTCACATCACTTGGCTAAAAAAAAATAGTAACATACATCTGAATTTCCTACCCATGTGAGCAGTGGAAAAATGAACAGGAATGGGAAGGAGTCATCACATCATGTACTAACTCATCTAAATCTGGATACTTAAATTAGGTTCCTCCACCAAGTGGAATCTGGACTAGTCATCTCTGTCACTGTTAGGAAAGTCAAGAGAGATTAGGCTCCTAATTTATTTATCAAAATATTTAATTGTGTTTCATTATGTGTTAAATACCTTATAAAGGTGATTATCTTGCCTTCTTCCCAGACTCTCAGTCTCTTAAACTGCTAACTTACTGATCCTGCTGAACTTTCAGAAGTACACCAAGAACCACTTCTGAGCTCTAGAGCAACAGGAAACAACAAAGAAACTTGAAGAAAGCCAAGACAAAAAAAGCTCAGAAAAAATCCCAGAGATGAAGAGGAGGAGCTGCAAATGTGTATCACAGCCACATCAGCTGCTGTTCTCACTCCACTGGGCTGTGAAAATGTAATGAGCAAAATTGTCCATGAACTTAATAAATACTTGGGTTGAAGGACTGAAGAAGGTCATGTTTTAAAGACCTAACTGCAGACAATTGATCATGATGGAGCTAACAAGATATATCTAGGGGGCAAAAGTGTGACTCCAGCAGAGCCATAGAGGCAGGAGCTGTCATGGGAAGGACCACCAAGCTCTTGGTCATCACAAGTGGGTCCCCAGCATCCCCTGTGGGGCTGTAAGGGCTCCACTGCTGAAACAGCTTTCCAGCCATTGGCTTCAGCAGCCTAAATGTTGCAGGAACCTTTAATCTGAGTCTAGCTAGATGAAAGCAGCTACACGTGTAACTAGCAGGGCTGTAATGGCAGCTTTGATTACAGTGTAGGTATCTTCAAAAATAGATGATCTTGGGAATCAAGGTCAGGATGTGATTATGAGAATTACAAGCTTTCCTAAAAGTGCTGAGGAAAACAAAAACTCAAACTGAAAAACTTATTGATCCTTCCATTTTAACCCTGATGACCAGCTACATCAAATTGATCTGCCCGGAGCCATCACAGACAAATCCACAATAAAAGAAACACTGTGAATCGGCAGCAGACATCAGGAACCTTCCCAGAGGAGAGGTAAGGAATGTAGAGCTGCCCTTGTCACTTCTCCTTTGGTAAATGACTACTCAAAAACCCTAATTAAGTTTCCGTCTTTAAAATGTGATTTCCATTTGGTCCCTGAGGTTCAAAAATAGTGAAAAGATTTCAGCAATTGATGACACTCTCAGTTGTACTAAATTGGAGCATAGAGGAGTTAGGAGTTGCTACTGGTGGTGTCACGTAGTAATGGTATCTCCTTTTCTCCTTGCCCTTGAACCAGGTTGCTGTTCCTCACCACCACGCTTCCAGGCAGGAGCCACATACCAGAAAGGCAAATCACACGCCAGTGGTGCTTGGTGGTCAGAGTAAGTTTTTTATCACTTTTGAATTCATCTAGACCTTGAATCCCTTCATTCAAGCTTCCCCACGGGCCCGCACCTCCAATCTCTTCTCACATACGTGGGCTTGTGAACAGAGGAAACAATTTTGCCTTTATGGATGCTTTTGACAACAGCTTAACTTTACTGACCATTATGGAAATTCTCTAGATTTGCACTGCTATGAACTAAACTGGGCTCGGGGGATCCATGTGTGTGGGTTATAGACTCTTTAATTGCCTGTGGGCAGCATTGTCCTCTGACTCAGAAATATCTTTGCCTTGGGAAAATATAATATACTCCCAAAAAATAGTTGTTCTCCATTCACAGACGTGATCTCTTTAAATTGCCCTGCATTTGTCTTCACAAAATTTATTGAATAAATAGCAAAGAAAGCTATTAGTTGTTTCCACTGAAATATGTGAGTGATAAACACATCTGTTATACTCCTGTACAGTAATTGGGCATGGTTTTGATTGAACAGTCCCTGATTCAAAAGCATCTCACCTGCTCTTAATATGGCAGCAATAAAAACGTAGCTACGTGCTGTGTTTCTGGCACAGTTTCAGCTCTTCCACATTACTTAAATCGTGACCATATATTCCAGTTAGCTTAGGCTTCAGGCTTGAAGAGCTCAATGTGAGTAATGAAGGGAAAGCAATCTGATTAGCTGGTGGAGCTGACTAAAAGGCACCTTCATTACAAAGGAGCTTAAAAAAGGAATAAAACTACACGAAATGGATTAAAGGTATAATAGTAATAATAGTATCAAACAGCATAACAAAGAAAAATATCTGCATTCAACTGATATTAATATTTAATAGATGGCACAGGCATGTCCATGGCTTTATATTTTCTGTTTTAATGATCTTTACCACAGCTTGAGGTCCTTTGTCTTGTCCCCTTCTACTGACATCAGCTGGAAGAGACAAAGATTAAAACAAGGGTAATTTCCCCATGGTCATTGCTTGGCACTGTTTCTGCTTTGCTCAGCCATGAACTGAAGTTTAAAGGATGAAGTACTGTCACTCAGGCTGATTCTCCCCTCCACCCCATCTTACCAGGGTTAACCACTCAGCCAGTCACCACGGAAACGCGTGGCTCCTTTGCCACCCCACAGCCTCATATTGGGAACGGCACCATAATCTCATTAGGAGGTTGAATTTGCCATTGAAGCTTGAATTCCCATAACAGGAGGGGAGTGGACTAATGCAATTAAGCAAATTAGCATTTTGAGCCACTGCATGATATCTGTCCAATACCATGAGCAAAGACTAGGTAGTTTTCTTCCTCTCCTAAAAAAATAAGTCAACAAAACCAATTCTCCAATTCTCTCCCCACATGTATTTAGGGAAATACTGTAGTCCTCTCTCAGCTGTAAAGGTCTTTACAAATAGGAAGAAAATTGTTCACTCTACCAAAAAACATGAAGACAAACCTTGTTTGGCTTTCTTTTTCCCAGTGCTTGGATCCCAGTGATTCTGATTATTTTTATCAGTGTAATGTTTAGGCTTCTAAAGGTAAAGTAAATAAAACCAGAACATTTTGATTTGCTCTTTTCTTATGGTGTGTGACGGTGGTTACCAGATCAGAACAAAACTCCTGTTGATTTCAAATCTATCTTGATGTGAAGTGTTCCTTAAGTGCTATGAATAACTCTTTTAAAATACACCAGATTTTCAAGAGATAATTCCAGCATATTCAGTAATTCTCTAGAAACGCAGATTATTAAATGCCTAAAGCAGCACTTTTCTGCCTTTTGTTGTGGGGTTTTGAGGCTAATCCAGTTCCCTCCTCCCTCCCTCACCCTGCCAAGTAAACAAAGTCACAAAAGCAGACTGTAGCAAGAATCAGGAACCATAAATCTGTGAATAATATTCTGGCACATGAGTTTCAAAGGCAACATATTTCTTTGAGAGCCCAGGTGAGAGTGCAAGGGAGACAGGGAAAGAAGGGAGCAGTGGTACCCTCCTGAGGATAATGCTGCTGTCTCCATCACAACATTTCTTCCTGGGGAGGTAGAAGTTGGAATGGCATGGAGATCTAGGAGCCTCTTACGCATATCAATTACCGAGGAGGTTATGCCGCTGGCTGCTTGCCGTCTTCATCTTTGAATGAGAAAGGCAGGAATAACAAGTGCATTTTAGTGGATGTCATTGTGCTAACACTCATCTCCTCACAAACAAATCCCAGTCTGCCACCAGGCACTGCAGTCAGAAGGAATGGAAACATGGGTTATTACTAAATAAGGACATTGGCTATACACTCAACTTCATATAATATATGATTCCTACACCCTAAGCTGCTTAAAAAATAGATGTATATTATGTAGGCAGTATACATAGTCCCAAAGGATAGTGTAATCTTAGCATTTTTTTCCTGAAAATGCGAGGGACTTCAAGACTGAGTCAGTGCTGAGAATATCTGTCACAAGCTTGAAAATAGAACGTAGTGTAGATAACGCTGCGGTTATTTGAAAAGCGTCACGAAGCTTTCACTGAGTATTTCAGTGGCCACAAACTCCCAAAATGTCAGAGCTGAGCTGGTACTGAAGAGAAACCAATATGTGCTGAAACAGAAAATACAGGACTGAGGCTTACAAACAAAATGAGCTCTGCTCATTTGTGATGGCAATGGCCATGCGGTTTGGATTAAAGTATTTTGATATTTATGGTATCAGATCAGTTAAGGACAAATTAAAAAAAAAAGAAAAAGAATTCATGTTTTTAAATATTGTTTTTCCTCCTGGTACCCTCACAAAACAGAATCAGGGTTTGAATTACTTTTCTATGTGAGTTGTTATGTAACACTGTAAAGTAGTCCTGTTTTGCCTATTTGGTTTTTCCCTTTTATCATGTTTGGATTTAAATGTCGCCCTAATCCTGAATATCCTGCTTTAAAAAGCTTAGATCTGTAATGTATTGTATGGTATACTTTAAAAGGCTTTGATTTTTACTGTGTGGTAGCCTTGAGTTAACAATATAGATTTCAATTCTTAACCTTATATTTGATAGTTTTGCTTGGGTTGTATTCTTCATTTAATACAATGTAAAATTTCAAATATGCATATTAATTGGTACATATTCTTCAAAGTTCTTCAGGGCTAAACGCCATAAATGTGTCATTTGGGGGGGAGAGGGGGGGGAAGAAAGAGAGAAATTGAAGCCATATTTTGTATCTATCATGAAAGGCTGTGAGTGCTGTTCCTGCATGGATGTGTGTTACTTGCTCTTGAGGAGGTGAGGCAGGAAAACACTGCCAAATACCCATGACTAGGTTTTCCTGGTCACCTTCTTTAATCCCATAGTGTGGTAATGAGCTCAGTGAGCAGCTGTTATCTTTTTCCCCTCTCTTTCCCTGTTCTCTTTTGGATGGCATATTTCCTGGCACTGTGATTTTCCATCACACAAAGGCTTCAACAGGTATTTTACACAGCTCATCTCTACTACAGATCAGGCATGAAAAATACACCAAAATGCAGCTCTGCAGCTGGATCTCTGCCTTGACCTACTGCCAGACTTAAACACAATGGTTTCAAACTCAGCAGGCCTCCGGCATCTTTCTTACCCTGATTATATTTTATGCTTGGAAAAAGCATGAAGCACGGGTAGCCCCATGAAGATGGGAGGATAAGACCTTAAAAATTATCCTGCAGGCAACAAGGATTGGAAGAGAGTAATGTGGCCCAAAGGACAAAATGGGTTTTAATACTCTGAATGAGCAGGAGTTAGAAGAGAAAGCAGGAGATGGAGATAAACAAAGGCAGGGACATGCTTCAGGGAAAATATAGTAAAGAAAGAGAATCTAATGCCAAAAGTCAACCTCCCTTTTTATCCTCTTTTTGTGTTTCATATAGTCACATCAGCACAATAGGTGTTCATCTAGACCACAGGATCCATTCATAACTTTTTCATCTCTTTGGGACTCTGTTAAAATAGTACATGGCATTGTCTCCTGAGATATTGAATGGAAAAATTTTTCCATTCCATTTGTTGAATGGAAAAAGGATGGTGTATAGAGCCCAAAATTAAAGCAACTTAAGGTAGCTTTAAAGTTACAAAATGTGATAAACTTAAAAATAATCAGCAACAGTTACCGATGTAATAGATATTACAAATCTTTTTTGGCTTTCAGGGAAGAACAGGGGTTTTATAAAATCAGATAAACATCTCTGGAATGGGGATAAAAAGGATTTTTAGTACAAAAGTCCAAAAGAAATAAGAAGGCAACCTTTTATGGGGCATACAGAGGCACTGCCACATCCAAATGTATTGCTGTTGACAGCAAAAAGGATGAGTCAGGTGTGTACCCTTCATTCAGGTGATGGCTGTCATACCATAATGTTTTACATTATTGTTCACTGTTTATTGCTAAAGGGAATTGTCCCCGTTTTGATATCAGCACTTTGCCTGAATAAATCCCACATGCCTGGTTTTTGGGAAAAATAATATTGATTCATGTAGAGCAGGTGACTAAGACAAAAACAGAATAGCGGGGAAAAAAGATAAAAATAATGAATCTTTAGTGTTCCTTTGCAGGAAAGGCTCTAGTTATGATGCAAATGATACAAAATTAATGTATTCATGAATTAAAAATGAGAGGTGGCACAAACATGAACTCGTTGTTGAAATGGAATTGCACAGCCTTGTTCCTCGTGAATTGCCATGTTATGCTGAAACTCCTCAGAGAAAAGCTGCTCACCTTTACAAGAGTGAGAGGCTTCTGCACCACTGAACACAGAAAGCAGAGGGACATCATCCTGCAGGAAAGGTCTGTGATGTGTGGGGTGGATTTGTTAGAGGGAGGCATGGCCAGCAGGTGTTGTACACAGCCATAGTGTCTCATGGAGCCTCCACCAGTTCCTGCCTCCTCCCTACCCTCCATATTCTTCATCCACTTGGAAAGGCTGTGTGACAAGTGGAAGAGAGGGAGGTACAAGTCATTGTCAGGCTGCACTGGGGTAGTTTTCCAAATATACTATAACAGGAAGTATTCCTAGACTTAGAGGTATTTCATTAATTGTTAGAAGGTAATTTTATCAGTAACCTTGCTTTTCTTTTTCTCCTCATCCATATTTTGTCTCCTTCTACCCGAAATTTTCCACTTTGCTGTGTCATTTACAGAATTCTGAGTGTGTGCAATGTAACTTACAGTCTTATGCTAGTTATCTGTAAGGTATGCCAAAACAGACTCAGCACAGATCTTCATAAAATGACGAAAGATTAATCCAGTTCTCATCTCTGAGTTGTACTCAGCACACACACCTACAATGCCCACTGTCTGGGGCTTCAGATAATGTTGACCAGCATATTTCTTACTTTTAACCTACACAGTAAATCGTTTTCAATGCAAACTAAAGTTATGTTTTTAACTACTGAAATATTTCTTTACTGTCCTAATAAATAGAAAACATTAAATATGTTCCTGTGATAACCAGCTCATCATTTTGGGTCTACAAACTCTCTGAGCTTCTCTATCTATCTAAGTCTTCTACTGTTTTCCTTCAAAATACAATTTTTCTTCCCCATTGTGTATTTACTCCTATTGTTATTCTAAACTTTATATTTGTTAGCTTAGTTTTTCTTATTGCTAATAAGCTATGATGCAGAGTATGTGTTTTTGCTTATATTTTAAAAATCCTGTAGAGTTCCCTCTCATCCAAAACTAGTGAAGAAAGGCTCGTCCATTTCACATTGTGTCCTACTGTCACATTTTCCACTCTAGTGTACATTTCTTTTTAACATCACTCAGTTCAGCTAATTCCAAACCCTTGGAAACCTCTCTTTATCATATTCACATAAATGTCTTCAGCATTTCTCAAACACATACAAAAGCTATATATGCTGAATGCCTTTCAGAAAGAATTATTTGCTCATCTCCAGTTCCCAGTCTTGCATGAGTCTAAATTTAGTTTACCACAAAATTGTCTATTATGTAATTTCATTAAGGTTTTCCTAGAGTCTGTCATAGTCTTTAGCCACCAGAATAGTATTTCGCTAACAAAATTTGGTGAACGAAGATGTTCCCTTTCTTTTTTAATAAACAGGTTGAAAATGCTGATTGTATTGTGATTTTCCTTGACAAGTTCAATGATTAACAGCTCTCCATTTTTCCAGTTACCCATACATACTTTCCACATTGCGGCAAATTGTTAGCTCATTACAAGATGAACTGTCAAGAACCTCCGAAGTCAGATTTCATCAAAACTCTTGAGAAAATTTTGAACTAAATGGTTTATTGTGCACTTCATGAGCTCTTGATGCTTAGAGGACTGTTAGATTTTCTATGGAAGTCTCAATGGCTTCATTTTATTATTTTTAATTAATGTCTGTGTTGCATCCAGTGCTGAATCATCTTCTGCACTCACACAGAGCGGCAGCTGGTTTGTGATTTCACTTCTGTGCTGACATCCCCTTTTGGAAGGCATATCTTCCTACTCTTTTTTTTTCCTCTGGGCCTAATCTAGTCTTACCCAAGCAGTCACAAGCTGTGCTGCCATAGTCAGTGGATTTAGCCTTCTCCAGGGAAACAAGCAGCACAGGCAACATGTGCAGGGCTCCAGCCTGTACTCCTGGACCATTCCCATGGCCCAGCTACTGAGAGATGAGCAAACCACGCAGCTCACCAGCCCCTCCCTGGGGATGGAGAACACGAGCCCTTGGGACAGAGAGCCAAGACCACAGCAGCACAGGTGGGAGAAAGGGTGGAAAGCCAAACCCAGGTCCTGTCTCCTCTCAGCACAGGGCTAAAGGGCTGAGGTCAGATGTGAGAAACACTCCTGGGACACCCACTGCCGTGGCATTCTTCCAACAAGTGCCTGTTCTTAACAAGGGTTAGGATAAAATTAATTTAGGAAGTTGCAGCATCAGTGTAAGGACAGCAGTGTGGACTTGTAATCACTCCCAGACCAGGACATATACACAATAAACTGAGGTTTTGGATTATCTTTTCTTTAATGTAAAAAGATCATTATATGGACTAATTATTGCACAGGTGAGGCATTTAAGTACATTTAACATCACAAGGCTGGTCAGTGCTAGCACCATGCTGTCATCTCACAATTTTAAATAAAGATTAGAGCTGTAATTTCATTGCCAGGCAAGAAGTTGACAAAGAGATATTTCTTCCCTCAGAAACTGGAGTACAGACTCTAAGCTTTTTTATGAGATAACCAGAAAACTTTTCTTCTTCCTTGTTTTTCCTGCCCTGTCAAAATACTTCAACACCCTTCAGGGCTCGATTCTACAACCTTAATTGCAGTAAATCAATTAGTTATCAGATTTTATCTTATTCTTTATAAAACACCAGCATTTTCTGAAACTAAGTGATATAAAGAACTACTTTCATCTTGCCTAAAAAGGAACCCCCTAAAGTGTTTTAAAGATACAACATGTCAAAGTTTTGAGCCTTTTTTGAAATTCTAATAATTCAGTGCTAAGGACACCTCTTAGATGTGCTACAAGTGTCTGCTGATGTGAAAATATTTTTCAGTGAATATTAACTCCCTGATTTAGGGAACATATTTATTGTTGAACCTTCTGTTACAGGTGAAGGGAAACACCATTCTCTGTTCTGCTACTGATAAGAAACAAACTGTAATGCCCCACAAGATAAGAAAGTAAGCAAATCTGCTTCTTGGACTTCTGAATAGGAGGTGCTAGCATATTTATGTAAATTCAAAAATTACGATCTATGACTTATATACCGAAAGAACATTGAACCCCAAACATAGCCCTAATACCATTCTTGGTGAGTTATATTGTGCTGAGATAATAGGTATTGTTTTCTTCCTTGTTTCCCACAGTTCACAGTCCGTCTTCCAGACATTCCTCCAGTGAATGAAAATCAGTCTTACTTCTCTTTATGTTAGGATAATGCATTCCTGCTCATTGGCTCTGCTTCTTCTGAGCCTTTAATTTTGGTCCTTAAACACTGTTTGCATGTTCCTTAAAAATCACTGATTCCTCCACTCATTCTAGAGCCTTCTCAACTGAGCCTAAACTGCAGGAGCGAACTGTGTGCTTGCCTCAAAGGTGCTGCATAACAGAGCTTGCGTGTCACATGGGAAATCAATGACATGCCCCAAATTTGGATGGGAGAGGAAATTCCATGTGGAAACACAGGAATTGTGAAGTAGACTTTGGCAATCAGCTTTTCTGAACCCTAACAGAACAGCAGATGCACTGAGGACAAAGGAACTCCTAAACCATCACAGTCACAGTATTTGTAAGAAGCAATTGTTTGGGATTTTCAGAGGCAGGAAAAAAACTAAGGAGCAGCTGTCTCAAAAAAAACCTCTTAAATGAAAAATGGCTATGGCTTTGAATGGAACTGGCACTAAAGCCAGAGGTCCTAAAGGTTTGGGATAAAACGGAGGTAGAGTTATAGAAATTACTGAAAAGGGGTAAAACAAAAAATACAGTATGTCTGCCTGTGCATCTTAGGAGGAATTGAAGGGTGAATGAATGAAAATTTGGGGGTTAGTTTCTTCTGGGAACAGCCTCCTTAGTCATGGTCAGAAAAAAATGTTGAAGAGGTGCTAAGGGTAGGAGGAAATAATACAGTGGGAATGAAGCACTGTGGAAAAATACTGACTCTAATTTCTAATTTTGGCACAGATATATCTAGAAAGTTAATCCTACTGAATGTTTGCTATATTGGGATATTGGTTACTTATCAGAGATATGCAGAATATCAGAGATATGTGTGCAGAATTATATTTTCTGTAGCTTTCTTCAGCCAACTGTACCATTAGGAATGGATAATTTGTAATATTCTAAGACTGATGTTTTGCTCAGTGTAAGGTGACACTTTCCTTGCAGGATATCCAAACTAACCATACTGCCAACCAAGAGGCATCTTATTAGTCTGGCTTCTCGGCTTTTAAAATGTCTCATAATTCTCTGAAATATTTCTGGTGTTGAGATTCTATCAAACTGTATCCTACAAACAGTGTATCCAGTAATGCATATCAATTTCAATAACCAGAAACTGTGAAAAGCATCCCATCTTCAGTAAGTAACAAGTATATGACCCATCTTTCTTTTTCCTTATTGAACACCTGATAAATTAATGCTACCTTTCTGTGCCAGCTCCACACTGTCCATGGAGGAAGACCCAAAATGAGCTGTTCCTCTTCTGCTGCCTATGATTAGAGACACCCTTTGATTCTCAGTGATTCTTGAATTATTTGGTCTCTCCCTGTTGCATCTCATCAAGCATAAGTGATCCTTTGGAAGTTAGGGAGCTGGAAAATGAGTGGCACACAGTGATGTGCTACAGACAACAGCAGATCCCAAGTACTTGTGCCTACAATGGGGAGTGGATGATAAATTTTGAAGTGTTAATGTGGGTGTTTATTGACATCACAGGTGGTTTGTGAGGAGAAAAAGTACAAATTTATTAATATTGAAACACATACTTTCTTTGTTTAGTTCTAAAAGAGGCCGTAACTCTAACAGCAGGGTATATGCTCCTCAGTACAATAGCATGTATAATTTTGGAGGTTATTTTCCCACTGCAAATGACAGTTGGCTGTACTCGGCAGAGGTGGGACTGTGGGTAACAGACCAAGTCAGTCCTCAGCATGAACGTTTGTGACTCTCAAGCAGGCACCAGACTGGAAGAGCTCTGCCTTTGCAGTGCTGAACATAAAGGACTTTACATTCCGGCTCTTTGACATTTCCTTGGATATTGAAAGAGGAACAGTGCACACTTGGGAACACTCAGCTGTAACAGGGTTGTAGATTTCAGCCTGGGTAGCAGTGACTAACCCAGAGCTGGAGGAGCTGGCAGAGGAGGTAGCTCCATGTTTGGGGAAGAGTAAGGATGGCTTCACCTGTGGGAACCGCCTGCTGCTTGGAGAGGGAGGCACAAGCCCCTCCCCAGCAAGGGTGCAAGAGCCATGTTTGCTTCCCAGCATGAGCCTGATCCCAGGAGGTTTCTCACATGCACACACAAAGGCTCAGCACCAGCAGGAATTACGGATACCAGTCAGGGAGCCCTGTCAGCCCCTTGGTATTTAAGGGTTGGGTCTTTAATCCCTGCAGTCTGAGGAAGCTTGAAGCTTCAAAGTCAGACTTCTCACTTGCTGCCCTGACACATTGCCACTTCTACAAGAGATGAGGTGCTGCTGTTCTCTCATCAAAGCTGATTGCCTCTGTGTTTTGTGTGGACCCCAAAAATCCCTTTGGAAAGCATTGGTGTTAACTGCACAATGCTCAGGGGCTCCATTGCTGGCTCTGAATGAGCAGGCATGGACAAAGAAAAAGCTCTGGTCATCCATGGAGTTTCATGGCCAAAATTAAGTTTACCAATGGAGTTAGGAGACTGTGGGGTTGGCTGAATGGGTTTTGTGGGATCAGAGTTTTGAATGAATGTGCCTAACATCTCCTCATGCTCTTCTTCTACTGCTAAAGTCCCTTACATGAGCTACTCATGCAATTATTTTCATTCCCTAATTGAGTTATGGCAATTAGTAATATAATTACTGTAGGACAGAAGCTCCGGTGAAGAACTGAGACCTTTAATAATCAGGTTTTGTACAAATAAAGAGCAAGAAGTGACAATCTAGATATAACTCCTGGGACCAGGAACAAAGCTTTAAAAAAGGTCTTTGGGGCTTTGAATCCCTCAGGGAGAGAGTGCAGTTGAAGGAGAGCTTGCAAAAAAAAAAAAAAAAAAAAAAAAAAAAAAAAAAAAAAGGATTTGTAAACTTGAAAATGTCACACATTTTTCTGTTGAAGCTATGCCTCATTGCTGTTGTTAACGTGTCACTGTAACACCTGCTGGCCCTGATTAGGATTCCTCTGGGATGGTATAATCACAGAGCACAACGTGGCCACAAAGAAATTACAGCTCATGATCTGCAACATATAAAGGGGGAATAATGATAGACTCAACCAAATTTATGCTGGGTTATCCATACATATGGCCTGTATGGATGCATTTGTGTCTTCATTTACTATTTTGATTTAGCTCTGTAAACATCAGTGCTCCCTCATAGCTCTGAGCCTGGCCATTATAAGTTGGCTGCTCTTATGGTGTCATTGAAGAAGATCTAAAATAGGGATTTGAAATAGGAGAAAATAACAGACTTAGGCTACTGTAAGCTGGGGGGCAAATTTACATTTAGATTGAGCCTCTTCACATCTTCTCTAAGTAATTGTAAACTCTCTTGTGCCTCAGCCCAAGAAAAGAATTTAGGCAGTCCTGCACTGCCAAAAACTGTCTTATGCTTTGTAAGATGTGTGATAGCTAATCTTAGTAGTCAGGCTTAGCATCTACTTTTCATAATTATTTGTGCAAATACAGCTCAGTTATCAAATGTCAGCATTAATCAGACAAAGGATATCAGCATTGCCAAAATAAACATGTTGTAAAAAGTGTTGTGTCTGATTATTTGTATTATTCAACCAACACCCAGATGTCCTATTATGTTAAGAGCTACACAAGCATGTAAGAAACCATTCCACCAGGAGGGAGTGCATGACTAACTTGTGATAAGAGAAAACAATTGGACATTACAAGCAAATAAAAAGAGAGAAGAAAATTAGGGGGGTCGTGGTAGACTGTGACTGCATGTTCCTATAGGAACCAATAATGAGTTTTAAGTAAAGGAAAAAAACTGCTTTGATATAAATAAATAAGTAATATGATACCAGCAGTTCTTACCAGGCATTTGCCTAGCCCAATGGAGATTTCTGTGGTATGTACTTAGCTTTCATATCAGAGTCTTATCCTCATCCACACCGTGCCTGTTTACACCATTCTTGTAGGGGTCTCCAATAGGCTTTGCATGACAGCAGAGGACAGAGGAGCACAGCCAAAATCCTACAGCTGGCCTCATACCACACAAATCTGCCATCTGCACCCATCCAGGCACATGCCCAGGGAGGGCTACGAGGGCTGCATTTCTTTGTTATTAAATGCCTTTTACTGCCAGCACAGCATAAAGGGATCCTGATGTGGCTGATCATTCGCCTCCCTCTAACATGTTCTGCTGCAGCATGTTTTCAGTGCCACAGCCAGACTTTGTTTAAGCATTAATGTGAACAAATTACTTTATTAAGGTGCCTGGTTGAACTGGTGCTCCCTGGGACAGTGAACATTACTGTGTGTTTCAAGGAGAAGAAGGTGCACAGACCACAAAGATACACAGAGTTTACAGAGGGATCTACTCTCCAGTCTCCTTTCCCATCTGAGGTCACCCTGCCTCGTCATGGGCTTTTCATTATTCTGAGTCTCTATTTGTCAAGGGCACCTCCTCAAAAGTCAGAATGAGTTTTAGCCCTCTTTGCCTGCAGGAGCCTGTGGCCAGTGATGCACAGCTATACAAAAGACATCTTCAACGTAAAACATTTAGCAGTTGAAATAAAGTATTTAGTGGGGGAGAAAAGGTGAGTAAGATAGAAGAAAATAGATTTATTCATGTATTTACAATGTAAAATTTACGAGGTATCCATAGGAAACTGGGCTCTTAAGTATGTCAGGCACTTAAGTATCTCAGATTAATTCTCCCAGACAATTCCCAGCCTTTTGTGAATGTGCTCCTTTCTTCACATCCCTAATTCCTTTCCCCTCCAGTGCAAAGAAGCCTGGCAGTGTCCCTCAGCTATTGTTTGTAGAAAAGTGGCTTATCTTGAGCCATACTTTTCCTTTCATTTTCCTTTTGAATTGAACCATTCTGTTCATGGAGCAAAGTCAAAACAGTACTCATAAATTATCACAGAGCAAGTTCCCCTTTCATCACAGGCATAAACACTTTGCAAATCTAGTAGGTGAAGCTGGAATTCCCATCTATTCCTGAAATTTATAGCCAAAACCAAGTGAGAGTGGTGACATAGTAATTCAAAACAACCTTTCTGATATCTCTCGTGTGAGGCAACATCTATAATACTTAGTGTTTCCATAATAGTTACTATTTCTCATTATGAAATACAGCAGTTGCCATCTCTTTCACTCTCTTTCACATTCCCGTGAAGGAGAATTCCTTGAACTGGCCAGCAGTGTACTGACAAAAAAAATTTAAAATAAATAATAATTAACCCCCCCAACTAATAGCACAACAGCTCCATATGGAGCACTAATAATATGTGATGGCCTGATAGAAACGCTATGTCATTAAAATGTAACAGTAGTTTGTATTTTATAAGCCATTTTTCTAAATCAGCTGAGCCACTTCACTGATTGTCTCACCCAAACAAGTAAATGACTAATGTTTTACACGGAGGGAGAATAAAGGGACTTACACCTGCGAATGGATTTGTTATGTTTGACTCTCCTCGAAGTGTTTTCTATAATTTTTGAAGGTCTTGGCGCACCCAAGTCCTTCCAGTGGCTCTAGAAGATGCACATACCGGCGGCAGCAGATCCTTGTCACAGTTCGGTATTTGCCCTGTGACCTGGAAGGCAGCTTTGGATGCGGGAACACGGCCGTCGGGCACCGAGGCCAACGGGTGGAAAATAAAGAGCACTAACAGAGATGGGATTCTCAAGAGGTTGAAAAGAACACCCAACACGGCCCGGCATCACCACTGGGTGCCCCGGGGCAGAGCTTTCATCGCCCGCCCACTGGCGGGAGGACCGCACCGCCCTGCCGAGGAGGTCTGGTCCTCACCCGGGACGGGGAGGGACCCGGCCACCTCCTCCCCCTCCGCTCCAAGGCCGGCTTTGTCCCGGGGCTGGAGCCGCCCTGGCCCCCGGGCCCGCAGACATCCCGCCCATCTCCGCTCTCCCGGCTGGCGCTGCCCACGCGCTGCCCGGGGCGCTGTCGTGGAGCTGCTCCCAACTCCTGGAGACCTGTAAATACAGTTCGCATTTGAATATATATATATTTTTTTTTTTTCACCTTTGCAGCCTTTACAAAGTGAGGAGTACCTGTTGCATATTCATGCGGCAGCGCTATTCAGCAGGATAAATCAGTATTGCCCTCATTTACCGGGAGAAAGAAGCCGGGGATGCCCGAGCGGTCCTGACTCTTCCCCGGGAACGTGGCCTGGCCCCGGCCCCGGCCTGGCATTGCCAGAAACAGCTGTCCGGTCTGGTGCCAGAAACACCCGGCCCGTGGTGCCCAGGCTTGGGGCTTTTGCCTCGGGGGTAATGCCCTGAGCCCAGGTGAGCTCCAGGGGGACCTGGAGCGCCTCAGGGCGCTGCCCACCCTCCAACCCTCCCCAGAAAGCCCGGGACTGTCTTCTCCCGAGCGCTGCAGTCCCTGGCGTCCAGAGGTGGGTGATCGGAGCCTCCCAAGGCTAAGCCAGAAGCCGAGCACGCATTTGCCGCTTTGGTCTGGCAGCTCAGGCACCGCGGCTGCCCCGAGCTCCGCTCTGCCCCAGCGGGAGAACGGGAACATCCCGGCTGGGGCTGCTCTGCTGTCCCCACCAAGGCTCTGCCTCTTTCCCACGGCTGAGCCTCTCCCCCTCTCATTGACTCTCCGGGTGCTTTGCAAATGTAAAGGCTGCGATTTCCCATCCCTGTGCTCCAAAAGGACGGCTCCCCGTCTTTTGTAGTTCAGCCAGAGCCGGGAACTTGCAGATATCCTCGGCTACTCGGCTCTGCCTCTAGGTGAACCTGTATCTGCCTTGAGCAGGGCGATAATGCGGTGGCTGTTGTTTTGTTGCTGCCAGTCCCTGGAGAGAGCGTTTCCATGAAGTCTTAGCTGGGGGGAAAGAAAACCAAAACAACCAAAACGGGCAACGCTATACAGCCCATGACTGGGGTATCAACATTTCTCCCTAAACGAGGCTTTCTGATAGGAAGAGGCCGGCAGAGGCGTCCCTATAATAAAGCGTGCGAGGAAAGTAGTTTGCGGGGCGGGAGGAGAGCGGCCTGGCTGGCTGACAGAGGGGCGGGTCCTGCGCACGGGCGGGCAGCGCCGAGCCGAGCCGAGCCGAGCCGAGCCCAGCGGCCCCGGCAGCCGCGGGGCTATTTCAGGAGCCGGGCGGGGGCGGCTGCAGCCGGAGCCGGAGCCGGAGCCGGAGCAGTGATGGGGTAGCGGGGTCGGGGGTTTGAGCGGCGGGCTCGGAAGCGGCGGCGAAGGCAGCCGGGAAAACACGCCTCGGATTGAGGGGAAGAGGATCGGTTTTTTTGGGCTGCATCACAACTTGGGCAGCATCGAGCTGAGCCAGGCGGAGAGGGGAGCGGGCGGGGAAGGAGGAGGAGAAAAAGGAGGAGAAGGAGGAGGAGACGGCTGCCACCGGGGGATTTGGGCTCGATTTATTGAAACAAATCAGTGCTCGGGAGAGAGCGGCGAGGAGGAGGAGGAGGAGGAGGAGGAGAAGGTGGGGGGGCAGGAAGAGGGGGCTCGAGAAAGAAAAGTGTGAGGGCTGTGGCTGGGAGAAGCAGAAGTGATGAGAGAGCGATCCGGGAGGCTGGAGGAGGCTGCCCGTCCTGTCGCCGCGCCCCGCGGGCACCGCCGCTCCTGCCGCCGCCGGGCGCCCCCGCGGGGTCCGCTCCTGCCGCCGCCCCGCCGCCCCCGGCCCGCGCTATGGAGGCGCTGAACGGCCCCGGGCCCGGCCCCGGGGACCCGCTGCGGCCGCCGCCGCCCCCGCCCGGCCACCACCACCCGCACGGCGAGAAGAAGCGGCCGCACCGCGCCCCGTCGCCCGCCAGACCCTTCCTGAAGGACCTGCACGCCCGCGCCGCCGCCAAGCCCCCGCCCGCGCCGCCCAAGTCCCCCGGCCTCCCGGCCCGGGCGCCCTCCTCGCCGCACCCCGGCGTCCCCCAGCCCCCCGCGGGGCTCCTGGCGGCGCCCGGCCGCCTCTCCCGCCGCCCCGCCGCCCCGGGGGGCAAGGCCGCCCTCTCCGCCGCCGGCAGGGCGGGCGCCAAGGCCGGTCCCTGCGCCAAGCGGGCGGCCCGCGGGCCGGAGCCGGGGCCCGGCGGCCGGGGCTCGGGGCGGCAGCCCGGGGGGGAGGCGGCCCCGCCGCCCGGCAAGGGCAGGAAGGCGAAGCGGGGCGCCCCGGCGGGCGGCGGGCATGCGGCGGCGGCGCTGGCCCGCGTCGGCCACACGGACAGCAGCTCCGACCTCTCCGACTGCCCCTCCGAGCCGCTCTCCGACGAGCAGCGCCTGGCCCCGGCCGCCAGCAGCGACGCCGAGTCCGGCACCGGCTCCAGCGACCGCGAGCGGGAGCCGCCCGCCGCTCATCCCACCGCTCATCCCGCCGCCCATCCCGCCGCCCATCCCGCCGCTCATCCCGCCGCTCATCCCGCCGCTCATCCCGCTTCCCATCCCGCTTCCCATCCCGCCGCCGAGCCGCCCCGAGCCGGCCCCGGCCCCGGCCCCGGGCGCGGAGCTCCGGCGGCCTTGGGCCCCCGCGGGGATGCGCTGCCCGCGGGCACGGGCGGGGGCCCAGCCCCGAGCCGCGGGGAGCCGCCGCCGGCCCCGGAGGAGCTGCAGCGGGAGGTGGAGGAGCTGCGCTCGGAGAACGAGTACCTCAAGGTGAGCGTCGCCCGCGGGGCCCGGCCGCGGCGGGGAGGGAAGGGCGGGGGGCGGCAGCAGGGGAAGGCGGCCCCTCCTGCCCGGGAATGCGGGCACCGCGCTTGGGAGCGGGGGGAGAGTATACCTCCCATAGGACCCCCCGCCCCCCTGGACCAAAAGCCAAATTTTACCCGCAGGAGGGAAATAGGGGCAGGGAGAACCAGCCGGGCACCCTCCTCCCCGCCCCCACGGAGCGGAACCCCCGCGCGGCTCAGGGACAGTGAAGGGACTTGAGCGTGTGATCGCGGCTCCCTGCAGAGCCCGGTTTGTGGGCTGCATGAACGTCAGGCCGGTGCAACATGTACCCCGGCAATGTTGCGTTTGGGTGACGCGCTGGTAGCTCGGCAAACCCCGACTCTTTCTAAAGCACTGCAAACACTCTACTGGTTAGCAGGACTTTGCTTTCCAGGAACTGTTTTCCTCAGTATCACCCTTCAGGAAAAGCCAAAGGAACAGGTTCCCTCATTTGATGTGGAAAGGATGACAGCATTGTGTGTTCTGCTTGTTGTGTTGCTCTATCACTGGGAAGTGAAGCCACTCGCTGTGAAGTACTAACAGAACAAGAGCAGCAAAAAAAAAGTGTCATTGCATCCTTGTACAGGTAGAAAAGTACATCAGTATGAATCCATCCTTGGAGAAAGAGGAAAGCTAAATTCAGGCAAGCTCTGAGCTGGGTTGACCTGTGGGAACCTTTAGTTGGACTTGGACTTACAATCTGATCTTTTGGCAGAGCAAAGAAGCTACATCCATAAAGATCTATAAATAAGATAAACTGAGATAATCCTGTAACCACAGCCACTGTTTGCCTCTGGAGAAAACAATCTTTGTTCCCTGATATTGGGAACACCCTGTTGTCAAGCAAAATAACCATGGAAGTCCATGTAAATCTAGGATTCTTACTTGAATAAGAACTGGAGTTTTGTTTATAACCTTGGGAAAGAAGGGGGATAAAGATACAGGCTAGGCTCTTTAAGGGGTTTTGGCTAAGGTACAAGAAACAATATTCAGCATAGCAATAGGGTAACAGCAGGGGTGCTGCAAGGTTCTTTGCCGGGTCTGGTGCTGCTTAGTGAACTGGAAAAAGGAAAGAACAATGATACAGCAAAATTTTCAGATGACATTAAGTTTTTCTAGCTTAAGTTAAGTCCAGCAAAGACCAGACAGAACTTAATCATAAAGGTAACCCCTGAGGAACGTGTGAAAAATGAAGGCAGAGGATGGTAAATAAATCTTAATATTCAAAATCTTAAGTACTGGGGTGGAAAAAGTATTCACTTTTCTGTTTAAGTGTGTTGCATTAACTCGGGAGCATCATGAGAGAAGGAGAAATTAAAATCTGTAAAAATTGTTAGATTACAGCAGGAACTGAACAGAGACTAAGAAAGAAAATCTGGCAATATTTTATAGAACTGTAGCTGTTACACTCACAGGTCAGTGAGTGTACCTGAAATACTGTGGGCACTGCTGGTCGTCTAGAAAAAGATAATACAAAACCAGACCAATAAAAATTATTGGCTCATAGCAAAGCTTTTATAGCACTCATTGGATGGGAAACTCGAGTGTGGTAGGGATATATAATAGTCTATAAAAAGATGAGCAGCACAGAGAACCTTTATCACAAGCTTCTGTTTTATTTGACAGCCTAGAAGCAAGAGGAGATGTAATGAAATCAGAATTGATAATGGGAATCACTTAAGGAGTAGCTACCTGGTGCTGCCATTAGAAGTCATGAAGTCAACGAGCATCTCCTTGCATTATAAGATTTGCACTAGTATATGAGTATTATATACTTAAACCCATTAAAAAGTGTGTGTCAAGCTGTCTTTCTTTATACTGAAAGTGATTTTTAACTATGGGAAACTGAAAAAAGAGTGTGTCTGAATTGTCTAGGACAAACCCCTGTTAGTGTGTCACACCTGAGGAACCCTGTGATCATGGGACCTGGTTGACAATGGCAAGTCTTAGGTGAAGAACTTTATTCTGCTTCATTCCAAATTTTTCACCCTGTGCAACGTCTTCAGATCTTTCACCTTGATGTCTTCATCATTACAGCAATTGTGTCCTGACTGATTTTTTTATTCAGATTGTGACTTTATCATGCTAAAAGTATTTCTGAGTCTGGTAGGATGATACAGGCTGATTTCTTTGGTGGGCATGTCCTGGTGCCTGGAAAGCCAAGAGCTAACACTATTGCCTCTTCTGGGGGAAATGAGTACATTGTCTGCTTTGCTTGGCCACCTGAGTGTGTGAGATCTTAGTTCTGCTCCTCTGTTAAAATGGTTGGAAACAGCCCAGTGGTGCAAAAATTATCAGGAGAATTCCCAAACCTCATTTGCCTTTCCTGGGAAAACCTATAAAAAAGTCTGCAAATTAAAACCACATCAGTGTCTGAGTTGTTTACTTGTGGGTTTGTTCTGTGTGGTTTTTTACAGTGCAGTTCTCTGGGTTGGCATTGGAGCGAGCTGTGTTTCTCCAGAGGGGGCTAAGGGATAACAGGGATGCTGTCAACTGTAAATAGACAAATGATTAGATAAATCCCAGAAGAAACTGTTAATTTCCTGAGCATGGCCACAAGCCAAATTTTGTGGGTTTCACTCCTCCTTATCCCTCCCTGCAGCTGGAGTGCAGCCCTAACTGCACATAATAGTCTTTTTCGGAGAATTTTAACTTTCATGTAGGAAGGTCTTTCATGTATCTTTCACGTGTCTGTAACACAGGTTATAGAAGATACACACACACACACATACACATGCACACACACACAGACTTAGTGCTAAAGATTACTAGAGATTAAAGTGTTACCAGAAAGAAAACAAAAAAAAACAAGCACAATCATTTGTTTCTATACACTAAGTACTAGAAAGCCTTCCAGAATGTACAGCAAGCTGCGGCTTCTGCAAACAACTCAGATTTATACCATGAGCCAGATTTTAACTTGGTATCAAGTTTCCACCTTATGTATTTCCAGGACTTTACTCTAGATAAGAATTTAGCTCTAGCCATAGCTGACTAATTGCAAAGCTAAGCCTGTAGTTGGAGTGCATGAGAAGTGTTTACATTGAGAAGCCTCTCTTCTACTACCTCTGTGAAATTTCATCTTTGATTTGTTTCATGTATTCCTTGCATGACCTTATTTCAGCTACCTGTGGGGAAAGGCTGTAATACTACAGCAGCATTTAAAATATATTGCTTAGTTGTTGATGTCAAAAAAGAGAAATTTTGTCATGGTGCCTGACTCTGTAGGACCAGGAGATTCCTTGGTAACTGCTGGCGGTAGATAAAGTTTTAGTTATTGCTAGTCAATCCTGTTGGTAGTAACAAAATACTGCCCACACAAGTGGTTGATTTTCAATTTTACTTTAAAGTGTCCAGCACATGGAGGAGTGTCATTCACTATGTGAGTCCTTGGGAAACTTGGGAAGAAACCCTTTGTGGTGAGGAATCTTAAGGAAGAGGGCTCAAATTTTAACAATTAGACATGTTTTTTCTTTGTCTCAGCCAAGCTTTTGTTTAGACTGTGTTAATTAAATAAATGTGCTAGCAGAAACAGCAGTGGTGTTTTAGTCACAACACACACCCCTTTTCTCTTTGCACCCTTCATGGCCATAATGTGAAAGCAGCCTCCTACATGAGGCATGACACTTCCTACAGCCCTTAAAATAAAACTGGTGCTTGCTGTGTTTTTTTTTACTTGGCCTTCTCTTTGTGCCTATGTTGGTACAAGTTCAATATGCTGGAAATACTGCTACAGTGTGGATTAGCACAGAAATATATTGTCTTGGATTTATTAGATAACTGTCTTTTCTGTCTTGCTTTGTCTTTTTTTTTTTTCTTTCTATATTCATTTGTAACTGTGACATATTCTGGATATAAATTGACTAAGGGACCACTCCAGGCCTCTTATTCTACTCTGATGCATCTAAACTATGTTCATTTTTTTGTTAAAAATCACAATGTGTGTCATATGAGGTTACACTGTATTTCTTTACTCACTTGAAACTGTAGCTCTTTGAGTTGTGCTAAACTCAGGGGGAGTAATTGTCTTCTTCTTTTATTAACCTGCAGGGATTTGTGGATGTCAAAGGGTTTGCAGAGCAAAAATGATGCAAAGTGATAGCACCATTTTTTTTTTCCGTTTAGTGAGGGTTACCAGGGTTAGCAAAACAAAGCTCATCCCACATCTCTGCATGACATGCTGCTTTTCCCACCTGGAGAGTGGTGGCCTGGGAGAGAACGAAGGTGGTGACCCTGCCCGGGGCACAAACCCCATGTGGCCGGGCTCAGCCGGAGGGACGGTCAGCTGCCGAGGGAGATGTCACTTTGGGGGAAGAATAGTGAGGCAGTGAGCCTTGTTAGATCCAGCTGAGTCCCTGGCAGCCTCCACACTGCCTGCAGGGGATGAGCTGTGTGATGCACCAGGCAATTCTTGGTGGCCCAAAAGAAGCACTATCAATGTTGCCATTGATGAGTGCTCAAAGAGCTTCATCAGGCACAGTCAAGAATATTTGTAGAAACAATGCTGTAGCTAATGCTTGAATGAAGCAGAAAAGCTGCCAGATGCTGCTCTTGCTCTCAGATCCTGCAAAGTTAAACCAGCCCTGAAGTCAACAGGTGCACACAGTCTTATGACTTTTCATTTCACATCTTGGTTTGTGCACAAGCTTCAGAACACGTTGGATTAGTGCATGACTTGTAAAGTAGTCTGATTTGAGAGCTAAATAATAACATCAGGGGCCCAGGGACTTGGGGTTCATTAACATATTCTGCAAGAGGCAAAAATAATGGTTGTTGCTTTCTTCCCAATCAAAGCCTTTCAGAGCATATTTATCCCTGCTGCAGATCTGCTGAGAAGTGCTATGGGGGATGTGTTTATTCCTTAGCAGCAGCAGCAGCAGAATCTCCTACATATAGACAGTTTGAGATATTTAAAACATGAAAACAGAGATTATGTAAAATCACAGTTCATGAATCCTAGATTTATCAAGGACTTTCTAGAAGCTCTGAATTTGCCAGTGCAATAGCAGCTACCCACTGTAATTTCCACTCTTCCTCCCTTCCCCACTCTCCCACTCATTTGACTAAATGCATATGAAATTACTTTCTATTTACAAAATAGTACTGACAAAACCTATAAATATGACTTTTGGGTAAAATAATAAACATATTTTACATAGATAATTGATTTTCCTGCTTCATTTGCATTTCTTAAATACTATACAATTTGTTGATTTTGTGTGGTTTTGTCTTCCTAGATTGCAGGTACTTTCAACTTAAGATATCACTTCTGGACACTGACGTGTTCTATTACACTGGAGCCTTAAAAGACTTTGCCAGTGTACATAAATGTATTCACAGAGTAATGAATTCAGTATCCATGTATCTTTTATACTGTTTTCTTGCATGTAATTTCTCCCTAATAATAATTGTCAAGATTTCTTTGACACATTGTTGCGTTCCACTATTTAGTCCCTATTCAGGCTCTGGGATAAAAGCTTTTTTATTTTAGGCAGTAATTCATCTCGGTGAAGGTAGATCAGCAGGCCGACCTGAATGCAAATGGTGTAGATGACCCTTCCTCTGTATTTATATGCAGTTTAGTGGTCTTGCTTTGGACTGCATTTAGTCTGGCCCTTTGAACAAAACATCCCCATCATGAATATGTTTTAAAGCTATCCTAAGGACTTGAGTAATGGAGCACATTTGATGCATCCTTGGAGTGTAGGTCTCTGTTTTATTTCGGAAGGAATCAGTTTCTTGCATGCTCAGTGGACAGAATGAATGTGCAGTTGGTGGAGATGATTGGAAAATTTGTTCTCAAACCTTATTACAGATCATAACCAGACTGGCTGGGTAGACAGAGCCCATAAGTTATGCAAGTATTCCTGGTCATTTCAGTGGGAATGACTCAGATGGGTTACTCAGTGTAATAGCTGCATGGCCTGACCTTTTCTCTCTCTTTCTCTCTCTCTCACTTTTTTTTTTTTAAGAATCATAAACAAGGCATATTCCTATAATTTGTTCTTAGTTATACTTCATTGTAATTAAATCAATAATAAACAAGCATGACATCAGTAAAGGTATTAATGAGATAATGGCTTCTCTTCTGGCAGGCAAGTGTTCAATTTGCACAGTACAGACAGAAAATGACCTATCAGTATGTATCTGGGCTACACAGTGATGGAAGATGCACACAAGGCTTTCCCCTTCTCAGCCAGTTCACACTGGCTGGGCAAACTGACAGGCAAATGGGGAATCCTAATTCTGTTTATTTCGTGCTGCAGTCTCAGGGTCTCCTGCCACTAGAGCGGCTATTTGTGTGGCCCTGTGTCCCTACAGCCACCCTGTCACTCTCAGATGGGTAGTTCCTATTAGACCCCAAATAGCCGGCCTTTAGGATGGCCTTTGGGCCAAGTGAAACCATAAGCTGAAAGATTCAGGAACTGGTGCCACTTGGATTTCTCCTCAAATTTGGAAAGAGCTGCCACTTAGAAAACACGCTTCCATTCTTTGTTTTTTTGTCTGATGACCAGAGTGACATCAGGAATGAAAAGCAGTTCAGCTTTTCCTAAACAATATTCCTTCTTGCAGGACACTGTGCCTCATGCTGTTTTTACTGAAAGTAATAGCATAATTACCATTAAATTAAAAGGGATCAAGAGGAGGCTTTCATTCCCTTCAGGAATGCACAGCAAAGTGAAGCTTCTGATGCCAGCACTTAACCTCTCAATTTCAATTGCCACTTTGGGGTGCTGGAGCAGGTCCTCCCTGTTTAAGGAAGGGAGTAGCTCTCCATTTTTAGATGAACAAAGAGGGATGGCTGCTTTCTTGCCTGTTTATTTTAATTATTTTTAAGTGCCTATTCTGATCTCTTTCTTCAGTTTTACAATATTAAAGTCTACAGTATGAAGCTCAATACCTCTTGAGAGAAAGAGCTTTAATTCTAACTCACAATAATAAGAGTAGTAAGAACAATACATTTTAATTAAGTCAAGGGTTTGGCTTATCTGTTATTTCCATCTGCCTTGCAGCCAGAACATCTCTTTTTTGCAAACCACCACGCTGGGAGTTTTGGCTTTGTGGCATTTACCTTTGATTTCACAAATGATTGACATGTTTTCCTTCAGAGCAGTAGTTTGCCAGTTTAGTAAGCAGCACCATCATAGTTTGAGTTATAATTTCCCCTTCCATGAGTCTTTAACTTAGATTCCTTTATTTTCTGTGCAAGGATCACTTCAGAAGATGAGTTTAAGCTGTTCTGATTTTCCAGGTGCAATTGTAGCAGTTCTGACTTAGGATCTGTTACCACAGAGTTTCTGTGTCCACAGCAGAATCACAAGTGCTTGCCAAGGAGAATAAGCTGTTAAGAAATGAAAGCATCTACACCCTTGTCACTGGCTTTGCAGCCTCTATCGAAAGTGAGATTGTGTCTTTATTGTAAGTGAAGTTAAACTGTTATGGTTTAGTTAAAGTTTATCCCAGTATCTATAGTTGTGTGCTGACCGACATATAAAATCTGAGCCAGATTTTCCAAAGGTGACATGTTCCTTTCTATATATTTATTATATAAAAATAGGAGTTCATGTTGCTATTCAAAAAGATTTAATCTGTCTGATTTAATCTAGCTCTTTTCCTCTCTGGGCTGGACAGACCTCATAGGTTGAAGCCCCAAGCACTGCAGCAATACAGCAGAAAATGGGCTGACATGGCACACAGCCTGTTCAGTGAGGTTTCTACTTCTTATATAGTCAAAACTGTTTGTGGCCTCATGTTGCCTTCTTTTAAAGCTCATCCAAAGGGTGCTGTATCTCTAAATACAAGAAGTCAGGACAGAGTTTGATTTCTATGTGAAAATTTTGGGAGTAGAAAAGAAACTCAGTCAAAAAATATCTGAGAGGAGATCTGTGTGGAATTTAAAGTACAGCATCCTTCATTGTATTCTAAATTTTAATTTATCTGCAAAATTGCACTAGAGAAAAAAACAACTTTGTATTTAAAACCAAAACCAGAGGCAAGCATAGCACAAAAAAACCCCAAACAAACAAAAAATCCAAACCCAAACCAAAACAAAATAAATTTAAAAAAACAACAGCAACAAAACCAAAATCCAACGACCAACTAACCAAACAAAATAAAACCCTACAACACTGGCTTGCAAAGTCACGGTTGTCCTGGTAAAGGAGAAAACTTCGGTTTACCAGAAGGTTAAAGACAGTCCTGTCTCCTGAAACATAGCTCATGCCAGTTCTTGCAACTCTTTGAGGAACTTCTTTGGTGTGAGCAAAGACATTGGATTCAATCTCCAACAGAGAAAGAGTGACTTTTATGGCTGGCAGAACTCTCATGTCCACAGATAGGATTTGGAAATATTCAGTTTTATAGGGATGAGTGTTTCAGGGATTTTTAAAATTATGTGAGTTTCACTTTCCAAATTTGGTTGCAAAAAATGCTTTGAAATCAAATATTGTTTATTAATTGTCTTTAGAAACCAACTAGACCTGATAAAGATAAGAAGGAAGTTTAAGAGTTGAGCAATGACATTATAATTGCAGGCTACTTTATAATGAAAGCCATTGCTTAGTTCTTAAATGTAAACATCGGATTATAAACCAGATCCCATTAATTTGTTGATGACAGTTGTTTTTCTTTATTGTGGATTTGTGACTCAAAATTTTAATTTACAACCAAATTACTAATCTCACATTAGCATTCTGAAGATGACATTAAAAAGTTAATTGAGCTTAAATCTAGTTGAGGTAAATTCAACCCCTGAGTCTGCAGACAAACGTTAAGAAATAACTCTGGTCCTGTTCATGCCATAGAGCTGAGTTAGCTCTGACTGGTAAAGACTCTACTTTTGGTATGAGTATCTTAGCCAAAATACCTTGGTAATAAACTGATACTGCACAAGTGTACTCCTTTTCTTCGGTTAAAAAGCCACTACTGCTCTCTAATCAGTTTCTAAAACCTTGACGTTTTCTTCTTCATCTCTTATCTTCACTGGGTAAACTTACTTTACCTCTTGGAAGTGTCTATAAATGTGAAGCGTAGTGATAAGTGTTTACACAGAAAAGAAAAGAAGGTCTTGTTCCCAATCCAATCAAGCATGCATTGCTATGTTTGTCTTTTTAAAAGTATGCATCATTTATCAAAACTTCACCAGTGCGTTGGCTGTAAACTGACCAGAGTGTTTGGCTGTGTCCTGAGGAGGAGTAGATAGAGCCTGGATCCTAAATTGTTTTGAAATAATCCTGCTGGGTTTGGTCTGCAGAGCTCATTTGCTTCCTTGAAGTCAGCTGTTTGTGCCTAATTAATGTATTTGGAACTTCTGAGGATGTTATTGCTGCAAGGGTAACCTCGATGACTGTGCTTACACTATTCCTTTTCAGACGGTGTATAGTGTGAGCATGACCCAGCTCACTGGGGAGTAACCCTTGAGTTTATCCATCCACACAAATATATATATTCTAGAGCACCTGTCTCAGAGAGACTGTGGGACAGGATGCTCCTGCAGCAGAAACCTGAATATATTGAGAATGTACTGTGACATAGTGGGCTTGTGAGAAAACTTCTCTGTCCTTTCAGAGCATCTAGGGAGAATGTAGGGCCCTGAGTGGGAGGTACTGGTGGAGCAAAGTCTCACTGGGGAGCCCAGAGCAATTTTGTAATTTTGGAAATAACAGGCCTTGTGTGTACCCAAAATTTATGCTGTCTCAACTAATTGAATTTAAACCATAGCTGTATAAATACTGGAATTTTTATACCTGGATGGGATTTTGTTAAGAATAATGCTGTAATTCTAACATAACTGACAAGGCTAAAGAATCCAACTACCCATTTGCCTTTGGTCAGGACTGTGCTCAGGAACAAGATCTGCCCTGCATTTGTTACCAAGGCTCCAATGAAGCAAGATTAATGTCAGATTGGTTAGGCCATGGGAAGGGGGAATGGTTGAGAGGACTGCCAGGATAGCATGGGCAGATGCATTCATGCAGGGACTGGACAGGGTTCAGCCAGGGGCAGAGGGAGCTTTGTCAAGGGTTCTGACTTCATAGCAGTGCCCTCTCCACCTGAGACAAGTGTGAAACATTCTCTGGCCACCCTTGGTATTTCAAGTGTGAAATAATCTCCAGCTTTCCTTGGTATTCTAAGAGTGATTTACAGATCTGAAGTGAGGTCACAGTACAGCTAGCCCCAGTACAAGTTCTCTGAAATCTTAGTAAAACAAAGTTTTCCACAGAAAATTTGGTCTTTATAGTATCAAATGCATTTTTAAAGAAACCAATTTAAAATTTAATAGTTAATTTCAAATATTCTCCTCCTGCCTCTTTTTCTTGATTTCCCCCCCCACCCCCCAATTTTGTTCTAGTTTGTAGAATCATCTTTTTTTCTCTCATGCAGTAGTTTAATACCTCATACCCCTCTGCCTGGAAGACCTTTATAACAGTTCTAGCTTTGGAGCTTCAGTCACGCACCTATTGAACAAATGGCAATGATAGAGCTTATCCTGTTCAGCCGTAAATCTTTAATCTGACTTTAGAGAGCAAGTTCTACTCGTGATATAATGTGGAACTAGGACAGTTCATGATGCCCAGAAAAGGATGAGCAGGTTATTCTCGTGGGCACAGGTTTTGTTTTGTTCCTGTGGTCTTTTTATTGAGATGTGTGTACACACAACAAAACCCCACTTTCTCCTGCACACAATCCACATGTCCTAATCCAGTGCACAGTTAGGCTCAGATGGGACAGTGTTTCCATATGGAGCAGTTCAGTATTTCGTGTAAAACACTTTTTTTTTTTCCCCCTAATAATTTCATTTTTAGGAGGTGTTGGTTGTTAAAAAGGCACACCACACAGAGATGTTGAGGTACTTGGTTAAGTAGGTTTACTGTAGTCTAAGTAAAGCAAGGAATCAGTTTGAATAGTGGTAAAGTATTGTGCAGTTTTAATTTTAGTTTGAGATGGTAAAATGAAGGTTACCAGTTTCAGGAGACATGAGCATCTGGTTTGTTTTTAATTATCAAAGCAGTTGAAAGAAATATGACAAGTATTCATTAATTTAGTTCAGCATAATTACTCAATGTTGGGTTAAAACTTCTGTTCCTGTGACTTCTGGAGCTGTGTGTTGCAGTCTGTATCATTTCATTAATGTGGTATCCTAGTGAGCATGTTTCCTATTTTGCTCCCATGGGTGAGATTTGGAGGTATGATGGAGCACTGTTTTGACTTCTCACAGGATGAGCTGGATGAACTCCGGGCTGAAATGGAAGAAATGCGTGACAGCTATTTAGAGGAAGATGTTTACCAGCTGCAGGAGCTCCGGCGAGAGCTGGACCGGGCAAACAAGAATTGCCGCATTCTGCAATATCGTCTCAGGAAAGCAGAACAGAAAAGCTTGAAAGTTGCACAAACAGGCCATGTGGATGGAGAGCTCATTAGGAGCCTGGAACAAGATTTAAAGGTGGGTTGAGAGATTCATATTCACAGCAAAAGAGAGCAGACTGTGATGTGGCTCTCTGCAATGGAAGTGAGGGTGACACATGAAACAAGCAGTAGTTCTCCAAACGTCATGACCAATTTCCTTCTGCTGTGGTGGAGAACAAATATTCAGCTCATCGCCATAAAAAGATGTGTCAGTGAGTAAAAAAACATGTGTTCAGATTCACAATGAAAGAAATACAGTCAAGTTACATTTCTGCATTTGAAAGATTTAAAGGGTCTTGTTTCACTGGTTTTACTGAAAACTTTACCTTTGCAAGACAGTATAAACAAAACCTGATATACTTTTTCCAGTTCATGCTGTTTCTTTCCTTTTCACTTCTTGCTTATGCCAAGTAACTGGGAAAAAAAAAAGCAGTCTAAGTTGCATTTCTTAGTGTCTAGTGAGTTACTTGTAACAGGAACAGACTGTTTTAATATGTTTGCAGGGCAGATAGAGAATCAAAATGCTCTTTCCCTACAAACACAAATAGCTGTAAGAATTATACTCATACTGAAAGAGTTTTTGTATCTTTCAGAAATGCTTCCATCAAGACCAAGTAAAGCTTTGTATAGACATGATGTTTATTTAGCTTTACTCATCTTTCTTGATATTGCTATCTTGTAGCTGTTTTTAAAATATCTTCTGTAGAGAGGGACTGCTTGCAACTAGAATTGTAGTTAATATTGTACTTAAAAATGCAGAACATAAAATCTGAGGCTGAAATGATTTGTTGTCAGCAGTGGAAATGAGAGTAACAAATTATGTCATCAAACCTTTTAAAATGTCAGATCTAATTTTTCTTTTATGACAGAAACTGAATTATAACCTTATAACAATAGCAGTGATACATTACTCAGTAAAAATCTTGCACCTAGATTTCAATTTAAAAGATATTGAATGTTTTTAGTTAGTTGGCTTTGGTTTTACTGACTTCTTGTAGTTCCATAATTCCTTGTGTTGTATGATGTGTCACCTTTACAAATGTTTTTGGAGTAAATATCTATTCTTGTTAGTCTGGACTCAGAAAACCTGAGCTAGCATGTATTTCTTTCATATCACTCTTGCCTAGTTGTGATTGCTGCTAGAGCAGCAAGTTTGTGTGACTGTGACTGCTGCACACACGTTGCTTTGATTGATGGCCCATCAGCTTTACAGCAAATTCCTTGTCTTTGGCTTTATCTGTGAGATGTGCTGGGACTTTGATGGGCAGCTTTGGTGTCTGCTTGTTTCCTCCTGCTGTTCATAACATTGCCTTAGCATAATGTGGAGAGGGAGCTGGAGGTGGGTAATCAAATATATTTTCATTTTGGATTTCTTTATTAGAAATGAATATTCATTTTGGGACTTGGAAGGCTTGGAGTGTTCCATCAACAATGTCATAATTGAATTAAAAATCTTTTGGCTGTCTAGGACTGTAATATGCTTAACTCTGTCTCCTAACTGTAGGAGACATACTGTAGCTGTTGCTGCTCATGGGTGACCTTAATGCATTTGTGCTCTTTTGCCCAGGTAGCCAAAGATGTTTCTGTCAGACTGCACCATGAGCTGGAGAGTGTGGAGGAGAAACGAGTTAAAGCAGAAGATGAAAATGAAGTCCTTCGGCAGCAAATCATTGAGGTGGAAGTATCCAAGCAGACACTGCAAAATGAGTTGGACAAGTTAAAAGAGGTAAGCAGTTATCAGAAAAGCCATGCAGAGTAGTATTGCTAGGTTAGAATGGCAATTTGGCACACAGGTATCTTAGACTAATTCTTGCATGAAATGCTTGCTGATACAGCTTGTGCAATTGCCCCAAAGGTATCCTTAGTTATATGTCCCAGATACATCATCAGTAATTTAGAATCAATAGAGATATAGATGAGTGATGCTCCACTTTTTGTCTGGGGCTTCTCACAGGGCTTCTGTCCCATTTTAAACTGTCTCCTTAAAAACTCTCTTCCTGCTGGAGCAAAACCCTTTCTGATTTGACTCCAGCTAGCTCTGGCTGTTCTTTACTCAAACTAGGACTTCCACCTACTTGAAAGTCAAGTGAAGTGTGCATGACTTGTCTCTGAAAGCAGGGTTCAGATAGGCAACCTGCTGTTTTGGCAGGTATTCCTCAGTGGTGGTGGTGGAGCCATCAGCATGAGCTGGGCAGCTGGAATGTGGTCTGTAATGTATAAATAACATTACACTTCAGGCACAGAAATGCTGTCTCTTGAGAAAAGGGATCATTTCAACTGGTGCTGACACAAAGTCATACTGGGTGAAGTGATGATCCTTGGAAGCAAGTGAGCTGAGGAGCAGGGGACCATAAAGGAAAGCCAAATACCAAGCACATCTCTTTGCTGGAGCCTAAATCTCAATCTGCAGTGGTATTTCTGTTCTCTTAACAGTACAGCAGATTGGCAGCTCACAGCCCCTGCTCTCTTTTAAACCAGATTGAGATAGAGCATTTAAACATAATGAGGTAAGGCATTTATCCTCTGAGCCCTGGTCAGATTTAGAGAGCTGGTGCAATTATGTGTTATTTTAATCTTTCCAACATTACTTGTGAGTCAACTGGCACAAAGCCTGCCTCAGTTTTATAAGGACAGATATTTAATCTCTCAGTGTGTTGGAGTTATGAGTACTCCAGTGCAGGAGTTTTGGACTGTTTGTACCTAACAGAACAGATCATCGGCTGGTGTACATATCAGTGTTGCTTAGGTTACTTGTGAACCTGACACAAAAGATAAAGTCTGCATGACGTTTTAGCTATTCTCCTTTCTCAGTGTTATTTCTGAAGCTGTGCTAAGTGGACATGATACCACGTTATGGGGTCTGCAGTCTCTGCTCTGTACAAAAATACTGTCGCATCCACACTACCAAATTTATTGCTTGGTGTTGATTAACATGCAGGTCCACTGGGTACTGCTTTATAGTCTTGAGGTTCAAGCAGAAACTAAATTGTGGGTGAGAAGTAAGGGAAAAAATGGTCCAGCAGTGCTGAAGACTCAAACTAGCTCTAACCAGGCTAAATTTACCTTGCTGCTCAGGTTGCTGCAGCCTAGCTGTGCTGGGAAGCGCTGGAAGACAGCTGACTTAGGCTGTCTCTGCTGGATTGCAAGATAAAGTGAATGCACCCTTCTTTGTAAGCATTCCTTGCCCCCTTAGAGGCAAAAGGGGTGCTTGGGAAAGAGAGATGAAGCAAGTTGAGTGATGGGATGTATTCATGCTGATGTGGAGATAAGGTAGGGCGTAAGAGGGATCATGAGAGGTAGTAGTAGCAGTAGTAGAGATGGTCTGGTTTCACATGCCATGAGTTGTGGTTTCTCTGGCAGTCACAATTTCACAAGGTCACAGGAGGTGAGAAGATGAGGTTGGAGTCCTTGGCAGGTCACACAAGGACAGATGAGCCAAAAGCTGGAGAAACACAGCTACGCATGTGTCAAATGAGTGTATGTTTGCAATGTTGTTGACACTGCTAAATATATATATATATATTCTTCACTCAAGATGTGTTCAAATAACTACCAGAAGTGATGCCTCCTTAGGAACATTTGATGTGTGTAAGGAATGTATTATAGACGTGCCTGTGGGAAAGCCAGTGCTTTATATATCATTACAAAAGCGACCTCAAAGCCATGCAGCTTCTTCCCAATCCATCCTGATTCTGCATCTTGTCTATCTAAGGGCTGACAGTTAGAAGGAGCATTTTGCTATCTGGTCCTGGAGCATTGCCTGAGACTCAGTTAGAGAGTATTCATTCTCTGATATAACTTACTGCAACCGTATGCTCATTTTCTGTAATATCCTTGACTATTGTCTATCGTCGGATCAACAGTAAGGTTTTCTCACATCTGTGTTCATATTTATTGCTTAATTCAGTGCTAGTTTCTGCTTTGGTGTGCCATACAATTCCCTCGGGTCCCGTTTCTCACTGCAGTAGATGGGATATATGTTGATTATCTTTAATGTATTTTGCATGCTGAAATACCTTTAGGAATTGTACACATCTTTGAAAGCACTCTTTCTTTAAAGCCACCTTTGGTGTTTATCATAGTCTTTTGAAGAATTTCTAGCATTTATCATGTTTAGTGCTGTTATGTATTTTTTTACACCAATATCTATTTTGATCTCCTGTAATATTTCCAACAAGACTTCTTGGGTCTCAGGCTTGTTCTATCTAAATAAAATTTCTATTTCCTTAAGAAAGAAACCTTACAGTTTTAACTGGAAAATTATTTTTTGCCTCCTACTGACCATGTAATTTCAAGTTGTTGTATTAAGTACAAATGAGATACTTTCCTCTCTTGTCACTAAATAATATTTCTCAGTGTGTCTTACTGTGAATATAATCCTTCACAGTCCTCTCCCTCTCCTCTCCTCTCCTCTCCCTCTCCCTCTCCCTCTCCCCGTGAATTGCTGTTAATGCACTTCCCTCCCCAGTCCCATGTGCTTCTGGATTCCCATTCCATGACACACTTTCAGAAGATTTTGCATAATCTATCAAAATAGCATCTAAGCCCTTGTTCTGTTCTGGTATCTGCTAAATGCTCCACACCAAGAAAATATTCTGATTTTCACCAATTGTTTCATTTAGGAGTTCTCAGGTAACTGGTGAGTCACTTGCAGGTTTTTAGGATAATGCCACCTCCTTATTTTCCTTTGTCTTTTTTTTTTTTTTTTTTTAAATAGATGTGCTCCATCCCTCCAGCCTTTTGCTGCATTTCCTGTGTTTTGAGCTAAGATATGAGCTGATAAGGACATTTAATGAATGCTTGTGAATTTTGTCCAATTCTTATGTCTTCCAGTTAGACATAATTTTTCTCTGAATGTCTTCATCAGTATCCTGGCATTCACTTTGCTTACTCATGCCACTGTACTTCCTTTTTTTCTTTCAGTTCCCTTAGCCAAAAGATAATATAGTTCTTTCCTTTCCCATAATACTTCCTATTTTTTTTCAGATTATACTCATTTATCACAATTCATCATCTGCTACAAGATCTTGCCTGAAATACTGATTCTTTTGAAGATACTTCTTTCACTGGCTATGTTTTCTTACTGAATGTTTTTTACTTTACTGACTGTAGCAAGGGTTTTTTGTGTCAGTCTTCTTTATCTGCTGAAGCACAGTCGTTCATTGATTTTTTTTTTTCCATGATTACATTCACCTACTTTTTCAGTTTTTATTTTTCAAATCTTCCTTTTCTGTCTTTTTTACTGTGAACGTTTCAACTGGTTTTGGGCCACCCTCTGATACCTTTCTCTGTAGCATTCTCCATGAACCTGCAGAGTTTTCCTACTGCTGTGAACACTTCTTTGTAGCATATCCTGGGATGTTTCTGAGAACTGCCCCTTCTAGGAATTTGCTAGGATTTCTGTGACTTAACAGATCTGCTTCCTCCCTACAGCTTTGGAAGCAAAGGCAATGTTCCCTCACAGATTTGATAAGAACACAAATCCCTGCCAAGGCTTGCTTGCTTTTTCCTTGTGTTGTCTGGGTTATTAACATTGCCATTTGAGTCAGTAGGCTGCCAGGAGAGAAAAGAAATTACTCAATCACTAACAAATTACCTCAGCAACATCCCTGCAACTGTCATTTCCCCCTTCCTAATATCCTAATGTGCCTCATGAGAAATATTGATGTGTATTAAGAATTTTTCTCAATCCATCAATCAGGAAGCATTCAGAACATTTTTTTCCAAAGTTTCCTTTCCTTTGCACCAATGCAAAACCCTTACCAATTCTCTTCTGAGCATCTACAAATCAAAACTTTTCTCAATGGCTTGACAATAGCAAGTAGATTTTCTTTGAGAACTCAACATCTCTACTCAACATCTAATTCACCCCAAACATCATTTCCCTAGAGCCACCTGGGAATCTTTAAGGAACTTCTTCCTTATATTTTCTCAGGAAAGATACTTTGCAAAAGGATGATCTATTTTTAGTCTAGTATATACAACACATGCTTGGCAAGTGTTGGATGCCTTTATATACAGCGATCATTAATTCCCCTTCAAGCAGTCCCTTTCAGAGAAATCCTGTCTCTGAAAGCCCCATACCTGGGAAGAACAAATCATCTTTGCTACCTATTGAAGAAAAGCACTGAGAAGGCACCAGCTCCTGTTCCCCATGAGAAGAATGAGTTAGTTGGTTGCTTGTTTGCAGCTACTAAATGTGTATTTTCCCATGTCCTTTGTCTGGGTTTGGCATGGTGAGCCAGGGTAAAGAAGGAGGCAGAGCTGAGACAGCACTGACACTTCTGGGGAAGGGCAGCTTTGCCACATCAGACAAAGAGAGAGGAGGAATATAGTCAGAGGTAGCAGCTGCTGGAAGATTTGATGTGAGTACTGTGAAATGGGTTATCAAGAAATGAATGAGAATTGTGTAACTGGGAAGAAAGGGGCATTTATTAGTTGTGTGCTGGCCATACTGAGCAGGTGTCAGTCTTTCTTATGGCCACTGAAAGCAGAAGGACCAGAGGGGGAACAAACAGAGGTGTTGCTTTCTGTCTCGCAAGGACCTCTGCAATAGCAGCAGCCTCCCATGTGACTCTGAAGTTCTTTTGGTTAGCTCCTAACCAAGAGAGATCATTTCTGTTGAAATGCTTCAAGTCCTTCAGGTTGTTGGGTCTGTTAGAGACCCAAGTGCTGTTCTCTGGGCATCTTCACTCAGGAGACCACTTCCAGTGGGTGGTTTTACAAATAGAGGCAAAAGGCAAGAAATCCTGTTTCCATTCATTTCTGCTTAAGAGGAGAGAAGTACAAGTCCTCTGGCCCTTAGTAATGTTCCCAACATGTCTCTTCAGGACACAGACTGAGATGAGAACCAGTACCTACTGTAAATGGGCTTTCCCAGGTTACCCGTGAGCTTTTTAGGGCAGTGACTTCTATAAATGCTCTTTCATCCAAGAGCTTTACTTGCTTTAGATGGTGTAATGCCCAAGCTTATTCTCTGCTCCTCCCCTGCAGCACCTGGTTTTTGAGGTGCCATTCAAGAACTGCTGTTTTTAACAGTCAAAGAAAATTTTCTGTTGAAGTATTTGTTTAGCAGAGTAAAAAGCTGCATTCAGAAGCTTAGAAAAATGATAGAAATATACAAGAAATGTTGAAAAGTCTCTCAAACATATTATTTCAAGACAAGTTTTGCTCCAAAGTGCAAGTGCAGTACTCTCTTTAATATCAACAGAGATGGGGAGCATTTTGCTCATAGAAGAATTCAGCTCTATAAGCATAATATGCAAAATGAAATTTGGAGGCTGCTGTATGTGAAATCTGGAGCTGAGTGTGACAGTGATTTTCATTGCCATGAACCTTGTAAGAAGGTAAGACACATGCTCCACGTGTGTAAAGTGTGATTATTCCAATCTGAAATCACATTTCCCTCTTTTTGCTCTGATATAAATACATTGATGTGGTGCAAAGTGGTACACAACTGGTAAAGAATATTTTTGGTGAAAAAAGCCTTGTTTGCATAAAGCATTACCCTATGTTTTCATTAGCTAGGAATTTATACATATTTATTAAGGTGGCACATAATGTTTTTCAGACATTTTTAAAATTAAATTTACTCACAGAAGCAGGGATATACTGTGAAAATTCTTTGATTTTTGTAACACATTGTCTTTTTTAGCTATCAGTGAGTTTACCTGCAGGAAAATTTATGAGAAACAGGACAGGATTTAAGTAACACTAAAAGGACTAAGCAAGAATACTATGTTGACTCAATAACCCTGTTTAGAATTTAGTGCTTGTGACAGTTTTAAGTAATGAAGGCCTATGCAATAATCATAACTAAACCCATTAACTGAATGAAAGTTTTACCACAGCACCATTTTGTCTCCAACATCTTTTTTCACTGTGATAAATAATAAATTGGTACCTACCCACAGTGAATGACTTATACTTGTTATGGCATTTCAGGAACTGAACAGAGTGAAATGGTCTGCTCCTTCTTGGTAGGAGGCAAAGCATGGGAATGGATCTCTCTGGACTCAAAAAACATAGTAATTGTAACATGATTTTTTAAAAAAGTAATTATATTATACATCTTCTAATGCACTGTCCATATTTCTTTATAGAAATTTAAAAATATCTTTAAACCAAAGGACCCCTCAAATTTTCAAAATATTTTGTGTCAGTCGCTTATGTTATAAATGCCCCTCCCTGAGCAGTATCTGCATCTGAAATTAAGATTTATGATTTACTAAATAAGTTGCTGCCAAGCTCTGATTAGTCTTTATTTTCTAGGTATTTCCTATTTGTCCAGACTGGCCAGCAATCATCTGACACTACTTCCAAATCCTATTATAATTTTTGAAGTGAGTGATTTTGAGATAAAGTAACAGTGATTCTGCTGATCAGATCCAGAGATCTGTCTCATGCAAAATCCCTGCTCTTCTGTTACTGAGCCTGGGTTTCTCATCCTAGGCATGGGCTTCTGCTGATTCACCCCCTTCATTACTCCCAAATACTTTTAAGGACCACAACTGGCCTTTACATATGGAGAAATTATGTTTATGTGATGACATTTTCAGCAGGAAAAATGACCTTTCATAGCTGCATGACTGTCTAAGTACTGGTTAGTTATAAGGAAACCTTCTCTTTGTATGATAAATGAAATTTCTCTGTGCTCCATACATTTTTCTTACTACATAGGAAGGTCTTTTTGTAACTTTTTCAATAGCAGAGACTGGCATGGAGAAGTTCAAATAGTGTATCAGTCTCCCCATCCTCCACTCAGTTACCAAAAATAATCCTGCTGTCTGTCACATGGGCTTCAGCAGTGACAGTGCAAACAAACTGTAGTCTCTGTGACATTTTCATCTGAAAACCACCTTATTTTCTTTTCATTTCTTCCCTTAATAAATCCTAATATAATTAAAGGTTTTCTTCAGCAAACCCTTAAAAAATATTGGTAGCAAATCCTTCAAATGCTGTTCTGGGGGAAAAAATAAGTGCATGTTCTCCATATTCTAAATTGTTTTTCAATTGGGGCATAAGTCCTAGGTGAAGACAGTACCCTTTGTTTTCGTTGCCAAGGTGTGGACAAGACTTTGTTGCAGGAGAAGTAAACTGTCACAGCATGCTGCTGTTTCTGTGAACAGAATCTGTGATTTAAAGATGGAATATCCGCAGCTAAATGCATGCTGAAGTTGATTAGGTATATCCCTTGTCATTCCACTCTCTGGTGAAACTAATTCAGATCAGCAACCATCTGGCAACTGTCCTGGTGGGAAGTGTCACACAGTGTTTGGGGTAGAGGTGGATACCAGGGCATTGTAGTTTCAGAGATATCTCATGCCCTGCCATCCCTGCTTTCCTCCCAGGGCTCAGAGGAGCCAGCACAGATCCCAAGTGAAATGTAGCCTTGTGCATATCAGGGAGTTCCAGCTGAAGGAGAAACAGTGTGCAAACCTGTAAAAAAAGCTCTCTTCATTTGGTGCTCAGTGCAGAGCTGGCATCAGTGGCCAGCTCAGTGCCACCACTCCTGGGAGGCACAGCTTCCCTCCCTGCCACCCTTTGGCTGGCTCCCAGTGAGCGGACGCCAACTGTTTTCATCTCACATCACTGGTAATTTCATCCCGGCATCTGGAGCTCTGGGTAGCAGGATGGAAGAGAGGGAGAGACTGTCTGTCAGGGTGAGAAGAGAAGCTTTGTGAGATGCAGAGATTCTTAACAAATTTTCCAGATTGCCTGTGGTTTTTGTTGTGATGATGCTGCACTTAGGAATATGTGTCACACCGGAGCATTGTCATCCATGGGGACGGTGTTGTCCGGAAATGCTTAGCAAGGTGAAAAAAAGTCAGAGTTATTGATTTTCTTTCTTCTTTGAAAGGGTTACTTGATTATTTTTCTTCTGAAATTAATTATTTAGACTTGCTTCTCTAGCTCTATTTTTAAAAGGGGCACGTAACTTATTGCACAGATAACTTATGAATTATTAACATTGCACTACTCAAGCTGTCAGAGGATGAATGAGGGGCAAAGATCTGACCGTCTTGGCAAGTTTTCCATTGCCACATGCTACAGCACTGGACTTTCCCCCTTCTCCATGCCTGGCACTGTGCAGGTAAGCCTGGCTCCACTGTCCAAAGCCTTGCTGGCTGTAAGGCAGCCCAGCTTGGCAGAGTGCCACACGTTGCCTGGATCTGTCAAGAAATTCTCCATTCTTCTGAAAGGGAGAAGTGGAGTCAGCTGGTGCAAGTAAGTTAGGAAAAGAGTTTAAGTGGTAAAGAGGTGGAATTAGTCAGTTGTGACTCTTCAAGCAACTTCTTATCAGCCTGTTTTGTTGCTCTCGGTAAATAACTTGTTTATTTGGGCCACAGATGAGGATACTTTCACCTATCTTGCTGTTATTGCAAACCCAATCCATGCCAAAGTAGTGATGTGTGTAGTATTTCAGCCTCTTTCTCATCCTCACAGGAGTGATCCCCACACCCCCATTGGTTTTGCCAGCAGTTATATCAGCTGGGAGCTCATGGCAAGGTTAGGATATTTTTTCACCGACTGTTCCTACACTCAGCCTGCTGAAAAATGCCTGGCAAGGAGACAGTATCTGTTCTGTGGGTGGAGGCATGGCAAAGCCTTCACTTGATTTGGGTTTGGATTTGATGTGCCTTGGTGTGAGAAAGCCTGAAGTTCCTTTAAGTATCCATAATGGTGGTTCATTCGTTCTAGAAAAATTATGCAGTCTGCCCCTAATGGGTACACTACTTGTGATTTCTCTGTTCCCTTTTCTCTTTACTGTATACTTTGTCACAAGATGGAAGCTCTAGCTGAAATGAATACAAAAATTACAAGATATTCTCACCCAAATTTTAAGTCTTCCTCCAAAAATAGTAGCCAGAGCTGAGGAGGATAAGCTGTGCTGATATTTAGGGACATCAGCATAATGTCTTCGTGGGCAGAAGAAGCACAAGGATCCATCTGAGACTGGCAGATGTACGTTTTGGTCTATTTAAGGCCTCTTTCTCAGGGATCACTCTGAAATAGTTACAGTCCAATCTCTTCAGCATGCTCTTGCCTCAGTCAGCTGTGCCAAGAGAAAGTGGGTCTTGTGCAGAGATTGGTGAAGGCAGCTCACCTCATTGTCGCTGTGTGCAGAGTTCGGGATAAATTCCCATCCCTGAGTTCAGGGGTGTCAAAACAAAACACTTTGAAGGGATGGAAGAGGGAATAAAGTTATTATATGATAAAACAGTTATAAGGCAGATGCAAATCTGAAAACCATTAAATTGTTTTTCTTGTTAATGTATTTCATCATATATATTTTTCTATAAAAAATAATTGAGGATTTGTTTTGTTCATCTCTTCTTTCAGTTTTAAAGAGTCTGGTCTTTCATAGAACACAGGGATCTTTAAATGTCATCTAGTCCAACCTATCTTCAATGAACAGGGACATCTCCCACTAGATCACGTTGTTCAAAGCCTCAGTCTGACTTTGAATATTTCTAGGAATGGGGCATCTACCACCTCTCTGGGTGTCTTGGTTTAGGGCAAATTTGGGAGGAAACCTCCAAATGGGGTCCCTCTAGAAAGCAAATTCAAGTGGCCTCTCCACCAGTTCAGGAAAGATTTCCTTGGAGAAAAGTGGAAAAAGCTGTTTATTTAACAAGCAAAATACTCACAAACACGAAAATATGAATAATATTAAACAATGGAACCTCTCCTTGTTCTGAAGAGATGTCAACTTGAGAAAAGTCCTTCTGTGGATTGGAGGGAGATAAGAGTCCTTTTTGTGTGTGCATCCTTGGCTTTCGCTCAGTCTCTCCAGGGCTTGGGCCCAATATCCCAGTCCTTGGGAGGCCTCTGGACCATAGTCCTGGTGTTCCCAGACCAAGCAATGGTTGAACAGTTCCAAAAAAACTTCTGGCCTCAGCGAACTAAAAAACTAACTAAAAAAAAGGAGAGCTCTCTCTCATGCTGCAGACAACACAGTCCATGAGAAGGAATGTGGAGGAGTGAGTGCAGTTTGTGAAAACAAACTGAGCACTTCTTCTCTCCTTGTGGAAAGGAGCTTTCTTGACCATTGCATTAAAACCACTGGTTGTTGTACCTTGACCATTATGTATCAAAACTGTAGAATGATAGCTATTAAGTTCTCTGCTGTTGTGGTCAGCTGTCAGGGTATGAGACTACAGTTTCTGGATTACCTTCAAAAGAGAAAGGAAAAAGAAATTAGGGTTAGTTTCCTTAAAAAAAAAAAAAAAAAAGTGAGACAATATCTTTGAAATGTCCAGCACACTATGCCTCCTTTTTGGTGTCCTCCATCTCCTCTGATAGCAAACAGATCAGCTTTCCTCTCTCCCTTTCTACAGGACCCTTCTTGGTGGGACTCTCTCATCATCTGTTCCTTCCTTTTTTTCTTCACCTTAAGTTTTTCCTCAGCATTTTTCAGACATGAATGCTAAGCTGAACACAAAATTCTCCAGTACAGGCAAACTAGCCCTCAAGGTTAGGGGGCAGCTGAGATGTGCAGGACTTCAGACACACCTTGGGACAGCAGTCTCTGGTGCTGAGAGCTGAGATACACTATTTGGAAAGTTATTTTACTGCTGCTGGCAGAAGCTGCTCCCCTAGGTCAGGACTTCAAGCAAGGGAAAAAAAATCTCTAAACAGGAAGCTTTTTCTGCTATTTATGGTCCCACCTGCTCTCAATCTCCCTGAAAATACTGTGAGAACATTCCCGTGGTGGGATAATTTGTCACTTCCATTCTGGGCCTGACTGTAGTAAGTGCAAAAAACCAAACAAAATGGAAAATAATATGTCAGTGAATATTAAAGTCAGTGTGGTTTTTATCCTACAGTGTTGATTTCACTCTTGGGTAAGGTTTTGCATCTGTTCAGTTTTGTTTGAGTGAATACTCCACTAGCTCACATAGCCATAGAGGAGACTGTAACTTAAATAACACAAACTCAGAGATGTCTCTTGATTCTCTTGGACACAACTCTTACTAAAATAACCATATGTAAGAAATTGTGTATTCTTTGGGGAGAAAATGTGAAAAATAGAATGAGTTCCTGTGGTTCTGCACAGGAAGATGAGCCATTGGCACTCCTGCAGCTGCCCTTCATTGAACATGATTTTGTGCTATCAGGCTGTTGGAAAAAACAGAAACATTGCATGAATTGCTGTCCTTCTGAGTTGGTCTGAATAAACACTGCGGAGAACTTCAGCATTATTGTTTCTATGCTACAAGGTGATCAGGAGAAAATTTTCTTCATTGAAGGGCAGGAAGAGTGAGCCTTTGGGGGTTGAGCAATTTGGATATGGACCTTTCACACATTTTGTGTTTCACAGATGCTTTCTTTAAAAGTAAGAGCAAGAGGAAGGCTTTGGATATAATATACCACAAGTATCCACAATGTAATGCTCCACAAGAAGTACCATACTTCTTCAAAGAGTCTGGTATTGAAAGAAAGTCATGCTACTACATAATTTTTCACTGTGAATATAAACCAAGAGAGGGGGGAAAAAAAGCCTTTCTGAAGGCTTCAGTTTCCTCAACCAACCAGTATGTAATTCTCAGTGTATGAAGACTGACAGTGCTTTCCAGGATTCGCTAAAACCAGTTACTAATAAAGGCATTTTCACAACTAAACCTGACAGTCTGTTAACTGGTTTTAAATGTGGGTGTTGATTGGATCCTGGCACTTTACTCCAGGTCATCAGCCGACATAATTGAAGGGGACAGGAGCACTAATTAGAATGCACAGGTTGTTGTTCTTGTCATATTATAATCTGGACTTTAAAATCTAAGCCATCCTTTCTTCCCTTTCCTGATCTGCAGCTGGTTTGGTTTCTCACTTGTACCCTCTAGCTCTTGCTCTGAGGTCCCAGAGTTGGGTTTTACTTGGCAGCTCAGAGAGGAGAAGAATATGAGATTTCCTCTTGGGCAATCAGGAGAGGAAATAGTTCAGATAAATCACCCACCACTAAAAGCTCATTTTACTCCAGTTCCGTATGAAGACCTGCTGGGTGAGGAAGATGTGGCAGTAACTGCTTGGAACCTTGTGATGGGGAATGAGGAGTAAAAAGCCTTGGGATAATGTTGATTTAGCTTTAATTTTCTATTCAGGGGCTTCTTGTGTTGCATGAATCTACTGCTCATACCTGATTATCCATAATCAAGACATTGCAGACAAAGCCATTAACAGAAATATTTCTAGTCTACCTCTGAAATTCATAATAAAGGTTTAAAACCTTAAACCAGATTGGCAGGTTGACATTTCCAGGAATTGTTTTTGAATGTAAAACTGCTAGCATAAAAGAGACTCAGCACCATTAAGGATTTATTGAGCTTCTATTTTCTCCATTAAAGTACTGACTATTATTTTCAAATGAAAGATGTACCACAATGAAATCATTAGTGACTGGGCATTTAGGGATTTTTTTTTTTGACAGCACTCATAGCTATTATAACCAGATAGTCAGTCTCTGCCAGTATGACATGCATAGCAGTGAAAATTTGCCTTTTCCTCTTTGATAGGAGATGGAGAATTTGACCAGAATTGAGCAGATATCAGAATGTCATAATGATCATAGCTACCTATGGTTCTTTTTTGTTTTCAAACCTCATGGGGTAATAACTTTGGCTTTTTACTTTGTTTTCATTCTTTAATTGTAGACCTTTTTTTTTTTTTTTTTTTAAATCATGACTCTGTGTTACAAACACAGCCTTGGGGAATGAGATGATGAAACGAAAAGTAAAGTATCCCATTACTGCCCAGGTAGGGAAAATATGTCCATGTTAAGCTTTCTAAGAATTTAGCATTCAGTTCATAGGAAATTTGAAATATGGAAGAAACTGATGACAATACTTACATATTTACAAAGAATTGGATATAGGGGAATTGGACCATGAAAGGAGTCAAAGGTCTGATTTCTGTGTGTGGTTTTTAAAGACAAGCTGGCTGTGTGGTGAGGTCAAGTCAAGCCTTCACAGGTAACAGTGGCTATCTCCAGAGGCAGACTTCCAGGCGAAGAGATTGTTTTTCTGTCTCAAATTGTTGATTGTTCTTGCAGACCTAATTAATCCTTTAGACTAATACATATGCATCAAAACACCCAATATTTTGGTTTGATGTCCAACAGCAAACAAGTGCCTGAGGTTTAATGAAGTATTTTGGCTGCAGCCAAATAAAATATGAAGGCTTTAGTATCTTGCAACCGTGGATACTCTCAAAAGTTAACTAAAAATCCTTTGATTAGAGTGTTGTGGTGGAGTGCCTACTCCGTCCTGTCCTGTGTGGGGTCCAGCAACCACACAGTCCTTTTTCCCCTTATGTAGTACCATTTTGTCTAATCCAGCCTGTCAGTTTGGCATTGGGGAAACAGGTAATGAACTAAAGTCTGGACTAGGTGAGGCTGAGGAGTTTAAAGTTTAAAAGGTATTTCTGTTCTTGCAAATGGTGTTGAAAACAGCATCTGGGGCTTGCTGTTTGATCAAGCAGACCTTCAAGGTAAATTTGTTTAGTGTACTTTTTGATTACCAGTGCTGAAATCTCAGCATGGAATGAGGTTTGTTTGTAAACAGCAGTAACAAAAAGGTTCTGCTGACAGACTGTATTCCTTGGCATGATTTGGCTGTTCTCTGCTGTGATAAGCACAGGTGGCCTCTTGCAACTGCACATCTGAGGGCGCCGGCCGACCCACCAGCTTCTGCCTTTGGTAGGGAATAATTTGCTCATCTGCCGGGAAGAATGGAAAAGAACATGTCTCCTTTCCTTTCTTTGCCAAGCTGCATGTACAAATATTCCTCTTGCAGAACAGTCACCTGCTCTGCTGTGCACCTGGGGCAGCTGCTTGCCTGCTTACAGATACACCAGCTGCAGGTGGCTATCTCTCTTCTGCTCTTCTTTGGAGCATTTGCTGGGTGAGGGACACTGGAGAGAAAGACTCAATGTGAAAATTCACCTGTGACAGGGAAAGTATGCCCTAGTTCTCAGAAGATTTAATAGTTATCTGAGACTGTGTGCATGCTCTGTATTTTGTCTCACAATTGTCAGCAGAGTTTTCATGAAATGGAAGCAGAAGGAAGAAGGAAATTATACTGCTCAGATTTTTAGAGAGTGATGGTACAAAAGGTAGGATTGTGGAAACAGAACAGCTCTTTCAGATATAAAACATGATAAATTGCTTGGGCATAATGATGCTCATCAGAAGCAAGTGAGTAGCAGAAAAAGAATGTAATTTCAATTGTGCCATAAATTCACTTTTGGCTGGGACAAGCAGCTGTCAGAGGGCAGACAGAATTTTCTTTCTAACCTTAATGAAATACAAGCACTCTGATTTTAATTTGAAATTGGGGTATCTTCTTTGGTGCAGCAGAGGTTGGAAAACATTGTCCCTCTTTTTTATTTTGCATGAAGTCTGTTGCTTGGAAGCATTCCTCTGTTTTGGATTATTAATCTCCTGGTTTTTAACTATGTGAATTTCCTGTGATGATCTCATTTTTACAGCATTTCTTGCAGCATTGTAAACAGCGACTGATGCCTGGTTTTCATATTTGGGTGTGGCAGGGAGTAGCCACATGCAAACTGCTGGTGAGCCACATCCAGGGAGCCTTATCTAATGTCAGCCTGAGACTGGTTTCAGGCAAGGCAGATTCGCTGCTAATGCCATCAAGCTTGGGGACTGTTTCCACTGAGTTCCAGGGGGATTTAAATGGTAGTAAGAAAAGATAAATAATGAAAAGACTATGCTAAAAATTAATGTAAAGTGTCACTGGTTTCTATTACAGATACAAGAAAGAAAACAGCATTTGAGAAAAAAAATCATGAAGGTGCAGTGCTGTTGTATATGCAAGGATTTTGAGTAATCTTAAGCAAAGTTTTAGCCAGTATAACTGCTTTAAGTACTAGTAGCTCTTTCATAATCACAAAAATGAAAAGAAGGCATTTCAGAGTGCTTACTGGCATTTAGTAATGTGTTTAAGGCTATCTAAATGGTTTTCATCAGAGACCCTCACTGCAGTTTCAGGAAATTACATCATGGAGTTATTTTATCTGTGTGATTTACTCCAGGTCTACTGATGGGACAAAGCGAGGCACGGGAATATTTAAAACATATACTGCTTTTTGTCTGTTTATTCCTGATCTCTTGAGTAGGGATGCCCATTGGGCTTCAAGGCCTAACTACTGTGCAGTGAATTCTTATTCTTTAACTGCTACTAGAGTAATATGTTCAGGAACATGTTTGAAAGCAGCTTTGTATTTTATTTTGTTTTTCTGATCAGAATTGTAATATATGTGTGTGCCTTAAGAGTTAATGTCTGTGTTGGGTATCCTTTCACTGGCTGTCCTCCAAATCACAGCTCTTAATAGCAATCTTTAAACCCCCATCATTTCTCCTTGGTGTTTACTGTAGGAAAAGTGTTTCTGATGCTGACTTTGCTCCCCCAGCCTAAGACAAAGTGACTTTTATACTGGCACAGAGAGTTGCCGGAGGCAGAAGCTATTACAGAATAACTTGTTGGGTAGACAGCGTAAACAAGTCACCAGTCTGTGAATCTCACTGCTACATGGTTATCACTGAAGGGCAAGGATTTAGGAAGACTCAAAGGAGACTAGGCATGCATCTCTATAAAGTGAGCAACCAGACCTGTCATACAAGTGCAAATATTACCACCAGTTTTAGGAATGAAGGCAACACTTGATTTAGAATTTAAGTACACATTGAAGTTGAGATTTACTTGGGGTCCCATTAGCTTGAAGGAATTTCCTGCAGAACTTTCTCCTTTCAGACACTGTCAGTGATCATCTTCAGCTTGCTTCCCAAAGGGAACATGCAGGTGTCTCTCAGTCTGACATGCATAACCTTGCTAAAAGCATACTTGTTGAAGTTGAGGAGCTTCACAGCCCCAAATCCCTAACAGAACGGATTATATCTGAATTGGCCCTAAATTGGAACTCCAGTTTCATATTCTTCCTTCATCTGAGCTATTTGAAATCCTCATTCAAATGTCAAATGTCCATTTCTGTATGTGTTTTGGCTTTTCATTTTTTTATTCTCAATATAGCTTCCAGACATGACTGGCTTTTCTTAGTTGATGCCTATCTTCTCCTCAGGAACTTTAATAAAAAATAGTCCATCCTATTAATGCAGTTGCTTGTGCAATTTTTCTCTGACAAAATAAATTACAGTAGGCTATATCATGTTGCTACTTACTTATGGATTTTTTAAAATGAAAATTGCCAAATCAACACCTAGTCAGTAATTCAACTGAAAGGCTTTTACTTTTAATATTTTCTCCCAAAGGGAAGTGAAGGAAAGAAAATATTACAGATTTTCTAAGAAACCTGAGAGTCTGGTTTTTAGATGGTGCATGGTTTTAAGGAAGTCTTTTTAGCAAGGTTTACATTGCCATCATGGATGAGTAAGCTTAATCCTGACTGTAATAAAATAGGATTTAGTGGTGCTCTGTGCCTTCCCAGCAAAGCTGGAGCAACAGGATTTGTGTGGGCAGGTATGTGAGAGGAACAGCTGCATAACAGATCTGTAGTCACTTGTGGGCTGCAGCATTGTTGGGCTCTGGGTTTGTGCAGGGGAGAAGCTGCCACTCCATGCCAAACCCAGGCAGCCTCCTTCTCCAGGGCATGAAGGGAGGGACATAGTGGGGCAGAGCTCAGCACAGGCCGTTGGGCATCACTTTTTGTGCTGGGATTGGAGAAGGTGAATCTAGCAAGGGATCAAGCTCCATGCAGGAATTTGTGTAGTCCTTTTCTTTGTTCACTGAAACATGTTAAAAAATGTCCTCCAAGATTTCACATCCTTGGGACAGGAGATATAAAATCTTTTGGTTCCCCTTTTACATTTATCAATACACTGTAGATAAAACAGGAGAAGTAAGTATGACCAGGGCGTAGGAGTTGTTCTCACACAGGTGGGAATTGGAAGGAAGGAATTTGACAGACCAAGTGCTCTGTGTGTGTGTTGGTGCCACTGCTGAGGAACTGAGATGAGGACAAGAACTAATCTCAGGCCACCTCAGCACTGCTGGGAAAGTTCAACCCAGGAGATTTTTTAAAATTTATTTTATAGCATTCAGGAGAGGCAACTGACCTACTTTCTCGCCTCTCAGTGCCTGCACACATGTTCCTGCTCCTGCTGGGAGCCGGAGTCCCTCACCCAGGTTCGCTGGGATGGTGCCTGTGTGGGACTGCACACCTGGCAGGTTGTGAACAGAGAGTCATCCTGTGGCCCAAAGCCACCCCTGAGCCCAAACTGTGGCAGCCCTGGGAAACAGCTATGCACCCATCCCTGCAAAGGCAGCATTCATCATGTCCTTCTTCTAATGCCCTTCCTGAAGGATTGCACTGTTAGCCTAGCAGCACCAGGCTTGGAGCAGCATTGTTCTTTGCACACAAAACAGCTCCAAGCCCAGGCAGGAACCACTTTTCCCAGTACTAGATGGGGACTTGAGAACAATGTCAGTCTTGAAATTAGCCTTGTGGCCATCTTTGGAGGTAGGATTGATTTTGAAGTCCTGCACATGTCATAGGATAGGTGATGCCATGAATGATCTGGAAGTTGGAATCTACCTGAGAAGTATGTCCCTCCTATCACACAAATCCATTTGAATCTAGTCAGACAAAGCGGGTTTAATCACTGATTTGCAAAGATTCATCAGGTTAGTGGTGAGATGCAATTTTGTTGTTCCTCAGGAATTTGGTATGCTTTGTGTGTGTACTTCTGACTCATGTTCATTGTGCTCTGAGTGAATTGAACTGCTAGATGCAAAAGGTGGTGTGGGGAGTTCTTTACCAAAATGTTGAGAAAGGCAGAAAAACTGAAGATTTGGACTTCCTTGGAGGCTATTCCTTTGAGCCAATATTAAAGGATATGGAATAACAGGAAATTACTGTTATCAACCTCAAGGTTCTTTTGATCCACTGCACTGATTCTGGCTGTGCCCAGAGAAATTAGATGTGGTCTTCTCTGGGTGAATACTGAGGTGTGTGTTACAGGCACACAGAAATTCCAGTGAGAACTGTCTGGAGCTGTTAACAAGCTTGGCTTTCTGGCATGCCCATCTCATAGACCTTTGCAAACACACAGAGCATTCATGTGAGGATGCAGAGATGCGTATTCCAGCAAATCTGTTATGGTCTGCAGTGGATACTAGACAAGAAATTCTTGAACAACTGGAGGTGGGAGGTCTTCAACATTTTCCATGGTAAATGTTAATGTATGTAGCAGACAGAAGGAGTATTATATAAAAACTGAAGACTTTCACATTTTTCTTGTTCTGACCTATGGCAGGGAGGCTGACATTTGCATTATTTCCATGGTATTTTTGTCATAAGGGAGAGTTGAAAGCAAAGACTTAGAAGATTAAAACTCGAAGCAATTTTTCCCTCTGAAAGTCTGATTTAAAGTGAAAACCTGTTTAAAAGTAAAAAGGGGTGAAATCAAGATGTGTCAAACTAGAAACATTTTTTGATTATAATTAAAATTTCTAGTTAGAGGCAGGTATGTCCAAATTTTTCTGAAACATTTTTTCTATAAGAGGCACCGTTATAAAAGGCTAAGTTTCATTACCTTGATTGTGAAGGTGTTATTATAATTTCATGAAGCCCAAAAATATTTCAAATACATCACAGAAAAGGCAGAAGACAAGTTCTCTGTCATAAAGAATGTACAGTTTAAAAGTGAGGCTTGCATTAACTGTTTTAAAAGATAATGAGTAATTTTCTGAATCCTTGGCTGTAATCTGAAATTTTAGCACTGATAAACCCTCTAGTGTTTTCCTGAGACTTGCAGTAGTGCATAAATATAATGTAGGAGATTTATGCTGAGAAGACAAACTTGCTTATTGGCATGCACTGAAAGAGATTGTAATAAGGTCTTACTGAAAAGCTCCTGCATAGACTTAAACTGTGGGCAGGTCTCCTACATATGCATGAGTCAGGAGAACATATTGCCACCTGTGAAAAGACAAGCAACATTTGCAGTCTATTCACTTCCAGTTTTCTCCTGTAACATGGCTGCAGCATTGTTCTCCTTAAGACTTTTAATTTAGTGATGATGATGTGCCTCTGCAAATCAAGCATGACCTCCTGTACAGTGGTAATGAGATCTAAAAAGAAAAAATACCTGTTTTTTGTCTCATGCAGATATTTTTTTACATTCTGGTAGAGGTTGTTCCAGACATTTTCCATTTTCACGTGGTGCTCTGCACTGAAAGTCAGAATGGATAAAGTTTCTGTGATTCTTCATGTTCTGAATATACTGCTGAATTATATGAAGAAGGATTCAATAAGTCCTTTGAAGCTATGTATTTTCTTAACCTATTTCAACAATTCTTGATTCACAGTCCCTCTGTAAGCTGACATTTGTAGCTTGAAGTAATCTTAGATTGTGTTGGGTTCCTATCCAGAACAATTCCCGTTCATCCTTTTTCTCTGAATGAATTCTTATTCCTGGAAACTTACATGGTGAGGTCTTTTGTTCAATGTGAGCATGGAATAGGTGAGCCTGACTAGAGGCCATTAATGCCAAAAAAGAGATGCTGAAGTGAAATTGAATACAGCTAGTAATCAATAAGTTAAAACATTTGTGCTATTTTATTCAGCCTTATAAATAAAATATGCAAATGTATGGTATATAGGACATACAGCCACTATGTACTTTATAACTTTGTGGGTGCATGCATGGAGATATGTAAGCAATGCCAACTAGAAAAAGAAAATAAGTGTAACAAATGTCTAGTAGTATCGTCTCTCTCCCTAATTTTATTTCTCTGCCCACTTTAAGCAGATATGCAAAATACAGCATTTTCCAGAGTGACAAACTGCCAATTGGTTAAGTTTTATACCATTACCAAATTTGCTTCCTCCTACATTCTATAGTTAGCCCTATGCCCCTTTAGGCAATAAAGGGGCATATTTTGCATGGAAGTCCAAGAAGAAAGTTTCTTCCTCCCAGATCTTAATGGATTTCACTGTAGGGACAACAGTTTAATAATATCCTTTGTCATGCTCTGATTTCACTGATTAGGTCACTTGGGTTCCTCCACCCCTTGTCATTCCTCTGATCCTCTCCAGTCTCAATGTTTATTGTGATAAAGCCTTTAGACAGACGACCTCATACCCTTATTTTTTGTTTTTTATTTTTTTTCATTTTTTGAGGTGGAGCATTTTTATTACAAAAGCATTTCTATTCCCAGGTCAGTCACTCTCAGATCCAATAAAATGAGCAATCTGGCAGCTGATGCCACTAGGCTGCTTTAAGTCTTCCTCCCCATGTCACAATGTCATCAATTATGCTTGGCTTCCTCATTCGATGCAAATAAAAATAAACCACATTTTCATGTTTTTAATGTTCCCAGAAGGAAAAAATCAGAATAGAGGCACTGAGACATACTCAGAGTTATTGTGGAGGTTTTAGGCCTTTAGCATCTTCTACTAGATTGCAAAACCAGAAATATATGTCCTGTTGTTTGATGAACACATGGCCCTGGAGCAGTCACTTTTCTTAGAAGAGCAGGAAAATCTTTTATACCAGTTAACTCTTTATACTCTTCCTCTTGAAAAAGGTGTAGCACCATGCTCTGGTTATTCCAGCATCACCACTGCATAAGCAGCATATTTGTAGCTTCCCATATTGCAGCTGTTCACGCCTTCAGCTGCATTTTCAGGACTTGGAGAGACAATAAGGAGGGAAACATGTCTGTGTAGGAGGTACAATTTCCCAGATCTGTTCAGATTTAATATTGTCTTGGAGTAATGAGGAACAGATGAATGCTAACAACATGATTTTTGAAGTCCCCTTTTAGTGAAGCAGCTTTGCTTGGAGCTGTTTGTCCACAGTGCTTTTAGAGACCAGCGAACATACTCAAGGAGCTTTAGATAAATCACCAGAAAAGCAGAAATCATTCAATCTTTCCCATCAGAAGAAAAGTTCATTCCAGTTTGATTGCCCTTAAGAGTTCCTGTTTTGTATGTCTTCTGTTGATTGATTACAGAAAAATTTTGCTTACTGTTGAGTTTATGCAGTGCTTTAGCACATTGTACAAGTCAGACATGACCAGCTTCTTCCTCTTAGGACTGCACTCATTTAACAGAAATTATTAAAAGAGATGTAGCTCTTGTACCACCTTGATTTGTACATTCTGTTGTTATTTAGTGTTTCTGCTGTTCTCTGGTGGCTGGTGTGCACCCCAAAGATGTTAGATTAGTACCAGCTCAGGGCTCATTATCCCTCTTCTGTTGGATGTCAGAGGCATCTCAAAGGCTGATGGGAATGGCATCAGGCTGAAAAAAGAGGGGTCACGTGTAATTATGAGTTGTGTGTTCTTGCAAGACCTTCATGGCAGCAGGATGTATCAGTCCTTTCTCAATAAATCTCTCCTTTCACTCCCTAAGTCTGGCAAACTTCAGTTTAAATATCAGAAAATGCTGCAGCTGACAAAGCTCCTTAGCAAAGTGTTCATTTGGGGTAAATGCTTGCCTCTCCAAAAGTACAAATGTGAGTCCAAATGCAGTGTTCTTCATTTACTACCTGGCATAAATCCGCACACAAAGAAATACAGGGTCAGCTGAGAATAAAATTAATATCAAGAAGTGGTTGGAGAGATACCGTCAAGTTCTATCTGTCCAACCAAAGAAACTGCCTTCCCTGTGACTTCATTTTTGAGGTCTCAGTTGGCCCAGTTGCTGATTTGAAACAAGGGAGAAAAGGCAGTGTGGATCCAAAAATAACCACTCACGTGTGCTCAGATTTCATTTTCAAATTGGGTACACTCAGGGTTTTTTACATTTTAGAATATTCTTGTTTACTAGAAGTGCCTAGGAAATTCCTAGCTGCTCAGATTTAGGATTGTAATGGCAGTGCTTGAAAACAGACCAAAAAGATCCAGATAACAACCATAAAGAAAAGTCCTGAAAGGGCCACAAAATTTCATAATTGACATCTGAAACTAATCTATAGCTGGTAAGAATTAAGGAGGAGACTTCCCGGCTCAGAAGAGTATCCCTATTAACTTACCATCAGGCTCTTTGCCCATTTCTATGAAACAGCTCGTGGTGTCTGCAGCAGAGATGTGATACCAGAAGATGGATGGACAATTTGATTAGTCTCTGTATCCTCTTCTTACGTTTCTGCTAAAATGGTGTTCACATTTAGAGGCATTCAAGGACAGTCTGTGGTCCTGAAATGGGCACATTCCTTTGAGAGACATAAATTGGGTAAGGAAGACCAGGGAGAGTGCATCTCAGTTTATGTTTTTACGTTAAGCTTTTGCCAACAGTGAGTCTTTTTTTTTTTCTTTTGTATTCAGCATCTTTTTTCATTTGTGATGGAAGAATAATCCCATGCAAAGAATTCAGTGTTGGTCACTCATTTCACAGCTGGCCATGGTTTTCTTCCTGAATAATGAGTATAATTATCACCAGCCAGGCTTGTTTGTGATGGGACTTGCACCTTTTCTCTCACAGGCATCATACATTTTTATTTTTCTGTTCACTAAGATAGCTACAGTTATCATTATTGCTTTTTAAAATAATTCTGACAAGTACTAGCATTAAAATTAGATTACATTACTTTAAAATAATAAGGTCATCAGCAGAAAAACTGTTTGGGGAAAAGAAAATGTCAGAATAAATAGCCAATTTTCACAAAGAAGACAGACAGATGGTTCACTCATTAGCAATAGGCTCCTGAAATGCCCTCTCCTGCTTCTCCTTTATTCTGTAGCTGAGCACCCTACTGTTTCATAGATCACTGTCTGAGGAGCCAATTGCTTGTCCTTAGAAACTTTAAATTGAATCCTGTGATTGCACAGTATTCCAGAGAGCATGGAGTGAGCTGGTGACCTTCTGTTAGATGGATGGGGATTAATCAATCATCTCTGGGGTAGAAAACCCCTGGGAATCCAGCGAGAGCTTTGATGGCCCAGGCCAGCATGGGACTAATGTCAGACCTGCAGATAAGATGGAGGAGTGTTTTGCTATTCTTGTGATGTGGAGATTACAGACAGACAGGACTGTGCATTTCCCTACCAAATGATGTGATTGACTAACACAATCTCTTGCTTTTCCAGAAGTGGCTTGGAAGAACTGGTAGGACATGGAAGAGCAAATTTAGTTGTGGCCTAGATCAACAGCAGCCGGGATAGACTTTAACCTCATTAATTGTTAGAATCATAGAATATCTTGGGTTGTAATGGATCCATAAGGATCACCAGGTCCTACTCCCAGTTCCTCACAGGAATTTAAATTTTATTACTAAAATTTTTAAATTTTATTACTAAAAGTATCATCCAGATGCTCCTTGATCTCTGATAGGCTTGGCACTGTGACCACTTCTCTGGGGAGTTTGTTCCAGGGGTCAACCACTATCTCTGTGAAGAACCTTTTCCTGTTGGACCCTACAAGCTGCTGGGAAGCCACTGGTAATAACTAAAAAAAGTGACTTGAAAAAAAATTCCTCCACCCAAAGCAGCCTTTATGGTCTCACATTGAAAAGTGGAAGTCACCAAGGATGCACAGAGTTCCCAGTGAGAAAATGCTCCTTTTCCACTCTGGCATGCCTATTTCTCCTCTTGAGTGAGAAGTACCAGTGCCTGCCTCTTTTACTGGACTCAACAGCAAGTTGCTCTTTTTGAAGGTCCTTGTATTTTTTTTCAGAGCTTAAAACAGGGAGAACTGAGTTCTGACCTCAGAGCCATAGCTCTGAGAAGTAGCTCCTCAGAGCTATAAAAAAGTTGTGTTTTGTGGCAAACATCTTATCTATACTGCCACTTTTTTAAACTTTTCTCTTTGATTTAATGCTTCACATTCAAGAAGAGAGCAGTAATGAATTAGATAGAGGAGCAGAACTGCACACACTGACCAGGAAGGTGTAAACCTGGCACATTCCCGGTTTAGCAGAATGAACTCCATCCCTGTGGCAGCAGTTGTCCATATCATGCCTGGCTTGTGCAGGTTGCACCTTAACACCGATGCTGAATTTGGCTCATTTCCAGGATACCCATCACACTGCCACAACATGAAGTGCATGAAGTGACATACATGGCTGCAGTGTGGTGGAACATCAACTGGAATTGAAGAATAAGTTGTGACTGTTGTTTGTGTAACAACAAACAACAAGATGTCTAAGGTATATTTATTTTCAATACTTGTGTGCTTTTTATTCATGACAAATTATATGCAGATTTTATCCCAGGATAAGAGAGAATTTTTCTAAATGTAGCATAAGATAATTACACAACAGTTTATCTTTTAATTCCTATCGCCTGGCAAGTTATCAAGTGACCTTAACTCTAGCTGTTATTCTACATATGATATGCAAATCTTTTCAAAATACAGATTTAAAGATTAATCCTTGCAAAGATTTAATCCTTTCAAAAATTCTGTGAGGTACATACATGAGCAAGCTGCACTCTAGAAGTTAGGCCATACAGAAACTGGTGTTAAAAGACTCCTCAGCATTCTTGTTTATCTCATCCATGTTTGCATCTGCTGCTTTGAGGGGCTGCAAAAAAATCAAAATTGTGACCTCTCTTGCAGAATAAACTGCTTGTTCCTCTCCAAAGTGGATGTAGTCCCAGGACATTTTTCTTCCTTTTTCTATGTGTCTGCCTGACCTTTGCAGCTGAACTTTGGGATTCTGCTGACTGTGCAGCCTCCTCAAGGCTCTTCAAGAAAGTCTACATATTTTAGGGGTTGTTTGCATCATAAATATCCAATTGTGAGAAAAAACAGAAAAAAATCAATATCACTTTTCTTGATTTAGCAGCTTTTTATAACTGTGCACAAAGACCCAGGCACATTTGCACAAACTTCCAAGCATAATGAGGTTTAAAGCTCATGATTTGAAATTTGCATCATCAGTGTGGGCTCTAGGGCCACTTTGTTGCTAGTTACCCTTTTTTGTTTGGGGTACATCAACGTTCATCTGATGTGTTGTGTGGGAGAGGACAAAGAGGCTTCAATTAAGTCTGAAATTTCAGTTTATCTCTCTGAGGCGAAACACTGGCAGATAGGAAATCAACAGAAAGAGCATAAGGAAACAAAAGAGTAAAAAACTTGCCAGAAAAGCTGAAAATACCACCCCGTCTCTAATGTGGGAGCAGCCATCTGACTACTTGGTATACTACCAAGCCAGTATCCTAAAAAATACCTCAAAACTGTGTTTTTCCACACTGAGGTTATTTTGTTTTCATTTCTAAAAGACTGAAATAACCAAGTAACAATGTAAGAGCTAGTGATGCTCTTAAAAACTGTAACCCCTTAGGTGACATTATAGCACTGTTGTACCCAGAATATTGATTCAGAAAAGGACTAGTTGGGTTTTAGGTTCTTCTTTCATGATCAGTGTTTGAGAAAAAAAGGCTTTTGAATCAAGAGATTTGAACAGAGACATTCAGACTATAAAAGCCTATATGCATTTGCATTCTTTGTTAAAATCCAGCCAAAAGGAAAATACTGCTTTTGGAGATTATTCCCACATTAGGCCCTGTGTAGTCTCTTGCTGTGAAATATATCCAGAGGTGCTGTTCTGTGCTGGGAATGTGTTAATGCAACAGCAGCGCTGGGGACATTGCTCCCTCCATGCAGCATGCAGGGACACCTGGCATTGCTTCTAATCTCCAATCTTCTGGTATTAAAGCCTTGTTATTCTTAAGGAAATCAAAGCCCCCTGGCATCTATGGAGAATACTGTTTCCAGGGAAAAAAAGAAAAAAAAAAAAAAAAGGAAGAAGAGCATTTGGTTCAGAGGAAATCTTGTCAAAGCTTCTTTTTAAAATATTTAATGGAACTACAATCAGTTGGGGGCCTGGAGTATTTTCTGCAGACTATTTGCAGACTGTAATTACAAAGTTTTAAAAGTCTTCCACTCCCTCAGCTTTTACCCTGGGCTCAGCCCTTACCCTGGGCTCAGCTCCTTAGCGTTGGCTGGTGAGCATCCCTCCCTCACAGGTTTATTGTGTGACTGAATATTTCAGCCTGGGGTCATAATGAATATATCCAGAGTCCCTTGTGAGAACTGAACAGTCCTACGTGTGAGCTTGTGGGGAAGCTCTCTGGCTAAATTCACACTTATTATGGAAAGCCACATAGAAGTTAGAGGGCAGAGGAAAGAAAGAAGTGCCTAAAGAGAAGAAAGGCAGGACCAGAGGAGAGCATGTCATTCAGAGGAGCTGTGTGAAATCTGACAAGTGTGCATAAATATTGGTCCTGCCCATAATAGGGCTGTGATTCTGCAATTCCTACTGAAGTGAGGTCAGTGGGATGCCTTGCAGGATGAATAATGAACCACTCACATCAATACATGCAGCACAACTTTGGAGTATGAATAGCTGTAGTGAATACTATAGATTCACCTCATGCTGCAGAAATTGAAATGGGTATTGAATTTTGCTTGTGGATGGATCAGGTTTTTTAGTTTTATTTTGATACTATTTTTCTCTCATTTATGATTAGATCCCTTTTTATGTCTCAGTGCTGCTGAATGGTGTTCAGAAAGTTTTATTTTTAAGGAGAAACCCTGATAAACAGTTTGGAAGGAACGTAGAGACCACTTTTTTCATCTTGCAGTGTCTGCAAGGCACTGCTGCAATCATAGCAACAAGTGATAGAGCGTACATAGTGCTGTAGATCCGAATGGCAGAAAGTTAGGTTAAAAACCAGAGGCATTTTCTTTAAGCACCAGTCAGAATCAATCATTTGCTATTCCTAAATTGCAAATTATTCCTAAATTGTAAGTAGTTTTTTTATTATCTGAAAAGTGGGGAGGAGATTTCATATATGCCGTCTAATAAAATGATACTTTGTTCCTCTTAGAATTTAAGGCTGCAACAAGCTTTCATTCTATTTCTTTCATTTCTAGTCTATCTTCCTTTAAGGCTAGACTGTTTGTCTAAACCTGCCATTTTTATGCTGACATTTAGGGAAATGAATAGGCAAAATCTGAAGAGGATTTGTCCAAATGAGTTTCAGTTCCAAGTCATTAACAATAATTATCTCAATTAGCGTTTTATTTTGCGTAATTCTAGATCGACGTTTACTTCAAGTTTCTTTGTCTCCTTCTGGGGCACAAACTGCTTTCTCCAGTTTTCCTATGTAAATGAAAACACATTATAAATTCATACTCTAGTTATATGCAAAATAAGGAGAAAATAACAAAGCCAGATTAGGAAATGGGGTGTCATTCAGGCCATTTGGCGTGGCCAGGAAGAGCTTTACCTGCATTGAGAGGTGAGCCAAATAGCATGGGGACATGTTTGTGTATGGGAGAGGGAAACTGCTGTGTGCCTGTCTGGGATCCTTTTGTTTTTCTTCTTTAACTTCATGTCACTTTAGTGAATTTGAAGATGCACAATTGTTGAACGGTCAATATTTTTTTCATGGTATTTTTGTGTATGCTGTGAACTTTTCCCTGATTTTTTCCTACTCTTTTTTTTTTTTCCTCCTCTCCTCTCCTCTCCTCTCCTCTCCTCTCCTCTCCTCTCCTCTCCTCTCCTCTCCTCTCCTCTCCTCTCCTCTCCTCTCCTCTCCTCTCCTCTCCTCTCCTCTCCTCTCCTCTCCTCTCCTCTCCTCTCCTCTCCTCTCCTCTCCTCTCCTCTCCTCTCCTCTCCTCTCCTCTCCTCTCCTCTGTTTTTGGGCTCTTTTTCGAAGAGCTGCTGTGGATCTTTGAGGGCTTTCATTCCTCACTTGCTGATGCCAGTTAGTGAAACCCAATGTCCCCCTCGGGGCAAGAGTACTGTACTCCCTGCTTTGTATTTAAAGACAAAATACTGCCAAAGATGAGGGAGAATCAGTGTCTGGAGAGAGAGACCTGGGCTTTGCCACACTTTAGAGATTTATAGGGAGAAAAAGTGGGTGCTTCTCCATTTCTGTTTATCTCAAAACTCTCTTCAGGAATCTGGTAAGGTAGGGCAACCAGGGAAGGAGAAGGAAGTGATATCTTGGTTGAGACCAGCTGCTAGTTGCCTGTGGTTTTATTTTCTCTGTCCCTCCCAATGTTTTAAGTGTCGAGACTGGCAGGATCTTAGAAAAGAGCTTACTAAAGGATTCAGGGACTTCAGGTTTCTCAAACAAGCAAACAAGCAAAAAATCACCACACTGAGACTTCTAAGAACAGACTAGAAAAGAACATTATTTCAAAATCCTCCATAAAACCTATAATCATGTAAAATTTCTGCTGTTGATGAGCAGGCACATGGGAAGATCAGTTCCACAATCAATTTTATTCCCCTTACTTCTTGGTCAGTAGGCAGAGCATGACCTTTAGATGCCTGCTTTTGGACCACCAAGAATTCAAATTATGTGGTTCTTTAGCTGTGGAAATTCTTAACATAGCTATTTTTGCCCTCACTTTAAGCACTGACATGGCTTTGAGATAGGTTGGGCCCTCAGCTAAGAAAAAGCTTACCCGTGAGGAGATGCTTTTTGCAGGTGGCCAAGAAGACAGAAAGAAAGAGCCAGCAATGAATTAAGTGGTAGGGAGAAGCAGTTGTCGTGTTTTAATTAGAAAAATGAAAAGTGCATTAATTTCCTCATTGTAATAGTTTCTGTCATCTGAGAAATAATGATCTAAAAAAAGTTGTCGATCTCTGCCAGTCCTTCTTCAGGGCTGTCATTATTCACTCTAATGCATACATATTATTCGTGGTCATTAATCTTCTGCACCCAGGCTGGTATAAACCCTATTCTGCTATTAGTTGCTATGTTTCAGTTCGAAAGCTCTTCCACTGATCTAGCCTAGGCATTTCCATTTTGTTATTCCTGGGAGAGTGAAAGCTTTTTTGTGAATTCTTGCATTGAACAGTGGTAGAGAAAGAATATTTAGCTAATGGTTTGAAGTTTTCTTTTTTCTTTTCCCTTTTTGCTTTACTCTCCTAGTCAGAGAAAAGAGGTGAAGATTTATCAAGTCCCTTACTAAATCTGTGCTTGCTTTTTCTTCAGGCTTTGTAGAATAATTCTAGATTTGTATCCTCACCTGTCAGACCTTGGTAGGGCTTCAGGATGTGACCTGTCTCCTTTTATCAGGCATCCCTGCTGCCTTACTTTGAATCACAGCAGAACAATAATAATTGTGGATTAGTTGTTCCTAATTAGACACCTCTCTGCAGCAACCCCTGAATGATGCCTGGTCTCCTACAAACTCCTGTTTCAGTGGATACAATGAGAGCATTACACTGCCTGAGGCCTTAGTCCAAGCCTCACTGAAGTTAATGAAAATGTGAGACTTTTTTTTTTTAAAGACATTAAAAAGGAAGAGATGGGTATGATTCCGGCACTGAATTAAATTCCACTCTAGTATCCGGTATTTAGCCATTTGTATATGGTAAAATCCCTGTACTTCATATGCTGATTTACAGTAAGAAAATCAAAGTGCTACTTTACGTTTTGGTCAAAAAATATAATAAAAGGGTATTTCCCCTGATTATTTTCCCAGCCTGCAGACCCCAGCAGGAGCTGCTTTGCTCCACCAGAATGCTTTGCAAATCTTTCCACATGTGAAGCGGTTCTTAGGAGTAGGCAAATCAAATACAAAACACATCAGGATGTTCCTGCTCTGATGTACTTCAGCATGAGAAGTGCACAGAGATTAGAAAGTCTTTGGAGTTACTGCCTAAAAATTACTTTTCAGAAGCTGATTTGCAAATCATGTTCAGAAACCTCCTTTACTAGGCAGCAACAACAGCAAGCTCTGCAAAGGGATCCATAAGCTCTTCCCACGTGTTTTGGTGCATAGTTACAACCAAGGATACACTGACTGTGCTGCTCACCTTTTTCATATTTTCTTCTATACTTGGGGTTGGACCTATTAGCTGTCAGTCTTCATTTGTTATCATAATAATTTTATAATTAAAGTACAATAGGCAGTGTGACTATTGTTACAGATTCATTCCCTCAAAAGAAGAGGAATGGTACAAGTTTCCCAAACTGCCTAACAGTGCAGACACAGTCCCTTCCTGCTCACTGTCTTGTCTTGGGACTGGTCATTTGTGTGGTGACCTTGCACTGCTCTGGTGGATCCTTCAGTTTCTGGAGGGTAGAAAGCTTCTTATCCAGAAGCAGCTCCTGAAACCAGCCCTGCCTGTGTGTCTGCAACTCACCCCACACAAGAGCATGCAAATGTGGTATGATTGTTGTTTTATTTGGTTGGTTGGGTTTTTGTTTGTTTTTAAGTGCATCCATGTTACTATTTTAGGCTTCTTGTGCTTGTTTTGATATTAGCAAGAAAGGCAGAAAGGAAAACAGTGGGATAAGTTCTCAGATAAGTCTGGAAACTAATCTTTTTCCTGATTTGAGGGAATATAAATGGGTCATCCTCTTTTTTCCTTCTATTCTGCGCTGAAAAAGAAAACAGATAAAACATTGTCATTTGTAACAAATCTATATCAAAACAAAGTACAGGACTTGGGCTCCAAATACGATGTATTTAGAGAGGGATGAATAAAACAAAGTTAAGGCTGTGAATTTCTCCTTTGGGCAGGTGCTGAGCACCATTGCCTCCTCAGAAACCAGCTCTTTGAAGCACTGAGGCAGTGCAATGGGGAGAGGCTCAGGGCAGTCAGCTTCCCTGTAAAGACATGGAAAAGTTGTCTGTCCTTCCCAGGAGCGACAGAGCAGACCAAGAAGCATTATCCCAATCCCTGCCTTCACCCATCTCTCAAAGAGCCACTCTCAGAGGTCTGAGACCTTTGAGCCCCTCTCCTGGATCTTGCTTCACTACATAACACCCAATAATGCACAATTTGTCTTTAATTTTCTGCTTTTGTTCACAGAGTCAGAGGCTGAGACCCTGAATCCCAGAAAGGAGCTTGAAGCAGCTTGTTTCAGGCTTCAAAGCAGCAGTAGCATGAGAGAGGGGAGCCCGTGCACACTTAGAGAGCCACCCCAGCTCCCCATAGGCAACCAGAAGAGATTCCCAGACAATCACAGTCCAGCCCCAGGAGCAGGCAAAATAGTTAAGGGTGACCCAAATACCTGCACAAGTTGAGGTCTCCTCAGAATCATGACTCACAACAGATTACTTTGCTGTTAGCATTTGTGGAATATTTATAATTTTTCTGTGCATTTTTAATTTTAATGTTTGAAACACTGTGTTCCCACTTGAGCTTGTCATACTCCTTTCTAAGCACATTTTTGTGAAGCTCTATCAATCATGTAGGGGTTCTCATTTGATATTTACAGGGTTGCTGCTGACACATCTTTGTAGACTGGCTTTACTAAGGAAATGCGGATTTTGCAATTATACGCTCTCCTAACAATTTCTTTCCCTCCTGTCTATTTCCAGCTGCAGTTTAGCATGTAGGTAGCCCAGCACTTTTCTCCCATGAGGGCAACTCTTCCTTCACAGAATATGCTGTGAGAGTGGGTGGACATTGCACTGACATGCTTGGAGGAGCTCTGTCCCCTTCTTGTCACTCTTGCCTGCCCTGGTTTCACTGTTTCCTAATTACAAGTGCTACACTCTGGCTTGAATTTCTTTCCTGTAATTGATGGCCTTGCTCATTGTAGCAGAACTAACTTTATTTGGGCTTGAACTGTGACTCCTATGGCTTGCTGAATATGAATGTCTTGGGGGTGACCCAGTAACTGGCAGTAAATTGTTGTATGCATTGAATGATGTATAGGAAAGTGCATTACAGGTAGCAACTATCCAAAGTTCAAAAATGTCACCAGCTGTCCAAGTGTGAATTTGCTGTCTTTTTGCTCTATTTTTATAACCCTCTTTTTCAGAGTGCAATGCCCTTAAAATTGTAAAATAATAGATGGGTAACCAAGGATTACAAAGACTGTCTGGGATGTATTTGTTGGGGATCATTGAAGTTGGCCTTTAATCTCTCGGCTTCTTTAGAATTTCATTTAATACTTTATAGAAACAGCAAGTTGCTCTAATCCAGGGGAGATTGAAGATGCTTGTACTCATAGTTGTCTACTCAAGGAAAATTTTCCTTTCCATCCCCAATGTGAAGAACAATCCTGTGGCTGTTGTGATCTATTCATGTGGACACAGATGTTGTGAATATCGTTCCCTGCAAAAAGACTTCCAAAAATCTTATTTTTTCTAGATTCTATGAAATTTGCTCTTTAGGCCCATACCTTGAACACTACAGAGATTGCAGAGGTATGTGTTTTCTCCCTCTCCCAGTTTTGTAAATGGTTGCAGTAACCTCCTGACCTAATATGGGCTTGCAGCTTTGCTCAGCTCCTCTCCTTTATCAGCACTGCCAAATCATGTCTAACTCTGCTTTGTCCCATCACTGGCAAATTCTCCAGTTTGTTCCTCCAGTCCTCTGAATTCTGTCCTGATAATGGGACTGCCAGCTATATAGTATTACTTTCTAAAATGTCTTGGTGCAGAGGATTAGCAGACTACTTCTGCAACTGGACAGCAGGTGTCCATTCCCTGTGTGTATCCTGCTTACTTACTCTGTTTCTGGGAAAAAAAACAACTAAACAACATTTATGTTTGTAACAGGTCGGCTGTGCTACAGGGAATGCCAGGCTGGGTGTGCAGAGACCAGCAATAAATGCTCTCACACTGTCTTCCTTTGGGAATGCAAACTCCCAATCCCATCTCTGAGCACTACCTGGCCTGCAGTCCCATTCAGCAAAGCATTCTGGGGAAGCAAGAACAGGAGGGAAGGACAGTCAACCTCTGTTTTCAGGCAGTTTACATTCAGCACTGGGTGATGCAGGCAATGCCAAGCAGTGTGAGGTGGACAGTGGATGGCAGGGCAGGTGTGACAGGCATAATTTTTCTAGCTGTTGTCTGTCTTACTCAGGCTACTGCAGTTAGAGTCAACACAAGAGAGAAGAAGGCTTTAAAAAGGTCATACAAGTTGTTTCATCTTCTCAGTGAGTTTTGCAACCTTTGTTTTGTCCAGAGAGGTTGAGAAGAGAGCCCAAACTGCCACTGCTGGCCAAGGGGCTGGCTGGGTGCCTGCCCTCACAGTGAGAGAGGCTGTTTCCCTCTGGGCATGCTGAAGTGTTTCCTGGGCTATGAGCACCAGGCGTGTGTCTTTCTGTAGGGTTTTGTGGCTGCTGATGAGCACCATGCCTGTTGCCAAGTTGTTTCAGGGCAGGTCTGTTTCTGTGTGTACATAGTGCCCAGCACATTTTTCACGGGCTGTCTGCTAGGGGATTACACTAACGAGGTAATTAGAGGGCTCAGGCAGTGTCAGTGCAGCACATACCACTCGGATTAAGCCTGACTCTTCCACAAGTTCTTTCCCAAAGGGGGGGTGCAGGTTGACATGACTCCCTTTTGCAGGCTGCTGCTCAGTCACTGCAGCTCAGCTCATGTAGAGGAATTTGGGGTGCTGCTCCTGCCTCCTGTACCAGTGGGGAGGAGGGGGTGAGTGGCCCTAGCAATGGTTTCCATGGGCATTACAGGAATTATGTGGTGGGAGATGGAGCAGCCTGAAGAGGCCTGGCAGCAGCCCACTGCTGCAGTTAGCCTGGATGCCACTCCTCTCTGGCAGGACTATGAGGGATGTGGCAGCAGTGGTTTCCTCTTCAGGCTCAGCTGGTGCCCAGGCAGAGGGGTAGCATGTGTGCCTGTGATGTGGGGTTAAGGAAGGGGCACAGTGTGCAGAACTCACATTTAATAACTGCACAAGTGGAAGGGTGATGAGGCTCCGAGGGATGTGTTAGCTCCTGGCACATCAGTGTCACTCTACTAGTGTAGCAGGAGGGGGAAAAGCAGCACTGTCTGCAATCACCTGCCTGGCTTCTTTCTGGTTTCCTTCACCTGAAATAGGACCCCTCCATAAGAAAGAAAAGCCTGGTCTCCATGTGTTATGGTTTTCTTTATGTATTGTGACAAATGTAATTGGGATATTTTATATCTTAACAAAATGAGACAGACAGGGACTTTTAAAATGTATTTTAATGAATTTAACAAGTTACTAGGAAACGTTTGGGCGGAAGTACTGTCTAAGACAGTGATACATATTAGTGGTTAGGATCTCAGCTGTCTGTTGCAGGATTTATTTTATTATATTGATAACAACTATTATATCTCTGGGTTCTATAATTTACCAATTATTTAGCAATTATTTTATTAATAAGAATTATTATATTGGTTTCTGGCTCCCATATCAGCTTCCACTGACCAAACATTAAGTGAAATGGTGTGTTGTGAGCTGAACACAGAGCCAGCCCAGCTGTCTCCCATCCTCCCAAGAGCTGCTGTCTAACCTTCCAGGGCTTCAGACAGCAGGTGCAACCCTGGTGCTTCCCTCCCCAGCACACTCCCAGACCTGTCACACCACATTATTTGTAAACACCAAAGCAGCTAATATCACAGCCTGCATGTGAAGGGCACCAGGAAGCCACATGAGACAGACAGTGCAGTGTGTTCATAGTGAGAGGCAAAAGAAAGAGGCTCCTATTCATAAGCTTAGCACAATAGAGTAATGCAGCGTTAGGGAAATTTAAGCTGGTGGTGAAATCTAGTATGCTTTGCTGCTCTTTTACTCAAGGGATGCCTTTTATCCTGAATTGTAATGCTTATGATATTTCAGACATAGCTTGCTTTGCTAGGTCATGTGAATGATGAATATCACAGTATTTAGAGGTTTCTAGTAAATGAAACACACATGGGAATGAATGGAGATACAGATCACTTGCGTCAAGCCCAGCTTTATCAGGGCTTGGTGAGGGCCTATCTTTTTCAAGGGCCTACAGCAATTGAAAAGCAATTAGAATTTCATTGTACTTCCCAGTTCCATTAACCATCCTGTAGATACATACAAGAGTTCACAATGAAAAATCTGTACTTCCACTGCACAGCCATTGAAATACAGAAGAATAGGATGGCAGCAAAGCAAAACTTCAGTCAAATACTTGGGACTTAGAGAGACTTCAAGGCTCAATAAAGAATGGAAAGCCACCCTGTCCTGCCTTAAATAAGGGATATTGCCACAGAAATGGGAAATGCTTCCTTTTCCCAAGTGGGCAGGTAACAGTAAAGGACAGTGCAGTGTGATAGCTGAAATCTGCCTCTTCTAAAGAAAAAGCTCCTGGTCATTTTCCAGGTCATGTTCTTTTCTTCTTAGAAAAGTTTATTCAGTGGTGATTTAAGAGGGGCAGACCTCTGCACAAAGGGTGTTTTCCTTTATCTGCAAGACTGGACAAACAGGGATAGCTCTAAAACAGTGAGATGAAGGAGAATCATGCACATCCTCAGTGTCAGGGTCTGCCAAGTCCAAAGCTACAAAAAATTAAGAAGGAAACAATCTGCAGTGGCCAGCAGAGCTTCATCTGTGTGCATGGGGTTTGTTGGAGAAGGAACATGGAGATCCCCATCCTTTTTCTTCTCCTGACAGAATCTTCTTATGCAGCCCTGCACAGTGCCTGGAAAACGCTCACAGCGAAGCGTTCCTGATTAGTGGTGCAGTTAATGAACACTGGTTTACATCTCTTGAGGATAAATCCACCCTCTGACCATCTGTTAACAAGAGGATCTGGTTTTCTTCTGATTCACATAGATGCCAAGCAGAATTACCTTCATTTAAACCACTGGTGTTTCTTGGAGAGTAAGTGCGATGAAAAAGTTGGTCCGTTGGCAAGATCTCTTGATGAGTGACATTCTGTGGGGCAGACATTATGTCTCTCTGGATGGTTTGTTCATTCTTGAACATGAGAGGCCCCAACAGCTAGCAAGAATTTAGCTCTTGTTATGAAATGCCAATGTGCAGCTCTGGAGCTGTAAGTCTCACAGTTACTGGTAATCTGCAAGTGGTCTGCTTCACTTACTGCTGGATTTAGAGCAAGTGGATTCAGTCATTTGTGCATGATTTTTTAAAAATACTGTCAGGTCCCTCACAGGCAGTATCTTCTAATGAATGCAAATGAAAATTATGATTATCCATTTCAAAGCAATCGGTAGCAAACCATCATTGGAACAGAACATTATTTATACAGCTCATAAGAGCCAGTGATGCTTGTGCATAATTCCTCACACGTCACAGTAATAGAAACTGCCTTCAGGGCTGGACTTTCCAATCCAGGCTCTCTGTTTTTGAGTTGCAAACACTGTCATTTCAGCGACTGACTACTGGATTTTGCAGGTTCAGTTTGATGCACATATGATAGCAAGCCCACATTTGCCTGCAGATGCCAGACTACCACACAAATTACTTGCTCCTCTCAGCAGCAGTGAATAAAGTGACAGGACGGCAGCTCATAGGGACTCTTGGTTCTCTCCTTTTCCAAATCCTTCTCTACCAACGCCTGTTTGCAGCTCTACTCTCATCCTACTCGGCACTTGCTTCAGTATGAAAACTTGGAGTCTATCATGTGTTTACATGTACAGTTGCTCTTAACTCAAACTTTATTTCCAGATTTTGCTCAACCTCCAATTCCAGTGCATTGACTCCTGCTTGCTGTCCCCCACGTGGATTTCACTCCTCGCTTTCACTGCTTAATTTGCAGGACTCTTCTTTGACCTGTTAAGAATGAAATTCATCAGAAGATGCAAATTACCTCTTCCCATCCCTGCTAGGCTCCTAGGGAAAGTAAAAATAATTATGTCTCTTCCTGCTGTTGATACTGTAATCCCTACATCCAATAATCTTTTGGAAGTTTAACTTTTAAAACACTGGGTCTCCATACGTTAGCTCTCCTTGGTAGCCAAGAGGTCCATCAACAAATTGCAGTGAAAGTGAATAGGTAGGAAATGTCTGCACAAGTAATCACTCTCTTAAGAGATTCTGTTAACCAAAGGATGAATAAAATCTTGTTTAACCATCATTAAAAGACTTTTTGGTAGACAGCCAACCCTGGCTGGTCTCTTGAGTATCAAAAGTAGTATAGAAATGTTCCTTCTAGCATTAATTCGTATCAGCTTCTGATGCCAATCTCCTATACATCAAAGAGAAATGCTCATTTATTGGACCATTTTGCATTTTAAATAATTTAAGCTTGTAGCAGATTCCCCTACTTTTAGCAGCAGCAGCCTCTGCCCTTAGTCCAGCTAAAACAGCAGCTGTATCGGTTGGTCTTTCATACACATGTGCAGCCTGAACCCATAGTACTGAAATGGAGAGTGCCTTGTTTTCATCTAGAGCTTAGGGGGTTATGGCCAGGCAGTGCCTTGTTGCCATGTTTGTGTTCAAGTCCTCCACTGATACATGTGAGGGAAGTTTCTCCTTGTAATCTACTCACAGTCCCCAAAGGTAAATATATATAAATAGTCTTTTTCTTACATCAAGGACAGACTCAGCCTAAGGTTGAGTCTCTGCCTTATGGAAATAGAAAGCAGTCTCCCACTTAGGCACTGATTAGTGAAAGTCGCTCTTACGCAAATCCAAACGGGACTTGCATAAGGCAATCCAACGGGACAGTGTGAAAATGCTTAAAATGAGGTCTCATCTAGGGCAATATGTTACGAACCTGTTAGTCTGGATCTGTGAAATTCATTGTTTCAGTGCAGAGTGGAGCTTGCAGTTTCCAAAGCTGGATTGCTACCTACCTGTTTCTCAGCCTGTGATCCATGTCATCTATCTAAATTTTAATTCCCTTCCCCTTGTTTTCCAAGTATTATCCCATACTACACAGCAAAGTCTTTATTACTTTATCTTACACACTACAGTCCATGTGTTTATATCTCATAGCTTCTCAAGCTGGATGTGTCTAAGTGTAACATTTTGCCTATAGGTAAGAGCAAGAGGGTTTTAGCATTTGGCACAAGGCTTTTCATTTCTAGTATGATGAGTAGCTATTTGCTACAACTGGGCATTAAGGCCTCTACAGAAATTGATAGCCTCATCCCTGACTCTAAGGGCTTACAAATTAAATGCAGTATCCAGGCAACCTCCTTTCAGTCAAGTTGTTCTTGCTTGAAGTCACATGGAAAAGAAGTGAATGTGAGGACCAGGGCTATGCCCCATCTCTCTTCAACCAGAATGACCCCTCTTGCGTGCCAGGGGGTGATGCTGCTGACTGGTGATTGCTTTGAGTTACATATCTGCTCCCAGAACAACACCACATAAAAAAAAAAAAAAAAAAAAAAAAAAAAAAAAAAAAAAAAAAAAAAGAGAGAGAGAGAGAAAACTGTAGCTGTTTATCCTAAGCTTGTGTAACAGGTTTTCATATGATGATTTTAGTGTTTAAAGTCTTTTTTTATTGAACTGTTTTTCAGTATCTAGAAAAAGATATTTCTCTTACTCAGCTTCATTAGTTATAGGAAATCACTGGATTAAAGTAGAGAGCAGATTAGCAAAAATAAACTGTAGGATGTCTTGGGCATATGGTGCTTTGTATGAATGGGTTTTAACTACTTATCTGTGTATAACAAAGAGTAAAAGGAGAGATTTATCTTAGTGTGCAATAATTATAACATGCAGTAGCTGCATGGCTGAACAAGCAGAAACCACAAAGCCAGAGAAAGCTTTTGGTTCAGATTTGTATGTGGGGTGTGTGCTGGTCCCCAAGCTCACATTGTGTTTTCTGCCAGCTCACAGTAGGGCACGAGTCTGGACTTAGCTAATTAACAGGATGCCTCTCCCTCCTTTCCCTTCCTCTTTGCTGGGCTCATGTTTTGCAGTGCTGGGTTAGTGTGGGTTACAGAGACTGGGATTTAGCCCATCTGACATGGGAGCAGGCACAGGTCCAGGAACACTGTTCCATCACTGCACCATGGACCGAGGAGGAGGGCAATCCATGTTGCCAGCTGTGGGCAACCCATGGCAGCCCAAGATTTACCTCAGCTGGAAATTGTCCCCCACAGAACAAATATAAACAGAAGTAATAAATAAAAGAGGCCAGAATATTGGGGTGATTTGAGGAGTATCTGGGCACAGACAGAGCAACACAGCCTGCTTTGAATTAAAAATCTGCAGTTTCCAGCTTTCTGCCTTTTTTTTTTTTTTTTTTTTTTTTTTTTTTTTTTTTTGATGCCTTTTGATCACCTCTGATACCTCAACCTGAAAGGTGTCAAATTTATGCTTTTTCTAAAAAGGCCCAGCTCACACTCATCTGGAAACCAGTCCTGACACACAAGTAAACATTGGTAACATCCTCTCACTTTTCAGGAAAACTGTGCTTTTCCACTTGGGAAGTGAGAGGTTTCTCAGTGAAGCGGTGATGATGGCATAATTTCCATGCTTAAAAATACTTGCTTATAAAGGGATATAAAGATTTGCAAAACCAATCAAATCTGGTTTATAAAGTAAATTCAAAAATCCTGGAGAATTATCTGGTCTTTACCTGGGCTCCTCAGTATGTTTGCTTGCAGAGATTAACAAATAATGTTATGCCACATAGCTTAAACAAGCATGTCCTTGCCTATTTTTTGGAGGGTTGCTTTGCTCTGAGGTTTCCACAATGTGTTTCACATGGACTGTGAGTAAGATTCTTGGACTTCTGCCCTGCGTTAATCAAACATGAATCACTGACCCATGCAAAAGAAAGTTTAGCCAAAAATTGTGGTGGTCCATAGAAGAAAAGGGGGGGCGGGGGGAATGTTCCCCCCTTCTACAAAGTTTTAACTAATTTTATTCCTTGTTTTGGTGAGAAATCTTGGGCATTAAAAGATTCACTGACAAGGACCTGATCATCTTGTTCTTTTAAGAATTTTACTTATTATTATGAAAAATTAAATCCCCACGTATTCAGGAGAATATTCTTTCTTTCTTTCTCTGTCCTAATTTAATTGTATAGTGGTGGAACCTGCCAAACTTGCAGGCTTTGTATTTAGCTTATCAATAACACAGTGTTGCTTCTTTTGCAGAGTTCCCTGAAGAGGAGAGGCAGCAGAGAAATCCACAAAGAAAAAAAGACATTTACCCAGGTATGGTTTCCATGAACATGCAACTTTGAGCAAAATCACATGATACAACTCAAAATTTATTTTTATGGGTTTTGACAGGGCCATCAGGTGTATTAACTTGAGTGCAATTAGGCCTTAATCTACTGAGACCTCCCAGAGATAATGTAGAAGCAATTTAGGACAAAAGTGCAGTCTCTAAACTGTGCAGCTTCTCAGGCTCATTGTGCTTGTACCCATTGATTCAGGCTGCAGGTTTTATACAAGAAGAGCAAATCACCTTGTCTCACAAAATAATTGGATCGCAGCTTAGGGACTAACTAAATATATACACTGTGCCAGAGACTTTGTGCTAATGAGTGTCTTGGCAGGAATGCAGTTCACACCCTGCAACGACACCTCGCGAGCTCTCGTGTTGCAGCCCAGGGTTTGATGTCTCTGGTGTTGCATGAACTTGTGCTCCCCAAAGCTGAGGCACCACAGACAGCCTAAGCTGCTCACTCAGCCTCTCTCTGGACATGGGTTTTATCAGAATATCACTGGTCAGTCCTTCTCAGGAAAGCAGTCTGCCTGGTTTCCTCTGCTTTTTGTGCTGACTGTAGGAGTTAAAGCTTTTCCCAGCACCCGCACAGTTGCTGTTTATAGCCAGGGAGATGGGGATAGTATTTCACCTAGCCGGGAAAGGAGCCAGGAGATACATTGTGCCTTCATTAGAGAAGGGATGTGCTTCCCCTGCTGCCCCCTTGGCAGGCTCAATGTACACAGCCAAGACCTATGGGCTGTCTAGTCTTAAAATCCATTGATTTGTAATAGAAACCATAAAAAATCACTTCAGTATGTTGAACTTGAGGGGGTAGGGTGGGCAGCTGAGTGGGTGTGCTGGGGGACTGGCCAGTGGCCAGGGCACTTCAGCCTGCTTTCCCAGGACACAACAGACTGAGTGTCCTCGCCAAGAAGGCACAAGCATGGCTTAATCATACTTTAAAATGGGACACTTGCTACGGAGAACTATTTAAGTCATCAGTCAGGTCAGAGTTTATTTCTCTGCAAGTGTGTAAAATACATGGATGAAATATATATGCATGCCCACACAGATGCAAATTACAGATGAAGCTACATGAAGGCACCATTGTGTCCATAGGGGTTTGTGGGCAGCACTGTGCTTCCTTTCCTCATTCCTGGAAATACAGAGCTGTGCAAAGAGAATGGGTTCTCGTGCTTGCCTCCTCCACCCAAATCCAGGCATTAAGACCAGCTTTGGAAAACCTTAAAAAGGACTCCACAAAATTAACTGAGAAACCAAGTGTGAGCTCAGCAACACTCATCAAAAGGGAAGTGATCCCAGAAGCCACACGGGGAGAAAAAATTTTACCCTCTACACACCATCATAACTCTTGCAAGCAAAGGGCTTGGGGTTGGAAATGAAAACCATTGCATCAGCACTCTGCAAGGTGCTGATTTAGTTTTCTTCACCAATTCTTTAGGGTAAAAAGACTGAGAAATAACCTTATACACCAACATAGCCCAGCATATATGTACATGTCCTGGCTTTCTCCCAGCTCTAGGATATTACCCATAGCTGTCTTCAAACCCTGTCCATTCAGGGGTATTCGCTGGTTGAGATCAGGGCGCATCACATCTAACGCCTGACCTGGTCAAACAGCTGCCAGGTCCTGGGTGTGGCCCAAAAAGGTTGGTGCAGACACAGCCCAGGAAGTTCAAAATGCTGCTCTTCATGGGCACATACCCTAAATACCTAGAATGAACACCCATTATATGCTTTGTGACTGAGAAGGCCTCAAACTTAAATTTTGGGCATCCACGCGCTTACAGATATGTATAGCATGTGGCAAGACTGGTGTTTTAACTTACTGAGAGCTTGTCATGAAAGTAAGCTGGAACTTCACCCCCACCACAGGGCACCCTGAGTAAATAATACCCATGAAGCTGATTGTCTGGAAGTTGTGTAAAAGCAGAATTCGTAGTAGCACTCTCTCACCTCTAGCAGTATTGAAGAAAAAAAGTTTTTATTCAGCAGAATTGCAAAACGGAGCTTCTTGGAAAATACCAGGCACCAGGCAAAACACAAAGAAAAGTGGTTCTCCAGCGCAAGGTAGGAGTGCTGGCACTCAGCCAGATGCTTGGGTGCTGGTTGTACTGCCTTGTCATCAGACTTGCAACCCCAAAATTGCTTACCAGTCTTCTGCCTGGCAGTTCCCTTGAGCTGGTGGTGGTAGAGGAGATGGTGTTGGCCTCTATCTAGCTTTGTGTCTTCCTGCCAGAAAAGAAATATTGTATTGGGGAATTTTTGATCAGCTCTTCATTCTCATCACATCTCTCACATATTATGCATTTACATTGCATAATTAAGTTAATTTATATCCTATACATTTCATTTCTTTATCTCCACATTCTACATTTGTCTAAATTAGACAGCAGACTCTGTAGGGAAGGATCTGGGTTTTGTTCCTTCTGCTTTTTTTACCCATTAACATCCTTCTGAAGTGCCAGGCAGAGCCACAGTGCAATTGCATGCAAATTATCACCATCGGTAATCATTAACTCCCATTTATCCTTAATGATCTCTCGAAGTCCATGACCGAGCACCTGTGACTGTCACATCTTTGCACTGCTGTTCCTTCTTTTCTTTCTGTATGATTTGCCCTATGTACACGTTTTAGGAAAGCATCCACATACTGGATGTTTAATACAGTCAGGAGGCCATTGGCCATATTCAGCCCCTGGGATTTGAGCCTCTTGTTCCTCCAAAACCACAGAAAGGCTATTGTCCCTCTTTTTCTTTTTTTTTTTTTCTTTTTTTTTTTTTTCTTTTTTTTTTTTCCCCCTCTCCTGTCTTTTTATTCACGATTTAACTAATAATGAGCTATTCTTGATTTTGGTGATTTGGCCTCTCTTCTCGTTTGCCTTATATGTCAAAACTCTGCTTGCCTGTGTGGGTGTCTCACCCTTTCGCTTTTTCTAGTTGGTTTCAACTGATCAAGAAATCGGTGATATTTCTGTACACAAAGTTTCAGAGGGAAAGATGCATGAAGGTTGGAGTCCTACCCTTCTGGCATGCTTAGATCTGGCTGATAAATCTCTCCTGACCATTCTTTTCCTTTGGAAAAAATGCTGTCAGGGGAATGGGATGTTCCCTGGCAGGGAAGCGAGGAAGATCTAAAGCTTTCTCACCTTTCCAGATGGGATCCATATTTAGTAGGCAAGACTAACATCCATCAGCTCTGTTGTTTTGTATGAGGCTTGTGTTTGTCTAATGAAAAAGGTCTTGCTTGTTTCAGCTCTTGCGAAAAACAAAACTTGAAAATTTGATCCTTTTTTAAAAAAAATTGCTAAGACAAAACCTGGCAATAAAGTAATGCCATTAAAGGAGTTAAAAGTGGTTTTGTCCTGCAATAACAACACACTAACTCCACAGATGCATTGAGTCGTGCAGTGATGCTGAGCAAAAACATTGGGGCCCTGACCCTAAACCCATCGAAGCCTTTCCCTTTTCTTCAAAAGCTTCAAAACTCTGATTGTGCTGTCCTGAGTGCTGTTATTTGTACTGTCTGAAAGGCACTGGGTGTCTGGCTGGAGGTCCCTCTGACCCCAGGGTGGGAGCGAGCCCCTTGTGCTCCCAGGCAGAGCAGAGGGATGGGGCTGCCCCTTCCCTCGGGCATCGCTCCAGCTGCCGGGGAGGGGCAAGGCACTGGCTACTGCCACAGACAGCTGGGCTCTTGAAGCCAAAGGCAGACAAGAAGTTGGGTAAAGAATGCAGGATTACAAAGACAGAATAAAGAAAATATCAGACTAGCTATTAACAGATAAATAAATGAATAACCAGGAGTAATCATCCCACCTGTGGGTTCTGATGTGCAGCACTGCTCTGGCTGTAACTTTCCTTGTGATCTTTATATTCCACTAAAAGCAAAACCTAGAGCTCTGGGGATAAACTGATTCATCATGATAGGAAAAACAGAAGTAATATGTTGCATAGCCCTAGACAAAGATGATGCTTTAATCATACAGCCTTATCCAGCCAGAGCAACCAAAATTCAGAGTGACTCCAGCAGAGGCTACATAGAATTTTGCCAGGTTTTTATTTGATTCTTAATTTGCACTTTAGAATTATAAAGAGAAAAGCAATTTATAAATATATATGTGAAAAAGAGAAATGTGTATGCAAGGAGACAATAGAGAGAATAGAAAGTCCTACAATGGAGAGAATAGAAAGTCCTCCTTCTAGAGGCTCTGCTTCTAATCAATTATAAGCACCTTGCTTGAATTAATTTAAAACTTTTGTTTCTGATGCCAGAGACATGATGACCAAATGAGCTGATTGTAGTTGTGTTTGTCTCTTGGTTATCAATGAAAATCACATATTATCGTAAAGTTTGACTATTTTTAACCTCTATCATGTTATTAACATATAAGGTAACTTTTTTTCTATTTAGCATTTTAGTCACAACCTGCAGTAGGCAGCATCACTCAGAAAGCTGACTGAGTTCAGAAGCATACAACCAATCACTTTTGTGTCTGGTTTTTAACAGCTGAAGTTAAGTCATAATTAGTATTAATGTAAATAGAATGTGGCAAAATTAATCTAGGTAACATAGAAGACCAATGTGCCAGGATGTGTGCTATACAAATTAAATCGTTTCCTCAGATTGCTGAACCATAATCAGTTTTGTAATTTTATTTTTTTTTTTTTCATAGCCTGATCAGGGGGAACAATTAAAGTCAGTCATGTTTTCCTCTGAATTTGGTTTCCATTATTAGGAATTATAACAAAATGGTGTTTGTGAAGGATAACAGTGCTCAAGAGACTGAAATGAAGTTTCCATATATAATTGCACATATGTCCACATGGCCTACCAACAACGATAAAATCTGCTGTCTCAGGAGATCATCTTTCAAAGCCTGCCTTCCATTATACTGCTAATGCTGATAAATGTGTCTCTTTTGAGGCTGAGTGCCTGTATCTCCATGACAATTCATGAAAGTGATTCATGCAAAGAAATTGTTCATCGGCTTAGAATTTACTTAACCTTGTCTCTTATTTCAGCACAATACACACTGGAGTTTTCATCTCAGATGAGATGCGGTACTTTTTAATGCCCAACACACACAAAAACCCCCAAACAGTCATTCAATACCCTGGTACTTCCTGAAAAATGCAGGTTTTCACATGGGATGGATTTGGATGTAAACACTGTTTAATGAATTTTTCTTCCCTTTTTCACATGTTTTCACCCATCTCCCTTGTGAACAGTTGTTCATCCCAGAAACAGAGATCACAATCTGCTCTGTCCTAATAATAACAGCAGTAGAGACAACAGTGTGTTTCCTATTTGGAAAGCAAGTTAGCAACTTCGTCTATTTCCCATTATATCACAGTCATTAAAGTCTTCACTTTTCAAGGCAACCATGCAGTTTAGCACAGCTTTGTTGTGCTTTCTGGTTGAAGGTGCCCAAAATTTAAGATTATGATGAGCAAATTCATCTGAATAGTCTTTGTTTTGTGGTGCTTGAAGGGAACAAGTGTGTCATTAAAGGTAAGTGGAACAAAAAGTAAATGGAACAAAAAGTGCCAGCAAATCATGGAACCTTTTCATTTGAATCATTATTTTCCACAAAATTTGCTCAGCATTTGAGAAAAAACATTCTGCTGGCACTTTTGCATCACTGAATACTTGCACAGGCA